>NC_139786.1:4165276-5365276 GCF_965231275.1 Zosterops lateralis
GGCATCCCACCGGCACCGCACCGGGAAAGGGACCTGCATCCCACCGGGACCCGCATCCTACCGGCACCCCCGGCCGCCCGCGCCCGCCCGGGACCGCACCCCGGGCACTGGGACCGGTACCGGGACCCCGCTGTGCCGCACCTGCTGTCGGGGCCTCCCGCAGCCATCCCCCGCGCCCCTCAGCCGCCCCCGGGCCGGGATCTCCGCTCCGCACCTGCTGCCGGTGCCTCCTTCCCCATCCGCTCCTGGAACCCCAAAGCCGTCCCAGAGGATCCGCACTGGGACCGGGACCGGGACCGCCCACACCTGCACCCCATCTCCATCCCTCCCTCCATCCATCCATCCATCCATCCATCCATCCATCCATCCATCCATCCCTCCATCCATCCATCCATCCCTCCATCCATCCATCCATCCATCCATCCATCCATCCATCCATCCATCCCTCCATCCATCCATCCATCCCTCCCTCCATCCATCCCTCCATCCATCCCTCCATCCATCCATCCATCCCTCCATCCATCCCTCCATCCATCCCTCCATCCATCCCTCCATCCATCCATCCCTCCATCCCTCCCTCCATCCATCCATCCCTCCATCCATCCCTCCATCCATCCCTCCATCCATCCCTCCATCCATCCATCCCTCCATCCCTCCCTCCATCCCTCCATCCCTCCCTCCATCCATCCATCCATCCATCCATCCATCCATCCATCCATCCCTCCATCCCTCCATCCATCCATCCATCCATCCATCCATCCATCCATCCATCCCTCCATCCCTCCATCCATCCATCCATCCATCCCTCCATCCCTCCCTCCCTCCATCCATCCATCCATCCCTCCATCCATCCCTCCATCCCTCCATCCATCCATCCATCCATCCCTCCATCCATCCCTCCATCCCTCCATCCCTCCATCCATCCATCCATCCATCCATCCCTCCATCCATCCCTCCACACCTCCCCTGACCCCCTCCGCTGTCCCGGGGCGCTCGGCACGGCCGCCGCTCTCTCCTTTCGGGGTTAAAAAGGACGAGGACTCCTCGCTGCAGCCCCCGGGGCTCCGGGCGGGATGGATCCCCTCGGGATCACCTCTCCCATCGCATCGCCTTCCGCAGGGACTCACAGCCGGGCTGGGAAGGGGTTTTTGGGGGTGAAGGCAGAGCGGGATCTCCCCCGGACGCGGCTTCATTATCAGAGGAAATAACAGCGTCACACGGGAAAAATGAGAAAAATGCCCCCTCCAAAGCTCCCAGCTGGCCGCGCCTGAAATCAGCCCAATGGACCGCGGAGACCTGGGGAGAAAAATCATTTTAAAAAGTCAGGAGGGGGACAAAACCCCCGCCGGGCTGTTTCCCGTGTTTCTAAAAATAGCGGCGGCCCTGTCGGTGTTAATGGGACGGGCAATAATGAGCGCCGCGCTCCGCCGGGCCCAGCGCGCCCTAATTGCCCGGCCGGAGCGGTGTAACCCGGGCTGGCCGAGCCCCGCGGGCACCAGCGGGAAATTGCCCCGGAGCAGCGATTAGAGGTGTTAATAACCCGGCTGAAGGGGCCCGGCAGCCGCTCCGCCAGCGGCTCGGCCGGGTTTGAACTCCCGCTGCTCCAAGTGGAATAGGAATAGGGATAGGAATAGGGATAGGGATAGGGATAGGGATAGGGATAGGGATAGGGATAGGGATAGGGATAGGGATAGGAATAGGAATAGGGATAGGGATAGGGATAGGGATAGGAATAGGAATAGGAATAGGAATAGGAATAGGAATAGGGATAGGGATAGGAATAGGAATAGGAATAGGGATAGGAATAGGAATAGGAATAGAAGCGGCTCCGCGGAAAACATCTCGGGTTAGGCCAGGCCGAGCTGTTTTCCAGCAGCAGAAGTCTCGGTGCGGGTTAAAATCACCTTTTACATCCGTTTGAGCCTTGTCCAGACCCGAAGCTTGGCTGTGGAGAGCAGGGCAGAGGGGGTTTGGACATTTCCCGGCGGGATTTCCCTCCGTTGGGAAGGGGAGACTCTCACCAGGCGTCTCTGCCCGTCAGACGGTTGTGGATGCGGCTCCAGCTCCGGCCTCAGCCGATTCCCTCTCTCCTGGTGCTCCCATCCCTCCCCGCCGCTGCCTCCCGGCCCCGGGGGGTTTCCTGTGCTGGTGGGCGGCTCAGGAAACGCTGGGTGAGCGGAGATATTCCTCCCTTCCCTCCACCCGCCACCCCGGAGGTGACACAGAAACAACCACACACATCCCACTCAAGGAGCCGGCATTTTCCCAGCCCCGGAGCCCGCGGGGTTTAGTCCCAGCACGGGGAGGTTTAAACGCTCCAGGGCTGCAGAGAAACCTCCCGGGAGGACAAACATCCGCCCCGGCCGCATCCTCTGCGCTCTGGGGCTGCCCTGGGGCAGGGCCGGGATCAGGAGCCGGGCTGAGAGCAGGGCAGGGTGAGAATCAGCAGTTGATTCAGCAGCTGCAGGGATGGAGCTGAGAGGGATGAGGATCCGGGCTGGGAGGAGAGCAGGGATAAGAATCCGGGCTGGGAGGGATGGAGGGAGGGATGGGAGCGGGGCAGGGATGAGGATCCGGGAAAGGATGAGGATCCTGGCTGGGAGGGAGGGAGGGAGGGATGGGAGCAGGGCAGGGATGAGGATCCGGGAAAGGATGAGGATCCTGGCTGGGAGGAGGGCAGGGATGAGGATCCTGGCTGGAAAGGATGGAGGGAGGGATGGGAGCGGGGCAGGGATGAAGATCCGGGCAGGGATGAAGATCCACGTTAAGAGGGCTGAGGATCCAGGCTGGGCTGAGGATCCGGGCCGGGAGCAGGACAGGGATGAGGATCCAGGCTGGGAGGGATAGAGGGAAGGAGGGCTGGGAGCTTAGGGAAGGGGCTGGAAGGGTCACACAGCAGCCACTGGCTCGGTGCTGGGGGAGCATCCCCTTCCCAAATATCCCTGCAGCTGAGAGGGAATTTGGCAGCTCTGGGATTGTCAGCACTGGGAATTCCTCAGCACTGGGAATTCCTCAGCACTGGAACTGTCAGCTCTGGGAATTCTCCAACATTGGGAATTGTCAACACTGGGAATTCCTCAGCACTGGGAATTCCTCAGCACAGGAACTGTCAGCTCTGGGAATTCCCCAACATTGGGAATTCCTCAGCACTGGGAATCCCTCAGCACTGGAACTGTCAGCTCTGGGAATTCCCCAACACTGGGAATTGTCAACACTGGGAATTCCCCAACACTGGGAATTCCCCAGCTCTGGAATCGCCAGCCCTGGGATTCCTCAGCCCTGGGGATCCATCAGTCCCTGCCAGCTGCAGCTCTAGGGCTGAGCAGCTTCCACCAGTGGCTGCTCCTCCATGGGGAGACCCCGATTCACTCCAGGCCCTGCCCCAGGAGCAGCTTTCCCTGAGGACTGTGGCACTCCCAGTTGGCTGAACTGGTCAAACTGGAGGTGATACCGTGTTCCCTTGGCCTTGGGGAGCGCTCAGATCCCGGGCTGCGGGGCTGGAACTGGGAATGTCCCTGAGCTGGGAGCACTGGGAATGTCCCTGAGCTGGGAGAACTGGGAATGTCCCCTGAGCTGGGAGAACTGGGAATGTCCCTGAGCTGGGAGAACTGGGAATGTCCCTGAGCTGGGAGAACTGGGAATGTCCCCTGAGCTGGGAGAACTGGGAATGTCCCCTGAGCTGGGAGCACTGGGAATGTCCCTGAGCTGGGAGAACTGGGAATGTCCCCTGGGCTGGGAGAACTGAGAATGTTCCCCCTGGGCTGGGAGCACTGCAGGAGCACTGGGAATGTCCCCAGGGCTGGGAACACTGCCCTGTCCCTCCCTCCAGACCAGCACAGGGAGCAGCTCCAGGGCTATCTCCACATCCAGGGCAGAGAAAAATCTCTCCTTTTTCATGAAAAAAAGAAGCCCAGAAGGTTTTTTCACGTCCAGGCCCTGGGACAGGAGCCTTGCCCTGTGTGGCACAGGCCCTGTCCCCTCTCCAGAGTCCCCAGCAGGGCTGAGGCACAGCCCTGGCCCTGTCCCCGTCCCCAGGGGGACATCCCAGGCTCCTGGGGCCATCCCGTCTGCAGGAGGAGCTCTGCAGAGCCCTTGATTTGCCCTCGGGAGATGCGGTGGAAGGAGCCGGGGGAGCTCTGCACCTTTCTGGGGTGGTGGCTCCTGGCACAGGGACATTTGTGTGTCCCAGTTCCCTAAACAAAGGTGTCTGATCCCCCCCTCTGCAGCACCGACCCTCCACTCAGCCTCCCGCTGCTTTAAATTGTTTAATATCAAAGTCACGAGGAGGGGCAGGGCTAACACCGGCTAAAACTATCATCAAACACTGATTATTTCGGTTTTTTCCCCTCCAATTTAAGGAACAACACAGTCAGGGACTGTCCCTCGGCCACAGCAGCAGCAGCGGGTCACTGCCCGCCGCCCCTGTCATTGCACATCACCCCAAAACACCGCAGGACCCCCAGCCCAGCCCCAGGCCCAGCTCAGGCAGCAGGAGAAGCTCCCGGGGAAGCAGCGCGGGGGTTTTGGGGATGGGGGCGGGCCAGGTTTGGAACCGCCGCGGTGACAGAGGGGAGGCGGCGGGGCTGGAGAGGAGCTGCCGCTCTCTCCTCGCTGCTTCCAGCCTCGGGGATGGATCTCCACACCCACTCCCGGTCCCCCCCGGTCCCTCCCGGTCCCCCCGGTCCCCCCGGTCCCCCCCCCGGTCCCCCCGGTCCCCCCCGGTCCCCCCGGTCCCCCCCCCGGTCCCCCCGGTCCCCCCCCCGGTCCCCCCGGTCCCCCCCGGTCCCCCCGGTCCCCCCGGTCCCCCCCGGTCCCCCCGGTCCCTCCCGGTCCCCCCGGTCCCCCCCGGTCCCCCCGGTCCCCCCGGTCCCCCCGGTCCCCCTGGTCCCCCCCGGTCCCCCCGGTCCCTCCCGGTCCCCCCGGTCCCCCCCGGTCCCCGGGGCTCAGCGGGCGGTGGCGAAGCCGATGCGGTTGTGGCGCCGGTCGAATTTGGTGTAGTAGTGACCGATGAAAGTGGCGCCCAGGATCCAGAGGGGGCCGGCCGGAGGGGGGATGTCCAGCCCCGAGAAAGCCACCACACACACGTCCTCGCCGTACTGCGATTGCTGCCAGGAGGAGAAGAGATGGAGGAGGCGGGAGGAGTGTCCCGGGTGTCTCCACGCCCTTTGCTTTGGCCACGATTCCTCGGGAATCGAGGGGGATCCTGAACGAGGATCGGGACCGGCAGAACTGGGAATGTCCCCTGGGCTGGGAGCACTGGGAATGTCCCCTGGGCTGGGGGCACTGGGAATGTCCCCTGGGCTGGGGGCACTGCAGGAGCACTGGGAATGTCCCTGGGCTGGGAGCACTCCCCTGTCCCTCCCTCCAGGCCAGCTGGCACAGGGAGCAGCTCCAGGGGTATCTCCACATCCAGGGCAGAGAAAAACCTCTGCTCTTCCATGAAAAAAAAAAAAAATGTCCAGAATGTTTTCAGGACCAGCTCCTTTCCCCCCCAAAAAAATCCCACCTCTGTGCCTGGAGGTGTTGTCCAAACCCTCTGTGAACTCTTTGTTGGGCACTTCCTGCTGTTTCCGTGTCCTCAGTGTGAAAAGCCTTTCCCGATACCCAAATTCCAGCAGAAACCATCCCTCCCTGTCCCTGCTCACCCCAAAAACCACACGGGGAAGAAGGAACAGCTCACCCTGGCTCGCATGGACAATTCAACCCAACAAAAAAGGCTTTAGGGAAAAAGAGGAGCATCATTTTGGGGCTGGTTTTGGCTGGTTCAGGGACACCCAGGACACTCACCCTCAGGACGTAGGCCGGGCCGCTGAGGCCGTAGACTTTCCCCCCCAGGTGGAAGGAGATGTTGGGCAGCTGAGGGACCCGCTCACAGTCCACCACGAACTGCAGGGACAGGGGACAGCGCTGGGACAGGGCCAGGCCACCAGCAGGGACACAGGCAGGGCTGGGTGTCACTCACCTCTCCCTCGGCCACCTCGGTGGCCCCGATGGCTTTCATGAGCACGGACACGGGGCCCGCGGGGCCGGTGATGTAGGAGGCCCCGGTGTCCACGGCCACCGAGCAGCCGTCCCTGCAGAACAGCAGCTCGGCCCCCACCGACACCCTGCGTGGGGAGGGGGCCTGAGTGTCCCATGGGGGCACCGGGAATGTCGCATCTGTCCTGAGTGTCCCCTGGTGGCACTGGGAATGTCACATCCATCCCCAGTGTCCCCCTGGTGACACCAAAGGTGCTCTCAGGAGTGTCACATTTGTCCCAAGTGTCCCCTGGTGGCACCAAGGGTGCTCCTGGAGGTGACATGTCTATCCCGAGTGTCCCATGGAGGCACCAGGAATGTCACATCCATCCTGAGTGTCCCATGGTGACACCAAGGGTGCTCCTGGAGGTGACATGTCTATCCCGAGTGTCCCCTGGTGGCACCAGGAATGTCACATCCATCCCCAGTGTCCCCCTAGTGACACCAAAGGTGCTCCCAGAAGTGTCACATCCGTCCCAAGTGTCCCATGGTGACACCAAGGGTGCTCCTGGGGGTGACATGTCCACCCTGACTGTCCCCTGGTGACACCAAGGGTGCTCCCAGGGGTGTCACATCCATCCCTGGTGACACCAAGGGTGCTCCTGGAGGTGACATGTCTATCCCGAGTGTCCCATGGTGAAACCAGGAATGTCACATCCATCCCAAGTGTCCCATGGTGACACCAGGAATGTCACACCCACCCCCAGCCAGGCGTGTTCTGCTCCCATCTTTCCCAACGAGGGATTTAAGCAGGATGCACATGTGCAAAATAAACATTTTTGGGTGGGTTTTTTTTTGGTTTTTTTTTTTTTTTTTTTTTGGTTAAACAAAGCGGGATTGTTTCAGCTCCCCCCGCAGGACTGACGGGGGTTAAACTCTCCCAACTGCAGCTCCAGCCCCCGGTGGTGCCACCCCCTCTGCATCCCCAGCTGCTCCTGCTGGGCCTGGGGAGGCTCAGGGCCCGCCCTGCCCCTCTGCAGAGGGGGGACCGAGGGAAAACATCCCTGAAACCGTCTCTGAAATCCCTGAAATCATCCCTGAAATCCCTGAAATTCCTAAAATTTCTGGAATCGTCCCTGAAATTCCTGAAAATCACCCCTGAAATTCCTGGAATTCTTGAAATTCCTGAAAATCCCTGAAATTCCTGAAATCATCCCTGAAATTCCTGAAAATCTCTGAAATTCCTGAAATCATCCCTGAAATCCCTGGAATCCCTGAAATCCCTGAAATTTCTGAAATCCCTGAAAAACCCTGAAATTCCTGAAATCATCCCTAAAATCCCTGAATTCTCTGAAGTCATCCCTGAAACCCCTGAAATCATCCCTGAAATACCTGGAATCCCTGAAATTCCTGAAATCCCTGAAATCCCTGAAATCATCCCTGAAAAACCCTGAAATCCCTGAAATTATCCCTGAAATTATCCTTGAAACCCCTGAAATCATCCCTGAAATACCTGGAATCTTTGCTGAAATCATCCCTGAAATCATCCCTGAAACCCCTGAAATCATCCCCGAAATACCTGGAATCCCTGAAATTCCTGAAATCTCTGAAATCCCTGAAATCATCCCTGAAATCATCCCTGAAAAACCCTGAAATCCCTGAAATCATCCCTGAAATCATCCCTGAAATCATCCCTGAATTCTCTGAAATCATCCCTGAAATCCCTGGAATCCCTGAAATTCCTGAAATATCTGAAATCCCTGAAAAACCCCGAAATTCATTAAATCATCCCTGAAATAATCCCTGAAATCATCCCTGAATTCTCTGAAGTTATCCCTGAAATCCTTGAAACCTTTGAAACCCCTGAAATAATCCCTGAAATCATCCCTGAAGTCCTTGAAATCCCTGAAACCCCTGAAATAATCCCTGAAATCATCCCTGAAGTCCCTGAAATCCCTGAAACCCCTGAAATCCCTGAAATCATCCCTGAAGTCCCTGAAATCCCTGAAACCCCTGAAATCCCTGAAATCATCCCTGAAGTCCCTGAAATCCCTGAAACCCCTGAAATCCCTGAAATCATCCCTGAAGTCCTTGAAATCCCTGAAACCCCTGAAATCCCTGAAATCATCCCTGAAGTCCCTGAAATCACCCCTGAAATCCCTGCAGTCCCTCCCTCCCTCCCCGAGCCGCGGGGGCTGTGGGATGCAGCCCTGGACCTGCCAGTGCTGGGCTAATATCGAATTCCACGATCCCAAAGGTTTTTCCCACCCAAATAATGCCGGATTTGTGACTCCAGGGGCTCTCACCCCTTCATGCTGATCTGCCAGAAGCCGCTCCTGCTGACGTTCAGGTAGTGGAAGTCGCCGCTGTAATAGGCCGGGTCGCTGCCTCCCAGGATGATTTCCCCGCCGGGTTTCAGGGCAGCATTCCTGGGAACACGGCAGGAGTGGTTCCCCTTTCCCCAAAAATCCCAGCCCCAGCAGGGAGTGATTCCTCTTTCCCCAAAAAATCCCAGCCTGGCAGGGAGAGATTCCCTTTTCCCCAAAAATCCCATCCCAGTAGGAGCGATTCTCCTTTCCCCAAAAATCCCAGAATGGGAGGGAGTGATTCACCTTTCCCCAAAAATCCCAGAATGGGAGGGAGTGATTCACCTTTCCCCAAAAATCCCAGAATGGGAGGGAGTGATTCACTTTTCCCCAAAAATCCCAGAATGGGAGGGAGTGATTCACCTTTCCCCAAAAATCCCAGAATGGGAGGGAGTGATTCACCTTTCCCCAAAAATCTCAGCCCCGGCAGGGAGTAACTCCTCTTTCCCAAAATTCCCAGCCTGGAAGGAAACAATTCCCCTTTCTCCAAGATTCCCAGCCCAGAAGGAGCAAATCCCCTTTCCCTAGGAATCCCATCAGGGCAGGAAGTGATTCCCTTTTCCCCAAAATTCCCATCCCAGCAGGAGTCATTCCCCCTTTCCCCAAAAGTCCCAGCCTAGGAGGGAGTGATTCTCCTTTCCTCAAAATTCCCAGCCCAGCAGGAGCAATTCCTCTTTCCCCAAACATCCCAGTGTGGAAGAGGCGATTCCCCTTCCCCCAAAAATCCCATCCCCAGCAGGGAGTGATTCCCCCTTTCCCCAAAATCCCCGGAGGGAGCAGGAGCAGCGGGGACAGCGAGGTGCCACATGCTCCATCCAGGGGGGTGTGGTGGCCCCTGAGGGCAGCAGGAATCCCGGGCAGGACATCCTGGGGGTGACAGAGGGACATGGGGACCCCAGGGGACACGGGGGACTGGCGGTGGTGGCCTCCAGGGCTCTGGTGCTTTGGGGCTCCTTACTTGGAAGCGCTGCAAAGAGAGGGATGCTCCGTGAGCCTCGGGGGCCACAATGTCCCCAGAGAGCCCAGGGGACACAGGTGACACCCAGGGGACACAGGTGACACCCAGGGGCCACCAGTGGCTGCCCCTAAATCCAACAGTACTGAGCAGGATTTAGGGGTGTGTTTGGGGTCTCTGTCACTGCACAGTTCTGGGTTGATGTTTATGGGGTCGGTGGGGAGTGCTGGGGTGAGGAGCAGAATTCCCCAAAATTCCTCCAGAATTTCCCAAAATTCCCCCAGAATTCCCCAAAATTCCCCCAGAATTCCCCAAAATTCCCCCAGAATTCTCTTTCTCCCACTGCTCCAGTGGCTTTGGGGATGCTGGGAGGAGCTCAAGCAGTTTGGGGCAAGGAATGGAAGATTTGGCTGCTGCAGCAGGGTTTTAAAAGAGATTTTTAGTGGGGTTTGATTATTTTAAAAAATTCTGCCTGTGGGAACACCAGAGCCCCTCCAGGCTGGGATTGCTAGAGCCGCTCTCACCCAGCTGGAGGCCGGGCAGTGACAGTGACAGTGACAAACGAGCCGGGAGCAGACACTCCCTCCCCGCCCACCCCTGTGTGCCTCCCGTGCTGCCTCATCCCACCCCAGCTCCTCCAGGACAGCCCATCTCCTTCCTCCTCATCTCCTCCGGGATCTTCCATTCCTTCTCTCCCTCCCGCTGCATCTCTTCCAGGAACCTCCACTTCCTTCCCACCCTCCCACTCCAGCTCCTCTGGCATCTTCCATCTCCTTCCCTCCTTGCCCCCCGAACTCCTCCAGGATCCTCCATTCCTTCCCTGTCCATCTTCTCCGGGATCCCCCATCTTCCTCCCACCCCATCTCCACCAAGATCCTCCACCTCCTTCCCTCCTTTCCACCCAAGCTCCTCTAGCATCCCCCATCTCCTTCCTTCCTTCCTTCCTTCCCACTCTATCTCCTCCAGGATCTTCTCTTTCTCTCCCTCTTCCAGCCCAACTCCTCCAGAATGCTCCATTCCTTCCCACCCAACTCCTCCAGGATCCTCTGTCTCCCTCCCGCTCCATCTCCTCAAGGATCCTCCATTCCTTCCCTCCTTTCCCCCCAGTTCCTCCAGGATTCTCCATTCATTCCCTCCCCGGCTCCTCCAGGATCTCTGTCTCCTTCCCTCCCTCCCACTCCATCTCCCCCATCCCCGTCTCTCCCCCAACCCCAAACCCCCAAACCTCATGCCCGGCCCTAAACCCTGATCTCCCCACGGTGTCCCCATGGTGTCCCCACATTGTCCCCGCCATGTCCCTGCATTGTCCCCATGGTGTCCCTGCAGTGCCCCCGCAGTGTCCCCTCATTATCGCCACAGTGTCCCCGAATTTTCCTCGTGGTGTCCCCTCAATGTCCCCACCGTGTCCCCGTGGTGTCCCCACGGTGTCCCCACGGTGTCCCCACATCGTCCCCTCGTCCTCTCAATGTCCCCACAGTGTCCCTGCATTTTCCCCATGGTGTCCCCTCAATGTCCCTACAGTGTTCCCGCCATGTCCCCACTGTGTCCCTGTGTTTTTCCCACATTTCCCGGCAGTGTCCCTGCAATGTCCCTGTGTTATCCCCACAGTGTCCCCACATTTTCCCCGTGGTGTCCCCACAGTATCCCCATAGTGTCCATGCAATGTCCTTGTGCTTTCCCCGCATTTTCCCACATTTTCCCCACATTGTCCCCGCCTTGTCCCCGCACTGTCCCCACCGGCTGTAGTAGACGGAGAACACGTCCTCCTGCAGGATCTGCTGGGCCAGGATCCGGTCGAAGACGGGCGTGATGCCGTCGATGGCCTGCCCGGGGTACCCCATGCCCAGCACGCCGTCGAAGCGGGCGAAGATGAAGGGGAAGGCGGGCAGGGCCGTGGCCTCGGCGAACACCTGGATGATCGGGATGTCCGACACCTGCAGGGGGGCACGGGGGCGTTGTGGGGGGCTGGGAGGGCTGAAACACCCCCCCAAAAAAAACCCCCCATGGATGTTCTGGATGAGCCAGCAGCTCCAGGAGTGGGAATTTGGGGGGTTCAGGTGTGTGGGGTTTGGGGGATTCTGTAGGTTCCAGGACTGAGGATTTGAGGGATTTCAGGTGCGTGGAATTTAGGGATTTTTTGGGTTCCAGGTGTGTGGATTTTGTGGGTTTCAGGTGTCTGGGTTTGGGGGATTTTGTGGATTTCAGGTGTGTGGGTTTGGGGGATTCTGTGGGTTCCAGGTGTGTGGAATTTGGGAATTTCAGGATTTGGGGGATTCTGCGGGCCCCAGGAGTGGGGAATTTGGGGATTCTGTGGGTTCCAGGTGTGTGGATTTTGAGGATTTTGTGGGTTCCGGGAGTGAGGAATTTGGGGATTTCAGGAGTGTGGGTTTGGGGGATTCTGTGGGTTCCAGTTCTATGGATTTGGGGTTTCTGTGGGCCCCAGCTGTGTGGATTTGGGGTTTCTGTGGGCCCAGGGCTCACCATGACGATGTCCTGGCTGAGGACGCCCTTGACGCTGCCGGTGCCGTAGCGGATGGCGAAGCCGGTGCCGTTGGCGATGTAGGTGCGCGACTTGGAGGAGTCATAGCGGCTGTGGGACACTGGGGACAGGGACAGGGACATCCCAGAGGGGCACAGAGCATCTCTGCCCCCCTAAAATCCCCTGGGAGAGGGGGTAACAAGTTGGGACCCACCCCACCTCAATGCTGGGGGTCTGGATAACAACAGAGAGACCCCCCCCATGAAAATATCTGTCAAAATTCAAATTCAAACAAAAATTCAAGCTAAAACCTAAAATTAATTATTTTATAATTATAACATAATTAGAATTAATTGTTTTTTTATATTATAATTAATATATAATAATTAATTTTAATTATTAGAATTAAAAAGAAATATATATCAGCCCTCTCTGAGCAGCCCTGGGGGTGCAGGGAGGTTTTTTTGGGGGGGGTCACCCAGAGCTCCACCACCCCCTACTCACCACAGGCGCTGTAGAGGGGGGAGCACTTGTAGGACGGCACCCACAGGTTGGCCGAGCCCGTGTCAAACACCACCTTGAAGGTCTGGGCGGGGGTCCCGATGCTGATCTCGCCGAAATATTGGGTCTGGGGGGGACAGGGGGAGCATCCCTGGGGGGGGGGGCAGCTCGGGTGGGGAGGGGGTCACACCGAGCCGGGTGACACCGAGGTGACAGATCCCCCCTTGGGCAGGGCCGCACTCACGTCCAGGTAGTTGGTGAGGAGGGTGGGCGCTGTCCCGTTGCGGGGACCGTCCCCTCCCGCTCGTGTCCCCCGGCGCAGCTCCGGGAACACCTCCCGCACCTTCACCCCCATCTCCCGCAGCGTCTGGCGGATGGAGGGCATCCTCCGCAGGGCGATCCTGGCGTGGGGGGAGGGCTGAGATGGGGATCCCCCTCCCCAAAATAAAAATCCCCGACAGCGGCATTCCCAGCCTCGGGAATCCGGGCGGGCGGCTCTAGAGGGCAGCAGCTCCCCGCCGCTCCCACCGCGGGATGCCCGAGCCCACCCAAGGGTGCGAGCTCACCCAAGGGTGCGAGTTCACCCAAGGGTGCGAGCCCCGGGTGGGCGGGTAGGGGGCGGCAGGAGGCTCCCTCAGCCCCTGGGCTCGGTTATTTGGGGCTCGGGGCGCTCCAGAATTATTTAGGTAGGGAAAGAGCCCCGGGCTGGCGGAGCCCGCCGTGAGCAGGCGGTGCTGGGGGAGAAGGAGTGAGGAAGAGCAGAGGAGGAGGAGGAGGAGGAGGAGGAGGAGGAGGAGGAGGAGGAGGAAGGGGGTGAAGCAGCAAAGCCGCTCCTCGCCGGGAATAAAAGCGGCGGGACAGCGCCGTGAGGAGCTCCGGCTACCTCTGCAGAGCCTGAGCCTGGGCCGGCGAGGGGACAAAAGTGGCGCTCCAGGTGACGGCCAGGAGCAGCAGGTACCGCGCCAGCCTCCTGCCGCCTCCCAGCGCCATCGCCCGTGTCCCGCTGTCCCCGCCCGAGCCCGCGGCCCCGGCCCGCAGCGAGGAGGATTTTATAGCCCGGGATCCTCCATCCCTGTGGGTTTCTCCTCCCCTGCCTGGGGGAGGGATGGGAATGCCACGGTTGGCACCGGGCAGGCTGGGAATGCCATGGAAATCATGGGACAGGCTGGGAATGGCATAGACAGCCATGGACAGGCTGGGAATGCCATGGAAATCATGGGACAGGCTGGGAATGGCATAGACAGCCCTGGACAGGCTGGGAATGCCATGGAAATCATGGGGCAGGCTGGGAATGGGATGGATGAGACTGGGCAGGTTGGGAATAACATGGATAGAACTGGGCAGGCTGGGAATCCTATGGATAGCACTGGACAGGTTGGGAATGCCATGGATGAGGCTGGACAGGTTGGGAATCGCATAGACAGCCCTGGACAGGCTGGGAATGTTATGGAGAACACTGGGCAGGCTGGGAATGCCATGGATAGCACTGGATAATGATGGGAATGCCATGGATAAGGCTGGACAGGCTGGGAATGGCATGGATAGAACTGAGCAGGCTGGGAATGGGATGGAGAACACTGGGAAGGCTGGGAATGGGATGGATGGCACTGGGCAGGTTGGGAATACCATGGATAGAACTGAGCAGGCCGGGAATCCTATGGATAGCACTGGACAGACTGGGAATGCCATGGATGAGGCTGGACGGGCTGGGAATGCCATGGAGAGCACTGGACAGGCTGGGAATGCCATGGATAGCACGGGGCAGGATCAGAGTGCCATGAGAACACCATGCAGTGGCCAGGACAGTCCCCACGGAGGCTGACAGGGCCACAACCCCCCGTGCCCGGTGGGAATGGGACAGGGGGAGCTGTGCGTGTTTGGGAAATGGGATCCCACATTCCTTGGGGTTGATTGCTCCCAAATTACTCCAGGGAGTGTGAGGGACACGACTCCCTGCTGATGCCAGCCGGGTGGTGACACAGGTGTGGTGACATCCTGGTCAGGGAGATGTCCCCAAACCCCACCTGCAGTGGGACGATGGGATTTTCCCTACAGGAATGGGAATGGGCAGGGCCACCCGGCCCTGCTGGCCCTGGAGACACTGAGTGAAGACCCCCGGCCCCCTCTGCCCTCCTGGGGGGTGCTCTGGGGAGCCCCCCCCCCAGCCCCAGCTCTGTTAAACCAGGCCTGGGGCTTGGGGCAGAGAACGGCCAAACTCATCTCAGCTGCTCCGTGTGGGGAAGGGAGGAGCTGCTCAAAGCCCTCAGGAGCTGCCAGCTGCACCCCTGACCCCCCTCGGGGACAGGACAGGGGGTGCTGCCACAGCCCCGTGGCTCCCAGGGCCCCCTGACCTCGGGAATCTCGGTGGGAAATGACTCCAGAAGCAATAAAACTGTTCTTGGATCAGCCCCACAACCCCCACAGTCACCCTCCTGTCCGTGGGATTTGCTCAAGGCTCTCACCCCACTCCAGGGGACGCCCCACAAACTCCAAACAGCTTTTTCCCCCCCAAAATGTGGAGGATTAACGCCTCATTCCCGGCGGTATTTGGTCTGCCAGGGCACCGCTGACCCCAGGGCTCAGCCCCGCGGGGCTCTGGCCCCATCCCTGACGTCTTTTCCCACGCAGGTCCCTGCGTCACTCCGGGGAGCCTCGTGGCCCGGCAGGTTGTGGGGCCGGGAGGGGGGTCAGGAGCAGGGAGAGGGGCTGGCAGGGAGCCCGAGGCCATAAATCCCTGCCCGGGGCATCCCGCGGGCTCTGCCGGCTTTGCCCAGCTCCCTTTCCCCGCGGGGCTTCAAAGGGAAAACAGGGGGTGGCGGGATGTGGGGCTGTGGGGATTTGGTGTTTTCAGCTCATTCGGATCCAGGGCAGGATCCCTGAGGATTTGGGGTGCTCTGGGCACGACTTTGGAACAGCTGGAACAGCTGGACCCCTCTGCTGTGGGGAATCCAGAGTGGGATGAGCTGTGGGGTGGGGGAACCACAGGGGCACAACCCACCCCACTGGGGTGACCCCAAACCGCCCTTGGATGGGAAATGAGGGGAAAAACAACTTCCCCAAACCCATCAGAGAGCCAAGGGCTGCTGCTCTGGGGGCTTTGGGGATTTAGGGATGGTTTGGGCACAGCTGGACCCCTCTGCTGTGGGGAATCCAGAGTGGGATAATTTGGGTGGGGGAACCACAGGGGCACAACCCACCCCACTGGGATGACCTAAAAATCCCCTTGGATGGGAAACGAGGGGAAAAACAACTTCTCCAAATCCATCAGAGAGCCAAGAGCTGCTGTTTGGGGGCCTTGGGGTTTGGGATGCTCTGGGCACGGCTGTGCCAACAGCTGGACCCCTCTGCTGTGGGGAATCCAGAGAGGGATAATTTGGGAAGTGCTGTGGGATGAGGGGCACAACCCATCCTGCTGGGATGGCCCCAAATGGGATGGGAAATGGGGGGAAAATGGGGAAAACAACTTCCCCAAATCCATCAGAGAGCCAAGGGCTGCTGCTTTGGGGTCTCTGGGGGTTTGGGATGCTCCAGGATGGCTTTGGAACACCTGGACCTCTCTCCTGTGGGGAATCCGGAGAGGGATAATTTGGGGGTGGCCCCGGGGGTTTGTCCCAGCCCCAGGGCTCTGGGATCTCCCCAGCGCTTTCCCAGTGCCAGGAAAACCCCTGCAAGGAATTTCCCACTCCCTTCTGCCAGCCCGGAGCTGGAGCTGAGGTGGAAAAGGGTTAAAAACCCTGGAAAAGTGGATTTATGGGGGATCAGAGGGACAGGGACATCAGGCAGCTCTGGGTTCATTCCCAGCCCTTCACATCCACAGGGAAGATCCAAAACTTCCCTGAACGTGAATTTTCTACCCCAGAGGATTCCAGGGCATCAGGGAAAGGCAGAAACCCCCTCACTGGATCCACGAGGGGATCCTGCTGCAAAAGGTTCCAAAAGCTAAAGGTTTGAACCAAAAGTTTGCTCCAAAATCCCAGAGTTTTATCCAATTACAGATCCCAACAAGAGCAGCTCCTCTGGAAACAGCAGAGAATTCCTCCCCGGCCACTTTCCTGCCTGTTTTTCAGGGGAGAATGGAAGGAAAAACATTTCCCAGAGAGGGAAAAATCACCTTCCCGATGGATAAATTCCTTCCTCTCTCCTGTCAGGCTGAGTGGCTGCTTTCCTGAAAACAAAAACCGGAATTTTTTAGCTCTTCCTGCTCCAAGCAAAATCATCGGGAAGCTTTGATTTTTTCGAGGGGATCTTTTGGAGCAGCACAGAAGAAAAAAAATTAAAAAAAAAAATAAAAATGAGGTGAATTTCTGCTCTTCCCACACATTTTCCACACTTTCCTAATCCAGTTTTGGGTTGGTTTTTTTTTTTTTTCTGATGGTGAAAAACACGCGAGGTTGGAGAGGATCCTCATTCCGGGTGACCGAAAATCTCCAGAGTGAAAAAAACAACTTTTGGGAAGGTTTTTGTTTGGTTTTTTTGGTGGTTTTTTTTTTTGTTTGTTTTTTTTTTTTTTTTAGGGGGAGGCTCTGGATGGCACCAGCACCGGGGGAATTGAGGGGATTGACGTCAGGGCAAACCCAGAGCTTGTGCTTGAAACCAAAATCCTGCCAGGGAGAGGATTTACGGAGCAGGGGGGGGAATATTCCCAGCAAAAATCTCCCGGACAGGAGCTCACAGCAATTCCCTTCGGATTTTCCAAGCCTGGAAAAGCTCCAGGAAGTGTCTGGGTGAGGTTTGGAGCGACCTGGGATAAGGGAAGGGGTCCCATGGCAGGGAGGGCTTGAAGATCCTAAAAACCCCAAATGATTCCGTGATCCCTCGATGTCATCCAGGGAATCTCCTCGTCCTTGACTTGGTTTTCCCACCTGGGCACATTTCCTGCTCCTCCTGGTTCCCACAGAGATGGAGGCCCTAAACCTCGGGAATCTCCTCATCCCGAGCAGCTCTGGGAATCTTCCTCTTCCTCCCAATGAAGGCCTAAAAATGAGTTTTCCTCACCAGGAAAACGTCGGGAGTTTTCAGCTGAACTGAAGCAGAGCAGGAATAGAGGAGCTGAGGAGGCTCCAACCCTCCAGATTCCTGCCAGGAATCTCCTTTTCCCTTCCTGCCGCCATCAGAAACCGGGATCCCCTTCCCTGAGATGGGATTTGGGTGCCCAGAGGAGCCCAGGGATGCTCCCAGTGCTGGTTTCACCTGGAGCACACCTGGGCTGGTGACAGCGGGCACAGGGAGGTGACAATGGGGCATAGACAGGTGACAGTGGGGCATGGACAGGTGACAAGGGGCACAAGCAGGTGGCAATGGCCACAATCAGGTGACAATGGGCACAGACAGGTGACAGCATGCAAAACCAGGGGACAACAGGCACAGGCAGGTGACAATGGGCACAGGCAAGTGACAACAGTCATGGCCTGGTGACAACAGGCACAGGCAGGTGACAGTGGGCACAACCAGGTGACAACAGGCAAAACCAGGTGACAATGGACACAGGCAGGTGAAAATGGGCACAACCAGGTGACAACAGGTATGGCCTGGTGACAATGGGCACAGGTAGGTGACAACAGGTATGGCCTGGTGACAACAGGCACAGGCAGGTGACAACAGGCAAAACCAGGTGACAATGGCACAACCAGGTGACAGCAGGCACAACCAGGTGACAACAGGCACAGAGCCACCCTCTCCCATAGGGCTCCATAGAGAACAGGTTCAGCTCAAGCTCGTTAATTAATTCCTGCTCGTTAAGGAGGGCTGTGCACAGGGAGCAGATTCGCTGTGATTGCTTTTGGGTTTAATTAAACTCCAGCATCCCCAGCGCTGCCGGGGCCTGGCTGGGATCCACCTCAGCCCGTGGAGAGGCCGAGTGACCCGACCTGGTCTCCTGGGGAGAGGGATTTCGGCAGCCTGGGTGGAAAAATGCCTTTAAAATCACCCGAGGGGAGCTCCTGCCCCGGGAATGTCCCTGTGCCACCTCCAGCCATGGCAATGTCACTGTGCCACCAGTCCTAGTGCTGGCCATGGGAATGTCCCTGTGCCACCTCCAGTGCTGGCTGTGTCACCTACAGGGACATGAGAAGGTCCCTGTGTCATCCCCAGCCATGGGAATGTCCCTGTGTCATCCCCAGCCATGGAAAGGTTCCTGTGCCATCTCCAGTGCCGGCTGTGTCACCCACAGGGACATGAGAAGGTTCCTGTGTCACCTTCAGCCATGGCAAGGTCCCTCTGTCATCTCCAGCCATAGCCAGGGGAATGTCCCTGTGCCACCTCCAGCCATGGGAATGTCCCTGTGCCACCTCCAGTGCTGGCCATGGGAAGGGTTGTGTCACCCACAGGGACATGAGAAGGTCCCTGTGTCATCCCCAGCCATGGGAATGTCCCTTTGCCACCTGCAGCCACAGCCATGGGAAGGTTTCTGTGCCACCTCCAGCTGTGAGAAGGGCTCTGTGGCACCCCCAGCCATGGGCAGGGGAAGGTCCCTGTGCCACCTTCAGCCATAGAAATGTCCCTCTGCCACCCCCAGCCATGGGAATGTCCCTGTGCCACCTCCAGCCATGGCCAGGGGAATGTCCCTCCAGGGAATTGTCATCTCCAACCATGGAAAGGTCCCTGTGCCACCCTCAGCCACTGGAATGTCCCTGTGCCACCTCCAGCCATGAGAATGTCCCTGTGTCATCTCCAGCCATGGAAAGGTCCCTGTGCCATCTCCAGCCGTGGTAATGTCCCTATGCCACCTCCAGCCATGGCCATGGGAAGGTCTCTGTGCCATCTCCAGCCACGCGAAGGTTCCTGTGCCATCTCTGGGAACAGCCGTGGGAATATCCCTGTGCCATCTCCAGTCATGGGAAGGTCCCTGTGCCATCTCCAGTCATGGGAAGGTCCCTGTGCCATCTCCAGCCATGGGAACATCCCTGTGCCATCTCCAGCCATGGGAATATCCCTGTGCCATCTCCAGCCATGGGAACATCCCTGTGCCATCTCCAGCCATGGGAATGTCCCTGTGCCATCTCCAGCCATGCGAATGTCCCTGCACCATCTCCAGCCATGGGAATATCCCTGTGCCATCTCCAGCCATGGGAATATCCCTGTGCCATCTCCAGCCATGGGAAGGTACCTGTGACACCCCCACCCATGGCCACTGTGCCTCCCAGTGACATCAGGAGGTGCCAGTGCTGGGACAAGCCCTGACCATGGGAAAGGAGCCGAGTCTGAGCTCACTCTCAGATATTTTTTTATTTTTTATTAAATTAAATCTTTCACAGAAAATAATTAAATAACTGCAAGAATTCCAGAATCCAGCCTGGCACAGCCCTCGGACCCCGGAGCCTGGCTCGGGAGCTCCGTGGGACAGTGAGGGGACACTGTCCCTGCTGGGGGGTGGCTCTGGCCAGCCCTGAGGGTCCTGGGGACAAGAGAGTCACCAGCTCTTGGGGACAGCCAGACCTGGGGCTCTGTCACCCTGTCCCGTCGCAGCCACTCGGCCCAGAACTGCTCAGGTCACACCATGGAGCCGCTGTCCCCCATTTTCTGCAGGAGCTGCGACAGGGACAGACCAGGATTAGCAGGAAAATCCAGCTCTGGGGACACCAGGGTGACATTTCCTGTGCAATCCCAACCGTGGGGACGGAACTGCCCACCCTGGGGGGCACAGGGGGATGGATCCCAGCCAGGGACTGCCCACCCTGGGGGGCACAGGGGGATGGATCCCAGCCAGGGATTGCCCACCCCTGGGGGCAAAGGGGGTGGGATCCCAGCCAGGGATTGAAGACCCCCAGGGGTCCCCAGCCTCTTCTCACCTGGTTCAGGAGGGGGATGTTTACAAACGAGCCCAAAAACCCAAAAGCCACGGGGAAGAAACTCCTGTGCGGAAACAAAAGGCCCCGCTGAGCTCTGGGGAGCATCCCCCGAGCCCAGGCTCCACCTCCAGGGTCCCATCCTGAGGATCCTGTCCTAGGAATCCCATCCCGAGGATCCCATCCCAATGATCCCATCCTGAGGATCCCATCCCGAGGATCCCATCCCAAGGATCCCATCCCGAGGATCCCCTCCTGAGGATCTCATCCCGAGGATCTCATTCCAATGATCTCATCCTGAGGATCTCATCCCAAGAATCCCATGCCAAGAATCTCATCTCAAGGATTCTCTACCCACAATGCCATCCCAGGGATCTTATCCCAATGATCCCATCCTGAGGATCCCATCCCAATGATCCCATCCCGAGGATCCCATCCCAATGATCCCATCCCAATGATCTCATCCCAATGATCCCATCCCAATGATCCCATCCCAAGAATCTCATCCCAACAATCCTATCCCAAGGATCCCATCCTGAGGATCCCATCCTGAGGATCCCATCCCAATGATCCCATCCCAGTGATCCCATCCCAAGGATCCCATCCTGAGGATTCCATCCTGAGGATCCCATCCCAAGGATCCCATCCCAAGGATCCCATCCCGAGGATCCCATCCCAAGGATCCCATCCTGAGGATCCCATCCTGAGGATCCCATCCTGAGGATCTCATCCCAATGATCCCATCCCAGTGATCCCATCCCAAGGATCCCATCCTGAGGATCCCATCCCAAAGATCCCATCCTGAGGATCCCATCCTGAGGATCCTATCCCAAGGATCCCACCCCACACCTGAAGAGCGAGATGAACCCGTAGGCCTCCAGCAGCATCCCCAGGATGGGCCACCTCATGAGGACCACCACGAGCCCCCCGAAGAAGAAGCTGGTGCCCTTCAGCTTGGGCCGCTGGAAGAAGAAGGTGAAGGTCCTCCGGAAGCCGATGATGAAGACCAGGCCGGAGAGGAAGAGGAGCTGGGAGGAGGGAGGGGAGAGGGTCAGGGCCTCTCCTCCATCCCCCCGGGGGGACCCCCAGCCCGGCCCCACTCACGTTCCCAAAGGCCAGGAGCACCGAGTCGAAGTACAGCAGGATCCCAAAGAGGAGGAAGAAGAGGCCGAAGCCGACCAGGCCCACTCCGATCCCTGGGGAGAACAAGAGCAGAGGCAAAGGCTCAGCCCCACACCCCAGATCCCAGCACCTCCCTGCCCCTTTTCCTCCCAAAAAAACGGGGTTAAATGGGGTAAAAAACGAGGTAAATGGGGTAAAACGCCATCCTGTCATTTCTTAGTGCAGCTAATGAACAATTTGTAAATTCCCATATGAAGCTGTTCTGAGAACAGAAAGTTTCTTTAACACAACAATCTATTCCGAGAGTGAGAAATAAGTGAAAAATTATATTATCCCTGTAATAACAAGGGATTTGTCCCACGAGAATCAGTGAAGAAAATACGTAAACAATCTGAGAATAGATTGATTTGATGGACAGATTAAATGCCTTTTGATAACCCACAGAGTAATTAACAACAAAGCTATTAACCAGTTAGAATTACCCTCGAGGTTTGTAAAAAAACAGTATAAAAGACAGCGTGTGGCAGTAATAAGGAACTTTTACGGAGTCCCTTTGAATCCCTCTGTGTGTTGTCACGGTCCCAATGACAAAAAACCCTTTGGATTTTTTTTTCCCAAACCTCAGGATCAGCCTTTGCTCCCGGGCCAGGCCTGGAAGAGGCCCAGAAACCCCTGAGATAAATCAGGAACCACAAAGGAAAAATCAACGGGGAAAACCCTGTCCAGCCTTTCCCGGCGTTTTTTCCCTTTTCCCTCCAGGAAAGGCTGGAGACAATCCCTGGATGATCCTGGAGAATCTCCCCACAGTCAGCCCATCCCTTTTTCCACCTCACAACCTCCCAGCCCCATCCAGCAGGGATTGGGATCTGCCAAATGTCCCCACGGATCCCTTGGGGTCAGGAATTCCAGCCAGGACAGGAATTCCCGCGGGGACACGGCCACCCCGGGGCTGCTTACGCTGGAAGTCGCTCAGGGACACCATCTTGGGGCTGGGCGAGGCCGGGTGAGGGTGGCCCCACGGACAGGGTGACCCTTGGAAAAGCCCTTTAGTCCCCACGTCATCCTGGGAATCATTAACGGCCCCGGGAACGCCCACGGCGCCACTGCAGGGGACACGGGGGCTCCAGAGGGGACATGGTGTCTCTACAGGGGACATGGTGCCTTTAGACGGGACATGGTGGCTCTAGAAGGGACACGGTGGCTCCAGAGGGGACACAGTGGCTCTACAGGGGACATGGTGGGTCCAACAGGGAGACAGTGGGTCCAAAAGGGACACGGTGGCTTTAGAGGGGACACGGTGGCTTTAGAGGGGACGTGGTGGCTCCAGAGCAGACATGGTGGGTCTAAAAGGGACACGGTGGCTCTAGAGGGGACATGGTGGGTCCAGAGGGGACACGGGGGCTCCACAGGGGACATGGTGGGTCCAACAGGGACATGGTGGGTCCACAGGGGACACGGTGAGTCCAACAGGGACACAGTGGGTCCAGAGGGGACATCGTGGCTCTAGAGGGGACATGGTGGCTCTAGAGGGGACACGGTGGGTCCAGAGGGGACACGGTGGCTCTAGAGGGGACATGGTAGGTCCAACAGGGACATGGTGGGTCCAAAATGGACATGGTGCCTTTGGAGGGGACACGGTGGGTCCAGAGGGGACACGGTGGGTCCAAAAGGGACATGGTGGGTCTAAAATGGACACGGTGGGTCCAGAGGGGACACAGTGGCTTTAGAGGGGACATGGTGGCTCTAGAAGGGACATGGTGGGTCCAAAAGGGACGTGGTGCCTTTAGAGGGGACACGGTGGGTCCAAAAGGGACACGGTGGGTCTAAAAGGGACACGGTGGCTTTAGAGGGGACACGGTGGCTTCAGGGGGACAGAGTGGCCCCAAAGGGGACATGGTGGCTCCAGGAGGACATAGTGGCACTAAGGGGGACACGGTGGCTCCAGCAGGAACAAGGTGGCTCCAAAAGGGGCATGGTGGCTTCAAAAGGGGAACATGGCTCGAGGGGACATGGTGGCTTCAGGGGGACAGGGTGGCCCCAGAAGGGACATGGTGGTTCCAGGGGTCATAGTGACTCCAGGGGGACATGGTGGCCCCAAAAGGGACAAGGCAGCACCAAAAGGGACGAGGTGGCTTTGGGGGGACACAGCTCCAAGGGTCACAGTGCCTTCAGTGGGGACACAGTGGCTCCAGGGGTCATGGTGGCTCCAGAGGGGACATGGTGGCTTCAGGGGGACGAGTGGCTCGTGGCCACCAGACCCTGGTGGTCCTGCCCTCCCTGTCCCTGCGGAATGAGTTCCCTGGGATGGGATGGATCCCTAAAACAGGGAAAACCAGGGGGACTGTGGCTTCCTTGGGGTGGCCGAGCGCCACTGAGGGGACAGTGAAGGTCCCTGCAGTGTCCCCAGGAGTCGCAGCTGATGTGGATTCCCCTGGATTCCCCTGGATTCCCCTGGATTCCTCTGGATTCCCATGGATTCCCATGGATTCCCATGGACCCAGTGGATCCCAGGCTGCTCCATGGGAAAGGAGAGTTTTGGGAATGTCGAGGCTCCTGGGATTTGCTGGTTGGTGTGGGAATATCAGCTCCTCCAGTGTCCCCGTGTCCCCTCTGCCACTCCAGAGCCACCCAAACCCAGCCATTCCCGAAATGTACCCCAGGGGTGGGAATTTTATCCCTGCACAAGCACCAAAACTAACCCCAGCAGGAAAAAAACTCCCCAAAAAAAAGCAGGGAGAGGGAGGCAGAGCCGCCTCTGGAGCCCCCTCACCCCTCGCTTCTCCAACTCAGCATTAAAATCCATATCCAAACTCACCCCTGGAAAAAGAAATACAGGAAAACATTGTTGTTTCATAGATATTTTTATTTTTTTTTTTATTTCTCTACCGCTAGGAAAATATCCCAGAAAACCAAAGCCCTCCCGTCCCACCCTCCCCAAATGCATAAATAGATTTATTTCCTCCCGATGCAAATCCTTCCCGGGTTAACAAGTCACTGCTTTATGAAGTGTTTATGAAAAAATAATAACCAAAAATAAAATTAATTAATTAATTGATTGAGGTTTGGTTTCCTTTTTTTATTATTATTAATAATAATTTTTTTTTAAATAAAATAAAATCGGGGTCACACCTTGGGGACAACAGCTGGTGGCTTTGGGAAGGATGGGATGGGAGTTTTGGGATTGCTCCTCATCCTCTCTGGATCCTGGAGATGGGAATTGCTGCCCCACAGCCATCCCGAGGTGTCCCCAAAATGTCCCCAGAGTAAGGAGGGGGGATCTGCCCCAGTGACCCAAGAAGGGGACACAGGGAAATAAACTCATCCTCTCTTCAAACTTACAGTCTCTGTATATTTTTTTATTATTATTTTAAATAAATTTGCTTTTCTAATAAAAGCAGAAAAAAATAGATATATTATTTTTAATAGGTTTTTTTTTTCCTTTTATTTTTCCCTTTTTTTTTTTTTTTTTTTCCTTTTTTTGTGTTGATTTCCTTCCCCCTCTGATAAATTGGCAAAATTTTTTTTTTTTTTTTTTCCTGTTGGCAGGGCTGAGGCCAACAAATCCTGTGGAGAAGAGAGAAAGAGAGAGCTCGGCACGAGCTTTTTTTCTTTTTTTTTTTTTTCCGGGAAAAGAAGAGGAAAAACCAAATATAGATATATATTATAAATGTAGAATTTCCATCAAACATATATATTAAGGCATGTAAATAGCAAAATAAAGGGCCAGCTTTATGAGCTAAAGGGGCTGAGGGGGAGCGGGGTTTAGGGCTCCAGGGATCCTACAAGTATTGCTAAATTGGGGTTGGGATGCAGGGAGGTCCTGGGGGGGTTGGGGATCGGGCCAGGAGGGATTTGGGATTTGGGATTTGGGATTTGGGATCCAGCTCCCTGCCGCCCTCACATCCTTCCAGGGATTCTGCTTTTTTTTTCTCCCCCACCCTCCAGGACGATAAAGAAAAGGGGGGATTTGCTACAGGAAATCCGAACCGCTGGAAGAGGCTCCAGAGGGATTTTTGGATGGTGATGCGGGATGGGGACAGCCCAGGTGACCCCGCTGTCCCCAAACCCCTGCACAGAGGGGTCCCTGCTGACCCCAGAGCTCCGTTGTCCCACCGGGCACCCCAATTCCTGCTCTGCTCCCATCCAACATCCCCATCCCAGCCCAGAGCTCCCGTTCCGTGCTCGGAGAGCCCTTGGGAGCACCTCGGGAACCTCCGTGTCCCCGCAGTGCCACCTCCGTGTGCCCGCAGTGCCACCTCTGTGTGCCCACAGTGCCACCTCCGTGTGCCCGCAGTGCCACCTCCGTGTCCCCGCAGTGCCACCTCCGTGTGCCCGCAGTGCCACCTCCACCCGTCCTGTCCCCTTTCCTCTCAGGCTGAGCCACCGCTGGTGACACAGGCGGGTTCCAAACCGGGATCAGAGCTCAGGGAACGCCCGAGGAGCCGAGGAGGAACCTCCAGGTGTGCTGGAAGGTGGGAGCACCATCCCAGGTGGGGCCTCCACCCCTCCAGAGAGCCCCTTGGGTCCTGTGCTCGCCGCCGGGCCGGTGGCCGCTGTCACAGCCGTGTCCCCGTGGCCCCGGTGGCTCCTTGGGGACATCCCCGGCCCTCACCGTCCGTGTCCTCGGGGCGAGGCTCCCGTCGGTCGGTGCCGCATCATCTCCCGGTGGTGTCCATCATCTCCCGGTGGTGCCGCATCATCTCCCGGTGGTGTCCATCATCTCCCGGTGGTGTCGCATCATCTCCCGGTGGTGTCGCATCATCTCCCGGTGGTGTCCATCATCTCCCGGTGGTGCCGCATCATCTCCCGATGGTGTCCATCATCTCCCGGTGGTGTCCATCATCTCCCGGTGGTGCCCCATCATCTCCCGGTGGTGTCCATCATCTCCCGGTGGTGCCGCCGCCGCCGCAGAGGAGGGAAAAGGGGGGTCCGGGAGAGCCCAGGACGGCGGCGACAGGCTCGGTGTCACCTCAGAGGGGACTAAAAGGTGGCCCCGTGGAACTTGATGGCGCCGGCAGCGGCCAGGGCTTGAGCTGGGGACAAGGGGGGGACAGGACAGAGGGGCTGAGCTGGGGGGCTCCACCCTGCCCCAGCCCTCCCCGGCGGGAATTTGGCTCCAGAGGAGCCGGGGGAGGTTGTGACCCCCCCAGTATTCATGCTGGGCCCCCCCTTTTCCAGCCTGGCTTTGGGGTTGGGGGGGGGACATTCTCGGTCCATGGAGGAGCCGGGGCTGACGTGGCAGCGAAGGGATGGAGGGGATGACGTCAGAGAGAAGAGGTGCTTACGTCACAGGCTCACACCCGCATGAGGTGGGTGCTGTCGGCGGCCCGGGGCGGCTCGGACGACAGAGGGTTGGTCGGTGGAGTCGGGGAGGCTGGGGAGGTGGGAGGGCTGGGGGTAGCGCACTGAGCTGGAAACGAGAAACCGGAGAGGGCAGTGAAGGAGGGGACAGCGGGGACGGGCAGGGGCAGGGGGGAGAGGGAAGGGAAAGAGGGGGCAGCAAGCACGGGTAGGGCAGAATCACGGCTGTCAGGACAGAGCTACAGCTGGAAGGAGAGTCACAGCTGGCAGGGAAAACAGCCACGGCTGGGCAGGGGACAGAGCCACGGCCGGGCAGGACAAACAGCCACGGCTGGGCAGGGGACAGAGCCACGGCTGGGCAGGACAAACAGCCACGGCTGGGCAGGATGAGGAGGAGGAGCTGGCAGGAAAAAGAGCAACAGCTGGCAGGAAAAAGAGCGATAGGTGGCATAAGAGAGAGTCGCAGCTGGCAGGACAAACAGCCACGGCTGGCAGGGGACAGAGACACAGCTGGCAGGAGAAGGAGGAGCAGCTGGCAGGAAAAGGAGCAACAGCTGGGCAGGGCAGAGAGTCAGAGCTGGGCACAGCACGCACACGTGAGCTCCCGGCAGGGCTCCTCATGGACAAGGCGTGGTGTGACACCGTGGGCACACAGGCACGGTGTGACACCACGGGCACACAGGCACAGTGTGACACCGTGGGCACACAGGCACAGTGTGACACCACAGGCACCTGAGCACAGTGTGACACCGTGGGCACACAGGCACAGTGTGACACCACGGGCACACAGGCACAGTGTGACACCACTGTCAGCCAGGTGCAGGATGTCACCATGCTCACCTGGGCATGGCGTGCCACCTCAATCCCCCCCAGCACGAAGCGCCACCATGCACAGCCACAACGTGCCAGCCCGTGCCACCACAGCCCCTCTGGGCACGGGGTGACACCACAACCCCCCTGTACAGGGTGCCACCTCATGCCACCTCATGCCACCTCGCCAGGCACTCCCACCCTCCTGACAAGGTGCTGGAAGCTGTGGAATGGCTGCTCCATCCCAGGATTTCAGGGCAGGCAGCCCCAGGGGCTGTTGGCATCACCTCTCCCTGACTCCTCTCCTGCCCACTGACCCCTTGCCCTGCTGCCAAATCTGCACCTGCTTTCACCCTCCTGGTACCTCCTGTCCCAGGATCTGCAGGATCCCACCCTCCTGTCCTCCTGGTACCTCCCTGTCCCAGGATCTGCAGGATCCCACCCTCCTGCCCTCTCCCTGTCCCAGGATCTGCAGGATCCCACCCTCCTGGTAGCTCTCTGTTCTGGGATTTGCAGGATCCCACCCTCCTGCCCTCTCCCTGTCCTGGAATCTGCAGGATCCCACCCTCCTGGCACCTCTCTGTCCCGGGATCTGCAGGATCCCACCCTTCTGCCCTCCTGGCACCTCCCTGTCCCGGGATCAGCAGGATCCCACCCTCCCAGCCCCCCGTTCCTCACCCGAGAGCATCCGGCCACGGCGCGAGGCCTCGGCAGCCAGGGCACAGGAGATCTCAATCCTCTTCTCCTGCTCCTGCAGCTGCACCTCAGGGTCCTGCGGGGTGTCCACCTCCCCCTCGGCCAGCGGGATGACATTCTGCAGGCTGGGAACAGCACCCGGGGTCAGCCCCCCACCAGGACCCCCGGGATGGGGTGGGGTGGGATGGGGTGGGGTGGGAAGGAGAGGGGTGGTAGGCTCCCCCTGGGATGGGTGGGGATGGGGTGGAGGTGGGTGGGTGGTCTTAGAATGGGCAGAGAAGGAGTGCAGGTGAGTGGTCAGTCCCCCTCAGGGTGCCCAGGGGAGGGTTTAAGGGTGCAGGTGGGTGGTCAGTCCCCCTCAGGGTGCCCAGGGAAGGGTGCAGGATGGAGGTGGGTGGTGAGTTCCCCTCAGGGTGCCTAGAGAAGGGTGCAGGTGGGTGGTGAGTTCCCCTCAGGGTGCCCAGGGGAGGGTTTCAGGGTGCAGGTGAGTGGTCAGTCCCCCTCAGGGTGCCCAGGGGAGGGTGCAGGATGGAGGTGGGTGGTGAGTTCCCCTCAGGGTGCCCAGGGGAGGGTGCAGGGTGCAGGTGGGTGGTCAGTCCCCCTCAGGATGACCCCTGGCACGGCTGGTGCGGGTGCTTCAGCCTCACCTGGATTTGGCAATGAGTGTCTTGATCCTTTCCACCTTCTTCTGCTTCTCCTTCATCTCCTCGGGGCTGAGGGGCGACTCCGGCTCCAGCTCCACGTAGCGCTCGGGGATCAGCACTTTGTCCGGCGTGGACAGCTGAGGACAGCAGGATGGACACTTGGGGGCCCGTCCCCTCCTTCCCCACCTGGACACATCCCCACGATGCTCCTTGAGGCCAGGGGACGCTGTCACCACCCTGAGGCCACCCAAGTCCTCACCTCCTTGTTGATGTCCACGTCGTAGTGCTGCGGCTCCAGCTCCATCTTGCGCAGCCGGGCGATCTCCTCCTGCGGCGTCTCGTACACCTTGCCGGGCTCGTCGGAGCGCAGCGCGGCCTCCAGGTCCGAGATGTCCACCTCGTGGATGCTGCGGTGCCGCCGCACCTGCGGGAGCGACAGAGTCCCCACGGGGTGACGCGATGTCCCCCGGTGCCACCCCCGCGGTGTCCCCCCCAGCTCCCTCCGCCTGGCTCGGGGGACTCACCACCTTGTAGGAGGAGGGGGTTTTGGTGCCGGGGGGCTCGGGCTGGGGGCCGGGGAGCTGCTGGGGGCCGGGGAGCTGCAGGCTGCGCCGCTTCTCCTTCATGGAGCCGCTCTGGTGCCGCTTCATGCGGTCGATCTGCTCCTCCACGCTCATCTTCACCTTGGTCTCGGCGGCGAACACGGCGCTCTTGGGTCTCTCCTGGGGACGAGGACAGCCCCAGGGTCACCCGCTGGGGGCCGGTGACATCCTACTGGTGCCACCCCCCTCTGCCGGGAGCCGCTGGGATGTCCCCCCCGGGGTGTCACTCCTGGGATGTCACTCCTGGGATGTCACTCCAGGGGTGTCATGGCAGGGATGGGGAGGAAGGTGCTAAATTCATCCCGGGGGTCTCCAGGAGGTGGATGGTGACACTTGGAGCCACAGGCTCCTGTCCCCAGGCTGCAGCAGAGCCCCCCTAGGCTTGCCCAGACCCCCCAGCCGAGCCCCCAGACCCCCCAGCCAAGCCCCCGGACCCTCCAGCCAAGCCCCCAGACCCCCCAGCCAAGCCCCAGACCCCCCAGCTGAGCTGCCAGCCCCTCCAGCCAAGCCCCAGATCCTCCAGCCAAGCCCCCAGACCCCCCAGCCAAGTCCTCAGCACCTCCAGTCAAGCCCCCAGACCCCCCAGCCAAGCCCCCAGCCCCCCAAGCCGAGCCCCTAGACCCTCCAGCCAAGCCCCAGCCCTGCCAGCCAAGCCCCCAGCCCACCCAGTCAAGCCTCAACCCCTCCAGCCGAACCCCCAAACCCCCCAGCCAAGCCCCCAGCCCACCCAGCCGAGCCTCAACCCCTCCAGCTGAGCCCCCAGACCCCCCAGCCAAGCCCCCAGCCCACCCAGCCGAGCCTCAACCCCTCCAGCTGAGCCCTCAGACCCCCCAGCCGAGCCCTACCCGGGAGCTGAGCCCGTTGGCCAGCCCGTTCCTCCTGGGCACCACCTCGTCCTCCGCCGGAGATTTGGTCCTGGGGGGGACGATTCCCACTGCGGGGACACCACGACACCAGGGTGACCCAGGGGAAGGTCCCAGCGCCACCCCCGGGGTCCCGCCGGGTGTCGCCAGTGCCGTACCCTTGTTGAGAGCCGCCTGTTTGTCGCCGTCCTGCTCGGGCCGGCCCTGCGGGAGCCCCTCGGGCGCGGGGCTGGCGGGGCCGGGCCGGGCCGGCTCCTTCTTGCTCTGCTCCAGGCCGGGTTTGGGCTGGGGAGAGGGAAAAGGTCACCGTGAACCCCAGCCCTGGGCCATGCTGTGCCTGGGGACACCCGCTGCTCTTGGGGTGACAGACCAGGGACACACGGACAGGGGACACTCACTGCCCTTGGGGTGACAGACCAGGGACACACGGACAGGGGACACCTGCTGCCCTTGAGGTGACAGACCAGGGACACAGGGACAGGGGACACTCACTGCCCTTGGGGTGACAGACCAGGGACACAGGGACAGGGGACACTCACTGCCCTTGAGGTGACAGACCAGGGACACAGGGATGGGGACACCCACTGCTCTTGGGGTGACAGACCAGGGACACAGGGATGGGGACACCCGCTGCTCTTGGGGTGACAGACCATGGACACATGGACAGGGGACACTCACTGTCCTTGGGGTAACAGACCAGGGACACAGGGATGGGGACACCTGCTGCCCTTGAGGTGACAGATAAGGGACACATGGACAGGGGACACCCACTGCTCTTGGGGTGACAAAGAGACCAGGGACATGCTCCATGGACACAGGGACAGGGGACATCTGCTGCTCTTGTGGTGACAAATCAGGGACACAGGGACAGGGGACGCCTGATGCTCTTGGGGTGGCAAATTGGGGACACAGGGACAGGGGACACACGCTGCCCTTGGGGTGACACACACACCATGGACACTCTCCATGGACTGCAGTCAGGTGGGACCAGACCACCCCAAAATTTTGGGGAAAGGCGCTGAAGGGGCCCTGCTCTTGTCCCTGCTGTGTCCCATCATGTCAGGGCTGGGCACCCACCGCTGTCGCCACAGGAAGGGACAGAGGTTCCTCAAGGTGACAATCCCTCCCCAGCCCCCAGGAGCTCGGGGACAGGGACATCCTGGCTCTGTGCTGGGCCCCAGCAGCACCCTGTGCCCGTGGGGTCACTCAGGGGCAGGACAGCCAGCAAAGGGACATTTTTGGGATCCTTCCCCTGATGGGAACAGCCCGGGAGCTGCTGGGGTGACAGAAGGGTGTGACAACAGGCCCAGCAGCCCCGTGTGTCCCCCTAAAGGCACCCTGACACCCCTGGAGCCACACAGAGCCACCACTGTGCCACCTGTGCTGGGACCGTGTCCCCTCCCAGCTCGGCACAGCCACCGCCTGTCCACGGCCACACATCCCCACCCCTGGCTGTGAGAACACTCGTGTCACCTCTGTGTCCCCACACACGGCCCAGATGTCACCGGGAATTCCCAAATCCCAGTTTTCCCTGGAGCTGAGGGCTCAGAGCCTGCCAGCGCCACCCGGGGAGCGGCGACACCGAAAGACAGCGACAGCGACAGGGCAAAGCAGAGGGGACAACCAGGGACAACCTCCCCGGGAAGAGGAGGAGGAGCAGGAGGGGACAATCCCTGTCCTGAGCGCTCACAGGGCGCGGTGACCCGCTGGGGACACGAGGGGTGGTGGCACGCAGAGCTGTCCCCGCGCCAGGGGTGGATTTGGGGCGGGGGGCTCCGGCTCCTGCCTCATCCCTGCCACCAGGAGGAGGAGGAGGAGGGAACGGGAGGAGGAGGGTGGCGGTGCCCCGCAGCGCTCGGTACCTGTCCCCGCTTGGCCTCTCCGCCGCCCTGGTGCCAGGAAGGGGAGGCGGGGTAGGGCCAGAGGCGGCTCTCGCTGGGGAGCGGAGGAACGGCCGGAGGAGACTCCAGGGGCACGTAGGACTTGGGGAGGGGAGGTCGAGGCGGGCCCGGCTCCTGGGGCGGGCGGGAGCGGGAGGCGTCAGAGCAGAGAAGGAAGAGACAGAGTTAGAAAAGAGACCGAGGTGACAGAAACGCGTCCTGGAGAGAGGGATGGAGGAGGAGGAGGGGGTGACGCCGGGGGGTCCCTCTCGCTGTCCCACTTGTCCCCAGTGCCAGGCAGGGTTGGGGGGCTGTCCAAGTGAAGCCCCCGGGGGTACTGGCAGCACCTCTGTCCGGTCAGGCAGGGTTGGGCAGTCCCCAAATTCCACCCTAAATAAATGTCCTGTGCACAAAGGTGACACCAGCCCTGGTGGCACCAGGAGCAGCCAAAAGCTGGAGCTGAGCAACTCCTGTCCTTCCGGACCCACAAGGACCCCAAAGCCACCAGGTGACAGCGGGGCCCATCCCTGTCACCAAAACGCTGTCCCCAGGCAGAGCCACCAGGGGAGGCAGCGCCGTGCCCGGTGCCCCCATCCCCTGCTGGTGACAAAGAGGGGACAGCAGGGTCACTGACCTCGCCAGGGCCTGGCTTGGTGGGCGATCCCTGGGAGCCAGAGATGAGGGAGAAGGGGCTCAGGGGGCTGGTGAGGCTGGCAGAGCTCAGGGGGCTGGCGGGGCTGTTGGAGCTGTACGTGCCCGAGGCGCCCAGGGCCACTGCAGGAGGGAAAGGAGCAGCAATGAGATAATTAATGACAGGATAATAACGAGATAATCCTCCCCCCCACGAGCAGGAGCCCAACAGGGACAGCCCAGGGACAGCCCCCTGTCACCTCTGTGCTTGGCGGTGTCGGTGCCACGGGAGGGGTTGTTCTTCCTCAGCCCCTCCATCACGTCCTGGATCCGCCAGATCTCCTTCTGGATCTGCCGGTTCAGCATCTCGTTCTGGACGGGGAAAGGCAGAGCTCAGAGGGGTCCTGGGGACACCGGGGCCAACCCCAAACCAGGCTGGACCCCAGCCCTGAACTGAGCTGTAGGATCTGACTGACCCTGAACCATCCTATCCAGTGTTTTTGTCCTGCAGGAAGGCCGGGATCTGCTCCCCAGGAACCCACCCGGGCTGGGGACAGCTGGGGGGACTCTGGGCTGTCCCCTCAGTGTCACCCTCGGTGGCCAAAGCTGGACATGAGGGCTGGGCACGGAGAACCCACTGGTGGGGGGTACAGGGGGATTTCATCTCCATGGGGACCCCAGGGGTGGAGGGGACCTGGATGTCCAGGTTCAGGGGTGACAGGGGACACACACACCTGGATGTCCAGGTTTAAGGGGTGGCAGGGGACATTCTCACCTGGATGTCCAGGTTAAAGGTGACAAGGGACACACACACCTGGATGTCCAGGTTAAAGGTGGCAGAGGACACACCACCTGGGTGTCCAGGTTCAGGGGTGACAAGGGACACTGTGACCTGGATGTCCAGGTTCAGGGTGACAAGGGACACACACACCTGGATGTCCAGGTTTAGGGTGACAAGGGACACTGTGACCTGGATGCCCAGGTTCAGGGTGACAGGGGACATTCTCACCTGGATGCCCAGGTTTCGGGGTGACAGAGGACACACACACCTGGATGCCCAGGTTTAGGGGACATTCTCACCTGGATGCCCAGGTATAGGGGACATTCTCACCTGGATGTCCAGGTTCAGCTGCTCCCAGAGGTCATCGTGCAGGGTGGACACCTCGCTCTCCAGGGTCTCATACTCAGCTGTGCTGTTTGCCAGGGCCTGAGGGGACAGTGGGGGGATCAGGGGGGACACCCAGCACAGCCCCCCGGGCTGGGGAGGGGGGTGGCAGCAGTGGGGACAAGCTCTGAGGAGCCTGAGGCACAGAAGAGACAGAACCAGGAGCTGAGGTGGCACCTGGAGGGTGCCCAATTTACTTTGTCCCTGCAGCCATCCAGGGGGGATTCTCTGTTTGTTTTCCATCTGGGAAGGGGAAGAAAAGGACCCAAATCCATCCTGTTACCGTGCTGGCCTGGGACAGCTCCACACGGATGTTGATGAGCTGGTTCTGCAGCGATTCCTTCTTGTGCAGCAGCTTCTCTGGGTAGGCGGGCTGGCTCCCAAACATCTCCAGCTCCTGGTGCGTCCCCATCAGGGCACTCTCCAGGCTCTCCTGTGGGGACACACGGAGACACGAGGTCAGTGACACACCAGGGATGTCACAGCCTCTCCCCCAGCTCAGAAATGTCCCCAAGATGAGGCTGCAGCATCCCTGGAAGTGTCCAAAGCCAGCTTGGGGAAGCTGGGATAGCGGCCCAGAGGTGGAACGAGGTGTTTGTAATGTCCCTTCAACCGGGGGATGGCAGGAGACACTGTGACCTGGATGTCCAGGTTCAGGGTGACAGGGGACACTGTGACCTGGATGTTCAGGTTAAGGGTGACAAGGGACACACACAGGTTCAGGGTGAGAAGGGACATTTTCACCTTCATGTCCAGGTTCAGGGGTGGCAGGGAACACTGTGACCTGCATGTCCAGGTCCAGGGTGACAGGGGACACTCACACCTGCATGTCCAGGTTCAGGGGTGACAGGGGACACTCACACCTGGATGTCCAGGTTCAGGGTGGCAGGGGACACTGTGACCTGGATGTCCAGGTCCAGGGTGACAGGGGACACTCACACCTGCATGTCCAGGTTCAGGGGTGACAGGGGACACTCACACCTGGATGTCCAGGTTCAGGGTGGCAGGGGACACTGTGACCTGGATGTCCAGGTTCAGGGTGACAGGGGACACACACACCTGGATGTCCAGGTTCAGGGGTGACAGGGGACACTCACACCTGGATGTCCAGGTTCAGGGTGGCAGGGGACACTCACACCTGCACATCCAGGTTCAACCCAACCCCTCCCGTGGTGACATCACTTCCTCACCACGCAGGTGCCACCCCCATGTCCCCGTGTGACCACCTGAGGTGCCACCACGTACCTTCTCAGCCCGGAGCTGCTGCACCAGCCTCTCCTGCTCCCGCAGCACCTTGTTCTGCTCGCAGAGCTTCCCCAGCAGCTTCTGCGCCAGAGCGGGGGAAAGAGAAACAGGGGAGAGGATGAGCAGGATAAGAATCCCACTGGGACTCAGGCAGGACTGAGGGGATTGATGAGGGTGATGGTCACAGAGGTCATAGATGGTCATTGCAGGGACTTGGGGATGACATGGGACAAACTGGGAGATGGGGCAAGACCCAAACTCAGGGGAAGGTTTATCCCCGAGGAGCACAAAGCTCTGCCTGGGGGGGACAGGGGGCACAGAGGGGGCACAGGACCGGCTCTTACATCGGTGTCCTGCTCGCTGATCTTGTAGGGCTGCAGGGTGTCCCTGTAGGGCTCCGGGAACGGCGTCACCTGCAAACAGAGCGAGGGCTGAGCCCGGCCCTCCCCGGGGGCGCCCAGGGAAGGGGAGGCAGCTCCCGGCCCCTCTCTCCCATCCCTGCCAGCCGGGAAAAGGAGCCCCGGAGGTGATGGACGCTCCCCATCAGTCACTGGGAGTCACTGGGATGGAGCCGCAGCCTCTCCTCGGGTACCATTCACCGCCGCCGTTCCCGTTCCGGCGGCAGGGAAAACAAAAGGCAGCGCCATCGAGCTGTAATTGCACCTCGGCGGGAGTGGGAGCACCGATAAATCAGCAGCTGTTTTACCCCCGCCCGGCTTCTCCCGTGAGTCATTTTCCTTTCCTGGAAATCTCAATTACTAATGGGACCTTCGGCAATTAACTGCCTCCCCAGAGCTGGAGATGAAAGGCTCGAGATAGGAAGGAGGGGAGGGATCATTATTTGCTAGAAAGCAGAGAAGGTTTTTCGGAGCCTTTTAAAAGCTCCGGGATGATGCAAATGGATGCGGATGTGGGAAATGCCCGCGGGGCCGGAGGCAGAGCCGGGTGGATGGGGATGGAGCGGCCCCCGGGCAGGGAGCCCGGCCAGGCGGAGGATTCACCCTCCAGCACATCCCTGCCGGCAGCGGATGGGAACAGGCGCCGGCTTTTTGTAGGAAAATCCCATTGAGGAAGCGCCCAGGGCAGCACAACCGGGGCCCAAGAGATGTGATGTCCCATGCAGGGATGTCCCAGGGCTGGGGACAGGAGGAGAGGGGAAAGGCTGTTCCCTGGGCCTGTTCCAGGAATTATTCTGTTGGTTTAGGAGCTGCATTCACGTCACCCCACAACTTCTACTTGAAAAACAAGGACGAGCCAAGATCCGCGCGTCCCAGAGTCCCCTGGGGTGGCTGTGTCCCCAAGAGTCCCTGGGGTGGCTCTGTCCCCAAGAGTCCCTGGGGTGGCTCTGTCCCCAGGAGTCCTCAGGGTGGCTCTGTCCTCAAGAGTCCCCTGGGGTGGCTGTGTCCCCAAGAGTCCCCAGGGTGGCTCTGTCCGAGAGTCCCCGGGGACAGTTTGGTCCCCAAAATTCACCAGAGGCAGCTCCATCCAGGAGTCCCCGGGGACAGCTCGGTCCCCAAGAGTCCCCAGGGGTGGCTCTGTCCCCAAGAGTCCCCAGGGGTGGCTCCATCTGAGTCCCTGGGGGTGGCTCTGTCCGAGAGTCCCCAGGGGTGGCTCTGTCTGAGTTCCCGAGGGCAGCTCGGTCCCTGACAGTCTCCGGGGGTGGCTCTGTCCCCAAGAGTCCCTGGGGGTGGCTCTGTCCCCAGGAGTCCCGGGGACAGCTCGGTCCCCACCTCGCGCTGCAGGCACGAGGATTTGCCGGCTGGGAATGGCTCATGGATGGGGTACAGCAAAGCCTGGGATGGAGCAGCGCGTTCCCCCGAGAGCGGGATGTGCCGGGATGCCGCGGCGATGGCAGGAGGTGACACCGGGTGACAGCAGGTGACCCCGGGTGGCAGGAGGTGACACCGGGTGACCGGCACGGCCGCCCAGGCACAAGCCATGCAGGGCCTGGTGGCCGGAGCCTTACTTGCATGTAGAGCTGGGCCCTAGGGGAGGAGGTCTCCACCATCCTGTTCACCATAGTGATGAGGGTCTCGCTCTCGCTCATCTGCGGCACACAGGGAAGGAAAGGGGACACGGGTCAGCGGGGACACACACTGTGACAGCCGTGACCGCTCCAGGAGCCCTGGGCAATGCAAAGTGCCACCCCCTGAGGTGGCCCAGGGGCTCCAGATGTGGCCTGGTGCTGCTGTTGCTCCTTTTGGTGTGATTTTTTTGGGAGGAAAGCACGGATCAAACAGAGGCAGCTCGGGGCAGGTGGCACAGACAGACGGGGATGGCCCGGCACACAGACGGACACACGGACAGGCCCTGGCACTGCCCCACAGCTCTGTGCCCAGCCAGGGCTGGCATGGCCCTGAAAATGGACACTGGGTACTGGGGAGGTGGCTGAAAGCTGGTGTTGGGGACAGCAGTGTCCCCGTACCCAGGTGACACCGGGAATGGCACGTCCCTGCTGCCAGGCACAGTTTGATGCCACTCTATGGGGACAGGAGTGTCCCCTTTTCCAGGTGGCACTGGGAATGGCACGTCCCTGCTGCCAGGCACGGCCTGTGCCTCTCTATGGGGACAGGAGTGTCCCCTTTTCCAGGTGGCACCAGGAATGGCACATCCCTGCTGCCAGGCACGGTTTGGTGCCACTCTATGGGGACAGGAGTGTCCCCAACCAGCTGGGCACAGCCAGTGGTGGCCGAGCTCCTTCGGTGCCAAGTGACAGAGCCACTCGAGCCACCAGCACTGTCCAGGTGACAAAGCCACTCAAGTCACCAGTGGCAGGTGACAAAGCCACTTGAGCTCCAGCACCATCCAGGTGACAAAGCCACTCAAGCCACCAGCACTGTCCAGGTGACAAAGGCACTCAAGTCACCAGTGCCAGGTGACAAAGCCACTTGAGCTCCAGCACCATCCAGGTGACAAAGCCACTCGAGCCACCAGCACCTGGCCTCCACCCAGCTCATCCCAGAGCCCCCAGCCCTGAGCAGGAAGCCCTGGGACCCCTGAAAACCAAAAGGTGACAACACTTTGTCACCAAACCGGGGCCCAAACCCTGCTGGGGCCGCAGCCGGGGGGCGGAAGGAGAGAGAAAACAGAACAGGAGGATGTTTGACAAGAGGCCCTTGACAGCGTCACTCTGAATTAACCTCTCCAGAGGCCGCTGGGAGAGGAGGAGGAGGAGATGCCAAACCTTTTTAGGGAGCGTTTTTAAAGCGCCGCGAGGCAGCGAGGGGAGCTTTTATTGCAGCGAGGGCTCCCGGGCCACCGGGGATGTGCAGCCAGATGGGACCGTGCCCAGCCTGGCCGGGATGCGGCTCCTGTGCCCGGTTGGGGTTTCAGGCGCTGCCTGGGAATGTCCCTGTGGGGTCTCCCGGCTGTATCGCCCCTCTCCACCTTGGTGGAGTGAAGTCAGTGCAAGTTTTCCTTTGAAAATAGCTGGTAAAATCAGGGTTTTCTTCTAAAAAAATCCCTGGCAAAATCAGGGTTTTCCTCTGAGGTTTTCCTCAGAAAAAAAAAAAACAACAAAAAATCCCCTCAAAACTAAAACAAAACAAAACAAAACAACCCACCAAATAAACCACAAACAAAACCAAAAAAGCCCAAAAAATCCATCACAAATCAACCAAAAAAAAAAAAAAAAAAAAAAAAAAAAAACCACAACAACAACAACAAAAAAAACCCACAAAAAAAACCCACCCTGGCAAATACAGGGTTTTCCTCTGAGGTTTTCCTCTAAAAAAAACCAAACCCAAACAAAAAAAACCCTGGCAAATACAGGGTTTTCCTATAAAAAACCCTGGCAAAATCAAGGTTTTCCTCCAAGGTTTTCCTCAGAAAAACCCCTGGCAAATACAAGGTTTTCCTCTAAAAACCCCCCTGCCATCCATCCCCCAGGGATTTCCCTGGAATCAGGGTTTTCCTCCAAGATTTTCTTCCAAAATGTCATTCAAAATCAAGGTTTTCATCCAAAAACCCCATTCAAAATCAAGGTTTTCCTTCAAAACCCCAATTCAAAATAAAAGGTTTTCCTCCAAAAACCTTCCAGCAAAATCTGAGTTTTCCTTCAAAGTTTTCCTCCAAAAACCTCTGGCAAACCCAAGATTTTCCTCCCAAAAACCCCCTCCAAGAACCCCCTGAGCGCCGCTGGGTTTTTGGACTTTTCACCCCCAAGGGGTCACCACGACCACAGGTCCCCACGGGTCACCTGCCACCCCTGAGCTTGGGGACAGCACCTGGGGGATTCCAGACCCTCTGCACCCTCACAACTCCAGCTCAACCCCCCAGAAATATTTGAATCCACCCAAAAAAAACCCCAAAAATGCTCCACCACACCACACCACACCGAGGCACTGCCAGAGGCCGGGAGAGGAATTTTCTGCCGAGTGATGAGCGGCCCTAGGGATGCAGAGGATGGAAGAAGCGAAACCAAAAAGAAAAAAATAGAACAACTGGTGCTGCTGGGATGCTGCTGGGATGCTGCTGGGATGCTGCTGGGATGCCAGAGGGGTGAGGATGGATGGCAGCAGGGGGACAGGGACATGGAGAGGGGACAAGAAGCAGCCGGCGAGGTGAGGCTGGCAGCCAGCTCCGCCTACCTGCTGGTCCAAATATTCTAGGTTTCTTTGCAACTGAAGGTCTAAAAGTTCATCCTACCAGGAGCCAGCAGGCAAGAAACGAGCAGCGAAAACACATAAAAGAAGAAGCAAAAGCGGTTAAGGGGTGGGGGGAGCCTATAGAATGACCCCCTGGAGCCGGGAATGGTGCCAGGAATGCGCCCCAAGGGCTCTGGGCAGCTGGTTTGGTATTTATATTTTTTGGGGTTTTTTTATCCTGGGGAGGCCCTGCCTCCGGCTGCGGGCATGGATGGGTGGCATGGGTGGGGTGTGGTGAAATTCGAGCTTCTCTCTCCTCTCTGGTGGTCCTGTCCCAAGGTTTTGGGGTCTGCAGGGACCTCCCAGTGTCACCCCCCAGCTCTGGGAGGGGACACGAGGCAGGAGAAGGAAGCAGCTGTGGCCAGATGTGAGGAAGCAGAGCGGGAGGGGTTTGGGGGGAGTGCTGGCTTCAGCCAGAGAGCACCCTGGGGGTCTGAGGGTGTCCCATTGCTACAGAGGGAATTCCCACATGGATTTCCTTCGGGAATGGCCAGGAAGGACCGGAGGCACCAATGAAAGGCCCAGTGCTGACCCACCAAGCTGCCCCTGGGGTGCACTGGTTCCTCCCTGACCACCTTGAGTGAGGACCCCACAAAGTGCCCCACATCCCCAGGGTCACAGGGTCACCCCCAGGGGACAGCGGGTACATACCATTTTGTCGTGGATGGTGGGGGACGCCGGGAAGTGGTAGGGGTACACCCCGGCCGGGACGGGCCGCCTGTCACCCAGGTAATCGTACTGTGGAGAGAGGGGACCCCACCCCAACGTCAGGGACAGGGGACAGCAGGAGAAAGAACAGGAGAGGGCAGGAGAGGGACATCAGTGCACCCTGCTTGGGAGCACATCTTGGGGTGACCCTGAGCACCACATCCCATCCCAAGGATCCCATCCCATTTCGTGGATCTTGTCCCATGGATCCCATCCCGTCCCATGGATCACATGGATCCCATCCCAAGGATCCCATCCCATTTCATGGATCTTGTCCCATGGGTCCCATCCCATCCCATCCCATTCCATCCCATGGATCACATGGATCCCATCCCATCGATACCATCCCATGGATCCCATCACAAGGATCCTATCACAGGGGTCCCATCCCATTCCATGGATCCTGTCCCATGGATCCCATGGATCCCACAAATCCCATTCCATCCCATCTCATGGATCCCATCCCAAGGATCTCATCCCAAGGATTCCATCCCATGGATCCCATCCCAAAGATCCCGTTCCATGGATCCTGTCCCATGGATCCCACAAATCCCATCTCATCCCATGGATCCCATCCCAAGGATTCCATCCCATCCCATCCCATGGAACAAACACCAGGCAATCCTTGTGGGACAGCAACAGGAATCCCAAACCCACCCTTTCCTACAACCCCTGTGCTCAGCGGCCCTTTGAGGCCGAGCCACGCACAGAGAGGGGACACAGAGGGGACACAGAGGGGACACAGAGGGGAACACAGAGAGGGGACACAGAGGGGGACAGACACAACCAGGACACCGCCACAGCCCTTCCCCACCCGCTGCCCACCTTGGGCGAGCTGATGGACCTGCGCATCACGAAGGTGGCGGGGTCAGCGTAAACCTCGTCCCCGCGGGGCGGCAGCCGCTCGAAACGGGCGCTGGGCGAGCGCACGGGCGAGTAAACCCTGGCGCGGCCGTAGGAGCCCTGGCTGGGCGAGCGCGGCACCGAGCGCGACCGCGGCTGCAGCGACATCCTCCGCAGCGAGCCCGAGGCCGCCTCCACCTCGTCCAGGTAGCTGGGGGGCCTGGTGGGCGCCGGCAGCCACAGAGGGACATCCTGGTGGCCAAAGGCGGGGTGGAAGGGACCCCCGTTGCGGAAGGAGTGGCGTTTGTCCTCCAGCACCCAGGGCGGGCTGAGGCGGTCGAAGGCGGGCATGGAGCAGATGCTGTCGGGGCGCACGCCCGGCGGGTAGTACTGGTACTCCTCGGGGTACTGGGGCGAGTAGGGCGAGTAGTAATCGGGCACCCGGCGGGAGACGGGGTAAAACCTGGTGGGGCTGGAGAACGGGGAGAGGAGGTGGTTTGGACAGCAGGAAAGCTTCAGGCGCTGCCTGGGCACATCCCTGGGGGTGTCCTGGCTGTATCCCCCCACTCCTCAAACTCCTGAGATGAAGTCAGTGCAAGTTTTCCTCCAAAAATAGCTGGTAAAACCAGGGTTTTCCTCCAAAAAACCCCACAGAAAATCATGGCTTTTCTCCAAGGTTTTCCTCTAAAAAAAAACACCTGGCAACTACAGGGTTTTGCTTTAAAACCCCCCTGGCAAAATCAGGGTTTTTCTTCAAGGTTTTCCTCAAAAAAAATCCTTGGGAAAAGCAGGGTTTTCCTCTAAAACCACCTGGCAAAACCAGGGTTTTCCTCCAAAAACCCTGTCAAATTTAAGGTTTCCTCCAAAACCCCAGGCAAAAACCAAGACTTTCCTCCCAGAGAAGCACCAACCCCAAGGGGGCAAAGCATCATCCCGTTCCCCCCGCTCACCTGCGCAGCTCCTCGGGGGGCCCGGTGGCGCGGCGGGAGTTCACCCACTGCTGCAGCTGTGTCATGGAGCTCTTGCGCTGCGCCACCTTCTCGGGGTGGGACCTGGGGGTGACACCGCGGCGCTGGGCCCCGCTGTCGCCGTCACCTCCCGGGGGGAAGGCAGTGCTGCCGGGCCGGCTGGGCGAGGGGTACGGCCACCCGTTGGGCTGCACCGGCCGCTCAGCACCGGCCGGTCCCCGCGGCCCCTCGGGGTAAGGACTGCCCGGCTCCGAGGGGGCCTCCTGCCCACCCAGGCCGTTGGCTTTGGCCAGAGGATCCTTCTTGGCGTCCGGCCGCTCCGACGGTTTCCGCTCCGTCTTCTCGGAGCCGCGGCCGTCGCCCTCGCCGCGGGTCTTGGCATCGGGCTCAGCCTTGGGGTGCTCACGGTGGGCGGCGTTGCAGTGGTGCTGGGCATGGTGGTGGTGGTGGTGTTTGCTGGGGGGGATGTTCTCCGAGTCCGGCTTCTCGTGCCTGCGGGTGCCGAGACACCACAGAGGGGTCAGCGATGTCCCGGCACCACAGAGGGGTCACCCATGTCCCAGCACCACAGAGGGGTCACTGACACCTGGCGGTGCCCCAGGGGTGGCACCACAGAGGGGTCACATGCGCCCTGGTGGTGCCCTTGGAATGGTACCACAGAGGGGTCACCAATGCCCAGGGGTCACCAATGCCCTGGTGGCACCCCTGGGGTGGCACCACAGAGGGGTGACTGACACCCAACGGTGCCCCTGGGGTGGCCAGTGCCCCTGGGGTGGCCAGGGCCAGTGTCTGTGGAGGCAGAGGAGCCTGCCAAGCCTCTGCCTCGGAAGGATGTCCCTTGAATGGGCTGTGATCAGCTCATCCCAGCCCTCCCCGGGAGAGAGAACCCTTAGATGAGGCTGTTCTGCCTGGTCATGGTGAGATCACATCATGCTCTGATATACCCATGTAGATTCTTTCTAAGCCATTGGTCTCTCCCCTTTGGTACCACCTTTGCTTTCCCCTATAAATCCCCCAGCCTCTGCCCAGTTCAATGGGGAGCCGCCATCCCTGGCCACCTTGGCAGGGGGCTGGATAATAATAAAGGTTACCCTGCGGAATCGCCACACAACTCTCCTGTCTCTCTGTCCCTGAGTCAGCTGGGAGACCTCACAAGGCAGAGCTGAAATCACTGCTGAGAGCTGAAACCACAGCTGAGAGCTGAAATCTCTGCTGAGAGCAGAAATCACTGCTGAGAGCAGAAATCACTGCTGAGCTGAAATCACTGCTGAGCTGAAATCACTGCTGAGAGCAGAAACCACTGCTAAGAGCTGAAACCTGCCTAAGAGCTGGATAACTGCTAAGAACTGAATCACTGCTGAGAGCTGATCAGTTGCAGCCACAGGCTGAGCCTTGCTGAGGTTACCCCGTGGCTGGAGGACTGCCCAGACCCCTGGAAGGCTGTCTCTTGTGAGCCCTCTCTCTCTGGGAAGGTTGCACCATTCCAGGTCAGGCCCCAGCCCCCTGGGCCATTCACAAGTGGTGCCCAAACAGGAACATTCCCAGCCCTATCCCTCCCTGAGCCTCACGAGGTCATCCCTTCTCCAGTGTCCCCCATGCCCCCCAAACATCCCTGGGGGATGCACCATGTTCCCAGGTGTGGAGTCTTTTGTGCCATTAAAGGAATTTCCAGCTGCCCTGCCCTGGAAAGGTGAAGGTTAAAGATTTCCCTCCCAGGTGTAACAAAAGGCTTCTCCCCCGTGGATCCTTGCAGACCTTGTGCAATCTTCTCTCTGGATTTGGCAAGTGCATCACCCACCCCATGGTCTCCCCTTTCCCTGTTTCCCCATTGAATATGGGGCCGGGTGTCCTGTTCCTCTCTTCCTTATGGCCACTTGTCCCCTGCTCTGCCCCCTGTACCACCCACGAACCTCAGACCCTGTATAACTGGAGAAATCCACATGTTCTCCCTCTTTTGCTCCAGATTCACCTTTGGCACACAGAATAAACACCTGCTGGAATTGCTCTGGGGCTGGGAGCCCCCTGCCCCTCTGCTGAGCCACCCTTGTACCGTGTGTAGCTGTGTGAGATCGAATCACTGCCCGAATCCTTCTCCAGCAGTTGCTCTATGGAGAGCCTGCCTGGGGTCTAGAAAAGCCTTAGCTACGCTCAGAAAAAGCCACGCTGTGACACCCAGGAGGGCTGGTGGCACTGACCTCTGCGTGGGGGGGATCTGCACGCGGGCAGCCTCGCCCATGGCCTGGATCCAGGACTCCTGCTCCTCCGTGTTCTCGGCGCTGAAGAAGTATGTGCGGATGCCGGCGTGCTCGGCCTGGGGGGGAGACAGGGGCTGCCCGTTACCCGCCAGCAGCTCCTCCACCCAGCACACCGTCACCTGTGGGGGCACAGAGACACAGACACGGCGGTGAGAGCTCTGCTGCCAGCCCAGCACCCCCGTCCTGCTGCTCCGGGAGGTGCCAGGAGTGATCCTTCCCCACCCAGAGAGAGGGCAAATCTGCAGGGGTTTATCCCCCTTGGAGTCACCCCCAGGGAGTTTTTTGGGAGCTCTGCAGGCCCCTCACAGCAGGGTTTTACCCCCCTTGGAGTCGTCTCCAGGGAGTTTTTTGGGAGCTCTGCAGGCCCTGCACAGTGGGGTTTTATCCCTCTTGGAGTAACTCCCAGGGATTTTTTTGGGTCCTCAGCAAGCTCCTCCCACCGGGGTTTTATCCCCCTTGGAGTCGTCTCCAGGGAGTTTTTTGGGAGCTCCGCAGGCCCTGCACAGCGGGGTTTTATCCCCCTTGGAGTCACTCCCAGGGAGTTTTTTGGGAGCTCTGCAGGCCCCTCAGAGCGGGGTTTTATCCCCCTTGGAGTTGTCTCCAGGGAGTTTTTTGGGAGCTCTGCAGGCCCCTCCCCGTGGGGTTTTATCCCCCTTGGAGACGCCCTCAGGGAGTTTTTTGGGAGCAGCCCTCCCTCCCCGAGAGGAGCAGCACCCCAATATTGGGGTGGCAAAGAGGTCCCAGCAAGAGCAGCAGCACCAGAGGAGCATCATCCATGCAGGCTGAGGGGGAAGGTGGTTTCTGGACCCAGGAGATAGTTTGGGAGGAAAAGATTCGGTTTTGATCCAAGATGTTCTGCTCTCTGCCCAGAACGTGCTGGAAGGAGCCTTTATTTGAGGGCCCTTTTGAAGCTTCCACCTTCCCCCCTGTGGAAAAGGGGTGGGGGAAAGCGAGGAGGAAGAAAAGGGAGGAGTCGGAGTTTTCCTCCTGAAAGAATTTCAAGGCTTCAATCTCTTTAAAAAAAAAATAAATAAAATTAACTAAAAGAGTAAAAAGAGGTCTGATTAAACCCCTCCCTTGAGTTTCCATCCTCCCCGGAGCATGCAGCCATAGGGTCACCTCCTGAGCCCCCTCCCCATGCACTTCTGCAAGCTCTGCAGGCAGAGGAGAAGGTGAAATCAAAGGGATCCATCCCCGGGATTAGAGCAGGAGCGAGCCCGGGGGGTCCCTGAGCCTCTGCATGCACCAGAAACACGAGGAGGTGTTGGTAGTACCTAGTGGTGGTGGCTGGGTGCTGGCGTGGTGGGTGCACCAGGAAACCCCTCCTGTCCCGGCATCCTCGCCCGCCGAGGGAGGAGGAGGAGGAAACACAGACACGAGGTCAGTGGCAGTGTTGGTGGGAACCTCTCTGCTCTTCCCTGGATAAATCTGTCCTCCCCAGCCCAGGAGCTGCTGGGCTCAGCAACAGCTTTGTGATGTTTTTCCCCATCAGTGTCAGAGATTTCGTGGAATTGTGGAATTATTAAAGCTGGAAAATCCCTCTGGGATCATCAAGTCCGAGCTGTGCCTGATCCCCACCCTGAGCACTCAGTGCCACCCCCAGGTGACACCCCCAGGGGTGGGCACTCCAAACCTCCCCGGGCACTTCCAAGGCCTGAGTGCCCTTTCCATGAGGAAATTCCTGCTGGAATTCCACCCTGAGCCTCCCCTGGCCCAGCCTGAGGCCGTTCCCTCTCCTCCTGTCCCTGTTCCCTGGGATAAGATCCCAAATCCCCCCCGGCTGTCCCCTCCTGTCAGGGAGTTGTGCAGAGCCACAAATTCCCCCTGAGCTCCTTTTCTCCAGGCTGAGCCCCTTCCCAGCTCCCCCAGGACCCTCCAGACCCTTCCCCAGCTCCCTCAGGACTCTCCAAACCCTTCCCTAGACACCCCCAGGTCACTTCCCTGCTGTCACCTGCAGAAAGTGACAGCAGCACAGGCACAGGGCAGACCCCATGTGTGACCCATTGCCATCCCTTCTCCTCAAACCCCACTCAGCTGAGCCTAAATTCAGGTTTAAGGTGGGGCAGCTACACAAACCCCTCCCTTAGACTGGGAAAAACTCGGGGTGCCCTGTGGGGTGCCCAGCACTGGCTCTGGACACGGGGAGGGGACACTGGGATCAAGAAGGGAGTGTCAGAGTGACCCCTGACCACGAGCAGCTGGGCTGGGGAAGGTGCCCAGGGATGCCAAAGGTGCCCAGCGGTGCCAAAAAGTGCCAGGGGAGCTCAGACCCTGCCAGGGATGGAGCAGCAGCTGCCATCACCTCTCCCTGCTCCCCTCTCCAGCCCCACCCGTGGCAGGGTCACCCCTTTATGGTGACACTCGCCAGTCATGCAGCTAAAACAGGGCGGGAACTGGGGACAGCTCTGTGACAGGCCAGTGGGGACAGCAGCCATGGAGAGGGGAAAGCAGGTGGGGAGAGGGGTGGCAGCCCCCAGCAGGGCCCTGCAGAGGGAGGTGGTGACCACGGGGGCACTGCTCTGTCCCCATGCCCCCCAGCAGAGAGGGGTGTGGTGACCATGGGGACACTGCTCTGTCCCCATTCCCCCCCAGCAGAGAGGGGTGGTGACCATGGGGACACTGCTCTGTCCCCCATTCCCCCCAGCAGAGGGGTGGTGACCATGGGGACACTGCTCTGTCCCCATGCCCCCAGCAGAGGGGTGTGGTGACCACGGGGACACTGCTCTGTCCCCCATTCCCCCCCAGCAGAGGGGTGTGGTGACCACGGGGACACTGCTCTGTCCCCATTCCCCCCCAGCAGAGGGGTGGTGACCATGGGGACACTGCTCTGTTCCCATTCCCCCAGCAGAGGGGTGGTGGCCATGGGGACACTGCTCTGTCCCCACTCCCCCAGCAGACACAGCTCCATCCCGCAGGGCTCACCCCAGCCGTGCCCCATGCACCGCCACCAAGAAAGCCACCAGAGCAGCGAGGACCCTGCCAGCATCACCAGTGCCACCCCAGTGCCACCACCAGGCCGGTGCCACCGCGGCAGTGGCACAGTGTCCCCCGCCAGCCCCGGCGCAGGCACTGACCTTGAACGTGTGCTTCCTGCTGATGTTGTCCGAGGGCTGCACGGCGGCCACGCGGAAGCTGAGCAGGGGGATGCTGCCCAGGATGTTCTCCTCCTTCTCGTCTGCAATGGGGGTGAATCCTGGGGTTACACCCCTGGAGGGGACCCCCCCGGCACTGCCCCCCTCATGCCCCACCTGTGGGATCGGCTCCCACTGCCTGTTGCTGCTCTGCCCTGGCTCACAAACAACCTCCTCAATTATTGATGCCAGCCCTGGAGCTGCCAGGGAGGCGGGGAGAGCTCGGGATTAACCCCTCGGCGTGGAAAACACCAGGAAAAAAACACAAACAGGGCTGGGCACAGACTGTGCTGGTGACACCAGGGGGGTGGCCAAGAGCCCCGGGGGTGGCTGTACCTTTGTAGTAGAAGAGGCAGCGATCCACCAGCACGAACCAGCGCTTGTTCCACTGCTTCACCCCCGAGCTGGCCTGCCGAGAGAGGGGCAGTGAGAGCCGGCTGCGGCTCTGCGGGGCCGGGAAGGGCCGGCACGGGGCGGGTACCTGCTTGTAGAGCCACCCGCTCTTGGTGACAGCGGCGTTGGGGTTCCTCTTCATGGAGTTGGAGCGTTTCCCGAAGGCGATGCCCTTGCGGGAGGAGCGCGGAGCCTGCGGGGGGCCAGAGGAGACGCTCAGTGCCCCGGCCTGGGGGCTCTGGTTGTCACTCTGAGCTGGTGACAGCAGTGTCACCCTGTCCCGGGCACTCACCCGGCCGCCGGGGCGCTCTGGGGGCATCTCGGCCACCATGGCGTGGTTGGGGGGCTCGCTGGGGACGGTGGCCGGGCGCTTGCTGCCCGCCTTGCTGGACATGTCCGAGCTCTGTCTGGGATACCAGAGAGAGGAAAATCAGTGGATTTGAGTCATTACCTCCGCCGTTCCCAGCCCCTCCTGCCTCCCCCACCCCGATCTGCTCGGGACCGAGGGGACTTTGAGCCGACCTACTTGGGCAAGTCAAGCCTTGAGGTGTTCTCGGGGAGCTGTCCCGTCACTGGGTGCAGGAAGGTGTTCCGCCTTTCATTGTGGCTGCGGGGACAGTGGTGGCTGTTAGGAGTCCCCAGGTCCCCCACAGAGTCCCTCACAGAGTCCCCATGTCCTCCACGGAGTCCCTGTGTCCACCACAGAGTCCCCATGTCCCCAGTGAAGTCCACCATGGAGTCCCTGTGTCCCTCACAGAGCCCCCATGTCCCACACAAAGTCCCTCACAGAGACCCTGTGTCCACCACAGAGTCCCCATATCCTCCAGAGAGTCCCCCACAGAGTCCCCATGTCCCTCACAGAGTCCCCGTGCCCCCCACAAAGTCACCCACAGAGTCCCTTTGGCACCACCTCTGCTGCTCTGTTGGTTCCACGCCAACACCAGGGTTGGCACCAGGGCTGGCATCCCCAGCCCTGCCCCGAGCACCCCGATAATCCTACACTTTAGGGTCCTTCACCCCGATAAACCCACACTTTAGTGTCCTTCACCCCAATAATCCCACACTTTAGGGTCCTTCTCCCCAATAATCCCACACTTTAGGGTCCTTCTCCCCAATAATCCCACATTTTAGAATCCTTCACAGCATCACAGAGTCATGGAATCGTTTAGTCTGGAAAGGCCTCCAAGGTGACCGAGCCCAGCCGTTCACCCAGCAGCACCAAACCGTGTCCCCAAGTGTCACATCCACTAAGCTGGACACTGCCAGGGGTGGTGGGCAGAGCCTGACCCTCCCTGCTTGTCCCCTCCCGTCAGGGAGAGGCAGAGGGTCCCCCCTGAGCCTCTGAGGGATGCCCTGAGGGTCTTTTTCTCCAGGCTGAGCCCCTTTCCCAGCTCCCTCCGCTGCTCCAGCCCCTTCCCTGGACACTCAAAGATCTCATTGGCATTTCCCAGGAGGTGCCCAGGGCCTGCTGCTGTCACAGCCCAGCTGTCACCGCTGGCCACACTCACAGGTCACTGCAGCAGCAGCAGCAGCAGCCATGGCCCAGCCGGGGCTGTGTCTGCAGCCGTGTCCCCAGTGTCACCTCCTCCCCTGGCTGCTCTCAAAGCCTTTTCCAAAGCACCTCGAGGCTTTGAGCGGGGTCACCTGGGCACGGGGCTGGGAACACTCAGACCCAAACACCAGTCCAGGGCCATCCAGACCTCAAACACCAGTCTAGAACCTCCTCAGACCCCAAACACCAGCCCAGAACCCCTTCAGACCCCAAAAACCAGTCCAGGGCCATTCAGACTCTAAACACCAGTTCAGAGCCACTCAGATGCCAAACACCATCCTAGGACCCTCCCAGACCCCAAACACCAGTCCAGGGCCAGTCAGACCCCAAACACCACCCCAGGATTCCCCACACCAGCAGTCGCTGCCTCGCTGGCACTGGGCGCAGCTGAAGGGCCCCCTGGCAGTGCCAGCAGGGGTGTCACAGGGCTGTCCCAGGCTCAGCTGGCACCTTGTCCCCTGTCTCACAGGGGTGGCACTGCCAGGCACCCCAGAACCCCCTCCCACGCCGCTTCCCGGGGTGCTCGGGGGGAAGGGACGGGGTTCAGGGCTCCATCGCAGGAATTTCACAGCGGAACCCATCCCCTCCCTCCCGAACCCGCCGGGACACGGAGCCCCCCCGGGCCCGCAGCCACCACCTCTCCTGCTCGTCAGCAGAGCGGGGGAAGTTTGAGCGAGAAAACGCCGCTGCCAGGACCGTCCCATCCCATCCCATCCCATCCCATCCCATCCCATCCCATCCCATCCCATCCCATCCCATCCCATCCCATCCCATCCCATCCCATCCCATCCCATCCCATCCCATCCCATCCCATCCCATCCCATCCCATCCCATCCCACCCCATCCCATCCCATCCCATCCCATCCCATCCCCATCCCATCCCATGGATCCCATCCCATCCCATCCCATCCCATGGATCCCATCCCATCCCATCCCATCCCATGGATCCCATCCCATCCCATCCCATCCCATCCCAGGCTCGGGAGGCATTAACCCCTGACAGCCCAAGCAGCGCTGCTGCTGCTGCTGAGCTGCCGCCCCCGGCAGTCCCAGCCCGGCCCCTGATCGGGGTTTTCAGGGCACCCCAGGGACCCGGGGGATGTGTGTGCGCCCCACAAGGGGCGGGTTTCACTCCCCGAGCCGCCCCAGTGCCCGCCTGGCGTGGCCGGAGTGACCCTCAGTGCCCGGCCCCCGCTCCAGTGCGGCCTCGGGGCTTCTGCAGCTTTTCCTATTCTCCAGGCCGGGGAATCCCCTCGGAGGGGTTCAAATCCCGGGAACTGGGGCAGGTCCCGTCCCCGCTGAGGCGCGGGGAGGGCGCGATGCTGAGAGAGAGAGCAGCGCCCCAAAAGCGCCGGGCGTGGGAAGGGGGCGCTGCCAGCACCCACCGGCTGCTCCGGGCCCCCCCAAATCCCCGAACCCCCCGCTGGGTGTCCCCCGCTCCATCCCCGCCCTGTCCCCGCAGCTGGACCGTCCCCGCGGGCAGGACAGCCCCCAGCCCCGTTCCGCAGCGCCCCCGGCTCCTCCGGCACCCCCCGCGCTGCCTCCCCCCGCCCCAAAGCTGCCCCCAGCCTGGGGAAGAGCCCGAGCCCTGCGGGAAGCGCCGCCCGGAGCCGCGGCCGGGCTGACCCCGCTCCAGCAGTCCCCGGTCCCCGTCGCCTCCCGAGCACCGCAATGCAGCAGCCCTGCCCGGCCCGAGGGTCCCGCACCGCCGGCTCCCCCCCAGCACCTCTGGGGTCTCCTACCTCACCCTCCGGTCCGCCCGAAACTTCAGCATCGTCCCGGGGGCCCCTCCCGGCTCAGCGCCCGCTCCCGGCCCCCGGCATCGCCCCCGCGGCGGGCACGGCAGGGCCCCCTGCCACCACCCGGGGGACAGCGGGGACAGCGGGGACAGCGGGGACGCGGGAGGTGGCCGAGGGCTCTGCCCGGCCCCCCCCAGCCGTGCCAGCCCCCGGCGCCCCGCGGGACCGGCGCTGCGGAGCTCCCGGGGCTGGGGGATGCTCCGGGGGGGCTCCGGGAGCGGCAGCCGGGCTTGGGCAGCCCCCGGTGTGCGGCAGCACCAGGGGAAGGCGACAGCGGGGACAAACAGCTCCCGCTCCCGGCTCCGCAGAGGAGAGGCGAAGGGCAGCGCGGCACGGCCGCCTCCCCCAGCCCAGGTGCGGGACGGGAGGTGCCGGGGGCAGGGGAAGGGCGGCACGGGCGGCTCGGGGGGATCCGGGGGTTTAGGGGCACTCGGGAAGGTTGGGGAGGGGGTCCCGGGCCTCCCCCCAGCCCGGCGGGGCAGAGGGAAGGGTGGGTGTCACAGCGGGGGAAGCAGCCGAGCCGAGCCGAGCTGAGCTCTGTCGCTGCCCTGGATTCGGTGGCTGCGTCCCTTCCCCCTGCTTGTGTCCCCAAAGCGTCCCCGAGTGTCCCCAAACCATCCCTGGGTGCCCCCAAGTGTCCCCAAACCATCCCTGGGTGTCCCCAAACCATCCCAGGGTGCCTAAACCATCCTCGGGTGTCCCCAAACCATTTCTGAGTGTCCCCAAACCATCTCCGTGTGCGTCCCCAAACCATCCCCGGGTGTGTCCCCCTCCTCCCCGCGGCTGTTCCCCCCCTCCAGGTGACACCCGGAGGGAATCCCGGGGACCAGGAGGGGCACAAGCACCGACGGGGGGTGGGGACAGACCCCACAGAGCATCAGCGACCCCAAATAAATCCCGGGGAGCCCTTGGGAACGGGCTGAGCAGGATTTGGGGTGAGCCACACTCACTGGGCTTTGGGAAGAGAATCCAAACCCTGCAGGGCGGGCAGGAAAACCCTCGGGAAGGAGGGAGGGAGGGAAGGAATGAGGCCGACAGTTCCAAGAAAGCTCCAAAGAAGGAAGTGGAGCACGGGGAGGACGCTGGGACCGGCCCGTCACTGCCCAGCTCTGGAAAAACCCGGGACCGCCGTGGGACCCTCCCAAAAATGTGAACTGTGCCCCTTTGGGGTGAGGCCAGCGCTGTGACCACTCCAGGGATGTCCCAGCTGTCCCTTGGATGGCACCAGTGACCCCAGCACATCCCGGAACGGGCCAACGCTGCGGCACCGACGGAACTGAGTCCAAACTGAACTGAGTCCAAACCAAACTGAATCTGAACTAAACTGAACCCAAACCAAATTGAGTCCAAACCGAACTGAATCTAAACCAAACTGAATCCAAACTAAATGAAATCCAAACCAAACTGAATCCAAACTAAACTGAATCCGAACTAAACTGAATCCAAACTAAATCAAATCCAAACCGAACTGAATGCAAACCAAACCGAAGTCAGACCAAACTAAATCCAGGCCAAAATAAATCCAGACGGAAACCAAATCCAAGCCAAAACCAAATCCAAACCCAACCAAATCGAAACTGAAACCAATTCCAAAAGCAAACTACATCAAATCAAATCTGAACCCAACCAAATCCAAATCTAAACCAAACCCAAATCCAAACTTAAACCAAATCTGAACTAAACCAAATCCAAACTCAAACCAAATCCAAGCTGAACCAAATCCAAACCAAATCCCCCTTTTCCAGGCACTGGGCACTCGGGGTGTGACACATCCATGGACAAACCTCCCCCACACCCCCGTGGGCAGCACCGGCCTCACTCCAGTGCCTGCACTGGTGGCAAACACCCGGCTGTCCCCTGCTGTCCCCTGATGTCCCCATCACAGTGACTCACCCCTCACCACCAGCCAAGGATCCGGGGACAAGGTCCCCCAACGGCCACGGGCGTGTGCCACCCCTCCTTGGTGACAACAGCAGTGCCGGCCCGGTGACACGGCCACCACGGCGGGAGGGGACCTGCCACGGGAGGCTGTGGCCACTTTTGGGGACAGCAGTGTGGGGACAGTGTGGCAGGAGCAGGGACAGAGCCACAGGAGGCTCCACGTGGGGTGTCACCCTGTGTCACCCTAGGTCAGTGTCACAGAGGCTGTGCCAGGCTCAGGGGGTTTGTTTAGGCTGGGTTTTTTAGACCAGGAGGGGTTTTTAGGCCGGGTTTTTTTAGACCAGGAGGGGTTTTTAGGCCGGGTTTTTTTAGACAGGAGGGGTTTGTTTAGGCTGGGCTTTTTAGACCAGGAGGGTTTTTTAGGCCAGGTTTTTTTAGACCAGGAGCAGGTGCCATGGTGCTGGCACCAGCTGGGCTCTGTCACTGTCACTGGTGTCTGGGGGAGGGCAGGGACACGGCACAGCCGTGGCTGATCCATGATCCGTGTCCGATCCGTGGACACGCTCCAGGGGTGCCAACAGCTCCCCCACGACCTCCTGGGAGAGCTGAGGGGGACAAGTGGCTGCTGCTCCTCGAGATAAACATCAGAGAAACCCCTCGGGACCTCCTCGTGCTTCTCCAAACACACACGGAGCAGGAGAAGGGAATAAATGTGATAATTGAGGAGTAAAACTTCCAACACTGCTGTTCCTCCCCCTTCCCAAAGCTGGAGCTTGTGGGGAGCAGAGGGACAATCCCGCTGTCCCCCTGTCCCCTCCCTCAGCCCATCGGGGTGGTGGCTTTCCAGCCCTTCAAAGCACAGACCATGGTGGGGACAGGTCCCCGAGGACCCCCAGAGCCATCAGCGCCCTGTGAGTGCCACCCCCTGTCCCCAAGGGCCCCCAGAGCCACTAAAACCCTGTGAGTGCCACCCTCTGTCCCCAGCACCCTGTGAGTGCCACCCCTGTCCCCAAGGGTCCCCAGAGCCACTAAAACCCTGTGAGTGCCACCCCCTGTCCCCAAGGGCCCCCAGAGCCACTAAAACCCTGTGAGTGCCACCCCTGTCCCCAAGGGTCCCCAGAGCCACTAAAACCCTGTGAGTGCCACCCCCTGTCCCCAGCACTCTGTGAGTGTCACCCCCTGTCCCCAGCACCCTGTGAGTGCCACCCCTGTCCCCAAGGGTCCCCAGAGCCACCAGCACTCCGTGAGTGCCACACCCTGTCCCCAAGGGTCCCCAGAGCCCCCAGCACCCTGTGAGTGCCACCCCCTGTCCCCAAGGGTCCCCAGAGCCGCCAGCACTCCGTGAGTGTCTCCCCCTGTCCCCAGCACCCTGTGAGTGCCACCCCTGTCCCCAAGGGTCCCCAGAGCCCCCAGCACTCTGTGAGTGCCACCCCCTGTCCCCAGCACTCCGTGAGTGCCACCCCTGTCCCTAGAGACCCCCAGAGGCTGGAGCTGAGTCCCCCAGAGAGCTGACGCTGCTCCAGCTGGGGAGGAGCAGGTGACACGGTGACACGGTGACACGGTGACAGGAGGGAGCTGTCCCCTGCCACCAGCCCTCACCTGGGCTCGGTGCCTGCAGGGGGAGCGGGTGAGGGGAGCAGTGGCCCCCCCAGCACCCCAGAGCTAACGGGAACCGTTCCCAATCCACGGCCATTCCCGGACTCCCTAAATCCCGAACAAAGCAGGATGGGGACAGGGACTGTGACCCCGCTGTCCCCACCAGCCCCGCCAGCTCCGTGGGAGCCTCACCACGGGCAAACCCCATCCCAAACAGCTCCGGGATCCAACTGCTGCCTCCTCCCACGCCCCAGTCCCAATCCCAGAGCCATCACTGTCCCACGGCTCGGGAAGGGCAGGGACAGAGGGGTCCCCACGCCGGGATGAGGCTGGGGCAGGGCAGGGGGTGGACACAGCCAAACTCCCCCCACAGTGGCCATAACATCCCTCCATCCAAAGGTTTTCCATGTTCCCGGCGTCCAGGGACGGGGCTGGTGTGGCTCCCGGCCAAACACGCCCTGCGCGCTTCCCTCCCTCCCCCCTGCCTCCCTCCCTGCCTTCTTCCCGTATTTTTCCAACCCTTCCTTCACCTCTCCCCCTCCTCCTGAGCCACATCCCTCTCCTGACGCCGCAGCCCTCGGGAATCCTGTTCTCCCCGGGAACTGCAGCTCTCAGCACCCACGGGAGGGGACTGGGGTCACCCTGTCACCCACGGTCCCCACCAAGGGGACATTCCACCCTCGGAGCAGCGAGGACAAACTGCTGAGTCCCGCTCTGCAGAGGAGCCCAGGGTGGGGAAAAAAACTGATTATAAAGCACAAAAATACCCTCTCAGGGATACTCGGCACTCTGGGTCCATTATGCAGGGGTTAAAGAAATAAATGGAATTAAATTCCCTGGGAGGGCCTGGCAGCTCGGCTGCTCCAGCATCTCCACACGGGCCCATCCCAGCCCATCCCAGCCCATCCCAACCCATGGCAGCCCTGGGAGAGGGCAGGAGATGGAGGAGATGGAGGGAAAAGTGGGATGGAGAACAGCAGGAAACCCCCCTGTGCCTGGCCAGGGATCACCAAACCATTCCCCCATCAATCCCAGTGCTGGTGGGATTTGCAGCATGATAAATAAATGGGAATAAAGTGGTTTGTGGGTGCTCCAAATCCAGGTGTGGATGGCCACAGGCTGAGGCTCCCTCCGGCCCATCCCTGAGGAGCTCCTGGCAGATCCTGCTGCTCCCAGCACGGCTCTGCTCCACAGTCCCATCCCAGCCCTAATCCCGGCCCCTCCGTCCAGCTGAGCCAGCAATTCCGGCCCTGTGTCCCTCAGGGCTGGGGTCAGGGGCAGCACAGCCCTGCAGGACATGAATCCCACCCCCAGAGAATGAATCACACTCCTGGACAATGAATCCCACCCCCAGAGAATGAATCACACTCCTGGACAATGAATCCCACTCCTGGAGAACAAATCCCACTCCTGGACAATGAATCCCACTCCCAGAGAATGAATTCTACTGCTGGACAGTGAATCCTGCCATTGGAGAATGAACCCCACTCCTGGAGAATGAATCCCACTCAGACCTCAAAAACCATCCTAGGGTCACCCAGACCCCAAAGCCATCCCAGAGCCACTCAGACCCCAAAGCCATCCCAGAGCCACTCAGACCCCAAAGCCATCCCAGAGCCACTCAGACCCCATACACCACTCCAGGACCACCCAGACCTCAAAACCATCCCAGGGTCACCTAAACCCCAGAAACGATCCCAGAGCTACCTAGACCCCAAAAACCATCCTGGGGCCACTGAGACCTCAAAAACTATCCCAGAACCACCCAGACCCCAAAAACCATCTCAGGGCAACTCAGATCCCAAAAACCATCCTGGAACCACCCAGACCCCAAAACCACCTCAGGGCCACTCAGACCCCGAACACCATCCTAGAAGCAGTCAGACCCCAAAGCCGTCCCCGGGCCGCCCTTTCCCGCTGGCCAGCAGCTCGGTGCCGGTTTTTCCCGTGGGAGCCGCGCCGGGCGGGGGCGGGGGCGGGGGCCGGGCTGCTCCCCCCGGGAAGCGGCCAAAGTCCTCGGGCAGGGCGGGCCGGCAGCTCCCGCGCACCCCCGGACCGCGTGCGACACCGGCAGCGTCACACGGGGACATCCCGGCTTTGGCGGTGGGATGGATGGATGGATGGCCCCGGAGCGCGGGGAAAGGCCGGGGATTTCCAGAGAACAAAGCGGCTGCTGGCAGCCAGCGAGGCCGGCGGCGGCGGGGAGGGCGAGTCCCCCTCTGCCGCGCCAGCTGGGGTCGGGGAGAAGCACAAAAAGCAGGGAGAAAAAAACAAAACAAAACCGGGAGTTTGTGTTTTATCTCCCTGGAAACGCCGGCTCCATGGCAGGCACGGCCCACGGGGGCTGCGGGCCAAGGGGAGCCGCCGCCGCTCCTGCTGCTGCTGCTGCTGCTGCCGGGGCCTGGGGCGGCTGCAGCATCCCCAGCCCTGGGGGGACAGCGGGGACGGTGACAGCCCGGGACTGGGGTGACAGCCCGGGATTGGGGGTGACAGGCCGGGACTGGGGTGACAGCCCGGGATTGGGGGTGACAGCCGGGATTGGGGGTGACAGTCCGGGACTGGGGGTGACAGTCCGGGATTGGGGTGACAGCCCGGGATTGGGGGTAACAGTCCGGGACTGGGGGTGACAGGCCGGGACTGGGGGTGACAGTCCGGGATTGGGGTGACAGGCCGGGACTGGGGTGACAGTGCGGGATTGGACAGCCCGGGACTGGGGTGACAGCCCGGGATTGGGGGTGACACCCGGGACTGGGGGTGACAGGCCGGGACTGGGGTGACAGCCCGGGATTGGGGGTGACAGTCCGGGATTGGGGGTGACAGCCCGGGACTGGGGGTGACAGCCCGAGATTGAGGTGACAGCCCGGGATTGGGGTGACACCCGGGACTGGGGTGACAGCCCGGGATTGAGGTGACAGCCCGGGACTGGGGGTGACAGCCCCAGATCGGGGCAGAGCGGGTGACAGGCCATGCCCTGGCAGCTCTGATGTCACTCCATTGTCCCCTCGTGAGGACAGAGCCCCAGTCCCTTGTGCCGGGGGTCACTGGGCTCCCGGAGCTGCCGTTCCCAGCCAGACCCACCATTCCCATCTGGAGACACAATTCCCAGCCCAGAGCCACCATTCCCATCTGGAGCCGCCATTCCCAGCCAGTGCCAGCATTCCCACCTGGAGCCACCATTGTCAACCCAGAGCCATTATTCCCACCCAGGGCCACTATTCCCAGCTGGAGACACAATTCCCAACCCAGAGCCAACATTCCCAATCCAGAGTCTCCATTCCCATCTGGAGCCACCATTCCCAACCCAGTGCCACCATTCCCAGCTGGAGACACAATTCCCAACCCAGCGCCACCATTCCCAATGCAACCTCCGAGCAGCCACCCGGACTGGCCCGTGGAGGGTTTGAACCCTCGCTGAGCTCTCTGAGTCTCTTCCATGGCCGGGAATTCCTGTCCCCAGCCATCCCTGGCACCAAAGGAGCGCGGCCCCAGCCCCTCCCCGGCCAGGTCAGCTCGGGGGATTACGGCAGCAGAGCTGAGAAAATCCCTCTGGGACAAATCCCCGGCACCTGCCCGAGCCGTGCGGCTCCACCATCACAGCCGGGTCCTGACCGAGCCGTGCCGTGCCGTGCCTGGCCTGCTGCTCCTGCCACCTCAGCCTGTCACCACCCCCGGGGCTGCTGCTGGTGGCACTGGCCGCAGACAATGGCCCACGAGTGCCATGGCGGGCTCCGTGTGACACGTTCAGAGCCCGTGTGACACGTCCAGGCGGGTGTGACAGGTCCAGGCGGGTGTGACAGGTCCAGGCGGGTGTGACACGGCCGCTGACACACACCCGGACACGGCGCGCACTCACCGGTGTCGCCGCGCGTCCCCTCCGCCCGCTGGCCCCGCCGGTGTCTCTCCCGCACCGGCCGGGGGATGATTTCCCTTCCCGAGCCCGTGGAGACCGTCAGGGGTATCAATCATTAACAGCCGCCGCAGCTGCCGCCGGGTTAACCCCCTCGGCTCCGGGCGGGGCGCGGGGAGCCATCCCTCGCTGCGGCTGAAGAGCCTTTGGTGGCAGCGCGACACGGCAGAGCCACCGCGGGACCAGCAGGGAAAGGGGTTCCCGAGGGGCTCCGCACCCCCAGGGACCCGCAGCCGCTCCTGAGGTGTCCTGGGCGTGTCCCCCCACCTTGAGAACAGCCCCAGGTGCCACACGGCGGTGGCGGCCGCTGAGGTCGCCGCTGTCCCCAGGCCGGGCTCGGTGCTGTCCCCGGGCCGGGCTCGGTGCTGTCCCCGGGCCGGGCTCGGTGCTGTCCCCGGGCCGGGCTCAGTGCTGTCCCCGGGCCGGGCTCAGTGCTGTCCCCGGGCCGGGCTCGGTGCTGTCCCCGGGCCGGGCTCGGTGCTGTCCCCGGGCCGGGCTCGGTGCTGTCCCCAGGCCGGGCTCAGTGCTGTCCCCAGGCCGGGCTCGGTGCCGAGGGGCAGGAGCTGCTCCCGGAGCTCCCTTTCCCCCCTTTCTCAGCTTTTCCAAGGAACATCAATGGCTGTAACTTTATCCCGCCGTGTTTCCAGCCCAGCTGCGCCTCTTGGCTCCCTCAGCCGCGCCGGGGGCCAGCTCGGCTCCCGCTCAGCCGCCCCTCGGGGCTGTCACCGTGTCCCTGTCCCCTCCCCGCCATGCCGGGGGTCCCCCGGGACCATGGGGATGGGCACCTGCATCCCCGTGGAGAGGGGGCTGGAGGAGGAGGAGGAGCAGGAGCGCTGTCCCTGAGCCGGAGGGGACAGATGTCCCTGTCACCTCCCCCCGCCCCCGCCGCGCTCTTGGCTGTTCCCCAACCTGCCGAGGGTTGAATGATTAACCCGGGCCGCGCCATCGCCGCCTCCCCGCGCTGTCCCCGCGGCGCGGTGGCACCTGGGGACCCGGCGCTTCTGTCCCCAGGGCGCCTCACGCCGGGTCCCCTCGGGGAGGGTCCCCATGGCTGTCCCCCGGCGCTGTCCCGTGTCCCCAGGGCTCTGGAGGTACTCACAGCACCGCTCCCTCCTCCCGCCGGCGGGGATTTCACCCCTGTCCAGCCCCAGCTGCAGCGCCGGGGGCGTCCGGGCTGGAATGATCACAAATATCCTTGGACAAACATCTGCACGGCACCACCCCGCGGGCTGCGGCCAGGGCGGCCGCGGGACGGCTCCAATCACGGCTCCAAATCCCACTAAACGGCCTCAAACCCGGCCGGGCCCTGCAGCCGATAGGGGCCTGCGGATGTGGGGCTCGGTTCGGCTCCCCGCGCTTTGGGAATTGTCATTTCCCCCACTCGGGATAGAAAACCACAAAGTCCTTGTGAGCAGCTGGAGTTGGGAGCGCTCAGGGGGTGGAGGGGCTGGAATGGAGCATCCTCCTCCTCCCAGCAGTGATTCCTGAGGCTCTGCAGATCCTGGAGCTGCCAGTCCTGCTCCAGCACTCAGGGGGTACAGGGGGTGAAAAGGAGCATCCCCTTCCTCCGAGCAGTGATTCCCGAGGCTTTGCAAACCCAGGAGCTGATATTCCCACCCCAGCACTCAGGGGGTTCTGGGAGGGGTGAAATTAAACATCCCCCTGCTCCCTGCAATGATTCCCGAGGCTCTGCAGATCCTGGAGCTGATATTCCCACCCCAGCACTCAGGGGGTGAAGGGGCTGAAATGAAGCATCCCCCTGTTCCCAGCAGTGATTCCTGAGGCTCCACAGATCCTGGAGCTGATATTCCCACCCCAGCACTCAGGGGGTTCTGGGAGGGGTGAAATGGAGCATCCCCCTGCTCCCAGCAGTCCAGAAGTGATTCCTGAGGCTCCACAGATCCTGGAGCTGATATTCCCGCTCCAGCACTCAGGGGGTGCAGGAGGGGGTGAAATTAAACATCCCCCTTCTCCCTGCAATGATTCCCGAGGCTCTGCAGATCCTGGCGCTGCCATTCCCCCTCCAGCCCGCCGGGACAGGCTGCAGGGTGAGCCCCATTCTGGGCTCCACCAGCTCGTGCCGCTCCCTGTGGAACCTCTTGATGTTTTTTTTTTTTTTTTTTTGACAAATTCCCCAATTTTCCACCGCCGGATCTCCCAAAACCCACAAAGCCACAAACAGGGCGGCAAGAGGGGCACGGGCAGCTCCAGCTGTCACCTCCCTGCTGCCACCAGGAGATCCCAATTCCCGGCGGGGTTTGGGGTCCACAAACACGTCACCTCAGGGCCACAAGAGGGGCACGGACAGCTCCAGTTGTCACCTCCCTGCTGCCACCAGAGGATCCCAATTCCCGGCGGGGTTTGGAGCCTCTGGCTCTGCCCCAGCCCGGGAGCCGCAGCTCTGCCAGAGCCCCGGGTGATTCATCCCGACCTCCCGCAGTCAAGCCCCGACACATTCGGCACATTCCTGGCATAGCCCGAGCCCCACACCTGCCGGAGCGGGAGCCTGGGAAGGTGCCAGGAGATTTCTGGATGCCGGGCAGGATCCCAAAGCCGGGATTGGCTGCGGTGACACAGCAAACTTGTCACCGTGGGCAGCTTTGTCACCTCCCCTGGTGTCCCAGTTGGCTCCTTGGTGCGGTGCCACACATCCCTTGGGTCGGGCTGGGTGTGAATGGGGAAATTCTCCTTTTTTTAGGTTTGATCCCCCAGCTGGGGGCTGGGAACAGGGTTGTGCAAGGCACCGAGCTCCGGGCCGGCCTCGGTGGCCCCAAATCCATCTGTGGCACATCCCACGGCCCCGGGATCGCGGCCAGGGCGGCAGGAAACGCTCAGGGTGGACAAAACCATTCCTGAGCCCCTGGGAAGAGTGGCTGGGCCTCATGGGTGATGCCAGGGCAGCCCCCTCCGAAAAACAGGCGCGTCCCTGCCTCACCGACCTCCAAAAGAACCAAAAGTCCTTCAAATCAGGTTTGTCCTGAGCAAAAAAAAATATTTTAAAAGCCACACTCGGTGCTCCTGAAATGCCAGGATCCCTCAGGACCTGCAGCCTTTGCCGGGATTTCCTGTGGCTCTGCAGAGGTGCCACCCCTTGGGACATCCCGGGGGGAATCTCTGCCCTTCCCTCGCTGCCCTGGGATGTCACAGCCCCGATTTATTGTCACCTCCAGCCCACCACGCCCCGCTGTGCCCGTGGGACGGCCGGGAACGGCTTTTCCCGGTGAATCACAGCTCATTCCTCGTTATCGCCCCAAGCCCGGAGCAGCCCCGGGGAGGAAAAACCAGGAATCTTCTGGGAGGAAAAAAAAAAAAAAAAAAAAAAAAAAAAAAAAAAAAAAAAAAAACCAAATAGAGAGAGTTGAAGCCCGCCCCGCAAACAGCCAACCAAACCCTGGGAGTGTCGCAGGCGGCGCGGGGACAAGGACACACCTCAGTGTCACCAAACAGCCCCGGCCGTGTCGCTTTGTCCCCTCCCAGCGCCACCTCCGCACCGCCAGGGCGGGCTGGGCTCTGCGGGGCCCAGAGTGAAGGAGTTTAGTCACCGTGGGATGTTTTCCCAGTTGGGAATGGGGAGGGTTCCAGGCGCTTCCCAGAAATCCCATTGGGGCAGAGCCCCGGGCCGGTTCCCCCCTCTCTGTTTCCTTCTCCCCCAGGAACAAACGCGGGGAGGAGCAGCCTCGGGATCCGGGAGGGGAGCTGGAAGGACGGGAAAGCCAGCCCCAGCCCCAGACCCAGCCCGGGGAGAGCCCTCGGCGCTGCCTGTGGGGGAGGCGGAGCAGCCTGGGATGGTCCTTGGGATGGTCAGAGGATCCCTTCAAAAATACTCAGGATCCCTCCAAAAATGTCACAGGGTCCCCCCCTTGGGATGCCCACAGGATCCTTTCCAAAAGTGCCACAGGATCCCTCCAAGGATGTCCAAGATCCCTCCCAAAATGTCACAGGGTCCCTCCAAAAATGTCTCAGGATTCTCACTTGGGATGGTCACAGGACCCTCACCTTGGAATGGTCACAGGATCCGTCCCAAAAGTGCCACAAGATCTCTCCTAAAATGCCACAGGATCTCTCCCAAAAGTGCCTCAGGATCCCTCCAAGGGTCCCCACGGGCAGGTGGGACCAAGGAGCTGCACCAGGGAACTGGAGCAGAGCAGGAACTGATGGAACTGGTTTGCTGGGCCCTGGGAAGAGCCCGAGGCTCATCCTGCATTTCCAGAGGGCACAGCTGGGATAAAACGTGTGGGAACAGCAGCTGGGCCTGTAGAGGATCCCTCTGCAGGTGAGGGATCCCTCATACAGGTGAGGGTCACTCTGCAGGTGGGAGTCCCTCACACAGGTGGGGGTCACTCTGCAGGTGGGGGAGTCACTCTGCAGGTGGGGGGTCACTCACACAGGTGGGGGGTCACTCACACAGGTGGGGGTCACTCTGCAGGTGGGGGGGTCACACACAGGTGAGGGTCACTCTGCAGGTGGGGGGTCACTCACACAGGTGGGGGTCACTCTGCAGGTGGGGGGTCACTCACACAGGTGGGGGGTCACTCACACAGGTGGGGGTCACTCTGCAGGGGGGGGTCACTCACACAGGTGGGGGTCACTCACACAGGTGGGGGGTCACTCACACAGGTGGGGGGTCACTCACACAGGTGGGGGGGTCACTCTGCAGGGGGGGGTCACTCACACAGGTGGGGGTCACTCTGCAGGTGGAGGTCACTCTGCAGGTGGAGGTCACTCACACAGGTGGGGGGTCACTCACACAGGTGGGGGTCACTCACACAGGTGGGGGGTCACTCTGCAGGAGGGGGTCACTCACAGAGGTGGGGGGGGTCACTCCCACAGGTGGGGGGGTCACTCACACAGGTGGGGGGTCACTCTGCAGGTGGGGGTCACTCACAGAGGTGGGGGGGTCACTCATACAGTTGGGGGGTCACTCACACAGGTGGGGGTCACTCACACAGGTGGGGGGGGTCACTCACACAGGTGCCTGTGGCTCCCTGGTTCCCGTTTTCCCCGGGTTTGGATCAGGGATGTTGTTCCATGTGATGGGAACCGCCGTCCCCCAGCCCAGCCTGAGCCAGGAGCAGCGGGAAGGGAGGGAATGTGATCCCAAAGCTCCTCAGGAGAGCAGGAGGGAGGAGCCATCTGTGCCCTCCGCCTGCCCCGGTGCCTTTCCCCCCTGACCTTTTCCTGCCCCAGCAGCGCAGACCAGCCCCAGGAAGGACGGACAGGATGGAGCTGGGACCCAGCTGAGCTCCAAACCCGCCCCTGCCGGTGCTGGAGAGTTCATTCCCAGCCCTGGGCATCCCCGGGATGGCTGGGAGCCATGGGGTGGGAACCACAGGCATCCCACATCCCACAGACATCCCACATCCCACAGCAGGACAGAGAAAACCCAGCACAACAATCCCAAATCCCACAATGGGCCAGGGGAATCCCACCACAGCCACCCCACATCCATCAACAGGCCAGGAAAAACCCAGCACAACAATCCCACATCCCACAGCAGGACAGAGAAAACACAGCATAACAATCCCAAATCCCACAACAGGCCAGGGAAATCCTACCATGGTTATCCCACATCTCACAGCAGGCCAGGGAAATCTCACGACAGCTATTCCAAATCCCACATCAGGCCAGGGAAAACCCAGCACAACAATCCCAAATCCCACAGCAGGCCAGGGAAAACCCAGCACAACAATCCCAAATCCCACAGCAGGCCAGGGAAAACCCAGCACACCAACACGCTGTTGCCAAACAGGAGCTGAGGCACCTGCCACTGGAATGTGGGGAGGAAGGGACTGTTCCAGGCTCCAGAAAAACACTGGGAAGTGTGACAGGGCCCATCCTAAAACATCCCTTTAAAGAGAACAAAGCGGGAGACACAGCGGGGTCTCTCCCAGGTGATTTGAAGCAGCACTTCCAGGAGATTTGAGCTGGAATCTCCAGGAGGATCCATCAGGAGAATCCCAGCCAGCTCCCTCAGGGTTGCTTCAGCCTGGGAGAGCCCCCACAAGAGAACCAGGGAAAACCATCCTCAGCCAGGCAGGATCCCCCCAAACTGGGCAGGATCCCTCCAAATCTGGCCAGGATTCCCCCAAAACTGGGCAGGATCCCCCCAAACCGGGCAGGATCCCCCAAAACCAGGCAGGATCCCCTAAAGCTGGACAAGATCCCCCCAAAGCCGGACAAGACCCCCCCCAAAACTGGGCAGGATCCTCCAAATCCGGCCAGGATCCCCCAAAACCAGGCAGGATCCCCCAAAGCCGGGCAGGATCCCCTAAAGCTGAACAAGATCCCCCCCAAAGCCAGACAAGACCCCCCCAAGCCATGCAGGATCCTCCAAATTTGGCCAGGACCCCCCAAAGCCGGGCAGGATCCCCCAAATCTGGGCAAGACCCTCCCAAAGCCAGGCAGGATCCTCCAAATCCGGCCAGGATCCCCCAAAACCAGGCAGGATCCTCCAAATCCGGCCAGGATCCCCCAAAACCAGGCAGGATCCCCCCAAAGCCGGGCAGGATCCCCCGACCCGGGCAGAATTCCCGGGTTCTGGCAGCAGAGCCCCGGGCAGGCACCGGCTGCTGTGCCCCGCTCAGGCCGTGCCAGCCCATCCAGCCACACCTTCCCCGCAGCTCCGGCTCGGCTCGGGGTTAACCCCCGGCAGAGCCCGAACCGGCTGGTTTGAAACTTGCAGGAGATTTGAGCCGGGAATCTCCAGGAGAATCCCAACCGTGCTGGAAAATATCCCCGTGTGACATCGCGGGTTGTGTCCCCTCCCCAGGAGCTGCTCCAAACACCATTTTCGGCTCAAACCTCTTTAACACCTCCATCCCTCGGAGTTTTCCTCCATCCCGGTTTAACCCCATCGCGGCCGGAGCGCCCGCAGCCTCTCCAGTTACCTGCTGCAGGTGCCGGGGGGGCACAGCCGAGCCCGGGATGGCGGGGAAAGGGACGGGAAAAAAGCCTCGGTGGCCTCCGGGAGGCGGCAGGAGCTGATAAATGAGGGTTGAAACCCGAAGCCGCGGCTCGGCTCCTTCCTATAGAAACACCACTGACTCTGTCACGGCCCCTCCCGCTGCGACAGCGACGGCGACAGCCACGACAGGGACGCTGCCCGAGCTCCGTGTGGCCAGCCCTGCCCTCCCCCGGGCCGCTGGAAGCTCGAGGTGGAGCCTCTCGCTGCTTTTGGGGTGGTGCTTCAGGTGCGCTCCAGCCCCACAGAGCGCCCCGGGGTTTTGGGATTTGGGATTTGGGAAAGGGTCGGGACTCCCCGGTGGACACGGGGGGATAAACGGTGTGGGGGAAGCGATTAAGGAAAAACGCGGGGTTTAGCCTCAAAAAAAAAAAAAAAAAAACCAAAAACCAAAAATAAAATAAAAAATAATAATTAAAAAAACAACAGGTGGGAGGGGTTCAGCAGACGGCGCACCTGTGGCCGTGAGAAATGTCCCCTTCCCCAGCGGTGACACCACGGGGGTGACAAGGGCAGAGGGTGCCCGGTGACACCCTGAGGGGACCCTCCCTTGGGTGGGGACACGGTGGCCAGGACGGGGCCACACCGTGCCACACATGGCACGACTTCCTTGTGCCACCGTGGGACTGGTGCCACCACTGTGGGACTTCCTTGTGCCACCACTGTAGGACTGTGGGACTTTTGTCACCACTGTGGGACTTCCTGGTGCCACCATGGGACTGGTGCCACCACTGCACGATTTTCTTGTGCCACCCCAGGATTTGTGCCACCACTGTGGGACTTTCTTGTGCCACTGTGGGACTTCCTGGTGCCACCCTGGGACTGGTGCCACCACTGCACGACTTCCTTGTGCCACCACAGGACTTGTGCCACCACTGTGGGACTTCCTGGTGCCACTGCACGACTTTCTTGTGCCACCATGGGACTTGTGCCCCCACTGTGGCACTTCCTTGTGTGGGAGGACTTCCTGCCCTTCCCTCATCGGGACAAAACCCTCCAGAGGACAAAACCCTGCCCTTGTTTTTTTGGTTTGTTTTTTTTTGTTTGTTTGTTTTTTTTTTCCCAATTCTTCAGGCTCAGCTCCCCAAAAAAACCGGGACTGCCACATACCTTGGGGTGAGGCTGGGCTGGAGCTGCTCCAGCTCGGGGACACGGGGATGGATCATCCTGAGAATCCTCCCTGGGAAAAGGGAACCCTGGGAATACTCCCTGGGAAAAGGGAACCCCGGGAATCACCCCTGGGAACCTCAGGAATCCTCCCTGGGAAAAGGGAACCCCGGGAATCACCCCTGGGAACCTCAGGAATCATCCCTGGGAAAAGGGAACCCCGGGAATCACCCCTGGGAACCTCAGGAATCCTCCCTGGGAAAAGGGAACCCTGGGAATCACCCCTGGGAACCTCAGGAATCATCCCTGGGAAAAGGGAACCCCTGGAGAAAGCGAAGCTGCGCCGTGGGGACCACTCGGTGCTGCGGGATGGAGTTTTGGGAAGGGGCAGCTCCTGTTCCCGGCTGGAATTCTGCAGCAGAGGTGTCGGGAGCCAACTCCCCGCCCCGGTTGCACAAGCGGCCCCGGGGCGCTGCAGCAATCCCGGCGTGTTTACTGCTGCTCCCCGAGCTCCCTGCCCCGGCCCGGGCCACCCTCTGCCACCCGGGCCCGGCCACCAGCTGTCCCCAGAGCCTGCGGGCCGCGGGGACAACCCCCAGTGCAGCGCCCTGACCCTCAGCGTCATCCAAAGGTGTTCTGGGGGAGGTCTGGGGAGGTGGGATTGAGTGGGGGGAGGTGGCTTCGGGAGGGGGTTTTGTCCCCCAGGGACACCCCGAGGGTTGTGGCACTTGGGGACAGCACCCAGCGTGTCCTGGGTGTGAAAATCTCCCCTTTGCAGCTCCCAAAATCAGCTTCCTGCACCCAAGGCCACCTTCCTGCTCCCAAAATCACCTTCTAGCAACTCCAGAATCAGCTTCTTGCAACCCCAAAATCACCTCCCAGCACCCAAGGCCACCTTCCTGCTCCCAAAATCACCCTCCTCACCCAAAATCACCCTCCAGCTATCCCAAAATCACTTTCCAGCACCCAAAACCACTTTCCAGCTATCCCAAAATCACCCTCCTGCAGCCCCAAATCCCCGAGGATGTAGCACAGAACCCCCAGCAGGGTCTGGGGCTCCTGCCAGCACGGAGAGAGATCTGGAGGAGAAATTGCCTCTCCTTGAGTGTTTTGAACGCACAATCATCCCATTCACCCCAAATACGAATTTTTTCTTCAGTTTCTTTGGCTTAAAGAGAAGAAAGGACTGAGCCAACCCCCCACACCATTCCCAGCCCCAAATTCCTGCCCCATCCATATCGGGAAAGGCTCAGCCTCCACTTTCTCAGGAGCTCCTCCGTCACCCCAACCCCACACCGAGATTTTGGGGGGATCCCCGCACTCCCAACCCCATTTTTGGGGGGGTTCAGGACCCCCCTGGAGCCACGCACGGAGCATCCCCCGCCCCTCTGCAGCCCGAGGCTGAACCCAAGGTCCCGCTTATCAGCAGCGCGACATGTCTGGAGATAAGGTGGGGATGAGATAAGGCCGGGCAGCCCCAGCGCTATCAGCAAACCTTTCCTCCAGCCCCGCGCCCCCCAAGGCTGAGGGGTTCAGCACCCCCCAAAAACTCTCCCCCCATCAACATCTGGCTTGGACGAGCTTTAAAACTTGCACCGGTTGTTTCCCACACAAAGCGTCGATTCAGGGGAAAGGGGAAAAATAAATTAAACCCCCCCAAAAAAACATAAAAATATCTCTAAACAAATAAGAAATAAATCACAGAGCAAAGCAAATAGTGTGTCAGGGCTCCCCTGACAGCACCGCGGGGGGGCACACCCAGCCCGGCCGCCTTAAAAAGAAAAACAAAAACAGAACAAAACCAAACTGGAATTGCAAATCATCATCGCTGCTCAGCCGAGCTGAAAGGTGAGCCCAGGAAAACAAACCTGAGAGAGCGGAGGGGGCACGCGGGGCTCACCTGGGACACACCTGAGCCTTCCTCCTCCTCCTCCTCCTCCTCCTCCTCCTCCTCCTCCTCCTCCTCGGGTTCCCCGGGAAAGAGGAGAGAAACAGCCCAAGGAGGGGCAAACGGCTCCGGGGGTCACCCCAAAAGCTGCACCGAGCCCCGGTGCCCACCCTATTCTCGGTGGGGTGTGGTGACACCCTCGGTGCCACTCCCGGGATGTCCCCAAGGGATCTGCCCGCCCCTGGGTGTCCCCAGCAGAGCCGGCCTGGCTAAATCAGAGAATTAAAGGGAAAAAAAAAAAAAAAAAAAAAACACCAAAACAAACCCCAGAAGTCCCCCCAGGAGTGGGGTTTGCCTGTCGGGCTGTGAACAGCCGGTGCTCACCCAGCGCGAGGCCTGGGATGGAGCAGAGGGTGGCACCAAGGGACAGCAGTGGGGACACGGGTGGTGGCACTGCGGGGACACGGGGCTGCCATGGGGGGGCTTTTCCTCCGGGGCAGAGCGGGGCAGGTAAAAGGGGACAGTGCCAGAGGGGTGACACCGCCAGAGGGGTGACACCGCCAGAGGGGTGACACTGCCAGAGGGGTGATCCTGTCACAGCAGGGTGATACAGCCAGAGTGGTGACACTGCCACAGGGGGGGTGACACTGCCAGCAGGGTGACACTGCCAGAGGGATGACACTGCCACAGGGGGGTGACACTGCGACAGGGGGGTGACACTGCCACAGAGAGTGAAACTGCCAGAGGGGTGACACTGCCACAGCAGGGTGGCACAGCCAGAGGAGTGGCATCGCCAGCGAGGGGACAGTGCCACAGAGAAGTGACACTGCCAGTGAGGTGACACTGCCAGTGAGGTGACCCTGCCACAGTGCAGTGGCACTGCCACAGCAGGAGTGTCTGGGAGCCGTGGGACACTGCCACGGTGGGGTGACACCACCAGAGCAGTGACATCACCAGCAAGGTGACCCTGCCGCAGCAAGGTGACACCACCAGAGGAGTGGCACCACCAGTGAGGGGACATTGCCACAGAGAGGTGACACCACTAGTGAGGTGACCCTGCCACAGTGCAGTGGCACTGCCACAGCAGGAATGGCTGGGAGCCATGGGACACTGCCATAGGGGGGTGACACTGCCACGGTGGAGTGGCACCACCAGGGAGGTGATCCTGTCGCAGTGAGGTGACACCACCAGAGGAGTGGCACTGTCACAGCGAGGTGACACTGCCAGCACGGTGACACCACCAGTGGGGTGACCTTACCACAGCAAAGTGACACCTCCAGCGGGGTGACACTGCCAGCGACATGACCCTGCCACGGCGAGGTGACACGACCAGAGAGGTGACACTGCTGCAGTGAGGTGACCCTGCCACGGCAAGGTGACACCACCAGAGAGGTGACACTGCCAGCGAGGTGGCAGTGCCAGAGGGGTGACACTACCAACGAGGTGACCTTGCCACACAGGGTGACACCTCCAGAGAGGTGACGCTGCCAGTGGGGTGACACTCCCACAGCGAGGTGACACCACCAGCGGGGACAAGCCGGGGTGAGGCCGAGGAAATCCCCGGGGCAGTGACAGCGCCCAGAGCAGGCAGGGCACAGCGCCAGGGGGACACGGGGACACCACGGGGACACCGGGGAGACACCACAGCGACACTGCAGGGACACCGGGGGAACACTGGGGGGACACCGGGGAGACACCACAGCGACACTGCAGGGACACCGGGGAGATACTGAGGGGACACTGCAGAGACATTGGGGGTACACCACGGGGACACTGTGGGGACACTGCGAGGACACTGGGGGGACACCATGGGGACAACTGAGAAGATATTGGGGGACACTGTGGGGACAACTGGGGGGGACATTGAAGGGGACAAGTAGGGGGACACTGCGGGGACACTGGGAGGAGACTGCAGGGACACCGCGGGGACACTGTGGGGACAGCTGGGGGGACATTGGGGGGACATTGGGGGGACATTGGGGGGACACTGCAGGGACAACTGGGAAGATATTGGGGGGGACACTGTGGGGACAAGTGGGGGGGACACTCGCTGTCCCCAGCGCCACCCACCGAGCCACCCCTCTGTCCCGATGTCCCCAAAGCCTCTCCCGGAGGTGTCGCAGCCCCCGGAGCAGCCCGGGGTGCCGGCCCGGGGCGGGGGAAGCGCTCTGAAGCGCTTTGATTGCCGCCTCATTAGAGAGCAATTACCGGCTAATTACGGGATGGCAACGCCCAAACCCCGGCGGGAAATGGGGCTGCTGGGTGAGCGCGTGCGAGGGAGCAGGAGCACACATCCCACACCCTCCCAAAAAATAAAAATAAAAATAAAAATAAAAATAAAAATTATTTTTTAAAAAAATTAAAAAATAAAAATAAAGAAAAATAATATAAATATAAATATAAATATAAATATAAATATAAATATAAATATAAATATAAATATAAATATAATTAAAATAAATAAATAAAATTAAAATAAATAATAAATAAAATTAAAATTGGAAATTAAAATAAATAAAAATTAGAAAAATAAAAATAAATTAAAAATTCATAAATAAATAAAAAATAGAAAATAAAATTAAATAAATAATTAAAAATAAAAATCCTCAGGAGGTCCCTGGAGCAGGGGTGGGACACCCAACGCAAGGTCACCGGCCCTGATTCCCACTGGACTGGCTCCGTGCCTCAGTTTCCCTGGTTTAGGGTGTGGATTCTGCCCCCAGAACTCCCTCCCTGCACCCCAAAATCACCCGGTTCTGCCCGGGTGGGCGGCGCCCCAATCCCACAGCGCCTGTCCCAGCGGGATGATCCCATGGGAATGGGGTTTGTGCTGCCCCTCCCGGGCCTGCTGCCCCCGGGGCTGGGGCTGGGGCTGGGTGTCCCCTGGGGTGTCCCCTGGGCCGGGGTGACACTGCCAGCCCCGCTCGGACACCCCAAACCCGGGGGCCGCTGGCTGCAGAGGGCAGGGGCTTTAACCCCATAAATCACATTGCTGAGGGCCCTGCCCGTCTGGGGCGAGCCTGGGGCAGTGGGCGAGGGGAGCCCGCCAGGAGAGACCCCCCAAACTGTCCTGAGCCTCCCAAACCCTCATGGGAGTCACTCTAAACTCTCCTGGACCTCCAAGATCCTCCTGGGGTCTCTCCAAACACTTCTGGACCTCCTAGATCCTCCTGAAGGTCCCTACAAATGATTCTGGACCTCCAGAACCTTCTTGGGGTCCCTCCAAACCCTCTTGGACCTCCAAAACCCTCCTGGAGATCCTCTAAAGGATCCTGAACCTCTAAAACCCTCTTGAGGGTCTCTCCAAATGGTCCTGGACCTCCAAAACCCTCCCGGGGGTCTCTCCAACCCCTCTGGGACCTCCAAGACCCTCCTGGGGATCTCTCCAAACCCTCCTGGGATCCCTCCAAATGGTCCCAGACCTCCAAAACCCCCCTGGGGGTCCCTCCAAGGGACAGGGACAGGGACACGGGGACGGGGACAGGGGACAGAGGGACGGGGACAGGGGACGAGGACAGGGATAGTGATGGAGACAGGGACAGGGAAAGGGACAGGGAACAGGGGACAGAGACAGGGGGACGAGGACAGAGGACAGGGACAGGGGGACAGGGGACGGGGACAGAGACAGGGGACAGGGATGGAGACAGGGACAGGGGGACAGGGACAGGGGGACGGGGGGACAGGGGAGAGGGGATGGGGGACAGGGGGACAGGGGGACAGGGGATGGGGGACAGGGACAGGGGACAGGGGACGGGGAAAGAGACAGGGGGTGGGGATGGCAATGGGGACAGGGGACAGGGACAGGGGATGGGGGACAGGGGATGGGGGGACAGGGATGGGGACAGGGATGGGGGACAGGGGATGGGGGGACAGGGATGGGGACAGGGGATGGGGGACAGGGAACAGGGACAGGACGCGCTGGTGGCACCTCGGGGCACAGGGGAGGGAGAGGAGGAGGAGGAGGGAGGAAGGAGAGCTCTGGGCTCATCACCGCCGTCGCAGCTGAGCTCCGCAGCCCCCGGGCCCGGAGATGGCACCGAATCCCCGAATCCCCTGATGGAGGTGACAGGAGAGCAGCCGCAGCCCCGGGCGGCCCCGGGAAAGGTCACCGGGTTTGCACAGCCACAAAACAGGCGTTTAGGAACAACGCGGGGAAGGAGGAGGGGAAAATCCCATGTAGAAAAGAGGAAAAAAAAAAAAAAAAATGGAAGAGAGAGAGAAAAAATTCCCCCAGGCGAAAGAGTGGGGAAAAATCTTCCGTGGAAAAGAGGGAGAAAAAAATACTCCATGGAAGAAGGAGAGAAAAAAAAAAAAAAAAAAAAAAAAAAAAAAAAAAAAAACAACTGTAAAAGAGGGAGAAAAAATCCCCCCTGGAAAAGAGAGAGGAAAAAAATCCCCCTTGGAAAAGAAGGAGAAAAAAATCCCTCATGGAAAAGAAGGAGGGAAAACTCCCCCATGGAAAAGAGGGAGAAAAATCTCCCCAGGGGAAAGGAGGGAGAAAAAGATCCTCCATGGAGAAGAGGGAGGAAAAAAATCCTCCTTGGAAGGGGAAGAGAAAAAATTCCCCCGTGGAAAAGAAGGAGGAAAAGATCCCCCCCTGGAAAAGAGGGAGAAAAAAATCCCCCATGGAAGAGAGAGAAAAAAATCTCCCATGGAAGAGAGAAAAAAATCCCCCATGGAAAAGACAAAAACTCTTCCATGGAAGAGGGAGAGAAAAAAATCCCCCCTAGAAAAGAGAGAGAAAAAAAAAAAAATGGAAAAGAAGGAGGAAAAACTCCCCCATGCAAAAGAAGGAGAAAAAAAATCCTCCATAAAATTGCCCCATGGAAAGGAGGGAGAAAAAAAAATCTCCCCTATGGAAAAGAGGATGAAAAAAATCCCCCATGGAAAAGGGAGAAAAAAAAAAATCTCCAATGGAAGAGGGAGAGAAAAAAAAAAAAAAATCCCCCATGGAAGAGGGAAAGAAAAAAAAAATCTCCCATGGAAAAGAAGGATGAAAAGATCCCCCAGGGAGAAGAGGGAGATTTGTGTCTCCTGCTCTGCCCCGGCCGAGCCTTCTGGGCCCCGAGGCTCCCATCGCCTGCTCACATCCTGCCCAACACAAAAAGGCTGGAAAATCACTTCCAGTCCATCGGGGCGGGAATTTGGGAGGGTCCTGCTGCCCCCTGAGCCCCGGCCACACGGGGACATGGGGACACGGGGACAAGGGACGGGGTGAAAAGGGACAGAGGGATGTGGGGATGCTGAGGCTGCTCAGCTCCAGCCCTGCCCTGTCCGGGGGATGCACAGAAAGTCACGGCCCGGCCATTCCCAAAAGGGTTTTCTGTGTCTGGAAGTGGATCCCCAAAAAGCTGGTGGGGTTCACCTCCCGTACCCGGAGGAGGAGGAGGAGGAGGAGGAGGAGGAAGAGGACAGGATGAGGCACAGGGAGTGGAGAATGAGGGCGCTGAGTGACATCGAGCACTGCCCGGGGCTGTCCCCGCCACCCCCCGGAGCCCCTGGAGTGCCCAGCCCCTGTCTGTCCCCAGCCCTGTCTGTCCCCAGCCCTGTCTGTCCCCAGCCCTGTCTGTCCCCAAGGATCACCAGCTCCTCATCCACTGTGAAGGGTCCTGGACTTCCAAAACCCCCTGGGAGTCTCTCCAAGTCCTTTTGGACCTCCAAAATCCTCACGAGGGTCTCTCCAAATAGTCCTGGATCACCAAAACCCTCCTTGGGGTCCCTCCAAATGGTTCTAGACCTCCAAAATCCTCTTTGGGTTCTCTCCAAACCCTCTTGGACCTCCAAAATCCTCCTGGGCATCCCTCTAAACCCTTCTGGAACACCAAAATCCTCCTGGGAGTCTCTCCAAGCCCTCTTGGACCTCCAAATGGTTTTAGGTTCTAGGTTCCTTGGTGTCCCTCCAAATGGTTCTGGACCTCCAAATCCCTCCTGGGGGTTTCTCCAAACCCTCCTGGACCTCCAAAATCCCCCTGGGAGTCTCTCCAAGCCCTCTTGGACCTCCAAACCCCTCCTGGGGGTCCCTCCCAGCCCTCCCTGTGCCCAGCCCTGGCTGTGGGTGTGAGGCCGCCGAGGGATGGGATTTCCCAGGCTGGGATGCACTTCCAGCACCCAGCCCCTCCTCATCCTCCCCTGCAGCCCTTCCTCACCCTCCCCCGGCCCCCGGGGCCCCCCGGGCGTGCGGCAGCTCCGGGCAGCGGGGCCGGGCTCGGAGCTCCTCCTTCATCCCCCTCCTCCTCCTCCTCCTCCTCGTGCGGCCCCGCGGGACCGGCCGGGCAGGGCGGGGAGGCGGCCGGGGCGGCCCGACCGGTCCCGGCTGTTCCTCCGGCATCCCCGGGGCTCCGGGACAGCCCCACGGAGACACCCGGGCCACCGGGGACTGCCTGGCCATGATTGTCCCCGGGCCTGTCCCCATGGATGGCCAGCAGCTCATCCCCCGCTCAGTGCCCACCGTGAGGGGTCCTGGACCTCCAAAACCCTTCTGGCTGTCTCCCCAAAAGGTCCTGGATCTTCAAAACTCTCCTGAGGGTCTCTCCAAACAGTCCTGGACCTTCAAACCCCTCCTGGGTGCTTCTCCAAACCCTCCTGGCACTCCAAAACCTTTCTGGGGGTCTCTCCAAACCCTCCTGGGCCTCCAAAACCCTCCTGGGCATCCTTCCAAAAGCTCCTGGACCTCCAAAACCCCTCCTGGATGTCTCCCCAAACCCTCCTAAACCTCAAAAACTTTCCTGAGGATCCCTCTAAATGATTCTGAACCTCCAAAAGTCTCCTGAGGTCTCTCCAAGCCCTCTGGGACCTCCAACCCCCTCCTGGGGGTCCCTCAAGACCCTCTTGGATCTTCAACCCCCTCTTAGGGGTCTCCCCAAATGCTGCTGGATCTCCAAAACCCTCCTGGGGGTCCCTCGAGACCCTCCTGGACCTCAAAACCCTCCTGGGGGTCCCTCCAAACAGTCCTGAACATCCAAAATCCTCCTGGACATCTCTCCAAATCCTCCTAAACCTCCAAAACCCTCTTGGGAGTCTCTCCAAACCCTCCTGAACCTCCAGTCCCCTCCTGAGGATCTCTCCAAACCCTCCTGGGGGTCTCTCCAAACCCTCCTGGGCCTCCAAGATCCTCCTGAGGAAACTCTCCAAACCCTCCTGGACCCCCAAAACCTTTTTTGAGGGTCTCTCCAAACCCTCCTGGGGGTCTCTCCAAACCCCTCGCAGCTCTGCTCCCACCCTGGCTGTACATGGAGAGGAATGTCCTGATTTCTCCTAGAGAAATCCTGCCACATCCCTGTTGTTTTTTTTATTATTATTTTGTCACCTGGCTGCGACATCCAGGCCCGGGTGTCCCCGAGCCGCCGGCATTACATAAGGAGAGCTGGGAGAGGAGGGACGGCGGCTCCGCGTTCCCGGCGGCTGCGGCAGCAGGAGGAGAGGAGGAACAACAGCAGCGGCAGCGGGAGGATGAGGGATGTTCCTCCCTGCTCGGTCACCGCCACAGATCCCCCCAGATTAATTCCAGAGGCCGGGATGGGGAGGGGTGGCCCCCCGCAGGTCCTGCCTCCTGCTCGCGGAACAAAGGGATGCTCCGAGGGGCTCCCGAGGGGTTTGGGAGCAGCTGCGCCGCCACCGAGGGGCCGGGAGATGGGCTGGGGCTGGGGCAGACCCCCAAGGTGGAGAGGCTGGGGAGAGGGGCTGGGGGGACACGGCACGGAGGGATCATGGACACGGCACGGGAATTGTGGATACGGGATTGGGAGGGTCATGGACACAGCATGGGGGGAGCACAGACACAGCCCAGGATCACGGACACGGCTCAGGATCACGGCTCAGGATCATGGACACAGTGTGGGGGGATCACAGACAGGATCACGGACAGGATCAGGGACAGGATCAGGAACACAGCCCAGGATCACGGACACAGCACAGGAATTGTGGATACAGGATTGGGAGGGTCATGGACACAGCCCAGGATCACGGACACAGCATGGGGGGATCACGGACATGGGAAACATGGAAACAAAGTGGGGGGGATCATGGACACAGCGCGGGAATTATGGACATGGCACAGGGGTTATGGACACAGCGTGGGAGGGTCAGGGCCCAGGATCATGGACATCCCATGGGAATTACAGACACGCCATGGGGGGAACATGGACACGCCATGGGGGGATCATGGACATGGCTCAGGATCATGGAAACGGCTCGGGAATTACGGATACAGGATTGGGAGAGTCACGAACACGGCATGGAGGGATCACAGACACAGCCCAGGATCACGGACACGGCACAGGGTTGTGGATATGGGATTGGGAGGGTCATGGACATGGCACGGGGGGATCACGGACACGGCCCAGGATCACAGACACGGCCCAGGATCATGGACACAGCCCAGGATCTCACAGACAGGATCACGGACAGGATCAGGAACACAGCCCAGGATCACGGACACGGCCCGGGATCACAGACATGGCCCACGATCATGGACACAGCCCAGGATCTCACAGACAGGATCAGGAACACAGCCCAGGATCACGGACACGGCCCGGGATCACGGACAGCATCACGGACAGAGCCCCCCGGGCCCCGGCCCATCCCCGGCCCGCGGGCTGTTGGGAGCAGGGCGTCTGTCGCCGGGCTGCCAAACACACACACACACACACACACACACACACACACACAAAAGGCGTCTCATTATCCCCTAATTAGTGCCTTGCCAGCTCCTGCAATTAACACCCGTGCAGGCGGCTGCTGTTGAGGTAAACAGAGGGTTTGAAGAGCCCCGGAGAGCCGGGGGGTCCTGGCGGGGCAGGGACCACCCATGGGCCGAGTCCAGAGGGTCTCTTCACTCCAGAGCCGGGCAGGGAACAGGGACACCTCCCAAAGCCCGGCCCTGGACACTGCCGGGGATCCACGGGCAGCCGCAGCTTCTCTGGAAATCCATCCCAGGGCCTCGCAAGGAAGAATTCCTTCCCCAAATCCCATCCTGCCCTGCCCTCCGGCAGTGGGGATCATTCCCTGTGTCCTGTCCCTGCATCCCTTGTCCTTCTCCAGCTCTCCCGGAGCCTCTCCAGGCACTGGGAGCTCTCCCTGGAGCTTTCCCTCTCCCGGCCTGGCTCCGAGCAGAGATTCCCCAGCTCTCTGAGCCACCTCCGTGACCTCTGGACGGGCTCCAGCAGCTCCACTTTCTCCCAAAAACGAGCCCATGAGTCAGGAGCAGGCGGGCTTGGACTCGGGGCTGCCCGGAGGAGGCCGAGCCTCCCCGTCCTCCTGCACTGCACAGGTGTTTATTCCCTGCTGTTTATTCCCTGGGAACATCAAAGGAACGGCCCAGCTCTTTAAATGGCCTTTCTCCGGCTGACCCAGAAACGGGGATCAAGAGCTGCCTCATCCCCTTAATTGAGAAGTTGGTGACTTTGAATCTTTATTAAAGAGCTTTAGTGGATTCGCAGATTAAGGGCACAACCGGCCGCTGCCACCTCCAACCTGAATTCCTGCTTGCCCGAGCCACCTCAGCCTGCTCTGGGCCCTTTCCCTGCTCCAGCCTGGCTCTGGGGCCTTTCCCTGCTCCAGCCTGGCTCTGGGGCCTTTCCCTGCTCCAGCCTGGCTCTGGGGCCTTTCCCTGCTCCAGCCTGGCTCTGGAGCTCTGGGCAGGTCCTGGACGGGCTCCCTGTGCTGCTACCACTGAGTAAAACCCAGAATAAAACCCAAATCCACGCCAAAAATCAGCGCTGCCTGCACAGAACCCAACCCCAGGGGAACCTTTCCCTGCTCCGGAGCCTTTTCCCTGCTCCAGCCTGGCTCTGGAGCTCTGGATGAGTTCTGCACAGATTCTGAAAGGGTTTCCTGTGCTGTTACCGATGAGTAAAATCCGGAATTAAACCCAAATCCACACCGAAAATCAGCTCTGCCGGCACAGAACACCCAGATCCCAAAGAACCTCTCCCTGCAATCTGGCTCCGGAGCCTTTTCCCTGCTCCAGCCTGGCTCTGGAGCTCTGGATGAGCTCTGGGCAAGTCCTGGACGGGCTTCCCCTGAGTTAAAACCGAAATTAAACCCAAATCCACTCTGAAAATCAGCGCTGCCCGCACAGAGCCCAACCCCAGGGGGATTTTCCACCTTGGGATGGTGGAAGGAGCAGCAGGGATGGGAGGGGGGGACTCCAAACGTGCCCCCTCCTTTCCCTCAATCGCTCCCTCTGCCCGCAGGTTTCCATCCGCCCGCCGGGAAAAGAAAAGCGGGGATGTTTTGGATCATCACCTTCCCCAGGGGCAGAGGGAAGGAGTTCCCCGGGTGGGCGCAGAGCCGCCAACGCCGGGGAGGAAGGAGGGAGGGAGGAGAGGAGGAACCAGCGCGCTCCTCGAGGCGCTTTTCCTGCTGCTGCTGCTGCTGCTGCGGATTATCGTGTTTTCCAAGGAAAAACAGCAGTGGGGGATGCTACTACCGAATCCTGGGAGAGACACGCACAGAGAGAGAGGAGCAGCAACGGAGCTGAGAGAGGAGCAGCCGCGATTTCCAGCCGAGATTTGGGAGAAATGGAGCAGGAAACAACCCCCGGCCCTGCTGCCCCCCTCAGGGGGGGGTAAAAACCCCTCAGGGCCCATCTCGGGGGGTTTGTGCCCGAGGCTGGGCCTGTCGTGGGCACCGCGACACGGGCACACACACATGGACACCTCACAGTCACCGTGACACGGTGATACACAGGGACACGCTGCTGTCTCTTCCACGCACACACACACGTGGACACCTCACACATGACATGGTGACACACAGGGCCACGCTGTTGTCCCTTCCCCCCACACACATGGACACCTCACACACTCACCCGTGACACGGTGACACAGGGACATGCTGGTGTCCCTTCCACGCACACACACACGTGGACACCTCACACATGACATGGTGACACACAGGGACACGCTGTTGTCCCTTGTCCCTTCCCCACACACACATGGACATGCTCACACACTCACCTGTGTCATGGTGACACACAGGGACACACTTGTCCCTTCCATGCTCACGCACTCACCCATATCATGGTGACAGCCAGGGCCATGCTCTTGTCCCTTGTCCCTTCCCCACACACACATGTGGACACACTCACACACTCACCTGTGACACAGTGACACACAGGGACACACTGTTGTCCCTTGTCCCTTCCCCACACACACACTCACACACTCACCCATGTCACGGTGACACACAGGGCCACGCTGTTGTCCCTTGTCCCCTCCCCACGTGCTCAGCGGTGCCCTGGTGGCATTGTCACCTGTCCCCGGGTGGTACCAGCCGTGTCCCTCCTCTGCCTCCCCCCCCCGGCAGCCCGGCGGCTGCTCCCGCCTGTTTCTATGGGAACTCGGCAGGAAAACGCGGTTTGCGGCGCCAGCCTTGTCACCGTGTCACCCGCCTCTGCCAGGGCCACCTCTGGGCATCCCCTGTCCCCGTGGGATGTCCCTGGCTGCCAGCAGGGCTTGGTGGCCCAGTGCACAGGGTGGGTCCCCCCGTGGTGGGCTGGGGGTCCCCCACAAACACCAGCTGTCCCTAAAGCCTGGATTTTGTGCTTCTTGTGGGATTTTTAGCTCAGGAATTTTAATTCCTCAGCCACCCCCTCCCTGAGAGTCCTAACCCTGGCTCTGTGTCCCCAAGGGGGTGGGAGACAGGCCCAGGTGTCCCCCAGCTCTGCCAGGCCCAGGAGGGAAGGGGACAGGAGGGACGGGTGCAGGTCCCAGCGGGACAGGAGCCTGAGAGCCGGGCAGGAGCCTGAGAGCCGGGCAGGAGCCCCAGAGCCGGGCAGGAGCCCCAGAGCCGGGCAGGAGCCCCAGAGCCGGGCAGGAGCCCCAGAGCCGGGCAGGAGCTCTCCTTTCCCACGAGGAAACACCAGCGGGACCCGGGGAAGGACCTGGAGCAGCCACAGGAGCACAGCCAGGCCGGGCTGTGCAGGGCTGAGCACCCGGGGATGGGACCAGCACCGGGGACACCGAGCGGGGATCAGGGAGGGATCCGTGGAGGGATCCATGGAGGGATTTACAACTGGAATTCCTGGAGGGATCCATGGAGGGAGTCATAGAGGGATCCATGGAGGGATTCATGGAGAGATCCATGGAGGGATTTACAACCAGGATCCATGGAGGGATCCATGGAGGGATCCATAAGGATTCATGGAGGGATCCATGGAGGGATTTACAGCTGGGATTCATAGAGGAACTCACAAGAGGATTCATGGAGGGATCACAGAAGGGTTCATGCAGGTATCCATGGAGGGATCCATGGAGGGATGCACAGAGGGATCACGGCGGGCTCAGGGCGCTCCCGCAGCCGCTCAGAGCGGGGCAGACCCGCAGAGCCCCCGCAGCGCCGCCGGGCCCGGGGGGCCGGACCCTGCAGCAAACGCTCCCTGCACGGCCGGGCCGCCCCGCAGAGCCCCCGGGGATTAACGGAGAGGCGCCCGCGGCCATCTGGAGCGGGGGGCGGCCGGGGGGGGGGTGGCAGGGCCGGGTGGCGCGGAGCCCTCGGGGTGACCGCAGTGACCGGAGCCGCTCTGGGGTCCCCGGCAGCCCCGGGGGGGGGGGGGGGGGGGACAGGCCGCTCCGGCCCCTCCGCCGGGCTTTAATAGACTCGTGGCGTATTAACATCCCCATCATGTGATGAATCAGAGGCTGTTTTCCCTCCGAGCGGCTCAACAAAGCTGCGATTGAGGGCTCGGGGCAGCGGCGGGGGCTCGAACGGCTCCGGCTCCGGCACCGGCAGAGACCCCCCGGGGCAGGGGAGCGGCCCTTCCTGCGGCCCGGGGGAGGATGGGGATGGGGATGGGGATGGGGATGGGGATGGGGATGGGGATGGGGATGGGGATGGGGATGGGGATGGGGATGGGGATGGGGATGGGGACCCTCTCCGCCCGCAGCCGGCAGCCAAACGAGCCGCGGAGCCAAGGGAAGGTCTCGGCTTCCCCGGGAAGCGCCAGACGACATCTCAGCCCCATCCATCACAGCCCGTCCCCGGCACAGCGCGGCGCTGGGGGTCCGGCCCTTCCGAGCCCCCCTTTCACCAGGATGGGCTTCGGGGTGCTGGGACAGCCAACAGAGGGGCTCCCCCAAACCCTCGGCCCCCAAACCCGCGGAGCCGGGGCGCGCGGGGTGTCGCAGCCCGCAGCGTTCGGGGGTTTTGGGGACACAAACCCATAAACACACGGCGGGGACGGTTCGGGGGGACCCGCTCGGCACCCAAATCCCGGCGCGAGGGGCAGGGGGTGCAGGGCCAGCCGGGGGGTGCAGGGGGGACCGGGCCCCACAGCGCTGCCCACGGGGCCCCCTCCCTTCTTGCCGAAAAAAGCCCCCCCAGCACCGTGAGGGGATGCGCTGCCGCGAGGAGGAGGAAGATGAGGAGGAGGATGAGGAGGAGAATGAAGGGAGCCGCGCCGGGGGCACTCACCGTGCGGGGCGGGCAGCGGCCGGTCCCCCCTCGCTGCCTACGGGCTCAGCATCGCCCCGGCCACCCCCAGCCCCATCCCCAGCCCGAGGCGGAGCGGGAGCCGCAGCCGGAGCCGGAGCCGGAGCCGGAGCTGGGCATGCTCGGGGGCCACCGAGCGGCACGTGACGCCGGGCTGGCACCCAGCGGGGAGGGGGGGCCGCCCCATCGCCCCCCATCATCCTCCACCGCCCCCATCACCTCCCACCGCCCCCCACCGCCCCCATCGCCCCCCACCGCCCCCATCACCCCCCACCGCCCCCATCATCCCCCACAGCCCCCATCATCCCCCACAGCCCCCATCACCCCCCACCGCCCCCCATCGCCCCCCATCGCTCCCACCGCCCCCATCACCCCCATCATCCCCCATCGCCCCCCACCGCCCCCATCACCCCTCATCGCCCCCCCCGTCCCCCATCACCCCCCACTGCCCCCCATCATCCCCCACCGCCCCCGTGCAGCACCGAGGGGACCCCAGAGCCTGTCAGGAGGGGGCTGGAGGGCACTGCCAGCCCACCCCCGGCATCCCAAACCCTGCGGGGACACGGCGGGGACACAAGTTCCCTGAGCAGAGGGACAGAGGGGGCCCCGCTGGGTGTCCCTCATGGTGACACCCCACATCCCCTGCAGCCCGGCCTTGGATAACGATCCCCGAGCATGGCCGCGCTGGGAGGGGGGGACAGGGAGCTCCCTGAATCCCCCCTGGGTCGGGGGACAGCCAGAACATCCCTGGGACCACACATCCCTCGGAATTGGCAGCTCTTTGGTGCCAGCCAGGTGTAGAACCCTCTGCAGTGGGACATCTGCACCCCCAGGCTCTGCAGCCCGGACAGGATGAGCACCAGGGCAGCCCCCAAGAGCCCAGGGTGGCTCAGGTGGGGCTGGCAGGGCCCTGCTCAGGGCCCCCGGTGGCTCCGGGGCTGGGCATGGTGACACTGCAGATTGTCACCCTACAGCGATGGCCCCGTGCCCTGACCCATGGCACTGCCCTCACCCTGCCTGGCACAGCTGCCAGGCCCCTGGGGACACCCTGGTGGCACTTTCCTGCACCCAGCTGGGGCTCAGACCCTGCGGGGACATTCCCTCCTGGGCCTGGGGACAGCCAGGAAGGGAAAACCAGCCCTTGATCCTATAATCTCCCCATTATCCACGGGGCATTAGGGGCAGGGCAGCAGGGTGCCTTTCACTGGATCCGCTGCCTCCTGTATCCCCACAGCTCGGGGAACATCCTCCCTCCCTGCCAGCCCACAGCAGGACCCCGAAATTGCCGTTGTCCCCTCCCCAAGGCCACTGTCCCCTGCTCTGCAGGCAGAGGGGATCCACAGGAGCTGCTCCACCTCCCACTGCCCTCCTGCTTCCCAGGAGCCCCCCAAAAACATCCCAGAAATCCCAGGAGAAACTGGGGAGCTCTCGGGGGAGCCCCTCGGCCTAACCAGGCAGGCTGAGCACCCCAATTTGCTGTCCAGTTATTCCCTGCTCCCTCAAACGTCACACCAGGAGCTGCTGGAGCTGCCCCCACCCCAAAGTCGTGGGCACAGCAGGGCCTTTCCTCCTGCAGGCAGAGCTGGGGGCAGGACTGGGATGAAAAATCCCATGAGAGCAGCGGGATGGGGCACTGGGTGCTGCCCGGGCTGGGGGTGCCCAGTGTCCCCCTTCCCCACAGCTGGGCCTGGGGCCACCCCTGGGGGACAACGGCCACCACTCTGTGCCCTGGGCTCCAGCCCCATCCCTGCTCTGCTGTGACATTCCCAGGTCCTGGGACACACAGGGAAAGTGATCCCTGCTCCTGGGGTCACAGCTCCAGCCCCACCAGGAGGCTCCTGGAGCAGCCCCAGCCCCACTCCCTGCTCTGCTGTGACATTCCCAGATATTGGACACATGGAGAAGGTGGTTCCTGCTCCAGAGGAGAAGGCACAATAAAATTCCACAACTCCCCAGGCCCCAATTCCTGTCCCTGCTCTCCTGTGGCATTCCCAGGTCCTGGGGCACACAGGGAAGGTGCTCCCTGTCCTTGGGGTCACAGCTCCAACCCCACCAGGAAGATCCCGGGGCAGCCCCAGCCCCACTCCCTGCTCTGCTGTGACATTCTCAGATCTGGGACACGCAGAGAGGGTGGTCCCTGCTCCAGAAGAGGAGGCAGCACAACAAAATTCCACAGCTCCAACCCCACCTGGAGGCTCCCAGAGCAGCCCCAGCCCCATTCTGTGCTCCTCTATGACATTCCCAGGTCCTGGGACACACAGGGAAGGTGGTTCCTGGGGTCACAGCTCCAACCCCACCAGGAAGCTCCCGGGGCAGTCCCAGCCCCACTCCCTGCTCTCCTGTGAGATTCCCAGATCCTGGGACATGTGGAGAAGGTGGTTCCTGCTCCAGAGGAGGCACAATAAAATTCCACAACTCCCCAAGCCCCAATCCCCGTCCCTGCTCTGCTGTGACATTCCCGGGTCCTGGTATGCACAGAGAAGGTTGTCCCTGATCCAGAGAAGGAGGCACAACAAAATTCCACAATTTCAGCCCCACCAGGAGGCTCCGGGGCAGTCCCAGCCCCACTCCCTGCTCCACTGTGACATTCCCAGACCTGGGACATGTGGCTCCTGCTCCAGAGGAGGCATGACAAAATTCCACAACCCCCCCAGTCCAAATCCCTGTCCCTGCTCTGCTGTGACATTCCCAGGTCCTGGGGCACAGGGAAGGTGCTCCCTGACTCGGAGGACACAACTCCTCCAACCCCACCAGGAGGCTCCAGGGCAGGCTCAGCCCCACTCCCTGCCCTGCTGTGACATTCCCTGGGGCACACAGGGAAGGTGATCCCTGCTCCAGAGGAGGCACGACAAAATTCCATAATCCCAACCCCACTAGGAGGCTCCTGGAGCAGCCCAGCCCCTCTCCCTGCCCTGCTGTGCCATTCCCGGGTCCTGGGACACGCAGGGAGGTGTTTCCCGAGGTCACAACTGCAGGAAGCTCCCGGGGCAGCCCCGGCCCCACTCAAGGACGGCCCGTCTCGGCTGCCCGGATTAGAGCGGCTGATCCCGGCTCTGCTCCCGCCCGCCGGAGGATCTTTGCTCCCTCTCGCCGGGTTTTTATTGCAGTCTGGGCACACAGGGAAGAGCTCCGGGTGCAGGCAGATAGGAACGGGCTCAAAGATCCCGTCTGGAGCAGCCTCACCCAGCAGGAGCCGGAGCCCCACGCCAGGCGAGGCACAGCCTGCAGCTCTCAGCCTGTCTAGACGCCAAAATCGCCTCGCCACGGCCCCAATCCCAACACCGGAGGCAAAGAAGGGGCGAGAGGGAACGGGGAACAAGGCAGTGGGATGAACCGGGAGCAGCGCCTCGGGCTGGAGCCTCAGCGAGCCGCTCCTGCTGCTGCTCCTGCTGCCTGAGCCCGGCCAGCACAGCCCCGGGGACCCCCATCCCAAACACCCTGAGAGCTCCAGGAATTCCCCGCTGGGCTCCGGGGGAGGTTTCCCTGCGGGATGACGCGGGGCAGAGGGTGGCAGGCTCGCCCTCCCCACCCCAGTTTTGCATCTGCAGGAGCTGCAGGTGCGGAGCCCAGAGCTGGGGCTGCTCCCTCCCCGTCCCGGCGGAGCCCAGGGGGAGGTTGCAGCATCCCGGGATGCAAAAGTTTTTGCCCTCGGCCCCTTTTCCCCACTTACTTGATGAAGTAGAGGCCCCCGTGCATCGTGGTGTCCACCTCCCAGCCTCGGGGCAGCCCTGCGGGGACAGGCCGGCACCGGGGTCACCCTCCTGTCCCCCCCGGGGAAGGGCAGGATGGGGCGGGCAGGGATTGAGGGGTGATGGCGACACTTTGTGTCCCCTCTCACCGCGCTCAACTGCGTTTTTGGAGAAGTTTGAGGCCTCTCCTTCAGCAGAGACCACAAGAGGGAAGGCAAAACCCGGCAGGAAAACCCACAGTGGGGAGGGAGAGACAACATCACCCCATCCAACCCCCGCAGCCCTCCCCAGCTGCGGACAGGGAGCTCCTGCCGCCTCGGTTTTGGGGGGTCTCCTTTGCATTCCCGAAGGATTTCAGTCCAGATTTCCCAGCCGCGCCCCCCAGGAGCCCGAGGCTCACCTGCACAGGAGAAGTGCCCGCTCTGGATGGAGTAGCCCGTGCCGGGGTGCACCCAGCTGGTGGATTTGGTGTCGTCGCTGTCAAGGACAAGGACAAGGACAAGAGGGGCTGTCAGGACCCTTGGAGGGGCTTAGAAACCCCTTCCCCTCCATCGGCACCACGGGGACACTTCTCCAGCCAAACGAGGGGAGTCTAGGGAGGAGGGAACTCCCAAGAAGGGAGAAATCTCCACCACAGGAGAGGTGTCCATGCCGTGGGACAGGGGGCTCAGAAACCCCTTCCCCTCTCTCGGCACCACTTGAACTTCTCCAGCCAAACGAGGGGATTTTAGGGAAAAAGGGAACTCCCAAGAAGGGAGGAACACGAGGACAGGAGAGGTGTCCGTGCCGTGGGACAGGGGGCTCAGAAACCCCTTCCCATCTCCTAGCACCACGGAAAACTCCAGCCAAACGAGGGGATTTTAGGGAAAAGGGGAACTGCCACAGCGCTGGCCCCAGGAAGGGAGGAACACGAGGACAGGAGAGGTGTCCGTGCCGTGGGACGGGGGGCTCAGAAACCCTTTCCCATTTCTTGGCACCAGGGGGAACTTCTCCAGCCAAACGAGGGGATTTTAGTGAAGAGGAGAACTCCCAAGAAGGGAGGAAGGTGAGCACAGCAGAGGTGTCGGTGCCGTGGCACAGCAGAGGTGTCCGTGCCGTGGCACAGCAGAGGTGTCCGTGCCGTGGCACAGCAGAGGTGTCGGTGCCGTGGCACAGCAGAGGTGTCGGTGCCGTGGCACAGCAGCAGCGGGGAGCTGTTGTTTGCCCCCCAAAGCATCCCCCGGCCCCAGCAGAGCCCCCTCCCCAGCCCGGCTCGGGCAGGACCGTACTCGATGAAGAAGATCCTGCCGTCCCCGCAGACGCCGTAGGTCCAGCGGCCCGGCAGGTCCAGCCACTCGATGTCATCGCCCATGGGGGGCTCGGAGGACAAGCCCCGGCCCGGCTCGGCTCTCCCAGCCCTTCCCACCCCGGCTCTGCTCGCTGCCAATAACCCGGGAGGGAGGGAAAAGAAGGAAAAAAAAATTTCCCCGACCAAACCCATGGAGTTTAACCCCTTCGGAGCCGCGTAGGGCACCGTCCCAACCCTCCCCGTGAGTCTCCAGGGCCAGTCAGTGCTTCCTCCAAGCGCCTGCTCGCTGTAATTACCGTCAATTAACTCCAGGTGAGTAATTATGGCGTTGTTACTTCCCTCTCCCGGTTGGTTTGGAACAATGTGGGATTCTTCTGGCCCGTCTGATCTCGCAGCCAAGCCGTATGTAGGGCACCTCGATAATTATCTGCGGCACTTCTGGGGCTGCCCACCGGGTATTTTCTCTCGCAGCCCTCAATTAAATGTCTTTTAAGGCCAAAGGTGGGGTCTGGGAGGCACCTGGGCCGCTGATTGAAGGAGTCCAATTCACCCTCCTGTCTCAGCGGCGCCTTTGCAAAGCTGCTCGTGGCACCAGCGGGGAGATGTTGGCTCGGGAGAGGCGGAAAAAAAAGGAAAAAAAATTCAATTCCTGGTTCCTGAAAACTCCCCGGTTCTCAAAGCAGGGATTTTAGGATTATTAAGGTTTGGATGAGACTTCCAAGATGGAGCAGAACATTTGACCGAGCCCCAGCACGGGCCGCTGAAGCGTTTTCGGGGTTTTTCCTGCTCGGTCCCCACATCAGAGCAGTTCCCCGGCGGGATTTGGGGAAACCAGTTCCCCGAAAGCTTTTCCCGGAGTTCTTTGAACCGCGGGATGAGAAAAACACGTCTGGTCGGTGCCTTTGGGAGAGCAGCCCGTGGCACCCTGGCGCTGCCACCATCCCCGGCAGTTTCACCTGGAAAAACTCAATTCCCTGGGAATTGTTTCCTCTGGAAAATCTCAATTCCCTAGGCATTTTCCCCCAGAAAAATCTCAGTTCCCTGGGCATTGTTTCCTCTGGAAAAATTCAATTCTCTGGGCATTGTTTCCTCTAGAAAAATTCAATTCCTTGGGCATTGTTTCCTCTAGAAAAACTCAATTCTCTGTGTATTGTCTCCCTGGTAAAGCCCCATTCCCTGGGCATTGTTTCCCCTGGAAAATCTCAATACCCTGGGCATTGTTTCCCTGGAAAAGCCCCATTCCCTGGGATTTTTTTCCCTGGAAAAGCCCAATTCTCTGGGAATTTTTTTTCACTGGAAAAGCCCCATTCCCTGGGAATTGTTTACCCTGGAAAACCTCCATTCCCTGGGATTTGTTTCCTCTAGAAAAGCTCCATCCCATGGAACTTGGGAATACCACAAATCCCAAACTCCCACCCTCCCCATCCATCTGTGACTGTGCCCCAAATTCCTCTTTTTTTTTTTTTTTTTTTTTTTTCCCAAAAGAAGGAGCAAGACGGAGAAGTGGAGGGATGTGGGATTGAGGGAAATAAATTGGGAGGTCAGTTCAGGGTTGTGGTGACTCCTGTGATGACCAAATTCCGTCCCCTCTCCAAGACAGGCGGATTTGCTGCTTTTCCCCAAAAACCCTTGGGGACACCAGGAGGAGGAAGGGGACAGTGGAAGGAGAGGGAATGTCCTGCTGGAAGATCCATGGCCTTGGACGGGGATGGTGGTTTGGGGATGAGGATTCCTCCTTTCCTTTCCTTTCCTTTCCTTTCCTTTCCTTTCCTTTCCTTTCCTTTCTTTCCTTTCCTTTCCTTTCCTTTCCTTTCCTTTCCTTTCCTTTCCTTTCCTTTCCTTTCCTTTCCTTTCCTTTCCTTTCCTTTCCTTTCCTCTCCTCTCCTTCCTCTCCTCTCCTCTCCTCTCCTCTCCTCTCCTCTCCTCTCCTCTCCTCTCCTCTCCTCTCCTCTCCTCTCCTCTCCTCTCCTCTCCTCTCCTCTCCTCTCCTCTCCTTCTCTCTCCTCTCCTCTCCTCTCCTCTCCTCTCCTCCTCCTCTCCTCTCCCTCTCCTCTCCTCTCCTCCCCTTTCCCCTTTCCCCTTTCCCCTTTCCCCTTTCCCCTTTCCCCTTTCCCCCTTTCCCCTTTCCCCTTTCCCCTTTCCCCTTTCCCCTTTCCCTTTCCCCTTTCCCCTTTCCCCTTTCCCCTTTCCCCCTTTCCCCTTTCCCTTTCCCCTTTCCCCTTTCCCTCCCAGCACCGCTGTCCCCATGGAGAAGCCACCAGCTGCCACCTCCTCCTCCATCCCAAGCCCCCAAATCCCGCTGGGACGAGGGAACAAAGGGAGGGAAGCAGCTGGAGAAGGGGCTCGCGGTGAGGTGACAGCGCTGTCACCCAGCAGAGAGGACACGCAGCCCGCGGTGACCCCGCCTAGGGGACACCAAGCCCGGCTTGGGGACATTTCCTGCAGGATCCCGTGGCTCAGGCGGCAGGAATGTCACCGAACCGGGCGCGGCTCCGCACAAAGGGGCGGTTGTCGCTCCCGCCCTGGATTTCCTCGTCCCAAAGCTCATCCAGAGCGGTTGGGAGGAGGCGACACCTTGGGGACAAGCTCGGCGGGGGGGAGGTGGCCTCGGCGGCGGCGCGTCCCGAACGGTTCTGGCACCACCTCCTGGACAAAACATTCCCGGGAAAAAATAAACCCCAAAAAACAACCCGGGAATGCGGCTGGGAGCGAGGGACGCGGGGCTGCCACTGGCCCCAAAGCGACGTCACCTCCCGGATTGGGATCTTGGGATGGGATTGGGGAGGGTTTGGGGATCATCCTTCGGGAAGGGAGGGACAATTCCCACTGTCCCAGCGGGGTTCGAGCCGGCCTTGGGCACTGCCAGGGATGGGGCAGCCGCGGGTTCCCGGGGAATTCTGTCAGGGTGTCCTCAGGAGGGTGTCCCTGTCCCACTCCAGTGTGTCCCTGTCACTCCAGTGTGTCTCTGTTACTCCAGTGTGTCCCTGTCACTGCAGGTGTGTCCCCATCACTCCAGGTGTGTCCCTGTCACTCCAGGTGTGTCCCCATCACCCCAGGTGTGTCCCCATCACTCCAGGTGTGTCCCTGTCCCTCTCCAGGTGTGTCCCCATCACTCCAGTAGTGTCCCCATCACTCCAGGTGTGTCCCCATCACCCCAGGTGTGTCCCCATCACCCCAGGTGTCCCTGTCCCACTCCAGGTGTGTCCCTATCACCCCAGGTGTGTCCATGTCACACTCCAGGTGTGTCCCCATCACTCCAGAGTGTCCCCATCACACCAGGGGTGTCCCCGTCACTTCAGGTGTGTCCCTGTCACTCCAGGTGTGTTCCCATCACCCCAGGTGTGTCCCTGTCACACTCCAGGTGTGTCCCTGTCACACTCCAGGTGTGTCCCTGGCTCTCGTCCCTCCTCTTCCTCCCCTGCTCCACAATCCCAGCTGGAGAATTCCAGGCTGGGAAACACCACAGCCACAATCCCGGGTGTTTGTTGGTTCCCTCCTGGCATTCCCAGCTGGAGCAGACACCAGGAATGACTCCAGGTGAACGGGAGCTGATGAGGAAAAAACGGAATTGCCTCCTGCTCTTTCCACCTGGCTGTAAACCCCTGGTAATTTGGGTGGATGGTGCCAGGGAATGCTGCAGGTGCTGATCCCTGGATCATTCCTGGTGGGAATGTCGGGCCTGGACATGCAGGGAGCAGATCAACCTCTGATCACCCATCCCAGAATATCCACCTGAGACCTCCATCCATTGTTTCCCCTGGAAAAGCTCCATTCCCTGGGAATTGTTTCCCTAGGAAATGCCCCATTCCCTTGGAATTGTCTCTCCTGGAAAAACTCCATTCCCTGGGCATCGTTTCCCCAGGAAAAGCCCCATTCCCTGGGAATTGTTTCCCCAGGAAAAGCCCCATCCCTGGGAATTGTTTCCCCTGGAAAAGCCCTGCTTCCCACAGCCCCTGGAATGTGGCCTGGAGCGAGGCCAGCCAAACCTCCCTGCAGCTTTGGGAATGTTTTTCCATCTAGGATCTCTTCCCTCTTTGCCATTTGACCTCAAATCCAACCTAAATTATCCCAGGAAACTGGCACAGGCCGGGATGGGGTAGAGGGAGCACAGGAAGGATCGGGAAGAGGAGCTGAATCCAAATGTCCTGCTGGGGTTTTGTTCCTGCCTGGCACAAAGAGGGAGCTGGGCCTGGATCCCAAAATCCCACAGGGATATTGCAGGGGATGTGCTCAGCATCCAGAGAGGGCACGGCTGGAATGGGTTCACTGATCATGGGGAGAGGTTTTCTGGGATAGGGAAAGGAGGGAACAGGGATGGGAAAGGAAAAAGAAAAGGGGGAAGAAGGGAAAGGAAAAAGGGAAAGGGGGAGAAAAGTGGGGAGAAAGGGAGGGGGGAAAGGGTGGAAATGGAAAAAGGGAAAGGAAGAAAAGGAAGAAAATTAAAAAGGAGGGAGGGAGGGAGGGAGGGAGGGAGGGAGGGAGGGAGGGAGGGAGGGAGGGAGGGAGGGAGGGAGGGAGGGAGGGAGGGAGGGAAGGAAGGAAGGAAGGAAGGAAGGAAGGAAGGAAGGAAGGAAGGAAGGAAGGAAGGAAGGAAGGAAGGAAGGAAGGAAGGAAGGAAGGAAGGAAGGAAGGAAGGAAGGAAGGAAGGAAGGAAGGAAGGAAGGAAGGAAGGAAGGAAGGAAGGAAGGAAGGAAGGAAGGAAGGAAGGAAGGAAGGAAGGAAGGAAGGAAGGAAGGAAGGAAGGAAGGAAGGAAGGAAGGAAGGAAGGAAGGAAGGAAGGAAGGAAGGAAGGAAGGAAGGAAGGAAGGAAGGAAGGAAGGAAGGAAGGAAGGAAGGAAGGAAGGAAGGAAGGAGCGAGCTCCTCCTCCAGGGGCACATTCCCACATCCTGAGGTTTTGCTAGACTAAAGAGAAGTTTCAATGGGATTTTGGGAAGGAATTCCTCCCTGGGAGGGGCGGGGCTGGGCTGGAATTCCCAGAGAATTCCCATGATTTTTTGGGGGCAGAAAGCAGCAGTGTCAGAAGGTGAAGACAGTCCAGGAAATACTCCCAAAAAACCCCAGGCCCATCGAAGGGGAGAGCAGCTGGAGCTTTTATCCCAAGGGCAGGTGCTCCTGACTCCAATCCTTTATTCCCTGGGGATTTTATCCCCTCCAAACAATCAGAATAAACCTTGGATTAAACCCCACTCAGAGCCCAGCAGGAAAATTTAGGGCTGGAATTCCAGGCTCTCCCTGGAATGTGGCAAAATCCCACATTTCTGCCTTCTCCTGCTTCCCACCTCCAGAAAAAAACAGGAATTTTGGGATCAAAGCAGCAGCTCAGGGGCCCCAACAAAAGAATTCCTCAATCCTGTGGAGTTGCTGCAGCTCCAGAGCAGGAATTGTTCTCCTCGTGCTGATGGGATGAAGAATTCCCAGCGGGAATGTGGCAAAATTCCACATTTCTGCCTTCTCCTGTTCCCCAGCTCCAGAAAAAATGGAATGGAAAAGAATTCCCAGCTGGAATTCCAGCAGGGAGCTGGATGTGCTGCCAAGCCCAGGGAAGTTTTTCCTGCACCTCAGCTGTGCCACTTCCAGCTTTTTCTCAGCGTGGGGGAAAAAAAAAAAAATCCCAATTTTTATTTTAAAGCAGATTTTAGAAGCAGCAGATCATTCAGAATTTTAAAATCCCCCTCACATTGCCCATATCCAGTTTTTTTTTTTCAGGAATGCTGAAGGAAATTCCAGGTTTTTTTTCTTTATTCCATCAGGAAAATCAACCCTGGGGCTTTTTAGAGCTGGAAACAAAGAGGGGAAAACATGGATCGTGCTCCAAGGTGGGACTTCTGAGTGAAGCTTTTTAAAGGAATAAACCTCCAGGAATTTGGAATTTCTTCCCAAAAACTCACGCAGCATTCCAGGGACTCCCAGGTGGAGCAGAACCCGTGCTCCAAAGAGAGGTGGGGCAGAAAGATTTTGGTTAAATCCCCCCCAAAAATCTACTTTATTCCTCCAGCCACCTTCACCCTTAATTTTTGGGATAATTTCCCAACTCCTCCAGGAATTTCCATCTTGACAAGATCCCCCTGGATGGAATTCTCTGCTCTAAAAACAAGGAATGAGACAAACTCATCTTCCCACCACCCTTGGATTTTGCAGCAGTTTTTTCTCCCCAATTTTTTTATCTTGCAAATCTCTTTTATTACAGATTAGTCCCCAAGAGTTTTTCTTATGTACAGAAATAGAATTATTTTTCTTTTTTTCAGGTAGAAAAAACCCAACAAAGCGGCCACAAATCAAGGAAAGAAAAACCAAACAAAATCAACCCCACAGAAAACCAAATCCAAACTCCTCCCAAAAATGATACAAAAATAAAAATCTGCTGATCACAGTTTTGATTTAAATCCCTTTTAAGTTTTTTGATTCCCACAAAATTTTAAGGAATGATTTGAAGATGTTCAAGGATGGGTTTGGTGTTAATTCCATTTTCTGATGGAATAACTGGGAAATAAAGGAGGTTGAAGAAGGAAAAGCTCATCCAAGCAATGGGAATGTTGATAAAAATCTCATTTTTTCCAAGGTTTTCAACCCTTTGGAGGCAGCTGTTCCTTATTTAAATCCCATTTTTCCCATTTTTTTTCCCCAGCTCTCCCAAGGTTCTCCTGAGCACCAAAAAATCCGAGTTGTCTGTGAAGAACTGAAGCACCACATTCCCCCCAAAAAATAAATCCCAGGGATTGGGAGATCCTTGGGAAAAACCAGCTGGGAAATCCATGGAAAAATGAGAGAAAAATCCTCAAAAAAAAAAAAAAAAATTCCAAGTGGATTTGAGGGTGTGATGCAAATTTATTGGGATTTTTTGAGGGAAAAATTCAAATTTTTTTGATGGAAAACAGCTGGAATTTGAATTATCACAACTCTAATTTAATTAATCCCAGAGTTTTTCTGACTGCATCACAAAAAGGGGATTTTTTTTCAACTCCAAGGAGCCACTTCCTGCAATAAAAATAAAGGATAAATCAAAAAAAAAATCTGGGATTTTCAAGTCAGGATAAAGCAGGAAGAAATAATTTTTTGTCCAAATTAACGACTGAAGGAATTAAGGATAAATTTAAAGTACTTTTAGTTCTTTCTTCTGCAAAATGGAAATTATTCCGCCCAGCTGAACAAATAATTGATTTATTGACCCAACTTTGTGCAAACATTGGATTTTTTTTTCCATTTTTATTCCCCTGCTTGGAAATTTCCCACACCAACCTCCAGCTCCAAACCCCCTTTTTCCCTCCCCCCCTTCAACGATTTTGATTAAAATAATTTAATATTCTGAAATTAAGAATATAAATAGTTTTGTCCTCTCACTGAAATGTTTTTGCTGACCCCAGTGCAGGCACACAGAGTTAATACTGATTTTTGGGGGAGGAAAACAGGGAATTTTTGCCTTTAAATTTCCTTAAATCCAAGAAAATTTCCTTAAATCCGAGATAATTTCCTTAAATCCAAGAAAATTACCAAGACAAGCAGATTGGATATAAAAATTCACTTCAATCCCTCTCCCCAAAGCAGAATGACAGCAGAGATTAATTCAATAATAAAGGAATTTTCCTCCCTAAATTCAAGCATCATCCACAGCCTCATTAAGTTTTAATTATTAATTGGGATGAGGAATTTTCCTTGGCCTAAAAATACCCAAGGAATTTGTTGGAGAAGCAGCCAGAACCCTCTGGAATAATCCTCTGGAAAAGGGAATGATTTAAATCAATCAAACCAAAGCTTGGCTGGAATATTCACACTCCAAAAAAAGCTCCAGAAACACCCAAAAATTGGATTATTGCACAAAAAAACAAACAAAAAAAAAAGAAGTGGGAAAAACCTTTTAAAGGAAAAAGATTTTTTAAAATTGAGGCTTTTGGAGAAGCTGGAAAATATGGAGAAACACACACACACACAAAAAATAAAAAAAACCAACAAAACCCTCAGGAAAAACCTGCACATCCCTCAGGGAATTTTAAATCAAAACTGCAATTCCAGGGCATGAACCCCCATAAATATTTCCTTCAAAATAGGTTTTGCTTTGTTATTTTTTTCTCTCTTTTCCAAAGTGCAAAAAATCCAACGGAACAGTCCCCACTTCCCAAGGAAAAGGCAATTTTTTTTTTCTTTTTTTTGGGAATGGATTGAACCCCAAACAGTCTGGTTTGTGTCAAGTGCTAATTAACAGGAATGCAATTAAGAGCACCCTTAACAGGGATTTAATTAAAGATAACAAAATGGGAATTTGTTCAATATCAAACTGGAGGGAAAAAAAAAATAAAAAAAAGAAAAAAGGGGGGAAATTCCCATTTTTTTTTCCTCCCCATTTCAGCACATGCAGCTGCCACGTCTGGTTGACATTTTCATTAATTTAAGGGCGGGGAGAGGGGGGTGGTCAGGCAAATCCCAGGAGTTTAGAAGGTTCTAGAAGGGCTCAGTCCTCTGGGAATGGAATTGTTGGAGCCTGTGGAACACCCTGAGTCTGTGCTCTGTGCTCAGGCAGTAGCCAATGGCCTCCTCAGTCTCCTGGATGCGTTTTTGGAACCTGCAGCCGTCGCGGGCCAGCTCCTCCCAGGGGCCCCGCCGGTCCTCCTCGCCGCTGATGTAGTACTCTGTCACCTGCTCCAGGAACGTCACCTGCGGAAACAAGGGTTTGCAACAAAAATTCTCAGCAAATAGAACTTTAGATTGTTTTTTTGTTGTTGTTTGTTAGTAAAAGTTGGTAAATAACTTGGTAAAAAAGTTGGTAAAAAAGTTAGTAATAGGCATATGTAATACTCTGTTACTTTTTTAAGAATGTGACCTGGAAAAAGCAAAGATTTAAATCAGGAGTTCTCAGCAAATGGAAGTTTAGATTGGGGTTTTTTTGTTGTTTGTAAGTAAAAGTTGGTAAATAACTGTGTATGTACTACTCTGTTAGTTTTTCAAGGAATGCGATGTGGAAAAAGCAAAGATTTAAATCAGGAATTCTCAGCAAATTGAAATTTAAGTTTGTATTTTTTTAGTTTGTAAGTCAAAGTTGGTAAAGAACTGCTTAGGTAATACTCTGTCGTTTTGTCAAGGAATGCAACGTGGAAAAAACAAAGATTTCAACAAAAATTCTCAGCAAATCCAAGTTTAGATTGGTTTTTTTTTGTTGTTGTTTGTAAGTCAAAGTTGGTAAATAACTGTGTATGTAGTACTCTGTTACTTTTTAAAGGAATGTGACCTGGAAAAAGCAAAGATTTAAATCAGGAATTCTCAGCAAATTGAAATTTAATTTTGGTTTTCTAAGTCAAAGTTGGTAAAGAACTACTTAGGTAATATTCTGTCATTTTTTCAAGGAATGCGACGTGGAAAAAACAAAGATTTCAACAAAAATTCTCAGCAAATGGAAGTTTAGATTGGGGTTTTTTTCATTTGTAAGTAAAAGTTGTTAAAGAACTGCTTAGGTAATACTTTCTCACTTTTTAAGGAATGTGACCTGGAAAAAAGAAGGATTTCAATCAGGAATTCTCAGCAAATTGAAGTTTAAATTGGTTTTTTTTCTGTTTATAACTACTTAGGTAATACTCTGTCATTTTTTTCAAGGAATGCGACCTGGATAAAACAAAGATTTCAATCAGGAACTCTGAGCAAATGGAAGTTTAAATTCATATTTTTCTGGTTTGTAAGTAGAAGTTGGTAAAAAACTGCTTAGGTAATATTCTGTCATTTTTAAGGGACATGACCTGGAAAAAAGAAAGGTTTCAATCAGGAGTTCTCAGCAAATTGAAGTTTAAATTGTTTTTTTTTTCTGGTTTTTATAACTACTTAGGTACCACTCAGTCATTTTTTTAACAAATGTGACCTGGAAAAAACAAAGATTTCAATCAGGAGTTTTCAGCAAATGGAAGCTTAAATTCATATTTTTGTTGTGTGTAAGTATAAGCTGGTAAATAATCGCTTATGTAATACTTGGTCATTTTTTCAAGGAAAATAGAAGATTTCAATCAGGAATTCTCACAAATGGAAGTTTAAATTGATTTTTTTTCTGTTGTTTTTAAGTAGAAGTTGGTAAATAAATGCACGTGTTGAAAGGTTGGGGAATTTTCGTTGAGGGGGAGATGGGATATTGGGAAGGAATTCCTGAGTGGGATGGAGTTCCCAGAGGAGATGAGGCTGCTCCATCCCTGGAAGTGTCCAAGGTCAGGTTGGGTAGTAGAAAAAAATGGATTAAAAAAAATGAATTAAAGTGGATAAAAAATTAAAAAGAGGGGGGAAAAAGGAAAAAAAAAAAAAAAAAGAAAAAATAGGAAAAGAAGGGAAAAAAAAGGAAAAAATGAAAAAGAAGGGGAAAATGGGAAAAAGGGATTAAAAATGGATTTAAAAAATGGATAAAATGACACCCTGGGAGAGTGGGAGGTGTCCCTGCCCATGGGATTGGGCCACCCCTCCCAACCCAAACCATTCCAGGATTCCATGGGCTGGTTTGGATGGGATTTGGGGAATAAATCCTTCCAAAACTCCACTCTGGGATGGAATTCCCAGAAAATCCGTGGCTGCCTCATCTCTGGAAGTGTCCCAGGCCAGGTTGGAGCACCCTGGGATGGTGGAAACGGGATGAGCTTCAACCCAACCCAGTCTGGAATCCCACAACCTGCTCCCTAATCCTGCCCAAAATTTTTCATCTGTCAAACCACCCAGTGCTGACTTGCCTGGCCCAAACTACTCCTGAGTTACTCCAGGCTGCCCTGGAGGGTTTTGTGAGCTCATTCCAGGGTTGTAACTGTGCCAGGACACTCCAGGCTGGGAATGTGCTCTGGGATTGCTGAGGGTTACATAAACCTCCCCCAAAAAACCCCGAAAGGCAGAAGGGGTTTGTTGAGTCAAGAGCCCGGTGAGTCACCACGGGACAGATAAGGAAGGAACATTCATCCCTGTGTGACCAGGACAAAACCTTCTGCAATTCCAGAGGGTTGAGCTCATCAGAAAAAAAATTAAAAATATACACACCAGAACTGTCACAATCCTTCTGGGAATGCCAGGGGATGGAGTTCATTGTTAGGAAATTTAAAATATACACACCAAAACTGCCACAATCCCTCTTGGAACTCCACGGGCTGGAGTTTATTGTAAGATTTTTAAAAATATACAAACCAAAACTGTCACAATCCTTTTCCTGGAATTCCAGGGGGTTGAGTTCATTGTTAAGATTAAAAATACAAAACTCAAAACTGCCACTTTTAACTCCTTTTAACGGCTATTCAGCTATTTTAGGTAAATAAAGGGATTTATAGGCTTGGGATGTGCACTTGGCAGTGTTTAGACTAAGATTTTAGTAAGGATTTAAGTCTGATTTAAACCCAGCTTATTTTAGGCTTCTCTGGACTATTTGTGCCTTTGCTTTCAGCTATAAAAAGGCACAAACTGAACTGTCAGCACCTCTAAAATCAGGATTGATTCCTCAAAACAGACTCTGCTAAAGGACAAATATTCCTGGAAGCAGGAAAAACATGGAAATGTACCAAAAAAAAAAAAAAAAAGTGCTGCTCCATTCCCAGGATTTATCAGCACAACGAGGAGGGTGTTTATGCTACAGGCAGCTCCCAGCCTTGCCAGAAAATGGGAAACATGAATTCCAGAGGGGTTTGGGGGATCCCATTCCATAAGGGACACATCCCACTATCCCAGGTTGCTCCAGAGTTGTTTCCAAGGATGGGATGAAGAGGTGACTCCATGAGGATCTGTGGGAGCAGAGCCAGCAGGTGCCACGGGCCCTCACAGCTGAGCCCAAAGGGCAACCAACACTCCCAGCTTTGATTTTTATGGCTTTAGGAGCAGAAATATCACAGAATTCCAATGAGGAATGGCCTTGAGCTGGCTGAATAATCCCAAAAATACCTGGGAATCCCTGAGGATGTGATCCCAAGGATCTGAGGGGGGAAGAGCCAACAAGTGCCACGGGCCCTCACAGCTGAGCCCAAAATGAGCACAAACACTCCCAGCTTTTATTTTTATAGCTTTTAAAGCAGAAATATTGCAGAATTCCAATGGGAAAGGGCTTTAAGATGGTTGAATAATCCCAAAAATACCTGGGAATCCCTGAGGGTGTGATCCCAAGATCTGTGGGAGCAGAGCCAGCAGGTGCCACGGGCCCTCACAGCTGAGCCCAAACACTCCCAACTTTTATTTTTATGGCTTTAGGAGCAGAAATATCACAGAATTCCAATGGAGAATGGCTTTGAGGTGGCTGAATGATCCCAAGAATTCCCGGCAATACCTGAGGATGAGGCTGGCCCTGCTGCAGGAGCTGCTTTAGGAGCTGTTGTTACATCAGCCCCATCCTCACCTTGCAGCCTTTTTACATCAGTCGGGGCCACAATTCCCGGGGCTCTGACGTCATTTGGGATATTGCAGCCACCTCATCCCTTCTTTCAGCATCACCTGAAATTCCTGCTGGAATCCCAGCCTTCAAAATTAATTATTAATGGAAATTAAGGGAGAAAATAAACATATCTGCTGCAAAAATACTGAATAATTATAAATATTTTGTATTTGCATGACTCCTTCCACCACTGTATTGCTCAGGGATTTGGTACTCGAGTCATTCCTCATCCAGATGTTGGAGGTTTCCACCTTGAATATCTGCAGCACCACAAAATTTAGGATAAATTCCTGTTTATCTACATCTACACAGGTATTATTACTATTAATGCTCAAATTCCTCAAAAAATCAAATTACTCTGCCTGTTAGTGGTCAAAAGTTCAGTTTTTTATGACATCTCTTCTATAAATAAGTATTCTATAAATATTCTATATGTAAGTATTCTATAAATAAATATTCTATAAATACTCGATACATAAGTATTTATAAAATACTTATTATACTTATAAATACAATATTTAATATATTTTATATTAAACAACCTATGTAATAATATATTAAAATTATTATTATATATTAATATGTTAAATAATAAATTTAATATATATTTAATATGCGATTTAATGTTAAAATATTTAATAATATCTTTAAAATGGGAATATTGGGATAATTTATATGGGAACCTCAGTTTACTCCAGAACACTCAACAAGCCATTTCTTTGAGGAGGGTTATAAAAAAAAAAACCTAAAAATTCTTTCGGTTTCAGCTCCTAAGTAACTTCCTTTTAACAGAAAGCAGAAAGCAAACTTTCAGGGAAACTCCTCGCAGCTTCGGAATTTCTCAGGATAAAAATTTACACCCCAGCCCTGGAGTTTCCCGGATGTCGAACCCACAGAACAGAAATTACAACTCGAAACTTGGGAGCGTTACAGGAAGAATTCTCTGCCCCGGTTTGTCAGCGAGACTCAGAATTTCCCATCACGCGCCGAGGATGAGGCGCAGCATTCCAGGGAAATTATCAGCGCATATGGAACGCTGACCTCACCCCCGCTTGGCACGGCAGCGTGGGTTGGTTTTTTTTTTTTTTCTTTTCACAATCCCCAAAACCAAAATAAATAAAATCATAATAAAATCCCTACCTTTTTCCGCTTGGAACTGGCGGGTTTCTCCCCGCGCTGGCCCAAGTCGTGGCCCCCGCAGTTGTGTTTTTCCAGCTGCACCCGACACACGGTGAAGGGCTCGGAGGGGACGGAGCTCGGCCTCTCCGTCCCTTTTTTCTCCGCCGTCTGAAAGGCCGCCGTGAAATTTAAAGGGTTATAGGGATCGTCCGAGCTACAGAACGAGTTCCAAAGTTTCAAGTTTTCCGCCTCATCCGCGCTGTCACAGTCCCACTCGTCCTCCTCGGAGCTCGGGGAGCCCTCGGAGGACTCTGCCCACGAGTCTTCCTCTTCCTCCTCTTCCTCCATGTCCGACATTCCCTTTCCCGGCTCGCTGGAAGACGTCTGGATGGTGGCTGTGAAGTTCTGAGGGTTGTAGGGATCCAAACTGTAGAAGGAATTCCACAGGTGAAGCCTCTCCCCGTCCTGGCTGCCGGAGTCCGAGTCCGAGGGCAGCTCTTCGCTGTCAAACCCGTCATCATCTTCATCATCATCATCATCGCCATCATCCCAGTCCTCCTCACCCTCACTCTCCTCCCCGCTGGAGACTCCCCCGATGATATAATCGATTAATTTATTCGCGCAGGCAGGTCTGGTTGAAACGGGGAAGTTTTGCTCTGTTTCAGAGTCCTCACCTTCCTCTCCGGCCGAGGTTTCCCCCTCCTCGGCCGCCTCCCGGAGCCCGTCCTGCTCGGCGGGTTCACCTCCGGGCTGTCTCCCCGTCTCCTCGGGCTGCTCTAGATCCCCGCGCTGCTCCCCGATTTCGCGGCGGACACCCCTGTGCTGCTGCTGCTGCTCCTCCTCCAGGCTGTGGTAGCCGTGGTCAGGGTCGGGCACGGGCAGGTGCCAGCGCTGGAGGAACGCCAGGCGTTTGCTGCGCAGGAATTCAACCTCGGGCAAACCCTCGGCTCGCAGGGGTTGGGGCAGGTGGGTCTTGCCTTGCTCCAAGCCCAGCACGTACCGATCCATGGGAAGAGCCCACAGGCTGCCCCGCGCTAGCCCGGCCCCCCACAGCCCCACCGGGGGCTCGGGGCCGCCCTCCGGCCGCTTCTCCGGGGGTTCCTCCTCGGCCCAGCCCAGCGCGGTGTCCGCCTTGGGCAGCAGCACCAGCGGCGGCGGCGCCTTGGCGGGGCAGAGCGCGGAGCTGAGCGCGGCGCCGGGCAGCAGCCGCTGGAGCAGGGCTGGCAGCGGTGACAGCAGCTGCGACACCACGCGCAGCAACGAGAAGGGCGGGCTCGCCTGGGACGAGCCGCCGGCGGGGGCCGCGCTGGGCCCCGCCAGCTTCGGCCAGGCCCCGGCCAGGCCCAGTCGGGCCCATCCCAAGCCGGGGCCGGCGCGTTCGCGGCCGCTGTGCTCCATGAGGCCGTTCAGCGTTGCCAGCGGTGCGGAGGGGCGTGTGGAGCGGCGCTCCGTGGCGGGGCGGTGAGTCTGAAGGCTCGGGGGACGGCGGGCGGCTCCGGTTCGGGTGTCGACTCCATCCTGAGGCAGCTTCAGCACAAAATGGCGGCGCCGCCGCCGCCTCAGCGCTTTCCGTTCTCAGAAGGAGGGGCGGGGCGGGGCCCTCATTACCCCGCCCACTTTGCATCCCCACCTCCCATTGGGCGGTGTCGGCGGGGCCACGCCCACTCAGCCTGTGGCCACGCCCCCGGTATTGCATCAGCCGGGGCGCGGCAGCGCCCCCTGGCGGCGCGGCGGGGTCCAGGAGGGAGACCCCGAACCCAGCCGGGGTTGGTCACTTCGGGGACACTTTGGGGACACTTTGTCAGCCCCAGGGACAGCGGTGGGTGAGGGGCACATTGCGAGATGGGCTGGAGGAACCTGGGGGTTGAGGGAGGCAGACCCCAGAGCCCCAGGGTGGGGCAGAGGTGCGGGCAGATGCGTGCCCAGATGTGCAGGCAGAGGGGCAGATGTGCCACCCCGTGCCTTCCATCCCCTTTTCTGATCCCATTCCCGTGTTCCAGGCAGGAGGGTCCCGACACTAGAAGGTCCCAAGGTAGGAAATTCCCAACTCCCCCACCCTTGAGAAGCTAAGCCGCCCCCACAACCTCCAACAGAGCCAATATTTAAAACTTTTAATATAAAGGTTAAAGTTAATTATTCTCGATCCTGAGAAACATTTCGTCCGTTTACGGAGCTGTCGCTGTAAACAAAGCACCACAGGCACCAAGCCCGCCCCGGGGCCGGGTTGGCAGGTAGGGGAGAGGACACAGGTTTGTCCCCAAGGGCACGGGGACAGCAAAGGTGGCCGGCAGCACACACGGGACGGGCACCCCGCCACGCCGCTCTCCTTTGGGAGCGAATTCCCCGCGGTGGGAACTGCCCGGTTCCTGGGGTGGGGGGTCTCCACACTCCCCCCCCACCCCAAACCCCCCTGTGCCACCTCCCCCTCCCCTCCGCCCCCGCTGCTTCACGCTACTCGTTATTAAAAACAATTAAAATACCGAGATCCCAAAGGAAGAAATAAACCCCCCGAACCGCCCCACCGCGCCCCTCCCTCCCCGCGTTGCTCCCTTGACACAAGGTAAACTTAAAAAAGAAGCCCCCTGGGCAGCGCCCCTTTTTTTGGGGACACACCCGGGGGTCCCTGGAGGGTGGGGAGGGGGGACTCAGAGGGTGCCGTGGCCTCGGGAGCCCAGGGCGAACCAGCCCATCTTCTCCTGGGCCAGGTCCAGGTCTCGGAGGCGGATGCCCACCTCCCCCAGCAGGATGTTCTCCCAAAATCCCTCCTCGCTCAGCACGCTCAGCCGCAGCTCCCGCTGCTCCAGGTCCCCCCGGGGGATCCCGTCGTACACCAGCTGTGGGACACAACGGGGACAAAACCCTCAGCCACGGGTCACACCTCTGGGGACACCCCAAATCTGTCCCCCTGGTCCCGCTCACCATCTCGTTGTAGGTGGGGTTGCAGGTTTTTCGGGCCACTTTGGTTTTCCTCTTGGTGGTTTTTTGGGGGTCGGGCAGCAGGTAGGTCTTGACGTAGGGGTCGGGGTCGTTGCCGTCCTGCAGGGGTGGCTGCGGGGCAGGGTGGGGACACGCTGTGAGCACAGGGGGTGGGGACAGTCCCCCCACCCTGCTCCCCCCGTGGGTGCCCCGTGGGTGCCCTACCAGCCCTCGGATGTGCATCACCATGATGAAGAGCTTGTTGTTCTTGTAGGAGATGGAGAGTTTCACCTCCCCGCCGACCTTGCCCAGGGATCGAGCCCATGTGGCGTCTGGAGAGGGGGACAGGAGGGACGGGAGATGTCACCCCCTGCCATCACCCCCTAAAATCACCCCCCAAAATCACCCCTTCCCCACCTGCCGCCTTTGGGGTCGGGTTGGTTCCGGCTGCCTTCTCATCCCGGGGCAGAGGGTGGAAGAAGGTGTAGATGAGGTCACACTGCAAGGTCAGGAAGTGACATTAGTGGTGGCAGCAGTGACAACATCCCCACCATTCACAACCAGGCCACACACCCATGCTCCACACGGGGCACACACCCATGCTCTACGAGCTGGCGTTGTCCCCAAGGGTTTCCCTGCCCCGCTGGTGGCCCTGGCACTGTCCCCACCCCCCCATGGCCCCCACCCCGTGTCCCCACCTCTGCCACCTCGGGGGCGGCGTGGATCAGGTGCCAGATGTAGCCGTTGAGCTCCTCCTTGCGCCTCTCGGCCACTGCCTCGCCCCGCGAGCGCCCGATGACAAACCTGCTGGGGAAGCTGCGGGGACAGACACCCTCAGGGGGTGTCAGAGTCTGTCCAAGGATGTGATTTGCCTCATGACTGTCTCCAGTGATTAAGGGCTGAGACCCCAGACTCTGAAAGGACCCCCTGGCTCGGATGAGGTGGAACGCCTGCCAAGTCTAGGAGGACTGGTGTGCATCTCCATGAGAACGGAGTGCAGGAACAATGGGACTGGTCACAGTGGATGGAGCCGAGGCTGCTTGTTCTAACTGGTCTGTCCGTACCAGAGGTACAGTTTGCAGCTTGTTCCTGAGCACCCAACCTCAACGTTCCTGAGCACCTAACTTCAACACAGGTGGTTCCCTTTGGCTCTGTGCCCCTCGCTTTGGTTCCCTTTGGCTCTGTCCCCTTGCTTTGGTCCCTTTGGCTCTGTGCCCCTCGCTTTGGTCCCTACCTTGACCAACCTATAAAAACTCCTTTGACCCCCGCTCACTTTTGTGATCACCCCACTGGAGAAGATCGTGTCTATGGGCATCTCTAGGCCTCGAGGACTTGTCCCTCCACATTGGTAGCTATAATCCCCTTCCCCTCTTTCTCTATCTTTCTTACTATTCTTTATTTCTCTCCCCACTATCACATTTGTTGGCACTAAATAAAGGTGCATTTTTTGATTGAGTAAACTGAGTTGTCCCCTTGCCGTGTCTCCTGTGCTCTGAGATCCTTAAAATGAACCATCAGGTTTCCTGCATATATTTGACAGAGGGGTCCCACAGGGGATTTTGGGGGGTCCCTGCAGGTCCTGAGGGGCTTCAGGGGATACCTGGGCAGCAGCGAGGAGGGGAAGAGGAGGCGCAGTTTGTTGTGCAGCTCCTGGAACTCCTCGAAGGTGCGCTGCACGAAGGTCACCTCGTTGTCCCGCTGCACCTTCACCACGTAGGTCTGCGGAGAGGTGGGGCCGTGACCTGGGGCGCCCTGAGCCCAGCCTGGGCCTGTCCCCAGCTGTCCCCTGAGCCCAGCCCGCCCCCCCGGGTGTCCCCAGCTGTCCTCTGAGCCCAGCCTGGGCCTGTCCCCAGCTGTCCCCTGAGCCCAGCCCGCCCCCCTGGGTGTCCCCACTCACGTAGCCCTTGCTGGGGTTGAAGACCCTCTCGTGGCGGCAGAGGAAGACGTCGCGGATCCGGCCGGACGTTTTGAGGGTGTGTGTGCGGGGGGCAAAGGACAGCGTGGGCCGCGCCTCCGAGCCCGTGAACTTCATCTGCGCCAGGTTGTGGATGAAGAAGTTGAGCTTGGTGGCCACGCTGCCAAGGCTGGACTCGATCAACCTGCAACGAGGCCACAGCGTGCTCAGTGCCACCATTCAGGGGGGTCTCTGCTGTGTCACCCACCCAGTGTCCCCTACCTGGTGAAGTAGGTGGTGGCATCGGCGTCAGAGTCCTGCGGCCTCAGCGCATCATAGACATACTTGAGGTCCTCCAGGTCAGAGAGCTCGGGGATGCCACAGGACAGCATCTGGCAGGGATGAGGGCAGGGATGAGGGCAGGGATGAGGACAGGTGTTGCCCTGATTTTTTCAGCCTTCTGATGTTTTACATTTCTGTACTGGAGTTCTCACGCATTGTAACACAAACAAAAAGTGATGTTTTCAAAACTGTGCATTCCTTTCCAGGGGGAAGGACAAATTGATGGACTTCTGGTTTGACCAGTGGGGTCAGAGAGGTGTCAACCTCATCCCCCAATCCCTGATCAAACTCCAAAAACTATATAAGTCAAAATCTCAAATAAACTCCCTTCTTTTTGCTCTCACAACCTGACAGTGTGAGTGTGGTTCTTTTGTGTCCATCTAGTGACAGACAGGGATGAGGACAGGGGACAGAGGGACCCCTTGAGGGGATTCTGTGGCCTCCCAGCTCTCACCAGCCCCAGCAGGTTGAGGAAGAGGTGGGTGTGCTTGCGGATCAGGTTGTAGGCCTGGCAGCACAGGTCCACGAAGTCGTGGAAGCGGCTGGAGGGCTTGTCTCCACCGTTGATGACGTACGCCATGTCCGAGGTGAAGACAAAGGGTGCCCGGTCCCTGCGCAGGGGGACAGGAGGGACAAAGTGAGCAGGGATGGGGGGTGGGATGAGGAGAGGTCACTGATCACCAGGACATGGAGAGGGAGAGGTCACTGATCACCAGGACATGGAGAGGGAGAGGTCACTGATCACCAGGACATGGAGAGGGAGAGGTCACTGATCATCAGGACACAGAGAGAGAGAGGTCACCCACAGCCAGGATGCAGAGAGGGAGAGGTGACCCATCACCAGGACATGGAGAGGGAGAGGTCACCCACAGCCAGGACAAGGAGAAGGGGAAGTCACTGTGGCCACCACTGTGATGACAGGGAGAGGTCACCCACCACAAGGACAAGGACAGGGAGCTTCTTCCTCCGCAGGGATGAGGGCAGGAGGTCCCAGGGGCCTCTCTCACCTCTTGATGTTGCCGAACATCTGGGCGTGGCCCAGAAACCTGCCGAAATCGATGTGGAACATGTGGCCCGTGGTCTTGAGCATGATGTTGTCGTTGTGCCTGTCACAGATGCCCAGCACGTAGGTGGCCACGCAGCAGCCGGCACAGGAGTAGATGAAGTTCTCTACGGCCTGCGAGGAAAGAGGAGAGGACAAGGAGAAAGGATGGGAAGCAAGGGGCTGGTCCCTGGAATGGGGACACGAGGAGCAGGGATTCTTCCTTCACCTTCTCATACTCATCCTCCTTGGGGTTGTGTTTCTGCAGCCAGTCTGCCAGCGGCCGGTCCTTGAAGGAGCCGGTGACGCCGTGCTCCACCTGGATCTTCCGCAGGGTCTCGGCGTTGGGGATCATCTCCACCATGCCTGGCAGGTGGGACAGCGGGGTGAGACCCTCCCAGCCCCAAAAACCCACCCTGACCCCCTTTGTCACCAACCCCAAAAACCATGACCCCGACTGCTGTTCTGATTTTTCAGTTTTCTGATGTTTTCATTTCTGGACTGGAGCTTTCTTATGAGTTGTAAGAAAACCCAAGGCTGATGTTTGGTAAATAATACATTCCTTTCCAAGGGGGAAGGACAAATTGATGGACTTCTAAGTTGACCACTGGGGTCAGAGAGGTGCCTCAATCCCTGAATGAATTCCAAACCTTATTTAAACCCTAAACCAAAATAAACTTTCTCTTCTCACTTTTCAACTTAATGGGTGAGTGTGGTTCTTTCATGTCTCTAGTGAGACCTGATCCCCTTTGTCACCAACACCAAGAACCACGACCCTGACTGTAGCAATGTGTCTGTTTAACACAGGCCATTCTGATGGACCAACCAAACTGGTGGTGAGCAATATTATCAAACCACCTGCAGTTTTGTTGTTAGAGCTCTCAGGAATTCATCAAAGTTACTGAGAAAACAACAGGATCAGAAATAAGAAGAGAGCCTGAGAAACTCTCTGCAAAAAAATGCAAACCCTGGACAGGGGAAGCACAAGGTGAGGATGGACACTTGAGCAGTTGGATGTCCTGAAGGATGTGCCTGCCTCAGGGAGAAGCAGCTGAGCCAACCCAGAGATGCCCAGGTGGACAGCAGACCTACAGAATCTGTATCTGCCATGAAATGTGAACAATAAACGGCTTCTGTTGGAATCACACTGGTTCTGTTATTCAGTGGCCCATTTCCCCCTGCACCCTTTTGTCACCAACCCCGAGAACCACAACCCCAACCCCCCTTGTCACCAGCCCAACCCTTCCCCACCTGTCACCACTATGTGACAGGGATGGGCTGGTGGCATCAGGTGTCCCAAGCCACCCCCAGCCTCAGCTGGGGCTCAGTGACCCCTGGGGACACCTGGATTGGTCTCACCTCGCCCGCGGCCGGTGGAGAAGCAGCGGAAGATGACCATGCGCATGTCCAGCCCCTCCTGCACCCAGATCTTGTTCATGATGCGGATCATCTGCAGCGTCAGCATGTCCTGCCGCAGGTCATCACCACACTGCCGGGAAGAGCCAGAGAGCCATCAGAGACAGGGGACAGCCACCAGAGCCAACAGAGCCACCAGAGACAGGGGACAGCCATCAGGGTCACCAGAGCCAGGGGACAGCCATCAGGGCCACCAGAGCCAGCAGAGCCAGGGGACAGCCACCAGAGCCACCACAGCCACCAGAGCCACCACAGCCACCAGAGCCAGGGGACAGCTACCAGAGCCACCAGAGCCACCACAGCCACCAGAACCGTCAGAGCAAGGGGACAGCCATCAGGGCCACCAGAGCCAGGGAAGAACCATAAGGGCCAGGGAGGAGCCATCACAGCCATCAAAGTCAGGGAAGAGCCACCAGAGCCACCAGAACCATCAGAGCCAGGGGAAAGCCATCAGGGCCACCACAACCATTAGAGCCATCAAAGTCAGGGAAGAGCCACCAGAGCAACCAGAGCCATCAGAGCCAGGGGAGAACCATCAGGGCCATCAAAGCCAGGGAAGAGCCCTCAGAGCCTCCAGAGCCCTCAGAGCCCCCAGAGCCCGGAGCAGGGGCAACCTCTGGGGGCTGTGCCAGACTTTGTGCATTTCCAAAGCTGCCGGGCTCACCTTGAAGATGACGCGGATGTTCTCCCCGAGCGGATCCACGTTCTGGAAGGAGAGCTTGAGGGGGACGGCATTGGAGTTGAAGTAGGAGCAGTCCTGTCGTGGGGAGGAGGGTCAGGGCGGGCTGGGGGCAGGCAGAGGAGCCCCCCGAGCCCCCCGGGGCCAGCACTCACCCGGGGCACGATGCCCTTGACCAGCAGGCTGGGGCTGAGCGGCAGCCGGCACGAGCCGTGGGCCTTGAAGAACTGAGCCACGTCCTCCAGCCCCTCGCGCAGGATGGCCTGTGGGAATGGATCCGTGGGAATGGGATCCGTGGGAATGGGATCCATGGGAATGGGATGGGATCCATGGGGATGGAAATGGGATCCGTGGGAATGGGATCCATGAGAATGGGATGGGATCTATGGGAATGGGATAGGATCCATGGGAATGAGAATGGGATCCATGGGGATGGGGATGGGAATGGGATCCATGGGGATGGGGATGGGAATGGGATCCATGGGGATGGGGTGGGATGGGAATGGGATGGGATCCATGGGAATGGGATCCATGAGAATGGGATGGGATCCATGAGAATGGGATGCATGGGAATGGGATGGGACCCATGGGGATGGAATGGGATGGGCATGGGATAGGGTAGGATGGGATGGAATGGACAAGGAACAGGGTGACCATGTGATAGAGATGGGATAGAGAGGGGTGGGCATGGGAAGGGGTCAGCATGGGATGGAGCAGGCACAGAATATAGTGGGCAAAACCCCAGAGTGGACACAGGATAGGGTGTGGCAGGACAGGAACAGGAGGGGCGAGAGTGGGGCAGGGGGCTGACACTGAGCACCCCCAGGCCCCCAAAGCCCCAACACCCACCTGGCGGGCGGAGGGGGCGGCATCCCGGACCTGCTGTGCCAGCCTGGCCAGCGTGCTGACCAGCAGGCACTGCCGGTCAAACTCCTCCCGCAGCCCCTTCCCGCAGCAGCACAGCAGCGCCGCCAGCAGGTACTGGTACCGGATGCTGAACTGCGAGTCCTTGAGGCCGTCCTTCAGCAGCCTGCTGGGGACACATGGGGTCAGGCCAGCATCAGGGTCACTCCCAGTTTGGGGACAGGTGGGGTCAGGCCAGGCTTGGGGACCCTGCTGGCTTGGGGACACCAGGGGTCAGGCCAGCCTCAGGGTCCCATCCGGCTTGGGGACATGTGGGGTCAGGCCAGCCTCAGGGTCACGACTGGCTTGGGGACATGTGGAGCCAGGCCAAGCTTCAGGTCTCCTCTGGTTTGGGGACACGCGGGGTCAGGCCAGCCTCAGGGTCACTCCCAGTTTGGGGACACATGAGGTCAGGCCAGGCTCAGGATGCCCCTCGGCTTGGGGACATGTGGGGTCAGGCCAGGCTTGGGGACCCTACTGGCTTGGGGACACACAAGGTCAGGCCAGCCTCAGGGTCCTGCCCAGCTTGGGGACACATGAGGTCAGACCAGCCTCAGGGTGCCCACAGCGTGGGGATATGCTGGGTCAGGCCAGGCTCAGGGTGCCTGCAGAGCCCCCCAAACCCACCAGAAGAAGTAGTGTGTGATCTTCAGGTCACAGATGGCTCTCTTCATGAGGAAGCGCACCAGGGGACTGTCCAGGTAGCACTCGTACTTCAGGGCCTGCACAGGGGACAGTGTCACAGCGGCACGGTGACACCGCTGGGCACCCCGTGTGCCACACCCCGTGTGCCACACCCCGTGTGCCACACCCCAGTGCCACCACACACCTGGACAAGCTGGGGCAGGTAATCCAACAGCTCCGTGTCCGAGATGGAGTCGATCCATTGCACGGCCGTCCTCCTCACCTCCTGGTCAGGGAACCTGCAGCCAGGACATGCCTTGTGAGGTGACAGTGACACATGGGACAGGGTGTCCCCAGGGCCCAGGGGTGGCTCACAGAATCACAGAATATGTAGGTTGGAAGAGACCTTCAGGATCATCGAGTCCAACCCAGCCCTGACACCTCAACTAAACCCTGGCACCAAATGTCACATCCAGTCTGCTTTAAACAAACCCAGGGATAGTGACTCCACCACCTCCCTGGGCAAGCTATTCCAGTACTTTATCACTCTTTCTGTAAAAAACTTCTTCCTAATATCCAACCTGTATTTCCCTTGGCTCAGCCTGAGGCTGTGTCCTCCGGTTCTGTCAGTGCTGCCTGGAGAAAGAGACCAACCCCACCTGAGCACAGGCAGCTTTCAGGGGGTTGTGGAGAGTGATGAGGTCACCCCTGAGTCTCCTTTTCTCCAGGATAAACAACCCCAGCTCTCTCAGCCCTTCCTCACAGTGTTTGTGTTCCCAGCCCCTCACCAGCCTCGGGGCCTCCTCTGGACGTGCTCAAATGTCTCAATGTCCATCCTAAACTGAGGGGTCAGAACTGGACACAGCAGTCAATGTCCATCCTAAACTGAGATCCCAAAACTGGACACAGCACTCAATGTCCTTCCTAAACTGAGATCCCAAAACTGGACACAGCACTCAATGTCCGTCCTAAACTGAGATCCCAGAGCTGGACACAGCACTCGAGGTGTGGCCTGACCAGTGCTGAGTCCAGGGGCAGAATGAGCTCCCTGCTCCTGCTGGCCACACCATTCCTGACCCAGGCCAGGAGCCATTGGCCCTCTTGGCCACCTGGGCACTCTGCTGGCTCATGTCCAGCCGCTGCTGACCAGAACCCCCAGGTCCCTTTACCTCCTGGGCACTGTCCAGCCACAGCCTATAATGCTGCAGAGGGTTATTGTGGCCAAAGTCATCCCTGTCATCCCCAAAACACATGGATGGGATGGGGCTGGAAGGTTTGGAAAGGTGACTTGACACTTCAACTTACTAAACTTCATCTTGTTAGACTGCCCATCCATCCAACCCTTCCAGATCTCTCTGCAGAGCCATCCTACCTCCCAACAGATCAACACACGCTCCCAGCTTAGTGCCACATTTACTAATGAAAGATTCAACGCCCTCATCCGTGTCATCAATACAAATATTGAACAGAGCTGGCCCCAGCACAGAGCCCTGGGGGACACACCAGTGACTTACGTGGCGTGCAGCAGCCCCAGGGCGTCCTGGTGGCTCATGGAGGTCCACTGGCTGAGCAGGGCGTAGATGTCGGGCAGGCAGCCCCAGTCCCAGCTGGGGGCACTGGCCAGCAGCATGGGCAGGGCGCCGGGGGACGAGTGACAGTGACAGCGCTTCTCCCACAGCCGCTGCCGGTCCGCCTCCGTCAGCCTGCGGGGACAGCGGGGACAGCTCAGCGAGGGCGTGGCAGGGGTGGGGCGGGGCGGGACAGGGAGGAGGTGACATCCTGGTGTCCCCGAAACACGTGAGAGCTCAGGGAGCTGACATCCCTGTGTCCCAAAACACATAGGAGGTCAGGGAGGTGACATCCCTGTGTCCCCAAAGCACGTGGAAGTGCAGGGAGGTGGCATCCCTTGTCCCCAAAATGTGTGGGAGCTCCCCAAATATTCCCTGAGGGCACAAGGATCACAGGGATCAGGATCCATGCCCCCACACATCACCAGGATTGTTTGGATCCATGCCCCACACATTCCCTGAGGGCACAGGGAGGTGGCATCCCTGTGTCCCCAGAACACATGGATGGGATGGGGCTGGAAGGTTTGAGAATGTGACATTCCTGTGACCCCAAAACACATGGGAGGTCAGGGAGGTGGTATCCCTGTGCCCCACTGTGCACGGATTAAATGGGGCTGGAAGGTTTGGGAGGTGACATTCCTGTGACCCCAAAACACATGGATACAATGGGGCTGGCAGGTCAGGGAGGTGACATCCCTGTAACCCCAAAACACATGGGGCTGGCAGGACCTGGGTGTGCGTCCCCTCTGCCCCCACCATTTATTGGAACCCCAATAAACTCCCTGAGCCCTCCCTGCACAGCCCTACCCCTGGAATGGAGGGGCTGAGGGACAGCCAGGACCCTGCTGAGGGACAGCCAGGACCCTGACCCCATGCCCAGGGGACACTGAGCTGTCCCTGGCTGTCCCCTTGCCCAGGGACCCCCGAGCCAGCCCTGCTGGCCCAGCTCCCCCTCAGTTTGTGCAGCTGCTGACACCTGATCCCCTGGATAACTCCATCCCTGCCAGGCTGGCCCAGGGACCCGCCAGCTGTCCCCAAGGAGAGGGACAACAGGGAGGACAGAGACAACCACAGAGCTCCACAAAACTCCCAACCCCAGAGGGAGAATCAGCCCCTCAAACACCCCCTGTAGCACTGGGGGTGTCACCGGTGTCCCCCCAGCAGGGGCAATGCCATGCCCCAGGGTTTATTTCCCAATCAAATGATTGTTTTATTTACCAATAAAGCGATTTTTTCTGCATGGCCTCCCGTAGCTGGCGCTGGTCCTCCTCCCCCAGGCTGCCAAACTCGTACCTGGGGCTGGCCTCGGCCGGGGGAGGGTTGGTGAACTTCACCTCGAAGGCCGACGTGGGGAAGTCGATCTGGAGCAGAGGCAGAGGGTCAGGGTGAGGTGAGGGGAGCTCCTCATCCTCACTTTTAGGGGGATCTGAGCCCCTGGAATGTCAGGACTCACCTGCAGGATGACGCTGTCGGGCTGGTGGAAGTTTGGGGCGCTCGACCTGGCCCTGGAGTTGTCCTGAGTGGCCGGCCACAGGCCCAGCAGCTTCCGCCCGCAGGTCAGCACCCTGCGGGGGACAGAGGGTGGCACTGGGGGGACACTGTGCTGGGCATGAGGGTGGCACTGCTGCTGGTGCTGAGCTGAGGCACTGGGGACCCCATGGCACTGGGGACACTGAGGTTCTGGGGACCCCACAGCACTGGGGGAAGTCTCTGAGGACCCCATAGCACTGCGGACCCTCCTGTCATCTCCAAGGATGCCAGCCCAGCCCCTCTCTGTGTCCATGGCACTGGGGACCCCAAGGTTCTGGGGATCTCGAGGTTCTGGGGACCCCAAGATGCTGGGGACCCTTCTGTGCCCCCCAGAAATGCCAGCCAAGCCTGAGGTTCTGGGAACCCCATTGCACTGGGGACCCTCCTGTCACCCCCAAGGATGCCAGCCCAGCCCCTTCCTGTGCCCATGGCACTGGGGACCCCGAGGTTCTGAGGACACCAAGGTTCTGGGGACCCCATGGCACTGGGGACCCTCCTGTGCCCCCCAGGGATGCCAGCCCAGCCCCTCACTGTGCCCAAAGTCATTGGGACACCATGGCACTGGGGACCCCAAGGTTCTAGGGACCCTCCTGTGCCCCATAGGCTGTGCCAGTCCAGCCCCTCCCTGTCCCCAGGGTGCTGAGGACCCCATGTCACTGGGGACCCTGCAGTACTGGAGACCCCGAGTTTCTGGGCACCCCAAGATACTGGGGACCCCCCCGTGCCCCCCAGGGATGCCAACCCAACCCTCTCTCCATGCCCAGGGTGCTGGGGACCCCCTGGTATTGAGGACCACGAGGTTCTGGGAACCTTCCTGTGCCCCTCAGGGATGCCAACCCAGCCCCTCACTCTGACCAAATCCTTGGGACCCCCACAGCACTGGGGACACTGAGGTTCTGGGGACCCCATGGCGGTGGGGACCCTCCTGTGCCCCCCAGGGATGCCAGCCCACCCCCAGGGATGCCAGGACAGATTCTGGAGACCCCACAGCACTGGAGACCCTCTTGTGCCCCTCAGGGATCCCAGCCCACCCCAGGGTGCTGGAGACCCCACATACTGCCTGAAGTTGAAGAGGGGGGTGGTGACCCAGCCCAGGGCCTCGGGGACACGGCGCTGCCTGTTGGTGTCGGAGGAGCCCCCCGGGGGTGGCACAGGCACGGCAAACAGGGTGACACTGAGCAGGGTCTCCCGGGGCAGCCGGTTCACCTGCACCGGGAAACAGATCCTGTGGGAGAGAGGGCAGGGATGGGATTGAGGTGCTGGGGATGGGGTTAGGGAGCTGGGGATGGGTTTAGGGTGCCAGGGATGGGGTTAGGGAGCTGGGGATCAGGTCAGGGTGCTAGAGATGGGGTTAGAATGCTGGGGATGGGTTTAGGGTGCCAGGGATGGAATCAGGGGGTTGGGGTGAGCTCAGAGTGCCAGGAATGAAGTTAGGGTGCTGGAGATGGGGTTAGGCTGCTGGAGATGGGGTCAGGGTGCTGGGGTTAGAGTACCAGAGATGGAATTATAGTGCCAGGGATGGGCTTGGGGTGCCAGGAATGGGGTCAGGGTGCCAGAGATGGAGTTATAGTGCCAGGGATGGGGTTAAGATGCTGGAGATGGGCTTAGGGTGCTCACTGTGCTGGGGATGGGGTTAGAGTGCCAGGGATGGGCTCAGGGTGCCAGGGGTGGGGTTAGGGTGTCAGGAATGGGCTCGGGGTGTTGAGGACGAGCTCGGGTTGCCAGGGATGAGCTCAGGCTACCAGGGACAGTCTATCCCATTCCCCTCCCTGGGATGCCCCAGGAGAGCCTGGCCCTACAGCCCCACTACAGCCCCACTTGCTGCTGGCACCAGGCTTCCCTGGCAGTCCCAGGAAGTCCCAAACACCCTGCAGGTTTTGGGGACAGCCAACTGCTGCTGTAACAGCTCTGGGCTGTGCTCTCCATCCCCTGAAGGCAACTGCAGGGGCAGGACCCTCTACACACAGCCCGCTGGGCACTGACCTTGCCCCAGAGCCCAGGATGGGGGTCCCAGGGGTTGGGATTCCTCAGGGATTGGGTGCCCCAGGGCTGGGATTGCTCACCTTGCCCCAAAACCCGGGATGGGGGTCCTGGGGCTGGGACTCCTCAGGGATGGGTGCCCCAGGACTGGGATTCCTCACCTTACCCCAAAACCCGGGAAGGGGGGGGCTGGGATTCCTCAGGGATGGGTGCCCCGGGGCTGGGACTCCTCAGGGACAGGCTGGCAGCTCCATCCCGCGGGGAGGAGGAGGAGGAGGAAGGGGACGGATCCCCGGCATCGCCGCTGCGCTCGCCGCCGTCCCCGCCGGGCCCCTGTCCTTGGGGGCACCTTCCAAAATTATCCCGTGTCCCATCCCCACCTCCTCGGGCCGGCCGGGAACGCCAGGAGTGGCCAGAGCTCCCTCCCCGCCTGCCCTCGGAGCTATTTTGGGAGCAGATCCCCTTTCCCAGAGCCGGGGGGGGGGGCGGGGGGGGGGTTTGCTATTCCCGGGGAGTGACACAAAACCTCCCAACACCCAAAAAAAAAAACCCCAAAAAACCAAAACAAAACGTGGGGAGGATCAGGGGAGGGGACGGTGAGGATGGTGAGGATGATGAAGGTGCCGTGGCCTTACTGCTGGTCCCAGATGATGAGGTGGAAGAGGTATTTGTGGACGTGGGCCTTCCTGGTGAGCAGGGGGCTGCACAGCTCCTTCCCGCCATGGCTGAGGGAGCACGAGAGGTAGAAATCTTCATAACTGTGGGGGGAAAACAATGAGTGAGCGGGGTGGGGACGGCTGAGCCCCGAAATCCTGCCCTGAGGATGGGAGAGGGGTGGAGGGGCTTTACCAGAACCCCTAAATCCTGCCCTGAGGATGGGAAAGGGGAGAGGGAACTTTACCAGGGCCACCAGAACCCCTAAATCCTGAGGATGAGAAAGGGGTGGGGGGGCTTTACCAGGGCCATTGGAGCCCCTAAATCCTTCCCCAAGGATGGGAAAGGAGGAGCTTTACCAGGGCCACCAGAATCCCCAAATCCTGTCCTGAGGATGGGAAAAAGAGTGAGAGGGCTTTACTGGGGCCACCAGAACCCCTAAATCCTGTTCTGAGGATTAGAAAGGGGTAGGGATTTACCAGGGCCATTGCAGCCCCTAAATCTTGTCCCAAGGATGAGAAAGGGGTGAGGCTTTACCAGAACCCCTAAATCCTGTCCTGAGGATGGGAAAGGGGAGACGGGGCTTTACCAGGGCCACCAGAATAATCCTGCCCCGAGGATGGGAACGGGGAGAGGCTTTACCAGAACCCCATAATCCTGCCCCGAGGATGGGAAAAGGGGACAGAACAGGGACATTCCCCCCCTTGGATGTCCCCAGCACCATATGGCACGGCGCATTCCGGCACACGGGGGAGGGGGGCCCGGGGGTGGCCCTGCCATGTGGCAGGTGCCGAGCGACAATCCGGGCAGGGCTGCGACAATCCGGGCAGGGCTGCGGGGGCCGCGGGGGTCAGGGGCTGGCGGCATTTCCCAGGCTCGCCGCTTTGTTCCCAGCCACTCACCGAGGGGAATACATTAAGGACAAGAACAAAGGCGAGGGGTCCCCGGAGGGGCGGCTCTGCCGGCGACGCTGTCGCCACCTCCCTGTCCCCTCCCTGTCCCCTCCCGGTCCCCCCCGAGCCGGGCACGGGCACGGAGCAGCGGGACAAAGGGGCCACGCCGCTGTGGTGGGGCCGCTGTCGCGTGGGGCCATCTGTCACCTCCACACCCCAGCCCGGGTGGCGCGGTGGCCCCGGGATGAGCCAGCCCGGCCCAGCCCGAGGTGTGCGGGGACAGCGCGGTGACACCGCCCGGCAGGGCCGGCGCTCCCCGGGACGGACACGGCGGGTGGGATTTTGGGGTGTCCCAGTGTCGGCATTGCCAGGAACACAGTGGGATTTTGGGGTGTCACAGTTTCAGCGCTCCTGGGAACAGGCTGAGATTTTGGGGTGTCCCAGTACCAGCATTGCCAGGCGTACATTGGGATTTTGGGGTGTCCAGAACTCCAGGAACACAGCGGGATTTTGGAGAGTCCCAGACACACAGTGGGGTTTTTGGGGTATCCTAGTGCCTGCATTCCCAGGCATACAGTGGGATTTTGTGGTGTCCAGTATTCTCAGGAATGTGCCGGGATTTTGTGCTGTCCCAGTGCCAGCATTGCCAGGAACACAGTGGGATTTTAGGTGTCACAGTGCCAGCATTCCTGGGAATGTGTTGGGATTTTGGGTGTCCAGCATTCCCAGAAATGCCCTGGGATTTTGGGGTGTCTCAGACACACAGTGGGATTTTAGGATGTCCCGGTGCCAGCATTGCCAGGCATGTTCCTGGGGTTTTTGGTGTCCAGCATTCCTAGAAATGTGCTGGAATTTTAGGGTGTTCCAGTGCGAGTGTTCCCAAGAACACAGTGAGGTTTGGGGTGTCCCAGACACACAATGGGGTATCCTAGTGCCAGCATTCCCAGGCATTCAGTGGGATTTTGCGGTGTCCAGTATTCCCAGGAATGTGCTGGGATTTTGTGGTGTCCCAGTACCAGCATTCCTGGGAACACGGTGGGATTTTAGGATGTCCCAGTGCCACCATTCCCAGGAACACAGGGGGATTTTGGGGTGTCCCAGACACACAGTGGGATTTTAGGGAGTCCCAGGAACACGGTGGGATTTTGGGATATCCAGCATTCCCAGGAAGGTGCTGGGCTTTTGGGGAGTTCCAGACACACAGTGGGATTTTGGGATGTTCCAGACACACGGTGGCATTTTGGGGTGTCCCAGCATTCCCACACCCAGGGCAGGACTTTGGCCCATCCCAGCAGCTGCAATTGACGCTTCCTCCTCCCTCAGGACATCCCACGACTGCCAACCCCACCCTCCGCTCAGAACATCCCCATTCCCCCTCATCCCTCCCTCCAACCCCACCCCGGCACCCTTCAGACCAAACCCCCCAATTCCCTGATTTCCCACCCCTAACCCCAGGAATCTTTAGGCCAAACAGCCGCGGGGGGCCCGGGCGGGGCTGACCTGGCGGCCCAGGTGATGGGGATGCGGTGTGTGCCGTAGACGGTGAAGGCCAGCGGGCAGAGCAGCAGCCGCGCCTCCCGCGCCGCGGCCCGCCGCCGCTCCCCGCCCGCCGCCGGCTGGAAATCCGCGTTAAACGTGCTGCAGTACAGCTCCACCAGGTTCAGGATGGCAGCCGTCAGGCTCTCCACGATCCTCTCTGCGGGGAAAACGCGGGTGGGGATGGGGCAGTCACTCAGGCATCCAGCAATCCCTCAGGGAGTCGTGGAGCCCTCAGGGAAAGGCGGGTGGGGATCCACCAGTCCCTCAGGGAAACGTGGACAAGAATCCTTCAGTCCCTCAGGGAAACGTGGACAGGAATCCTTCAGTCCCTCAGGGAAACGTGGACAGGAATCCTTCAGTCCCTCAGGGAAACGTGGACAGGAATCCTTCAGTCCCTCAGGGAAACGTGGACAGGAATCCTTCAGTCCCTCAGGGATCCATCAATCCCTCAGGAAAATGGAGCAGGGATTTGTCAGTTCCAAAGGGATCCATCAACCCCTCGGGGAAATAGGGACAGGGATCCATCAGCCCCTCAGGGATCCATCAACCCCTCAGGAATCCATTAACCCCTCAGGGAAATGGGCAGGGATCCATCAGCCCCTCAGGGATCCATCAGCCCCTCAGGGATCCATCAACCCCTCAGGGATCCATCCCCCAAATCTGGATTTGGGACCCCCTGTGCTGCTTCCCCCCCACCCAGGGGTGAATTAATGCCAGGGGGAGTTCCAAACTTCCCATTTGGGGTGAGGGGAATTCCAGGTTTCCCATTTGGAATTTGGAGTTTACAGGGAGCAGCAACACCCCCCAAAATCCTCCTTTTTTTCTTTTTTTTTTTTTTTTTTTAAGCTTTTTTTTTTTAACCAGACCGGTTTCCAACCCAGTTTTTTGTTTGTTTTTTTTTTTTTTTGGCCTCAAGAACTGGAGGGGGAGGAGAGGTTTGGAGATGAAAAGCACCACAAACTTGAGCCCAGAAAAAAAGGAGCAGGAGAAGAGAGAAATACCTCGATTTTCCCTCTTGGCCAGAACAGTTGGATCCTGCAGAGAAAGGAGAAAAAAAAAAATCACAGAAAAAAATAGAGAAATCACAGGGAAAAAAAAAAAAAAAAAGAGAGAACCCACCAAAAATTTAAAGAAAAACCACCAAAAATAAAATAAAAAAAATAATAAAATAAAATTAAAAAAAAAAAAAAAGGAGAGAAACCACAATAAACCCCTGAACTCCAGCCCAGCTCTGCCAAGGCGGATCTTACGTAACCACCCCAGGCTGCCAGATCCTATTCAGGGATTTTCCACGTGGTAGAAAACAGGGAAAAGAGCCAGATGTGATATTTTTTAATTCCCCCCAGGGCCCTGCAGGTGCCCCTGGCTCACCTTCTGGATTTTGGGCTGCATTCGGGACGGGCAGGGCGGCATCTGGTTGAGGGCAGCCGTGATCTCCTGGGACTCCACGGCTGCCAGGGCATTGCAGATGGCCATGACTGACTGGATCACCCTCTCGGCCTTCAGGGGAAAATCTCCCTGCCACGGGGGACAGGGATTCCTTTGTCACAAGCCCCACATGGGGATGGAGAGATCTGTGCCTCAGTTTTGATTTTTTTCCCATCTTTTTAGGTGGAATTTTAGGGGATCTTTCTCTGGAGGGTGGTGGGTGTTGGGAAAGGATCCCCAGGGAATGGGCACCAGGAGAGAAAACTTTGTGGGGTTCCCCTATGGATTTTGGGGTGGGTTTTGGGGTGCCCCTGACCCTATTTTCCCACCAGGGGCTGGAGTGGGACCCCCAAACTGGTCCTTGTCACACACCCAGCATTGGGCTGGAGCAGTTTGTGCCTCAGTTTTGCTGTTTTCCCATCTTTTTAAGTAGATTTTAAGGGAAAAATTCTTTTTTCCCTGGAGCGTGGTGGGTGTTGGGAAAGGATCCCCAGTCCTGGGACACCCAGGGAATGGGCATGGGCACAGCTCCAGGAGAGTTGGGAAAACTCTGTGGGCTTCCCCTATGGATTTTAGGGTGCCCCTGACCCCGTCTTCCCCCATTTTCTCCCATTTTTTCCCAGTTTTTCCCCGTTTTCCCCCATTGCAGAGGTCGTCTCGGGCCCAGGGATGGCCAGGGTGGGGTTTTGGGGTGTTAGTGCAGGGCCAGCAGTTGGGGTTGACAATCTCTTATGGATCCCTGATGGATCCCTTATGGATCCCTCCCCACCATGGACATTCCAGGATTTCTGGCCTTTGTCTAGACACAGAATCCCACGAGGAAAAGGGGAAAGAGTCTACAGCAAAGTGACCCCAAGGCCACCCCAAGGCCACCCCAAAGTGACCCCAAGGCCACTCCGAGGCCACCGCTCACCTCGGCCGCCAGGAACGCGTCCACCTCGTTGTGGAAGGTGTCGAAGAGGAGACTCAGGGCCTGCCTGGGGGACAGGGGACAGCTCAGCCCTGCCCAGGGGACATGGGGACACGTGGGGACATGTGGGGACAGTGCCACTGTGTGCTCCCCATGTGGGGACAGTGCCATTGTGTGCCCCACCATGAGGAGAGTGGCACCATGTCCCCCTGAGTGGGAACTGGGGACAGTGTCCCGTGTCCCCACGGGTGGCAGCTGGGACAGTGTCCCCATGTCACCCTGGGAGGGGATTGAGGACAGTGCCACTGTGTCCCCATGGGTGGCAGTGGGGACAGTGTCCCCGTGGGTGGGGATTGGGGACACAGTCCCCGTGTCCACGTGTGCAGCAGTGGGGACAGTGGCACTGGGGACAGTGCCCCTGTGTTCCCAAGGTGGCAGTGGGGACAGTGTTCTCATGTCCCCTGAGGTGGCACTGGGGACATTGGCATTGGGGACAATGTCCCCGTGGTGGCAGTATCCCATGTCCTGTGGGTGGCAATGGTGGCAGTGTCCCCGTGGTGGCAGTGGTGGCAGTGGCAGTGGTGGCAGTGTCCCCATAGTGGCACTGGTGACAGTGGCAGTGGCAGTGTCCCCTGCCCGTACCTGCTGATGGTCTGTTTGATGGGTCGCTCCTGCAGGTGGATGCAGTGGTTGAGGGTGGAGGGGCTGCGGTCGTCACTGGCCTGGGGACACATGGAGGTGACACTCACCTGTCATTGTCCCAGCAGATGACACTGACACTGGCCCCCTAGTGTCCCAGGGAGGTGACAGTGTCCCTGGTGTCCCAGGGAGGTGACACCAACCCCCAGTGTCCCAGGGAGTAACAGTGATCCTGTGGGGTCCCAGGGAGTGACAGTGACCGCCATGGTCCCAAGGAGGTGACAGTGCCCCTGGTGTCCCCAGGAGGTGACAGTGACCCCACAGTGTCCCCAGGAGGTGACAGTGCCCCGGTGTCCCCAGGGAGGTGACAGTGCCCACAGTGTTCCAGGGAGGTGTCCCAGGGACGTGTCCCCAGGAGGTGACAGTGTCCCCATGGTGTCCCCACGCACCGTCCTGGCCAGCTCACTGCGGGCCCTGTCCCTCCTCAGCAGCTGCAGTCGGATGTCGCAGTCGAATTTCCGGCAGTGCTGGATGTGCTCGTGGCTGCCCAGGGCGTGTTTGCTGTGGGGACAGGGACACACGTCAGGCCTCACCCCAAAATCCTGCCTGGGTACCCCCAAATCCCACCTGGAGTGCCACAAATCCCACCTGGGTGTCGCCAAATCCTGCCTGAATGACCTAAAATCCCACCTGGGGTGCCCCAAATCCCACGTGGAGTGCCACATCCCAAAATCCTGCCTGAGTACCCAAAAATCCTGCCTGAGTGCCCCAAAATCCCACCTGAGTGCCCCATCCCAAAATTTCACCTGGGTGTCCCCAAATCCTGCCTGGGTACCCCAAAATTCCTCCTGGGTGCCCCCAAATCCTGCCTGGGGTCCCCAATCCCAAAATTCCACAGCTGTGCTTCCCAGTGAGGCTGGACTTTCCTGCAGGGCTGGGTGAACTCGTGGCTGTCCTACATGAAGGGACAGCCCCAAAGGCTCATCCCACATCCCCCAAATTCCACCTGAGTGCCCCAAAATCCCATTCTAAAACCCCGCCTGGGTGCCCCAAAAACCAATCTGGGTACCCCGAAATCCCACCTCGGGTCCCCCATCCCAAAATCCTGCCTGGGTGCCCCAAAATCCCACCTGGAATGCCCCAAAATCCCTCCCGGGGTGCCCCATCCCAAAATCCTCCACCAGGCACTCTTGGCTGGGGCTCAGGGTGGCCGCCCTGCCCTGCACAGGGACCTTTGTGGCACCAGGAAACCCAAAGAATGAGGAATTGTTTTCCCTCCTTCCCCTGCAGAGCCTGCCAGGACCTGCCCCAGGATCTGTGGGAAGCAGAGCTGGAATCTGAGGGGCTGGAGAGAGGGGTTGGGATGAATCCTGGAGCTGGGAATGGCAGGGGGAATTCTGGAGATCGAAGTGACAAGGAAAACCCTGGAGCTGGGAATGGCAGGGGGAATCCTGGAGCTGGGAATGACAGAGAATTCTGGAGATTGGAGTAACAGGGGGAACCCTGGAGCAGGGAGTGACAGCCTGATCCCACTGGTGCGTGGGATGTGAATGTGGAGTGGGACCCATTCCAGCGATCCATGGGAAGCAGAGCATGGATCTGAGGGGCTGGAGGGTGCTCTGAGAGTGGGATTGGGGTGAATCTTGGAGATGGGAATGACAGGGGGAATTCTGGAGTGAAAATCACAGAGGGAATCTTGCAGCTGGGAGTGACAAGGAAAACCCTAGAGCTGAGAATGACAGGGAGAATCTTGGATCTGTGAATGGCAGGGGGAATCCTGGAGCTGGGAATGACAGGGAATTCTGGACATGGGAATGACAGGGAATTCTGGAGATGGGAGTGACAAGGGGAATTCTGGAGATGGGAGTGGCAGGGGGATTCTGCAGCTGGGAATTACAGGGGGAATCCTGGAGCTGGGAATGGCAGGGAATTCTGGAGCTGGGAGTGACAAAGGAAGACCCTGGAGCTGAGAATGACAGGGAGAATCTTGGATCTGGGAATGACAGCGGGATCTGGGAATGACACCCTGATTCCCCTATCCTGGCCCTACAGCCCCTTTGGTGTCCCTAAACCCCCTCTGGGTGCCCCTAAACCCCTCTGGGTCCCAGGAGCAGCTCTGGGCTCCCTCGGGGCCTCTCCCCACCGTTCCCAGCCGTGCCCTGAGCTCCCAAACCGGCGTCTCCCGTGGCTCAGCTCCCGGAATTCCCGCGGCACCTCCGGCTCCAGGGCAAACCTCCAGCAGCAGGAGCTGCCTCCAGCCCCGGGAAAAGCCTGGAATGCTCCTTCCCTCTGCAAGGAACTGCCCCCCCCCCAAAAAAAAAAAAAAAAAACCAACTTGCAAAAACCAGAATTCCTCCAGGGAAGGCAGAGGAAAGGATGGGACCATTTTGCCCCAGGGATTTATCCCTCTCCTAGTTTCTCCCGGGATTTATCCGGGCCTGGCTCCTCTCCCTGACACGGCTTTTAGGGAATTTTCTCCTCCAAAAAGCATTTTTGGCAGCTCCAAACTTCCCAGCCGGATTTTCCAGGCATGTGGGGGTCAGGCTGATGGATTCCCACCAGGAGTGACATTCCCAATGTGCTGATTTTGGCAGGAGCAGCTCCAGGGGCAGGGAAAAGGAGAGGAGAAGGTCCTGCTGTGCTCCTGGGATCAATCCTGGAGTGCCTGGCATGGATTTCCCCTGTTTTTTCCAGGTTTTTTCATGTTTTTCCATGTTTTCCCTATTTTTTCTGTTGGTTTTTTTTTTTCCTGTTTTTCCCGGATTTTCCCTGTTTTTCCCTTTTTTCCCCCCTGTTTTTTCCCTGATTTTTTCCCTATTTTTCTGTTTTTCCCAGTTTTTACATTTTTTCCCCTAATTTTTTTGTTTTCCCCTGTTTTTTTTTTTCTGTTTCCCCCTGTTTTCCCTAATTTTCCCCCTGTTTTTTCCTGTTTTTATATCTTTCCCCTTTTTTTTCTGGTTTTCCCCTGGTTTTTTCCCTGTTTTTTTCCCCCCTTATTTCTGGGTTTTCCCTGTTTTTCCCCTCTTTTTTCCCTTGTTTTTTCCTGTATTTCTTCTGTTTTTCCTTGTGTTTTTTCCTGGCTTTTCCTTGTTTCTCTCCTGGTTTTCCACTGTTTTTCCCCATTCTTCCCTGTTTTTTCCCTGGTTTATTTTCCTGTTTTTTCCATTTTTCCCCTGTTTCCCCCTTGTTTCTTTTCCTGTTGTTTCTGGTTTTTCCCTGTTTTTTCCCCATTTTTTCCTATTCTTTCATTTTCCCCCACTTTTCCAGTTTCTTCCTGTTTTTTCCTCATGTTTTTCCTCATTTTCCCCTCTATTTTTCCCCATTTTTTCCTCATTTTCTCCCATTTTTTCCCTGTTTTTAATTTTCCCCATTTTTTCTGGTTTTCCCCTCTTTTTCCCCATTTCCCCCCCATTTTTTCCTCATTTCTTCCTCATTTTTCATTTTCCCCATTTTTTCCTCATTTTTCTGGATTTTCCCTCTTTTTCTCCATTTTCCCCCATTTTTTCCAGTTTTTCCCCTTTTTTTCCCTGTTTTCCTCCTCTTTTCCCCCCCATTTTTCCCCGGCCCCTCACTTCTGCAGGAACTCCTCGAGGCCGCAGATTTTGAGCAGGAAATCATTGACGTCAACGTCGTGGAGCTCGTCGTGGGTGTAGCACAGGGCCTGGTAAATGAGCAGGTCCACGGTGGACGAGCCTGCGGGGACAGGGAGGGCTCCGTGAATCCTTGGGAATGTGGGAATGGTGGGATTGGTGAAATTGGGAACTGTGGGATTGGGGAAATGGTGGGATTGGTGGGAATCTGGGAATTGTGGGATTGGTGGGAATGGTGGAGATGGTGGGATTGGTGGGAATGTTGGGATTAGTCGCATTGGTGGATTGGTGGGTATGTTGGGATTGGGGGAATGGTGGGAATTGTGGGATTGGTGGTTATGGTGGGGATATTGGGAATGTTGGGATTACTGGGAATGTTGGGAATGGTGGGGATGAGAACTGTGGGATTGGTAGGAATGGTGGCATTGGTGGGAAATGTGGGATTAGTGGGATTCGTGGTAATAGTGGGATTGGTAGAATGGTGGGAATGTTGTGATTGGTGGGATTGGGGGAATGCTGGAGACGGTGGGATTGGTGGGAATGGTGAAAACGGTGAGATTGGTAGGGATGTTGGGATTGGTGGGAATGGTGGGAATGTGGTATTGGTGGGAATGGTGAGATTGGTGGGAAGGGTGGAATGTTGGGATTGGTGGGGACGGTGGGATTAGTGGGAATGGTGAAAACGGTGGGATTGGTAGGGATGTTGGGAATGGTGGGAATGTGGTATCGGTGGGAATGGTGAGATTGGTGGGATTGGTAGGAAGGGCGGAATGTTGGGATTGGTGGGAATGGTGGGAATGGAAGGAATGGCAGAAATGGGAGCTCTGGTATTGGTGGGAATTTTGGGATTGGCAGGAACAGCAGGAATGGTGGGAATTATGGGAACGGTGGGAATGGCGGGACTGCTGGGAACAGTGGGAATGGCAGGGTTGGTGGGAATGTCAGGAACAGTGGGAATGACAGCAATGACCAGAACAGCGGGATTGCTGGGAATGTCAGGATTGGTGGGAACAGCGGGAATATCAGGATTGCTGGGAATGTCAGAACAGTGGGAACAGCAGGAACACCGTATTCCCACCCTCCCAGCACTCACAGTCGCAGGTGAAGGTGAGCGGCTCCCTCAGGCTGTCACACACCACTGTCACCTTCAGGCTGACCCCGGGGCCCGGCTGCTCCGGGCTCACGTTCACGGCGTTCCACACCAGCCCCGTCCCAGGATAGTCCGTGGGGCCCGAGCTGGAGCGCAGCCTGTGAGGGCAGGGACGGCTCAGGAACCCCCAGGGCTTTGGGGGTGTGGTCCCCCCACCCCAAAATTCACCTGGGGGGCCTTGAATTCCCTTGGGGTGGCCTGAATCCATTTGGTGTAGCCCTGAATTCCCTTAGGGTGGCCCTGAATCCCCTTTTGGTGGCCCTGAATCCCTTTTTGGTGGCCCTGAGTCCCCTCTGGTTGGCCTTGAATCCCCTTGAGGTGGCCCTGAAGCCCCTTGAGGTGGCCCTGAAGCCCTTGGGGTGGTTCGGAATCTCTTTGGAGTGGCCAAACCCTTTTTGGTGATCCTGAGTCCCCTCTGGGTGGCCCTGAAGCCCCTCAAGGTGGCCCTGCAGCCCCTTTTGGTGGCCCTGAATCCCCATTTGGTGGCCCTGAATCCCTTTGAGGTGGCCCTGAATCCCTTTGAGGTGGCCCTGAATCCCTTTGGGATGCCCTGAATCCCCTTTTGGTGGCCCTGAATCCCCTTTTGGTGGCCCTGAATCCCTTTTAGTGTCTCTGAATCCCTTTTAGTGGCCCTGAATCTCTTTGGGGTGCCCCTGAATCCCCTCGGGGTGGCCCTGAATCCCCTCTGTGCTGTTTTGGGGGTGTTTTGGGAGTACTCACACATCCAGCATGTGACAGAACGCAGCCACCTCCTCATCCCTCTCCTCGGACACCTCAAAGAGCTCGTAGCCATTGGGCAGGGAGTGGGGCCGGGGGGCCACCTGTGGGGCAGGACACCAGCCTGTCACCTGGGGGCCACCCCCGGGGTCCACACCCCCATGGGGACACCCAGACCACCCCACTGGAGCAGCCTGTGCCACTCCAGGGTCACCGTGGTGGGGACAGAGGTGTCCCACCCCTCTGGAAAGGTTGGACTCATCCCAGGGTTGGGGGTTCAGGATAGGACTGGTCCATGGGAACTCCAGGTTTTGGGATTCCAGCTAAGGCTGGCTCATGGGACCTTCAGTTTTGGGATTCAGGACAGGTCTGGCTCATGAGAACTGCAGTTTTTGGAGCTCTGGACAGGGCTGGCTCATGGGACCTCCAGTTTTGGGGTATTGGGCAGGCCTGGTTTATGGGACCTCCAGTTTCGGAGTTTTAGATAGGTCTGGCTCATGGGACCTCCAGTTTTGGGGCTCTGGGGCTCATGAGATGTCTCCATGCTCAGATGTCTCTCCCCACACCCCACACAATGTTCAACAAGGACGGAACAAGCAGATCCCACTCCGAAGGATGCCCAGCTCCGGGACATCCCAGCTCCAAATCCCCAGCTCTGGGACATCCCAGCTCCAAATTCCCAGCTCTGGGACATCCCAGCTCCGGGACAACACAGCTCTGAGACATCCCAGCTCTGGGACATCCCAGCTCCAAATCCCTAGCCCCGCCCCACCCCCAGCAGGGGGAATCCTCTCACGGGCTCCACGGAGATCCTGCGGTTCCTGTTGGGCGCCAGGTTCTTCCTCTGCCCCCTCTGGGCCCCGAAGGTGCGCGGGGGCACTTGGGGGGGCATGGTCTTGCTCCTGGCCACTGGCTTCCCACTGGATTCCTTCTCCAGGATGCTCCTGCCTTCCTTCCAGCCCCGGGAAGCCGCTTCCCGCAGCACCTCGGACTCGTAGGTGGATTTGAGGTTGAGGCAGGTGATGGCGTCCATGCCGTAGGGATCCTCCTGCGAGATGCGGCGCCCCAAAAGCTTGTCCTGAGCCACCGAGAACATGTTGATGTCCCTGGGCTGGCCCTGGCTCTTTGGGGACAGCGGGGACGCCTTCCCCGAGCGCTGGCCGGGCTCGGGACAGCCCCACAGAGGGTGCCTGGGGGGCAGCGGAGGCGGTGAGAGCTTTTTGGGGGAACCACCGCCGCCGTTGTTGTGGGGCTGGGAGCCGTTGAGAGGCTCCCCGAGGAAATCCCGCTGCGAGCCCTCCAGGATGAACAGGTAATCCCCGCTCAGGGGACCCTTCCTCCACAGCTGAGCCTCCGGCCGGGCCGGGCTGGGCTCTGGCGGCACTTGGGGACCCTCAGGGACAGCGGGGACGTTGTAGCTGAGCGTGGGGTCGGAGCCGGAGAGCCCCCGCGCCGCTTTGATGCCGGCACAGCCGTTCCTGTCCACAGGGTCATCCCAGGAGATGAGGGGACGCTCCTGGAGCTGCTCCTTCCTGGCCCGGCTCTCCTCCTTGTCCTGGCGGAGGCGGGACAAGGCGTCGTATTCCATCTGCAGCGCCTCGGCCAGCGCCAGCTCCTTGCGGCTCAGCCCCACCGACTCCAGCGCCGGCCACTGCTCGCCGGGGCCCGACATCCTGCCGGGAGCTGCGGGGTCAGGAGAACGGCATCCTGCTGCTGCTCGGCCTGCCTGGGGAACGGAGAGTCAGGGGTTAACCGAGAGGTGGATATGGATTTTGGGAATGGGGAAAAGTGGGGGGTTAATGGATTGAAGCCATGGGTGGGGGGAATGGGAGAGGTGAGGGGGTAACAGAGGGGAGGCGACAGGTGGTGGGAATGGGGGAAGGTGTGGGGTTAATGGATGGATGGGAATGGGAAAGGCGAGGGATTAATGGATGGGTGGGAATGGAGAAAGGTGTGTGTTTCACGGATGAGTGGCCATGGATAATGGGAATGGGGAAAGGTGAGAGATGAATGGATGTTGGGAATGGGGAAAGGTGAGGGGTTAATGGATGGATGGAAATAGGGAAAGGTGAGGGATTCATGGATGCTGGGAAGAGGGAAAGGTATGGGATTCATGGATGGGTGTCCATGGATGGGGGAAGGTGTGGGGTTAACAGAGGGGCAGCCACAGGTGGTGGGAATGGGAAAGGTGTGGGGTTAATGGATTGCTGGGAATAGGGAAAGGTGTGGGGTTAATGGATGGGCACCCATAGATGCTGGCAATAGGGAAAGGTGAGGGATTAATGGATGGTGGGAATGGGGAAAGGTGAGGGATTGATTGATGGATGGGGAAAGGTGTGGGCTTCATGGATGGTGGGAATGGGAAAAGGTCTGGGGTTAACAGAGGGATGGGGAAAGATGTGGGGTTAATGGATGGATAACCATGGATAATGGGAGTGGGGAAAGGTGAGGGATGAATGGATGGGCAGCCATGGATAATGGGAGTGGGGAAAGGTGACGGGTGAATGGATAGGCACCCATGGGTGGCTGGGAAAGGTGTAGGGTTAATGGATGGGCACCCACGGGTGGTGGGAATGGGGAAAGGTGAGGGATTGATTGATGGATGGGTGCCATGGATGGGGAAAGGTGATGGATTCATGGATGGGTGGCCATGGATATTGGGAATTAGGAAAGGTGAGGGATTAAGGGATGGTAGGAATCAGGAAAAGTGAGGGATTGGATGGGTGGCCATGGATGGTGGGAATAGGAAGAGATTGATTGATGAGTGAGTGCCATGGATAGTGGGAATGGGGAAGGGTGAAGGATTCATGGAGTGGTGTCCCAATCATGACACGAAAGGAATGACACTCACTAGTCAGGTTGTGAAGTGAGCAGAGAAAGAGAAGTTTATTACGATTTGGGGTTTAAATAAGATTAGGAATTTGATTAAGGATTGGGAGATGAGAGGACTACCTCTCTGACCCCAGTGGTCAATGCAGAAGTCCATCACTTTTTCTTTCTTTCTAGAAAGAATGCACGTTTACAAAACATAAGTCTTAATTTATGTTTAAATTGTGAGAAAGCTCCAGTAAAATGAGAAACAACCAGAAGGCTGAAAAATCAGGGCGACAGAAGGGTGGCCACGGGTAGGGGAATGGGGAAATGTGAGGGAATAATGGATGCTGGGAATGGGGAAAGGTCTGGGGTTAATGGATGAGTGGCCATGGATGGCTGGGAATGGGGAAAGGTGAGGGATTGATGGAGGGGCACCCATGGGTGGTGGAAATGGGGAAAGGTGCAGGATTAATGGAGCAAATTCCCAGAGAATCTGTGGCTGCCCCATCCCTGGGAGTGCCCCAGGCCGGGTTGGGATCATCCTGGGCTCACGGAAAATGTCCCTGCCCATGGGAGGGGTGGCATGGAATATCCCAAAGCCCTTTCCCACCCCTCTGGAATGTCCTGGATGAGGAAGGCCAGGCTGGCAGCTGCTGCCTCAGCCCTTCCTCTGTGCCTGGAGAAAGGGAAACGTGCGGGGGCCCAGCAGGGCTGGGGGGGAAAATAAAGATTTGGCTGCAGCTGCTGCTGCTCCCACTTCCCCAGGAGCCCATGGACACAAAATGTGAGCTGCAAACCTGAATTTTTTCTCCCCCAAAGACAAAATCAGCTCCAGGTTTGGGGAGGGCAGCGGGATCAGCACCTGCAGCTGGGGCTGAGCCACCCCCGACCCCCTGAGGCTGCCCCAGCACTGTGGTTTTATAAAAATTATATTTTATTTTATAGATTATAAATTTATAGTATTATATATATATTATATGCATAATATAGATAATATAAATAATATAAATAATATATTATATTTTATATTATATATTAATAGATATAATAGAAATCATATATATTATATACTATATATATTATATAGTATATATGTAGTATATAAAATATATAACATACATTATCTATTATATATGTATATGATATATAATATCATATACATAATATATATTATATATAGATGTATCTATAATACACATCTATAATACACATTATATATTATATCTACTATATGTTATATTAATTTTATTTTTATATAAATTATATATAAATATATAATTTCTATTTTATTTCTAATTTTTATTTTATATATTATATTTTATTTCATATATATTATTTGATTTTATAAAATTATTCTTTCATTAAAATTATTTGAAGGAAAAAAAAAAAATCAGCCCCAGCCAGCAAATCCTGAGATTTTAAGGCAGAACAGGAAATTTCTGTATCTCACAGATATTCCCCAGCACCCACCCAGGCTCTGCTCAGCTCCAAAAATCACCGGCACGGACCTCCAGGTTTTGGGGTTCTGGGCAGATCTGGCTCATGGGACCTTCAATTTTGGGGTTTTGGGCAGGTCTGGCTCACAGGACCTTCAGTTTTGGACTGGTTGGGTTCATGGGACCTCCCATGTTTTGGGTTCAGACCAGGTCTGGCTCATGGAACCTTCAAGTTTTTGGGGTTTTAGAAAGGTTGGGGTTCACAGGACCTTCAGTTTTGGGGTTTTGGGCAGGTTTGGCTCATGAGACCTTCAGTTTTTGGGGTTCAGGCCAGGTGTGGCTCTGTGGCCCCCGCCCCATGCCCCACCCAGGGCTCTGTCGATGCCCCAGTTTGGGGTAAAAAGGATCCACTCCCCTTTCCCAGCAATCCCAAATATTTCACTGGGAGCTCTGAGCCATCACCACGCCCATTTTGGGGGAAAAAAACCAATCCTAAACCCCAAACCACCAGAGCCAGGAGATGCCTGGGGGCTCCCCCAGCCCCACAAGTGACCAGTGGTCACCTCCCTCCAGCCCAGGCTGTCCCCAGGCCGGTCCTGGGGGGGGTTTTGTCACCCCCTGGCCACGTCACCCCCTCCTGACCCCGAGCTCTGCAGGACCAGATGGTTCCTAATGAGCTCCACAATTCCCACAGGATTTATCCCTTCCCCAGTCCCTCTCAGCACCAGCTCAGCCTCATCCAGGGATCTTGGTGCTTTCCAGCTGGAAAAAAAAAAAAAAAAAAAAAAAAAAAAAAAAAAAAAAAAAAAAAAAAAAAAAAAAAAAAAGCGCCTCCAGGAGGGAACTGAGAGGTTGGGAATGTTCCCTTTTCCTGGCAGTTGTGGTTTTTTCCTGGAAAAAAAGCAAGAAATCCCGAAAGCTGGAAGGGGAACAGAGGGAAAAATCTGCTTTTAACCCAAAAGCAACAAACTCCCAGCTGGGTTTTGTGGCTGAGAAAGCCACAGCTCCTGTGTTGGTCTCCAAGACAAACATCTGCATCCCTCTGGAGCTGGGATTGCCACGGGAATGGGGCGGGAATGGAGTAGGAATGGGGCGGGAATGGAGTAGGAATGGGGCGGGAATGGGGCGGGAAGCAGGTTCGACCCCACAGAGCTAAGGGGAAGCCCCAGTGAGGGTTTTTACTGCCACCAGGGGATGTCACCTGGCTTGGGGACACCCTGAGCAGGTGGCTCAGCCCCTTCCCTTCCCAGAAGGAGCAAGGATTTGGGAAATCCCATGGAAAAGCCCTAAAATCGCCCTCCAAGTGCTGGTCCAGGAGCTGATGCTGGGTCAGAGCCTCTCCCTCCAGGGGTTTAATGGGAATTTTAATGGTGTCATTATCAAAGGGAGCTCTGGAGCCGCCCTGTGCCCACCCTGCTCCCGGGAAACCTGGCAGGGTCCCTGGGATCCCAGGGCAGATCCCTGGATCCCCACGGCCAGGGATGGGATCCCAGGGGCACCTTAAGCACCCTGATCCCTCCCTTCTGGCCCTCAGGATCCTACAGGATCCCAGAGCACCCTCACCCTCCTTCCCCTCATTCCTCCACATGGGATCCTACAGGATCCCAGGGCATTCCTGGATCCCCATGACTGGGGATGGGATCCCAGGGGCTCCTTAAGCACCCTGATCCCTCCCTTCCTGGTCTTAGGATCCCACAGGACCCCAAGGCAGATCCCTGGATCCCACAGCAAATCTCAGGGAGCTCCTTAAGCACCCCCAACCCTCCCTTCTGGCCCTCAGGATCCTACAGGATCCCATGGCATTCCCAGATCCCAGTGCCCAGGAACAGGATTCCAGGGATTCCCTGCCCACCCTGCTCCCTCCATCCCTCCCTTCCCCCTCTCCAGGATCCTCCAGGATCCCTGAGTACCCCCATCCCTTCTTCCCCTCATTCCTCCATACAGGATCCTACAGATCTCTGGATCCCCATGACCAGGGACAGAATCCCAGGATGGATCCCTGGGCACCCCCATCCCTCCCTTCCCATTCTCAGGATCCTACAGGATCCCATGGCATTCCCAGATCCTGAAGCCCAGGGAGAGGATCCCAGGGATTCCCTGCCCACTCTGATCCCTCCATCCCTCCCTTCCCCCTCTCCAGGATCCCATGGCAGATCCCTGGATCCCTGTGCCAAGGGATGGGATCCCAGGGGTTCCTTAAGCACCTTGATCCCTCCCTTCCCCTCTCAGGATCCTACAGGATCCCAGGGCAGATCCCTGGATCCCCATGATCACAGAAAGGATCCCAGGATGGAGCTGTGGGAACTCCCAGAGCATCCCCATCCCTCCCTTCCCACTCTCAGGATCCTGCAGGATCTCATGGCAGATCCCTGGATCCCCAAACCGAGAGTCCCAGGGATTCCCTGCTCCCTCCATCCCTCCCTTCCCCCTCTCCAGGATCCCCCAGGGATCCCGGAGCCGCTGGGAGCAGCAGGAACCCGCCGGAGCACATTCCTGGCACACGGAGGTTCTGCTTATCAAGGACACAATTCCCAATCCTTTCATAACCCTGGAAGGAGGGAGGAGCCTCTGGATAAAACCCCGGCCTTCACCTCCATCCTGCTGCTCCCACCAGGAATTCCCGGCCTCTGGAATGATTCTCTGCCCACTGTCACCCCCGAGGGAGGTGACAAAGACCCCTGGATGCACAGAACTCGGGGATGCTCCAGGATTTTGTCCCAGGGCACAGGGGGCAGTGTGTTCCCAAGGATCCCAGCAGCTCCAGGAAAAGTGGGATCCGCTCCTTCCCATTCCAAAAAAAGCCCCCAGGAGGGAAATGAGGAATTTTGGGTGACAATCCCCCATGGAAAACCCTTTGGGATCAGTCTCCAGGTGCTGTTGGGACATGGGGAAAAGCTCAGAATTCCCATCCCAGTTTGGAATTGCGAGTCCCAAAAGGGAACCTGGCCTGACAAACCACGGAAAAAAAACCAAAACAACTTCCAGAATGTTTCATTCCCGGAGCCACAAATGCATCCATCAAGCCCAAACCCAGCAAATCCAACCCTCTGGAAGCAAAGGAGGCCGGATTTCCCTCAAATCCCATCCCAGCAGACTTTTCCAGGCATTTTTCCCATTCCCCAAACCCCCAAACCCCCGGGAGTTGCACTCCCAGATTTCCAGAGGGGGTTTGGAGCTGGATCTCCACACCAGGATTTTTTGGGGAGAGCAGCAGGAACAGCCTGGATTTCATCCCAAAGATCCCGACCTGTTTTGGAGGATTTTCCTGCTCTCCCAGCTGATTTTTGTCCCAAGCCCAGCCCTGTCCCAGCCCTCTGGAGCAGGCAGGATGTGCAGCCTGGACGCTGCCAGAGGCTCTCCCATCATTTTGTTTTTTTTCTACGGATTTCCACCCTCGGGAGGAAATCCTGCCCTGGAGAGGTTTGGGATGAGAGGATCCCAAATCACCCGAGTGGGGGAAGACAAAAAAAATGGGGAGAAACCTGGAGGCAGCGAGGCTGTGATGGGGACAAGGGAGGGGACAAGGGGGAGCCACCTCCTGGAGCCAAGTTCCTTGGGGACAAGGGTGGGACACTGGAGGGGACAAGGGTGGGACAGAGGTGGAGAGGCACCTCCTGGAACCGAGTCTGTGATGGGGACAGTTGGGGACAATGGAGGAGACAATGGAGGGGACAAGGGAGGGGACAAGCATGGGGCTAAGGGTGGAAAATACCTCCTGGATCTGAATCCCTTGGGGACAACTGGGGACAATGGAGGGGACAAGGGAGAGGACAATGGGAGGGACAATGGAGGGGACAACTGGGGACACTGGAGGGGACAAGGCTGAAGGTGGGAGGCACGTCCTGGATCTGAATCCCTTGGGGACAGTTGGGGACAATGAAGGGGACAAGAGGACAAGGATGAAGGGGGGAGGCACCTCCTGGAGCTGGGTCCATGACAGGGACAGTTGGGGACAATGGAGATTAGGTACAATGGAGGGGACAATGGAGGGGACAACTGGGGACAATGGAGGGAACAAGGGTGGGACAGAGGTGGAGAGGCACCTCCTGAACCAAGTCTATGATGGGGACAATGGAGAGCACCAGGGTGGGACAAGGATGGTGACAGAACCCCCCTTTCAAAGAGAGCTGTGACACCCCTACTCCTGCCCCCACGGGACCCCACGGTGTCCCCACGATGTCCCCAGCCAGCTCCAGACCCCACCCTGACCCCAGAGCCACCACCTGTCCCTGTCCCCGTGTCACACCCACCCCGGACTTTCGGCACCTCTCACCCCCCCCAGGGCTGGAGCCACCCCCGGGGGACGCTGGAGGGGACGTTGTGCTGTCCCCGATGTCACCACCTGTGCCCCATGCAAATCTCGGCTTCCTCGCCACCCACCACCCACGGGGCAGCGGGGGCAGGAGCCCTAAAAATACCCCAAAAACACCCCAAAACCCACTTAAAAAACCAGCCCCAAAACACCCCATAAAACACATCCAAACCGCCCCCAAAACACCTTAAAAATACTTCATAAAACATCCTAAAAACACCCCCAAAACCACCCCAAAAACCAGCCCCAAAAATACCATAAAACACATCCAAACTGCCCCAAAACACCTCAAAACCACCCCATGAAATACCCCATAAAGCACCTCCAAAACACCTCAAAAACACCCCATAAAACACCCTAAAAACACCCCAAAACCACCCCCGAACTACTCAAACTCACCCCAAAGCCACCCCAAAACCAGCCCCAAGACACCCCATAAAACACATCCAAACCACTCCCAAAACATCTCTAAAACACCCCATAAAACACTCCCAAACCACCCCCAAACTGCCCAAACTCACCCCAAAAACACACCAAAACTACCCGAAAAACAGCCCCAAGACACTCCATAAAACACACTCAAACCGCCCCCAAAACACCGCAAAAACACCCCATAAAACACCCTAAAAACACCCCATGAAACATCCCATAAAACACCTCAAAACCACCCCAAAACCACCTCCAAACTACTCGAACTCACCCCCAAAACACCCCAAAAATATCCAAACTCGCCCCCAAAACACCTCAAAAGCACCCCATAAAACACCCCCAAACTGCCCAAACTCACCCCAAAACCACCCCATAAACACCCCCAAAATGCCACAAAACACTCAAAAAAATCCCCCAAACCCACCCCAAGAACACCCACTCTAAGAACACCCCCAAAACTACCCCAAAACCACCACAAACACCTTAAAAAACCCACCTTAAAACCACCCAAAAACCGCCCCCGAGAGCTGATCCATGTGGAGCACAGCCCTGAACACGCTGGGAAGCAGCAGCAGGATTTGGGATGGATCTGGGATGGATTTGGGATGGATTTGGGATAGATCTGGGATGGATCTGGGATCGCTCTCCCTGCCCATCCCTCATCCCCAGGGATGGATCCTGCTGCTGTATCCATGGAAAACGCTCCCAGCCCTTCCCTGTTGCCATGGGGCTCCTCTCCCGCAGCCAGATGCTCCTGCCGGGATGCAGGGAGCACATGGATCACCCTGGGATAAAGGGGGGGGAACTCCTAATTCCCATCCCAGAAGTGAAAATCCCAAAAAGGAAACCCGGTCACAAAAATCGTGGGGAAATATAAAAATAAAGGAACCCAGAGAGGAGACACAAATTCATCTGTCAACTCCAAATCCAGGAAATCCAAGCCTTGGAAGGAAAAAAAGGATGCAGGGAGGACTGGGATCATCATCCCAGGGTTGCAGGGAGCACATGGATCATCCTGGGATGAAGGAGGGGAAACTCCCAATTCCCATCCCAGAACTGAAAATCCCAAAAGGAAACCCAGTCTCAAAAATCATGGGAAAAAATAAAAATAAAGGAACCAAGTGAGGAGGCACAAATGCATCCATCAATCCCAAATCCAGGAAATCCAAGCCTCGGGAAGGAAAAATGGGATGCAGGGAGGACTGGGATCATCATCCCAGGGATGCAAAGAGGACATGGATCATCCTGGGATGATGAAAGGGGGGAAACTCCCAGTTCCCATCCCAGAACTGAAAATCCCAAAAGGAAACCCGGTCTCAAAAATCGTGGGAAAAAAATTAAAAATAAAGGAACCCACAGAGGGTTTCATTTCCGGAGACATGAATGCGTCCATCAATCCCAAATCCAGGAAATCCAACCCTCTGGAAGCAAAAATGGGATGCAGGGAGGACTGGGATCATCCCAAGGATTTAGGACGACCAGGATCATCATTCCAGGGATGCAGGGATAACTGGGATCATCCCAGGGTGAATCCCAAACCCTTTTAAGGCCCCATAATCCTCACCAGCCCCATCTCAGCCTGGAATGGGAAGCCCCTCCTGGTGCTGCTCATCCTGCAGGATTTGTGATCCCAAGGACACTCCACAGGCACAGAAAACTGGGATGGGGCTGGGAATTCTGCTGGAATTGGGATCCCTGGAGGGATCCCCAAACCTTTCCAGTCCCTGGCCTTGCACAGCCCTTCCCATCCCGGGGTATCCCTGGATGTGTTCTGGCTGCCACATCCCCGGGGATTCCCAGTGATTCCCAGTGGATCCTGGTGAATCCTGGTGAATTCCAATGATTCCCAGTGAATTCTCAATTAATCCCAGTGAATTCCTGGTGAGTCTCAGTGAATCCTGGTGAATTCCCAGTGAATCCCAGTGATTCCCAGAGAATCCTGGTGAATCCCAGCAAATTCCCAATGAATCCCAGTGGATCCTGGTGATTCCCAGTGAATCCCAATGAATCCCAGTGAATCCCAGTGGATCCTGGTGATTCCCAGGGAATTCCCAGTGAATCCCAGCATGGAGCACCTGCTCCCAGCGCAGCAGGCAGGGAATGCCCGGCTGCAGGTTCGGAAGGGAAGGGCCAGAAGGGAAGGGATCCTCTGGATCCTTGGGATCCTCTGGATGGTGGCCCCAGCCTCCCTCTGGAATTTCGGAGGTGGGGCAGGTTATCCCGGGAATCCCGGGATGGGCCGGTTCCCTCAGCCCACAGCTCCTGTTATCCCATTCCTCCCACTTTGTGAGGGAAAGGATTGATTTTCCTGGGAACCCCAAGCTCCAGGAACATTCCCTCACCCCACAGCTCCCTGTTATCTCATTCCTCCCACTTTGTGAGGGAAAGGATCGATTTTCCTGGAAAATCTGGGCTCCAGGAACATTCCCTCACCCCATAGCTCCTGTTATCCCCATCCCTGCCGCTCTGGAAAGGAAGGATTGATTTTCCTGGGAGATCCAGGCTGCAGGCAGCTCCCTGTTATCCCATTCCTCCCACTTTCTGAGGGAAAGGACGGATTTTCCTGGGAAATACGGGCTCCAGGCAGGTTTCCCCACCCCACAGCTCCCGTTATCCCAATCCCCCCGCCCCGGGAAGGAAGGAAGGATTGATTTTCCTGCTCAGGCCGAGCCGGGCCCGGCCCCGGGAACAATCCCGGCCTCGCACTCCCCGGGGGAGGGGACGGAGCGGCTCCCAAACCTCCGGGATTCGGGAATTCCTTATCCAGGAGCATTCCCGTGGGTTTGGGATGGGCAGGAGCACAGGGATCCTCAGCACAGCCTCCTGCCCTAAAAGCGTGGGGTGTTTAGGGCTGGGATTGAGCTGACCCTGCCCGGCCCCACAGCACGGCTGGGCTGGCCCTGGCCCTGGCCCTGTCCCCAGACACTGATCTGGGGGTGCCATCCCTGCCCAGGACAGGGGGGTGGGGACCACAGGCTCCAACCCCAAGCACCAAAACCATCCCAGGATTTTGTGATCCCCATCCCTATTCCCATCCCTGTCCCCACCCCTATTCCCATCCCCCTGTCCCCATCCCTGTCCCTGACCCCCCCCAGCCCTGTCCCCAACTCCGTTCCTCGGGCTCCATCTCATTGTTTCCCCCATCCAAACCCCCCAAATTCCCGCTGCCCGCGGGGCCATTCCGGGACCCCCCGACCCCTCTGAGCGCCCCGGGATGGGATTTTGGGTTTTTCCCCTCTGCAGCTTTTGGGAAGCGAGCAGGACCGGGGAGGGGGGGAAATTACAGATACACAAACCTACATTTAAATAGAAAATATTTTTTTTTTAAAGAGGGGAAAACCCGGGAGGAGGCGAACAGAGCCCCCCGCTCCCTTCTCTCCCCGGCGCGGCCCTACCTGCTCCCAGCGGCGGCGGCGGCGGGGCCGGGGATGCGGGAGGAGCCGCAGGGATGCGGGAGGAGGAGCTGGGGGGATGCGGGAGGAGCAGCCGGAGAGAGGCGGGAGGAGCCGGGAGGATCCAGGAGGAGGAGCCGGAGGATGCGGGAGGAGCAGCCGGAGGGAGGAGGAGCCCCGCGGAGGAGGCGGCGGACAATGGCGGGCACAGCGCGGGGCGGGGCGGCGCCACCTCCCGGTCACCGCCCGCATTGCACGGGGCACGGCTGGGCTCCCCCGGTGTCCCCCTGAGTGTCCCCAGGGTGCTCCTCATTGCACAGAGCCCGGCCTGGTGTCCCCCGGTGTCCCCCTGAGTGTCCCCGGGATGCCCCGCATTGCACAGGGCCAGGGCTGGTGTCCCCTGGTGTCCCCCTGAGTGTCCCCGGAATGCTCCGCATTGCACAGAGCCCGGCCTGGTGTACCCTGGTGTCCCCCTGAGTGTCCCCGGAATGCTCCGCATTGCACAGAGCCTGGCCTGGTGTACCCCGGTGTCACTCGTTGTTACTCGGTGCCCTCCTGTGTCCTCCTGAATGTCCAGGGGATGTTCCCTGCCACCCTCCGCATTGCACAGAGCCCGGCCTGGTGTCCCCCGGTGTCCCTCGGGTGCTCGCTGGTGTCCCCAGCATGGGATGATCCCCCCTAATTCCGTCATCCTCCTTCCCCATCCCTGCACCCCTCTCCTGTCCCCCTGGTGTCTCTCCCATGTCCCCAGGGTGTCCCCATGTGTGAGCAGGCCCCAACAGCCTCAACAACAAATCCCAGGATAGTTCCCAGTGGATCATCCCCTGTCCCGGCATGGATCATCCCCTGTCCCAGCATGGATCATTCCCAGTCCTGGTATGGATCATCCCCAGCATGGATCACCCCCTGTCCTGGCATGGATCATTCCCTGTCCTGGCGTGGATCATTCCTTGTCCCAGCATGGATCGTTCCCTGTCCTGGCATGGATCATTCCCAGTCCTCCTCTTCCCCTTTGAACCCCCGGACCCTTCTCCAGTGCACCCCACTTTGCTAATGTGAGAAGAGACGGGGGTCCCCCAGAGCCAGCAGTGGGGACCCCCCTGTTCCCACCAGCCCACGGAGACAGGAATGTGTGGGATGAAGCTGGAGCTGCTTTCCTGGGATCCCACGGCATCAGCCGGCTGGGAGCGGCCGTGGGGTGCAGGGGGGTTAAATTAGGGCGTGCAGGGAGGGGGTTAAGGCACGGAGGTGCAGATAGTGGGGTGCAGGTAGTGGGGTTCAGATAAGGGGTACAGGCGGGGGGGTTCAATCAGGAGGGTGCAGGAGGAAGGGTGAAGACAGTGGCGTGCAGATGGCGATGCAGATAATGGGGTGCAGACAGTGGGGCGCAGTGGGGGGTACAGGCAGAGGGGGTTCAGTCAGGGTCATGCAGGTGGGAGGGTGCAGATTGTGGGGTTCAGGCGTACGGGATCGAGGTGAAAGAGAGAAGGTGCAGATACTGGGGTGCAGATGGGGGTACAAATAATGGGGTGCAGACAGTGGGGTGCAGCCACTAAGGTGCAGGCAGTGGGGTACAGACAGTGAGGTACAGAGAGTGGGGTGTAGGTAATGGGGTGCAGCCATTGAGGTTCAGACAGTGGGGTGCAAATAATGGGGTGAAGAGGGTGTGGTGCAGGTAATGGGGTGCAGACAGGAGCACACGGAAGATAATTCTGACCACCATCTGGCCCTGTACAGCGTAATATACCGGCAGCGCCCCGCTTGGTCCCAGAGCCCGGATAGCTCAGTCGGTAGAGCATCAGACTTTTAATCTGAGGGTCCAGGGTTCAAGTCCCTGTTCGGGCGACTCTCCTTTTTCAAAATTTTTTTTTTTTTTTTTTTTTTTTTAAGTTCCTGCCAGAATTCCCCGCAGGCGGAGCCGGGACCCTCCGGAGGGCAGCGCCGGCCGTGCCGCGGGTGTAAAAAAGGCGTTTTTTCGGGGAAAAAAAAAAATGGGACAGCGAAAAACTAAAGAAAAAGTGCTGACGCCCGAACAGGGACTTGAACCCTGGACCCTCAGATTAAAAGTCTGATGCTCTACCGACTGAGCTATCCGGGCTCTGTGGATTCAGCCCAGTCAATGCTTTTATCACCGCACAGCGGGGCGGCCTCTCCTGGTTTTTCCCGGGAATTTGGGTCCGTTCTCGGCGTGCGGTTCCCTCCCCTCGGGCCAAACACAAAATCAGACAAAATATTTTAATTATTTCTGTCCGAGTCGGCCACAAACTCAGCACACGACACCGGATTTTGCTGTTGGCACCCAGCGATTCCCCTTTGGTCGCTTCCCTGGGCCAGGATTAATTTGGACTTTTCCAGACGTGGATCCCAGTTTGAGAGGGAGCTCTGGAAATAATTCAGTCCCACCCCAGGGACAAGGTGACCTGGAGTAGGTGATACAGGAAAATGTGGGGTTTGTAATGAATAGAGCTGGATATTCTCATGTCCAGGTGGATTTCCCAGTGGATGTTATAATGTCCAGGAGAACATCCTGATGTCCAGGTGGGTATTCAAATGAAGATAACTCAGCTCTAGGACAAAGGGACCTTGAGGATTTTGCCGAGTCAGCACTGTTTTCATAGACGCCCTTTGGCGTTTTGATTTATTCCATCCTTAAGGCTCGATAATTCAGGGTGTCCTTGAGTTCAGGGCTGTTCCTGTGCCGGCCCCACTGAGCTCTCCATCCTTGATTAGACTTGAAAATGTACAAAGGTCTTCCATCAAAGAACAGCCTGACTTGAGAGAATTTTTTTTTCCAGGCATTTTCTTATTATTTTCATTAATATTTATCAGCCATCGTTATTGTCGATTTTTATTTATTAAAATTTGTCATCTGGCATTAAAATCTTACATTATGCAAAATATCCATTATTACAATATGCAAAATATCACATTATACAAAATACTATCAGTATTTATTATTTAGTATTATTTTATGCATTTATTAGCAAAAATAATACATATTATATATTATATATTGTATATTATATAATACATTATATAGTTCAATATTAATTAAATTATATAAATAAAATTCAATAATATAATTATAAATAAATATAATTTATAATATAATTGTAAATAATTATATTTACAATTTATATAATAGAATATAAGAAATACTTATATATTTTAATATTAATTTTATTACGCTATTTTGATATAAAATAATATATAATATTAGTTATATATTATATATTAATTATTAATAAATTTACTATTTATATACTTTTGTATTATATTATGTATATGTATATCTATTATTACATTATTACATTATTATGTATATGATATATTATAATATAATATGTAATGTAATATTTAATATAACATAGTCATTATATAATATAATATAATATATACTGTGTAATAGATAATAAATAGATAATATATTATATGTATTATAAAAATTTATATATTTAAAATATATAATATGTTTATTATAAATATATAATAGATATATTATATATATTATAAAACATAATATATTTTAAAATATTTTTTACATCGAAGTTAAAAAAAGATATATATTTGAATTAAAAGTTTAAAATTATTTCTTGACATTCTCCACCAGGAGGCACCGCCGGGGTCCTCCAGCCGCTAGGGGGCGCCACATCCCCATGACGTCACCACGTCCCTTCTGGCAGCACGTCCCCCTCCGCTCTATGGCCCCGCCGCCATGTTGGCCGCGAGGGGAAGCGGCGGGCCCGGACCCCGCTAAAATGGAGGCGCGGAGCCTTCAGGGGGTCTAGGGGCTCCTTCCCCTCCCCGACCCCCAGGCCGGAGCCCATGGAGCGGCTGTAGGGTGAGCGCGGAGCCGAGGGGAACGCGGGGGTTCCCGGGGGGCGCAGGGCTGAGCGGGCGGTGAGGAGGCGCGGGGGGAGCGGGAGGCGGTGCCGGCGGGAGGGGCCTGAGCCGGCGGGAGCGTCAACGGACTTTTATCCCTTCCCAGGAAATTCTGGGACGAATTGCGATTGTCCCGCCTGGAGAAGGGAAACTTGGCGGTGATTTAATCATTAACCGGCCAGAAAAGATGTGTGGGGAATGTTTCCAAAGGCCTGGAGAAGGGGCAATGGCCTCAGGCTGACACAGGGCAGGCTTAGGTGGGAATATTTATTTTGGGAATAAATTCTTCCCCGGGATGGAATTCCCACACAATCCGTGCCTTCTCTGTCCCTGGAAGTGCCCCAGACCAGCCTGGAGCAGCCTGGAATTGTGGAAATTGTGAAATGGGATGAATTTTAAGGCCTTTTCCAAGGCGAATTCTGGAATTCAGATTCCTGGAATCCTGGAATTCCAGGATTTCACCCTCATAAACAACCTGAGGAATCCATCCCTCAAAACACGGGCTTTGTTCACAAAACCTTTGAGAAAAGCTCATTTTTTTTTTTCCCCTTTTAAAACAAAGATAAACCCAAATCGAGACTTTCAAGGTGGTGGAAATTCATCCTTATCCCGAATTCCTGGAGGGATTTGGGGACATTGGCAGAGCAATTCTCTCTTTTGTCACTTTTGATTGATCACTTCTGCTTTTCCTCCCTCTTTTCACAACATTTCGCAAGAGTTGCACAACTTTTTAAATTTGTTATCTTTTATTTACTCAAAGTTTGGGTGGTGGTTTTTTTTTTGTGTGTTTTTTTTAGGCGGATCTTTTTTAGGGAACAGCCCAAAAAATTCTTGGCAGGCGCAAAAATCACCTCGGGTACAAATCAGAATTAAAAAAAAAAAAAATTAAATTAAAAGGGTTAAATTAATTTTTTTTTAATAATGAGGGGTTTTAAATTAAAAGGGTTAAATAAAAATAAAATAAATTTTATTTTTTAATATAAATAAAAAGGTTTTTTTAAATTAAAAGGGTTAAATAATTTTTTTAAAATAAAAAGGTTTTTTTTTTAAATTAAAAGGGTTATTATTTTTTTTAATAAAAAGGGTTTTTTAAATTAAAAGAGTTAATCCTCTCAGGGACTCTGATAAGGACAAACTTCATTATCAGTGACTTCATGATGTGCTTATTTAAAGCCTCCAGGGCTGTTTTTACCCAAATTCCCTAAAAAATTCCTAAAATTCTCTTAAAAATTCCCTTCAAATTCCCTTAAAAATTACCTAAAATTTCCCTTAAAAATTCCCTTAAAATTCTCTTAAAAATTCCCTAAAAAATCCCCTTAAAAATTACCTAAAATTCCCCTAAAAATTCCTTAAAATTCCTTAAAATTTCAACTTGATTTTCAATATTGTCCTTTATTTCAAAGCCAGGGAAAAAAAAATCGCTCTCACCTGAACCCAACCCTTCTGCTTTAAATAGAATTTAAAAACTAATTTTTTCCCCCTTAAATTTAGATTTTAAAAAACCCAGTGAGTTTTACCTTGAGTTTTCAGCCACTTGATATTTTTAGGGTTTGGGTTTTTTTTTTTTTTTAAATTTGTGGTTTCGTGGGGGTTTTTTAGTGTCTCAAAAAGGAATTTTTAGTCCTCAAAAGAGGCAAATGAGTTTTTCCCTTGGCGGGGGGTGGAAATTTTTGGAGTGGAAAATTTACTCAGTGGGTGACTCGGGACTGATTCACCATTTCCTCTCGATATTTTTTTTTTTTTTTTCTCATTTCCCCCCCTTGGAAATTCATTCTGGCGGTTGGGAAAGTGAAAATTGGGCCATTTCCAAGTGAAATTTGGAAATATTCCAAATTTCTGGGCTGGCCGAGCATGAAATTCCCCCCTTTTTTTGTTTATTTTTAAATTTAAATCCCCCTTTTTTTGTTTATTTTTAAATTTAAATTCCCCTTTTTTGTTTATTTTTAAATTTAATTGCCCCCTTAATTTTGTTTTTAAATTTAAATTCACCCTTGTTTATTTTTAAATTTAAATTCACCCTTTTTTTGTTTATTTTTAAATTTAAATCCCCCTTTTTTGTTTATTTTTAAATTTAATTGCCCCCTTAATTTTGTTTTTAAATTTAAATTCACCCTTGTTTATTTTTAAATTTAAATTCCCCTTTTTTGTTTATTTTTAAATTTAATTGCCCCCTTAATTTTGTTTTTAAATTTAAATTCACCCTTGTTTATTTTTAAATTTAAATTCACCCTTTTTTGTTTATTTTTAAATTTAAATCCCCCTTTTTTGTTTATTTTTAAATTTAAATCCCCCTTTTTTGTTTATTTTTAAATTTAATTTCCCCCTTAATTTTGTTTTTAAATTTAAATTCACCCTTGTTTATTTTTAAATTTAAATCCCCCTTTTTTGTTTATTTTTAAATTTAATTCCCCCTTTTTTATTTTTAAATTTAAATTCCCCCTTTTTTATTTTTAAATTTAAATTTCCCCTTTTTTAATTTTTAAATTTAAACTTCCCCCTTTTTATTTTAAAATTTTAATTCCACCTTTTTTATTTTTAAATTTAAATTCCCCCTTTTTATTTTTAAGCTTTAATTCCCCCTTTTTATTTTTAAATTTAAATTCCCTCTTTTTTATTTTTAAATTTTAATTCCCACTTTTTAAAATTTTTAAATTTAAAATCCCCCTTTTTAAATTTATTATAGTGGAAATTTTAGGAATTTCCACCATGTGGGAGCTTTTTCGGGGGGCTGTATCTTTAATTTTTGTGATTTTTTTCTGCCTGGAAATATTTTAAAACTCATGAACAAAACCTTAATTAACCCCGAGATTAATTTCTAATTAAATATGAATATTTAAGAGAACCAAACTACCCAAAAAAAATCAATTTATTTGTTAAAACTCGGAGGTTTTGAGTGATAAAATCAGCGCTGAAAAGGTTAAAACTCATCACTGGGGCAGCAAAATTCCTTTTCTAGGAAAGGGGAGGGGGAAAAAAATTCAAATTTTTCCTCCTTTCTCGGCCACTTTCGGTCCCTCCCTTTGGGCGAGGCTTGAAAAAAGCGATTTTAGAAAAAAAAAAAAATAAACCCTAAAAACCTCCCGGAGCATCTTCAGGACGTGGCTGAGCCTTTCCCGGGATTATCCCAGAGAAAAAAAATCCCAGGAAAATAATCCCGGGATATTTCTGACAGAAAAAAATCAAGGTGGGTAAATCCAGCTCCTTTTAATATTTTTTGATTTTTTTTTTCTGTCAGAAAACCGTTAAAAATTAAGGAAATATTAACTGAGAAGTGCTTAAAGCTGTTATAATTTGAATTATTTTATGTAATTGTTGATGCTCCTCAAAAATTTGAGTATTTGATCAACCCTGTCCAGCTCATTTTGGGAGTTTTAATGCCATTTTATGTTCAATATTTTGTTTTTTTACATCAGAAATCTGTTAAAATTTAAGGAAATATCAACTGGGAAGGGGTTAAATCTCTTAGAATTTGAATTATTTCATGTCACTGTTGATGCTTCTCACAAATTTGAATATTTGATCAACCCTGTCCAGCTCGTTTTTCAGATTTAATGCCATTTTATGTTCAATATTTTGATTTTTTTCCATCAGAAATCTGATAAAAATTAGGGAAATGTTAACTGGGGAGTAATTAAAGCTGTTATAATTTGAATTATTTTATGTAATTGTTGACGCTCCTCAAAAATTTTTGTATTTGATCAACCCTGTCCAGCTCATTTTGGGAGTTTAATGCCATTTTATGTTCAATATTTTGATTTTTTTTTCCATCAGAAATCTGTTAAAATTCAGGGAAATATTAACTAGGAAAGGGATTGAAGCTGCAATTCTAATTTGAATTATAATTTAGAAATTTGAATATTTGCTGCACTCGGATCGACCCTTCCCAAATATTTGAAGGTGTTGGATTTTTGGGAATGATTTTATTCCATTTTTATTCCACAGAAATGCTGGAAAAACCCTCAGAACTCTCCCCTAAAATCCCTAAAAAATTCAATTTTTAACAGCTGGGACAGGGATTGAAGTTCCCTGAGCTCAGAATTGGCGCCAAAATTCAGATTTTTATTTTTATTTTTGGTGTGTGTTTTGATGTTCCAGCCTGTTTTGTCTGCAGCCGCATTCCTGAGGCAGGAATTTGATTCTTTCCAAAATATTCATTTTAAACTCATCATTTGTGCCTCAAATTCCTGAAAATTCCTGTGGGAATAAATCCATTTCTCCAGGAAAATTCCCTGAAAAACAGTTTCGATTTTACTTGGAAAATTTGGAGGCTTTTTGTTTTTGCATTTTTCAAATCTCATGATTTTATTTATAATTAATTTTTTTAAAAAAAATGAAATTAAAATGTGCTATTAAAATTTGTAATTGAAATCAAAATTAAAATACCACACGGTGAAAATATCCCAAAAATTACATCGTTCAGACAAACCCAGGAGTCAGTTTTGGGAATTTTTTTCCTGCTTTAACCTAAATTTTTCCCCCAAAAAATATCAGAGTTTATTTGCAACCAGATTCTTATAAAAATTAGGATTTTAATCCCAATTTCAGGGCTGGGGAGACAGAAATTTTGACTCAATGTCAAGACTTTGAGCCAGTTCAAGTTGCTTTTTTTCCCCACTATTTAATTAACAATAATTCCTGTTTTTTTCCAAATTTTCCAGCCCTTTTTTTAGGGAAGAATTTCAGTGGATTTGAGGATGGCTGAGCTGATTTTTGTGGGAAAAATCCCAATTTTTCAGGATTTTTCCCTGCAAGGAAAGTGGAGAATTTTACAGCATTCCTGCTCATCCAGGAATGGAGAGAATTCCCTGGGGATGTGACTCAGCTGCTCTGAGTCAGGAATTTCACCCTCTGGGATGTTTTCCTGATGGGATCATGAAAAGTCCCTAAAATCCCCCAGCAGGGCATGGAATTCCAGAGAATTCCAGAGGAATCCTGGGCTCACCCAGTGCCACCTTCTGTGTCCCAGGACCATTTCCAGGGACAATTCCAGGGATGGGGCAGCCAGGGATTCTCTGGGAATTCCAGCCCAGAGTGGAGTTTTGGAAGGATTTATTCCCAAAATCCCATCCAAACCAGCCCATGGAATCCTGGAATGGTTTGGGATGGAAAGGATTTTTTTTCCTTATTTTCCCCCTTTTTTTTTTCCTTATTTCCCCTCTTTTTTTTCCTTATTTCCCCTCCTTTTTTTTTTCCTTATTCCCCCCCTTTTTTTCCCTTATTTCTCCCCTTTCTTTTTCCTTATTTCCCCCCCGTCTTCTTTTTCCCCCCTTTCTTTTTTGCCCCTTCTTTTTTCCTCCCCCATTTTTCCCCCTTTTTCCTCCCATTTCTTTAGGAAAAAAGGTTGGAAAAACCTTTGGGATCAGCAAGTCCAATCCAGGAATCTTTAGGGTTGGAAAAGACTTTTGGGATCAGGAAGCCTAACCTAGTTGGAAATCCTAGAATCTTTGGGTTTGGGAAAGCCTTTGGGATCAGCAATTCCAACCTAGAAATCTTTAGGGCTGGAAAAGACTTTTGGGATCAGGAAATCCAGCCCAGCTGGGACTCCTGGAACCTTTAGGGTTGGAAAAACCTTTAGGGTCAAGAAGTCAAACCCAATTGGGGATCATGGAATCTTTAGGGTTGGGAAAGACCTTTGGGATCAAGAAATCCAAGCCAGGTGGGAATCCTGGAATGTTCAGGGTTGGAAAAGACCTTTGGGATCAGGAAATCCAACCCAGTTGGGAATCCTGGAACCTTGAGGGAATCCTGGAATCTTTAGGGTTGGAAAGACCTTTGGGATCAGCAAACCCAACCCAGTGTCCCCAAGTGCCACCTCCAGAGGGATTTTTGATCCCTTCCATGGATTATAACCCCACCCCATTCCAACTTTTTCCAGGATAATTTTTCCCATTATTTTTTTTTCCACCCCCTCTGGAGCAGCACAGAGTGGGTTGGGATTAAAAACGGGATTTTAGGGCCGGTTTTAACCCCAAATCTGTTCCCAGGTCGGTGCTTGAACAGCTCCTCACTGCCAGGATGAGCTTCCCAAATTCCAGCCAACATCCAGGAGCCGGGAATTCCTGCAGGATCACCCTTGGACAAGCCAATCAGGTAATTAGCAGCTAATTATCAACTAATTCCCCCTCACGCCCATCATTTCTTGGTGTTATTTCCTCCTCAGAGCAGTGATTTTTTTATTAAATCCAAGATATATTTAAATCTGGAGAATTTATCCTAAAAAATTGGGATTTAGCCTGAGGAATTTGTTCTCTTTCACATTCATGATTCAGGAATATTTTCAAGGGAAAAAAATCGATTTAAAAGGATAAAAAGGATTGAAAAGGACATAAAAATATGGATTTATGGATATTTTTGTGCTGGATTTTTACTTACAGTATTCCAGCTTTTTTTTTTCTCTCCAAATATTGGAGCTTTTTTCACCTTAGTTGGGTTAAATTTATAATATTTAAAATTAATTTCCTTTAGTAATTCATTGTTGTTTTGGTTGTTTTGGGTTTTTTGGTTTTGTTTTGTTTTGTTTTGTTTTTTTTTGAGGCAGTTTAGGGACTATTTAGACTGGAAATTATCCAAAATTCCTGGAGTTTCCCTGGAATAAAAAACCATCAGAGCAGAAAAAATCACAAATAAAAATCAGCTGGGGAAAAAAAGAAAAAGAAAAATCAGAAATTCAAATTCCCACAGCCAATTCCTTGGGGGGGAAAAAAATCCTTCCAATATCAGGGAATGTGGTGAGAGTGGAAATAAATTTGGATTTTCCGTTTAAAGAAAATTCAGGAGCTTGAAAATCCAAATCCAGTGGGAAAAAAAAGAATAAATAGAGGGAAAATATTGGTTTTATCACCACTCAATGTCCTGGGAAAAGTGGAAAAAACTTTCAATGGGAACGGGATGTTGGAAAACATTTATCTGGGAAAATTCAATTTTCCTTCAATTCCAATTCCAATTTTCCTTCAATTCCAATTCCAATTTTCCTTCAAATCCAATTTTCCTTCAATTTCATTGAATTCAATTTCAATTTTTCTTCAGTTTCAATTTAATTAAATTCAATTTCAGTTTCATCCAATTCAATTTCTCCCTAAAATAAACCCAATTTTGTTTTTACTTTGAGAATTTTAAGTCTTTACATTTTCCAAACAACCACATCCAAAGGGGAAGGGTTTAAACCCAAATCCCTTGGGATATTTTTTGATGTGGATTTTTTTTTTTTTTTTTTTTTGGAGGGGGGAATTATTTCAGATTTTGGAATAATTATTTTGTGTGTTTTACAGGTGGTTCCCAAAGTGCCCCTGCTGAGGATCCTGCAGGCTGCGGGGGCCCAGGGTGACACCTTCACACTCAAAGAGGTGGGAGCACAAACCGGGGTTTTTATGGGATTTTTAAATGGGAATTGGGATTTAATTCCCTGTGTTTACACCCTTACCTGGGAAATGTTCCCCTTTTACCTGAAGGGGCACTTTGGGGTCCTTTTTGGGACTTTTTCAGGACGGTTCAGGGTCACTTTAGGGACACTTTGGGGATGGTTCAGGGTCACTTCTTAGGGGCACTTTGGGGTCAGTTTTTGGGGACAATTTAGGGACACATCAGGGTTGCTTTGGGGTCACTTGTTGTACACTTTGGGGACATTTTGGGGTCACTTTTGGGGATGATTCAGGCTCACTTTCTAGGGTCTCTTTGGGGTCACTTAGGTCACTTTGGGGTCAGTTTTTGGGGACACTTTGGAGTCACTCATTGAGCACACTTCAGGGTCACTTTTTGGGGATGGTTCAGGGTCACTTTAGGGACACTTTGAGGTCACTTTGGGGTCAGTTTTTGGGGACACTTAAGGGTCATTTTTGAGGGACAGTTCAGGGACACCTTCACACTCAGAGAGGTGGGAGCACATCCTGGGAGTTTTCCTGAGTTTTTTTTGGGAATTGGGATGGGATTCACCCTTTAATTCCCTTACTTGGAAAATATTCCTGTTTTACCTGAAGAGGCACTTTGGGGTCACTTTGGGGACACTTTTTAGGGGCACATTGGGGTCACATTTTAGGGTAAATTTGAGGACACTTTGAGGTCACTTTTTGAGGATGGTTCAGGGTCAGTTTTTGGGCACTTCAGGGTCAGTTTGAGGTCAGTTCTTGGGGACACTTAAGGATCACTTTTGGGGGATGGTTCAGGGACACTTTAGGGTCACTTTTAGGGCACTTCAGTGTCAGTTTGGAGACATTTTGAAGTCAGTTTTTGGAGACACTTTTGGGACGCTTCAGGGTCACTTTTTGAGGACATTTCAGAATCACTTTGGGGTCAGTTTTTGGGGACACTTTGAGGACACTTGGTCACGTTTGGGGACACTTTGGAGGAACTGGGAATAACCCAAATTTAAACTGGGAATAATGCAGTTTGAACTGGGAATAATGCAGCTTGGATTGGGATATCCCTATTTTAAATGGGAATAATGCAGTTTGAACTGGGATAACTCCATTTTAAATGGGAATAATAGAATTTGAACTGGGATAACCCCATTTTGGACTGGGAATAACCCCATTTTGAACTGGGAATAATGGAGTTTGAACTGGGATAACCCCATTTGAACTGGAAAAAATGGAGTTTGAACTGGAATAACCCCATACTGAATTGGGAATAATGCAGTTTGAACTGGGATATCCCCATTTTAAACTGGAATAACCCCATTTCCAACTGGGAAAAATGCAGTTTGGATTGGGATATCCCCATTTGAACTGGAAATAATACAGTTTTAACTGGGATAACCCCATTTGAACTGGGATAACCCCATTTGAACTGGGAATAATACAGTTTTAACTGGGATAACCCCATTTGAACCACAACTTTTCCACCATCCACCTCATAACCTCTTCTCCAACACCCCCAAAACCACCTCTAAACCCCCGTCCCAGCACCCAGAGCAGCAGGACCTCCCAAAGCCCATGGAATCGGCAGGATTTTGGGGGGCTGAGGGCATGTCCTGTGCCCACAGGTGATGCACTTTTTGGGGCAGTACATCATGAACAGGCAGCTCTACGACAAGAGGCAGCAGCACCTGGTGCACTGCGGGGGAGACGAGCTGGGGGAGCTGCTGGGACTGCAGAGCTTCTCTGTCAAAGATCCCAGGTAAAAGGGGAAAAATTCACTTTTTTATATGGTTTTATATGGAAAAGTGCTGGTGGGATGAAGGGGCGGCTCTGTGGGGTTTGGGGTTTGTGTTTGCTCAAGGTTTGGAGGGTGAATTTCAGGAAAAACATTGAGTTTTCAAGTGGGTGTTGCAATGAGGAATTTTTAAAAATGTTAATTGGTTTTTTGGGGGGGGTTTTCTAGGGAAAAAATCAGTGTGGATTTGGGGTCTGTGTAGAAGAAAACCTCAGTGTGTTTTAGGATCCCTCTAGGAAAAAAAATTCACTGTTTTTTGGGGTCTCTAGTTTTAAAACTCACTGATTTTTTGGGGGTCTCTGGGGAAAAAATTCACTGTGGATTTGGGGTCAGTCTAGAAGAAAACCTCAGTGTGTTTTAGGATCACTCTAGGAAAAAACCTCACTGGGGTTTGGGGGTCTCTAGGGAAAAATTCCCTGTGGGTTTTAGGGGCTTCTCTGTCAAGGATCCCAGGTAAAAGGGGAAAAATTCACTTTTTTTATATGGTTTTATATGGAAAAGTGCTGGTGGGATGAAGGGGCGGCTCTGTGGGATTTGGGGTTCAAGGTTTGGGGGGTGAATTTCAGGAAAAATCTTGAATTTTGAGGTGAGTGTTGCAATGAGAAATTTTAAAAAGTTCTAATTAGGTTTCTTTTTTTTTTTGTTTTGTTTTTGAGGGGAAAATTATTTGTGGGTTTGGGGTCTCTAGGAATAAAATTCACTGGGTTTTAGTATCTAGAAAAAAATCACTGATTATTAGGATCTCTAGGAAAAAAAAAATCAAACCACCTCAGTGATTTCTTGTGTCTCTCTAATGAAAAAAACCCACTTTTTTTTGAGGTCTCTCTGGAAGAAAAACCTCCATTTTATACATAAACATTAGAAATAAATTTATATTGTAGAAATAAATATTACAGAAATACTTTATAGGAATATAACTATGGTACATAAATATTGTGTAAAAATATAAGTATTGTTTATAAATATTGGATATAGATGTTGTATACAAATATAAATATTATACATAAATAGATAATTTTATATATAATTGTATCTATTATAAATATACTATGTATTATAAATAATGTATAATAAATAAATGTATACTGTAAATATATAATATGATATTTATGTGAATATTTATAAATACTTAAAATTATAGATTTTATAATTAAATATATAAATATATTGTATTCTATTATATTTATTCTATTACATATATATAAATATTATGTATAGATATATAATATATTATAAATATTCTATATATTTAATAGATTAATACTATATATTATATATAATTATAAATATATTTGTGTTTATATAAAATATATAATAGTTTATAGATATTAAATATGAATATATGTAAATATGGGGCATAAATAGTGTATAACATAATTATTATATAAAATTATAAATATCATATGTAAATATAGTGTATAAATATAAATACTATATACAAACTAAATACAATATTAAAACAAAAACAAACATTACATCAAAACTTACTTACAAATAAATTGACCAAGAATTTTACACACAAATTTATTTAAAAATCAATGAATTAGTGATTTCTGAGTCACGTCTAAAGCAGATTTTTGTTGTCCCCAGCCCCGTGTACGAGATGCTGAAGAGGAACCTGAGCCCCGCTGCCCTCCCAGGTAGGTTGTTCCTGTTCCATAAATGTTTTGTGCCCTGGTAAGTACCACAAGGCAGAGCTGTGGCTGCAGGAGGAATAAACTTCTCTCAGGAGCTTTCCCAAGCAAATCTCTGAGTTTGTGTCTTTTCTGTGTGCCAGGAGCTGCTTGAGTGATGCCAAAAACCCCCAAATTTGGGTCAGAGTTAAATCCTGAAAATATCCCGTTCTTGATTAAAATCAATCCAAATCCATCTTTGTTGATTTCTTGGTGGTTTTTTTTTTCAGCTTCAGAGCTGCAAGTCCTTGCTCTCACCTCATTTGATGTTTTGATTATCTAAAAATTGTGCAAGGTTTTAATCTGGATTCTTGCAGCTTCCCCAGCTCAAATCAAACTCCACCTAAATGAAAAGTTGTTAATCTCAAATTAAACTGAGCTGGGGTGGATTCCTTAAAACCAGTTCCTGTTGTAGGACTGGGAGAAATCAACTCCACTGGCAGAGCTGTGGGATTTTTGTGCCACATTTCCCATTTTTTAATATGGATAAAATGGATTTATTCCATACCTGTGCACTTTTGTGTCACATTTCACACACTTTTTAACCAGATAAAGTGGATTTATTCCACAGCTGTGGAATTTTGGACTGCATTTCCCATTTTTTAAACAGTTAAAATGGATTTATTCCACAGCTGTGGAATTCTGTGCCACATTTTCCACTTTTTAAAAAAGGTAAAATGGATTTAATCCATGGCTGTGGAATTTTGTGCCACATTTCCTGGTTTTTAACCAGATAAAATGGATTTAATCCAGAGCTGTGGACTTCTGTGCCACATTTCCTGTGGGGTTTTTTTTGTATGGGGAAAATGGATTTATTCCACAGCTGTGGAATTTTATGCCACATTTCCCACTTTTTTAACCAGATAAAATGGATTTATTCCACGGCTGTGGACTTTTGTGCCACATTTCCCACTTTTTTAACCAGATAAAATGGATTTAATCCACAGCTGCGGGATTTTTTTGCCATTTTTAACCAGATAAAATGGATTTATTCCAAAGCTGTGGGATTTTGTGCCACATTTTTCATTATTTTAAACAGCTAAAATGGATTTAATCCACATCTATGGATTTTTGTGCCACATTTCCCATTATTTTAAACAGCTAAAATGGATTTAAACTTTTAGGAGGGCTCAGGCGCATGTGGAGAAATTACAAATTAATCCAGAATTCCAAACGTGGCCCTAAAGGATCCCGTTTTCTGCCTCAGATTGTTTTGGTTGTTTTTTTTTTAACAGAAGATTCTTTTCAAGAATATTGGGATTTTATTTTCCAGCAGAACCTTTTGAGTTGCCCTGGGAGTTTTTAGCTGTAGGAACACGGTGTGAGTGCTGTTCTGTGCCCAGAGTGAGCTCTGCTGCCTTTTCCTGGGCCAGGCCTGGCCTGACTTTAATCCTGGCTCAGGAAAAGCCGCTCCTGGGGCTGAGCCACCCCGGCTGTGTGTGAGTGTGAGCCAAACCAGCCCAGCTTGGCAGACCAGGCCTTGGAGTGCACAGGGACTCTTTGCTTTCCCTTTTCCTGCTGCTTTCCTTCCTTTTCCTTTTTCAGCCATTTTCCTTTCCTTTTCCAGCTGTTTTCCTTCCCTTTTTCTTTTCCACCTTTTTTCTTTTCCTTTTCCATCTGCTTTCCTTCCCTTTTCCTTTCCCAGCCATTTTCTCTCCCTTTTCCAACTTCTTTCTTTTCCTTTTCCAGCTCTTTTCCTTCTCTTTTCCAGCTGCTTTCCTTCCCTTTTCCAACATTTTTCTTTTCCAGCTGCTTTCTTTCACTTTTCCAGCTGCTTTCCTTCCTTTTCCTTTCCCAGCTGTTTTCCTTCCTTTTCTTTTTCCAGATGTTTTCCTTCCATTTCCAGCTGTTTGCTTTCCTTCAGCCCAGCACAGGAATTACTGGATTTGGCTGATTTCCCCCTTCCTGCCAAGTTTTTCCCCTCTTCTTGCCTGATTTTTCTCCTTGGCTATTTTACCCTTTTTCTTGTCCAATTTTTCCCCTTTCTTGAGCAATATTTTCCCCTTTTCTAATTCCTCCCTTTTCTTGTCTATTTTTCCCCCTTTCCTTGTCTAATTTTCCCCCTTCCTGCCTAATTTTTCCCCTCTTCTTGCCTGATTTTTCTCCTTGGCTGATTTCTCCCCTTTCTTGTCCAATTTTTCCCCTTTCTTGACTAATATTTCCCCCTTTTCTAATTCCCCCCCTTTATTGTCTAATTCTTTCCATTTTCTTTTCTATTTTTTCCCCCTTTCCTTGTCTAATTTCCCCCCTCTTCTTCCCTAATTTTCCTCCTTGTCTAATTTCTCCCCTTTCTTAATTGTCCCCCCTTTTCTTGTCTAATTGTTCCCCCCTTTACTTGCCTAATTCTTCTCCCCTTCTCTTGTCAATTTTTTCCCCTTTTCTTTCCTGACTTTCCCCCCTTTTCTTTCCTGACTTTCCCCTTGTCTAATTTTTCCCCCCTTTCCTTGCCCACTTTTCCCAAGTCTGACTCCAGCAGCAGCTGCATTTAGGATCTCCTCCCCTTCAGGCTGGTTTTTATGGAATACAGCAACTCCAAAAGGAAACTTTCCAGCACCTGCACTGTTTTCACTCCTTGAAAATCACATTTGGGAAGGATGAACCTCCCTGGTTCCCTCAGGGACTGAAAACCCAGCAGCTGGAAGGTGATGAAAGCAGGAAAGAAAATCAGGGATTTGTGATTTAAATCCTGGAATTTTGCTTGATTTAAATTCAGGTGGAATTTTCTGCCACTTTTCACAACTTCCCCATCCCTGTGTGATTCCTGCTGGGAATCAGCCTCATCCAGGAAGGAATTTTCCTGTTAAATTAAAAAGGGGAGCAGGCAGGAGCCAGCCTGGCATCTTCTGTTCTCTCTGCTCAGAGCCAGGCTCAGAAAGATTCCTGCTAATTGGATTCTTCTTAATTTAGCTTGACCTTTTAATTAACTCTTGGGAGCAGCAGCTTCAGCTGGATCCAGCTGTGTAGAGCTCTGTGCATGGAATTTTCCTCTCTTCTCTCTCCTCTCTCCTCCTCTTTTCTCTCTCTCCTCTCTTCATTCCTTGTGCCCAAACCCTTCAGGAAGATCAGGAATCCTCAGGAATTCCCAAAAAAAAAACCCTGTTCACCTTCCACGTGGGATTCCCTCTGGAATCCTGGTGTTTGAGGAATGGATTTGCAGTCATTCCCTGCAAACCAAGCAGGGAACTGAACAAAAATTGGGATTTTTTTTTTGGTGGATCTGTGATATTTTGACATTTCCCCCCATGGGGATTTCTTGCTCCTGGAGATTTCAGATGTTTTGGGAGAGATTTTTCCCATTTATTCCCTCATATCAAGGAACCTGAGTTGGAAAAGCAGCTCTTTGCAGAATGTGGGAGTTCCCTGGATGTACAAACCTGCCTTGGCTGTGCCTTGGAAACTCCAGGGAAAATGAGGAAAATCCAACAACACCCTGGTGGTTTTCAGGCAACCTCAGGAGCATTTCCAAATCCAGGAGGGACAGATCCACAGATACTGAGACTCACCAGGAATTCCTGTGGCAAAGCCTTGGAGGTTGGGATGGCTGTAGGAAAAAGAATCATTTTTCCCTTTGGGAAGAATATTCTGAATTGAGATGAACTGTAGGAAGTAGAATTATTTTTCCTTTTGGGAAAAATAATCTGAATTTGGAGTGGCTGTAGGAAATAGAATAATTTTTCCCTTTGAGAAGAATATTCTGAATTTGGAATGGCCATAGCAAAAAGTCCCTTTGGGAAGAAAAATCTGAATTTAGAATGGCTGTAGGACAAAGAATCACTTTTCTCTTTGGGAGGAATACTCTGAATTTGGAGTGGCCATAGGACATAGAATTATCTTTCCCTTTGGGATGAATATTCCAAATTTCGGATGAATGCAGGAAATAGAATCACTTTTCCCTTTGGGAAGAATATTCTGAATTGGGATGACTATAGGAAGTAGAATTATTTTTCCCTTTGGGAAGAATATTCTGAATTTGGGATGAAAGTAGGAAATAGAATAATTTTTCCTTTTGTGAAGAATATTGTGAATTTGGGATGAACATAGCAAAAAGAATAATTCTTCCCTTTGGGAAGAGTATTTTGAATTTGGAATGACTGTAGGAAGTAGAATTATTTTTCCTTTTGGGAAGAATAATCTGAATTTAGGATGGCTGTAGCAAAAAAGAATAATTTTTCCTTTTGGGAAGAATAATCTGAATTTAGGATGGCTGTAGGAAATAGAATATTTTTTTCCCTTTTAGAAGAATATTCTGAATTTGGAATGACCATAACAAAAAGTCCCTTTGGGAAGAATATTCTGAATTGGGATGACTATAGGAAGTAAAATAATTTTTCCCTTTGGGAAGAATAATCTGAATTTGGCATGGCTGCAGCAAAAAATCTCTTTGGGAAGAATATTCTGATTTTGGGATGGCTGTAGGAAATAGAATAACTTTTCCTTTAGGGAAGGATACTCTGAATTTAGAATGGCTGTAGGAAACAGAATCATTTTTCCCTTTTGGGAAGAACATTCGGAATTTGGAATGGCCATAGCAAAAAGTCTCTTTGGGAAGAATATTCTGATTTTGGGATGACTGTAGGAAATAGAATAACTTTTCCTTTAGGGAAGGATACTCTGAATTTAGAGTGGCTGTAGGAAACAGAATCATTTTTCCCTTTGGGAAGAACATTCTGAATTTCCTCCCCCCAAACCCCCCAGTCCATCCCGGGCTGACCCCAAACCTCTCCCGGACGGAGCCCCCCGAGCTCTGCCAGGCCTGGCTGGTTGGTTGTGTGGTGTGAGAGTGGGGATTTCCAGGGGAAGGATTTTCCTTGTGTTTTACCTGCCATCTGCAGATGCTGCACAGACTCTCCCAAAGGAGCAGAGCGTCGCTAAGCCCAGCCCAGACCAGCTGCAGGTAAACCCCACTGCCTGTGGGTTCTTTTCTTGTACAGAGTCGCCCCTTCTCTGTACCCTCTGCATGGTGGACTGCCAGAACTTTTTGGATTTTTATTTATTTTTTTTTCCCCCTGTTGTTTTGCTGCTCCTCACCTTTCCTGTGAGAAAAAAAAATTAAAATCCTTCTAAAATTAAACAACAGAAAAAGTTCTTGGAGTCCACAGAGCAGGGACAGAGTCACCCTTCTCTGTTCTCCTGGTGACAGAGTGCCAGTCTCTGAGCGCGTTTTTCTGGGGTGCAGCACGTCCAGCCCTCAGCTTCTCCAGCCCTCTTCTGCTTTTTATCCTCCTTTTTTTTATCCCACTTTTTTTTTCCTCCCGGTAGGAATTGCCACATAATTCACTGTGCCTTAGTTAGGATTTGTTTCCAGGCAGAGGTGAGAAACTGAGGAAAAATCTTGGCGCTTCCAAAAGTTTTTTCCAGCTGTGGTTTGGGGGTGAGGGCTGGGAGGTGTCAGAGAGTCACAAAATCAACTTTTACTGCAGGAAAAACTTCCAACTTTGGGGATTTTTTTTTTTTTTTTGCCAAGCTGAAGATTTTTCCTTGGTTGTTAGTGCCGACTGCAGAAGCTTGAAAGATAAAATAGTATGTAGTTTTTTTATTTTAAATTCTGATTTATTTCCTCTTCCTACCTGCTTGCTCCGGTCCTGCAGCTGGTGCCTGGGGATGGAAGTGCTGCATCCCCTTGTCCCTGCAAGCTCTGCTGGGCTAATTCCTGCATTTCCCTTCCTGCAGCTCAGCCAGGAGGGAGGATCTGATTCTGGGATCCTGGAGGGTGACAGCAGAGCCTCTGCTCCGGCTACCTCAGAGCCCGAATGTGACCCTTGTGAAGGTGAGGGATGAATTTCTGCATGATCACAGCATTTCCAGACCTTCTCTGTTTGTTTTGCTGTTTTTTCACAGCAGCAAAATGCTGGAGGAGGGAGTTGGGAGACTTTAAAAAAAATCCCCTGGTTTGGAATCCTTAAAAACCTTGGTGCTAAAGACTGAGAAATTGCCAAGTTCACCACAGGTGGTTTCTTATTTTCTGGCTCATAAACAAATGGCTCTGAATGCAGTGGCAGGTTAAGCCCCAAAATCCCATCTCTCATTGAGCAATGCCATGAAAATAAAACCAAAACCTTCCAGACCTTGCCTGGATGGTTTTTGAAATGCTGGAATTATCCTTGGATCCATCTCCCTTCCCAAGGGAGGCTCCTGAGCACACAGAACCCAGCCTGGGCTGGCTGCAGTCCTTCCCTGCAAACCAAGCAGGGAATTCAACTAAAATTGGGATTTTTTTTTGGTGTATCTGTCATATTTTGACATTTCCCCCATGGGTTTGTTTGTTTGTTTGTTTGTTTGTTTGTTTGTTTTTGCTGGGTCACTCGTGGAGATTTCAAATGTTTTGGGAGCAATTTTCCCATTTTTCCACTTTTTTTTTATTCTCTTGTGTGAAGGAACTTCAGTTGGAGAAGCAGCTCCTTGTTTCCAGCTCAGATGGGAGAGCTGGAAATTCCCTGGATTTACAAACCAGCCTGGGAAAACTCCAGGCACTGGCGGGAGGGAGATCCAAAGTGATCCTGGAATCCAGAGTGCTCAGTTTGGGATCCCAAACTTGGGAGCATGAGGAGGATGGATCTTAATTTCTTGGGAATTCAGGAGCTGCAAACTGAATTCCAACCCGTCCTTTCTGCATTTTTAAATCACTCAGGAAATCCACTCAGGGCTGGCTCAGGAAGGGTTTGTGTTTCTGTGGTGAAATTTTAAATTAAACTCAACCTCAGTACAGGGAACACTGAGATATTCCCTGACTTGAGCAGGGAATTTTTACCAATCCAAACCCCAGAAGTAAAAAAAAAAAAAAAAAAAATCAGATTTGGGCTTAATTTTTCTCTTACCCAATAACTTTGGACTCTGCTTGGCTCTTCCAGACAAAGACTTGCTAGAAAACCTCTCAGAAAGCAAAAAGCCCAAGCTGGATTTGGTTTTTGAGGAGTGGGACGTGGCTGGGCTGCCCTGGTGGTTTTTAGGGAATCTCAGAAACAATTACAAATCCAGGAGTAATGGATCCACGGACATCCAGACGAACCAGGTGTGTAACCACTTAAAAAAAGGGCTTTGTTTCCTTTTCCTCTCCTCTTTTGGGTTCCAACATAATCAAACATTCCGTTTTTTTTCCTCTCTTTCCACTTCCCACTCCAGGATTTTCAGCCTTTTTCCCCAATGTGGGTCTGTCCCAGCCTTTCCCAAGGTGACTTTTAGTGGTTTTAAATCCATCAAACTCTTCCCTCAGAGGGGCCTGGAATTCAGGATGGGATTTTTTTAATTTTTTTTTTTTTTAATTGGGATGAATGTTGTAGGGTGGTGGCCAAGCTGGAAGGATGTGGAAGTTGGAAAAAGGGGAGGAAATTGAGGTGGAAACTGGGAAAAGGTTGGGAAAACGGGGGACTTGTGAGGTGGAAATTGGGAAAAGGGGGAACTTGTGAGGTGGAAATTGGAAAAATAGGAGCCTGTGAGGTGGAAATTGGGAAAAGAGGGAACTTGTGAGGTAGAAATTGGAAAAAAGGGAATCTGTGAGGTGGAAAATTCAAAAATTGAAGCCTTTGGGGGGGAAACTGGGGAAAGAGAAGCCTGTGAGGGGAAGATTTTAAAAAGGGGAGCCTGTGAAGTGGAAATTGGGAAAAGGGGAACTTATGAGGTGGAAATTGGGAAAAAGGGAATCTGTGAGGTGAAAACTTCAAAAATAGAAGCCTGTGAGGTGGAAATTGGGAAAAGAGAAGCCTGTGGAGGGTAAAATTTTAAAAAGGAGAGCCTTTGAGATGGAATTTGGGAAAAACTGAGTCACTGAGGGGGAAGTTGGGAAAAGGGGATCCTGTGAGGAGGAAATTGGGGAAAGGTTTGGAAAAGGGGATCCTGTGAGGTGGAAATTGAGGAAAGGGGAATGTGTGAGGGAGAAATCTCCAGAAGAGATACCTGAGGGCAGTGAGGTGCTTTGGAGGTCATTGGAAAGGAAAATGAGCCAGTTCTGGGTGTGGAGCCGCTCCTGAACTGATTTTTCCCTGGATTTTTTTCCCCCTCAGGACATTGACACTGCCATAGTTTCAGACACCACCGATGACCTGTGGTTCCTCAACGAGTGTCCCCTGGAGCAGGGCAGTGCTGGCCTCAAGGTGGAGGTGCTGGACTCTGAGGAGGTGACAGAAGGTGACACCAAGGTACCTCTGCCCCTCTGCTTTAATTCATCTGCTCTGCTGCCCTTGGAAAAGCTTCATCTTGGAAAAGTTCCCATCCAGAGCCTAAATCCTCTTTAGGAAAGGTTGTCACCGTTCCTCGTGTGTTTGGTGGTTTGGGTTTTGGTTTAAATTCACATTTTCAAGGCATAAAATTGATTTAAAAGGAGTTAAGCTCCTCACAGCAGCTTAAGTAGGTTTTTAACCAATAGCTGCAAGAGTTATAAATCAAAAATCATGGAATTGAGTTTGGAAAAGGACCAAGTCCAGCTAAAGATTCAAAGAGGAAAATCTGAGCACGGTAAACCAGCAAAAACTGCCAACATTCTGCAAAAAAAAAAAAAAACCCACTGCAAAAATCACTTTTAATTAACTTTTAAAGTGATTTAACAAGCAAGGTGATGATATAATCCTTTAATCGGGCTGTGCAGCACCAGGTAAGTGATAAAAAAGAAATATTCCAACATTTCCCACCTTTTGACAACGTTTTCCTGGAATTCCAGGTGCCTGAGGCTGTGTGCTTGGATGAGCTGGAGGATTCCCAGTGCCTGAGTGATGACACGGACACAGAAGCTGCTCCTGAGGTGGGAATTCCTTGGGATCAGCATTCCCTGGGGCTGGGAGGGCTCATCCCTCATCTGCTGCTGCTTTTGGGGCTGGGAAAAGCTGATTTTTTTTCCTGTGGGTTTCCAAAAAAAAGGAAAAACTGGGTGAAGTTATATTGACAGCCAGGTATGACTTAATAAGGTTTTAATAAGGTTTTTTTAATAAGGTTTTTAATAAGATTTGAATTCCATGGTGTCCTCTGGATGGAAATCTAGAGGATTGTCCTTAGAAGGGACCTGGAAATCCTAAATAGCACTTTATAATCACTCAAAAAACCTCAGAATTTTAACGATTTTAGCAGAATTTTAATGATTTTAGCAGAATTTTAATGATTTTAGCAGAATCTTAAAGGTTTTAGCAGAATCTTAAAGGTTTTAGCAGAATTTAAATGATTTTATTAGATTTTTAGTGGTTTGAAGCAGAATTTTACTGGTTTTTAGCAGCATTTTAATAATTTTAGCAGAATTTTCCAGCCTAGAATAAATGGGGATGTCCCTGGCTGTGGACAGCTGAGTCCTGGCTCTGCACTTGGGCAGCTCCTGCCCTTTTCTGTGAGATAATTAATGAATAAATCCATTAATTGTGCAGATTCAACAGCTGGTAAGTGATGGATGAGCCTGGAAAAGAAATTTGCCAATTTCCAGGAGCTCTCCCCTTGAATTTTGAGGGGAAAAAAAATTTGAAAATTCTCTTGAAATTAAATAAAAATAAACTGCCCCAGCTTGGATTTTTCCAAGAGGGCTATGAGAGAGGAAGGAGATGAATTCATGAGGGAGAGATCTGGGATGAATCAACCCCAAGCCACAAAATATTGATTTTTCCAGCTTCTAAATCACTCAATAAATCAATTTTTTTAAACAAGACATCCTTGCTGCTTTTCCCACGTGGCTAAAACGAGGAATACCCCAAAATTAAATAGTTTGGGTTTGGTTTTTTTTTTCTGGATTTTTTTTTTTAACCTTAAATCCCTTTAGGATTGCTGGCAATGCTCCAAATGCAGGAAGTTCAACTCTCCAGGGAAAAGGTACTGCTACCGCTGCTGGGCCCTGCGCAAGGACTGGTACCGGGACTGCCCCAAACTGCCCCACTCCCTGTCCCTTTCCAACATCAATTCCATGGAAAACCAGGAGCAGGACGAAGGGATGGACGTGCCAGACTGCAGGAGGACGATCTCAGCCCCTCCTGGCCAACCCAAACACCTTTTCCTGGGGGAGAACAAACCCCTCATGGATCCCAGCAGCTCCCTGGAATCCTTGGATTTGGCCAGGGATGGGAAAAAACGGGATTTTGCCGAGCTGAGGAAAGAGGAGGAGGTGGAATCCATGGAGAGCATCAAAACAGTGCTGAACCCCTGCTTCCTGTGCCAGCACAGGCCACGGGATGGGAACATTGTCCACGGGAGGACTGCTCACCTGGTGGCCTGCTTCAGGTGTGCCAGGATGCTGAAGAAGAAGAGATCGCCCTGCCCCGTGTGCAGGAAGGAGATCAAGATGGTCATCAGGATCTTCATAGGGTAGGGAGGCTTTCTGTCCCTAAAGCAACCCCAAAATCAGGATTTTTGCACTCAAATCCCCATTTCAGTGTGTGCAGGGAGGAGATGGAGGGAGTCATCAGAATCTTCCTAAAATAACCCCCCCAAAAGAGGAGTTTTTGCACTCAAATCCCGATTTCAGTGTGTGCAGGAAGGAGATCAAGATGGTCATCAGGATCTTCATGGGGTAGGGAAGCTTCCTGTCCCTAGAGCAACCCCAAAATCAGGATTTTTGCACTCAAATCCTGATTTCAGTGTGTGCACGAAGGAGATCAAGATGGTCATCAGGATCTTCACGGGGTAGCAGAATCTTCTGACCCTTAAATAACCCCAAAAAGAGGATTTTTGCACTCAAAATCCTAAATTTAGTGTGTGCAGGAAGGAGATCGAGATGATCATCAGGATCTTCATTGGGTAGGGAGGCTTTCTGCCCCTAAAGCAACCCTAAAATCAGGATTTTTGCACTCAAAACCTGATTTCAGTGTGTGCAGGAGGGAAATCAGGATGGCCATCAGGATCTTGATGGGGTAGGGAGTCGTTCTGCCCCTAAAGCAACCCCAAAATCAGGATTTTTTGCACACAAACCCCCACTACGATATGTGCAGGAGGGAGATGGAGAGAGCCATCAGAATCTTACTAAAATAACCCCCCAAAAAGAGGATTTTTGCACTCAAATCCCAATTACAGTGTGTGCAGAAAAGAGATCAGGATGATCATCAGGGTCTTTATGGGGTAGCACAACCTTCTATTACTAAAATAACTCCTAAAAATAGGGGTTTTTTGCACAAAAACCCCAATTCCAGAGCTTGGTCTGCAGGATCACGATGACCATCAGGATCTTTATGGGGTAGCAGGGCCTCTTTGCTCCTAGAACAATCCCAAAATGAGGGGTTTTTGCACTCAAATCTCCATTTCAGAGTTTGCAGGAAAGAGATCAGGATGGTCACTGGGATCTTTATGGGATAGCAGGACCTTCTGCCCCTAAAATTAACCCCAAAATGAGGATTTTTGCACTCAAACCCAAATTCCAGAGCTCAGCCAGTGAAACCAAAGACAGCCAAGGTTTAAATCCCACCAAGAATCCCCTCCAGGATCCACTTTTCCATGGAAATCACCTCGAGATCCAAATCCCAGCTTGGAAATTTTCCCAATTTCCCAACTTCAGCCCCATTTTATCCCTTGGGCTTCTTTCTCCTGACCAAGGACAGAAGATTTTGGGTAAAGTTGTGACTTTTGGAATGTTTTTTTTCCAGAAATCTTGACTTGTGCAATTCCTTTGGAGCTGAGGGATAAAAGTACGAATAAATATTTATGGTGGGAGGGCAGGGGATTGGTTTTGGGGAGAAGAAAAAGAACTTTATTCCTGATTTTTTTTATTGTGTAAGGTCGGCAGGGTGAAGAATTCCTTTCTCCCAGATGGGAAATAAATCCGCGTTTTTAATCCACACCTCTCAGGTCACAAATCAGATGGAAAAATAATAATAATAATAATAATGTTATATTTTGCTTTCTTTTTGGGCTCCTTAATTTCTATTTATTCTCTTTTTTTATGTATTTAAACCTGTTCAGTGTCACCTGTTGAGCAGCTTTGGGATATTTTGGGATGTTCCACCTGCCCTCACCTATCCTTTAGGAAAAAAAAAAAAATCCTAATTTTTCAGTGAAAATTTGCTTTAAAAACAAAACACAGACTTTCAAAGGATAAAATAATTCCTTTAAAGCCCATTTCCCCCCTTTTCAGGCACAATTTTCCCCTTTTCTGGCAGATTTTTCACCTTTTCAAATACATTTTTTTCCTCTCTCCAGGCAGATTTTTCCCTCTTTTCAGACAGATTTTTTTTCTCCCTTACCAGGCAGACTTTTCTCCCTTTTATCATTTTTTTTTCCCTTTCCAGGCACACTTTTCCCCATTTTTGGGAAAACTTCTCCCCTTTCCAGGTAGATTTTTCCCCTTCCAATGTCTGCAAAATCCCTCGGGAATGGCAGCAGCAAAGCCTTTGGATCTTTGTTCTTCAGCCCAATCCCATCTCTGACATTCCCGTGGGATCACCCACCCTGTGACAATCCCAAAGGGGATTTTTCTCCCTTTTCCAGCCGTTTTTTGGGCTCGGCGCTGCTGGAGGAGGCGGAGCTCACTAGAGGGCACCCCCGCCCGGCTCCTGCCGCTCTCCCTCCTCCAGGATCCGCATTCCCGGCTGGAAAAGGACTCAATCCCATGGCTGGGGGTTGGTTTTCCTGATTTCCCAATCCCACAAATCCAAGTTTTCCACCAGTGATGCCCCTCGGATCCCTCCAGGTGCATCCCAACATTCCCAGGTTTTTCTCCTTGTGTTTTTTTTTTTTTTACACCGACCCACAACTTCCTCCCCTCTTCCTGTTTTTTGTTTTTTGTTTTAGCCTTTATCCACGAAAATTTTGGGATCCAGGATCCATCCAGCCCAAGGAAGTGTCACTGTCCTCATTTCCCGTTCTTTCGTTCCAAATCCTTTCCTGATTCCCCCCAAGTGACAGCAGTGACAGAGCAGGGGATGACACTTGCTTTGAATATCCCAACGCTCAAAAAAAACCCCAGAAAATAACCCCAAATCTCACACGAATCCCAAAGGAAAAAAACTTTTTTTTTTTTTTTTTTTTTTTTTTTTTTTTTAGGGTTCTTTTAGGTTTTTCTTGTATTTCCAAAGCAGGGACTGTCCAGCCAGGGAGGTGACACTGGGGAGGCTTTGTTTGATGATCCCAATGCTCCAAAAAATCCCCGAAAAAGAAACCCCAGACCCCACACAGATCCTAAAGGAAGAAACCTCTTTTTTTTTTTTTAGGGTTTTTTGTATTTCCAAAGCAGGGAGTGTCCAGCGAGGAGGTGACACCTCTGGGGTGTCCCTGGTGCCAGGGGGACACAGGTTTGGGGTTCCTCTTTATGGCTCTTCACCCACTCGGGGCATCGTCCCCACAGCGTTCTCGGTCTCCTCCCGTCTTCCCAGCGGGGTTTTTTTGGGATCTGTGGCCAAATCCAGCCCCTCCACACAGATCCAGGACCACCAGAGGCTCCTCTTCCCATAGGTCCAGAGGATCCTCAAGGTCATGTCCACAAAATCCCATTTTTTTTTTCCCTACCATCTGTCATTTTTTGGTAAAAAAACCCCTTTCCCCCCTCCCCACCCACCCCAAAATCCCTTTGAAACCCCCCCCCCCCCAAAATTCTATCCCTCCCTCAGCACTCCAGGGGTGCCGCCTGCACCTCCACGGCCAGGAGTTGTCCCCGGGGCTGCACGGGATAAACCACGCGCACGGCCCCGGCTGCGCCGCCCAGCGACTCCCGCCGGGCTCCGGCCCGCGCCGCCACCCCCAGGAGCAGCAGGCACAGCAGCAGCGCCGTCACCAGCGTCCCCTGTCCCCAGGGCACCACCCCTCGGGCGGCCTCTTTAGTCCTGGCGGTGACACAGGCCACCCTGGCGGGCGACTCCGCCAAGGCCACGCGCAGACACGCGCGGTACTCGGTGTCGGGGCGCAGCCGGGTGACGTTGAAGCTGTGGGTGCCCGCCGGGATCCGCGCCGAGCCCAGCCGGGATCCCCACCCCGCGCCGGCCCAGGTGAGGTTGGAGGAGACGGCGTTGAGGCTCGGCCTCCAGGCCAGCAGGACGTGGTGCGGCTGGACGTCCACCACCAGCAGCTCCAGCTCGGCTCGACCCAACGGGAAGGAGCGGTTGACCAGCACTCGGACGCCGCGGGTGTCGGCGCCCAGCAGGTTGTGAGCCACGCACGTGTAGAGCCCGGCTTCTCCCACCTCGATCCCACGGATCTCCAGCGTCCCTTCGGAGTGCACCTTGAACCTCCCATCACCCCCAAACGGCAGCAGCTTCACCCCGGCTGGCGTCACCCAATAAATCTCCGGCTCCGGCTCCGCCAAGGCCCGGCAGTGCAGCTCCACGTCGTCCCCAACCTCAGCCTCCAGGCGGGTGGGGATGCTGCGGGCGGAGATGAGCGGCAGGCACTGCTCCGTCATCTCACGGAAAGGGACATCGCGGATGTGGCGGCGCTGGAGGTCGGGGGGCTCGGCGCAGAGCGTGGACTGCGGCTCGATGAAGCGCACGCGGGGCCGGGTGCTGTTGACCCAGCGGATGACGCAGTCGCAGCGCAGGGGGTTGCCGTGAATGCTGATCTCCTGCAGGTTGGGCAGCGACTCCACCGTCTGCCGGTGCAAGGCACTTAGGGCGTTGTTGTTGAGCATCAGCGTCTCCAGCTGAGGAAGGTGCTGGAAGGCCTTGGGGTGGATGAAGGACAGCTTGGGGTTGTTGGTGACGTCCAGCTTGGTCAGCTCGGGGAGGTTGATGAGGGCGAACTGGTCGATGGACACCAGCTCGTCCATGTTGTTGAGGCCCAGCTCTTTGAGGTGCAGCATGTTGGTGAAGTCGCTCTGCTTGACCCTCTGCAGCGGGTTCTTGTTCAGATCCAGGAATTTGAGGCCGGGCACCTGCTGCAGAGCCCTCTTGGGGACATCTGCCAGCTTGTTGTCGTAGAAGGAGAGGCTCTCCAGGCTCCTCAACCCTTCCAGGGCGTAATCCGAGATCTCCCGCAGCTGCATCCCGGCCAGCACCAAACTCCTCAGGTTGCTCAGGGGCCGGAAATTCATGTCCAGGATGGCGTCCACCTTGTTCCCTCCCACCATGAGGATCTCCAGGCTGGGCAGCATCTGGAACCAGCGGCTGTCCAGCGTCCTCAGCAGGTTGGAGTTGAGGTGGAGCCGCAGGAGGCTGCCCAGGCCGGCAAAGGCGCGGGGGGCGATGCTGCGGATCCTGTTGTGGTTCAGGTAAAGCTCCTGAAGGTTCCCCAAGCCCGGGAAGCTGCTGTCGGGCAGCTCGGAGAGCTGGTTCTCCTCCAGGTGCAGGCTGAGCAGCTGGGGCATGTTCCTGAGCCCGAAATCCCAGACATCGGAGAAGCTGTTCTGCGACAGATCCAGCTCCGACAGGTTCCGCAGGTAGCCCAGCTCGCCCTGCTCCAGCCTGGCGATGTTGTTGCTCTGCAGCAGCAAGGTCTGGGTGCCCTCGGGCAGCTCGGGGGGCACCGAGGTGATGAAGAGGTCGTTGCAATCCACCGTGGCCGCCTCCCGGTAGGCGGAGCGCGGCGTGTACCAGGGCCGGATCTGGCAGACGCAGCGCGGGGGACAAGGCACCCTCCAGGGCACGGTGGGCATGGCGCTGGCGGCCACCACGCAGCACAGCAGCAGGCAGCTGGGCTGGAGGCCTCTCATTTTGGGCTGGAGAAGGTCACAGGGAGCATCCAGAGCTGCTGGCCACGGGGTGACAGCGAGGTGGGGACGGTGCCTGTGCGGGGAGATGCTCCATGCGGGATGTGCAAGGGTCGGCCCTGCCCGGCGCTCCCCACAATGGGAGCTCAAAGCGCTGGGGGCACCTCAGTCAGAGCTGCGCCTCCTCTTCTCCCCAAAGGAGTCGTGCCCGCGCTCGGCTGCATCTTCCGGGCTCCTCCTGGGGGTCATTCCTGGGGAAAAGAGCGAGGTGGGGTTAGGGGAGGCTTTGGGCTGGTGGGGAACGAGGAGCGGGGACAAGGAACGGATTGGAGAGGGGAACACCTGAGCGTGGGAACCCCGGGACCCCCAGTGCCCTCAAAACTGCGCGGCAAATCCGTGAATTCCGGTTTATATCCGTGGCATTCACTGTGCCCCCCCATCCCAGAGAATCTGGGTGCAATTATCCCATGGAATCAGCCCAGCACCCCCAACACCCTCAAAACAAATCCATGAATTCCACTTGATATCCGTGATTTAACTGTGCCCTTCCATCCCAGAGAATCTGGGTGGAATGATCCCATGCGATCTGCCCAGGACCCCGAAATAAATCCATTAATTCCATTTTATATCCATAGCATTTTCCGTGTCCTCTCATCCCAGAAAATCTGGGTGGAATTTTATCCCATGGAATCTGCCCAGGCCCCCCAGCAGCCCCTGGATCTGTGGCTGAGCAGAGCCAGAGCTGCGGGTTTTGGGAATAAATATCCACGAGGATAAATATCCATGGGAATAATTATCCATGGGGATAATCTTCCTGCGGGCTCTGCTCGCTGCTCATCCTCCCCAGCTCCAAATTCCCCCATCCAGGAGCTCCAGCCCCATTTGCAGCCCTCCGATGGGATATTCCTTAGGGAAAAACATCCTGGGAATGCCGAGGGAGGGGCTGGAATGGGTTTGAACCCCCCCCCCCAGCACCTCTTGCCCCTCTCCCAGTCCAGCCAGAGCCAGCTTTGATTCCATGGTTTCCTCTGGCTCTCCTGCCCCACGCTGACCCCAATCCAACCTTTTCTTCCCTTAAAAACCTCTCAACCCAGCAGGAAAGAAACCCAAACATTCAAAGAGTGGGAAAAGCAAAGTTTCTGTTTTATCCCCTGGAAAGGGCTCCTGAGCCGAGTTTATTCCTCATCGACTCCTCCCGGATCAATCTCGCTCTTTTCCCTCCTTTCCTGCTGCTTTTAAAGCAGCTCCTGGACAAGCAGCATAAAAGGAAAGGTTGGATCCATCGATTCCTGCTTCCCTCTGATGGATCCACACCTTTCCTTTTAAGTGCTCCGGCGTTTTCGGGTCTATAAAAGTCTCCAGCTGTTCAAATATCTCAGGAATCTTTTCTCCTTTAAAAAAAATAAACATATATATATATATATATATATATATATATATATATAATGGAGGAGTTTGGAGGGGTTTTATTTATTTTCTTCAGGCTGTGAAGGAAAGTCTAGAAAAGGCTCCTGGTTCCTTCCAATCCTGGTTTTCCATGGAAAAGCTCCCCAGCTCTGCTGGTTTTGTCTATAATTGGATTTTATCCCGTTTTTCCCAGCACAGGGCAGGGTTGGAGCAGGGATGACTGGGAGAAATCTTGGGTATGGGATAATCCAGGGGTTTGTGTGAGCCACGGGATGGGAACTCATGGAAAAATGGTGGATTTGGGAAAACTTGGGGCTGAAATTCACGGAAAGGAGCAAACTGGGAGGAAAGGAAGAGCTCTGGCAGTGAGTGGTCCCTGCTGAGAGGGGAAATCCCGAGAAAGGGTGAGGCTAATGAAGCAGCTCCTGGAATTCCTGCAGGGCTGGTGGCAGCTCCAGCCTGGTGGGGACAGGGTGGCCGTGCCCACTGTCACTGCTGGTCCCTCAGCTCCGCTCCCAGTGTGACATTCCCGAGGGATGGTGGCTCCAGGGGCTTTGCTGGGGGAGAGCTGAGCTCGGGGCTGCTTCTCCATCTTCCCCAGCTTCTCTGGCTTCCCCATTTTCTCCAGCTTCTCCAACTTCTCCAGTTTTTCCATCTTTCCCCTCTTCCCTGGCTTCTGCAGCTTCTCCAGGTTTTCCATTTTCCCCAACTTCTCCATCTTCCCAAGCTTCTCTGGCTTCTTCATTTCCCCTGTTTTCTCCAGATTCACCAACTTCTCCAGTTTTTCTGTCTTCCCTGGCTTCTGCAGCTTCTCCATTTTCCCCAGTTCCACCATCTTCCCCATCTTCCAGGCTTTTCCATCTTCCTCATCATCTTCCTCATCATCTTCCTCATCATCTTCCTCATCATCTTCCTCATCATCTTCCTCATCATCTTCCTCATCTTCCCCATCTTCTCTATCTTTTCCAGCTTCTCCAGCTTCTCCAGCTTTTCCATCTTCCCCAACTTCTCCAGTTTTTCCATCTTCCCCATCTCCTGCTCCACCTCACCCTGGGCACAGCAGACCCTCCTGGTCCCTGTCCCCACCCGGCACAGGCAGGTGGGAAGTGGCCGTTGGGTGCTGTGGGAAAATCCTCCCCTCACCCATTCCCGTTTTTCCGTCCCCATCCAGCCCCTGGGGGCAGTTGGGATGCTGGGAGTGGGTCCTGCCTGGGGCAGGAGGGAATTATGGAATTATTGTTCATTATTATCATGGAATTACTGAATCCTGGAATGGTTTGGGAGCTTAAATCCCATCCAGTGCCGTGGGCAGGGACATTGTCCTGATCCAGAGTGCTCCAGCCTGGCCTGGGACACTCCCAGGGATGGGGCAGCCACGGATTCTCTGGGAATCTGCAAGCTGGAAATGAGTCAGGAATCCTGAAACTGGGATTTTTTTTCCCAAATCATGGAATGGTTTAGGCTGGAAGACGTTAAAGATCATCCCAGTCCCACCCCTGCCCAGGCAGGGACATTTCCACGATCCCACGGTGGCTTGGGCCCCTTCCAGGGATGGGGCAGCCAGGGATTCTCTGGGAATTCCATCCCAGCCCCTCCCAGGAAGGGATTTCATCCCAAAATCCCATTTAACCCCACATTCACAAGGAAATTGGGATTCCCCAGCAACTCCCAAAACTGAGCAAACCCCGGAGTGGGAACAGCGACTCTGCTCCCGCCTCCAGCCTCGGCAGGGAAAACAAACGGAGAAATGAAGGGGAAAAAGGAGAAATAAAAAGGGGGAAAAGAAGTGAAAACGAGAAATAAAAAGGGAAAAGGAGAAATTAAGGGGAAAATGAGAAATAAATAAAGGGATAAAGGAGAAATGCAGGGGGAAAATAGAAGTAAAGGGGAAAAGGAGAGATAAAAAGGAACAAAGGAGAAATAGAGGGAAAAGGAGAAATAAAAAGGGGGGAAAGAGAAATAAATAAAGGAACAAAGGAGAAATAAAGAGGAAAGAGAAATAAAAAGGGGGAAAGGAGAAATAGAGGAGAAAAGGAGAAGGAAAAGGAAAAAGGAGAAATAAAAAGGAAAGAGGAGAAATACAAGGACAAAGAAGGAATAAATAAAGGGACAAGGAAGAAATAAAGAGACAAAGAACAAATACAGGGAAAAAGGAGAAACACAGTGAAAAGGAGAAACAAAAAATGACAAAGAATAAATAAATGAAGGGACGAAGGGGAAATAACTAAAGGGCCAAAGCAGAAACAAGCGAAGAGGGGACAAAGGGCCGGCGGTGCCGTGGTAACCGGGCCCTGCTCATCTGTATGCCCGGCCGAGCCCGGCTCCATGGAAACCCCGAGCCCCGGGATGGGGGAGCGGCCCCGGGAAAACTCCGCGTCCGTGGGGCCTGAGCGGGAATTCCGGGCGGGTTTGGGGGCCCGGGGGATGAGGAGGGGGTGCGTGTTCCCCAGGTGGAGGTTGCGGGGATGGGAGGGTTTTCCTGGGATATCAGGCTGTTCCTGGAATAGGAGGGTCTTCCTGGGATACCAGGTTGTTCCTGAAATATGAGGGTCTTCCTGGGATGGGAGGGTTTTCCTGGGATACGAGGTTGTTCCTGGAATAGGAGGGTTTTCCTGAAATCCGAGGGTTTTCCTGGGATATCAGGCTTTTCCTTGGGATGGGAGGGTTTTCTTAGGATATGAGGGTTTTCCTGGGGTACCAGGCTGTTCCTGGAATCCAGGGTTTTCCTGGAAATCCAAGGGTTTTACTAGGATTTGAGGCTGTTCCTGGGATGGAAGGATGTTCCTGGATTATGAGTTTTCCTGGGATGCCATGCCATTCCTGGGATATGAGGCTTTTCCTGCAATGGGAGTGTTTTCCTGGGCTGGGAGAGTGTTCCTGGGATATGAGGGTTCTCCTGGTATGGGAGGGTTTTCCTGGGATTTCTGGAATAGGAGGGTTTTCCTGGGATATTGAGAGTTTTCCTGGGATGCTGGACTGTTCCTGGGATACGAGGCTTTTCCTTGGGATGGGAGGATTTTCTCAGGATATGAGGGTTTTCTTGGGATTGGAGGCTCTTCCTGGGATGGGAGGGTTTTCCTGAAATGCGAGAGGTTTCCTGGGATATGGAGTTTTCCTGGGATGCCGGGATTTTCCTGGGATTTCTGGAATAGGAAGCTGTCCCTGGGATAGGAGGGTGTTCCTGGATTATGAGGATTTTCCTGAGATACCAGGCTGTTCCTGGAATACGAAGCTTTTCCTGGGATTTGAGGCTTGTCCTGGGAATTCCTGGGCCGTTCCCACCCCCCTAAACCCAACAGCCTCCCCTGGGGGTAACAGTGATGTCCCCACCCCTGTCCCCCTGTGCCACCCCCTGTGTCCCTCCCAGCAGCCTCCAGATGCCATTTCCAGATGTTATTCTCAAAAAAACAACATTTTCACGAGGTGGAGAACACCTGGAAAAATCCCTGCCGAGGTCTGAGCCGGGATTTGGATTCGGGAAAAGCGGCTTTGGAGCTTTTCCCAGCAGAAGGAGGGAGGGATTAAATGGGAATTTTGGGAAGAAATCCTTCCCTGTGAAGGTGGCGAGGCCCTGGCACAGCTTTCCCCAGCCCTGGAATTGTCCAAGGCCAGGCTGGAGAGGGTTTGGAGCCTCCAGGATCAGCAGAACCCGCTCCAAACCCACCGGCACCGCCGCCTTCTGCAGCCGCTTCTCCCCTCACTTAATCCTGCTTTTGTTCACAGCCATGGGATTTTTTTCATTTTATTTTTTTTCCTCTCGATCCTTTTGCACCTCCGCGGGCAGGGAGGGAGATAACGCTGTTCCTGCTATTCCTGCTCGTCTGGGAGGCAGCCAGGAGATAAAAACCACAGCCGGGAGCCGCCGAGAGCTCCCGCCTGCGGCCGCCTCTTATCTCGGTGCTTCTCTGCCTCTCTCCGGCTGCGTTTTAATGAGGAGGGCTGGGAAATCAGCCTGCTGTGCTCGGCCTGGCGCTCCCAGCCTCTGGAATTGTCTCGGCTCTGGAGTTGTTTTGCTCTGGAGTTGTTGTTTCGGTTGTGGTGGTTTTTTTTTTTTTTTTTTTTTTTTTTTTTTTTTTTTTTTTTTTTTTTCTCAAAAAGCTTCCACAGGTTCCTGTGGCTTCCCCTGATCCAGGCTCAGCCTCCAGCCTGGAAAAAGGGGCACAATTTGGCCCTCCTGGCCTCAAAATGCACATTCCAGAGGTGTTGGGATCCCACAGGCATTCCCTAGGGATGTCCCATCCCATCCCATCCCATCCCATCTCATCCCATCCCTCCTGGACACCGAGGGAGTTTTGGAGGCTGAGGAGACGTTCAGGCCCCCGGGCTGGGTCCCTTCTCCAAAATTCAGCTCCTCCCGTGGGGTTGAGGCTTTCCAAAGGTTTATTCCTGTCGGGATAAACTCCCAGGGATTTTTTTTTTTTTTCCCCAGCCTTTCTCCTTCCTCAGCTTGGAAAAATGAGGAGCGAGGCCTCAGCAGGGAGGGCTGGGAGTGACAGATCCTGGGGTGGCTTCCAGCTCTTCCCGGGATATCAGGAGGGGATCCAGGAGGGAAATCCATGAGCATCATCCCTGCCCATGGAGGTGCAAAAGGATCGAGGGAAAAAAAATAAAATGAAAAAAATCCCATGGCTGTGAACAAAAGCAGGATTAAGTGAGGGGAGAAGCGGCTGCAGAAGGCGGCAGTGCCGGTGGGTTTGGAGCGGGTTCTGCTGATCCTGGAGGCTCCAAACCCTCTCCAGCCGGGCCTTGGACAATTCCAGGGCTGGGGAAAGCTGTGCCAGGGCCTCGCCACCTTCACAGGGAAGGACTTCTTCCCAAAATTCCCATTTAATCCCTCCCTCCTTCTGCTGGGAAAAGCTCCAAAGCCGCTTTTCCCGAATCCAAATCCCGGCTCAGACCTCGGCAGGGATTTTTCCAGGTGTTCTCCACCTCGTGGAAATGTTTTTTTTTTAGGGAATAACATCTGGAAATGGCATCTGGAGGCTGCTGGGAGGGACACAGGGGGTGGCACAGGGGGACAGGGGTGGGGACATCACTGTTACCCTCAGGGGAGGCTGTTGGGTTTAGGGGGGTGGGAACAGCCCAGGAATTCCCAGGAAAAGCCTCAAATCCCAGAAAAAGCCTGGAATCCCTCTCTGCCCACCACAGGAGCTGCCTCTGGATGGCACAAACCCCGGAGGTGACAGCTTTGTCCCCTGTCTATGGCACATCCCAGGATGTGGGAAGCCTCAAATCCACGATTTTCAACCAGGAAATCTCAAATCCACGATTTTCAACCAGGAAGTCTTTAAGCCATGATTTTCAATCAGGAAGCTCAAATATGTGATTTTTCAGCTGGGAAGTCTCAATTCCCTGATTTTCAGCCAGCAAACCTTGGGCTCATCTCGTTTCACCCCTCAGGCCGTGGGGTCAATGGAGCATTTGGAACTGTCCCAATTCCACAGTGGGAGAAAACCTGGCCGAGCTCTGCCCCTGGAGAAATCCTGGATTAACTGAGGAGGTGGAATTTTCCCTGAATTGTCCTTCCCTCTGGAAAATCCAGGTTTTTAGCCCCCCTGAACTCCCTTCCCTCTGGAAAATCCAGGTTTTTAAGCTGGGCTGCAGCTTCTCTGCATTTTTAGGAGCAGCTCCAGGGGCTGGCAGAGGCTCTGGGCTGCAGCAGGAGCTGAGCCCCGGCTGTGCCTGCGGATCCCGGATCCCAAATCCCACATTTCTGACGGCAAATCAAGAACATTCCGGGCAGAAAGGGGATGGGGAAGGAGGAAAAAGCTGATTTTTTTTTTTTGGGGGGGGGGGCGGGGGGGGATTTATATTTAAATATAAATATATTTAAATATTTATTTTCTCTTTTTTTTTTTTTTTTTTTTTTTTTTTTTTTTTTTTTTTTTTTTTTTTTTATGATTTGCAGAACTTTGGCTCGTTTTTCCTCCCACTCAAGGAATTCCATGGAATTTCCTGATCCATCCCTGCAGGAGAGTCACAGGTGAATTCCCAGAATATTCCGAGTATTCCCTTCCCGCCTGTTGCTGCCTGGGTTTTCCAGAGCCATCCCCAGGATCTCCTTCCCGAGGGATAATTTGAGCCCTTCAGCCTCTCAAAACCATCGCTGAGGATTCCAGGGAAAGCTTCCAAATGGAATTTGCTTCCAGATTTTTGGGAAATTCTGTGATCAGCGCTGCTGCCATCCCTGCCGTGGGGAGCTGTGAGCCCCCAGCATTCCCACAGAGAGATCCAGGATTCCTTGAGGATTCCAGGGAGATCTGGGATTGCCAGAGCATCCCAGAAAAAGTTCAGGATTCTCAGAGCATCCCAGAGAGATCCAGGATTGCCTGAGAATCCCAGAAAAAGTTCAGGATGCCCTGAGAATCCTAGAGAGATTCAGGATTCCCTGAACATCCCAGAGAGGTCCAGGATTCCTTGAGCATCCCAGAAAAAGTTCAGGATTGCCAGAGCATCTCAGAGAGGTTTGGGATTCCCTGAACATCCCAGAAAAATTTCAGGATGCCCTGAGCATTCCAGAAAGATCCAGGATTGCCCAAGTATCCCAGAGAAGTTCAGGATGTCCTGAACATCCCAGAAAAGGTTCTGGATTAACTGAACATCCCAGAAAAAGCTCAGGATTCCCTGAACATCCCAGAAGATCCAGGATTGCCTGAGCATCCCAGAAAAAGCCCAGGATTCTCTGAGCATCCCAAAGAGGTTTGGTGACAAAGGGCAGCCGGGGGGACAGGCTGTGACAACACTTAAATTAAAATTTATCTGCTCTGGGATCCGGAACGCACTGGCAATCCACGGGGAAATTCCCAGGAAAAGTGGGATGCCGGCGGGGCCGGGGGAGTAGGAACAGACGGAATCATTAGGCCAAATTAAAACAGGAGCGAGGTGACAACGGCAATTAGTGATCGGCTGATTGTCCTGATGGCTCCGCAGACTGAGGGAGTTCATTGTGTGCTGCTCCCAGATGGGGCTGGAGCGGGAATGGATCAGGAATGGATCGGGGAATGGATCAGGAATGGATCAGGGAATGGGTTGGGAATGGATGGGGAATGGATCAGGGAATGATCCAGTGGAACACCCCCACAGCTCCTCAGGACAAGATGCTCCAAGGGTTCCTCCAGCCCCGCTGTCAGGAAGGATTTGGGGAACTCTGGATGCTGAATCCTTTGGAAAAATCAAGTCAGGAGCTGGGAGTGATGAGGGATGTTGGGATCACTTCCCATTATCTCTGATCAAATGAGCTGCGGCCTCTCCCAGGAGGAGAAATCCCACCAGGAATTATCCATCCCACCCCTGCTCCCACCTGCCGGGACACACCAGGGTCCCCATCCCATCCATTATCCCATCCCATCCCATTCCATTCCATCCCATTATCCCATCCCATGAATCCCATCCCATTGCATGGATCCCATCCCATGGATCCCATCCCATCCCATGGATCCCATCCCATTATCCCATCCTCCCATTATCCCACACTCTCATCCCATCCCCTAAGGGAGCTGAAGGATTTTAGGGAATCATTCCGGGTTTTTTCCATCTGGTGTGTGCGGGGAGAATTCTCAGGATCCACATCCCGCTGGAAAATCCCTCTCTGGGCGCTCTGGGAAAGGCTCAAACCCTCCCCCACAATCCCATAAAACCAACTCTGTTCCATGCAGGGCACAGCGGGGACGCTGCCGTGTCATTCCCGTGTCATTCCCGGTGTCCTTCCCGGCGGGAATGATCGATAATTAATTCCTCATTAATGCTGCCTCCCCCCCCTGCCCCTCCAAGGGCAGCGGGACGTTCCGGGAATGTCAAAAGGGTTTGATCTCCCAAATCCATGTGGTTTTCCATAAATTGTGGGATCCGAAGGACGCAGAGGCCGAGGGAGCTCATCCCAACCAGTCCCCTCCCAGTGGGAAACTGGGAACGCTGGAGGAGGCGGCTCCCGACATTCCAGAAAAACTTCCCAACCCTCAGATCCAGAGGCTGGGAATGGCCGGGGGCTGCTCTGGGGGTATTTTGGGAAGAAATATTCCTCCAGCTCAGCGTTGGTGTGGGATTCCCTGCGGAGGGATAAATCCAGGCTCCTTAAATTTCCTCAGGCAAGGAGGGGGGGGAAATCCACGTTATTAAAAGTGGGAAAAAAAAAAAACCCCGGGAATGATTCCCTGGATGTGATTAAAACCAAACCAGTGGTGGGAGTGCTCCTGTTATTTCTCCAGAGGTTCCTGTGGCTGGGAAAAACATTCCTGGGGTTGGGAAAAAATATTCCTGTGGTGGGGAAAAATATTCCTGTGGGTGGGGAAACTATTCCTGGGGTTGGGAAAAATATTCCTGTGGTTGGGAAAAATTTTCCTGAGAGCTATTGCTGCAGTGGGAATGCTGCACAGGGAAGAGGCTGGAGAGGGCTGGAGAACAAGGAATCTCACTGGAGAACTGGGAATTTTGGTGGAAAACTGGAAATCTCACTGGAAAACCAGAATTTTTGCTGGAAAACTGGGAATCTCACTGAAGAACTGGGAATTTCTCTCAGGCACAAATGCTCCACCAGGCCCTTCCCACTTCCAGTTCTCCATCCCTGGATGAACTGCTCCTCCCTGAGGGAAGGGAGGCAGGGATGGGGCAGAGATTCCAGGGAATTCCAGGGTCGGGAATGGGGTCACAAAGAACTGGGAGACCCCCAGGGCTGCTCCCATGGGATTCCAGCTCAGGGTGGTGCCTGTGGGATCACAGCCAGTCCCAATCCCAGGAAAACCTCTCCCAGTTTTTATCCTGGAATATTCCAGACTCTGTGGATGCTGTAAAGCTTGGGAGTGCTGGGAGGGAAAAAGGGAATTAATCCACAGAGGGAAAACTGGGATGGGCAGGGTGAGTGGGGTTTGGAGCTGGAAGGGCCCTGGGGCAGGGAAAAGGAAAAGCTTTGGGGATCCCAGGAATGTCCCAGGTGCTCATCCCCCTCATTCCCATGGAAAAATCCCTCAATTTCCAGAGATTCTGCAACAGGAAACAGGAAAACCTGGAAAAAGCAGCAGGAAAAGCTGATCCCTGTCCCCAGAGACCTCGAGGGCTCCTGATGGAAACAAATCCACTTCCCAAATCCACATCCCAAATCCATTTCCCAAGGTGAGTGTGGGCACAGCAGGAGCAATTCCCTCTTTCCCATCTTTTCAGCATCTTGAGAATTCCAGGAAAACTGGGAAAACTCCAGGAAAACTGAGGACAACCCTGTCCATGGAAGCAGCATTTCCCAAGAGGATTTCACTGGGGGAAAAGGGAGCCAAGGAATTCTTAAAAACCCATCCCGACCCTATGGAATCCCATCCCAGCAGGATCCAGGATTCTCCTGATTATTTTTTTCCCCTCAAGAAGCCAAAGTGATCCTGTTCCCAACTCTGCCTGCTGGGATTTTACCTGGTGGTAAAATTAAAATGAAAATTTTTTTTACCCATCCCATCCAGGCTTTATTCCCACAGGAACTCCCACAGGAAAAGCTGGATCTCTGTGGCAGAGCAATCTCGGGAAGCTTCTTGGAGAGGAGCAAGAGCCCAGAAATAACATTTTTTTGGGCCTGACCCTTTGCCCAAAGCAATAAAAAGCTCACAAAGAATCAAGTGCACAAATTTTCAACAGCTAAACTTGGCTTTTTCTCCACAGGGGAACAAGGACGGGGTTAAGGGAAGTGATTAAATTGCAAGTTTTTGGTGGTTATTTGTGAATTTTCAATTCAAATCCCAGCCTGCAAATGTTGCTTTTTCTCAAAAGTCCACAGTTTTTGGTAGGGAAAAAAATCAGCCAACCTGAACCAACCAAAGTGACCCTCTGGAATTCCACAAGAACCTGCTGGCAGAGGCTCCCAATTCCCAAAAAAAAAAAAAAAAAAAAAATTCCCAGTCTGGAATCGCTGGCTGCAGCTCAAGGCAAAAAGCAAAGGGAAAAAAAAACCAAAAAAAAACAACGGGGGAAAAAAAAAATTAAATCAAATCTGAGAATTTCACTCGGATCCAGCCTTGCCGAGGAAAGGAAACAACCTCCAGCATTCCTAAAAAAATAAATAAATAAATAAATAAATAAAAACCCAACCCCGGGGCTGGGCGCAGATGCCAAGGAGACATTCGGAATCCTCAGGAAAATGTACGGTTGCCATGGCAACTGCCAGGCTCTCATCCCTCCCCGGGCACGGAGCGGATCCGTGGGATGGAGAAAAATCCCTCTGGAAGCGCCGGGAAAGGCTCGGGGACTCGGGGAGGGGGATGGAGCGGGGCTGCTTTTATGCAATTTTGGGGTTTGAGCCTTTCCTGCGGTTCCCAGGGAGGGATTTTCCAGCGGGATGTGGATCCTGAGCATCCCCTCCCTGGAGAAACGTTCCCTGATTCCCGGTAAATTCCAGTTCCTGCTTCTCTGGGATAAAATCATCCCATGGAGTGCTGGGAGGGGAGGGAAAAAAGGGAATTAATCCATGGAGGGAAAGCTGGGATGGGGCAGGGTGAGCTGGGTTTGGAGCTGGAAGGGCCCTGGGGCAGGGAAAAGGAAAAGCTTTGGGGATCCCAGGAATGTCCCAGGTGCTCATCCCCCTCATTCCCATGGAAAAATCCCTCAATTTCCAGAGATTCTGCAACAGGAAACAGGAAAACCTGGAAAACGCAGCAGGAAAAGCTGATCCCTGTCCCCAGAGACCTCGAGGGCTCCTGATGGAAACAAATCCATTTCCAAATCCATTTCCCAAATCCACTTCCCAAATCCATTTCCCAAGGTGAGTGTGGGCACAGCAGGAGCAATTCCCTCTTTCCCATCTTTTCAGTGTCTTGAGAATTCCAGGAAAACTGGGAAAATTCCAGGAAAACTGGGAAAACTCCAGGAAAACTGAGATAATTCCAGGAAAACTGAGGACAACCCTGCCCATGGAAAGCAGCATTTCCCAAGAGGGTTTCACTGGGAGAAAAGGGAGCCAAGGAATTCTTAAAAAGCCATAAAAATGTCCCAAAATTTCCTTTTTTAAAAACAAGAATTCCATGGAAAGGGAGTTTCAGTGGGAGATTCCAGTGTGGATGGAAATCCAGGGACCTGGAATTCTGCAGGAATGACCCCGATCCTGCCCCTCGGTGCTTCCAAAGGGATAAATCCTGCAAAACTCCGGGAATTTGGAAATGTGGGAACTATCCCCAGCCAGGATTGGGCCAACCCATCCCGGGAGCTCGTGGGAGTTGGGAAAAGTGACTCAGAAATGGGACCGAGCTCAGAATTTTCCATGGGAATCCAAACATTCCAGGGAAAAGCGGCGGCTCCGCAGTGATTTGCAAATCGGGATCAAAACCGCCGCCTTTTTTTCCCTTTTCTTTTTGGGATTTTGAGGCCAGGGAGAGGCTTTGATGAGGCCCCAAAGGCCGCTTGGAGCAGCCAAAATATTCAAAATATTCCTTGGGATTTAAGGATCATCCTGGAAAGGGCTTTGGAAAAGCTTCTCCTGGCACAGACCAAATCATTGAATTTTTCAAGGATCATAAAAAGAAAAAGTCCCTTTTTTCCCCTTTTCCAGATAGCCAAAATTTGTATTTTTAATCTTTTTTTTTTTCTTCCCATCTTTATTCCCAAAGGTCCTGCTGGGAATCAGAGAAGCAAATCTGCTTTTTTTTCCCCTTCTTAAAAAAGATCTGGAGCCGGCTCCTCTGATCCTTTGGGAAAAGCTGGTTAAGATGCAAAACCCCTTTTCCTGCTGATTCCAAACTCCTCATTTAAAATTCCTTATTAAAGCCTCTTTCTTCCCAAAAAACCCAATTTTTTCCCCCCCCCCAGCCTGGATTTTCCTCATTTTGGCCACCGGGAAGGACAAAGCCTCAACCCTCAAATTCCACCTGGGATTGATTATTTTTTGTTTAGAATCATTCTAAATTCCACTAAAAATGGGATTTTAACAGAGATTGGGAGTCTGGAGAGGGTCAGGAATAATCCAGGATCATTCCTGGAGGAAAATTCCAGCCTTGATTCCGAGCAGAGCCGGGTGAATAATTCATCCCCCCCCCCAAATAATTTACGGATCAAGTCTGGGTGAGGAGAGCCCCAGACTTCAGTCCCAATTAAGGCCTTTGTGAATTGTCTGGGAATGGATCCCAATTTTTCCCGTATTTATTTGTTATCCGGGATCCAAACGGAGCCGACGCCTAATTCTCGCTTTTCCCGAGTGTTTGCAAACAGCTCCCACTGCCAGGACCTGGAGGGGCTTTTCCTGCCCTTATCCCACCTCGAAATCTGGGAATTTTCCATGGGAATTATCCCTGGCTGGATGGAGAGGGGACAGCAAAAGCTTCCGGGGTGATTTTCCCCCCCAAAAAAATTCTTAAATTCAACCGCTGGATCCGTCTATTCCAAAGCCTTCCATGAATAAATGGATCTCCTGGAATGCTGCTGGGAGTTCCAGAGGCTTCCTGGATAAATGGATAAATAAATGGATGCTGGGAACATCCAGGTTCATCCAGATTTTTCCAGGTTTATCCCTGGCACAGGAGCAGCAATCTCGATCCCAAAATTCCACCCCAAGATCCCAGTGTGGGGCTTTATCCACAGGGAACGGCCCCAAATTTCAGGAGTTTGAAACTCATCCCGTTTTCCTGCTTATCCCAATGCCCTGGGCTGGGGGTGGGAATTGTCCTTCTCCAGCTGAACTGGGAATTAATCACTTGGGATTGTTCCTGATGAATTCCTTGGGATTGATCCCATAACACCAAAGTCACAGGGGAGGAATTCCAGGGGCTGGAACTTTGGGATTGGGAAGGGACAGCGGGAACAGCTCCTTCATGACCTGGAAAAGGGATCTGGGAGCACAAGGGGGGGTGGTGGTGAATTTTTGTGAACTTTGGGACATCAGGAATTTTATCCCATGGAATATCCCAGGGAAGGGAATGACCGGGGTGATCCAGGAGGAAATCTGGGAATAAAGGGGCAGAGCCCTGTGTTTGGGATTCACCTGGACAGGTGGAATTCCCAACCTTCCCCAGGGCAGCTCTGGACCTTCCCAGCATTCCCCCAATCCCTGTCCTAGCCAGGAAATCCGGGATCAGGACCCCAAAAGACAGGGAAGTGTTTTTCCAGGGAAAGGCAGGAACGGGGATGATCCCGGGGCTGCCTCGGGAGAAGGAGCCGTGGCCGGGCAGGGCTGGAGAGCGGCTCCACCTCTGGAATGGGAATTCCGTGGGAATCTGAGCTTCCATGGGGATGGGAACAGCTCCTCTGAACCCTCCAAGGGCAATTCCAGCTCAGTCCCAGCGGTTCTGGGGAAAAGGGGGAATTCCTGCAGCTCCAGAGCCCCGCTGAGGCAGGATGGGGTCGGGATGGGGTCGGATCTGGGTCCTGCAGAATTCCCGGCCCTTTTCCCTGTGCCAGGGGGATCCCGAGGGCTCTGCCGGGCTCTGGATCAGCTCCTGCTTTTCCACTGAGGATGGGAAGAGAGGCCCCAAACAAAAGGCTGGGAATGGGAAGAGAGATCCCAGCCAAATAACTGGGAATGGGAAAAGAGATCCCATCCCATGAGAAGGGTTGGGAGTGAGAAAAGAGATCCCACAAAAAGGGAAAGACTGGGAATGGGAAGAGAGATCCCAAACAAAGGGAAAGGTTGGGAATGGGAAGAGAAAAAGGTTGAGAATGGGAAGAGAGATCCCACACCGAGTGAATGGCCGAGGAGCAGAGGCCGAGCCCGGCCCTCGGATCCCGATCCCGATCCCGATCCCGATCCCGATCCCGATCCCGATCCCGATCCCAATCCCGATCCCGATCCCGATCCCGATCCCGATCCCGATCCCGATCCCAATCCCGCTCCGCCACTCCCAGCGGTGCCAGAGCCGCTCCCACCGAGGGGACACAGAGCCGGGAACGGCAGGAAAATGCCAGGAAAAGGCTCAGCAGGGCGGGATCGGGATCCTCCGGCACAGGGAGCCGGGAGATGCTGCCCCATGTCCCAGGAGTGACCCGAGGGACATCCCAGGACAGGGAATCTTGTCCTGAGCCACCTCCCGTCCCCGCAGGCTCGGGATGAGACATTCCCACCCCGGCTTTTCCAGGGGCTCCGGGGAGGGCTGGGCTGCTCCTGGCTCGGCACCAGCGCCGCGGCCCGAGGAGGGGACAGGGAGGGGACACGGAGGGGACACGGAGGGGACAGGGAGGGGACACGGAGGGGACACGGAGGGGACACGGAGGGGACACAGAGGGGACACCCGGGGCTCCCAGCCGTGGCTCAGCCAGGCTGGAGGAGGCGGATGCCGACAGCAGCAATTCCCATCGCTGGGAACGCCGCTCCAGGGGCTTTTCCCGGCCCCGCTCCCCCCGGGCTCTCCCCGGGCCAGCCCTGCGTGTCCTCCCGCTGCTCCTGAGCGGCTCCAAACCCTTTTTTCCCAGGCTCTGGGAGAGGCCAGGGCCGGCTGAGCAGCGGGAGAGCCTCGCAGGGGGCGCGGGGTCCCCGCCAGCCCCGGGCCCGTTCCCGGAGCGGCCCCCGGGTGATCCCGGGACCCGCCCGGCACTGCGGGCAGGGAGGGGCGGGGGGGGGAGGTAAACACGGCACGGGCACGGAAAACAGGGGAAAAATGACATTAAAACGACACCGCGGCTGATCCCGACGTGTCCTTTGCCATCGGCTTTGCTGTCCCCGCTCCTGGGCCGGCTGTTCCCCCCGGCAGGGCCGGCAGGGCCGGGCACGGACCGCGCTGTTGATGTGTTTATTTCACACCCAACGTCCCTCCCCGTCACATTCAGGCACGCAGGGGTTAAAGCCCGGGGAGCGCCGCTCCCGCCTGGATCCTGCCACAATCCCTGGATCCTGCCACAATCCCTGGATCCTGCCACAATCCCTGGAACCTGCCACAATCCCTGGATCCTGCCACAATCCCTGGATTCCGGCCCCGCCGGCGGCTCCGTGAGCGGCGCATCCCCCCGGCCCCGCCGCCCCTTCCCACCCGCGCCGGGCTGAGCATCCGCCGCATCCCGGAGGAGTTTCCAGGAGCGGGAATGCAGCTCCCGGCAGCGGGAACCATCCCCGCCTGCCTCCCCTGTGTCCTTTATCCCATCCCGGAGCATCCTTCTCTGCCCATTCCCGACATTTTCCCCCCACACCCTTTTTATTCCCATTTCTCCTAAAAATAAATAAATAAATAAATAAATAAATAAATAATTTCTCTCCTCAAATCCGCCACCGAGCGGGGAAAGCAAAGCTGGAACGGGGGGAAAATATATATATATATATATAAACCGAGGCGCTGCAGAGCTCAGGAATCCCCCCCCCCCCCCCCCCCCCCCAAAAAATCAACCCGAAGGCGGGGGTGGCCCCTGACTCACCCTCGGAGCTTGTCCCCGTCCCCCGGCGCCGCTGTCACCGCCTGTCGCCCCCCGCCACAGCTGCTGCCACATCTGGCCGGGCCGGCGGAGGAAAGGCCGAGGTTTCCGAGCTGTCACCTTGTCGCGACAGGGCCAGCGGGGGCTGGGGGCGGCGGGGACAGCCCTGCACCCTTCGCTCGCCCGGCGCCTTTGCAGCCGCACAGTCGCCGCTCCCCCTCCTCTTCCTCCTCCTCCTCCCTCCTCCCCTCCCTCCCCAATCCTCCTCCTCCTCCTCGCTCCAGCCTCGTCGCCACGACGTGCCACCCACCCGAGGCTGCGCTTTAACCCCCGCGGCTCCGGCGGCCCCCGGGGGATGTTTTCCCGAGGGGGTCGGGACGGGATTTGTTCCTCGCCCGCCGCCCGCGGTGTATCCGCAGTGCTGCTCCCGCTGCGCCACCGCCGAGCCCTCCCCGCGGGCCCCGGGGCGGCCGAGCCCGCCGGGGATGGGTGGGAGGGGTGGAGAACGCTCGGTGGGTTTGACATTTGTGTCCTAAATCTCTTTCTCCCCCCCAGCGGGATTTATTTTTGGCTTTTCAGAAGATGCGGCCCCGTGTCCCGAGAGTTTCCCGGCTCGGACCCCAAGCAGGACACGATGCCAGCGGTTCGTTTTCCCCAAAAAGAGATGTTCAGGCGCTCTTAACCTTGGAAAAAAAACCGGGAAAATCTGTTTTTTGCTCTGGAGAGACCTGGGGTCCCAGAGACCCCCACCCACGGGGACACCAAAAGTGACACGGGGACAAGGACCTGCCGGCCGCAGCTGTGGGGCTCAGCCAGGGCAGGATTTGGGGTGGGGGCAGCACAGCACCCCGGGGTGTTTCTGCATCCCAGAAAAACTCTTCCCAGCCCCGGGGAATGGCACAGGGCCCCGGGGAATGGCACAGGGCCCCGGGGAATGGCACAGGGCCCCGGGAGGTGGGCGGTGACAGTGGCCGTCCAGTCCCTATTGCATGGGAGGCTTGTCCAGAGGAGCCGGGGGCTTGGCTCCTTCCCAGAGCCACCGCCCGGGGCTGGAACGGGATGGAGCGGGGATAGAGCCGGGGATGGAATGGGGATGGAATGGGGATGGAATGGGGATGGAGCCGAGGATGGAGCCAGGATAGAGCCAGGGATGGAGCCGGGATGAAGGAGTCCCTGCTGCCTCTGTGCTCCTTTCCCATGGCAGAGCTGTCAGCAGCTGCAAGCTCTGTTTTCCCGAGAAGAGCAACTCTGCACACAGAGCTTGGGGCCTCTCAGGGGGGGTTCTGTAACTTTGCTTGCAGCAGCACCTTGGTGTGTTTTCTGTGTTCTCCAAGTGAAAATAAGCCTGTCAGGAGCCCGTGGTAGCTCTATCAAGCCTGGAACACAAGCCTGACAAAAGACCAAAGGAGCTGAGCTACAACCCACAGCAAAGACTTCCTGAATTTACCATCTCACTTCAAAAAACCAAGAAGCTTTATTATTTCATGTTATTCATTTTTTTATGCTTGCAAGTGCTTTGTTAAATAAATCTTTTTTTCCACTTTTTCCCAAAGAAGTTCTTTCCCAGACCAATTTAAAAAGAGAGATACCATTCAGGTTTACTTTCCAAAAAAACTGCGTTCAAACGTTTTCTCCAAAGTTTACCCTACACCACAACAACAACTAACATATCAAACTACAAAAATAACAATAGCACAAATACACTTAAACTAACAGCACCAAAACCAATTATTCTTAACTCAATAAACCCATAATTCCTCAAAACCATTGATTCCTTCTCCCTAAAGGACCTTCGAGGCCTGAGAAAAGATTACAGGCGACAACCTGATGAATCTATAATAAGTTGGTTCGTCCGCCTTTGGGATGCTGCAGGGGAGGCTGCAGTTCTGGACGGCACTGAAGCGAGGCATTTGGGATCTCTGTCACTTGATCCTGTTATTGATCAGGGCATGATGAGGGAGGCTAGCCCTCACAGCCTCTGGGAAGGGATTCTGGATGGTGTAGCACAAAGATACCTGTGTGCAGATGACCTTTATTTGCAGCAGACACAGTGGAGGACCATAGAACAGGGGATCCAACGTCTGAGAGAGATGGCAGTAGCCAAGCTCATTTTTTCAGATGATGTAACAACTAGGAATCCAGACCTGGTAGCATGTACACCTGTAATGTGGAGGAAACTTGTGCGACTTGGGCCAGCTGAATACGCCTCTGCTCTAGCAATAATGAAGCGAGAGGAGACAGATGAGACTGTGCTCGATATGGCGAAAAAGCTTCGAGCATATGCTGATGCTGTACATGGCCCAACTCATGCCAGAATTGCAGCTGTGGAAACTCGACTGCAGAAATTGGAAGACAAAATAGAGGAGAATCGTAAGAAACTCAGGGAAGAGATTAAGGAGGACTTCCTCCAAATCTCGGCTGTGCAAATTAGAGGCCCTGGTATCCAACGCAGGCGCTCCTTTGATGGGGAGAGAAGGTACACCCCATGAGCTGAGTTGTGGTTCTTCTTGCGTGAATCTGGAGAGAACATGAGGAGATGGGATGGAAAGCCCACTGCTGCTCTGGCACAACGGGTACGTAATTTGAAGAAAGGTAGGATTCAGAGGAAGTCTCACTAAACAGAGAGCAGCTCCAGTTGTTCGCAGCCAGGATGTCAAGTATGATGTCAATGATGACATGCCTCATCCCCTTGAAGGAACCTCTAAGATATATACCCCAGGAAAGAAGGATAATCATGCTTAGAGGGGCCCTGCCTCTAGCCAGGTAGAGGTTAGGGAAAATCGTGTGTTTTGGACTGTGTGGGTTCATTGGCCTGGCACATTGAAGCCACAGATCGACTGCTCAGAAGTCTTGCTCAAGAAAAAAACCCCGGGGGTATCCTCTTAGAGGGACACAAGAGGAGCCCCTTGGCTGGGACAGGCCTTGGCCAGCGCTGCTCCCCTGGGCAAGGGCCACCCAGGGCTTTCAGCTCTTTCACGGCCTTTGCCACATTCCCACGGATGCCAGAGGATTACGGGGCCGAGTTTCACGTTCACCATTCTCCCGCAGTTCAACAGGTGTTTCCTCTCAGCCCTGCCTGTGCAGAGCAGCCACCCAGGACTCAGGAGTGGTCAGTCTTGTCCCTGGAGCTTGGAGTATCCTATCAACCTACTGTTGTAGGGGAACTACTGTACTTGGTTACACACAGAATTTGACAAGGCAAACAGGCATGTGTGGACATCAGAAAGGCCTCAAATCTGATCTCACCTCACCGATGCTTTTCCTTTGATCCTTTCCTTGCTACTTTCACACTTTGAAAGCTCAGCCGACTCCAGCATTCACTGTCCACACAGGAACTCTTCCCAGCCCTGCCAGGTGTCAGAGCCACACACTCAGCGTTTGCCGGACAACCTTCATCTTCCACAGTCAACATCCTTACACTGTTTGCTCCCAACTCTTCCTACCTGCCAAGGTAGTCACAAGACTTTAGCAGAGCAAAACATCGATTCGATTTATCAGGATTAGTTTATGATTGATATTTCAATACAAAGTAAGAGCAAAAACATTAAGTCCATTTGCACAAAAGGCAGAAGAGATGTGACTCAAAGTTAAGTCAAGATCTGGAGATGTGAATCAGAACTAACTAGAAACAACCTATCAAATTACTGAGACACAAACAGGAAACTAATGCTGTGCTTGATAAACACAAAATGCTAATTAGCATAAAAATTGAAGGAAAACTTGCTTAAGATCTTGCATAACACAAGATAGCAATTACATGAAGCGGTCCAGTACGTGTTACAATGCATTGAATTGCTCTGGGTGAAATCATCTGTTCTGCAGAAACTGTTGAAGCACATTAAGGTTTCACAGAGGTGATTAAAAAAAGAATGATATAAGGTTAAATCTCACCCTTTGCAGCACCTCTTGCAAGACAGGTCGACTTTCAAGAGTTAATGGTTCCTCATGAATAAGAGCTAGCTTTTCCAGGGTTCCTAGAATAGAGCCCAGATGCCACAGTTTAGATTGTGAAGCCAAAAATCCAAATACAGCACTCCTTCAAAACCCTGAGGGACAGCCACGGATTCTGGGGCTACAGGAAACAGTGAAAAATTACACCAGGAACATTGCAGCGCTGGCTAGGAGAAGAAGCATTACTCTGTCTGAGAAAATGCCATTCTACAGCCAGCTTGGTGCTTTAGAGAATTTTACTGTCATGGGGAAAAAAAAAAATTATAGGTGTGTAATGAAGAAAAAAATCCCCAAACCACTGTCCAGAGTATGAGGGTGAACATCCACAACAACACAGCAAAATAAATGGGAGCTTCAGAAAATAACAGAGACATTAAAGCCAGTCCAGATGAACAACCACCATTTATTAGAACAATGCCTGCACAAAAGAACTCTGGCATGGAGCCTTAATTCAGGATACAATTACTGAAGAATATCTGAAGACTGCTTTTAAGTGCTGTACACCAAACTAAACCCAAGCACACTTCCATTTTCTAGACAGATTCTCAGACAGCTGATGAGAGTCTCAAGCACACACTCAGTTGTCAGATTTGCCTTTGCCCACCTTAGGCATGGCCAGTGCAGGTCAGACCCACCTCAAGCCCTGCCTGAGCCCCTCTGGCCCCCTTTCCCACTGCTAAGGCTGACCCCAACAGGCTCCAGCCAGGCCCGTTCAGGGCTGGCTTTGTGTATCCTCCTGATAAATGGGAAGGAACCCTCCTGTGCCCTGGGCCTGGTGAGATTTTCTTGGCCAGAATGCAATTTCTCATACAAAAGGCAGACACGGTTGTTTTGTTTGGGTTTTTTTCCTAGGATTTGCCTTACACAGGTGATGTTCCTCACAACTCGGCACTACGATGCCAAGAGCAGCAATACAGAAAAGCACTCTGGGACAGAGCAGCAGAAAAAGCCACCTCCAGACTTGCCAGAGAGATGACAGGAGCATCCTCCCTGCAGTGCCTGCTGAGCCAAGTGGAGCTGGCAGGGCGACCCATCGACATTCTGCATTTACCTTTCAACAGAGTCGATATGGAAACAGAACAAATCTCTGTTGGTGTTGAGATGCCTTCAGGTGCATCTGGAGATGCTGCCAGGTGTCCTTCAGCAGCCAGAGCAGAATAGGGTTTCTACTGTGCTGTAAGTGAGAAATAACATTTATTCAGAAGAAAATAAAAGGAAGCACCTCTCCCCCTGCTTTTTTTTTTTTTTTTTTAATCATGCATTAGAATTTTTTTAAGCGTTCATTCTTCCTTTACATTGTGTAAATTATGAGCACTCAACTTTCAGCCTGAATTTGCAACAGCTCCTCAGGCTGACTGACCTCAGCGAGACCATCAGAATCATTGAATTGTGGAAGGGAAAGCTCATCCCATTCCAGCCCCCACCCAGGGCACGGACACCTTCCACCAGCCTGGGCTGCTCCAAACCCCAACATCCCACCCGGCCCTGGACGCTGCCAGGGCTCCAGGGGCTTCTCTGGGTAACCTGTGCCAGGGCCCCGCCACCCTCACAGGGAACAATTCCTTCCTGATATTTAATCTAAACTGGCCTCCCTTCATCCTGATGAAGCCGTTCCCCTTGTCCATCACTGCGTGTCCCTGTGAGAAATCCCTCCCCATGAGGCCATAAGCGGCTCGCACAGATCCCCCCAAATCGATGTTCCGGGGGCTCTCGGGGCCACACGAGCACTCCGGGCCCTTTACCGGCTTCTCCTCGCCGCCTTCCCCGGGAACCCCCGAGTGCCCCGGGGCTGTGTCCAGCCGGGACCGGCCCTCCCCACCCGCATCTCCGGGCGGCTCCGAGACCTTCGGCTCCGGGCCCACGGCGACGCTTCAGGCCGCGCCTGCAGCGGGAGAAAGGGAGGGAGGGATGGACCGCGGGCGGCACTCACCGAGCAGCAGGATGCAGCCGCTCTCCTCGCCATGGAGCGCCCAGCTCCAGGTGCCGCCTGCAGCGGGGGGACACGAACACCGCGGGCCCGGGGGCCGCGTCCGCCGCCGCTCGCTCTGGTGCTGCTGCTCGGCCCGGCTCCAGCGGCGACAGCGAGTGCTCCAGCTCCGGGCACAGCGGCGGCGTGTCCCGCCCGCCGGGGGATCGGCAGCGGCCCCGGGCATCGCCTTCGAATGGCCCGCCGAGGAAGCGGCAGTGACGGCGACACCGGCCCGGGACCGCCCCGGAACTGCCCCCGGCTCGGTCGGTTCGGCTGAGGGGGGCGACGTTCGGGGAAACTCGGCTGGGTTCGGCTGTTCGGGAAAACTCGGCGATTTTCGTCAGACGTCGGCCATTTTCGGCTGTTCGGCAACACTCGGTCATTTTCGTCACATCTCGGCTCTTTTCGGTTGCGAAGAGCGTCGCGTCACTTTCATCCTTCCTCGCCGCCATCTTAGTTGTGGCCAAAGCCATTTCCGGTCGAGCATCTTTTTTGTGGCACCCTTAAGGCCCCCGCTGGTTGCTCACACAGCCGCCTGACCGAATCGAATAACGTGAACCCGGCTGCGGCGCGGCTGAACCCACAGCCCGTGTCCGTACATCTGGAAACGCCACATAAAATTGCCCCCGGGCGGCGCCGTCGTCGGGGTTTTGTGAAGGCAGTCAGGTAAATATACCTGGGGTCTTTTTTTCTTTCCCGCCCTTTTGGCCGCCATCTTTAGGAGGTCAAGCGCCGCCAGCCGCTCCGCCATCTTGGTTGTGGCACCGCCCCAAATGTCCCCCTCGGCTGCTCGCACAGGCGCCTGATTACACCGACTGTCCGAACACGGCCGTGGCGCCGCTCAGCCCCCATCCCGTGTCCGCGCACCTGCACACGCCGCGGAAAATCGCTCCCGGGCGGCTCCGTGGTCCAGGTCGCGCGCAGGCAGCCGGCTGCCACGCGCCCGCGGGTCCTTGCGTTTTTGCTGCCCTTTAGGTCCTGATCTTTCGACGCTCGGGCGGCAGCACTGCCCGTGAGCTCACAGCCCGGGGCTGCTACGGACCCTCGGGGGAAGAGCTGCAGTACCGCTCTGCGTCCACACGGTGGCAGCACCGCCCACGAGCTCACAGCCCGGTGCTGGTACGCGCCTCGGGAAGGAGCACGGGGAGGAGCTGCAGTACCGCTCTACGTCCACACGGTGGCAGCACGGCCGCACAGCTCAGCCCGGGGCTGCCACGGGCACGGGGAGGAGCTGCAGTACCGCTCTGTGTCCACACGGTGGCAGCACCGCCGCAGGGAGCGGAGGCAGAAAAGGAGGTGGCAAAAATTGCCCTTCGAAACATCCCTTAAAATAAATGCCCCAAAAGACCCCCAACCACAACAACTACGAGAACCCTCCCATCAACCAAGCCAAAACTAAAAAGGCCTTCATTACAGGCTACATTTCAATATTTCTTCTATTTCTTATTTTGATATTTCTATTATTACAATTTATCTATTATATAATGTACATTATATTATGTACATTTTATACATTATAATACATGGAACACGTAATAATATATAGTGTATTTATTGATATCATTTTTCATATTTTATAGTTATCTTTTTGTTACTTATATTTTTATTTTTTGTATTTGTATTTTTTTAAATTCGTGTTTATTTCTTGATATTTTAAACTATGAATTCATTAACCTAACACATCAGAACCACAATTAATTAGAATTGAATAAGCCTGGTTTTCTTAAATTTTTAATAAAATGATATGGGCGCATTTTCTTTTTCTGTGTGCTTTTGGGGAGGGGGGGTTGTTTGTCGGGGGTTTTTGTTTTGGATTTCTTGGCTAATAAACAAAATAAAATGTCTATTTTGTTGTATCGCTGCCTCTGAAATACACCTCGACATGGAGTTACTGCTGGCAATACTGTGCATGGGTAGAATGAGACCTGTTAAGGCATTAAAACGAAAAAAAATGGCACCACTCTGTTTCAGGTTTTTTAATTCAGCAGAAAATACAGTTTTTTTGCTAACTGCACTCTCAATTATATCCAGACGTCAAGCAGACATGGAGGTTATTTTTCAACTTCTTTCTTGCTGACAGCGTTACTTCCACATACTTGGGGGAAAAAAGAGCAAGATTAAAAAAAAAGGAAGAAAACATAAAAAAAATTAATATAAAATAAAATTTAAAAATAAAATAAAACTCAAAACTTATTAAAAAAAGTAAAGAAATGAAAAAAAATTAAAATAAAAATTTTAAAATATAAAAAAGAAAATTTAAAATACAAATAACATGAAAATAGAAACTAAAATCATAGCCATAAATTTAAAAATAAAAAAATTAAGAGTAATTAAAATTTTAAATAGTAATTAAAGAAAAAAATAGAAAAATAAAAAAAGAAATAAACAAAAAACATTTTAAAAATACAAACAAAAAAAACTTCCCCATGAAAATATTAACAATACAATATTTAACATAAAAAAAATAAAATTCCAAAAGTAAAAAAAATAAAAAATAAAATAAGCAATAAGTAAAATAAAAGACAAAATTAAAGAAATGCAGCTCTCCCCTCAGGCCATTGCTTAACACAGATCCAGGAGCATCTGGATTATGCAGCAATAGGGAAAATAAACCCAGAGCCTCCCAGAAAATAAGGTTTTCTAGACAGTTCCCAGTTTTGCTTGGAAACAAGTTCTGTTGTATTGAGAAGTTCACTTTGGATGAACATCCACAGGTGCCAAGGCAGGAAAGAACCACCTCATGGTGTCCAAGGAACAGCAGCTAGGCTGGGATTGAAGTTTTAGTAGGATTTATGTAATTAAAAATGCAGTAAATTGAACTTTACAAAGAGATGAACCACAGCAAACACTCAGCAAGTTTTCCTGGGAATTCCCAGAATTCTGTGGATGTGGTGCTGAACAATATTTACCTGATTTACCAACATTATTTGGGTAAATTTCCTTGGAAATGTGGCCTAAGGTGTACAAAAATTCCAACGGGGATGAAAAACTGGCATTTGCTGTAAATATTCCCTTACTAAAATCAGAGGAAAAACATCAAATAAAAGGAAGGAATAATGATCTAAATCCCAGCTTGCCTGGGAAACACGCTCAGGTATTTAAAACACTGAAAACCCTGGGAACAGTGAGGAAGGGTGGTGGAAGTTCATGGAATGATGATTTAAAATCTGCTTCCTCTGCACTGATTTTCAAGGGAAGGGGGAGTTAAACATGTCTACTTACTCCTATTCCAGAAGGATCTCTATTTTGTAGGAGTAACAATCCAAAGAAACTCCAATCTTACTTGTGTTTGACAGCTGAAACTCTCAGCAGAGTTGGGAAGTTTCGATGGAACAAAAGAGCCACAATTGCTGGAATAACAAAATTAGACTTGGCAAAAGTCAGGAACTTTATTTACAAATCTATGGAGGAGGAGGAGGATGACACAAGGTACACACTCCCGCTGAAAGCAACAATTTATTGGAAAAGGCAGGAAATCAAACGGGCAGGCTCTGTCCAGTTATGGTAAATCAATTATCCAGGAGTCAGAGAGAAAAGTGGGAACTTTGGACTGGGATAAGGCCTTCCACTGGCTTGGCTTCCTTGGCTCTCTCCTTTTTTGCCAACTACCTGGAAGAGGAAAAACAACAGGAATAAAGTTTCAAACCTGGCCAGGACATCCTTGGTTGAGGCAGATTGAAGTGCAGCTCCCAGGGAGCGAGTCCAGGCTGTGCCTTGGGGAGATCTGGGAATCTGGGATTGCCCATGGGATTAAAGGGCTGGAAAAGCAGGACCCACCTGTCGGGTTTAGTGCTGGGACACAGCAAGGCCTCGGCTCAGGGGCAGCAGTCAGAGCTGGGACTGCAGGAGAACAGCCCAAAGCCAGGATAAACATCCAGCACGACACCCAGCACGCTCCAAGAGAAACTCAGGTGGGAGAAGCCCCCTGGATGCTCCGTGTTCCTTCCCTCGGCAGCTTTGCCAGGGCCTCCCTCACAATACTGACCTCACCAAGCAGCTCTTACCAAATAGGAAATCATGGATTTCATAAAAATCATCCAGAAACCCATGGATTTCCAGTTATTAAGAACCAAAGCAGCAGCAAAATGTACAAACAAACTTAAAATTACTTACTTCATCACTGTACTTCGACAGAACTTTATGATTTTTTTTACCATCTTTGCTTAACATTTGTTTTCTGAATGGGGGATCAAGGACTTCCAATAATAAATTTCATTTATTTTCCAGAAGAGCAGCATGTTTGTGGGTAAAACCTGGATCACACCCCTGAAAGCCAATCAAGAACCTGGTTTAGACAGTGCAGAACCAACAGGCCATGAACTGGAGTTTGTTTTTAATATCTATATAAAAAATAATGAGTGATTTACAGGTCTTTCTCTAGTCAGAACCTCAGAAGTCTGTATAAAGGTGCTGTACAATATATAAACATTTACACCCAGTACATCCATACATTGCGTAGCATTCCAAGGCCACATGGCTAAGTCTGATACAGGAATTACAGATACAAGGTCTACAGAAGGAGAAATCACACACAGGTAAGACATGATCAGGTCACATGAACATATAGAAAAATAGAGAGGAGTTGATGGAAGGGAGATCATTTCAGTGGGGCTAATTCATCTGGAATTAAAGGACTGGATTTGTCACTGTACTCGGTGGTCAGGCTGAATGCACATAGCTCAACACAAACCAACCTCTGGGAAAGAACACAGGGCAGTATCTACACTGGCTACTTCAGAGTATTAAATATTTCACAGTCATATTCCACCCAGGGAGTATTCATAAATGTCATGCTACACAGCAAACCTGCTATCAACGGCTCACGAGGTGTCGAGCAGGTGAGCACAGTTCAGATTTGCTTTAAAGCCTTTTGAATTCCCAAAATCTTAGTTTAAAAGCTGTTGGAGCAGTCAGCTGTACTTGTGAAGAATTCCACTCAGAGCTGCCTCACTGTGCTTTGTTAGCCTTTAAAAATACCCAACGTTTCAAAGCCAGAACGAGATACTCGCTTGCAAAGAGTAAATCATGTTTGCATTTTAGGTAAGTAAAGCTCAATCATTTACTCTTCTTTCTCCACCAACCTGGACCAAGGGTCTCCTTTTACCACTTTTCTGCAGTCAATAAAAATCTCAGATGTCAGGAAATAATCACTAAAACTGTGAATAAAATAACACCCTTCTGTTTCTGCTGTTCTTACAGCCGTAGGAGTGATGTGTCAGTAGGCTCTAGTGGTAACATCCCACTTTAAAATATCTCTGCCAGTCCAAACCATAGATGGTGTGTCTCCTGTATCCTGTTCGTCACCAACCCTCCTTGATCACGCATTCATAGTAAACAGGGGAAAGTTCTGAAATATACAGGCAAGAACTTCACTGATAAAGCTGCTATGGCAGCTGAGCCTGTCCTAAGGTCAGTTTTTACCTCTACAGAAGGAAAAAAACCCAATTCCTAACTAGCATTAAATAATTAAAGATGGGACTTCAGTATCAGCTCCACAGTGAGGTTGAGGGTGTCATGGTGCCATGAGTGAAACCAAAGGAAATAGTGTTATTTAACAGAACCCAGAATGTTCTCTCCTCTCATGGAGATTTACAACCCAAATCCCTGTGAATGAATTGAGGAACTGAAGTGATTTTGTTGTGTCAGAAAAAGCAAAATTACAAAATTATGTCAAATACCATATTTAGCTATAGGGTTTTGCATATGAACTGAGCAGCATCAGCAGCTCATTTGCTACCCTGGAACTGAGAGAACCACCTCATCTGTGTTCTCTCTGACCCAGCAAGAACATGTGGGTTTCCTGATGTAAACATGCAACCTGCTCTAGAGAAAACACCCATTTCAGCCCAAACCTGCCTTATCTGTGACTGGAATTCAGGTAGGAAGGGTTAGATTGACTGGCTACAGTAGATAGCTTGGCACAAGAACAGAAGTGAGTCAGGATCACATTGGCAATAGAGGCATTAAATAACTTTGTACAGAGTTCACAATACTCAGGGAAGCTGCAGCAGTGCAACACTGGGAGCAGCAGACATAGTCTGCAAAGGGACACAGGGACAGCAGCTCATGGAAGGGTTTCACTGAAGCAATCTGAAAAAGTCCTTCATGGAGCTTAGATAATTTAAGAACAAATCAAATACATTCCCCTCACTAACCAGTTTCTGAGGAGAAAAAAAAAAGAAAAAAGAGAACTGTGTGAGAAGAACCAATGCTTTAAATGACCCTTACTGGAAAATTGATCAAAACATGTTCTAAAAAACAGTGTCTGTCAGTCAGTCACAGACGTTTTCCAGGCACCCCTGCTGCTGGGGTGCCCTTACAGCCACTGGGGACCCTCCATGGCCCAGGAGTTATCAGCGTTTTCCTCTCTGTTTGGGAAGTTCCATCTTTGGTTTCATTGAGCAGCTCCACCTGTCTCTCTCCATGGTGTCTGTTCAGCGTAAGAGCTTCCTGTGTTTCCACCCTCTGTTTCTCCATGGAAAGCAGAGGAATATTGGAAAGGCTGGAGGTTTTGAATCTGCTGGAACCTGTGTCTCCAGAGCTCGACTTGGTTAATAAATCATCCTCAGAGGCATTTCTCCTGGAGTCCCTGAAGGGAAGGTTATGCCCACCAAATGCTGGGTAATGTTGGTCTGCAGAACACCCTTCTGTCTTTCCTGGGGTTTTATGCTTCATCTCTTTCCTGGTGACTTCTGGTTTACCATTCCCACCTTTCAAATGCTCAACAGTTGTCTTATCACCACGGGATGCTCTGCCTTGGATCCTTCCCACTATTTCTGTGCTTCCTGGCTTGTCGAGATGCCTTTGGGGACTTGCTGACTTTCCTCGATTTCCACCACTGGAAGACTCCTTTTTGTCGCTATTTTTCATCTCTATTTCTGTGGTTTTACTCTCACTCCTGGAACTGTCAAATTTATGAGAGACATTGTTTTTCTCAGGATTCTCTTTCCTGGGGCTGTGGAATCTCATGTGAGGGCATCCTTCGGCAGCCCCTGACTTTGCTGGACTGGCAGATCTGCCCCTTCTGGTCCCTGCTTCTGAACTACCTTTAGTGATTCCAAACCCAGGACTCGAGGGACATTCCCATCTGTTCTTTGTTCTCTGGGGAGAAGACTGAGGCTTCCTCTCACACTGGTTTTCAGTTAAAGTGCTTATCTTGTCAGGCACAGTGTTCTCTGCTTGTTCCAGTTCCTCAGACAGCTGAACTCTAGTTGAAGCTTCTCCTGGTACTGCTAAATAACACACTTCAGATGGGAAAGCAGAATGGGAAGATGAAGATAATAATGGTGACTCTTCTTCATATATTACATTTGATGAAGCAGGATTGTATCTATCCCAATCACCTGGAAGCAAATGGCAAGAGATTTGATTAAATACACAGGAAGTAATAATCAGCAAACTACTGAGTTCAACTCAAAAACATTACGGAGTGGCATATTTTCAAAGCTTTATTTAGCCAGATTTCTGTACTATGTTGTTCTACAACAACCCTGAGGATGTGATTTTGGAAAAAAAAAATCTAGTGCTCAGAATGCTGGATCCTTGTAGGACCGACATGGTCTTGGATCACAACAATTTTAGAGCCTACACATCAAAATTTCTAATTAAAAAGTCCCTGACCTATGTTGTTTAATAAAACCAAACAAACTAGAACCGCTATGCCTAAAAAAATCTGAAACAGTGAAAAGTTTGGGTTATTCATAGCTTTGCACTTTAAAAATAGGAAGAGATGAAACAAGACATGCAGATTTACCAAGTCTTTAAGGAAAAGCCAAGAAAAGCACTGAAAGCCCTTAATGTTGCTCAGGTTTCACGTAGGGACACAGACTGGAAGGAGCCAAACCTGAAGGTGGAAGAGAAAAAGCCCAGAAGTACATACAAAAACAAAAAAACCCCCAAAAAATCACAGAGTACAGCAAGCAAGATTTCAATCAGAAATGTGGGATTAACAGCAAGGCAAGAGGCAATAAACCCATCCCCACTCCACTTTCTTCACCTCATCCCAGGCCCCACTCTAGACAGAGGGCTGGCCTGGACATGGTTCCCATCTATCTGATTCTGTTTCTCCCTCAAGCTCAGGGAAATTCTGTGACCAGCAGTGATGCTCAGGACCCTTTTCTAGCTCTTGGGAGGAAACAAATTGAGACAGTTCTAAGTAGATTTTACCCTTTGAGTGAATGATAGTAAGTGACTGAACACATAAAATATTTCATAGCTCAAACTGTGTGTTTGGGATTTTGAAAGGATAAACTCAGGGTTGGTCACTGTGACTGAAAAGCTTCTTCTCAGGAAATGACCCTACAATTTAGGAAGTTTAACCATCAGCACCTTGGTGTCAGCATCAGGGGGTACAAAGACTAAAATCCATGTTTAGGAAATGAAACAGTCTTTGCTTTAAAATGCTGCCACTGCCACAAGTCTGTGATTTACAGTCTTGGGACTGAGTCAGACCCAAAGTCATCAGTTCCAAACTCTGTGGCTGCTGCAAACATTTGCTCTGCTGTCCTGCCTGCTTTTTTTTTTTTGGCCAACAAAGTTGTGGTTTCTTTTTGTAGATGCAGAAATCACCTTGAATCAAACTGAATCCTTTTGGAGAGTGAGGTTGTCCCTTTCCTGCTTCCAGAAGTTTTTGCTTTGAAAAATAAAGCACTTCATAATTTAGAAGGCTAAAACCAGAAGTAAGTATGTACAGAAACAAAATTTTAACAGTACTATAGCACAGAGACATTTCATTTAAATTAAAAGGCAAGCAGGGTTAATCAGCGTATTTTTATAGAAAAACTTGATTAGCTCGGACAGAGCTGAGAAACTAATTAGAAATATGGAATAACTTCAGATTCTGCAATACTCCTACATACTTGTTATGTGTTAATTTTACCCCAAATATTCCTCGTATTTGAAAATTGGCAATATTCAATTTTTAATTTAATTCAATAATGAATGCACAGCTGTCACAAAGGCACTGCCAACTACTGCAGTGAACAAGCAGTAGAATCTCCTTATCCCACTCTACCTCCCTGCCTTGTGCCCTCAACACCAAACAGCCTTTGAGACAACGTACTGTGATCTGGTATCAATCCAGTCCCTGGTCTCAGCAGCAGCAAAACTTTATTTCCTCCAGCCTGAATCAGCTCAATGGCTCGTGTGTGAGTGATTCCTTGGGTAGGTTCTCCGTTAATCTCCACAATTTGGTCACCAACCTGAGATAAAAAGAGCAGCAGGTAAGTTTTTGGGAATCTCTGACACTGTGAGCTAGTTTTTAATTTAGAAAGAAAAGATAAAGAGGCAGATGCTTCTGTTTTCCTTCTCGTGCTAAAATCCAGTGGGCATTAGTGCCGCCATTCCAGGGATGACAAACAGGATGTGACCCCAGGGTCTGGGGGCTCAGAGATGCACAGAGGTCATCTGCTCAAGAAAAGATTCCAGAGACCTTAACCACATCTTCTATTTATTTACAAGTGATGGGGCAGACACAGGATGGGCTTGAATGTATTTTCATTCTGGATCATGGTGTGAAGGCAGCACATGGATCAATGACATTGCATCTCTCTGGGGTCACCTTATCCAGGGGAGGACATTCTCTACACCCACTGCCAAGCTGAACAGGGCACAAACGGGTTTGATATAGGGAAAGGAATTGTTATTTCAGGTTGGAGAGACCAGTGGTGAGGTCTTGGAGCCAGTAAACAACTCTCACAGGCACCAGGTAGGTAATTTCAGCTTGTGCTGACTTCCCCTGCTGCTGGAAAGGGGCTGGAATAGCATATCCCAAAAAAAGAGTTCTCTATTAGGGGAAACTGGGCAGAGAAATAAGAAAAAAAGGGAGCAGGAGCCTATCTGGCACTGCACACAGCAGCCAAAAGATGTCACTAGTGTGTAATATCAGCAGCTTAAAGAGGCTTCCTGGGTTTTGTTGAAGACACTGTCAAAGGAGATCACCACTCTGGGTAAATTAATGTATCGACTGCATCAACAAATTGATTAGAAGGAGACAAACTTACATGGACTCTCCCATCCTTGACTGCCGGCCCATCCTCAGCCAGACGGAGGATGAATAAGCCCATGTTGTATTCCTTCCCTCCCCGGAGGCTGAATCCAAATCCTCGAGGGCCCCTTTCCAACTCCACCGGGAAACAGCCAGGATTCTGTGCAGGAAGCCAGAGGGGAAAAGAAAAAAAAAAAAAAAAAAGAAAAAAAAAAAAAAAAAAAAAAAAGAGATGAGAACCTGTAGGCAGATTTAACCTTCTGTTTTTCTAGAAAAACATTTCAGTATTTCTATATTTTGAGCATTTATACAGCATTCATCCCAACTCTGGGGTTACTCAGGGTAATGGTTTTAATGTAAGTCTAAACATTTAGAACATCTTTCCTTCTAAGTCCAATATAGGCACAAAATTCTTGACAAAACTTTGCCAAAAGGTCTGTAGTTGCTCCACCACAATTATTTTGTGTTTCTTTCATAACTATAATGACTATTCAACTACCCTAAGGAGATAATCACAATTAAAACAAGAGCAAAAACATTCTGTGAGACACTTCAGTACGTTTTTATACACAACTGTCCTACCCGTATCTGACAGGGAAATGTTTTAACGTTCTGCTTTTGAGAACTCTGTGGCAATGCCACTAGAGTGCTGTGATGGATGAGTCTTATGTCTCCACACCCTCTGGACGAACTTTTGTACCTGGGAATGACGGCTGCCAACACCTGAAGCAGCATCCAACTGTGCCATGTGCTTGTGCTCGGGCCAGGACAGCCGGTAACTACTAGAAACTTCTTTTCCAGCTTCACCTTCTGTAGCTCCCCTACAGTGAAAGGATGTGGATGTTACCTTTGTGGATTAATCCCTCTAGCCAAGCCTTTCCCACCATTCCCAGTCCCTTTTCCCAACCTGTCAGGGTTGATCGGTGCCAATCCCAGTGGTCGGTGTTGTGGGGCCGGGCTTTGCTTGGCCGAGTTTGTTCCTGATGGAGGACCACGTTGCTCTAAAATCCAAACAAAATCAATAGTCACAACTTCACAAATCTACAGCCAGGACAATGGTCGCCACCAGTGCTGGGGCTACTGCTCCAAGGAACTGCAGTCCCAACATCCTGAGATGGGCCGAGCCGAGCTCATGTGGGCACAACAGAGAAGATTTTCCAAGCCAGGAACACAAGTACAGCTCATTAGTTTCATGGAATAAATTATTAGGAATTTTACTCTTTATTTTTATTCTTTTACTCTGCTTTTCCTCAGGAAATACCAACACAAATTGATGGATCCTAACATGAACAGAAGGGTTTTAGCCTGTTTGCAACCTGATAAACACCAAAGGGGATCAGGGTTATCAGATCCATGAAATTGGTTCAGAGATTCAGTATCATAAAATTTTTAAAAGATATGAAGAACAATGTCCATTTGAGAAACACCACTCTGTAAAGGTAAGCAAATGAGGATCTGCAGGAGAAATGGGGATTTGGAGGTGAAGGCCCTATCAAAGAAAGAGAAATTTCCAAGTCATTTAAGGTACAACAGAGTTTTCCACTGCCCACCTCCAGGCAAGGTGAGGACTGGTCCCACAGCCACAGTGGGCAGAGGAGTTCACTGGCAGGCAATCAAGAGGAAATTTAAAAGTGTTTTGCCTTCTCCTTAAGTTAAAAATAAGATTTTAACAAAACCTTTTAAAATAACTTCCTATTATTTTCCCCTCCATGAAAAATACTGTTAGTGTGTATTTTACAATAAATCCAGTGCATTTCTGGAAAAAGCACCATGTTTCTGCATAAAAAAATTACATTCTCACTTAAGAATAAAGAACCACAGTCTATGCAAAAAGCTGCCTCTTAGCTAGAACCTTATGGCAACCAATGGCAACCACTGGCCCAGGATGGACTTTTGTGCTCGAATATAAACTAGTAAGTTCTTTCCCCGAAAGGGTTTAAAAAAAAAAAAAAAAATCATTCCCAGCACCAAAACTAGAGATGTTCCAACCCCATTAGGTGCAGCATATTACTGCACTTCTTAATTATAAACAAACAAATTCCACTAAAATACAAAAAGGGCTCAAGAATGTTAAGGGAAGGGAAATCTAAAGCATATTACACTGAGTTTCTTAGGTATGTGAGACCTCCCGAGCCCTCCACAGAGCTACTTGGTACTGTTCCCATAACATGCCTTAAAGAGGTTTTTCTCTAGAGACAAAATGTCAACTTTTACTCCTGGTTTATCCTCAGATTTTTAATTTAGAAGCATAGGCAAGAAAAACGCCATCTGTTTGTACAAATCCTGCAGCCCTCTCTGCAGCCTCCTCTTGTGTGTTCCCAGCTAATACATGACAAAAGCTGACAGGCTCTCGCTTTTGTGAAAAATGTTAAAGAATCTCTTCTGGCGCATGAAGGGAATTCATTTATTCCCCTGAAAAGCAAAGATCACAGGTCTCTGAAAGCCTGAGGGGAGGGAAGGGGACCAGGCAGAGGTTTTGTTGCCACTCTCAAAGGACAAAGCTGGGGAACAGCAAACTATCAGGGTTCCTGCCTTCTGAGGCTCAACAGCTTCTAGCAAAAGGGCTTTTTGTGGTTTTGGAACTGTATCCTGCATTTTCCTGGGTATGAACCAACCCTGAAAGGCTCAGCTCTCTCCCTGAGTGCCTGAAGCCCTGACTCTCCCACATCCATGCTGGATTCCCCCATCACACAGGGTTCTACTGTGAGCTAAACTCTTATTTCTTCAGCTACATCGAGGGGAATTCTGAAGTAGAGAGATATTCCCACTCCAGTGAAACCGGTTCTGCTTCTTTCTCCTCCATTGTCACAAAATTCTTTACATCTGAAACACACCAACTCGAGCTCCTTTGAGCCATGGATTTTTTTCTGACTGATCTTCACTCTGGTTTTACCACCTGCTACTAAGGGGCTCTTTCCTCTCTTTGTTGAGTCTCCCCAGGTTCTGGTTTTATCTCTGTATTTTGGCTCCAAATCTGTAACTGAGGCAGTGGGAAAAGTTTTCACACAGAGTCCATGTAAGGTCATGCATAAATAATAGGTAGAAATACGATATTCAGAAAACTTATTTTGAAAACAAGTGGAAGGTGTTCCTGTCCACGGCAGGGAATAGAATGAAATGAACGTGCTTTCATGTCCTTCTAATCCAAACCAGTCTGGATTTGATGACTAAAAGCTGCAGAGAAAACAAATCTAATTCAACCAACTCGAACTTCAGTTGCTTTATAAACACCACCCATGGCAACTGCTTTGAAGTGTGTCCCTTCAAACTGGAATAAACCAGATTTGATTAAAAAAAAAAATCTTAATAGAAAAATAACTTACAGCGGTCTCTCTACTTCAAGCATTAACAAAAAGGAACACTATGTCTTTGAAATCCTGTGTTACAGGCTGAGATGGCATGTTAAATATTTGCAATGAATGTGAAATTAGAGAATCATCTACTGGCTTTATTCACAGCCTGGCTCTAGGTATTTCTTATTTAAAAGGCAAAGAAAGCCAACTTTCTGACAAAATAATGATAGGGAGTTTAATTAAACCTGTAAGCAGCATTCAAGAAAAACACAGGGTGGGAAAACAGCTTTTCTCTCCAAATTACTGGATTTTATGTATTTCCCTTTTTGTTTAGAAACAATACCACAGTGCATGCAGTGTTATATGGGAGCTGTCATTAAGTCACAGTCTCTGAAGCTGGGACTTTGCAGTCCTAGGACTCCTTTTGCTGCTCAGGTGACACAGCAGGTTTTGCGGGTGCAAGATTGGCAGGAAAATCCTGTCAAGGTTTTCTTCCCATGTGGTGGGATGTGACCTTTTTCCAAAGTGGAGCTTTGGCAGACAGAACTGCAGCATGTTTCTGCTGCAAGGACACAGCATTAGGGAATTTCCATGTTTTAACAAACAAGAAAGCAAAAACTCAGGGTTTAAATGGAGAGATTTGAAAAGCAGGAGTCCCTGTGGCCTTAGAGCAGGGACAGAGCATCCTGACAGCACCAGCCTCATTGAGAACAGAGTTCTGGCAGCATATGCAGCAGCAAGAGCCAGGCCCTGAGCTGGGGTCAGAAGATTTTCTCACTAAGTGTCCTTCCGTGGCTGCTGCAGCCCCCTGAGGAGGGGTCATTTCTCTTTGGCTGGAGAATACAGGGTCTGGACATTTCTATGTCAGCAGCACTTTCTCACACATGAGAATTTCTCTCACTCTTCATTGGGTTAATACTTTAGCTTCTTTTTGGGTACAACCATCTTGTTGTAGTAGCTCCCTCTTTCTGTCCCACCTGCCTTCAGCTCTTCCATAGCAAACACATGTGCTTCCAACTCATTCAGCTTCCAGGAGCTGATGATCCCCATGGGTCCCACTCAACTCAGGATATTCTAAGATTCACTCTCCTTAATTCCCAAACATCTTCAAATACTCCACTTAAGCCAATAAACTTCATCAGTGATAAATAAACTTTGATAGTGTGGTGGCACCTTCCTTACCTTCCTCAGCCACCACTGTGAGGGTCACCACGCTGCCTGCATCCTTGATGAGCTGCACGATGCTATCATGGGAAAGCTCCACGATGGACTGGCTGTTTACTGCCGAGATTCTATCGCCCACCTTCAGCTTCCCACACTGGTCAGCCGGGCTTCCTTCAATAACCCGCCCGATCTTGTGAGGAATCACTAAGAAACAAAAACAGGCACAGCAACACTCTAAGTATTCACAGAATTATGGAATATCCTGAGTGGGAAAGGATCCACAGGGATCGAAGTCCAACTCCTGGCCCTGCACAGGGCAACCTCAAGAATCCTACCATGTGCACATCAGATAAGCATCACATAGATCCAGAACTGCCAGTCACAGAATCAAAAAAATATGCTGAGTTGGAGGGACCCACAAGGACCATCAACTCCTGGGACTGCAGTGGACATCCCAAAATCCAAACAAATCCCACTCTGTGCCTGAAGAGCGTTGTCCAAACACTCCTGGAGCTCTGGAAGCCTTGGGCCTGTGACTACTGCCCTGAGGAGCCTGTTCAGTGCCCCACCACCTTCATGGGGAAGCAGCTTTGCTTAATATTTAACCTAACTCTCCCCGGCACAGCTCCAGCCATTCCCTTGGTCCTGTCGCTGATCATTGCAGAGGAGAGATCAGTGTTCGTCCCTTCTCTCCTGCTCCAAAGGGTGGAGATCTTGTACAGGACCAACTTGCAAATAATGAGGAATGCTTCATTGTGAGTGAATGGACATGCCAACCCAACAGCATGGCCTTGTCACATACAGGGTGTTGTGCCCGAAGGAAAATATGGGAAGGAAATGGGTCACATCTGCAAAGGGATGAGTGAGAACACGTGGCCCTAGAGCGCACTGGAACAGCTGGTTTTACCGTATATAATGTAGTTTTCCATTTCATGCATTGACCCTGACGGACAGTGTGGGCTCAGAGAGAGTTATGGCCATCCACTGTTAATGCAGAGATTTGGACATGTGGGCAAGCTCCTCCTGCTTGCAAACAAAAATTAACCCTTAAACACACCTAAAAAATGTATCAAACTTCATCTGCCAGGGACTGATTCAGTCAGGTGAGGACCTGAGCAGGGAGGGTGTGCAAAGCCAGTAAGGTGCTCCGCACAGACCTGACCACTTCTCCTGGTCTCTGAGATGAACATGCACTTGTAATAATTGTCTCAAATTTCTTCCAGCTCTCCTGGCTTGGTTCCCTCAGTTCACCCCAGAGTGACACTGTGCCCTGCACAGACTCTTCCAGAAGCCAGAGCTATGGGGCCAGGACAGAATGGAGAAAAGAAGAAATGTTATGAGAAGTAAAAGGAAAAAAGACTGATTTCAGTTCCTTTCCCAGAGATGAGAACAGATGCAGAACTGGAGACAACTGTGCCTGAGCCATGTCCATATCTCACAACTGTCACACCAGGCTACATTTCCATTTCAATGATCTTTCTAGACAAACACACTCAGTGACGGTAACAACTTCATTGCTTTCCACCAAATACTGTAGACTCTACTTCCTCAGATCCCCAAAATAAGAAATTGTACCTGATTAGGTAATATAAAGTCAAGGTTGAAGCTATGCTTCCATTAATATGCCAATGAATTAATGCAACATCACTACGGCCTCACAAATATCTACCTCCCAAAAATGCTGCCCTGTGATAAGAGCACACTCTGGGTATGGGTGGTGGGGATATAAACTCCCTGTTCCCCACTTATGTCACAGTTGAGTGAACAAGAACATAAATATGAGGCAACACAGACCAAGACTCAGCTGGCTGGGCTGTGCCAGTGTGAGTGAAAGCTCACTATGAGGGAAGCACTAGCACTGCACAGGAAGAGATACCCCTGGAGAAGCCACGACAAGGCCAGGCAGGGGCAGAGCCACCGAGACATGGCACTTACCCCCAGGAGGAGGCTTGTTCTTGGAGGTGAGGATGACGAAGCCAAATCCTTCGTTCTCCTTTCGCTGCAGGCGTACGTCGTAGACCTCGGGGCACGGCTGGTTGGCAAAGTCGACACGGTTCAGCCGGGGAGAGCCGTTCTGTGTAAGGACAGGCTGTGGCTCCTCCTCCTCCTCCGCCTGCTTTTCCCCTTGCAGGGAATGGACAAACAACTAATAAGGAACAATCACACCAAGCAACTTCAGCACAACTGTGAAGCTCAGCTGTCAGTGCCAGCATGAGGTGGCAACAACAGTCACTAATCAGAGCAGGGGACCCTTGTCAGCTGTAAATCCCACCCCAGCATTGTCATTCATGGAGTCACAGACTAGTCTTCTCTAAACTGTTGATCTGGACACTGATCTAGAACTGCAGTATCTCAAGATCCTGACCTGAAACAGCTCTCATTTGAATATGGTTAATCTTGCTACACACTGATGCCAAAAGACAAGAATACAGCACACAGAAGGTGCCCCTGCCCATGGCAGGGCATGGGATGAAAAGAGCTTTAAAGGTGCCTTCCAACCCAAATCATTCTGGGATGCTGAGAAAACAGACTGCATTATTATCCAATTTCCATAGCACTAATGGCTGTTCTAACTACTACCTGCAAAAAAGGTTGAAGAAATTATCCTTGCATCATATTTTCAGAACCTTACCTGGGCGAGCAGCACAAGCCAGCGAGCAATAGAATCTAAGCTTATTAAATTCTGCTTTTCTCCATTTAAGAGTTACAGCTGACCCTCTTCAATCTCAGGCTGCTCAGCCTGAGTGCAGTAATTATGTTCCAGAGCAGCTTCAGTGGATTTGATTACAAGCCCTATGTGCTCTGTCTGGGCAAGCAGACACCTACCACTGAAGAAGATCTTCCTCCGGACAGTGAGCAGCACCTGCCCATTCCGTGCAGCACTGGTCATTAAATCCAGAACTTGCTTGTGTGACTTCCCTTTCACAGGGACTCCATCGATGCACATCAGCTCATCCGCTGCACGCAGCCTCCCATCCTTTTCCGCCGCTCCCAATGGGATTATGGCTCCGATATAAATCTGTAAGCAGAGTCCAGGGGTTTGAACAGGAACATGAATTCATCAGAAAACACAGTGGTTAGAATCCAGGTGAATCTGTGCAAATTAGGTCTTTTGGGAAGACTCTTTTAAAGATAACCTCACTGTCCAGCTCCAGCAGAAATGCAGCCAGCAAGTGTAGTCTGCAAAAGCTGATCTAGTGGAGACAATCTAGAGTCTCATAGCATTCACTGAATACTTGGAAAATCTTTAATCCGTGTTTTTGTCAGTTCTGCTCTCTTGAGCGTGTCTGTCAGTTTATTAAAAAGCTCAGCTTTTGAAATGAGCACACGCCATGTATTTATTATATATATGATTTCCTAGACATTAATGACACAAAAGCCTCTTACATTTGCTCTACTTTATTTTTTTTACCAAGACTGAGGCAGAATGATTGGGGAAGAAATAAAAGCTTTTGAACTAATTCAAGTTTATTTCTGAAAAGTTGCTTATAGACAGTTCCACACTTCAAGTTGCTTCAGTTCTCAGCTTTTTGGTAATTAGATAATAAATTCAAACACCATCAATTCTGCCTATCCCCATCTCAAAAGTGCTACTAAATATAACACAGAGAAGAACACTACACTCTTATTTCATATGCTAGAATCACTTTCTGATTAAATAGAAGATTAATGCTAAAACTACAGCTAGTGGTGCTGGAGGTTAAGCAATGGAGTGCAGCTCATCAGTACACAGCACTCAAGACATCAACTCTACACTTCCTAACAGCTATGGCTGTTATGGAAACCAAACACCAAAAATGGTATAAAGTACAACAGAAGTTACATTCTCTGGGTTTGCTCTTTACTTTAAGTGCATGTTAGTGAGGGAGGAAGAAAAAAAAGGCTAGCACTGGATCACAGCTGGGAATGGAAAAACTGAATTCCTTCACTGTAACTGGACAACAATCTTTGCAGATCTATTCCAAAAGCTTTTTCTCTCCACTTAACAGCTTAAAGAAAGGTCTCTGATACATAGTACAAGTCTTAGTGCCTCTTCCCAGAGAGAAATGTACGCATGTTTGAAAATAGAGGGGAATCTCCTAAAACCTGCCCTTGGAGGACAGACCATGCAGAGGTGTCTGTGCTGGCATTTGCCCAGCTGCCTCCAACGCAATGCATGCTTAAAAATCCAGTCAGAGAAGCAGAGAATAAAAGGGCTGTGTCACCATCTCAAACCTCATTTCATGAGGCTGCAAGAATAGGAACAGTCTAATGAAATTTTGACAGAAGGAGTAACTGCTTCCTTCCACTCAGCTGCTTCCCAGGATGCACTGCTGTGCACAGCACACCAACCATTGAATCCGGGCACATCCTGTTCCAAGGCTACCACTGGTGACAACCGGCACCTGGCTACCTCAGGTGACAATCGGCAAAAGCTGGGCACCAGCAGGGCCCTTCTGAGGGCTCTGAGACACAGCAACAGCTGTAGAAACACCATCAGTGTCCTCAGCCCGACAAAAAACTTCAGCCAAGGACAGGCTCAGTAGTGGGCAGGGCACAGAACCTTGGAGACTGGAGTCCACAAAGAGGGGAAAAGATTAAGGTAATCTGGATCAGTTTCTCATCTCTGAAAAGACAGGTAGCGAACTGATCAATTTTGCCATCACTGAACTGGCTGGATGGGATGATGGGAAATGGGGATGACAGAGTAGGATCATTCCAATAGCAATATTATGAGCTAACTGTGAGCAGTTTCACTTACAGGTTGATCTGGTCCGTCCCCTCCAAGCACCCGGAAACCAAAGCCTGATTCTTGTTTTCTCAGGAAAACATCTAAATCTCTTGTGTTTGGAGCTAAGAAAAAGAATAGTATTTCAAAACATGTAAGGAGCTATCTTGAATTATGCTTTGGTGGTACACTCTGAGTTTTCTAGTGGCAAAAAACAGAAACCAAAAATACAGTGATATTCTCTTATCAAAACGGCATAATTAATTTTCAAAGCAGAAATCCCAACTATGTCTGTGCAGTACACCAAGATAAAAGCCAGTCTGTGACACAACTCAGAGCTACTTTTATAAGCAGGTCTGCTCCAGTTTACTTCAGAAACATCCTTGAGATTATTTCTGGAATTACCTGTTTTACTAAAAATATGGTTGAAACATGTTTTATCTTTGTGTTTTTCTGATTGCTGTTTGAATTATGCGTTACTTGAAATGTTTTATCTGCAGCAGGTTAACAAACTTAGCAACGAAGTCTCCGTAGTTTTACTGCAACTACACCAAAAGAAAAAATTCCTTCACAATTGAGTAATTTCAAGTTGAAGATGATGTACTTACGTTTGTCCTCATAAAGTGTCTTAGACTTCAGATAGACCTCGGAAGGGTCCAGTTTAGGAGAGCCTGGTCGCACAGCAGAAGGCGGGAAGGGCATTGGCTGCGGAATGGTATCGCTGACAGCTTCCAAACTGTCCTGCTTGTCCTTCTGAAACAGCCCACAGACACAAAATCCATATTAAATAAAGGCATGACTACGCTTGTGGGTGCAAAGACAATGAACACCATGCAGAAGAAAAACACAAGAAGAAAGGAACAAATTTACAGCTTTTCCACTAGGTGTGTCTGACTGGAGTTACAGAAGTCTTCCTCATGGGTACACGAATTTCTACTGGAGGCTAGGCTGGGAAAGAGTTTGAAGTGAGTGATGCTCAGAGAGGAGTGAAGCTGGGTAGATGCTGCTGGCTACCAACACATGGGAAGAAGCGGGGCATAAAGGACCGATCACATTTGGAGAAGACACTGAATCCTTGTCAGGCACCTGCCAGGCTCTGGACCACAGTCCAGCACCACGGGCACAAGCTGCTCCACAGGGAGCCTCCTGCCTCCTGTCCTCTGCCAAGCTCCTCCCCACAAGCACCAGAGGCACTCCCAACATGAGATGTTTGCTGGAGCAATATACATACAGTTCAGGAGGACACACCTGGGTAGTGTGAGGTATTAGCAACTCACTATTTGCCTTTTCATGATCTGATAGCTGCAACACTCATGAGGTAAGGACACCAAACATCCTTGTGGTCTCTCATCTAAATTCCCAATCAATTATGCACTAACGTAACTCTGAATACTTCTCCTGGGATGAAACCCAGCCTGGAAAACCGGCACGTGGCAGTGCATCCTGAACCGCAGCAGGAGGAGAACAGACGCAGATCTGCCCTTTCACCAAGAGCAGAAGAAACTGCCGGGAGCCATATAAGCAGTTTGACACTTCTTGTATGTTTATAAACACAAGAACTTGCCCTTTTTAAGTGGATTATTTTGCCACGCTGCTTAATGCCACTGAGCATTGAGTGCTCTATGGGCTGTTGCTCCTGTATGTGTGCTGGAATAGAATGCCAATCCCCAGGTCCAAACTATTTTTAGCACATTGCCATGAGATCCATGCTGACAGGGCCAGGGCCCTCCAACTGCAGGGATTTCTGCTCTGATTTATTCAATGTGGGCAGCTGGATGCTTGCAAGGAACAGAATCTGAAGATCTTATTGAGCACAGTTGTCTTTGAGCATGCCGAACATGTGTGCTTGTGTCATTCCATTGCTGGGATACAGCTAAGGTTGCACTTAAACAGCAGGATAAAGATAGAAAGAGAAGTTACAGCTATGTTCTGGTAATGGGGTTTCCCTAAATTGCCTGGATGTGTTCTGTACGAGAAGCACTTTTAAAGAAGTATCTGTGTTCGACCAGCCTAATTTACAACAGAAACTTTCATAATAAACATTAGCATTAATATCAACATCATTAATTTATTTAGCAAGGATTCTTTACTGAGCTCATAGATACTAAATATGCTCCGACAGATAACTTCCAAGAGCAGTGAGTATCAAGCTAGGAATGTACAGCTCCATAGAGACTTGCTGGAAATACGGATCCAAAGATAAGCATTTCCAGAAGGGAGCACTAACCAGTCCATTAATTCTGTGCAAGGACTGAGATGAATCAAAAGATCATAAACTTTCTTTAGAAATCCCATTAATAATTAGCAATGAAAAAAACCAGATACTGTATTTTGTTTCCCTTTTAATGAGTACTCTGATGGCAGCTACTTAGACACAGAATTTATGCCTACCAAGCAGATGTGGTTTTGCTAAACTATCTTGCAGGTTATCACAGGCACTAAAATCCAGAGGACATGAGATTACAAAGCAGGTCAGAAACCAATTTAAATACATTCGCAATACTCACTCCTTTGGCAGCTTTAGTAGGTGAGGGTGGACCTGAAGAAAATAAAATGTAATTTTAATAGCAGGTTACAAGAAGTTTCAACAATATTACAGCAATTTAATCAGCTTCTCCCGAGGTGAAAATAATAGCGGTTGATTCACTGTGCTTTTAAATGGCAAAGTGACCAAAACCACCAGTTTAGAGAAGTCTCAATTGGAATTGAAAGCTATACAACAATGAAAAATATCTATTTCTCTTTTTGCTAGAAACTGGTCAACCAAATCATCCCTCAGTTCATGGGATAAGGAGACTTAGGAATTTGTCTAAAGGAATTTTACCTGCCACAAATAAATCTAATTATTTTCTTAGCTCACAGAGGAATGGTAGCATTTATACAGAAAAAGATCGAAAGATCTTTGCAAATGCCACTGGCTGAAGTCAGTGTTGCAATAAGGCCTGAAGGGACACTGAGCAGCCACGAGCTGCTTCATAATCTGTTCAGATTGAAAGACACACACTGTCTACTACAGTTTTTGGGGAGAAGATGCATTCTGCTCTGTGACGGACAATCAAGGAAGACGTATGAATATGCAAAGAAAAATCAGAATTTTTTCTGTTATTCCCAGTCATCAGCCCCACCTCTTTGCTAATGTTTCCATCTCCTGCAATCCTCTGTTCATTACAGACACAATTACTTGAATACATTTGGAGAACCTCACAAAACTCAAGTCAATCATATGCTTTGCATTAAACTAGAGACCACATGCTTGCTTTACTGCTCCCCAGAGACGTGGAAGAGACACTGCATAAACATATCACCATATCATTTTTGAGCCAAAGAACCCAAAGAAAAACCTAACTGAAACCCCAAACAAAACCCCAACAACATGCCCTCAGCCTAAATAGTCAGGGCTATAAATCAAACTTAGAACATAATGGCTCAGAGGTAGAATGAGCTGCTGCTTAGCTGTCAAGACTGGACACAACTTAGGTATCACACTGAAACAGGACTTTTAAAAGCTTATAACCAACATGACAACTGCAATTTTGTCTGTACCTCCTCTTAAGATAAGCAGGGGCACCTCTGCTCCTACTGGAAACTGCTTGAGCACCTCCACCACCTGCAAGTGGGTCAAGCTCTGCACATTCTGATGGCAAATCTCCTTGATGACGTCCCCTTTCTGTAGACCTTGGCACCACTGGCTGTCCAAAATCATCTTCACCTTCTGGCCTGTGGGACTGTCTGCAATGGCAAACCCAAAGCCTTTAGGCCCTTTGACCAGAGGGATGGTGATCAGCTCCGGCTGAGAGCCTCCTGAGGAGGCAAAGGAGACTCTCTGCTCTGCTGAGTCCATGGAAGAGCCATTCAGGCGACCGTTGACCAACATTTTCCCACTCTGGTCCAACACAACTGTTCCTGCTACTAAATCTTGACTGGACATGGAAGCATCTCCCTTGGCCACCGGTGGGCTGGTAATGACAGGCGTGGCTGTCACAATATCTACCACGGGGTCTTCGTTGTCATCAGGAAGAGGGTATCCACGACATAAAGTCATGTTCACATACTGATTGATGGGAATGAGCTGAAACATCTGGACAACATCTGCATGGGTATGGCCAAGGACACAGCTTCCATTTATGTCCACGATGACATCACCTGTAACAAAAGAAGGTTCGACAGTGTCAAAAACAGAAGCAAAACTTTCAACAAAAGTCTACCTTGAGGAAATCACGGTGCTGTCTTCAAACTGATAACTAGTGTCTGGGATATTACCTCATGGCTAATATTGCCAAAAAGCATCAAGGATTTCCTCTTTGCATTTATTCTATTTCATCTCAGGATGCAGTGTGCTAAATATATAAAGTTTAATCTGCAGCAGATTTTAAAAATGATACTGTACAGCCATGAGAGATGAAGCAGAGCACGCACACTACAGCAAGCAGATGTCTTCTACTTTAATTCATATTGCACAGCATCCTAAACCCAATGAAGAATAAACCGGATTTTTTTGGCCCTGTGTTTATTTTAGGACTGGCTGAACTTAAGCTAGGACTGCACACACACACGCTCCATTACTCTTACGCTGCTGCCACGTGTGGCTAAGAATACATTTTCGAAATGAAGCAACGTGGTTTTCAGATCCCAAAACCTTGTTCTGTGTTTTCATCACTTTGACGTGAATCATTCATGTCCTGCAAACTGTCCTATCCCTTTAATGCCAGGCATCAGTAAAACAGGATCACTCTTATTTCATGAACTACAATCTGAATATCTGCACATCTTTTCATTCCAACAGTTCTGCAGGATAATTCTCATTTTTGCAGAGGTGGAAAATGAACCACATACAAGCAAGTTCAAACAACACATCAGCAACAAAACAGGGAATTGTTCCATTTCGTACGTAAATAGTATTATCATTCAAAGTACGAATTCTTTTACTCATTTCAAGAGTAAGAGTTTATGTTATACATAAAGAAGTATTTTGCCCCTAACATGCAAACCAGAGGTTATAGGCAACTTAATTACACTTGTAATAACCATGAAAAAATATGAAAGTCTTCATGGACTGCAGGAACCCTCATCCCTCTTCTCTCCTCACTTGTCCAGCTCACAGGACTTTGCTTCCTTGTTCCTACTGTGAGTTTTTTGCAGTTTTAATAACCGGTGTCATGGTTTTTGGCAGCAAGGAGGAAAAACAGACCAGGATTCAAACACATTATTTTCACTTTACTTACAGAGAGAGAAACCATTCCATGAATAAACATGAAGACAAGTATCTTTGCTAAAGCAGAAGTACTGAAACCTTCAGAAATGCCCTTAAAGTTGTTCTTTATCTAGGATGTTGCTTCTTTTCTTTTTCAGCCACTGCTCTGCACGGATCTTTCACAAATCTGAAAGTAGTTAATTTAGTGAGGATGTGGATAGAGTCATCCAACCTCCTGCACCTCAGGCTATCTTCTCCAAAGTACCCCAGGAAATGAAACTTTACAGAAATAATACTTGACCTGGAGCAATTCTTCCATCCTGTGCAGCAGGTCCATCTTTTAACACATTCTTCACCTGGAGAAACTCGTCAGGCCTGTCCCCTCCGATGATGGTGAAGCCAAATCCCATGGTACTTTTTTTCAGCGTTGTCCTTATAAGTGCTCCAGTAAGCTGGGATGGATCTCGAGTGAAGACAGACGCCCCTGGTCCTTTGGAATTATGGAATACAGAGACAGGAAGGCAGGAAACCAGGGTAAGTTCCAGTAAGTTTTTTGTTTATTTTCAAGGTGTCACAAAGATTAATGATTTGTTTGTTATTGGTCAGTTTCTGAAGCATTCTTAAGGGATAAAGCAAACAGACAGGAAAGTGCTACACTCATTCAGTGAATGGAAAAGAGCTTTTTTTAACAGATTGCAACAGAGCTGTAGGCAAACCTCCCACCCCGAATTCCCAATTTTAATCCCTGAATATCAAGCTTAAAGCAGACCAAAACGATAAAAACTCCAGGTGTGGTTTTACCTGCACTTCCAGATGGCTCTTTATGACAACCAGCTTCAGAGGAACCAAAATGATTTAAAAGCAAACTTAGTGTCTCGGTTAAATTTTAACATGAAAAAATCCTTCACAAAACCCTAAACATCTTGGAGGGTAACACTGTAATGGCTAGCAAAAAGACAAGGCTGATGCCTTGAGGAACCCAGAACTGGGTTCTTAAAAAGCGTAGTTGCAGATAAAAACATATGTGACAAAACCCACAATATTCAGTGATACCTGATTTGGAAGGGCCAGCATCAGTCTGTCCTAGCTGTTTTTTCCTTTTGGCTTCCAATACTGGATTTTCAAACTGTGTCTTCTGGTTAATATGACTGCAGGCATACAAAAGGTAGGTCAGGATTTCAACAGAAAACATTCTGACTATTTCCCAAAAAAGATGACCCCCAAAAATACATCTATAAACACTATCTTTTATTATGTCAGATGAATAATTTGGAGAAATGAACAAAAAACTCTCATAACCAACACTGAAAGTACTCTTGTTCTTTCAGCAGCTGTTTTCTGGTTACTTTGAGGCAAATAAAAATTTACTCTCTTTAATCACTAGGTAGAGTTGTAATAGTTTAGAACTGAGCAAACCTGCTTTTTCTCTTCACCCATCTACCTGTACTGTTTCCAAACTCAGGCTTCACCTTTTTCCTGGTAGATGTTAGAGAAGTACAGCAGAGGAGGGGAAAACCAACAAATTTGAGCATCATTCAAATACCTTGGCTTTGCAAAGTGAAAAATGCTTCCTTGTTCTCCGAAGCTACATTTTCAATTCTACTATTTTCTTCTCCATGGTTAAGGAGAGATTTAATTTCCTCTGGCCTGAAGGAAATTCAAAAGAGCTCTTGCAGCAGTTTAGTGGTTATTGACTTGGCTCTTTCGAGACAGCAATGGTCTACAAGTTAATCTTTTTTAAAGTTTTTTAAAGTTATCAGGTGCCACTCTTAAGTGACTCAGTTTTGGTTAAGCTAAGAAAAATTACATCAGCTCGCTTCCATCTATAAATTATTTTGGTTGCAACTTGCTTTCCTTTCCCAAATGAAATGCACTCCGCTAAGTTTTTAAGTTCACATCTGTGGATTTTCCCACATGCCACTGCTACCAGAAGTTTGTGCCATGAGTTTGCAACCCCAGAACTGGTTTTCTCTGGATATATTTAAGTTTCACAGAAACACAGAATGGTCTGGACTGGAAGGAACCTTAAAGACCATCTAGTTCCAACTCCTATCATGAGCAGAGAGACCTTCTGCTAGACCAGGTTGCTCCAAGCCCTGTCCAACCTGGCCTTTTACTGCATTACAACCTCTGCTTACTGGATATCAAGCACTTCAGAATTTCATGCTCAATTTTTAAGTATGTCAAATCAATAATTAGCACTTACTCAACATAGTATGTCCCATATTGAGGGTCTTCTATCTTCTCCCATCCATAAGGAAGTTCTGCAATCAGAAAGACAAAGTTCTCCATTACAAGGGAAAACTATCCACAATTATCAGTTTTCATTAAAGACCACCTAGACTCATGAAAAACACAAGGAAAATACATGTCCCATTTTCTTCCGTGATGAAAGGTATCAGCCTGTTCCAGGGAATCTGAAGCCCTGTAACTCTTACTTTTTCTTCCACTAAATGATGAGCCTTGTATTCAATGAAATCACAGCACTTTAAGCATATAATGAACTTAAAGACCTGTTCGTATTGAAAATTACATGCAAAAGGCTCCTTTTTATGGCAAATTCAGCATCTGGTAAGAGAGTGCCAGCAGTTCATGACTGTCTGAAGGTAATAAGCAGTTACCACAGAGGTCAGCTTATCAAATTTATTGTTCTAGTTATCTTAACCATGGAAATTTAAATATTAGAATAATTAATATAGTCAGCCAGACATTTTAAGAATAAATTTGTCCTGCAATGTTGAGGTTGAGGCTGCCCTAAGTTTCACAGTAACAGGAACTTCCCTAGCATATGACAGCATGTTACCGATTACTAATACCAGCATTGCTCCACAGGGTCTGACTAAAGACCCAGGAGATCTATTAATTTAAGTATTGTTCATTTGAATATCCTGCATCTCTGTTTACAGTGTGCTCTTTTTATCCTGTGGTGAGCTGCATGTATGCTTAATAAGCAGCAGTAGGCAGCCATGGCTCCAAGCTGGCTTTGCTATGGATTTGTGGCCGTAAGGCTGGGAAATTTTGGATGATGACAGGTCATTCTGAGCCTGCTTCAGCTTTTGGAACATCTCAGGCATTTGCTGAAGACAGAGCTACCCAATACTCTTTTCTTGCCGACTAAATTGCCCAGTTGTGTAGGAAATGGTTGCAGGAATTGCCTGGAGGCTACTGTCCTGGAAGTCTTGAAGGAATTTAAATCAGCTAGATTGTTCCCTTAGCTTCTGCATTCAAATACTCTGTCACATGCAACAGTTATCATTAGCAAGATGTACTTTGTCATACCTTCTTTGTTATTTCAATATTCTGTAACTTACGGACCTTCTCCTTCTCCATATTCCACCTATACAAGATTTTCCAGTGAGGTCATCACTCACATGCAGCCTTTTCCTTAAGAAGGACACTTACTGGAACAAAATATCTCATATTATGCTCAGGAATGCAGAAAAACCTTCCATTGAGCCAGATTCTACTACTCCAGGGAAAATACACCATGGACTTTCCCAGTCTAATGTAAATTCCTATTGCCACCAATGGGGACTGAGCACTATGCTACCAGCTCCAGAGGCACATCTACCAGGGAGATTGTATCCAGCTGGGAATGGATTGTATCCAGCTGGGAAAAACTCATACATTTATCAGTGACAGATGACAAATGCACTGTGAACATCTCACCTCCATCTTCACAATCTTCAGGAGCTTTGGCCTTCTTACAGAGCCGAGGATCAAGCCATGTGGTTGTCTTGGTGTTGTGACTGTGGAGCAGAACACATGTCAGTGAGAGAACACCTTCACACTGAAGAAACTTTGCTTCAAGTATTTACTACTGTAGGATCCTATAGACTTCAGATAATACAACCTTTATTTGTGCCTCAGTCACATCATAAAATACTAAAAAAGGCACCAGCACATTGGAGACTCTCCAGGGCACACAAGAAGTGTTAGAGGCACAGATCCTCCCCCTAGACCCCAAAAGCTTATGTGGGAATAGCAGCTGTTTCTACCCAATAAGAAAAAAAAAATTAGCCTCCTCATATGCTTAATTCTCAGGAAGGTTTCTGTTCCATTTTTTGCCTTAGAACTCATAAATGAGGCAGGTTTACATGTGCACACATGAGCTCCTTTCCTATCCTGGGCTTTCATCTGAGCTATTTGTATTCTGAAACATCCATTCCCAGCCAAGGAACACAAGCAGAGAATAAAGAATAAACAAGGTCTCAAATTCCAGAGAAAACTGGTTTTCATGTTAAACTTTAACTTAGCAATACTCAGCCGGCTTGGTATTTGTGAGATGCAAAACTTAGAACAAACAAAGTGACTTCACAGGTGGAACTACAAGGTCTTCCTGCACGATGGCAATTGTACGGAACGTGCAACATTGAGGACTATGAGTAAGGATTGTAACAGTAGGAGTATATTAAATTTCATAAAGAAATAGAAACAGAAAGAGCAGAAGAGAGGTGAAAGAGTAGCTTTCCAGACTGCAGCCACCAGCACTTCTCTCCTCCAAGGAGCGAGCTACTCACTCAATGAAGTAGATCATGCCAGTGTCTGTGTAGGCCATTTCCCAGTTCTTGGGTAGTGGTTCCAACGTCTCATCCCTCGATAAATAATTTCTGAAGTCCATGTTGCTGCTTGTCTGGTTGTAGCTGGGAACAGGTTTCATCCAGTCAGGAGAATCTGAATGTTTTTCTTTGTTTTCTGCAGTTGTTCAGGGAAAGTGTTTGTCAGATGCTTATGTTGTTTCTCACAAAGAACCACCCTCTTAATCTGGCTATGAGTGGATGTCCCTGTATGCGATGTGCATTTTTTCACTTTTTTTTTTCAACTGTGAACTTTGAAAAGCTGACATGAAAACACTGAACTTTGCTCTTCCCCTGCCAAACAGAATTAACCTTGTATTATGTGTCTGAGTCTACTCAGAAAAATCAACGCTGGCAGAAATCCAAGTTGACTACGCTCTGTTGCTGTTTCTACAGAGAACAGTGTTTGTAATGCCATAAAACAACCCAAAAACTCCTACTAATATTCCTCAAAGAATCAGAAAGAAATGTAGAGAAGACTCAAACTGCCAGTAAAATAAACATCTTCCTACAAGCCACAACTAGAAAAAAAGATCCCAAAAATTCCTGCAGGAAATTTTAAATAGAAGCCTCTACCCTTCAGAACTGAGGTTATACTTGATATCATCTGTGACATGATGATGTCCGTGACCTTCACCCAACCACCAGCCTGACCATTGGCCCCTCTGTGGTGTTGCCAGCCCTGAAGATGACAAGATTAGGTCAGGTCTGGTCAGTGTAACTCTGTCCTAAACAGTCACACACAGGATCAGCTGCAAATGCAATGTGACAGTTCCTCTCCACCATCATTTTTCCTCCCTCCAGATGAGTAACCATGACAGCAAAAGGAAAAAGGCATCCTGCCAGTCCCAGAAAGGTCCTGCTGGACACCACTTCAGCCTCAACACACTTGGCCCTATTTCTCTCCACAAACTCTCCCTCGGGTGGTTTCAGGTTGTGTGATAGTTCCCCTATGTGAAATCATCTCAAAATTTTACAGCATGAGCCAACGTTGCCTCTTAAACCAATCAATTCCTTAAAATCTCCTATGTAAAAATTCAGTAATTGCCTCAAAATTCAACAGCAACATTTGCAGGGTATGAATTCTACCCTATGAAGGATTCTGTTATTTGAAGAGTGGACAATTTTTTCCTTCCCGCTCATGTAACTGGCCCATATCCAGCACCACATGTTCTTGACCAAACAGTGCATTTTATGATGCAATTGCACATCTGGCTGGGAGAACAGCTGGTTCTTTTCAAAAGGTCATCTCGAAATCAAGTAGAAGCACCAGCCTGTATAGAAACGGCCTTCACACTTCACCAAAACTAAGGAAGCATGAATGTTATTTGTACAGTCCTTATCCATTCATACAATACTGCAGGGAATTTCTCCCCTTGTCAACCAACCTATCCCTCCGCTGCCATTAACTGCTTCCTTTTCCTCCTCTTCCTCCTCTTCAGGGAGAGAACTTTCCATCCTTTGCATTTTGCTGACTGATGTGGTTCTCTTCCTCTGAGTTTCAGTATCAAAATCATTGTCAAAAAGAACTTGATCCACTGGATCAGGCTGAAAGGGGCTGGGCTCTGCTGGAGGCTTTGGAGTACCGTAAAAATTACCTGAAAATGAGACAGAAACCAGAATCACTGAAGCACTAATACTTGCTGAAGGCACTGGCAGTGGCTGTTATCAGTTTAGTGCCCACGCAAACATATTTTGGTGAAAATTTAAAGCCTCAAAGAAGACATCAGCGCTACCAAAATCCAATCGACAGCCAAAGCCTATTTATTCACACACTGACTTCTTGACAGCGCAGCACTAGCTGACAGAAAACAAGAGGCTAACTGAAAACTTTATCCTGCTGTAAGTTTTCGAAAGAAAAAGATGGATTTGTTACTTTGCCCAGAATTCACTAATACCCCATAAAGAGACTTAGGGAGCAACCTTAGAGGAGCAAAACAGTGAAAATCAATTATTCTTACTCTACGCACTAATTAACAGCGTAACAGAAATACTAAAGTCAAACAGCAAATTCATTTTGTGCAGAAACAAATTATTTACTTCCATAAAACCAGTTAACGAGTAATTGATTTTTAACACTTGCAATTTTCTACTGACAATACATTTGCAAAACAAAGATGCTGATATGACTTAATCTAAAAATCATTTTTACTTCAGAAAAAGGAACAGATTTTTCCTTCAATATTTTAATCTAAAGCACAAAGGAATCATCTGCTGTTTTCTGGAAAAGAATTTCAGCAATTGACCTCTCTCCTGACTGCTCATATGATTTCTATTAGGGAACGGAGCACAAAGCAAGGAAGCTTCCCAGAATTCCTGCTGGGGTACCTTTTGGTGCCTGGATATGGTTTTGACCATGTAAATAAAGTAAGAAAGAAAACCCTTCTGCAAATATCAAGCAAGGGCAAGGCTCAGAGAGGAGAGAGCCAGATAAAGCGCAGCTCAGGAATAAAAAAAAAAAGTACTAGTTCAGCCTGAATTTGCTTAGGAGATTTCCGCAGATGGGACAATATTAACAGATAGCGTGGGATACGGAAAACAAGAACACAGATACTTTCACAGGATTGTCTACTTTTTACATATTTTCTTTTTGCACCATCTTCATTACAATGTTTTTCCTCACCACATTTAACAAACCCAACTTTCCTACAGATTTGGACAACCTGGTCTAGTGCTGTTCAACTTCTCATTGGAAAATCCTTTTGTTGCCCTGCTGGGTCAGATTTTCCCTTGCCTTCTGTCCTTCTGATACACACCTCGGAGAACAACATGGCTCTGTTCTCTGAGGTTTACACAAAATTGACTAAATTCTCTTAAATTTGTACGAGGCACAGACAAACCTTTTTGGAATGCTTCCCAAAATGCAACAATGAAAATAATTCTCTACTACTGTCATGACCAGCAAATGAGCAGGAAAACTGGTAACCACAAGGAGCTACACTTGGACTAAGCTCCTGGACACAACTACTGGGTCTTTATTCCATTCCATTCCATTAAACAGCACTGACATACCATCATACGTTCCACTTTCTAGTAAGGCTCCACTTTCTTCCAGCGCTTTAAACTGCTCAACAGAAATGAAATTATAGTCTACCCCAGGGACCTCCCCATCTCTGGGAGCCCTTGTAGTGCCTGCAAAGACAGAGAAAACACTCTTGTAAGATCCTTAAGTGCTGCCTGTTACCAAATGCTGTCTGCTGTACAGTTCAGTAAAAACAATGTATTTTCAAGTCTTTATACAAAGATGATGTCACTCCAGTAAAGAGTTAAAACAACTGTTGAGCAAGTGAACAATAATGTATAAAAACTGAGCCAGTACATTACACGGGAATGACAGTTCTGGTATTGGGGGAGGAGAAGAAGTTGGGTGAGGTGGTAATTAAGAGAGAATTCTTTCTTATAGTCAGTGAACCAAAAACAGCTTTTGTGGCAGCAGATGACACCTGGGACAGGCAATCCCAGTCTGGGATTCTAAGAACAGCTGCAATATTTTATTTTAACCCAGCTGTAAGGGTGCTGCGTCTTTCCCTATTTTTACCAGCACTGTCTAATTGGCAATGAGGCCATTGTGACTAAGCACATTTGATTTTTGGGCCACCAAATCCATAACTAGGCACAAAATTTATTGTTAAACTTACAATTCAGAGTGTAATTCAGCCACATTCCAACTCCTGACTGTAGTTAAGCTTTGTCAGTAAATTACTGTGTTAATGCAGAGGTTCTCAAAGTGTTTCTTCTATGAAAATAGGCCTCCCATAGTTACAACAGCTTAATTAAAGCTCGCCTGAAAGGACTTAACTGATTCATTGCTATTCATTACTGCCTACAACCTAATATCATTTAAAAGGCATATATAATTTTTCTCAGGAAGCAGCATTAACAAAAGCTAGTAAATAAAATCTAGTAATAGTGAAATGCAGTTTAAGAAAGCCACAAACTCTCAGGTGTGCTTAGAGAGAAGAGAGCAGAATTCCTGTAGATACAAAAATATTACTCGACAAAGTAAGTTTTTAGTGCAAAGAATATTTAAACAGTTAGTGATGGGCCTTTTTAATCAGTCCTTGCAGGATGAGTAAGCAGTGTGCCTGTACATTCTGCCACTGCCACCCCTTCTGCACCCAAGCCCCCTCCCACCCTCCTTCCATCCAGCTCCCCTGCTCTGCCTAGTGCACTCAACACTCATGGTCTCAGCTTGCTCTTTGCAAAGAAAAGAACTCCAGCATATTGAGAAAAACCAGGATGTTTTTGCACTGCTTGATCATGCTGAGAAATATTTATTTCTTGTGGTGGTCATTCTAACAATAACTACTGACAAATTTATGAAGAGCAATGCAGAGATACTACTGAAACAATCTGAACTTTGAATTCTGAAGTTTTTGCTGGTTTTCAGTCCATACTGCCTGTACCAATTCATGGCAACTTCAGATGTGAAACTACTGCAGCAAAGCCAGAAGTCCCTGCTGCAAGGTAAAACTCTAACTGGACTACAAGGCATTCCAAGCTCACAAATGATGTGGAAGTTAGTAGGAACAGATCAAATGAGGCTGATCTTTACATACTTACAAGGGATGGTTCTCAAATAGAGATTGTCTCTGATCACTTGCTGGAGTTTGTGGTCTATCGATCCCTTCTGGAACTGAAGGCTCAGGTAGTGGCGCAAGTCCTTGTTGATGACTTTTCCTTAAGAAGAAAAAAGAATAAATTAGAGTAATTTGTAAAGCAAGATCTCACAAACAAGAATTGCGATTCACTGCTATAGAAGCTTTAGAAAAAACAAGCGGTCAGAAGAGTTGCATTGTTTTAAATTCAACAACCTCACAGAATGCCAGAATGGTTTGTGTCAGAAAGGAACCTTAAAGCTCACCTTGTTTCACTGCCTGCCATGGGGAGGGACACCTTCCACTCACCCAGGCTGCTCCAAGCCCCATCCAACCTGGCCTTCAATGCTGCCAGGGATGGGGCAGCCACAGCTTCTCTGGGCACCCTGTGCCAGGACCTCACCACCCTCACAGGGAAGAAACTTCTTCTGGCACAGTGATTTTAAGCAGAGCTGACTAATGACCATCTCCCCTCATCCCTAGAGCAAGACAGTGCCAGTATTTTTGAATTGTTTGAAAAAATCAATATAAACTATTAAAATACAAACCTATTACCAAAATTCAAAGTCTCTACAGAAAAGAAACTATTTCACTGTACTTTGAAGTAGGTTCCATTCAATTTACACCTACTCACTAGTCACCTGAGTTCAATATTTTGTCACATGGGAACTTGTACTCTTCAAATTATAAAAAGAAAATATTTCCTTCTTAAAAACATTGCATAATAGAAAGGAGTTGGGTTTTTTTACAATTACTCCTTTGCAATACATCTGTTAGGTATCATTAGTGAATCTGTCACATCACTGGAGAACCACGGCCCCTGCAGCCCAGAAATAATTGAGCTCTTGTATTACTGCTTCATCCTTCAGATAGGAGGGTACAAACCATTCTTTTGTACCCTGACAGCCTCCCAGAAAGCACATTAAATACGGTTCAGTGACCTTGGTAAATTTAAGTTACGTATTACAGCAGAACATTCAGGGCTTTAGGGGAAATGCTCAACCTTTGTCTCCAGACCTAGAACACAAGATGGGCAGCAGCAGATGGATAATGGTGTAGCACAGGGAAACAGCAGGGAAAAAGGCTGGATCAGACAACTGGTCCTGTTAAATTACATCACCAACAGGTTATGAAATGCATAAACCTGCTCCAGAAGCATTTCTGACAGGAGCCTTTGAAGCCTGTGAGCTCAAAGCTGCTAAGGAGACCACCTCAAACAGGTCACAGACCCCACAGCAGTCCACAAACCAGGCCCACTCACCTACATCTTCAACCAATTACTGTACTTACATACATGTCAAATCTGGAAAAAATCCCAAACCATCAAAACCCTCCCACCACCAAGCAAGTTTTCCTAACCATGTGTCACTTCCACAAAGCTGTCTGCATGTTTTGTTGTGACAGCTTTATACTTTCCCTTCCCTTTTAGCCAAGGTGAGGGCATTTCACACCTTGCTCTCAACTCTCAAACATGACCTCAGCAAACCACCACTCACCAACACCAAAAAGGTTTTCAGTCTGCACCCTCTTCCCCTCCAAACAAAACCATGTCAGGATGAATACCTCAAAGTGGAACCAAGATTACTTATCGGCCCTTCAGAGAAGTCAATGATGTCCACAGATAACCAAAACACACACAAATCTGCCTTAAACCCTCAAGCAAGGACAGAAGCCCAGCACACCCTCTGAACAGGCAGCACATCCTGTGCTGAACACAAGCCTTGAGTCCCAAATGAAGTCAACTTCTCACCTGCTTTAACACTGTCATTTATTTAAAAATTGCTTCCAAACACACAAAAGCATTTTGCCAGTATTGGGACAACACCTCAGCATTGTCCTCATGGCTGTCCAGCAGCTACACGAGCAACAGCCAATTCCCACTAATGCAGTTCTCCACCCAACCCCTTCCCAAGAATGCACAGCAACTCTGATGAACTGTTCCTTATAAAACTTTGGATTTGCTTCCTGCAGCGTAATGAGCAAAACATGTCATGGAATACGGAAACAAATGGGGTAATCTCCCACAAGAAAAGTACTTTCCATTTGTTACTACAAATTACGTTATTCTTTGTAGACAAGATAGTTCCTCAAAATTAAAAAAAAAAGTTTTGCTGCTAAAATGGTCCATCCATCTCCTTGTCAAGGCCAGATCTGCAATTCAGCAAGGCCAGCATATTTCACTTAGGCAGATCAATACACTCGTATTTCACCGAGGCAGATGAATCTCTTCATCACCTACTTTCAGAGCACTGCATGTTGGAAAAACCAGGCAATATGTGCAAATCTGTTCTGGATGTAAAATTACAGACTTTATTTACTCACTGATCTTTCCCTCTTCATGTTAAAAATTTTAAAAGCTTATAAAGACTTTTCAATAAATATCAACTCAATTTTAAGACAAAAAAAAGCAAGGCTGTTACTAAGGATATGCCAATATTGAGGGGTTAATATTAATACTAAAAGCTTAGAGACTGGACTATACTCTGAGACCAAGATGGCTGAATTGAAGATTGACAGGATTGCCTGGGGAAAACAGAGGAAAGTCAAACAAAAGAGTGGGCAGAGGAAAAATTAGAGAAATTCACATAGAGAATGGTGTGCATTAGAAAGCAGAAAAATAAAGTAATAGTAAGGATGCCTTAGGCTGTCCCAGCCCAGCCCACAGTGATCTGCCGCCACCTTCTGGCATCTTCCTGCTGATCTCCTTAATTCTGCCCCACAAGTCTCCTCACTCCCCTCCCCAGAGGAGTTTGAACACCACAGGGTGAAAAGTGCAGATACCACATACTGCCACGCAGTTTTGTTTTCTCACTCAGCAAAGCAGAGAAGAAATGTAACCAGAGTATCATCATGTACATTCAGAATGCCACACTTGCCATTATTCACAGACATACCAGAACCACTGACGCTTGGAAGTGAAGAATAAGCCTGGAGAACAGGACAAGGGCGAATGGCCTCCACTGCCAGAGGGAAGGAATTCCTCCCTATGAGGGTGCTGAGGCCATCACGGGTTTTCCACAGAAGCTGTGGCTGCCCCATCCCTAAAAGTGTTCAAGGCCAGGTTAGACTGGGTGCAGAGCAAGCTGGTCTAGTGGAAGGTGTCCCTGCCTATGTAATTACACGATCCTTAAGGATCCTTTCAACCTGATCACAGAATTCTGGGGGTCTGTGATCCAGCACTGCAAAATCAAGAGGTTTTTAACCTTTTGCACCTACCCTGAGCTCATTTCCCTGACAGCTCTAGAGCAATCCACGGGCAGGTTAGGAGGACGCTCCCGTGGACCCACGGAGGGAAGCTCTGGTCTAACACAACCAACACCAAACAGCTTTATTTTAAAGCCACCTAAAAGCACAAGCGCTCAGCTCACATGCCAGAACACATTCTGAGCAGGGAGAGCATCAGCAGAGCTCCAGGCAAATGCCTGCCCTTTCCCTTCCATCTGCTCCTGGGACATGGCCACGGCTCTGCAGGGCATCCCCAGCCAACACACGGGAGGGCAGGGTCGTTCATGCACCACTTCCGAACTAAGGAAAAAGTAGGAAATCGAGAACAGCTGCATTTGGAAACTTCTATGTAGGGCAGCAATACTACTCAGTTACATGGTTCCAGCATGAGTCTCTACTTTTCTTATCTGTATCTTGTTACATCTGTAGACATTCTCAGCCTGTGCATAGCTTCCACTGAAAGGCAGCATTTTAAGTTGGTTTTATGCCCTGCACTGGCAGCAAAAAAACTCACATAGTCTAATGAATTGCCTACAACCTTAATGGTTTTTAAAATGGAAATTCTTTTGAGTAAAGTAGTTCCAACTTTCAGACTCCAGCTTCACACACACCAACATCAGATTTAATTACAGTAATACATTGCATGCACACAAAAATCCATTAACCACGGGAATACAGCCAGGAGAACTACCAGTGAGCAGGGTTTACTCTGATAATGCCAAGTATTTTAATACTCCATAATTAAACAGCAAGGCTCAAAGGTCTGTGCAGCTGTTTCTGATAGAAGATTAGACACTGAAGGAGATATAAGCAGAACTTAAGTAATTTAAAATAATGAATGGGTTTCAAATAAAATGTAAACATAACCATTTCCTTCAATTTAACAGCGAGGAAGAAAAATACAAAATAACTTTACACAAGATAAGTTTGACCGTTTTTATTATATATGGAGACTTTCCTTTCTTCTCTTTAATTCTGTATTTTCTTGAGAAGTGAAAAAACACTGAACAGATTAACAATGTTTTGCCTATCTATAAAGATTTGCTGTATTTTCAAAAGTGAGGTAAACTGGCCCATGATTTCCACTTCAAGTCAGATGTGTTGACAGTGATGGTAAAGAACAAGAATTCAGACAAACTGCACCTGTGAGCCTCTGATACTGTCAGGTTTGAGACAGAAAAGGATTTGCAGGGATGTCTGGAAAAATCACTGAGCCCAGCCTGGGAGCTTGAAACACCTCACAAAAACCAAACGTGATTTGCGAGATCTAATTATGACTCTCAAAGTGACAAAGGGATGTAAAGCATAAGAGGAAACAGGCTTTTTGACACCACAACAACAGATGAATCAAATATACTGAGCAGAACAGAATATGGAATTGTTAAGGTTGGAAAAGAACTTTAAGGTCATCAAGTCCAACCATCAACCAGCACCCTCTATGTTCACCACTAAACCATGTCCTCAAGTGACACATCTACACATTTCTTAGAACGCTTCCAGGGATAATAACTGCCCTGGGCAGCCTGTTCCAAAGCTTTACAACCCCTCCCATGAAAAAAATGTCCCAGCACCTTAACCCAAACTCCACCCTCAGTGTAACTTGAGGCCATTTCCTGATCACAATCTACTCAAACCATCAGGCAAGTGATGGAGCTGCTACGGCAACACACCAATGGGCTCATGTAAAAGGATGTTACAACACTCTAAAGGGTCAAAACAACAATCAGAACTTGTAATACACAAATAAGTTATAAAAAATTAAGATACAAAATTGTTTTAATAATAGCACTTTATTAAAACTTCTTAATTACGCACTCAAGGCCTTGCTGAGTTTTAATCACTGTGCAGCTCAGTACACTGCAGAGGCTATTCTGGGTAAGTAGTATCTGTCGTTGCAACACTTGTACTGTGAAGACAACTACAGACGCTTACAGCCATGAAATAAGAGTCCTCTGTAGCTGTCACAGGTTACAATAATACGTAAATCATTTAGTCTGCTCTTAATTGAAGAGTGGAGCACCAAAACAAAGACAAGTAACCTGAACAATGGAGATGATTTTCCTGGGGCTAACTATGGCTTGTTTTTCCCAGTTTATAAATAATCTTCCATTCATTCCTTGAAATTTACAATGTGACGTTTTTAATTTATTCACACTAGAGAAAATGCTTTACTGAGACAGCAAACAAATCAATTTGGTCTGGAAAGCACAATTAACATATCCAACTGAACAAAACGTTACTTGAGTCCCCAGACTGTTCTAATATTAATGCTTCCCTTTGGAAATCTCCAGCTTAAGTGCAAATTCAAACTTACTGACATTTAATATTATTCAATGTCGCACTGCAACAAGGGACTGCACGCAGGGCACCTGTGCAGGTTAACCTGTCACAGTGTGTGGCAGAAGCTGCCAATCCTTCTGTTTGGAAGGGAGTGCATCATGTTTCAGATGTGACGTATGTCTAACATACCATATCTCATTGCTTAAGCACCATGCAGCTCTAAAGAATGACACATTTCAATCACATCCCCAAAGAAAAATGTCCTTGCAGCTGCTCTCTGTTACACAAGCCACTTAATCTACTTGGGACTTGGCACTGCTTTCCCAACAGAAGGGTACATGTTCACACGCCAAGACCTTTTTTTTTTTTTTTTTTTTTTGAGTGTTCAGATCAGAATAGAATTTATTCAAATCACAGACAGGTTATAGGAAGCAAGATATGCAATTACACTCTGCATAATTTCTAGGCCCACTAACCTATTTCAGTCTGGAGTTCGGTAGGGCAGGACTCTGACAAAGATACTCTGTCGGCAAAGATGCTGCATGCCTGTTCTCCTGGAGCAGACAACCCTCTGGGGTGACCACCCACCATGGAAAACAGATTATGTTCCCAGCAGAAGTGCCCTCTAGCTGTGTCAGTGAGCTGTCATAGCTGGACCTAAAAACTGATCTACACAACAGCAAATTGGGCTTTTAAATACCAGCCCCATCGTGAACATCCCTGCTTTGCACTGCCTGCAAGTATAACGCCTCTTGTAACAGATCATTCCCATACAGTCACCCAAGGGCTTTTTAGTGGCTCCTCAATGCCACTTTCCCATGAGACCCACCCCCTGCCAAGGTCCCACCAGCACAGAGACCCCCTGAGCACAAGGGTAAAGGAACAATTCCTATTCCAACTATGCAACTTTTAGGAAGGAATTAGAGCTTCCTGAAACCAGCTTTTTAAGGAGCCTGGGAAATCCCAGCACTGCTGGATGGTGGGCTGCAGCATTCCCAAAGGACAGCTGGTGCTTCAGGCTGCAGATTGCACTGCCATGACTCACCACACTCGAAAGGACTCCCAGGAACCTAGAATCACTAAGATCTACGTGCCAGGTCAGCACTCCTCCAATCAAAGCCACAGAAGTGCTGTATCACAGCAGTATTGATTAGAGACATCTCACAGTTTAATAGGAAAAAAATCCCTCCACAGTGCTCACTGCACAACATGGGCAGTCAGTGAAATCACTGAAACTCCAGATGTGCACCAGCCATGACTAATGTTAGTGTCTGACTCACAGAGTTCACACAGCAATTCTACACCGAGGGATGCTCTACTCAGTCTGCTGCAACACCCAAGGATAGGGGCGCACCAGTGTGCAGCACAGCATTGCAGAAAGAGCAGAGATGTTGATACACGTTGATCTGCCACACCCACGAATCGCTCTGGTGTCACTGCATGAACTCGTATTCTATTATAACCCAATTTTGCAGGGAAGCCTCTGTTTGCAATCTTTATCACAGGCTGTTGTTTAAGTAATCAAGTAAGGGAAGACCATTTCCCTACATGTTCAGTTAACCATCACATAATATTAAAAATTAAAAGAATTTCTCCTTCTGCTTGCACAAGATATCCTATTATTTTATCATTATTCATTTAATAAGGTTCATTTTTAGTTATGGAACCCAGGATTTTCAATTAACTATGAAAGAGTGCTTTCTCCAAGGAGTGCACATATGTGGAACTGAATGCCAGCAGAGAGGAACTGTTCAGCCTCTGAGATCCAGCTGCTTTCTAGTGAAGTACAAGCATGCTGGACTTGCCCAGGCAGTGCTGGCACATCCCAGCACAGCCCTTCCCTCCAGGAACCCAGGTCACAGCAGCCAACCTGGCACAAATGTGCTGGAGGTGCTGAGTGGTGAGCTCCAAAGCGCGTCTGGGAGTGGTGCAGGATCCCACTGACAGTCACAGCTCATTCAAAGAGCTGCCAGAGGTGCTCACCTCACTATTTGGCACAGTGATTGGAATTCCTAACAAACCCGGCCAGCTGAGGCCGACAGACTCCTCCTCATCACTGATGCAGCATTTAAGCTGAAAATCCGCACATCTCCCCATCACCAGTTTGAAGGAAAACATGTCTAAAATCAGTTCTAAAAACAGCTCAACTGACCTTGGTGTGACACTACAATACAGTCAGCTCTTCAGGAACACAGACGGTTGAACTGATGCTGCCAGTGTTTAATGTTCAGAAATTTCTTTTTTATTCTAAATTAATATTATTATTTTCCCATGCTGGGCTTATTGTTTTACCTATGCCTCTGCTTGCTAAGGAATTGTTAACTAATCACCACGAGAGTAATTTTCTTAGCACACAGCTGGGTACTTGGTCTTGCAACATCTGTTTCTCAGCATTTCTTCTTTTTCTTATCTATCAGTACTTAGCAACAGAAGTGTCTCAAGAGAAGACATCAGTATGTGGAAAAAGAAATTGGTAAACAACAGCTAGTAAACATAAACCTTCAGATTAATAACCAACTTACAGAATTATAGAATATCCTGAGCTGGAAGGGACCAAAAAAGATCATGATGTCCAACTCCTGGCCATGCTCACAACCACCCCAATTAACAGCAATACGATGATCTTCTTTCAAGAAACACTTCTGCAATAAAGAGCTCAGAACACCTGCATTCAAGAGACTGGCAGATTAAAAATGGGCAAATAACCTATTCATTAAAAGGACAAATCTGATCTTCGTCATCAGAATTTATTGAACATTAAAAGAAAACTTGCTCTTTCAGTGCTCAATTGTATAGCGGATTCAGTTCTAATTGGCATGTATTAGTATTTCCTCACCTATGGAGAGGTTGTTCTACATGGGCAACACCTCAGATGTATTTCTAATTATTTTTAACTTCAGAGCAAACTTCTTCCACTACTCTATATGATAAACTAGAACTAGTCAAAACAGAGAGAAAGAGTGTGGGCAACAAGTCCACAGTAACTTCATTTTCACTCTGTGATTTCCAGCATAAGCCATGTACAAACACACCTCAAAAGCCTAAACCATCTGATTTGAGAAAATCCTGCCGGGCTGTGGCTGCAGTCAGGGTACAAATGGCACAATCACTCATGGCCAGCTTCAAAGATACCTACTAGCCCTTCTCCAAGTACAATAAATGATACAATAAACATTTCAGCAGTGAACAAGAATCAAAGTCTAGAGAACAGGGCAGCAAACAACTGCTCCCCAGCAGATGTCTGTGACAAATGTCTGGCTGATAAGCCATTAAATTCAGTGATTAGCTTGCACTAGTTGCTTTCAGTTTCAATTGAGACTGCCCAGGGAACTGCTGGAGTCACCATCCCTGGAGGTGTTTTTTAAACATGTTGATTTAGCACTTGAGGACAGGCTTTAGTGGTGCCGGTTGATGGCTGGACTTGGCGACCTAAAAGCTCTTTTCCAACCTTAGCAATTCTGCAATTCTGTAACTTAATGTTTGCCCAACAAAGTTTGCCACAAGGTGAATGTCGTAAGCAAAATAATAATGTTGTCTACGTCATGACCCAGAAAGAGTCCTCAGTTACAAAAACAAAAGTTTCACTGCATTCGGAGCTCTCAGACTGCAGTGCATTCCGCTCGGGAAACTCGCCAGCCAGCATCTGTATGGAGCTGTCTCCAAAGGCTGGAGTCATTTATATTTGCTTAAAGAGCTCACTAAATTCAAGACTGACAGAAAAACTGAATCCTTGTAAGAAAGCACTTCAAATAAAGAGACAGCTTTGAAGGCAAAGCCAAATCCAATTTCTGTTCACAATTTGCAATCAACCAGAAAGCAGCTATGGCTGTGCACCCCAACAGGAACACCCAAACTAACGGCACAGAGTTTGTTCCTGTATGTATTTCATCATTCCTTTTTTATCATCCGTGTTTGACCGTATGGGTTCTGCAGTAATCTCTCTGAAATGCTCTACCATCACTAGAGCACAGAGCTTGCTGCCCATATTAGATGGTTCTTATTAAAACCCCCCCTTTTCTCCTCACTTCCACAACACATATGAATCTGAAGGTAAGAGTTTTAAAAGGTTACATTTTTGTCTGAATACCAGTATATGAAATATATCAATTGACCAACATAATAAAACATTTGGCTAAGTGATGAAAACTGAACCTGCGCCTATGAACATAAGAATTACATCGAGCAAATCTCACAGAAGGCACCTGTCCTAACCACGTGCATCATCTCACAAAACTGTGATTGGAATGTAGTCAAGATCCTTCCCAATTTTGCTCTTCATATCGAGTCAGAATCAGCCAGCAATCACATAGAGAGCACATGATTGTTACTAAATAAATTCATTTAAATTCCCGAACTCATTGTTCAGCCCCCACTGGTAGCTCTACAGCAAGAGCAAAGACATCTTGCTGTTCAAATAAATCATGGGATGAAACAGAGATTAGCTTGTCTTTACCTGCCAGTTTAAATTCTTACTAAGAGACTAATGGGGCTTTCCCAGAGGCACTGTCAGAGCTATCAGGTAAAACCAAGGCTGCGCTGTGTGATGCTGCACATCCTCACTTGTACAGCACAGGGGCATCCGGAAGGTTTACGGTGCCAGGAGGGTCTGACTGGAGAGGGCCAACTACATAATTTGTTACTCTAAAAAATACCAGTGCAAGTCCATCATGCAGGTTAAGAATAGTCTTTGCATACCAAAATTACAAATATCCTCTGCTTCTCAAAGTAATTTGCCACAGCACTGAGGTCCAGCTAAGTTTGCAGGCATCCTTCAAATTTCCTGCGTTTGAACCAGATGCACATTGTTACTTAAAAAACCAGATTTTATTTTTACGTCCACTTATTTGTGAAATACAAAAAGCCTCGCATTTAGAATTTGAGAAAAGCCTTGCATTCTGTATTTAAAACTCAGACTGCCAGGTAACAACGAATGCTGAGTATTTTCAGATCACTGCAGTGGGAAGTGAGCACCTAGTTCTCATGTCCCAATTTCAAATTCTTTAGATAACACAGGAAGTTCTGTCAAAGAACTGGGTGTTTTTTGGAAAACATGCTTTTTCTTGTTGCCATTTCCTTAATATCCAACATCTCTGCAGCCCCACAACAGGAAGAGCAGCATACCTCTTAAGAACATAGTTCAAGTAGAAAAAACTCGTATTTGCCAAAAGGCAATAAATAAGGATTTCAGAATATATTTTATGCCACCAATAGGTAATTCAATAAAGCAGAGAGTGATTCAAGTCCATTTTCCTTTTGCTACATTTCACCCACTGTAAGAACAGCTCACTGAAAGGACTTCCTCATGTAAAAGCTTTTTTACTATTCCTAGAGATGACACTTCACATTACAGATCAGGTTTTGATGTCTGAATGGAAGAATATCCTATTTTTAGTAGACTTTTTAGTTAGAGAACAGTTGGTATTTCTGAATACTTTGGAACTCCCCTGTGTACCCACTACCAGCACTTGTGTAAAATACAGACTGATGAAAGGGTTAATGAAGACCCCAAAGACGCCGGCCTCCACTGCCCTCAAACAGTTGCCAATATCTGATAAAAATAACTACATTTTAAGCAGTGTCCAACACCACAGTTTAAACAGTGCCTCATCTACACAGCACTTTTCATGTTCATTCCACGTTCCCTCCCTCTGCAAAGGCCAGAGAAAGCAAATAACCTCCTGCCTCCTACCAGACACACCTGTCTGGCCTATATTTTGTTTAACAGAAATATATATAGAAATTTATGCTAAAATCTGACTGTTGCAAAATTTATTAAAGTTATGCAAATCACAGCATGGTAATGGAGTTTTCCAGTATCCACAGAGTTCCAATTCTCAGCTCCAGTCAAACAGCTAACTTGTGCAGCTCTTCTTTTCCAGCTGTAAGTTTTAAAAAAACATGCTAAGAACATTGTGTCAACTGTGGGCGCTATTTTGCGACACACAGAGGACAGCAGGCAGCAGCATGGAAAGCTCCTTTATTTTCTGACCCTATCAACTTATATACACTTTGTACAAAAGCCAACAATTGGCTGAAAAAGGTTGCGACCTCACAAACCTCATTGGTCACCATTACCACCAATCGAGTTCTCCTCTCAGAGGAGAACTATGCAAACACATTGATAAATTCTAAAAGTACATATAGTTTACACGAAGCTGCATGAGAGTCAGAAGATTCTAACACTCGAAAGCAAGAAAATTCAGGGCGACAGTCAACAATGAAAATGCCTCTGATTTACAAATAGTTGTAGCTTCAGCTTTAAAACGCAAGTTTAAATAAACTTAGGGTAGACCCTGAACCCACCAGATCTCTCCAACAGCCAGCAGGCCAACCTGAGCTGTGGCCACAGGGTATCTCACCAGCTCTCTGAGCTGCTCTGGGAGGGAAGTTCAAAGATCTTTCCAACTCCAGACACCCAAACCTGCACGTCAGCTTACAGGTGATGTTATTTCTGCACTCCTGTTGGCACTACAGAGGGGCCCTGGAGCACAAAACAAGTTGTCACCACGCTCTCAACACCTTCTGCAAGATATTTACTATGGCAGAAAGATTAATGTGAAATATTCAAATGAACAAGGCCATTCAGCCACCCAAATGAAGTGACAGTGAAGCATTCCCTTATGGCTGAGCAGACTTTTCTCTTAAGTTCCTCAATTCTATATCGACAAAGTGATGGGAAATTTAGAGATTTATGCTATAAATCCAAACTTCATCATGAATCTGGACACTTTAAAGGGGTTAAAAGACATCCTTGTCTGTGGAGGACCCACATATTCTGAAACATTTTGCAGAATAGAAAAAATATACCACACAGTACAGCCTAAATAACATTCACTCCACTGCATTTATTTGGTATTCTGATGAACATTACTAGTCCCGTCCTAATGAATTCCTTAAGGTACTAGCAGATTCTCCTAATGAGCATTAATTAAACTTTTCCAGCATCTCTACCTTCACCACAGAAAAGTAATTACTCACTGCTTCCCTACAGAGAGGGAAATAAAATCCACAGGATTAGGTTTTTTTAGACTGAGTAAGTAGGGCAGAAAGGAAAGCCTGCAATTTAGAGTTGAGTTGTGTAGTCCGAAATTCCACAACATGACCAATACTTCAGGCCCTGGATTGAGTAAAACTGTTTTCCTCCTGTTGTAAATAAACCACTAAAAAGGATTTAATAATAGTACCCAAGCCTGTCAAGGACATAACTGTTTGCCTTCTGCAAAATGTGCAAGAGGACACAGCACAAGCTATTACTTCAGCTGTTCTGCATGGTTTAACCCCCAGCTGCACACACCCCTTCACAGTTCATACCTCATCTAGCAGAGAATACATTGAAAAAATATTTTAGTTGTATATATGGCATATTATTGCCACATAAAACAAAAAGTACATGCATAAGTGGCATCTGAATATGTCAGATCTTAAGCCACAGAATCATCATAGAAGAGTCTAGGTTACAACAATTTTTATTTTACAAAATTTTGTTTAAAAATGTTGTTGTTTTTTTTTTTCAACAGTAATCAACACTCACTATGAAAGAAATCCACAGCAATTTTGTTGTCAAACTTATGCCATGAGTATTTTTTTTAATATGCCAAACACAATTCATTGAAGTTTACATTCCAAACATCATCTTCCAAGGGAGCACTGTCAACTAGCCAAGGTAATACATCGCTCAATACATTCCTTAGCACTGGAACATCACATTTGATTAGTTACTGGTACTTCCCCTCAATGGCACCCACAGTACCAAGTTTTCACAAACAAGTCCCCCCTGCACCAAAGCATTTCCAATCTAATCTCACTGTAAGGAAGATTAGTGAAATTACTGAGAGATAAGAGTTGCAGCACCAGAGGTAAAAATACTCCTGTGGCACTTTTGGTCAGCTGATTTTTGAGGAATTCTTTAGACCAATAAAGGATGAAACAAGCCATTAAACATAATTCCCTGGGATTAAAACAGGGCTCTGCCTCTCTTTTACATAACAGGATTCTGAAATTCCTCCACTACTCCCCCCTCCCCAAGCACATGCATTAGGAGGAAATCATTTCTACAAACCTAAAACTTTAGGGCTTAGTTATTTCCTGATAGTTCTGTGGTTTTAGAGGAAATAAACTGGATGTTAATCCTCTTGCATTTAATGAATAGTACCAGCACACTCTGCTGCTTTTTGCTGCAACAAGGTCATGGCAAACCTGGTGTATAGCCAAAGCAAAGCTGCATCTCCAGGCAATAAAACCTCAAGGAGGGGGGTGGCTGAAGTGGTTTGGGTGTTAATGTTGTCTGTTTGGGAAAAAAATGTGTCAAAATAATTTTTAAATCCATAGAATTAAAATCATAGAAAAATTCCAGATTTTTCATAGAAATCACTTAGCACAAGAGGGAAGTACTTAATCAGTATATCAACTTACACCAAGTTCAAGTTATTTACCAGTAGGTTTATGCTTTGGTTTTTAATAATGTCAGCAAAAGAAGACTTACATACATGCACTCTATATTGAGCTGTGGGATAAAGCTGGTAGGCAAAACCAGCTGCACAAACACCAGAAATGTGCAAGACTCAGCACATGGCCCTCACTTCTGCTTGAGTTACACTTTTGCTGTGATCTTCCAAAAACTCCTGCAGGGAAAAGGAAATCTTATATGAAGACAGGCACTTCTGCTTTGTGTTTCAATTAGTTTTTAAGAGAGTGATATTCCTGCCCAGACTCACTAAGTTTTATGCTGAACATCCCTCCCCCGGTATGTTTTGCGTCAGAATCCACTGTGCACACCCAAAACACCACACAGGCATTTTCCTAAAGTTTGACTAAACTGTAACAACTACTGAAGAGACACAACAGTTTTAAAGGGATTACTAAACTAGACAGCAAACCACTCAGTTATCTAAAGATCACATCACAGAATCCCAACCGTATTTGGGTTAGAAGGGACCTTAAAGCTCATGCAGCTCCACCCCCTGACATGGGTAGGGACACCTTCCACTAGACCATGCTAAAACACGTATTTCATTTTTTTAATCTTTAAGTTAACTTTGTTAAAAACATGACACAAAGAAAAGCATGAAGTTGCCTATCAGCTGCTTTGTCTATTTCTTTATAACTTTTATTAACAGTTTTAACCATCACAGGAATTTCATTCTCAATGACTTACCAGACTACATTCTTTATACTTAAAACCGAATCAGGTAATTGTTTCTTAGCATACCGAGAATTAAAATTCATTTAATTCTTTGGATTCAGCCAGTTGCCTGATTTAATGAGCTAAGACAGACATATTTGCAAATAGTCCAAGACCTACTCAAATACCTTAAACTTCGTATTTTAAATTTCTTTCTGGGAACGTTTCTGGTCATTCACCAGAAGCTGCAGCACCATCAGACACCCTGCAGCGGTGGGTCCCAGCTTGAAGCCACTGAAGAGAGATATCCCAAGTGACTCCCATGGTGGTAATGAAACATTTACAAGGAGCAGACAGATTTAAAGCAGGCTTAAGCTTGTCACACAAAACTTGGTCACATTGGGTAATTCAGACAAACAAGTGGAAAGTTACTGCTCCAGAGGAAAAAACACTTTCTATTCTAACAGTATAGCCACTAACAACTGAATTTGATAAACTACACACTGTAGTTTATCAAACAGTAATTAAGCAGCCACTTCAGAGAGAATTTTTTTCTCTCATCTGTTCTTTCATCAACATGAAAGAGATATTTTTTAATATGTTTCTTCTGGCTAAACCCAACACTAGTGTTTATGCCACTGTGCCCTGCTCCCACCTTGGCTGGAGGACTGCTGTGAGGGCTGTCCTGGCATTCCAGACCCTCATTGTTCCCCTTCAGCACCAAGAAGGATCAGGAGGGCATAGACAGCTCATTCTTACCCCACCATGAGCAGGATACAGAATCCCCACATCGCAGTGCCACAGTCACTTCCCTTCTGACCAGGCCACTAGCTGCAGAAACAGGCCGAGAGACCTTTGCCAAGCCAAGGTTGGGATCCAAGAAGACACCCTGAATCCTGAAGAGGATTCAAAATATGTGTGGATTTTTAGTGGAGAAGGGAGCTGCTTCTTTCTTTCAAATAACTACGGTGTTTAATCTGTGATTCATCTCAATCTGAAAGCTTCTGGAAGTGTTTTTATGTAAACCTGTAATGGTCTGTATTCAGCTGAGTTCACTGTATTCAGCTGTATTCACTGAGTGTTGTAAATCTGTATCACACTGAATCACAGGACAAGCCTGTCCTCACGCCCTGTCTCTGACTTCCACACACTTCCCAAACAGACATGTAAAAGTCTATATAGCCCAACAAAGGATGGCAGGACTGAAGTGTTCCAGGCCATGCTGGGTGAGGCTGGGAGCCGTTTGGTCTATTGGAAGGTGTCCCTGGTCCCTTCCATCCCAAACCATTCTGTGATTCTATGATCGCCATGTTCTGACTACACCGAAAAAGTCCAGGACACGCTCCCACCTCAGCTGGGCACACCTGGAAAGGCAGAGGTGTCTGTAGGTGCAGGGCCTCCACCAGCTTCTACTCGGCTGACAAAACCAGAAAGCTGTAAATAACATCCAGCACAAAAGAGAAGCATTTCCATGTCTCCAGTCTGAAGGTACCCTGGGATCAAACTGGAAAAGCCCTGAACATCTGCACGTTCCTACACAGTTATTAATCAGCAAGTACAAAGCGTTACAATTTTAAGTGCTACAAGCAAATTCAAACAACTGAACCTGGCCAAACCCAACTCCAAGGATGGCCTCTGCACGTCACACAACTGAAGACATTTCCTGCTATCAGGAATTGCCTGCTGTGGGTTATAGCCTGGTATTTTTGCTGTGAGAGCACAGCAACAAACTCCTAATCCTACTCTTTTGTGCTGCTCCTGCATATCCCCCACTTATTTCCTTTGTATTGTAATTCCATCTCTGTCTTACCACATAGGAGTTTTTCCAGGCCGTGACATCTTTCTTCGCTGGTGGTATCTCTACTTCTGTCTCACTGACAGAACAGTCACTAACGTGAACAGTCATCCCCAAAGCACTCCCTAATACTCAGACACCTGTGCCACAGCAGAGACACAATGATTGTTCCAGCTTCTCTCACCAGTGCCAGAGACAGTCCTCAACAGTCCCAGCCTTACCAAACCAACTCAGTTTTGTACAACTGCAACTGTGGTTGTAGTCAGATTTTGTTAGGCTCTCAGATCAGGGCAAACCAGTCTGGATTTCATCTTCACTAGCTCTGAATGCAGTGGATGTAAGAAGAGAAATACTAACAGACAATTCACACGATCACATTAACCTTTTTAATTGCCTCTACCACCTTTTTGAAAGAATACTTCATTACCATGCTGATGGAAAATGCATTTCCAGACTCCAAAACCTAGAATATTTCTGACATTTATACAGCACCCCCAATTCATATTCATCAGTCACCAGCTGCCAGGCTGATTGTATTTATTACCAAAGGCAATAATGAAACACCACTGAAATAGAACACAGTAAGAACCACCATTCATGATCTGATAAAGCTACAACTCAAAAAGCTTTACTGTTGTTTGTTTTTTTTTTTAAAAAAGTAACTGAAGAGACATGACAATTTAGAGCCTAAATTATTCCACTTTTTAACTATGTCTCAGGAAAATAATTTACAATGGATCAAGCCATATGAGCCACACTATTCAGCAAGTGAAGAGCGATACAGGATGGACAGTAAACACACTAGTGATTTTCAATTTGAAGAAGTTGCATTCAACTGAGAGCAATCATCATTTCATAAAAAATTACAGGCTTGAGAATCATACATATTGTAAAGTAGCTTTAAGCAAGCTTTTTAAATGTAGCCCTGAGAACACATTTTAAAAGCTTCCCGTCAGTTACAACTAACAACCTGGCTGCGCTTTGCAAACAGAATCACATTTCCACATAAAATCATTACTTTAACAGGTTGCATAAGCACAGTGAGATACGCCTGAACAAAAGATTGCTGTGATTGTGTTTCATATTGAAAGCTAGTGACAGAATTTGGCTGTAACTACTTGAATCTGCACCTTAAACAACTGGGGACAGCTTTACAGAGGTTTAACAACCCCCTTGTCACCATTAGCGCCTTTACTGTCTCCTTGACAAACACCCTTCCTAAGATACTATCCTTTCCACCTAAAGTACTTGCTCCTGCTTTTAAACCTGATCAGATTGGAAGCCATCGCATCCAGCTTCTGCTGAAATGGCACCTGGGAGAAGATCCCATTCCCATCATGTCCCAGAGAGGGCCCAAAAAAAGATCAATTTAACACAAATTCAAACATCAATTAACAATTAATAAGTTAAATTACTAAGAATTCTGATTTTTGTGATGATGTAGCAGATCAACCCAGGTCTGCAATCTTCTTATCCCATTTTTCCTCTCATCTTCTGTTCAGCAGAACTACATAAGGAATTTACTCGCAAATACAAAGAGCTCCTATTTTTTTGAATTCAAATCTAGTATTCTCAAGAATACGGTTGCTTTGAGGAAGAAAATTGCTCCCGTTCAGGAAACAAGAAGCAATTTAACTAACAGCCCATGAACGCAACAAGGTATTTCTTAAAAGAAAGCATGATGAATTAAAAACAAGAACCAGAAGAATGAATTTAGAGATCTTAAAACAGAGTAACAATGAAAACTAGAGCAATTTTTTCACCTGTCATTTGAATGTACAATCCTTGTCACATTTTAAGATTCCTTTTAAGTTTTGCAGCTGAAAAATAACTTGAAGCAGATGCTTCCATAATAAAGGAGCACAGTGCATAGCAAGTTATATCAGCATCACTTGTTTATTTTATTTTAGGAAGTTTCCAAAAAGACAATTTAGTTTCAAAGTGTCTTTGTTTTATCAAAGCAAAATGAAACTTGCTTTAAAAAATTAAGGATATTGTATCTTCTGAGATAAAATATAGCCATTTTCTACAACTGACTAGTATTTCATTAAGGCCAGCCAAGAACTGAAGAGTCGTACCTACATAAAAGTCATTAAGATGAAATCTGCTGTTGAAATCACAACTTCTAATAAAGGTTCATCTTTATTTAATTCTTGGCTTCATTCAAAGTCAGTCCCAGTGAAAATCTGATTCCCCCAAAACAAGGGACCCAAAGAGGTGGGTTTGGAGAACACAGAGAACGCCACCTGCCCTGCCACAAGTTCCAGATAAATGCACTACTCTACAGGGCCTCTCCTGAGAGACATCAAGGATCGAAAAAGGGAATAAAACGGTTCTCCTGAAGGGAACAGGAAAGTACAAATTATTCGCAAAAGCCACATGAAGCCTCCTTATCATCTGAAATGACTGCATCAAGAAAGAGCAGAACCATTAGAGGGCATTTCTGGTGCGATCATTACCACAGCACTCATCACAGTAAAATTTAAACAAGAAGTATGTGAAAGGGAAAGGCATTATGGTCTATGTCAAGAGTACATCTACATAAAGAAGAATATTAGAAGCAAGATTATAAATTACGTGAACATCCTAATACCCAGTGGTATTAGTGCTTTACAGTCCTCCTCATCCATACATTTAAGATGCAAGCTTTTTGTGCAAGGCAGCTCCCAAACTGATACAGGATAGTTTTAGAGCGACAAAAGCCTCCAGCAGAAAGCATTTCCCCTTCAAGTTTTCTTTTTCAAAACAGCATCATGATGAAACTGGGATACCTCCATTCATTACAGCAGACCTGTATGCTCAAGGCTTTTCATAGTGTGGTCAAATGACTCAACCTTTCCTCTGTAGTCCGGCATGGGTCAGTTCCCCATTAACTCTCAAGCAGGGAAGGCAGTTTTCACAGCAACTCTCAGTAGCCTGTACCCAACACCCACCAAAGGCTGTGAGACCTGTGCTTGATGCACAGCTCTTCAGGCTTCCTGAGTAACACATTCCTCTCTTCCATCGTGGAGCTGGACCATTGCCAGCTTCCACAGAAACACAGAATTAGGGTAATGCCTTCCCTCTGACAGACAAAATTATCCTAGTGTGCATACACTGGTCTCTGTTTCAACATGGCACCTTTAGAATCCATCTGATTTTGTGAAAACCACCAGGGAATGTGGCTCATCCTCTTCTCTGCCTTAATTGCTAAACTTGCAAATGTTTACCCCTACATGGAGGCTTTGTGCCGTCTTCAAACACAAGAGAAAATGTAAATGAACCTCAGATATTTGGCTTCCAATATTGTGTCTTAAGTGCTGAATCCTACTCTGAGTCACTGGATCTGTCACCATTTTCATTCATTCTGCTTCAGAGAAGGGACCCCCCCACCATGCACAAACCAAGTCATAACATTCCCATTAACTCCTGCTGGTAACAGAGGCATTAGGGATCCAGCCATTAGGGGTTGATCATAGTCATGTGAAAAAATGGATCCAGCAGTAAGTTGTCTTCTTGTAAGCTTATATTAGGTTTTGACTGGGAAAGCTCTTTGGGAAGATAAGGCCACAGACTCATTAAAAAATCAGTTTGGTACGAGTACACCCACCTGTCAATCCTCTCATCCTCTGCACTAATGTTCTGTAATTCAAATAAAGCAATAGATCTGAGGCACTTAGAGTTGTCATGTCACAAAACTGCAGTCAATGGTTGACTGCACACAGAGCAGCAACACACATCAGCTTTGGACTGGGGTGTACTGAACCTACTGGAAACTGCACAAATTGTTCTGTCAGTATGAACTGGCATGTCCTCCACACGTTCCACTAGAAAAAAAAATATCAAAGCACAAACTGACACTCACCAGAGGCCAGTCAATCCTGACTGGAGACACAGAAAAAATGCCCCAGCCGGAGGAAGAGCTCCAGTCACAAGTGAACGTTGACTCTGAAACAAATCTATAGGAAATCACGGTTTAATAGCTTCGGGAGCACTGAAAAGAAAAATTTCTCCAAAGAAGACTTTCCATCCTTTACATCGTGCTGCACTTGTTGATTAAAGATCAGTTTTGACACAATGGAACCAATGTGCACTTGCTCCAAAACCAAGGGACTAAACTATGGGCTCTGGAAACATTTCTCAAGTGGAAGAGCTGTAAGGCTCTGCCCATTTCCTCCCACATCCTCCTTATAGTGGCCATGAAAGGACAATAATTGCCATGGAGTAGCTGTAGTCATCAAAGCTGCTTAGTCTGGAAGGAGAACACATTCCTTCCTACATAGTATCTGGCAACTCAACCTGCAGAGAGAGGAACTTGCAGATATCAGTAGTTATTTTTACTTGAAGTCTGCCATCTAGTTTTGATGTATTTTGGTTACCATGCTGCTATGAAGAAAGAAGGCACTCAGGGTTGTGCTGGTGAGTATTTTAGCAAACTCATTTGCACATACAAACATCTTTCTGCCTAATTCTGAATCATCATAGAATCACCATCCTAAAATAATTTGTGTCAGAAGGGACCTTAAAAACCATCCAGCTTCAATCCCCTCACCATAGGCAGCGATGCCACCCCTAGATCAGGTTGCTCAGGGCCCTTGAGTATGCATGCAACCATAAATTTTATGCAATCACAGAATCACAGAATGGTTTGGGTTGGAAGAGACCTTAAAGATCCTCAAAGCCTAAACCACATTTCTCCAAGCTCTATCCAATCTGGCCTTGAACACTTCCAGGGATGGAGCAGCCACAGCTTCTCTGGACAACTTGTTTCAGTGCCTTACCAGCTTCACAATAAATAATTTTTCCCCAGTATCTAATCTAAACCTACTGTCTTCCAGTTTGAATCCATTCCCTTTTGTCCTACAAAAAATTCCCTTTTGCTTGCAAAAATATCCATCTTTCTTGCTGGTTCCTTTCAGGTACTGGAAGGAAGGTAGGTACCTATGGAGGATGAACTTAGCACTCAAATACCATATATATGACTAGAACATTCTGTTTCACTAATGGAAATAGAAGACCCTGCAGCAGCACTAGCCAGCTACAAGGCTAATGCCCTAATCCAAGTAACACCAGACAGAGAAGGTCCTTGAGCACACAGCAGCCATTGTTTGAATGCACGTAAGCAGGCAATTAGCTGAAAACGAGTACTTCCCAAGCATGGCTAAAATACAAATGGACTCATTAGGATGAGCTAGCCCCCGGCAGCCTGCGTGCACATCCATACAGATATCCCACTGCATAAGCTTCCCTAGCTCTCTGTATGGCTGCTTTGCTCATCTAATCAAGACGACGATGATGAACAGACAGAGGTATGGTTATAATTTCAAAGTTCATCCAGAATTAAAGTTTTATTGAGACAGCTTCAATCCCAGCATCAGTCCCAAGTGCCACTGACAGAATACTCAACACTGGCCTTTCACAGACCATGCTGAGCCAACGCCTATTGATACTGGACCCAAGGATTTTCTGGCTAGTCTGCACACACCTGAGACCATCCTCAACTGGAACACGATACTCAGACCTAGCACACTGGTCTTGTTCTTCCTCCTCAGCTAATCAGGCTGGACATTAAAAAGTTCTTCACAGAACAGGTGATTGGGCATTGGAATGGGCTGTCCAAGGAGGTGGTGGAGCCACCATCCCTGGAGCTGTTTAAGAAAAGACTGGAAGTGGCACTTAGTGCCCATAGCATTGGTTGACAAGATGGTGTTAGGTCATAGGTTGGACTTGATGATCTCAAAGGTCTTTTCCAACCTAGCTGGTTTTGTAATTCTGTAAATAAAGACAGAATGAGAATGGGAAGGACAAATTTCTTCATCAACAAAGTGGTCCATCATTTGTGATGTGCAGTTAACAGATGGTGTTCAAATTAACATTCATATCCTTCAAGTGTCTTATCAAACAAGCCTAAACAGCATCTTGAAATTTCCATTTCAAATTTTCTATGAGCTTGCAAGAAATATCACAGACAGATTTTACTACTGTCAACTAAAGCTGTTACTGCTTTTAATGAGGGACTGACTATATTATGACTTGAACTAAAGCAGTCCAGACCCTGCTGTTCAAGGCTGCTGGGTCACCTGCACAGACTTCGCAGGGAAGATGGAGCACCAAACTCACCCTTCTAAAATGCAGAGGTTGACGGTGAGCATCAAGACCTTACAAACACCCTACAATTCAAATTCAAGGGGACAAATTCCTCACTGTCAACCCCTAATGCTGGATCCCCTCAGACTTCTGTCCCAATTAGCACCCAAGCCTGAAGAGCCATGGGGCACACAAAGATCTGTTGGCAGAGCACTCCATACCTGTCAAATGATGGTTTGAGTTTTGACCCGGGAAAATCATGAAACACAGGATCTCAAAATGCAGTAACACAATTACACGTCTTTGAGAATTCGGACATGTTATGAGCCTACCAGGGACCACCAGCTCCTGGCCCTCACTCCCTTTATCTCAACCACCCACATGGTCCGATGCATCTTCCCAGATGCCTTCAGAAACCGGGCAGGTTTGGTTGGGTCTGGATCAAAAAGGGAAGCCAAATTCAAAGTCACAGGTCTTCACAGAGAATGCCTTGTCAACAACTTTCCTAATTACATATACACTGACTGGAAAACTGCCACTGAGCAGCTGTGGCAGCCTTGCAAAAAACAACCAAAACCCAGTATGTTTTAAAATACTATATTTAAGGACACTAAATCTAACAGAGAAAATGACTACAAAAATCATCTGATGTGGTACATATGTTCCAGTATGGGAAAAATTGCTGTATCTGAAGATTCAGATCTATCTGTTCCAAAGGTTATGTAAAATCAGCACAAAAATGCTACTTCTCTTTGTACAACTCACCAGCAATGGGTTTACAAGCTCTGGATGACTATGCTAAACAGCACAGGTCCTTACAAGACTCCAGCAGCGGTTTTCTTCTGTTGAAAAAACCATTCCTCTGTTTTAACCACTTATTAAGCCACAGGAGAATTCTGTTCTTGTATTTTGGCAGCTACACTGCCACACCATGCTCACTCAGCAAGAGCCTCATCCAAGTCAGAAATGCCTTACCTAAAGCCTACTTGAAAATCCACCTCACCGAAATACTTGGATTTGATTAAACCAGTCAGTGAAAGCAGCTCACTCTCCTCATTAAGTGGCATTGGTTCACACACCCAATATTCTCCCTCTTAACTCAAATTTTAATCAACTTGCTGGAATCACCAGCCAGCCTCTGTTGATGTTCTGGACCCTTTTCCCATTGGCACTCTATATTCCCCACTCCCACCTCTTCCACATCACCCAGAATTTAAGGAACAGGTAACACGCTACTGTTAATACTTGATACCTAGAAGTTGTCATGGACATCATCTGGCTCTTGCTATTTTCTACTGTTACTTGCAGCAATTTCTTCTAAATCTTTTCCACCAGTTTTGACAGTTTAACATCTCTGTTATAGAAATTCCCAGCACAAGAATATCCCTATTTCCCTCCATAGTAAATACAAGAAATCCCTTTGAACTATAGTTCCGTCTTCCACAAGCTTTCTCTTTTAAAAAGAGATTATTTTCTATCTTAAACAATTTGTCCCTCTTTTTAAAATCCTCTTAGTTCACATCTAACTTGCAGCTGTTAGCTCATTTCTATATTCTCCCATTAGAGGGGATTTCCAATTTTGTAAATCAATACCTCTTTCAAAACCTACCAGGCTTCTGAAGGTGCTTTTAAGATGTGTGTCTGTTTCATTTTTCTGATTGTTGTTTTAATTTAGCAAGTTACATGAATCAGGACCAACAGCACAGTCTCTATATGGAAGATGACTTTCCATTAGTGGTCAAACAATGAAAACCCGACTTATGTATTACATGAAGTCAGATAGCACCCAGAAGTTACAAAAGAAGGACAAGTGTTCAGCAAAGAAGCTCTGTGAGAAATGTTACAGATCCCAGTCACAGAAATACTGATATCCACTGGAATTCAGAGAAAAATGGTTCTTCCCAAGACACCTTCATATAAGGTAGCATGCTCACATCTGGGCTGCCTGACCGAGAAAGTGGCAGGCACCTCTGGAGCTCATGAATTAATTCATGCGGCTGCAAGTGCCACTATTCAGCATTAATTTGACATTTAAGAGGCACGTTGATAAGTATGATTTTACCACAAGCATTAGTTAATTGAAGTGTACTCAAAATAATATAAATCCGTGGAAAAAAAAAAAAAAAGAACAGCCCTGGAGTCTGTTCTCAGGGTTTTTGTCTTTGTCAAATGGGAAACCAACAGGATCGAGCGATGGCACTTCGGTGCTCCATCCCGGCCATTGCCCATCCGCCCTCGACCTCGGCAAGCAGCAGATTATATAAACACCACAGAAAACAGCTCCCGCACCTCTGAAAGGAGGACGCGGGCACCGGACCCTCCGGGGGCCACTGAGGGTCACCCCCGCACAAGCCCCGCACCGCAGCGGAGCGAAACCGAGCATAGGGGCCAGGGAGCGGACCCTCGGGAGAGGCCACCGGGACGGGGCGGGGGAGCGAACACCGTCCCGGGGCCGCCCCGGGACTGCGGGACCGCCTCCCCACCCGCATCGCCCCCTCGGCAGCGGCGCCTTTCCGAACCCGCGGAAACTTTCCCAGCGCGGCACCTGCGCCTCGGTTTCCCCCCGGTTCCCTCCGGGCGCCGCTTCCCGCCGCGGCCCTCCCGCCGCCCTGCAGGGCGCCGGCGCGGCCGGGCCTACGCGCGGCCGGCTGGGCGGCGGCGGGAGGGCCTCGGTCCAGCTCGGCGGCGGAGGGTGCTCACCTGGGCGCACGGTCTTGAGGCGCACGGGCTCCCTGAAGTGCCGCACCACGGCCAGCGTGTCGCGGTGCGTGAGGCCGCTCACCGGGGTACCGTTCACCTCCAGCAACACGTCCCCCGGAGCCGGCGCCTTGCCCGAGAGGAGCGCAGGGCCCGGCGCGCCCTCGCCGCCCGCGGCCAGGCGGCCCGCCAGGTACGGGAACTCTCCGCGCTCGGCCCCGCCGCGCAGCAAATCGGGGTCGGGGCCCGCTGGGCCGCCCCAGGACACCACGCACTCCTGCACCTTGCTCAGCCAGTGCCGCTTCTTCCGCAGCGTCTTGGACATGCCGCACCACGGGGCGACGCTACCTACCCCGCGCTGCCGCCGCTCCCGCCCCGGCCGCGGCTGCCGCCCGACTGCCGCCCCAGCCCCGCCTCGCCGGCCCCACCCCTGCAGGCCCCGCCCTTCCCGTCCCCGCCGCCCCCCGCCCGCCTCACTGGCCGCGCCCTCCCGTCCTGCCACGCCCCCGCCGGGCCTGGACACGCCCCCGCCGGGCCTGGACACGCCCCCGCCGGGCCTGGACACGCCCCCGCCGCGGGGCTGCCGCTCACAGGGCTGAGGCGGGGCGTGTGGGGCGTGTGGGCCCGGCCTCGCCGGGACCCCCCTAAGAGCGTCTGCGCCTTGCGGATGTGGCGTTCCTGCACGGAAAGAACCCCTCAGGCAATGCCCGCCTAGGCAAGGGTGTCCCCTCAGTCCAGAGCCCCCCAGGCAGCCCCTGTGGCTGCCCCCATTGCAGCAGGGTCTCCTCTCAGCCAGGGCTTGCGTTGTGTGGGATCTCTCCTCAGACAGGAGCCATCCTCAGCCAGGGCCTTCACTCAGCTAAGAGCCCTCAGTCAGCTTCCACCTAAGGAAAGGATTACCTTCAGTCAGGATCACCCCTTAGCCAGGAGCCCCCCTTGGCAGGTGGGTTTGAGGAGCATGTGAGAGCTGAGGTGGGGTGTCCGTGATCCACTCTCATGTTTGCACTTAGTGCCTGCACAACCAGACAGGCAGAGACACCATTCCTGTGTATTCCCACCATTCCCATGGCTACTGCCACTGGAACCAGTTGGATCAAAGTAGCTTGAGCACCTCGGGCCAAAGCAGAGCTTGGAACAGTGGGTACAATTTAGATGTAAACATGCAGATACTTTTTCAACTGGAAAACACAAATCCAGCGGGTTTTCTCTTCACATAAGCCTGTTTATTTAGTTGTGATTCACAGATCTCAGCACAGCAATTAACTCATGCCAGGTGCAGATTACACACCAGGTATGTGCCATGCACATCCCAGCATTTGGGAGCACTGCACAGGTGCCGAACAAAGGAAACATAAACAGTATAAAGCACAGGAAAGTTAATTCAAAATCAGTGTCACTGCCATGAAAGCTGGAAATTAATCCTTTGAAAGCTTTCTTGTCCAAATTGCAAATTTCACTGCCTAGTCCTCAATTTTTTTTTCTCTTTATCAGAGGCTGAATTTCCACTGCAAGTCTCATGTGATGTCTACAATGTTTTAGGAGTGTGTCTTGAAGGCTCCAGCTGTGCCCAGTGGGCTGAAGTCTTTAAGGAGCAGCAGGGCTGCAAAAAAACCTGAGTCCTGAGAAGGTATAACCTTGCCACTTTGCAAATAAAGAGGTATGACTCAAATACTGCTTTCCTTTCTGTAGGGGGAAGTGAAGAAGCTGGTGTCTGCAGAGCCTAAAGAATGTTTGTGGAGTTGTAAAACAATGGATTTTTGTTCACTTTGCTGTGTCCCTGTGTTCACCTTAGTCTGGACAACACGGTGTGTTAGAAGTATCAGATTTCAACACTGAATTTTGCAACGGTAAATAGCAGCAAGTGAAACCACTTAGAAGCCTTCTCATAACAAAAACCTGTAGCTTCTGCAGCCAGGAATTTTCCACTTCTTAGAGACTTGTCTACCATTAAGACCTGTTAGTCAATGGCTTTTACCAAAAAAAGCAGGAATGCTTCCAAATAAGTCAGAAGAACACTAATCTTATAATAAAACTATGCTTGCTGGGGTAAAACAATGTAATCCAAACTTGTTTGGGGACATTAACCAAATGCTTCCAATACATCTGAGGTGTAGCACCTCCAGCACTAATGGGTTTGTAACAACCATAGGTTCAGCTCATTGTATTTGCTGCTATTTGAAGCACATTGGGCTGCCTGCCAACAGGCGTGGAAAAAAACTGCCAGAGATAAATTTTCTTCCGCACTTGCAGAATGAAAGCAGGAAGGCTGAAAGCTTTGTGGTGCTTGTGAACTGGACATTGAAAGGGACACTGTCACATTGTTTAAAACCAGCCTTCAGTTTTTCACATGGGAATTGAAACATCAGGCATGAGCTGTAATTTATGAGCTTCTGACAGTAGCTTTGCCAGATATTCCAGAGAATACAGAGTCCTGTGTATTGAGTGTGGACCTCTCAAGGAAGAGATGAGTGCCCTTTTGGCTGCAGGGTTGGAGGTTTGTCCATCCCTTTAAGAAGAAGGTTTGTCCACTCCTCACCTTAGGAAAGTACAACTCAAGTCTTTTCACTAGCCAAGACTTCAAACCTTGGATTGAAATGCCCACTGCATTTACACACCTGAAATGAGGGGCAGCTCCAAAAGTGCTGAGATGTGCCAGTTAATAACACTAGTAAATAAAACAAGTAATGAAAATGCTGTTCTGCAATGAAAGTGCTGTTGTCTTTAACAGTATGCTTCCACATAAACTTAAAAGCCAAAACAAGCTGCCTAATTGTTGCAAATTTTATGATGCCAGTGAGCTGGGCAGGTTCATCGTACATCACATTAACCATAATCCTCTTCTGGAGCTGCACGTCTACCTGCCAGTCTCATTGTATTCTGAGAGAGAAAACAGTATTTCCGAATATATTTTCTCTGCATCACTTGCTGATGCCCCATCTCCTCTTCAGCTCCTGGTGTGTGGATGGCCTGGCACCACAGACTAATCCAGATGTGTGGCACTGCTCTCAGATAATGACCAGAGCCCGTGGGGCTCCTTGGAGCCCTCCTCAGCATCCCTACTGTGACATCTGCTGGGCTAGACACTGCTAGAGGTTGGGGCAGCCCTCCTAGGTCACAGTTGGTTTTGGGATAACCCACCCCACACAGCACATGTCACCCCATGAGACCTGCTCTACTGCTCACCATGAATAAACTTTGAAACATGTACGGGCTGCTTGGGAACTGGCTGACAGTTTTAGTCCATTTGTCCTGCTCTCATTCCTTCTTCCAGATTACTCATCACAGATCCCAGAAACATGAAGTGTCTGCACAGCCTTGGATACGATCAGAAGGGAATGTGCCCTGCATCCCCACTGGTGCTGACCTGCCGAGGGCTGAGGAATCATTAATGTTTGGAGTTCTCAGTAAGCTAAAAGGGGCCATCAAAGATACATCAGAGCTCCAGCATCCCTGGTTCATCACCCATCACACTATGGCAGCTGCCGTTCCACTCTGCTCTTGGCATCAGCACACGTAGAATGCCACAAGAAGGGGGTGCTAAGCTCTGCCACACCAGAATGAAGAACTTAAAATGCTTCAAGGCAGCACAGCTTTTGGTAGGCAAGGAAGCAAAGTTTGTTTATCACACTGCCAAAGTTCAAAGGCAATCAAAACAGCAAAAACATGTCAAACCACTGTTTAATTAGAGCATGAAGACACACTTTCTCACAGTGGTTAGAAAAGGAATTGTGGTGCTGTGTTTGGACTCCTCTGAAGTCCTTTTCCTCATGCCCAATGCTTGCCATGCAAATCTTGGTGTGACATGTAGGTCAGCAGTCCTGTGCTTACAGGGAAGAGACCCCCTACAGAGGCAAAATACTCACACAACATGTGCAAGCACAAAATCTTCATCCTCAGCAAGGATGACATGAAAGCTTGTTGCACTGTTACCGAGCAGAAGGGTGTTATTTCCTGTTTTTCTGGTGACTGGGCACACAGGAGCTCTGACTGTCTCACAACACCACTACCTGACCACAATGTTGATACAGCTTTTGGGAGAAGCAACAAATGATGGTTAACTCCACTGCCTTAACTGAAAACAAAAACAGTTGCCACGAAGCAGCGGTGGGCCCAGTGTTCTTCCCTAACAGAACCCTTATCTCAAACACAGGGTAAAAAATTATTCATGAAGCTCCATGCCTCTGAGGAAGCACAAAGAAATTACAGTTGAATAAGAGTGGTTCAAAGCCAGGCACTTGCTATTCTGTTGACAGACATATCCAGGACTGTCTATTTGAAAATTGTGTGACCCTAAGATACATTTCTCTGAAGGCAAACTTCTAAACATGTCATAAATTAACTTGTACAGGAGCAGAAGCTGCCATGGAACCAGACCTTACCAGGGAATTTTGTAAGGCTTAGAGAATAAACCCAAGGCTCAAGACAAGTCTTTGTCACCCTGGGCTGACTAATCCCTGGTGTCTGCACTCCTCACCTGGGAATGGAGGATGTATCAACACAGCAGGCTGTAGATGGGGATCAATGCATGCTTCACTGATGCAAAGCTGCACCATAAATTTGCCTGTATTTTATAAACTCATCATTATAGCAGGCAAATGAGAGGCAGTACCAGCAGGAATAGCATCCACACAGTGGTACGTTCTTCTTTGCTCCTCTTTCACAAATAAATAACTGTTCTTGAGTAATGCAGAACTACTAATCATGGCATACAATAGAATCAGAGAATCATAGAATGTGATCATCAAGTCCAACTCCTGGCCCTGAACAGGACAACCCCAAAATCCTACCACGTGCCTGAAAATGTTGTCCAAACAGTCCTTGAGCTCTGGCAGCCTTGGAGCCATGACAACTGCCCTGCCCTGGGGATTCTTTTCAGTGCTCAACCACCCTCTGGGGAAAAAAGCCATTTCCCAAAATCCAGCTTAAACCTTCTCTGACACAGCTCCATGCTGTTCCCTCGGTACTATCACTGGTCACCAGAGAGCAGAGATCAGCGCTGAATGTCTCCTCAATAATCCTGTAAACAGCAAGAGAGTTGAGCTGGGAATTTTAGATGTTTCAACCAAGATTTTACAGTATATCAGACAGTAAATACAGATCCTGTGTATGCTTCAATTTTCCAGCTGCATATTCAACAACATTTTGCACCTGAAACATCACAAATCCTTTTAAACTAACACTCATGAAATGAAAGAACGCCTCAATTGAAGGAGGCTCTGTAACCCTGTGAGAGAGAATATGGGAAAAAACTGACAAACAAAATGGTTTGTTTGTGTTTGACACAAATGACTGCCAACAGGTTAAAAGCTTGGGCAAGGGATGAGTCTGCTCCTGACCTGTGTTGTACTGCTTTACTGCTTTGTACAATGACAGCAGTGTTCAGTTATCTCAAGCTGGCCAAAAAAAAAAAAAAAAAAAAAAAAAAGGAAGGGGAGGAGAGCAACAAACAAGGCACTTCTGCATTGGGGAATAATTTCTGAGAGCAGGTGTCATGCAGCGATGTAAAGGACATACAGTAATATACTCTCAAGCACTTTTCATTGTCTTTGTTGTTTCTTCTGTGCCTCACCCACAGGAGTCAAAACTTCCAGAATAAATAATTATAATAAAAAAAAAAACTTACAGAGATTGCTCCACATGTGCCTGCTCCAAGTCTGGCGGGATGCTGCAGTGGAGTTAACGAGATGAACTAAGAGGACTTGTCAATGTGAATAAAGAAGCAGCCTCTGCAAATACCCCTCCACTACTTGCTCTGGGACGCAGATGATGTGATCAAGCACCGCTGAAGCCAATGAATGCAAAGAGGGGAATAAAGTCCCACTGAAACACTGAGTGGAGAATCATGCGGTTGTACAGAATTACAGCATGGGTTTGAAGTCTACATATTGGATTTAGAGCCTAAATGTAGTAACAGAGTGTTTAAGCCTAGATCTAGAGCTTAATGCTTTGAAGAAAAACCAAGGCTGGAGAAAAGCAGTAAAATGCATGGCTGAGAGAGGCAAGCAGGACTGAGGTATTCAGGAAGCAAGGATCCAGCGTGACAGGACCGGGGGACCATTGTCAGGGAGGTGCAGTGGCAGAGCCACTGCTGCTGAATTCCAGATTCATGGATTACAGAATGGGTTAGGTTGAAAGGGACCACAGTGAGTCATCTGGTCCTATCTCTCTGCTTCATCAGGATCATACCAGATCACATGGCACTGGATTGTGTACAGACCATTCATTAACTCCAGTGAGAGAGACTCTACACGGTCTCTGGGCAATCTGTTCCGGTGCTGCATCACTCACACACAAATTAAGAAGTTCTTCATATTCAGGTGAAACTTCTTGTGCATCATTTTCTGCCCATTGCCTATTGTCCTATTGTTGGGCACCACCAAGCAGAGCCTGGTCCATCTTCTTGGCAGCCCTCCTTTAAACACTTACAGACATGGATGAGGTACCCCTTTTGTCGTCCTTTCTTTAGGATGAATAGGCCCAGCTCCCTCAGCCTTTTCTCATAAGACAGATGCTCCTGTCTCTTGGTCACTTTGTAGCTCTAAATTTAATGACTGGGAATGGTCTGTGCTGGGATAAAACCCTGCCTAATGGGTGTCACAGGCCAAGTCTCCTCTGCATGTGGGACTGACTGGCACAGTACACTAGTTATCCATTTATTAGGAATGACAGAAGCTGTTAGTTTGGTGATGTTTTACCATTTTTACCATCCATCGAGCCATTTCTCCTCACATGGGTATGTTTCTGATCATCACCCACTAAAATCCTTTACTTGACCCTCCCCATGCTGTCAGCCTCCTTCACCAGCAGTGAGCTAGCATCTGTAAGCGGTTCATCTCTGTCAGTGGTTTTACATCTTTAATAGGATCTGAAATATCTGTAGCAGCCTTGTCAAGTTTTATAACCCTGTTCACAGGGATTTGGGATAGCTGGCATGGTCCAAAAGCCTGTCCCAGTCTCTGTCTCATGAAAGTAATCCCCAGATCCTCTCTGACTCCTGCTCCTTTTCGCCAGACACTTTCTCTTCACTGAATATCATCTGCTTGAGCAGCTGGGGAAACAAGGAGGACCAGTCAAAGCTCATAGAGTAACACTTCCAGCCCTCTCTGTCTGTGCACACATTCTCTGGAGAATGCAAAAGGAAAATCCATTTTCTTCAGAGTTGATGGCCACTCCTGTCAGTCATTGCCTCCCAGCCTGAGTCCTGCACATGAGGTCTGAGCTTGTCTTTCACAGACACCTTGAAATACCTGAGTGACTGGAACCAGTGACAGAGGACTGAGGTGTTGTCTTGTGCTCTCCAGTGCCACCAGCCCTACTGACAGAGGAAAGGGGTCTGAACTGCAACAACACACCAACAATTCTCTTGACTTCTAGAAAAGAGCATGAAAGAGGAGCAGTGGAATGTTAGGAAGTGAAAAGCAAGTCTCCTTCCCCGCCCGCCCCCCCCCCCCCCCCACACACATTTGGAGGGAGCACTAGGGTTACCTGTGTATGCATCGGCCTTTGGGATCGCCCCCTGGTGTTCCAGGTGTGATTTCAGACTGACACAGCCAAGCTTTCTTAGACTGCTACTGACATCACTGACTTTGTCACTTTGTCAGTCTTCCAACTGCTTGAACCTTCCAGAAAGCTTCATTTGAACAGATCAGCCTTGCCCAGCTGAAGGACGACTGTCTTCTTTATCCTGAGCAACAGCTTGTGCAGATCTGGTTACATTACTTGTACAAATCTATATGATTAATACATTCCTTGTCTTTCCATGATTCATATTAAGGCAGATGCATGCAAGGGTTTACACAGACTTATTTAGAAAAGACTGTCCCCATTCTTCTTTTTGAATGTTAATAATGTAGCTAGAGTCTCAGTAGATCTGTCATAAAAAAATATTATCAAAGGAACCAAGATAAGTGCAGAATTATTTGCTGTTTGGAAAATCCAGACATGTCACAGATAGCAATATTAACACAAAATAACTTTGATAAAAGTTTTACAGAGAGCATTTTTTAAAGCCTCAGCTGTAATTATACCTAATATTGAATAAGCTGCTTACAAAGGCTTTAAGTTAATTTACATTTTAGTACAAGAAGTAGAATAACACACTTTGACAGAAAAAAAGTTTACCTCAAGGCAGAGGTCACCCAGCTGTGGCTACAATAGAGGCAGAACTTTGGGGTTCAGCGTTACCTTGGGTTGGGGCTACACACGGCAACTCACCCAGAGCTGCCCATGCTTGAGATGTGGAAGTCTCCTTATCTTCTGTGACTTCCACAACACTCTTACTGAGAAGTGCCACAGCTAAGCATCCACTGAGAAGTAAGTTGTTGTCTTCCCACTGCACTGTGTCCAGTTCTGGATTGGGTTCCTCCCTTTCACCGTGGTTTCCTGCAGAGGCAGTCTCAGAACCAGAGCTTATGTACCGAAAACACTGCTGAGACACCTTTCTCTATGCTGTTTTTTGTTAATTTTTTCCTCCCATGTCAGCCAGACAAAAATCGTCCCACTACATTATGACATCCATAATTCTGGAGCTCCTGTCCTATGATTCAGTTATTAAATGGTTGCTCTAAACGCGGGGAAAGAGTTTTTCTAGATTCTTTTTTCTTTTGGCAGTGTTTGTACAGCAACACATGTCACTGTAGCCAAAATCTGATTATTATTGCTGGGTTTTGTTAATAGGTTATTAGTAAAGGACAGTTGGGGAGTAAATGGGATCTAATAGAAGATTCATAGGTTTACCATTGTACTCCATCGTTATCATTTAGAGATAGCTTCTTTTGTAGTCATTATTAAATAATGACAATATGATAATCTTCAAAGCTCACCGTTCCAGCACCAACCTTTCCTCTGACTTATAATTAAGATGTCAAGGTTAATTTCCCTCTCACAAAGCAGAAGCTTTTCTTTCTTTGCTGATGTATCTGTTTTACAGATATCACTTCTCAACTCCCACTGCTGGGCTCAACATCTCTGAAGGATGAGGGGAGGGAGTAAACAGTGCTTCATCTTTCACTGTCAGCCCTCAAAACCAGTTTTGCAAAAAAAGAAGAAAGAGTGTGTCCTGTTGCTAGATGGCTTCTGTGGGTTTGGACACTATCTGTTATTGACATAAAGGTCAGGAATCATAAAATCATGAAACCATTTAGATCAGAAAAAACCTTTATGACTGCCAAGTCCAACCATTAACCCAGGACTGCCAAGGCCACCACTAATCCTTGTCCTCAAGTGCCACATGTACACATCTTTTCAATCCCTCCAAGGATGGTTACTTCACCACTGCCCTGGGCAGCCTCTTCCAATGATGGACAATCCTTTTGATGAAGAAATTTTCCCTAGTATCTCATGTAAACCTCCTCTGGTGCAACTTGAGGCCATTTCCTCTCATCCTGCTGCTTTACTTGGAAGAAGAGAGAATAATTTAGATTGGAAAAGACTTTTGAGATCCTTGAGTCCAATGTCAGGATCTTTCACTGGTCTCCAGAGTATGGTGTGATGCTTTTTATTTTTAGGTGAATGAAATAAGATCCCTGAGGCAAAACTGTGCTCCCTGCACGTCAAACATACCGAAATGTTTTCATACAGCAGCCTTTTGATGTGTCTGACACCCAGACTCATGCTGGGCCTGCCTAAGTGTCATCCTCGAGAATGCCCTCGTCCCTTTAAATGTTCATGTGCTCTTGTTTCTTGTCATGTATTTTTATTACTAACAAGTTTCCCAGCTGATAACGCAGCAGTGAATACATTATTCAGCCTGGATTGCTGGCTTTACTGCTAGCTGTCTCCCTTACAGCAACATCCTCCAACACTTATGAGTGGGGATCCCAAGATTCATCTGCGTGTCCTGTCAGAACATGGCTGATGCTGCAGGGCTTAATGGGGAGAGGCAGTGGGATGGGACCAGAGCTAGGGGCCTCTGTCCAGACTCCACTCAGCACCAGAGCGCACAAGCCCAGATCCTCCAGTCCCCTGTGAGCCCCAGGAGATGCAGGGGAGAAATTTCTTGGGGCTGACTTGTGTTTCTTCTATTACATTACAAAGCTGATACCACAGTGCCACATCCCTTTCCCTCTTACCCCACATGAACCGTGAACTGAGCAATTATCTCTGCATCACACAGGTGGGCTGTGAACCTTAATTAATTTGTGGGTTTCAGTTCTTTGTGCTGTCAAAATGCAGTGTGTTTAATTCCTTCATTACTTCACAGTTAATAGCATTATTTATTTGACTCAGGGTAGTCCCCACCAAGCCTGTGTGATAGTGGGTTCCCAATTCCACATGATATGCTGGGCAGGCAGACTCCCTATGCTCCCTAACACTAACTAAAACAGGAAACAATTAGGTTAGGTATTAGGAAGTAGTTCTTCCCTGTGAGGGTGCTGAGGCCCTGGCAGAAGTAATCCAGAGAAGCTGTGGCAGCCCCAATCCCTGGAGTCGTCCAAGGCCAGGTTGTACATGGCTTGGAACAACCAGGGGTAGTGCTAGAGGTTCCTGCCCATGACAGGAATGAGATGAGCTCTTAGGTCTCTTCCAACTCAAACCATTCTAAGAGTCGATAATCACCTGCCAGTAGGCCCAGGAGTGTCCTCCTCAGGTGGGTCAGTGTCTGTGCATAACTTCAGGTTGGGGAAAGGACAAAGGGACATGGGCATATCTGCATGCACTGTCATCCGTGTGGAAGAGGAATCTGTGTTCAATGGCTGGGGTGGTACAAGAGGGAGCTGAATGGCAAGGAGCCTTCCTGTCCAGCTGCTTACAGAGACCATGCAAGGCAAAAATTAAACAGGCCATTAAGCAGCACTCCAGTGGATTAACATTTGTCTGTCTTGCTTATACTGCAGTATTTCAAAATTCCTTTGAAGTTTGCATATTAGAAAATAATTTTCCAAGCCACATAACTTTGAGGAACAGCTGACTAATCCTTTAGGATATAATGAGGTTAACTAACATGCACAGTTTTGTAGGGAGTTATCATTTGTACTTTGGTAGCACACATGAAAAACATTGACAATAAGTAATGTTCTGTAAAGAACCATAACACAAGCATGGCATCGTTTTGGTAACTTTTGTAGAAGCTTCAATTTTCTTCATAGAGCACAGGCTGGGCTTCTGACCTCATTCAATTATAACAATTAATAGTTAACAGAACTATTTGCTTTTAATTCTCACTGAAGTCAATAAGATTACACTCTTCCGTTTGCCAGGTTAATTTATGGTTTTGTAGTTTCTCCTCTGACTCTTCAGGAACCCCTTCCATGGACTGGCAGAACATCAGCAGTGTTTTCCAGCAGCTGGGGCCAATGGCAGGGCACCCAGCACTGGTCTGGCACTGGAGCCACACCCCACTGTCTTCCCAGCAGAGCCCAACTCTGTCCCTGGCAAGATCAGGCACTGAGCCCTCCCCCAGATGAGCTCCTGGAATAACTTTTTCTTCTTTGGAAAAGACCTCCAAGATCATCAAGCCCAGCCTTCTCCATTCAGGAGGCTGGTTGTGGAGTACTTGTGCCTCAGGCATCTCAAGATTGAATGATGAGCTTAATTTGGTATTTACAGAACACTAAAGTTGCATGTAACAAGCTGACACATAAATTCGTTAGGATGCAATTACAGTGATCGGAATGTAGGCTACTCAATTATTTTAGCAAGAACGTATAATTAACTGCAGGTTCATGTTGAATGGTGCCTGGTGCCATGAAGCAGGTTCTAAGGATTGGCTTGTATGGGTAAAAAGAGCAGCGAGGTTTTTCCCAGAGCATAGTCTCTGGCTGAGAGATGCAGAGTGATGGAAAACAGCAGTGGCTGGATTGGTGGGAGACAAGCCCAAGCAAGTCAAGAGGAGCAGAGCATCTTGTCCATCATCTAGAAGCCCAGGTGACAGAGCTGGAACCTCTAGGGATGTGAGCTCAGTGTATCAAAACTCATTGGGTATTATTGCTGTGGTGTTGTTGCTGCCTCATGATTTAACAGCATGAATATTAATGAGTTCTTATAGCTTCTTTGGAAAGATCTGCCTGTTATGGCTTATAGATCATAGTGGTGCTGGGAGAAAATAAAACTATGCCAAACTATTTGCCTATTGCTTATTTGTGGCTCTCTCCTTCAGCTTATGGCAGCCTGGACACTATTCTGGAGAAGGAGTTTCCTCAGCATCTCTTCCACTTGTCAATTATTTCATGGGAAGCTTTGTCCTAGTAATAAGTGGAAAATTCAGTGTGCAATTAATATCTGTCACCATTGGGCCTTCACAATCCCTGTCAAAATATACATTACACCAGTAAAAATTCCATACACAGCAGCAGGCAGAAAGATGTCTGTTCAGGGGCTGTGCATGGAGAGAAGGAAGGGAAAAAAGACAAGACATCTTTCAGGATTTATTGTGTGCATAAAGCAGGAGAGCATCATAGGCATGAGTGGCACAACAGGATCTGGGAGCTGTGGCACAGAATCCTGTGTGGTGCTGAGCAACCTGGTCTGGTAAAGGAGTCTCTTCCCATGGCAGGGGTGGGGGGGGGGCTTCAAGGGCCCTTCCAATCCACACTATTTAATGATTCTATGAAGTTAATTTTGTTAATTGCTGTCCCTCATTCCTAGGGCAGTGCCATGGGGTGCATGAATTCCATGTCCCTGGTCCTGTTGCATTGTTTTAGGAGGAAGCTTCTGCAAAGAGCCTGATCTTCCCACAATTCATTTCCAACTGGAATTTAACAGACACCCATCTGCCAAATAATAAATAAGAACCTTTACATGCAATACTCAGTTCGTTAAGCAGAGCTATAAACAAAGCATAAATAGCAGCTGATTTAGGGAACAAGGTTGGTAAGGCAATGCTGCCATAGCTGTAGCACATGGGTAGGATGAACCACCCAACCTGTTTAGTCAGGTCCCCCAAAACCAAACCTACTGCCAGGCTTAAAGCCACTACCAAGAGCTTTTGCCTGTGGCAGTGGAGGTTCTGAAGGATTACAGAAAATGCCTTATTACAGCAAAGTAACTTGGCTCTGGCTTTCACTATCTCCACTCTGTGGGGAAAACCTGATGTGGTGAAGCTGGTGGCATGGCAAGGGCCAGCATCAGCAGCTGTGCCTTTCCCAGAGAAAGCAGAGCCAGACACACTCACAGACTTCTGAGGCCAGCCTGGGAACTGGCATGCACCAAACTGGGACAGGAGCCTGTGCACGGACTTGCCAACAGCCAGAATGGGGCTGGCAGAGACAGCAGAACCCCAGGTCTGACAGCACCTCCACACAGTGGATCCATGGGCTGCTCCAAACTCCTTACACACCATTAACTCATGTATTTCCCTGCTGCATAATTCATACCATTTTAGCAGAAGATAAAAACTTCTTAACTGTTAACATGCAAGTGTTTATTAACACGAGTCTGCCAGACAGCCCTTGGATTTGGAAGGAGCTCTTGAGAAAGAGCCAAAGTCTGTCCTCTGTCAGCAGATTCTTTTTGAAAGCACAGAGGCTGGTGGGTACCAGTCTCCAAACAATTCTCCAGTGGTTGCTGAGCTGCTGCTTCATCCTGGTTCTCCTAAAGAACTTCGAGCATCACAGAAACAGAAATAAATAATTTCCTTTACTCAAGGCGGAGTGCTGGATGTGCTGTATCATTCATGCCTCTCTCCTGCACAGAGCCATCAACCAAGCACAGAAAGGAGATAAGAGCATTTGTTCCCACAAGGAACAGAGAGAGGATGAAAAACAAGTTTTCTGTTGTGTTCATGCAAGGTTGTTTATAATGCCTGTGACTATTTTTAAGCCTGAGAAATGAAGGGCTGCCAGCTGCAGCCAGCTCTTTGAGGGAAGGTGCATTCTGTTCTGGAGCACTGTCAGATGAACCAGAGAAGACACTTATTACCCACAAGCCAGCACAGGGACATTGGGGACACCATCCTCCCCATCCCTGTCCTTGGCAGGAGCCTGGCTGCAGGCACTGTCCTGGCAACACCAACATTCACGGGGACAACGTCACTGCAAAAAACCTTCCCAAAGACATTGCTGGAGGGAAAAGGCAATCTCTGGGTCTAGAGGAGGAGCAGCAAGGTTGCCGTTGTTGCTGCCTGTTCTGTAAGACCATGTCTGGCAGTGTGAAGACATAGGCAGGATAAATGCATGGGCAGGATGGAGGTGCAGGTAGAACGGAGACACAAGCAGGCAGGAGTATCCTGCACCTGCTGGAGCAGGGCAAGGATAGCTGCCTGTGAGGTTGCCCCAGGTGCCAGGGATGGAGAGAAAAGTAAAAATAGACCAGAACCAAGTTTTATTTACTTACACATTTATGCAGCCACGACAGCTTTTGCTCTCCAGCTGTGCATTAACCTGCATAGCCTGGGAACATGAAGTTGTGCCCAAGCAATTGAGATGGTAAAATTTCTGATTGAGTCCCTGGTCTCATGGCTGCAGATTATGAGACTGAACTTCTTTTCCAGCATTTTCTAGGTAACCTGCTCTCCTGCCCCAGCTTTGGTTTATTCTTGCATTACCAAAAGTACTTTACATCATGCAGAAGATCTCAGCACTACCTGCATACTGTCAGCTGAACAGGGACATTTTTTCCTGGTGAGGTATTTCAGCAGTGCAAGAAATCACACACACAAGAGGTTACGGCTATTATTAATTAAAATCCAACCAAGTAAACAAAAAAAACCCCAAAAAACAACCAACAACAACAACAACAACAAAAAACCACAAAAAAACCCCAAAAAACCCACAAAAAAACCCCACTCACAAACAAAAAACCCCAACCAAAACACACTGCTAAAAAAATTCCAACACTCATAGCCTGGGGAGCCATTGATTTTGTCCTCAAGATGACTAAAGTCAAGGTGTCTGAATTATTACAGAGGATTCTCACCTTTTTTTTTTTTACAGATAAAGCTAGAAGTAATTTTTTTATATACAGTGGAACCACAGAATGATTTGGGTCGGAAGAGACCCAAAAGCTCATCTTGTTTCACCCCCTGCCATGAGCAGGGGCGCCTTCCACTATCCCAGGTTGCTCCAGGCCCCATCCAGCCTGGCCTTGAACACTTCCAGGGATGGGCCACCTGTACCAGGACCTCAGCACTCTCATAGCCAAGAATTCCTTCCCAAAATCTATCTAACCCTGCACTCTGGCAGTGGGAAGCCACTCTCCCTTGTGCTGTCACTACAGGCCCTTTTCCAAAGTCCCTCTCCAGCTCTGTTGGAGCCCCTTAGGCCCTGGAACGGGCTATGATGCCTCCCTGGAGCATTTTTTTCTCCAGGCTGACCACCCTCAGCTCTCCCAGTCTGGATCCAGAGCTGAGGGGCTCCAGCCTTTAGAGCATCTCTGTGGCCTCCTCTGGACTTGCTCCAGTAGCTCCACATTTTTCTGATGTTGGGTCCTGCTGGAAGCAGCTCTGCAGGTGGGGTCTCACCTGGGCAGGGCAGAATCTCCCCCCTCCCCTGCTGCCCTCACTGTGCAATCAGCCCAGGACTGGGGGGTTTTCTGAGTCCCTGCACATGTGGCTGGTGCATATCCAGCTCTCACCCACCAGAACCCCCAGACCCTTTACTCCAGGGCTACTCCATGATATTTTGCAGTGATGCTCATTGGGATGGTGTGTCATTGGAGTGTCCTGCCTGATCCTCAGCACATTACGTGCTCAGCTGTCCCACTGCCTTTAGAAATGCCCCTGGAGAGGGTCTCTGCTGTGCTCCCAGCCTTGCAACCCATTTTGGAGAAAACTAGTGAGCTGAATGGCAGACTGGCAGGCAGATTCAGGTTGTTTTTCTTTTCTAGCTGAACCTATGGATACAGGAAATCTTTAGAGAACTTGACAAGGAAAAAGACCTCCCTTTGAACTGCCAAACTGATGGTGTGGCTAAGAATAGCCTCTGAAGGGAGAGGGAAGATGAATGACATGAGGCATTCAGCACCTTTTTGTACTGTGCAATCGTCTTGAAATTTAAAAAGTGAAATATCAAGGCATATGCAGGCAAAGAGGAATGGCCAGTCACGCCGAGGACATTTGGAGGAGGGTGTTATTATGTAAAGCAAACCAGGGAAAGGTTAGCAAATACCATTCCTCCCCTGGGGAGCCCTTCTCTTGCCAGAGCCATTAGTGCACTGGCAGGATAACAGATCCTCTCTGCTAATTCTCTAGGTCATGAGCAAATTAAGACTGAAAAGCTGATCTGCTATCAATCTACATTAGGCACAGGAGTCCAGCTTACCTGTCCAGCAGCCACTGGTTTACAGTAAGTTCAAGGCTGGAATACCTAATTCTTGTCATTAAACTGAGCCCATTTTCCTCTCGGCTCAGGCAGATTGGGCATGCAGCTCTGGGACAGGGCTGTATGGTTCTGGCAGCCCTCAGGTGAGAGCAATTCCTCAGAGAGTGCCCTAGGACTTCCACCAGTGCTGCTTCATCCCTTCAGTAAAATCCATGGCCATGGTGTTGGAGCTATGCTCCATGTCCAGGGGCTCTGGGACTGCAGCCCCACAGGGAGGGCTTGGATTCAGCCAGCTTGTGCTCACCGCACCTTGATGCCAGCTCACAGTAGTGCAGTATGCAATTTGGAAAGGGGCAGACCAAGGAAATGCTGCTCATGAGATGTGGGAAAGTCCTTCCCTGGGAAAGAAGGGATGAATGAGGGCAGGAGGAGGCAGAGTTTTTGCTAGGAGCAGCCCAAGTATCTCCCAGCATGGGCAGAAAAAACTTTTGATAACCTCAATATAAAGATTAAAACAACACACTCCCAGGGAGGATTAAGCCCAGGTCTGGAGCTGCTTCCTGCATGGACACACCACTCTGTGGATGAGTACCCCAGGCATGACAGGTGCTGGGAGAGTAGTCTTCTCTGCCAGGGCCATCCCATGAATGCAGAAAGGTTTAGGCTGGATATTAGGTAAAGGTTCTTCCCCCAGAGGGTGGTTAAGCACTGGAACAGGCGGCCCAGAGAATGGTCACTGTCCCAAGACTGCCAGAGCTCAAGAAGCGTTTGGGTGGGTTTTGGGGTTCTCCTGTACAGGGCCAGGAGCTGATCCATGCAGATCCCTTCCAGCTCAGGATATGCTGTGCTTCCATGATTCCAAGCACAAATGGGGCCTGCAAAACCTCCAGAGTCGCATTTGCAGTGAACAAAAACGCCCACCTGCACACAACACAGCATTTCAAATCCTGCCTTTAATCTCAGGTTCCAGTAACAACCTTCTCCCCATCCAATTACTTGTCTTACAATTGACATCAAAATATTAAATTCCTAAGAACTAAAGCGCTTTGAAAGTATAACCTACTTTTAAAGCAGACAAGAATAAAGTGGAAGCATTTGCTTTCTAGTCCTTGACATTATCAAAGTACTGACGCCTCATCAGCAGGTCCATAAATGAGGCCTCCAAACACAGTATCTGGTTGCCATTTGCTGGGCACTGTTTGCTGTCTGAGCTCTGCCAATGACAGTCCGGCACAAGTCCAGACCTTTGCCCCAGAGGCGTTGGTGTAGGGTTTGGTCAGGGCATGATTTCAGCACGGAAACTCCAGAAAAGGCCTTTGCCATTGCAGGGAAAGGAGGTCAGACAGCCATCCTGGAAGTGCTCCACCCCAGAAGTGTTCAAGACCAGGGTAAAGCAACCTGGTCCAGTGGAAGGTGTCCCTGCTCATAGCAGGGGTGGAATGAGATGAGCTTTAAAATCACTCCCAACTCAAACCATTCTGTGATTTCATGATCCCTCAGAAGCAGCAACAGCAGGACACTACTGAGCAAAGAACAACTTGATAAATGCTGCTGTAGCAGGAGTTTTGACCCCCAGATATCACCACAAAGTGACTATCCCAGAGGAGGCCTTCCCTGTAGGGCCATACCACTGCCCCATAGCCACATCCAGCCATTTCTGTCTCTCTGGTGGCACTAGAGCTGGTCCTGGCTGAGTCCCTCTGACTGTGTGGCAGGTGACAGCCCTGTCACTGTCCCCTGTGACTCTGAAAGCACATGTGACTGTGGTGTGCCCTTGGCATCCTTCTGCTGCCACACACTACCTGGCACAATTGGGTCTATCCTGCACCCCTCTGACCATTGCTGAGTAGCAGAGGCAGCCACTGGCTGTGTGGGCTCACTGCTGCTAGCCCCAGCATCCAGAAAAGAGCCAAATGAAAACTGAGGAATCTTTGTACTGGAGCAAGCACTAGCCTTCTGGCAGCAACAGTGGCAAAGGTGGCCCTGGTCCACACCTCTCCCTGGCCCTAGTCCCCATTGTAAATTGCTGCACTAACCTACATGGAGAGGCATTAACTTTCACTCCTGAAACAAGGTGCAATTAGTTGGGCATAAAAGAACGCCAAGTAATGCTAATTACCCTCTAGGAGATAAATAGAATTAAGCCAGAGAAGCAGAAAATTACTTTAGTGCAAGATCTGCCACAGAGTTGAACTGAGAAGGTAGCTGAATTGGCAATGAAGAATTTGTCTTTTAACACCAGTTCACAAGCACCTTGGCTAATGCCTTTTGTTTGCTCCTGAAAATAATCCAGAGTTTTAATTAGCCATTAACTCTTCCCTACACATTCAGAAGTGTTCAAGGAGCCCATTGTACTGTTTTCACATCTCTCTCACAGGCTCCTTAGGCTGCCTCAAGGCACTTTGTTGATCAGTAATTGCTTCCGATAGCAGATAATTCATCACTGACCAACTCTGCTCGTTGCAGCCTACCCGAAGATCATAGACATGCAGGATGGTTTGCATTGGAAGCGCCTTCAGGCTCATTCCATTCCACCCCCTGCCATGAGAAGGGACACCTTCTGCTAGACAAGTTGCTCCAAGCCCCGTCCAACTTGGCCTTGAGCATTTGCAGGGATGGGGCAGCCACATCTTCTCTGAGCAGCCTGTGCCACTGTCTGTTCCAGAGATGGGCAGCAGCCTTCCCAGGCAGTCACGGTTCCTGGAGCTTTGCCACAAACCAAGCTCCAGCCCCACCCCTGGGGTGTTTGCAATGGTGCTGCTCTCTGCCAATGCTCCTGCTTCGCAGAAGGTCTCAGGTCCCCACCAGATGTGATAGTGACAGGACTTACAAAATAAACTGGGATCTGCCCCAGGTTTACTCCCCTGTAGCCCTGAGGAAACCTGTTCATCGGGATGTGCTCCAGCGGCTCTGCCATCTAAGTGCTTTCTGACTCCAAATCCTTCCCTTGCACAGGTCTCCTCTTTAGCTACTGAACCCAAAGAAACCTCAAACATCTGTGTTGGAGCCAGAGCCCAAACAGGGCTACTTTGGAGCTCTGTATGGCTAGCATGTGCACAGGAATGTATCATAGTCAAGACAGCCATTGCACTCAAAGAGCTGCAATAAAAACCTCAAGGGGCTCCAAGTACCAGCACCATGTCATCTAGAAGTCTTTCTTACCTTTTCTATGTAGCAATCTTATTGGCAGCTCCACACAGCTCTAGCTCTTTCTCTTCTTCCTTCTGTAGTTCTGGCTCACTGCTCTCTGTCTCTAGTATGGTCACCTAACCCTGGCTGTCCCTCCTACAAGTGGCTTACCTTACCTGTCCCTCACACAGCCTCCTATCCCTTCATCCTCACAGCACAGCCAGCAGACTCCAACTGACTCTCTACTAACTAACTCACTCTTTTATCACACCCACAGCTGTGAGGGCAAGGCTGTTCCTGCTCTTTGGTAATTAACACACTGCAATGTACTGGAGGCAGGATGACCTTTAGCCCTATCTTTATCTGTCTTACCACAGGAATGTGCCACGAGCAGTCAGTGACAGCCCTCAGCACAAGTGATTTTCAAGACTGATCAGCCATGGTGAACTGAAGTTCTTGCCCTTCAGATCATAGCACTGAGCTCAGGGCTGCACCCAGGACAGACCCCCACACCTCAGCACAGCCCACTCAGGACTGGGCTTCCCCATAAAAGGCTGGAGATAACAGGGAGTTTTATCCAGTGCAAAGCCACATGTATCCGAGACCCCAAGGAATTTCTGCGCCATCTGTCCTGTGCAGGTAGGAAGCACACAGTACTGTGCAACTCCTGGGACTTCTAATAGTAATTAACAATCTGTTCTACTCAAGTCTTGGGGTAAGGGGCTAGGAAAAGCTATCTGCCAAGATCTGGAGCAAGAAGACCACCAGAATGGCTCTGATATGGCTGCAAATGCTCCTGAAATGAGAAAGATCCATCTCTCTCAAGGGCTGTTGCCTCAAGAGCCTCCTGCTCTCCCTATTGCTCTCTGAAGTTCATAGATATAAACCATTTTTGTTCCCATCAATGCTACTCCTGGATTTATGCTTATGGGAAAAGCTCATGGAATGTGCTGTGGTAACTGAAGACTTTAAAAAGCAATTTGAGAAGCAGTGCTCCCAAGAGCTGCTGCCATTGGTCTCCCTGCTGTGCAGGACTTACTGTACCTGCAGCACTGGCTGCTTGTTCCAGCCTGGTTCCAGCTTTCTTCATTTGCAAGATGCATTATTTACCAGCCTGACATGCAGCTCATTTAAAAATCAGATTTATCAGCAAAATAGTAGCACTTGCTACAGTGGCTTCCAGCAAGAGTGTTTTGCTGGGCTTGTGTTGACTTGGCAGTTTTCTGCCCAATCCATCACCAAAGGGCACTAGCACAGAGCGCTCCACCCTTTCCCAGCCCAGGGACTCTGCTCACAACGCCACTGGGATATAGACCACCTTGGACTTCAGACTCCCACCAGTAAGCCAAGCAGGAGGAGGCCCACACCAAGGGAATGACCTTCATGGAAGCACAATGAACTCAGCGCTGCAAAGAACCTGGATCCACAACCAGATCCTGTTTGGGCAGGTGGATGCTGAGCTCAAGGGACCATCAGTCTGTCCTGCTCCACAGCACCTACAAAGCAGGGTTAACACAGTTTGTGACATGTACCAGTGGTGGCAACAGGTCCTGGTGGAGGGTCCCAGGATGCAGCACGGACACCCCTGTGCCAACCCTGTGCTCACTATGGGCAGTCCCTGCGTGGCTGCCTGGGATAGAGGCTAAAGGAACAGCTGAGCATTGGCCACACTCCTATGCAGCAAGGGAGGGTATAAATATCTATGGGAAGATCTGGGCAGTTCCTGTAAAGCTTCGTCCTGGAATGCACCACCTGCCCTCTGCCTCTTGGATCTCTGAGCTGCCACTTCCCACACCTGGGAGTGAGGTCTGCCCTGCTCCTCTTGTTCTGCAACAGTCCAGCATTGCCTGGTCTGTTGTACAGAGCTTTGGGGGAAGGAAAAGATGACACCAGCTGAACCACGCTGCAGGAGCTGTTATTGTGCCAAGGACATTTTAGCACATTATGAGAAAGTATCAGTCACTTTGCAAAGGTGGGACGGTTCATGGAGTGAAGTGTAACTGGAGCTGCTCGGCGGCTCGAGGTCCACCCTGGAAAGGGGATACTAGTGCTCAGAAGTGCATGTCCTTACCTTGTGTGCTCCATTCCCAGCCAGTACCCTCTACCCTTTTCCTCCAGCTCCTGGGACCAGGTACCTCGTTGGGCAATGGCCCAGTGCCAGTCTTGGGTGGGAACAAACCGAGACCCTGCGAGAGCAGCAGCAGCACCATGGGCACAGGAGCCAGAGCCAGGGCCAGAGCTAGTCACGTTTGGTCACCCATGGCTGAGGGACCCACGGCCACCTTGACACACCTACACCTTCACTCTGCAACACGTGTATGGACACTCACTGCTCCAAGCACTTCAGCCCCTCCTGTGCAGCCAGGAGCAGGAACGCTGTAAACACGCATAAATATTTATTATTCAGAGAGAGAGTTTTTGCCATGACCCAGATTTCATTCCCCTGGATGCCTCATGAGGACTCAAGGGGATTGAATGAAATGGACACTTGGATGTGGACACACATGTCTTGCCTCTGTCCATAGCAGCCCCCAGCCCAAATCAGCCGGGATGGCACATTTTCCTTGCCCACTGTCCCATCCTCACAGGGCTTGTCTTTGAGCCAAGGTGGACATGTGCCTCCAAGTGCCCCACTACTCATCTGCAATGGGAACAAGCACAAAATGGGAAGGTGGATGACCTGCTCCCTGTGAGGCACAGGAGGAGAAGCTGGGATGCTCCAGGCAGATTCAGCCCCTTTCCTGCATCAGCCTTCTCCTGCAGGAGAGGTGCCCGACAAGAGTTTCCCAGCCTCAGACCCACTTTGCTGTAGCATTGTTCAGTTCTTTTCCCCACCTGCTCTGGCCAGGGGCAAGTTGACCTCCCTGGGAACATGCACAGGCACTGGCAGGGCCGGGCATTGCTCCCCAGCTCCTGCTCCAGCTCACAGTGGAGTTGTGTCCTCCAAAGGCAGTGCTGCCTTATCAATAATAAAAGGCACTTTTCCCCAGACACAGCCAGGAGATTACTCAGCCCTTCATGTGCCTCATCTGCAGCTGACAGGATGGGAAAGACTTTAGGAAGATGCAATTTGACAGTAACACAAAACAACAACAGCATTAAGGGAAGAATACTGGCAAAGGCACCTGTCAAAAACCTTGTATTCCTTAACCAGGAGAAAGAAATCAGAACAGTCAGACGCCAGCAGAGGCTGAAAGGAAGGGCAGGAGTACAGCAAGGAGCCACTGCCCATGGGGAATCCCGGCCGCTGTAGGATCTCAGCTTCAGGATGTGGATGCAGGGAGGACTAGAGGACCTCGATGTCACCTCAGCCAGCTCAACATCTTGCCAGCTCTATGGCCACGGAGTCCAGGGAAGGGAAAGCCACCACTGTGCATAATGCAAGTAATGTTCCACATCCATCAGGGCAGGACCTGGTGCCATGAGCCCACAGCAGACACAGGGCACGGGGGGAGCCAGCCACCACGGTCACACGTGGCATGGCTGCTGCAGGCTGGCTGTGGAGTGGGATGGAGCCAGGCAAGATGCTGCTGCTTCAGTCTCTATGCAAACAGGCCAGAGGATGTCTGATGGTGTTGGAGAGATGAAAGGTATCCAGAGGAGCTGGGCTCCATGAGGTTGTACCAGCTCAACAACCAGGCGTCTTCAGGCCAGGAGCTCACAGCAAGGATTCAGGCGCCTGCTGCCAAGAGGGGACTCCCATCACCATAGGGACAGCCCTGGTGACACTGGAGGAAGAGGGAACATGTTTTAGCTGACAGCACTGGCAGCTCTTGGACCTCACCACAGTCATGAGAGACAAGCAGGGTGCAGCAGCTGGAGCTGGTAGGCAGTTTCCAGAGCCCCTTTCCCCCCAAATCCAGGAGCAGAGAGACATGTCACTGCTGATACCGCAGTACAACATGGCTCAAGCCACTGAGAGACCTGTCTGCATGAGGCTGACCTGATCTTCCCCTAACAAGTGCAGTGCATTTAGGGGTGTTTATGTGCCCTCCACATGTAATTTGAGCCCCTACTCAGTAGTTCACCAAAGTTCAAATCCCATGAATGGTGCTGCTGTGGAGAGACCTGCCCAGCACAGCCCAAGCTCCCAGGTCCTCCCCAGAGAGGAGCCAAGCAGCACCTCTCCAGTCTGTGGGAATGCTGGTGTCAAGTATGTAGAGCATGGCATGGCATGGCCCAGACAGGATCCCATTAAGAGTCTGTTATGCTTCAATACTTAAAATTAAAAAAATAGGGGTGTGAAAGAGAGAGCCTCTAATGAGTGAGAATCTGATTCACTTTTGAATGTGTGGGCTGTGTGTCATGAACCACATGAACACAAGAACCTGAACCATGACTCTAAGTGTGGTTGAGAGGACTTGCCTTGGAGAGAGGCAGCACTGCCAGAGTGTTTCAATGAGCTGTTGGGCTCTGCTGAGTGAGAGATTCCCACTAAGCAGAAATGCTTCTATCCCATCCTCTCACACAGACCTTCTCCTCCAGAGAGGGTGCCCCGGACTCTCACTAAGGACCTTAGGGAACCCCCAGCATTGGGATGAGGGCCTGACTGAGCACATTGGGTGCTGCAGGTAGATGCTTACTGTGAGGGACTGGGGAGACCCCAGATGAAGCCTGTAATCCCCATCATGAAGTCACACAGGAGCAACACACCTGCTGTCTAAGGTTCCCTCTGCCATGTGGAGCCAATAACTGTGAAAGCCCCTGTCCACTCTGGAGCCAGGCCCCTGCAGAGCCCGTTTCTCCCAGGCTGGTTTAGCATAAATCACTGTGGGGTCATGACACCCATTACACAACCCACTCACGAACACTGTAGCTGCTTTGGGCAGCCCGACTGGCCCAGGTGGGTGCTGCATTGGGAAGCAGCCGAGGGAAAACCTCTCCAGAAAGTCACTGGCATGACTTGGGTCCATGCAGCTCCACCAAGGAGCTGCAGACCTCTGCAGCTGTGGGCAGTGCCAAGACAGGGAGGCAAAAAAACAGATGCAAGAGTGACATCCCACTTGGAAGGACACCGAGAGCCTCTCACTGTCAGAGGTTTTACAGCCTGGGCACGGGCAGCAGAGCTCTGGAAGCAGAGGCTCAGCCAAAACTTCTCTGGATCTGGCCATGTTGGAGCATCTGAGAGAGGACACCTTCTGTGTTATCCAGGCTCCTAGAGCTGCTGCCAGTCAATAAAAAACAGTGAAGCATTTGATAATTGTATGCCTGGACAGACAGACAAACAGGACTTAATGAAACCTTTATCTTAAAAATATGATTTTTAATTTAAATGCAAATTGGGTGCTGCATTAGCTGTAGGTCACTTGCACTGACACACTGCTTAATTAACAGGGATGAGGCTTAGGAAGCAACAGCACAAATAGTTGGCTCTTTCCTGGGCATTTATTTTAATTAAAATTTTTCAGGACAGGATCAGTCCTGTTCTACAGAACAGCTCCTCACCAGGTTCAGCCAGACCTTTCCCACACCACACATGCTGCCAGGGATACTCTCAGCAGGCTGTTAGCTATTAATGGAGCAGGACACATTTATTTCTGCATCTCAAAATCCCCTTTGGCAAATCACAAATCACAGCACTCTGCTCAATAGATGCTCCTGCAGCATCCAGCATCAGGAAAATGGTGTCAGTGATAAATCTGTGCAAGGACAGCAGAGATGTTTCCAACTGCTGGGGTGAATTACATGGATAAGTCTTCAGAAGATATATTAAACCTAATGTGAAATCAAACCTTCCAAGTGATGAGCAGAGCAGTTATCCTGTATTTCATGCAAGTTATGTGCAAGAGGATCTCGTTCAGAGAAGATCTGCCTTTGCCAAGAGAAATGAGCTGAAATGAGAGCCCTGATCCCAGAGAGAGGATGCTCTGATCTCTGGTCAGCACTCCTATCATGCAGCTTTAATCCTTCCCTCAGCCCAGCTCTGCCTCATGTGAGGGAAATCCTGACGTGAAACATCACCACGAGAGGAGAGGACAGAGCAGGAGTGACCCTGTGGCTGTGCCTGTCAGTAACCACTCAGACTTCAATCAGTGCTATGTCCCTCACGGAGCAGATAAATGGCAACTCATTGGGAGAAAAATGAGATAAACAGTAGCCTTAATCGTGCTCCATTGCCCTCCAAATAACAAGCTCAGCCAGGGCTGCCTCGGGGCACAGCAAGAAAAGGCCCTTGGAGTAAAGGACATGCTCTCAGGTTGTCCCTTCCTGCTGTGCTGTGTTTCAGCTCATTTCCATCCTGGTCAGCTCAGAGCAGACCCAGAACCAGCTGAGTCTGACACACAAAGAAGCATTGGGTGGAAGCCCAGGGCTTGGTCTGTGCCAGGTGTCTGTAGAGCTGTTCCCTTTCTCCATCGGTGTCCATAACCTGGAGGGCACAAGCTGACCCATCCCTGTGTGATCTCGCCCATCATATGCTCTGTGTGGTTGGGACTTGGTGCTCCTATGCCACCAACGTCTGGCTGGAGGCAGCTGATGCTCTCTGGGGTGGGGACCCCACTGCTGGTGTTCCCAGTGGGCCACTTCAGGGCCAAAGCCGTAAAACTTAGGATTTGGAGTTTATTTGTCCCCTGTACTCCTGTCTGCCTATGAATATGTGGGCTCATTCTGAAAAAAGACCCTGTGTATCTTCCAGCTTCCTACATGTAGGGAACAGCAGCCTGGAGTTCAGGGAACTCCCAATGCAGGTGACAGCCATGGTTGCTTTGGGATTGGAGTCCAAAGTCCCCAAGGCTGGGAGCCCCAGGGACCCAAGGATTGTCTTCTCCTTCCAGCTCAGCTATTTGTTTATTCCCTTGCTAAGCCCAGACCTGAGGGACTTGGGGCTCAATTTAGCAGAAAGTGAAGACATCAACCCGCATGTGAGGGGGTAACTTTTCCAAGTGAGAGTCTGGAGGTACCCCAGGGACACATGGGGCTGCCCCCAGGGGGGGCTTCACTGAGCCCCCTGCCCCTGCTCACCTCCCCATGTCACACACCTCTGCCCACCATGCTGTGCTCATCAGCTCCTTCACACCGTGGTGCCCAGGCTTGTGCTCACAGCACCAACCTGAGCCTGGAGACTCATCCAAAGGGCCCACAAACTCCTGAGGGAGGAGAAGCTGGCAGGTAAGAGGAAAGGTGCTTTAATGAAGCATCCAGCATTAAACCACTGAAGGATTAAAGAAAGGAAGGATTTGGATGCTCCACAAAACCCCAGTCATTAGTGAAGCCCAAGGGTAAATGCAATTGTTTTCTGTTTTTTTCCTGTCTTTGATGACCCAGTTTTTACTCTCATCAGCACCAGGCTTGTGTTAATTTTTAAATATGCTTGGGTAACTGAGAACATTAACTATTCATGACCTTATCTGCAATAGCTGTTGGCTCTCACGCTGTGCTAAGGAGAGCTGAACTTGCCAGGGAAGGCAGTAGCTGGTTCTTCCTGAGCATCTTGTTGAAATGATCACAGGGGTGGGGTTCCACAACACTCTCGGATAAATCAAAGCTTGTGGGGCAGGTTAGGATCATTGAGGCCATTCTCCTGCAATTGGGGTGGCTTGAAAACACTTAAGAGAACACAAAAAGCTGGAATCAGGGGAATGCTGTGGACATTCTGAATGCTTCAGCTCCAGGGAAACCCCAATATGGTTTATGAATGTAAGGGGGTCCTCCTGAGGTGGCAGGTGACTCTGCTGTCCCCTGCCCAGCCAGGTAGTGTCCTAGTCCCGGCAGAGGCTGGAGGAATCCCTGGTTATCAGGAATGTGAGCTGATAAATCACACAATCATGGAATGTTTTATGCTGGAAGGTACCTAAAAGCTCATCTCATTTCACCCCCTGCCCATGAGCAGGGATACCTTCCAGTAGACTAGGTTGCTCCAAGCCCTGCCCCACCTGGCCTTGGGGACACTTTGAGGGATGGGGCAGCCATGGCTGCTCTGGAAAATCTGTGCCAAGGCCTCAGCACCCTTACAGGGAAGAGTTTCTTCCTAATATCTAATCTAATCCTTCCCTCATCAGCTTAAGGTCTTTCCCCCTTGTGCTGTCACTACATGCCCTTGTGCAAAGTCCCTCTCCAGAATAAACATGGAAGACAGTGTGTCTAGGGTGGGGAGAACAAGGTGCACACAGGTCTTGGGAGCCTTTCCCTGGGTGTAAACATCTCTGCCAACAAGAGCAGGGGATGAAGCAGCTGCAGGAGCTCAAGTTAACCTGGGAAAAGCCAGACGATGCTGAGATCTGGGAACAGGTACAAGAGTGAAGAACACAGGACAGGGCACGGGAGAACAAAGGTGATCAATTATCAGAACATGAACCAGCAGAAGAATGCAGTGAGAGAGGGAGTTATTAAAAGAAATAAAAAACTCATGCTGATTTTCAGGAGGGATTGGGCTAGCAGCACCTCCCACAGCCATGGGAGATGCTCCCACAAACTTGTGCTGACAGTTCATTGCTGGAAAGAAAATCTCCTTTTCCAAGGATCCAAAGTGCAGGAGGGCAGCATTGGAAAAGCAGGAGAAAAATGTGGGGAGTACAGTGATCTGCAAGGCTCCTGGCATAGTCAATACTACTGCCCCTCCCCCATTTTCCAAAAAAGGGTACAGGTACTCCCTGCAGGAAAACTGAAATAACACAATCAGAGAATGACTGAGACGGAAACACTCTCTAGAGGTCACCTTGTCCAAACCTCAGAGTCCTAGGACCATTGCCAAAGTTTATTCTATTTTTTTCCTCCATGAGAATTAAATACCATAGGACGAAATATAATCCTTCGATGTGTGAACTAACAGAGTCACACTGAATGCTCAGTGTATACAGCATTTTATTGTTTGGACGTATGTTACAATGGACAAACATATATTACATACACTATACAAAATATACATTCTGATGTGAAAAAAATATAAATAGACAATAGGAAATAGCAAGAGGGAATAGAAGCAGCTTTGCTCTTGCTGCTTCTGACCCCTCAGTTCCTGTACCGGTAGTATCAATGCTTCGGCATTGATTGAGGCAATTGCTTGTTTTTACTGAAAAAAGAAAGGCCACTGTCCCCTCTCGGAAGGGGAAAGGAGACGCACATGATTCTCTCCTCCAAGTCTACCAAGTAAGTTTTTCCACAGTGCAGCAAAGTGTCACCTACTTACAAGCATCAGCTATTTAAAACCAGCTTACGGACTTTAAATGCTCATGGAAGGATGTAAATGTCTTAATTCAGGATTCAGCTTTTATAGGCCACTCTCTCACAGAAATCAGAGCAGCTTTAGCTGCACTGACAGCCAGCATAGTCCTGGCTCAGACAGCAGTGATTTTAAAGCCCTGGTCTAGGCCAAATAGGTCTCACCTACCTAAAGGGAATTCCCTTGCTCCAGGCAGTTGTACCCCAAGTGCTCCCAGGGTCAGGACAACGCCAGCTGCACTGTGACAGATGTGTGTGAGCTCAGCTCCTACAAAGAAAGAGAGGAATGAAAGAAATAGGAGCAAGCATTTGCCAAATGGTGATAAGAGCAGCAGCAGGGATGTGGTTTTCTCACTCCTGGGAATCACACATGCCAGCAGCACCCTGTCCCAGCAGCCTGAGTGACTGGCTGAGAGAACAGCCCACAAGGATAAGGCTTTGGTACTGCTGTAGTTTCTCATGGCATGACCTTTCTCATCTGGATTTAAACTGACAGTGCTGGGTCCCTGCAGCAGGGATCACTGGATTCAGAATTAGCACTGTGCCTTAAATGCTGTCTGGGAAGGAAAAGTCAGGAGGAAATAAAAACAGAACAAAATGAACTTAACATTCTTTTTTTAAAAAAAACCTTTCACCTGCCAGAATCCAAAAATTTACACACCTGTGTTTCTCTCCATTTTACCCAAAGGTCAAAGACAATTGGATCCCCTTCCCACTAAAGCTGCTGTCTACCAAAGCAGCCAATATGGCTTTGAGAGCATGGGAAGAGCCCTTGAAAATATTTGTCATTTAGAAAGATTTGACTGTTATTCCTGTCCAAAGAGCCATGGGAAAAGCATCATTATTCCCAGTGCTTCCCCACTCACTTACTCAAATACTTCACCACAGTCTCTAAATTCAGCTGTGATTCTGCACAACTAGACCTGACAATTGAGTCACAAACCCTTTAGTCCAGGAATGGATCAATGGGAATTTGACATACCTACAATTGAGCTGGGCCAAAAAGGGGTTTCTGTCTTTATAAAAATCACACTGATGGTTTTATTTGGGTACAAATCCTACAGCTCCAAAGCAGGCAGTAGTGACCAGGAAGGAAGAATCTCACTCTAAAGGCATCACCACAGAGCACAGTGTACCCACTGAAAACACACAGGAGTCCTTTTAACACCTTCTACAAAAAGGCGCATTTCCCCAAAAAAAGAAAGAACTTTTCAGAAGTCTTTATAATGCCATTGTTCTTCCTCATTTTGTCAGGCACATCTCACAGGAACTACCGAGTCTGAGCTTCCTCTCTCTCTCAGCAAGATTTTTCAGTAGCAAGAGGTTCCCTGTGTTGTGCCATTTCTCACCTGTCAAATATTTAAACATTTTGACCACATTAAGGTTTAAGGGAACTATTAGCTCAACAATTTAGCCTGACATTTTACAACAGAAAAGGACCAGTGTTTTAAATTCCATATGCCTTTGGCTATGCAGAAGAAGTAAGTATTTATCAAGTGCTCTCTCAATTTACCTCACGCTTTTCATCACCACATTCTTTGTAAAAGTTCATTTAACTGTCAACTACGAAACATATGGAGACCCTCTCAATAGACACAATACAAAAGGGGGGGGGGTGTTTATGGATAAAAGCTTTGATAAACCTTGAAATTCTGCTAATATCATGAAATGGATCAGCTTGCCACCAGGCCAGCCAGGCACACAGTTGTAGGCAATAATGAAATTCATCAATATCACAGTTCTACCACATATCTATAAGTAAATACACTTCTTTTCAAAACAAACACAGCTCTATTCCCTCACAAACAAACTTTTGGTTCCCCCAAGCCCCCCATATGGCTTGATATGCAGCTGTCAAGACTAACAGTATGATACATACTTTGGCATAATAAAAAATAATTTACATTACAGCCAACACATTTATATGCTTAATGTATACAAAATATTTATAAATGCAAGTTTATTTACAACTAGAATCCATTATTCATAGAAGAAAACAAACTCCAAATTTAGACTGGCAACAGACACCTGCCAACAGTCTAAGGAAGGAAAAGCTGGCCAAGAGTCTTATGCATACGGTTCTGGGGAATTCCATGAGGAGGCCTTGATGCTTTGTTTCCAAGCAGACAGAGCACTGTGAAATAGCTACACACATTCTTGAGAGCTTTCCAAAGCATGCACCACCACAAAGACTGCTTCCAGCATCACATAATCCATATTTTCACGCTATTTTTGTAGATGGCACTAATTATCCACATGTTCTCTGGTACATATTCCCATTTTCCAACAGAGAAATTGCAGAAAAAAGGGTGTATGACACCTCCTCCAAGAGAGTCTGACTGTTAGTACTTGCAGACACATACATGAGCATCTTTGGCCTTGGGGTTAGTCCTGAGGTAGTAAATAGTCAGTCAACCTGGATTTGCTTTCAAGACTTTGTGTTTTATGTGGTTTCACTGTGGTCATGAATGTTCCATGTCCTGTTAAAATCAAAATTCTCCTCCTGTAGCCTGTGGCAGGGTCTGGGTGAGGCCTGGTCCGGGTCACTGCTGGCGATACTGTCACTCTGTGGGGCCTCGTGGGCCAAGGGATGGTGCAGGAATTGCGGGTGAGAGCAAGCCAGGTCTTTGCTGCCTCCCCCCCACAGAGGAACTTGGAAGGGCTCTGAGGGAGAAAAAATTAGAAGATGAACAGGAGCAAGTTCACAGAATCAAGAAATATCCTAAGTTGAAATATCCTCAAGGATCGAGTCCAACTCCTGGCCCTGCACAGACACCCCAACAAATTCCACCCTGTGCCTGAGAGCATTGTCCAAACAGCCTTTAAGCTCTGGCAGCCCTGGAGCCACAACCATTCCCTGCGGAACCTGTTCAGTGCCTGACTACCCACTGGAGGAAGAACCTCCTCCTGATACCAAATCCAAACTGCCCCTAACACAGCTCCAGCTGTTCCCTCAGATTCTGTCACTGCTCACAAAGAGCAGAAATCAATTGCACTCAGATTTTAAGTAGATTTGAGCTCTGTGACTCGATGATTACAATCGTTCTGAGCTGATTTGCTCTGGTTTTGAGAGTATATTTTACTAGATGCTCTCCTTTTCCAGCAATCTCTTACAGTAACCAGGAACACACACAGCTTCAGTGTGAATTTTTAAAAACATGATCAAGAAGAAAGTCAACAGAAAAACAAGCAATTTAGGGAGTTCTTTGAACTTCAGGCCAACTCAAAGTTTGAATTTCTTATGTGAAGCTCCAACTTTTGGTTAATGCATGTCCTTGAAGTATAAGCAAAGGCTCACATTCCACAAACTTAGACCTGCAAATTAAGAAATTCCATCTTTTTAACATCACTCTTTTCAATCTCAGGTACTGGATGCAAGCTGTTGTTTGCTGATGCAAGATGGGCATTTGGAGAATAAGTGGTTAATAAATGTGAGTTACTCCACAAACTACTGGCACTTGAAAGATTAGCTGTGTGTCAACAGTGAAGGGCGGGGCAGCATAACGAAAGCCAAAGTTACCAGGGAATACAAAGCAACAAAAGGAAAAGTGGACACTCACCAATAATCTGCTGGGAAGAGATTTTCTTATCACTTTTTTTGTCATGGTTGGTAAGGAAGACAGGCACATCTCTGTCTGCTAAGAGATTACCCAGAGCACTAGTTTCATTCTGGGTGCGTGCTGTGTACATTTCCTTGGGCATCTGCACCATGAGATTTGGGAGTGTTTGATCCAGGGGGTCCTCCTCAGTGATGAAGGCATAGGGACAGTACTCTCGGGTCCGGGAGTAAATGTTGGCATTGTCGTAACAATCTGAGCAGATCACTAATGGTGCTGCACCACCTGATGAACACAACAGAAAAATAAAATACTCTCAAAAAGGATGAGGATGCCAGATTTCCATAGGCTTTATGTTCTGGTATGATCATTTATTGCAGCAACACAAATTGAAGGGCCTTTTTACAGTTAAGCGAGTTACAGAGTACTTGGCTTGAGAGGTCACATGAGAAACCCCCCCAGATTCTCCTCATCCAAATTCCCCACAGCAGTGCCCTTCTGAAGCTGACCAGGGGAACCATGGACATGTTTCCCTGATTTATGGGCAAAGAAGTTCCATGCAGGTCCAGCCAGCTTGGGCACCAGGGTGAAACAGCCTCGGGACTAAACTGGGATACCTGCCCACATCCATCTTGGACCTGACTTGCCCCTGCATATCCATCAGAGCTGATGATAAACTGGTCACTTAGATGAGCTGCTTCTCAACTCCTTCCTGATACAGACTCTACTGCAGTGGGACTGGGCTGGAGGGATCATGGACAGGTGTGAAAAACTTACACTGAGGATCAATTTTCAAGCCAGCCTATATAACAAGTGATGAGTCCTTAGCATTTTGATGGCAAAGAAAGCACCTCTGTGAGCTCAATGACACAAACATCCAGAAAATTGTCCAAACGAGGTAGGGAAATAGTGCAGACCCCTTAGTTTTGATTGTAACAAGCCAAGTAGATGCCTGGCACCAACAGGAATTTTATACCAAGGACAGGAGGCACAGCTAGTCAGTCATCTCCCAAGCAGAATCTATTTCCACCTCTTCTGCCTTGGCTCTTGAGATGCCAAAGGAAAGAAACACGATAAAGATCTACCTTGACACTTAAGCTGTGAGGGTAAAACTGTGCATTGGCATCCTGCTGAGGCACTGGCAACACACCTGAGGGCTTTGCTTACCATCTGTGCCTTTGTGCATGTAGCTGCCAGCTGGAGGCATCAGCTGCTGATGGCTCCCTGCCTCCAAGTTACTGTAGCCTTCCTGAGGCTCAGACAGCGTTCCTTGGGAGGACAGGTAGCTGGGAATGTCAGCAGGTAGGTTCATCTCCTCTGCAAGGCAGAATTAACATTGTCAACATTAAACAGTATGAAGATTTCAAGGTATTATCAGCACTATTCCCCACATTAACAAGAATATCCAGAATTTCAGCTTGCATGTAGGTATCTTTTTTCTACCTCAGTAATGACAAATCCAGATGGCCAGTTCAAAGCTGACAGGACCAGAATCAAAATTTACACCTATTATTCCAGGCCCTGAAAACATTTCTAGGTTTATTCAAATATTGACTTTCAAACTTTACTGTTTTCCCTCAATGTAAGACAAACAGTGTATAAGGAATAGAATTAGCACACTTCTGGTATTTAAAAGAACCTCTAAAATAGAGGAATTTGAGCAAATCCTTGAAGGGATTTTAGGAGCAAATCTTCAGTTCTTTAATTTTATCCATTTGTAACAAATCCAGAAATTTCAAGTGTTTTGGATTAAAAACAGGACCAGAGACTGCTGATTTTACACTTAACCTGTGTTAGTGATGCTGTAATCTTCATTCTTCCTCCTCATGTGATAGATGACGATAACCCACACCAAGGATGTTCCCACCACACAACACACCACAACGATAATCACAATCCCTACTGTTGTCCAGCCGTCCTCGTGGACAATGGCACTCTGGGAAGAATCACAGTTGGGGGAAGCCAGGACATTTAGGTAAATATGGCCACGCTCAGTGCCCAGTGTGTTGGACATGATGCACGTGTACTTCCCAGCATCCTCCAGTCCTGCATCCACTATGATGAGGAGCTGATTTGCTGCAGCGAAGAAATGCCGCTCGGTGACTGTCAAGGGACCATCGTCCTTGGTCCAGTTGAGGCGAGGGGCAGGACTGCCACCAGCTATGCACTGCAGGACAGCAGTTTCACCTCGGGTCACCGTCCTGTCCTCCAGGGGCCTCATGAAGGAAGGAGTTTCTGGGACAAAAAGTGAAATTGTAAGATAACTTCAAAGAATCATGGAATCCTATAATAGTTTGGGTTGGAAGGGACCTTAAAGATCATCCTGCCACCCTGCCATAGACAGGGACACCATCCACCAGACCAGGTTGCTCCAAGCCCCATCCAAGCGCCTTGAGCACTACCAGGGATGTGGTAGCTGCAGTTGCTTTTGGAAACCTGTGCCAGCCCAATTCTAAATTTGGCCATAATGTTAAAAGTCAGTGTCTTCAAAAAATGCTGCACTCCGGAAGGAACCGACCTTCTGTTTATTACTCAGCGTGGTTCACAGGATGGGTCAGCTTGGAAGGGACCATAGTGGGTCATGTGGTCTCCTACCTCCCTGCTCAAGCAGGGTCATCCCAGAGTACATGGGACAGGATTGCATCCAGATGGTTCTGGAACAATCTCCCAGTCTCCAGTGAGGGAGACTCCACAGCCTCCTCTCTGAGCAGCCTGTTCCTGCACAGTAGGTAAGTTCTTCCTCACAGTCATGCAGAACTTGCTGTCCATCAAGTTTCTGCCCATGGCCTCTTGTCCTACTGCTGAGCACACTAAGCATATCCAGGTCCATACTCTGACCTCTCCCTGCAGACACGGACAAACATTGATCAAGGCCCCTCTCAGGCATCTTTTCTCAAGGTTGAACAAGCCCATTTCCCTCAGCCTTTCACAGAATCATGAAATCATTTAGGCTGGAAAAGGCCTCTAAGTCCGACCATTCACCACTTCCTTGTAAGAGTGATGCTCCAGTCAAATCATCATCTCCACAGCCTCTGCTGAACTTGCTCCAGGAACTCTGCACCCCTCTTGTCCTCAGGAGCCCAGAACTGGACACAGCACTCTATATGTGCCTCACTAGGGCTGAGCAGAGGAGCAGCATCACCTCCCTGACCTGCTGGCAATGCTCCTTCTCATGCATCCCAAGATCCAACTGGTCTTCTTTGTGGCAAGTTTGTTACCTGTGACAAAATTTGCTCTAAGGCAACACAAATTACTTGCCTAATCTGCACTGCTGGACTAAGATATGCCCCTCAGCTCCCTGCAAAGATCACACGAACTCCAACTCCATGGGGCAGCTCTGCAACTCAGCTTCTAATACTTCACTTTGTAAACACCACACCAAGTGCTGCTCTTTGTATTTTAACTTCATTCTCCACCATTTCAACTTGCTGCTTATAGCTAAGCCACCCTTCCACTGCAGATGTGCAGGGATCCATCTGCCAGCACAGGACAGTCACACTTACCCAGCACAGTCAGGGTAGCATTGGCTGAGAGTCCCCCTGCGATGTTCTGGGCCATGCAGCTGTAGATCCCCATGTCTTCCATTTTCACATTTGCAATGAAGAACACATCGTCCTCAGGCATGACGTGCATCCTCCTCTCTCTTGCAGCAGGGAAGTCTGTGCCACCATCTTTCTGCCAGGAGATCTGTGGTGGAGGGTGGCCCTCAGCAGCACACTCCAGCCGGGCCATCGCCCCGGTGCGGATAGTGAGATCCATGGGAGTTTTCAGGAAAGAAGGGAGCTCTGGATCAAAGGGGACATCGATTCAGCATTTTCAGTATCAGGTAAAATGCAGTAAATGCTCCACAGCAGAGAGAAAACTTGAAAACATATCTGAAACACTCCATAAGAGAGAGGAACACATTCTTCTGAAGAACTGGACCAATTTTCAGTGGTTATTTCTAAGAGCCTTTCTCCCAAAATTTAAATACAATATCTACAGTGTTTATAGAATCACAGAATGCTTTGGGTTGGAAGGAAGCCTTAAGGTAACACACGCCCAAGGACAAAGACACTTTCCACCTTCCCAGGTTGCTCCAAGTCCCATCCAACCTGGCCTTGAACACTTAAAGGGATGGGGTAGCCACAGCTTCTCTGGGCAATCTGTGCTACGGCCTTGCCACACTCAGAGGGAGAAATTTCTTCCTAATATCCAATGCAAACCTACTCAATTTCGGTTTAAAGCCATTAAGTTTCTCTAAGATGATGCGAAGAAGATGATTTCTCATGGGAAGAATCCAGGGAAAAGTCTTTGCCACATTTTTCTTCCCTGCTAACAAGGAAGGTAAGCTTCCATCTCATCACCTCTGCTCTGAGGTACTGTGGGGATCAGTGGTCTGCTGACTGATGTGAATACTGTCTTACCTCCCCTTCCCTCAAAATAAGCAGGATCATGATGGCTAAAAATAAAAAAAAACTCTTTGCTTTTGACTTTTCAGAGTTTTTACCACTTCTTTTCAGACGAGTCTTCCCCAGTTTTAGAAATGTGGGAAAGGTGCTGAGTTCTGAGGAGACAGTAGAGGGAGCTTTCAGTTTAAAGAAATCCACCTCCAATTAACTAGGTTAACAACTAACTGTGTTCTAATAAAGCATGGGGGATAACTGCCACTTTCAAAAAGTGAATAAATGGTTTTTATCCACAAAGAAAAAAACCCCTTCTTTCCAGCTTTATAAAATGATGTGTGATACTTCTAAATCCCACTGATATTTTCAAGACTATTTTGGGCCAGCTTTAGTGAAAAATAGACTTGTAGCTAATTAAACAAAGTTCTAGGTTCAGAGTGTTTCTCCTTTTTTATCATTATCACTTACCATTGACAGTCAGCTTGGCTTTGTTGGAATAATTGGAGCCAAAGTGATTGGTGACAATGCACTGGTATTTCCCTTCATCAGTGAAATTCACATTGAAGAGGTGCAGGACAGTGGTGTATTCCAGCACCTCCCCACTTTGCTGCTGGTACCTGGCAAAATTCTCAACCTCTGCATCATAGAGGACCTCGCTGTCTTTGCGCCAGGCTGTAGCCATGGGTGAATCACTGCTGCTCACAGCAGTGCACATCAGCGTCACATTTGTGCCTCGCAGGGCCACCGTTGTCTCTGGGTGGACTCTGATCTGCGGTTTAGGGAAATTATCTGAAAAGAAAAGCACCAATATTAGTTACTTTCCTCTTAAACTTGAATTAATATTGCAAGAAAACTCACTCAAAAGACAAAGTAAGCAAACCCAAAACTTTGGGAAAACAGATGTCTGGCTTGAGGTGCACAGATTCAGCTGTTTTGAGCTGGAAATCAAGCTGTGAAGGAGGCAGAAGAATCAGCATTGAAAACAACCAGTGTGGAAGTGCAGTGCTGAGCAGCCCTGCCTTTTGTCCAACCATCTGAAACTTGCTGTATTTAGATAACACTCAAAAATCCTGCTCAGCTGAAGAGCCAGGCCATTTTATGATGGACTGAGACTTACTTTCAGATAAATATCCTGAAGAGCCTTGAAGTTCTACAAGCACAAAGCATAACAAGCTGGCAGTTCACTATCTCATCCCACTCGATGAAACTGATTTCCATATCCATTATTTCAGCAAAGACACTCTCATAGATACGTGCAGAGCTCTGTCAGATGCCACTGTGATGGTGGTGAAGTGGGTGTGTGCACCTACACGATTATTATTGTAGCCTTTGCTACCAAAGCAATGAAAGAATTGCATATACACAAACACGTATAAGACTGTTCGTCAGGAAAAGGAAACATCAGACTAATTCCAGGCCTGCCAGACTTCACCCAGACTCTGGGCAAAGAGTTTGAGACCACCATAAGCATCACAGATATGGAGCACCAGAAAATGTGCCAGAGCCTGAACTACTCTAATTGTTGCCCAGAGAACCTGTGGCTGCCCCATTCCTGGAAGAGCTCATGGCCAGGCTGGCCAGGGCTTGGAGCAACCTGCTCTCATGGAAGATGTCCCTTGTGGCAGGGGGTGGAACTGGGATGATCTAAGGTCCCTTTCAACCCAAACTATTTTATGATTCAGTGATATTCTCTGGTATAGGCAAGAACCAGGAAGAAAGTGTCGAACAGACCTTACAAAGCTAAAGGTAGCCATAAGCAGGGAGAATGAAAGCATAATCCATTTTCACTAGTAAGCTAAATAAAAAACAATGCCCAACAGCACTACTCCCTCAGGTTAACTTCAGTGCTCAAACAGCACAAAACAGAGCAAAGAGATACAGAATTAAACCCCAAACTCACAGCAGACTCAGTAATGTACATGAGTCCACATGGGCCCCACGGCCAGGACCAAGTACCTCCCCAGCTTGATCTCAGCTACAAGAATTGTGTTACTGTGCCTTGGTATCAAAAGTCACTAAAAATACAAACCACAAACAAAGTCATCAGGGTCCACACTGAGAAGGCTTTGTCCTGCCAACCACTCAGGGTGAGCACAGCTGACACTGACAGCTTGCAGTAAATGGCTCTGACTGAGCCACTGGGGCAGCCATTTCAACTGGCAATCACAAAGCAAACTGCTCGTGTTCAACACTCTGCAGAAAGAGGGCAAAACAAAAGGGTGAGTGAAGTTTATTTCACATGCATACGTGTGATTTCACGCAGCAAAGCAACTTAAAGCATACACATATAGAAACGTCAGATTTACAGTATTATTTTATACATATGGGTATTTATTATAAAATCTTAGCTATTTATGCAGAAATCAGTCCTCTATGTCAGCATTAAAACCTTACATTTCATTTCAGTTCTGAAGAATTTAAACTCAGATCAGAGTTCCAACTTCTTAAAAAACAATCCCAAAGCCACTAAACCTGTCCTTACAGTTATCTCATCCTTCTTTAAAGCATTTAAAAGGAACATTGCAGAGCAGCTCCATGTTTCAAAATGCCATTATGAAATTAGCAGAAGCCTCAATTCTCATTTTAATGCCAGCTGATAAATATTTAAGGCCAAAAGCGATTTGTTTCATACAGGTATCAACTGCAGCTTGTTTTCTCTGCTCCACCGAAAACCTACCAACAGGAAAAAATGATGGTCTCTTCTTTCCTACCATCTGCTTTTCAAAGTTTCCTAAGTATAATTACTCATTCCCTGGATTGCCAGATGCCACCTCTGAACTGACTTCAAGCCACTGGAGGGCTGGGTTTTGTTTGCCATACTCCAAGTATGAGCATAACTGACTTGAGACAGTTCAGCATTTAACAAGAAGTGATCTGCCCTACAATGAAGCCATCATGGGAGAAAAGAGGCACCAAACAAGCCAGGATTCCATCCTGCTCTTTGCCTGTATGTATCAATGACTCATCACTTCTAAAATACATCACAGAAAGCAACCAAAGTTTGCAAAACATCTGAAAAGTGTCTCCTCACAGTGGCAGATCTTGCAGACTAAGTCCATCTGGCCAAAGTTAACTAACGGAATAACAGTTTTAGACCAGATTACAACAGTCAGAGACTTTATCACACAGAAAGGACTGCATTACAGTAGGATTAGTCTTGGGTGTGAAGGTCACTTTACGTCATATTAACTTCAGATGTCTGAAGACCACAAGAGACCCTATCAGCTTAAACATCTGCTGAGCACGTACAAAGTCTAGCTGTGAATTTTAAAGCCTTTCCCTAGCTCCCCAAAATAGGAAGAAAAATCAGAGGGTTTGCTAATCTCCCTGAGAGATTCCTGATGAATTATTTGTTTTGTTCACATGCAGTGCTGAGCTTGTTGCAAAATCATAGGATAGGAAAAGCTTAATGGTTCAGCACTGCAAGACAAAGTTAACTCCTACTAATCGCAACTAAGGAAATGCAGGTGAAGATTTTATCAAATCTTAAATCTAAATATACTGCTACCAACTTTGAGTTGATAATCTACCAATATTGCTGCAAATATTTCATTATGAAAGCAGACACACTTCAGACAACTTTGAACAACCCTACAATGGCTGAAGAATGCTTTCCAGGGTAGGGCTCGTAAAGAATCTCTAAACAATTGTCATGAACTTACAGCTCCTTCAGCTGAGCCTGGGCAAAGGCATTTTCTTGGATGGACATTATTGCATTGTTGCTTAAATCTCTGTAAGTTAAGGAAAGAGCACAACAATCAGTGTGATTTCACATGCTGCCTTCAGCTAAATACCTGAAAATCTCACAGAGAATACAAGACTAAAGTTGACAAATAATTAGGAGTTCTACAAATTCAAATACTTACAGATGTTCAAGTCCTTCAAGACCAGAGAATGCTTTTCTGGTAATTGACTTAATTTGGTTTCCTTGCAAGATTCTGAAAATAAAGGCCCAAAAACCAGTCTGAATGTCAACATCAGTTCACAAACAAGACCCAAAAGAAGTTCCCTATGATGCTTAACTGCATTTTTTTTCCTAATTCTAGCTGAAATACAGGACTAAACATTATAATTTTTTTTAGTTTAAAGGCTCAATTAATTTTCCTGAGAACAGGGTTTCTTTTCTCTTTTCAACTTAGAGATTTGGGCTAGAAATGTCTCAGAAGATACTTTAAGTCAGGAGGATGAAACAGCAATAAATAGAACTTAGGAGTGAAGCAATAACTTCCTAACACCAACCTGCTACCACCACACAACTTCTGGGACTGCACCCTCACACCAGACTATTTGTTACAAGCAACATTTGTAACTACACAGGATGGAGCTTCCTACAAAGCAGGTGACACTGGATAAAAAGTGCACAGTCTAAGTATCAAGAAGTTTGTTAATGCAATAGTGTTTCAAATTTGCCTAAAAATACTTTGTGTTTTGGGTTTGGTTTTTTTTTTTTTTTTGATAAGTAGTAACTTTTACCCAAACGAAAGAAGCACAAAAAAGTGACAATCATCACTCGGTGGAAGTGAGGTATTAAATAATAAATGCAGAAAAATACTTATGCTTAATCTCATCAAATTGGTGCTGTGAGGAAATGCAGCTCTACATGGATCCGATGGCCCCAAACAAGGAACCCAGGGCTACATCAAGAAACTGTGGCACACAAGTGAAAACACTCTGAGAAAGGCTTTGTCCCTCCTGTCATTGATTTACAATGATTTAATATTTTGCAACTGCCCTCTCTGCATGCCTAGGAAGTGCTGTTGTTCCCCTAATTTGTAATACATACAGTTTATCCAGCCTGCTGAGTCCCACAAAAGCTTCATTTGCATCTTCTATGGCCCAGGAGATCTCATTGTTCCTCAAGTCCCTGTAGGAGAAGATATTTCTTAGAAAGAAGCCTTGGAACATCATCGTGACCAGGGCTAGTGGTGAGCTGGGGAAGACAGGCCAGGTATGGGGCTCTGGCACAGAACCACCTGGGAGGTCTCAAATCTTCTACAAAACCAGTCTTGTCAGGAGATGAATTTCTCACTTCAGAGAGGCCAAAGGGAACACTCCACGATGAAGTGCTGCAGTCAGCACCACAAACAAATTCTGCAGCACAACTTCTTGATGTTGCATTCACGGAAAGCCCCGGCCTGACCAGCACTTTTCATGTGATGGACTACTTGCCAGGAGCTGGGAGAGGCTCCTGAAGCAAGTTGGTTCATGTAAGGGAATTAACCAATACACCAGCAGCATTAATCTTCACGAGTAACAGGCTTATACCAGCATTAGCATATTAAGGGATTATGCCCAGGTTACAGTGTAGGCCTGCCAGGCACACTGTGGTGGATATTCAAAATGAAGTTGATATTCTGCTCACAAATCTCATTATCAGCTAATGGGATTTCTGACTGACCTCCACACAGAACTTCAGCCCCTCATGGAGACGAGAGGACTAAACGGCAAAAGCAATAGAGCAATACAGTTTGGAGAGGATTAAATGCTCTTCAGAGAGAAGATGAAATAAATTCACTTGCGTTTTTAGCCTGAATGGCGTGGACTGAGTCAAGAGCATCTGTTTTGATACCACCATGCACAGAGAGGAGTGTATTTAAAGGAAATCAGGCTAATAAAAAATAGTCTGCCCTGTGTTTTACCAGATATTCTATGCAACAGCTTGATGAAGCTTCCAAATGAGTCAACTGACACACAACTAGCTGCATACGCAGGCAACTGTATATATCACTCATATAAACACCTCTTTCCCTTGCTAATGAGGGGAAAATGAAGTATCTACTTTCCCATTATGTGAGACTGTAAACTGTGTAGAACACCATCCTGGAAGAGACTGGGATCAACCTCCAGGATACCATCAGTGGTAACATACAATTTTCTTATTTTTCTTACTTTGAAATATAGAAGTTTTGTTAAAACCACACACAGCAGTCACTTCCACAATTTGTATTGATACACCTCCAAGTTTAGGACCAAAAAAAAAGAATTCCATATTTCATGCATCACAAGGCCTGAACAAATATGGCCTTGAAACTTGCTCGCATTAAATCTTTTCCTCCTTGAAACTTGCTCACATTAAATCTTTTCCTCCTTCAAAAATATTTAAGCTAAGGTACCCAACATGGAGCTGAGCCAATAATGACTTTATGAACAATATGCCAAATTTATTTCCAAGTTGCTCATTCTTGTGATTTGAAACACATTTCTAGAATCATCTCGAGATCTCCTTCAGAATGTTAAACTGTAAGGGCTGGAGAATACAAATACCAAACTGCTCACAATATTACAAAGTAAATAATGTAATAATATGTAAAACTTCAAAATTTCAGTGCTATTCTTAGAAACATCTGTAATCCTAGCTTGCAGTTTATGTACAGATTTACAATTTATTCTCCTACATTGCAGAGTGGCAGGTGCTGGACATACAGAAATATGTACACCAGCCATAGTATCAAACAACCAGCACACAACCAACAATGAAACTAAAAAAACCACATGGTATCTCTTGTTTTTTGAAGTATTTTTACACTCCACTACTCAGACCACTTAGCCAAACGAGTGAGCAGCCCAAGAGAAAAGCCCCTCTTTGTGTGAGAGAGGAGCTGGCTCCTCATGCCTGGCTGGGCACTAATGCTTGGAGCCTTGTTAATCACCACTGCTCTCCATCCTGCACATTTCGGTCCCAAAGCAAAGGGCCAGGCCCTTGCTGTTGACACCCCTGAGAGTCCAGGAAAACTTACTAATTAATCTGCTCTTGTTCTTTTTCATGCTACTCTAAATCTAAGAAATTATGTTTAATTATTTCATTTAAAGGTTGCACTAAGGTTAACGGAATATGACTGCTTACATAAATCTCTCTGGTGAGTTTGCTTATTTAAGCATTTATTTAATGAAGTGACAGAGGGGTTATAAATTTTCACTCCTTTCTCAAGGAGTAATCATCTGTTGTTTATGATAATTACAACTGTTGTTTATGATAATTACAACTGCTCAGATCTACTCGGGACAGGACTGGGTCTTTTCAAAAATATCCAACATCTACCACGAGAGGTCCTGGCAAGTGCAAAGCTGTGCCTTCAACAGCAAGAAGCAACTCTACACCTCCTATTACATTTGAGGTCAGCACATGAGCAAGATGGGCTAAACCCCACCTTCTACAACACAAAAGGGTTCAGTCTTTGGTTAATGAGGTTCCAAACCTAAGGAAGCCCTCTAGAATAAAGAGCTCCGGGCTATTTGCTCCACAACTGGATACACAAGGTAGCCACACCTCTCAGAACTGGCAGGACACACATCTGAACGCTCAAGGTCACTAAGTCACTGTTTCTTACCACTTCTAAAATTGAGTGGTTGGTTTGTTTTAGTTGGCTGGAATTATGTCATCTTGGCAAGCCAAAAGATTATCAGCCCTACCACACCTGCAGGCACAACAGCACCAACAATGATCTCAGGCTTCCACAGTGCAATATCCATTGTCTCTACTTCCAAAAGCTCCACTTAAATTAAAATTGCATTTAACTGAAATTTTTGTTTAAAGTTTTCTGTACTTACAAAGTTTGAAGATTTGTCAGACCTCTAAAAACACCGTCAGCAATGTGATTAATGCGATTGTCACCCAGGTTTAGCTTCTCCAATAAGCCAAGTCCCACAAAGGCAGATTCCTTGAGGCGAGTGAGCTGATTGTATGACAAGTCTCTGGAAACATTCAACACACACTTTAAAGGCAAGCAAGGGGATTAATTATTAAGATATTATCTGACTTGATTAACTATTGTGTTCTAATTTTCTAACAGAATACTTATAATTAAAATACATCACTACCATGGGCCTAGCAAGGAAATGGAGTACTTCCTTCAGTAATTCATTCTTGCCAATCAATAATTGCAACATTAGAAAAATCCCCAATGAATAGCAGCCCAGGACTTACAGCTCAGCAAGTCTTTGGCAGAATTCCCATGCATCTGGGCTGATCCTGGTGATGGCATTCTGGCTAACATAGAGTTGTTGCAATGTCCGGAGCCCATACAGCCAGCCCTTGTTTACTTCTGTTAAGTTATTATGTTCCAGTTCTCTAAAGAATTAGAAGGAAAAAACATTTGCCAAATAGATAATCAATGAAACATCTACTTACAAAAATTTCGCCTTATGAATGTCAAAATTATTTACTAACTTTAAGCCTCAGACATCACAAAATGCATGATTCTTTCAATCTCATTGAAATAAAAAAATGAACTAAAGTATATGAAGAACTGAGTAACTCAACAACAGCTTCAGGGATCCAGCAGCAGAAACAAAAATATAATCTCTACTCTCAAAAATAACTTTTTAAAAAAAGTCTTTTGCTAACCTTGCATCATACAGCCTTGTGTTCACACTGTCAAAGTCATGGAGAAAAGAACAACCCCATGTTATGGGGACTGCAAATGAAAACCAGCAAAAAACAACTACAGAGGCAAACATTTTTGATCACCATGTAGGAAGAAGCTGAAAAGAAGACCAATATAATGGAATCACAAGACTGGTTTGTGTTGGAAGGGAGCTCAAAGATTGTCCAATTCCAACTCCCTGCCATGGGCAGGGACACCCTCCGCTAGACCAGGTTGCTCTATTCCACCTATTCAGCCCTATTCTACCTGGCCTTGAACATTTCCAGGGAAGGGGAATTTTAACTTTCCACTTCTGAAGTAACCAGACATGACAGAAAAATAATGGGAAAATACTCTTTTCCTTTGGTTTCATTAGTATCTTGGCACAGCCTTGATGTAAGGGAAACCATACAGGACACAACTCTCCAGAGTAATTTTCTTTTTGCTAAAAAAAAATTCCACAACCAGGCATACTCACAGTTCCTCTATATTACCCAGGCCAAAGAATGCTCCATCCATTAGTCTGCTAATCCCATTGCGCTGCATTTTCAAGGATTTTAAGGATTCCAATCCTTGGAATGTAAGACTTTCCACTATTTTAATCCGGTTCCTTTTCAGTTCCCTTTCATAAAGATGACATTCAAATATTAAGACACCTTGCAACAAGCACCACTGTGTGAAGTCAAGAACATGCTGAGAACATGCTCAGCTGTAAATGTTGTTTTGATGTTTTCAGGACCGTTACTTACAGAAACTGCACATGAGGCAATCTGAAGATCTTTGGCGGAATCACACTAATCCTATTTCTGTTCAGTTTTATCACCATCAGTGAGCTAGATAAGTTATCAAGGCAACCTGCTTCTAGAGTAGTTATTCTGTTGTTACTCAGATTCCTAAGGAAGGAAGGAAGGAAGAGGCCTTTCAGAACACAGAGAATTTAATGAACACAATGGTACAGCCACCTCAGAGCAATCACTGATTAACAGAACCCAAGACCCTTGTAAAGTCACATGAGAAATCTGAATTCTGGGATACCAAACTAAATCCTTTTCCCCAGAGGAATCAGTGTGAGCAGTTGATTTTTACTGCACATCCATGTTTCAGTTAGAAGTAGTTAACACAATGTCCACAGTGATCTGGCAGGACAAAAATTATTCCCTGTCCCTGATGGCTTATGTACCTGCATTCTGACAACAGCAATTGCTGTTTTCCATTTTATTTGGGAAAATACAATACAGATTGGTAGGAAAACTATCTTATTTCAAGGACATCTGTAGCTCCATTGAGCACTGCTGCCAGTTCAAAGCTCTGTAAGGATGCCAACTTTGGGACATTAATTTAAGAGGAAATAAGGTCTCCATTATCATTGTAGAGCCAGGACTCCCAGAGACATAGATCACTCATACTTACAGGTACTTCAATTGCATTCGTGGAAAGGAAGAGGCTTTAATTTCTGATATAAGATTAGAACTAAGATCTAGATTTTCCAATGACAGGTAGACCTGGAGTTGCTCAGCATTTATTTCTGGAATGGTATTATGCACCCTGAAAAAGATCAGCAATAAATATGATTATCACAACACCTCATCCTTCCAGTTGCACAGCTGAAACAGCAACAGGATCCTGTATATCAACAGTACTGGTGAGCTTCATGACTGGGACATGCACCACATGCTTCCAAAAGTGTTAATTCCTAAAGCAATACTGCAAATCCAAGAGCTATTTGCCACCCTGACATATGAACAGATTCAAATTCTGAGGCCTATAGCTGAGCTGGTCCTGTGGGAACTGTCATTCCTGGACTGAATCCCACCCCTTCAAAGCTGCCTGCCTTGGTTGACTGCATTTTACTGGTAATTTAGGATGACTTGATTGTCTAACTGATTTGTATTTCTTTTAAGAATGCTTACATATTCCCCGATGCTCTTCACATGAGCAGTATTTCAAGAAAAAAGATGTTTTCCTCCAATTTGATAGCAGAACTCTAACATGGTTCTCCCATTTGTTAAACAAGAAAAAGGCAGATGAGCTATTACTTACAATGAGAGAAGAGTTATATTTGAAGTTGTTTCTCCAAAATATGGAATTTCACTTAGCTCATTGTAATTCATTTTCCTTAAAGAGAGGGCAAAAAAAAAATTACTGACACTTCAAAGAGGAGAAAAATCCTTCTGTACACAGTAGAAATAATTAATATCAATGCATTTAACAATTTTACTGTATTAATAATACTTAGTAGTTGACAAAAAAGATTCCCCAAGAGCTCAAATACTAATAATTTGAACAATTTGAACAGTGGAACATGCTAGCTTTTCTCATTTCCATGGATACTATTATTTCTCTTTCATTTAAAATCAGCTATAGCCAAAACAAATACAACTCATTTCTCTTTAAAAATATTCATCTTCTGATCCTTCATGGGTAAGATTTCTGCTCACAACACAACAGTTTTATACATAAAATGTGCTGTCAACATGGAGCATCCATTTTTAATTAACTTGCACTGAATATTTCTGCAAGTCAAACCAGGTACCTTGACATGCAATAAAACATTCTAATTAGAATTAGGTAGGATATCTTTAGCCTTTATCCTCATAAAAAACAACTTACACTTCTTGGAGAGTATGGACAGATAAATCAATGGTCCAATTGGATGATAATAAATGATTATGACTTAAATCCCTAGAGAAGAGAGAAAAAAGTTATTTAGCTCCTGGAATGATAGTAAAAAAGTCTCAACAAACCCAAAACATGTATACTTTATGCAATCTCAAATTTGAAACTGTATTTATATCTTTTATACATTTGTTCCTTCACTAAAGAAAAGAGCTTGTTCTAGTGGTCACTCACAGTAAAAGTCTAAACAGTTCTATTTCTCTGTTTGAATCAAAAAACTTTTGTTAAAGCTTCTTGATAGGAAGGTTGTACCTGACCAGACAATTTTTACTTTAACCCAGAGCTTTATCAACAACACTTGTCCACTGCAAGAAGGAAAAACTTTGCAGGGACATGAGAGTAATTTCTTACAAAACGCCCATTACTGAACTGCTTCCTGTAGCATGATCCCCATTTTCTCAGCTTTCCAAAGATGCTGACTAGCCAAGGCAGGCTTATTTTAAACGAACAACATACACAAAACTCCCAAACAAGCTGGAGCAGAGAGAACCCTGAGGCTGGGAATCTTACTGACAGTTGCTTTAGCATCAGTTGGTTTTACTTACAGGAATCAAATGCAGGAGTTGGACTCTTTCAATGGGCAAGAGTCATTAAATCCAGCTTTAATGCTCACACTTGGGTGTTGGTGCTATTCCCATTGCTGTAACTTTACACAGTATTTTACTTTTGCCTTGGACTTGGGGCATAAATGCAACAGATGGGTCCATTTCTGAGCAAAGGCTGCCTCTAGTCATGACATGACTCAAAGAAGGACCAAAAATATCAGATTTGTGATGGAAACGTGGTCCCAGCCACACCAGAAAGGACCGGCAGATGTCAGTCCAAAAGGTGAAACCAACTCATCTGTGTGACACTTTGCAGGCACAGGTGCAGCACAGAGGTGAATTTCCCAAAGCTCATGTCAAGAGCTTGAGTTATTGTGTCTGAACAGACCTGACACTGCCACTTATGCTTGCAGAATATGACTGGTGCCCTCACCTCAGCTGGAAATCAGTTGGTGAAAACAGGAACTACGAAAATGGTGAAGGGTCTAAAAGAGCCATACCAGGAGAGGCTGAGGTCACTGAGCTTGTTTAGCCTGAGACAAGAACAGACTGAGGTCGGGACTCACCAGGGTCTGCAGTTTCCTCCCAATGGGCAGCTCTGATCTCTGCTCTCTCTGGGCAGTGACAAGACCCAAGGGAACAGCTGGAGCTGTGTCACAGGAGGGTTAGGTTGGGTATCAGGAAAAGGTTCTTCCCCCAGAGACTAGTCGGGCACTGAACAGGCTCCCCGGGGGAGTGGTCAGGGCCCCAAGGCTGCTGGAGCTCAAGGAGCATTTGGACAATGTTCTTGAGCATAGGGTGGGATTTTGGGGTGTCCTATGCAGGGCCAGGAGTTGGCAATGATTCATGTGGGTGTCTTCTAGTTCAGGATATTCTATTCCAGCTAGTGGTTCTAGCCTGGCAGCAAGGCATCATGCTTCTCATTTCCAATTCTGATGTCAAGGAGAGAGCTATAACAAGCTACTTTCAGCAAAGCTGTTTCCCTCCCTCTGAGCTCCTCTGGTAAGGTCCTGTATCACTGATCCTTTCACCATTGCTGCAGTAACATTGTACGTATTTATTACAGTTAGTTTTAAGATTATCAGGCAGGCAGCAGCTGACGCAGGAGACAAAAATCACACTTTGCAATCAAAACTACGTTTATCTGTTAAAATTAATATTAAAGTGTAAATGAGCTATAGTTAGAACATTTCCATTGACAACCAGGTTTGGACAAGACACAGCACCTACACACTCTGTTCCTGCAGTAGCTTTGGGCCTGTGCTTGACACTGAGAGCCAAACTTGAGCCTACAAAAATCAGCCCAACTCCTGGCCTAGAACAGGTCAACCCCAAAATTCTACCACATGCCTGAGAGCATTGTCAAAACACTTCTTGAGCTATGGCACATTCTTTTGGATCTGTAAGCCCAAAACCTACTAAAAGAGACAACGTGGACTGACAATGAACGACTATAGTACAGTTATAGTTGTTAACTCTCACTGAGGCTCAGCGTAAAGATTCCATTCTAGCAATGAATTATTAAAATCCTGGATGTCCTGGCAAGTCAGGCAGTTGTTAATGCATTCTTTTAAATACATCAAGATGCAAATTATACAGATAGAGCAGTGTGGGTGTGGAAACAATTTTCAAAAAGAATAATTGCAGCCAGTTGCAGAACTATTCCGCAGCTCTGCTTCCTCAGTACATGTGGTAATGAAGACAGCCCTAAACACTAGGAAAAACACAAAGTCAACCAAGTACGAGCTGCTCCTCAGCAAGCTTCCCACCACAGGGGGGTGAATGCTCAAGACACTCTCTCCAGCTGCCCAGATTCCCCTGAACCCAGCTCAGCCCCAGAATCTGAGCACCCACAGGAGCCTGGCACAGACAGGAGGAGGGAGACATGATCCCAAATCCCAGCAGCAGATTTCCCTGGATTTTCAAACATGCAGGGACCCAGCCAGTGCTGAGCAGTCTAATCTTAGAGGAGTGTGTTTAACCAGAGCAGGAAGTACTAAGCCATGCTGTTTCCAACGAACTGCTGGGCAACAGAGAGAGGAAAGAGATCATGGATATGGAAGTTAACAACACACCCCTCAAGGTGTGCAGATACTACACTGGTGAGCAAAACCAGGCCATGGGTTCTGAGCCAGACCAACCTGTGTGTCAGGCACAGCTAGTGGGCACTGACACAGATCTTGGAAGCAAGATCAATACACAAAGAAAAATGAAACTTGATCTTTCTAAGGCCTTCAGAAAGAATATAATAGAATACTTCAGCTGGGTAGGGAACCTACAACAACCTTCTAGTCCACCTGCCTGACCACATCAGGACTGACCAAAAGTTAAAGCTATTCAAGATACTCACCAAACTCCTCTTTGGAGGAACACTGACACATCACTGGGTGATGAGGAGGTGCTAAAATCCAGCTATCCCTTGCAGAAGCCTACTGGCTAATTACTGAGTTAGAAATTAAGATTTTAATTCAGAAAGCAAATGAAAGTATTTTTCTATTATTACTCAGATTTGGACTATAACAAAGTTTTCATTACAGTAAGTCCTCTTTCAAGAAGTTGGGTATAGTTGATATTTAGAGTGGTTCTGACATTATTTATATCTACATTCTGTTACTGATGCTTTTCTTTTTCAAACAGACCAACTGACCACAAAATACAGAATGAAATACATTGGCTGATTTTCTGTGTCTAGAGATCATTCAACCACACAGCTAAGATTCCTGCTATCCTGGAGAACCAGATGCAATTGCCCTTGCTCTGGAAAAGCCAAAATCAAAGAACCCAGCAGCCTTTAAGCAGCCTTTGCACTGTAACTGGGAGGCCCAAGCTGTGCAGAATACAGACCAAACATGCAAAATTTGTATTTTAGAGATTCATCTGGTATTGTATATAATATGATCTAAACATTCATTTTGAGCTTAAGTGGTACTCATCTCTTAAGTAAATAAAACAGAACACACATACCAAACTGATTATGGATGATGAAGAATGATCTTAATTCACCCAAGCTGAGCATACTGTGGCACTGTAGAGGTGTTGATGCAGAATGCAGGCAGCCAGTTGAGCTCACCCAAAAATATCTACTGCGACCGGAACTTGCTGAACTAATTAACTGATACCTGAACTACTTTTATTTGCCATCTCTCTGGTTACCAGGATATATAAACACACTTACTACTACAGGACTGGAGGCAGCAACCACCAGCATTGTGCTTCCCTCTGCCTCTACATACACATAGGGCTGGCATTCCTTGCTCTAAAGAAATAATGTTAAGAGGCAGACATATAAAAAAATATTTCCTAACTCCCCAACTTCACAACATTTTTCATCAGCCACCAGGTTAGCCACAAAACATATACAGCTTCAGAGGAAAAATGAAGTTAATTGCCTGAGTACTTCACCATGAAAACTAAGTACTTCTCTCCTGGTGTTATTAAAAACAAAAAGTGAAAATAAAACCAACCTGTACATACACACTGGAAGCACCACCTGCAAGTAATTTAAGAGTTAGGAAAAAGAAGAATTTTTAGTCCTTGGTGCCAGCTAAAATGGTATCACAGAACTAAAAGAGAAAAGCACATCAGGGATTTGATCATGTGAGAAAAATTAGGCTTTGCCTAATTTTAAACAGCTGGTATACATTTAGATTCAGAACTGCTAGAGTAGTCCTAGTGAAGAAAAAAACATCACTTCATCCATGCTTCATGTGCCAAAATCCTGAAAGCCACAACAGAGGACAGACACAGAATGGATTGAGAGCAGCTCTGGGGAGGACTTGGGGATGTTGGTGGATGAGAAGCTCAACAGAAACGTGCATCTGCAGAGATACTCTAAAGGCTGGAGCCCCTCTGCTCTGGATACAGGCTGGGAGAGCTAAAGCCTAAAGGGGCTCAAAAAGAGCTGGAGAGGGACTTTGTACAAGGACCCCGAGTGACAGGACACGGGGGAACAGCTTCCCACTGCCAGAAGGCAGGGTTAGATGGGATTTTGGGAAGAAATTCTTAGCTGTGAGGGTGGTGAGGCCCTGGCACAGGTTGCCCTGGGCAGCTGTGGCTGCCTCCCCTCTCTCAAAGTGTTCAAGGCCAGGTTGGATAGAGTTGGGAGCAATCTGGTCTAACGGAAGGTGCCCCTGCTTACGGCAGGGGGTGGAACAAGATGAGCTTTTAGGTCCCTTCCAGCCTGAACCAGTCCATGAGCCCCTTATTATTGTTCGCAGCATGTCAGATTGCACAACACAGCACAGTGTCAGCTGTGCTTCTTCCCACTGAGGGTTGTGCCAAGCAGCTTTAAACACACCCTCTATCAGCTGGAACAAAGATATAAGTATTTGTCGAAGCTTGAAAACTTGCTCTTCAAAAAGCATGGATATCAATTTGCTTCTTAGCCTCCTGATGAACTGCCTTTCCCAGACACTGACAACTTCCCTGACAAGTTCCAATATCATTGTACCTCTAAACACCAAAGGTTTCACACACAAGTTGCTTTACTTCTATGCTGTAACACATGTTTTCTCTTAAACATTTCCAGTTGCTGACTGTGCAGAAAAAGGAGAGAACTACAGAACCTCATAAGGGGCAAGAAGGTGACAAGCTTCCTTGGACATGTCCAGTTTTTAACATAGATCAGACTCTTGAGTCCTGCTAAAAGAATTCCTGGAGCTAACTCTAGTGAGCTGTACGTTTATAGTATCTTCCCAAGAGGTTTAATTTTCTCTTAGTCTGGAATAATGTCATTTTTATCACCCAGGGAGATTGAGAACTCCAAGAGGGGCAAAGAACTCTGTGCATAGAAGCAAGTTTTGATCTCCCTCATATCCCAGCACCTCTTCGTCCCAAATACGATGTAGCTAAAGGTGACAAAAGCAACGGTGACTAGGGCAGCAAAAGTCAAGGAAGGACAAAGGCTTGACCTGTGTGAACACTGTTCAGCACATGGTCTCATTGAAGACTTGGGAACAGAGACTAAGGGTGGCTCTGAATTGCTTTGTGGGATTTCTTTAGAAAAACAATGGCAGCAAATGTCACGGGGAGTCCACAATCGTTTAAATGAGGGAAAAATGAGTATCACTGAGTTGCACAGCAGTAGCGGGATGCAGAGGAAACCAGAAGCAACCAGAAGTACCACAACATAGCTGAGGCTGGTGCTTGAAGGAACACTTCCAAGCACAATCCTAAAAGAAAATGTCCTAAAGCCTAACTTGAAACAACTTTAAGTTCTGGACTGAATGGCATTAACAAATGACTTACTAACTACAACCTGCCCGTGCTCTACCCTCATCTCACTTGTTGCCATCACAGAGTAGGGCAAGACAGGCGTGAAACTGTGGCCTGGGACCCGGCACACGGAGCCTTCGGGGCCAGACTCTTTCTGGCCGCTGCCCCTGAGAGAGCCAGGCACCACCGCTGGGCCGCTCTGCCCGCAGCGCTCCGAGCTCCGTGCGGACAAAACCACAGAATCAATCTGGTTGGAAAAGACCTCCAAGATCGCTGAGTCCAACCTATGACCAAACACCACCTTGTCAATCACGCCACGGCACTGAGCGCCACGTCCAGTCGTTCCTTGAACACCTCCAGGGACTGAACTCCACCACTTCCCTGGGCAGCCCCTTCCAATGTCGAATCACCCCTTCTGTGAAGAAATTCCCGCAGATGTCAAACCTAAACCTCCCCTCGAACAGCTGAAGACTATATCCTCTTGTTTTATCGCTTGTTACCTGTGAACAGAGCCCGACCCCACCTGGCTGCACTCTCCTGTAAGAGAGTTCTGGAGAAAGACACGCACACCAAGCCCGGAGCGCTGCCGGCCCTTCAGCCCGGGCCTCGAACCGTCCCCGGCGCGGGGCTCCAGGCCCGCCCCGCCCGCCCCCGCCAGGCCGAGCCCTGCGCACCGCCCGCCGCCCGCACGGCCCCGCGGCCCCCCCGCGCTCACTCACAGCCCCGTGGTGCCGGCGGGCAGCGGCGGAATCCTCCGCGGGCCCGGCCCGCCGGGCAGGCGCTGCCGGCTGCAGTCTAGCAGGCCGCGGCGGCACGAGCAGGGCGCGGCGCAGGGCTCGGCGGCGCCCGCCCGCGCACACAGCACTGCCGCCGCCAGCAGCAACAGCAGCGGCCGGCCCCGCGGCAGCGCCCCGCGGGCGGCCCGCACGGCCGGCCCCGCTCCCCGCATCCCCGGGCCCGGCCGCGCCGCCCCGCCCGGAGACACCGCAGCGCGCAGGCGGCGAGGGGCGGGGCCACCCACAGCGGGCAGGGCCAGAGAGGGCGGAGCGTGCGCAGGGCGGGGCTCGCTGTGGCCCCGCCCGCTCGGCGCGGTGAATCCGCCCCAAGCCCCGCCCAGCACCGACGGCGGCCGCCCGGGGACAGCAGGGCCAGCAGGGCGGGAACGCCCCGGAGCGCAGCAGCGGCCTGAGGGCAGCGGGGGGCGGGACAAGAGGGGGCGACACCGCCACAAGCCTCTCCCCACCCACAACTTCAATTTGAAGGTGTCAGAGGCGAGGCCAGAAGGGGTGGGGCGAGCACAAGCCCCACCCAGTCCCCATAACAACCTCAGCTTGTAGAGGGTGAGGGTGCGTGTTGTCCCGCGCTTCGTTTGGTCCGTTTGCGACGTCAGCGTGTGGTGCCAGTGGGTGTCGGTGTCTGCAGGGAGGGGTCGGATGACCCACTGTTGTCCCTTCCAAAATGACCCATTCTGTGATTCTGTCTCCCCACGAACCAGGTGCTGCCGCCAGGGTGTCACCCTGTTCCTGGGCTGTGGGTGCAGTGTCCTTGTGCTGAAGTGTCCCCTCACAGATCCTCACAGGTGTCCCGAAGGCTTTGCAGCTCCACTGCCTCCATGGCCTGACTCTGTGCTCCCATAGCCGGCATGAGGGCCAACAGACCTGCTGGGCTTCACCTGGATCACACCCGGGCATTGCTGTGCCCAGCCTGGCTGCCAACACCTGGGCACAGACCCAAACACTGCCTGTGTGCCCAGCACTTTATGCCCTGTGTAGCCCCTCCATCCCATTCATGTCCTGCTGGGGCTCTCAGGTTGCTCCTATATCCCACTGCCATGGCCATGGCCTACAGGTTGGCCAAGGTCACTGAATTATTTAGGTTGGAAAAGACCTCCAACATCATTGAGTCAAGTTTATGACTGAATACTACCTTGTCAACTAGACCATGGCACTAAGTGACACATTTGTTCCTTAAATGCCTCCATGGATGCTGACTCCCTGAGCAGCCTGTTCCAATGTCTAATCACCTTTACTGTGAAGCAATTCTTCCTAATGTCCCATCTAAACCTCCTCTGGCATAGCTTGAGGTCATTTCCTCTTGTCCTTTCATTTGTTCCCTGGAAGCAGAGCCTGGCCTGTGGTTACACCCTCATCTTAGGGAGTTATACAGAGGGTCCTCCTCAAGTATTCTTTTCTCTAGGCTAAACAACCCCAACTTCCACAGCTGCTCCTCACTGGACATTTGCTCCAGTCCCTTCAGCAGCTTCACTCCCCTTCTCTGGACCCAGGTCTCTGGTGAGCAGGACCATAGGAACCCAGTGGGTGCACCCAGGATATGGTGGCAGCTTACAGCAGGTCTGAGGGGTCTGATGGGTCTCAGTGCCCACAGGGCATCGTTCATACTGTTCAGTCACTGACACCTCGTGGTCCTGGCCCCATCTGAGAGGGGACATGTGTTCAGCTCTCCTGGAGCATGACTGCCCCCCACAGCTGGCCCGGGGTGGACCCAGCACAGGCATGGTGCCCCCCAACACAACCCTGCAGCCCATGGCAGACCCAGTCTGCCCAGTCAGTGTGGGGCTGCTGGAGCCTCCATCCACAGCAGGCTCCGGAGAAAACATCCCCTCTGCCCTCGAGTCAGGATCTGCAGCTCAGTGCTGCCCCAGAGCAGGGCAAGCTGGTGCTGGAGCTAGCAGTACCCCTGAGGTCTCAGCCTCCTGGGTGGCTACAGCATGGCTGGACAGCAGCCAGGTTCTGCTGCAGGTGGGTCTGGCTGTGTGAGGAAGGTGGAGGAAGCTACACACGTCCCTGCTTCTCAGACTGGCTCAGGGCACGGCTTCAGATGGCTGCAGAAACTGGAATTGGATGCTGGTAGCAGGTGGAAGGAGATTCCCACAGAGCAGTGAGGCTGAACTGCCCTGCCTGCTGTTGCTGGCACATAGGCAAGGATATAAAGCTGTTAGAGAGTGTCCAAAGGAGGACTATGAAGATGGTGCAAGATCTGGAGGAGCCATGAGGAATGGCTGAGATCACTTGGTTGGTTCAGCCCAGAGAAGAGCCTGAGGTTAGACCTCATTAGCATCTGCTGCAGCTTCATCCCGAGGCCAGCAGAGGTGCAGCTCCAATCTCTGCTCTCTGTGACCAGTGACAGGACCCAAGGGAATCTCTGTAGCTTTGTCAGGGGACAGTTAGAATGGATATTAGGAAAAGGTTCTACCAGAGGGTGGTCAGGCACTGAACAGGCTCTCCAGGGAATGGTCATGGCCCCAAGGCTGCCAGAGCTCAAGGAGTATTTGGACAAGGCTCTCGGGCAGAGGGTGGAATTTTGGGGGGTCCTGTTCAGGGCCAAGAGTAAGAGTCAATGATCCTTGAAGGTCCCTTCCAACTCAGGATATTATTTATGATCTGTGCAAAAAGGGCCAAGCAAGGACAGGGAAGATGCCAGGTGGGAATCTGCTGCCTCCATCAGGGTGGCCACTGACAGTGCTGTCCCCAGCTGTCCAGGGCCACAGGCTCAGGGGAGATCAATTAGAAGAATCTGCTCAGACAAAGTCTAGGGCAGCACCACAGGTCTCTCCAACAATAGTTCCCAGTGCAATTCGCATTTTTAAGATTATTGCCATGACAGCAGAAATTTACATATTATTAGAAGCCAGTCTTAATTGCTGAGCTGCTCCTAATGTCTTGGAGCAGAAAGGAGCTTGCTGTGATTCATCAAGCTACAACTGCCACTGCTGGGGGCCCTGCCTTCTCAGCCAATTTCCTTGAAACTCTCTCTCCTGCTCCCTCTGCCAGTCCCAGTCCAGCACAGCTCCAAGATCTGTGCAGGTGTCCACAGTATCCATTTAGACGTGACATCCCTCTGAAGGTCCTCTGGGATGATGCCTCTGGAATCCATTTGCCCATGCAGGGCTTGTGCTATACACAGAACACCTCCTGTGTGCCCAGGATTGCCCACAGGTGTTTCAAAGCCCAGTCCTGCCGATCGTGCTAAAGTGGGCACAAGCCCTTGCAGAGCAGGTAGCAGTGGCACGCCCGGGGGTACAGCTGAAACGACCCTACTGGAGGTAATTCCAGCCCAGCCATCAGTGTCCGTGTGGTTTAAAATGGAGGAGGCACTCCATCCCTTTCCTGTCCCTGGCTGGGACAAGATGGATGGAGTGGTCAGAGACTTGCCATGGAAGTCCTTGAACATCTACCTGAGATGAGGAGTCTCCCTGCTCCCCAGCACAGGTCGATCCTGGATCCCTATGGTAGGTGCAGGAGGCTTTGCTGCATCCCAGCCCTGCTCATCCTCCTGGGGCACTCTCCTGTCCCAGCACCTGGACTGCTTCCCTGAGCATTCCGAGGGGAAGCCTGGGATCCTGCCACAGCAGCCCCTGCCAGGAGCATCATTGGCCTGAGCATGCCTCCCCAGCTGGGTGCCAATGGAGACTCAGCGCACCCCCATTGCTGTCTGCAGCTTCCACAGTGGGTCCTCCACGGCGAGATGCTCCCCAGGCTCCAGCCCAGCATGGTTCCCTCCTTCCCGGCGCTGAGCGGCAGCGTGGGAAGGCTCAGATTGCGCTGGAGCTGAGTCTTCGCCACTGGATGGCACACGAGCCCCAGCAGAGGCGCCTGGGCGGGCGGTGCTGAGCAAACCGCTGTCGGCTGTGGGTGCCGGAGGGTGCTGAGAGGTGCGGAGGAGCGCCAGGAGGAGCTGGGGTCCAGCCCCTCAGGTCTGCTCCCTCCACGCCGCCCTCGGGAGTGTCGATGGCTGGGTCGGAGCGGAACTCTGACCTTAGCTGAACAGCATTTGCCGCGCCTCCGGCTGGGCGTCCAGCCACTCCTCAGGAGCACACAATTTTCTTCCTGACCAACACACCCTCCAGATAAGGGTGAGCTTACCTCCCTGCTCCTCGCAGCTGCAATTTTTAAGCCTGCTGGCCTTGATGAGCACGGGCTGAAACGAGCTGTTTTTTTAATATCGTTTTTTGTGCCAATGACACTGCTGGAGGGCAGAGGGTGCCAGCCCAGTCAATAACTCACAATAAAAACTTTTCTCTCCCCCAAATCCCTGACCAGCCAGTTTCCTATCTGCCCCTGTTGCCCTTGCAGCCCTCATCAGCACAGAGGTACCTCTGCATCCATTTCTTCACTGAGACATCTCCACCATCATCCAGGCAGTGCAGGGTGGCCTCATGCTGTGGGATTCCCAGCGCTGCGGTGCTGGGGTGGGGCAGTGCCAGGCTGCCCAGGCTGTGGCTCCCCTGTGGGGTCACCCTGCTCTGGCTTCTCCCAGGTGGTGGTGGTGCTGCCACCTCATCAGATGTGCCGCAGGTCCCTGTGGCCCGGATGTGCCCAGGAAAGTGAGCGGACAGCCAGAGGAATGGACAGGTTGTCTCTCTGCTGCCCTTGGCCCTATTGTTCTGCCACGGCCACTGTATCAACAGGAGCTGGAAGAGGAAACAGGGGCTAAGGATATGCCAAGACCCCTGCTGCTCAGGGAAAGATAAGGAGGGAGGGGGCATTTACGGACTGTCCAGGGGTGGCGGATGCAGGAGGTTCCCCTGTGGTGCAGGAGAGGGAGAGCATTGTGTCCCCAGACAGCTTTCCGTGTACCATGCTGAGTGTGGGCAGTGTCTGGAAATGCATGAGATGCTCAGGTGGTAGTTCAAGCCAGACATTTAAATAGATGTATGTGATTTGCCTGTGAAGCTTTGGTGAGGGCTGGCACTGTGGGGAGGACTCCATCACTCACAGACCCTCCTCATGGCAGAGAGATGGCTGGGCTCTGGCTGGGTTCTTGGGATGTTCATGAATCTGCCAGTCCATTCCCAGGGTTGTCTGCACATCCCAGAGCCCTGAAGGGTGGGATGCAAATGGGCCATCCTGGCTGTGTCTGCCCATGGCCCCAGTATCCAGGCCACTGCACTTCCCAGGAGGAAGGGATGAGTGCCAGGGGACTGGTGGCACTTGTGCCTCCCCCGGACACCCCCAGGATGCGGCAGTCTGCTGTGCACCTGCTCCAGGAGCAGGACACTAACCTTCCCACATCCACTCTGCCAACAAACCAGGACTGAACTTTGAACTTTGCCCTTGAAAGGGATGGCAAAGCCCAAAGAGCAGCTGCCATGGGCCTGGCCAAGGCTCACAGGTCTTGCTTGGAGCACACACAGGAGACACCTCCACTGCCGCGATCTCCTTCCTGGCTCCCAGTCCATGGGTTTGGTGGTCAATGGACCACCACTCTGCAGCAGCTGATGGGCAGCAGCTGAGGAGCTGCTCTGTGTGTGTCCTGGACTTCTCCAAGTGCAGCGCCTGCATGTCTTTGCAGACACCCACTGTCTGTCTGGGAACCAGAGCCAAGCCTTGGCACTTCCAGCCATGTGTGCTGGAGCCAATCGCTGGTGCCTTGTCCAGTCCTGCAGGTTTGCAGTCGTGTCTGCTCACACGACTTCACATTCACAATGTTGTCAAAAGTCCCCAACGCCCCCACAGCCTTCCGGGTGCCCCAAATCCACACCCTCCCAGTCATCAAGTGCTTCCCAGGAACAGTAAGGAGATCTCCAGGCCTGTTTTTCCAGAGAAATCACTGCGACACAATGGCATCTTCAGCTGGAGCCTGGCTTGGGTCCACTGACATGTGGCCAACACCTACAGCCTTTCCTCTCCCTCCCAGCAGTTTGTTTTGTTTCCTTCAACATTTATAGGTCAGCTGGAGTCAAGAGAGCTAATGAGCGGGAGCATGACCCCAGGAACCTTCCAGGGTCTTACAGTCTAGGGACAGGGTGGGATGGAGAATGCTCAAACAGCACACAGCTGACTTGGGAATCCCTGCATTTCAAGGGTGGTGCAGGTCCAGTTCAAAGATGATGGAATTGACTTGCAGTGAAAGTTAAAGGTGAAGGTCTTCATAGAGAAAGTCTATGAAAAGAAAATTAGGAACAGTTTAATATTTATCACATCAGGGAGACTAAACACCATGTTATATTAAACAAGAAAACTGAACAGTTATTTTGCAACCTTTAAGCTATATTTAAATTTATGTTCTCACTGTCAGATCAGATCAAAGGATTTCCTGGGGAATTTATTTGAGGAAGGTTTTTGGGACATACACTTGTGATGCTGCTCTGTTGGGGCACTTGGACTATGACACCAATCACGACTTGTCCTGGTTGTCACTCAGCATCGTTTGCAATGCAGGAACCAACCTGCACATCTGTTCTCTAGTGTGGAAAAAAGCTGGATTGAGGCAAGGAGACTGTGACCTCTCCAGCATCTCTGGTAGACCACTGGACATGCCCAGTTCAGGGGGAGGTGAAATGCAAAAGCCAGCTCCTTGTCCTTTGCTGCTGGTAGGTCCCACTCAGAGGACACAGGGATCAGGCTCAGGAGCCACAGCCACAGAGCAAGTGAGCACCAGTGGAAGCACGAGGCCTTCACCTGCCACTCATCTGCTGTGCAGCTGCAGCACTTCCCAGCACTGCTGTGGCAGTAGCTCCTGGAGCCAGCACGGGATCCAAAGAGCACACCGACATCAGAGACAGGACAAAGTCTGTCAGGACACAGAGAGGTGTGAAAGGCAAAATGCTGTCACATGTGCCTGATCCACGTGACTGTCAGTGCAGGATGTCGCCCACACTGTCTGCCCACTGCTCTGCACTGGCGACACGTGCGGCCAGGATGGGGATGTCTCCCACCATGCATGTCTCCTGAAGCAAGAACAGAAGCAGGGAGAATCATCCATTCCTGTGGCTACTGAGTACCTGGGACATGCTGTGTGGAGTGTCCCAAGACAATCCCAGTCCCCTGGCATGACCGCGCCCGTCCCTGGTGGGGAGCGGGGCCGAGTGGGTGCGTGTGAGGTGCCTGTGCACCCCTGCCAGGGCATCGCCTTTCAGGGGGCTTTGTCTCCACCATCGCTAATAATATCAAGGTGTTCTGCCAAGTTCCTTCCAGCAAACCTATGACTTCATTCAAAGTGACAGGGGACCTGATTTATTATACTAATGAGCCAGCGATAAATAAACATGACCTGAGAGAATCCCAGTCCCACAATTCCATTCTTGTTCAGCTCCTTGGGGGAGATGAAAGGTTTCCTACAATTTCCCAGTGCTACCCAGAATCTCCCCTACTTGATCTGCCAAAGCTTTCTCCTGCTGTTGAGCCTGGCATTTGATTGAATTGACAGAAGCAGCTTATTAATTGTACTAATGAGGAGCTCTGCAATATGGAGTGGTGGAGAGAGTCCAGTGTGGCTAATAAAATGCTCAAAGCTGAGCAGAGCATAAGGTCACCGTGTTGCCAGGCTACTGGCTAAGCTGCCTGGAAAACGAATATGTGAACCAGTAGGTGACTCTGGGAAAAATATTGCTCCAGAACTCACATAATTAATAGGACAGTGACGCTTTATTTTCTTAGGAAGAATATAGAGCAGGGAGAGTGTGTGTGCACAGGCGTTGCAACCGAGTGGCTGGGGTGGCTGGGGGCTGCGGGAGCTATGCTGGGGGTGGGATAACAGGGTCTCCTCCTCTCCTGGCCTTTTCCCAGCAGCCATTTACTCCTCCTCGCAAACACGCAGGAGCCCAGAGCCAGGCTCCAGGAGAGGCCTGAGGAAGGTGTCCACACTGTGACAGTTTTGTGTGGCCTGAAGGGAGATTTTGGATATCTGGGAATAAGGGAACTGCCCCATGTTTGACCTGAGCTAGTTCCCCAAATACCACTGCAGGAAAAGATAAACAAAGCTAATTAGAACTAATGATAACTGTAAATTTGGCAAGGGGATGTTCTCGGGATCTCTGATCTCTTGAGACAGTAATTCCCACTGGGAGTTTACCACACAGCCCCCAAGGGTTTATAGCAATAAACAGGAATATTTTTGCTCCACTAGGAAGGAAAAAGGAAAAGAAAGGGACAAATACTGATCTTAATCTCTTTATTTGCAACTAGTTTTGTAGCCCCCATTCAAGTTCTCCAAATTGTACCTCACCAGGGGAGCTTTTTCTCATACCAGACTGTTATCTGAGCAAAGCCCTGGAGCACGAGCGTCTGCCTAAAGCAAACACTGGAAAAAGGTCATTAATCTTTCAGGCTTGTGTTGGACTTGCAGCTGTGGCACTGGGGGCTCCCACGTGCCCTTTGTGCTATCTGTGAGGCTTCATGGGCTGCCAGCTCTGTGCTGGGAAATGTCAGTGGGGTCTCTGCACAAAGCGGGATCTCCAGGGCTCTGGAGTGTCCCCCAAGCACAGAGCTGCAGGCCACTGTGCCATGGACTGGGTGGGCACTGACATTTTTCCCCACTCTATCAGCAGAAACAGCCTTTCAATGTGCCATCAGGTGGACTGGGATTGCCTTTAGGAGAGACAGGTTGATGTGGCTGTGGTGGCCAGAGAGTGGCCACCATTACACAATCCACCATGGTAATGTTAGGAGAATGAAGCAACATGACAGAAATGGCTTTGCCTGGAGATGAGATCATGAAAGATTTACCCATCTAAACAGAGAGGGAGGCCCTCTAACTGCTGTGGGTGTCTCTGGCTGTGTGGAACTGGATCCTGCCCATGGAGCAGCTCCTGGGGAGCTGCTGGTTGCTGCCATACTGTCCTGGGATAAGCCAGCTGCTGTTCCCCACAGTGGGGGGGTGTTGGGGCAGGCAAGAGCATGAGGTGCCCCAGACCCATGTTCCTGAGGAGCTATGGCATGTGGCCTGGTGGTAGGGCTCAGACATCACCTTCAAGGTGGTGAGGTGGGAGCTGAGGTGGAGGGGCAGAAAGGGAGAAAAGGCAGCCTCTCTCCATGCTGTGCCCCAGGGCTGCTGAACAATGGCTGGAAAGGTGATGAGGAGATGGGAAGTGCGAGGAGAATGACAGGACATGCTCTAATTGCCCATGTGCCACTCCTGCCAGATCCAGGCCGGCTCCCTCCTGCTGGCACTTCCCTCGGGCTGCAGTCTCATCCCTGGCCCCATGGCTCCCTGCCCCACAGCTTCCTGCCCCACAGCTCCCTGTCCCACGGCTCCCCGCCCCATGGCTCTCTGCTCTCCTAAGGACCTGCCAGACCTTCCCTCCCAAAGTCTTTGTTTCCCATCTCTAGAAGCCAGTGGATCTGAGGCTCAGGTTTCCAAAGTAAAAAACCAATTTCTTCCTCTTCCAATTGCCCCTGTTTTGTTTTGTTTCCTGACTCTTCTCAAACAGCCTTGAAAGCCAGGCTGCTGCCACTGGGGCAGCCCACAGGTGCTGTGGTGGCTCTCCCTGGCACCCAGGGCCACTCCAGTGAGTATGAGCCCCCTGTGAGCTCTCCAAAACCTTCACATGAATGGGTGTGGGAGCCAGGTGCCTTTCCCAGGGAGCTGCCTGCACCCTGGGCTCAGCAAATGCAAGCTGGCCAAGCACAAAGCTGCAGCTTAGCACAGCCCAACATGCCAGAGGGTGGGTGGACAGCATTGCAGTAGATAGAGAGCAGGGCCAGAGTTAGGGTTCCTGGGCTCCAGTATCCAGATGGGACACAGCCCCAGCCTCAGCATGGCCTCAGCTCTGGCTCAGATGGGATTCTGGTTTTCTTCAGACAGAAATGGGTGATATTAATCCCCTGGTCACCCCAGGGATCCATGCCTGGGGTCACAGCTTCTGAAACCTCACGAAGATCCATGCAGGATTAGGGGTGTACGGAAGTGCAGACTCTGCTCCAAACAGGCTGGTCCATGGATTCTGCCCCATAAGAGGGAGTTTCATCTGAATTCCCCCACAAGGGAAGTGAAACTAAAGATTTCCTGGTGTGAAGGGTCTGCCAGCACTGATGCAGCCCGCTGTCCTGCTGCCTGGGGTCTCTTGGGCAGGGCGAACCCCTCCACAGTATCCTGCCCTCAGTCCCACTCCCCCCCTCACTGAGGATACCGAAGGCCCCTCTGCCAAGTTCCTCTGCCTGGCTTCTCCTGCCGGCTTGAAATTCACTTGGGAAAAGAATACTTAGACTAATAAATAACAACCCTGGCGGCTGGCCAGTGATTCAAAGGCTCCAAAAACGAAGCCGAAATTTGCAGCTGGCCACACTCCCTGCCTGGCTTGGCAACAGCGCTGGTGTCTGAACACCTGCCAGGGCCAGGAGCGACCGCGGCGCCTGCAGCGGAGCGCGCCGAGCCGGCCGCGGGGCATCGTGCGTGCCTTGGCACCGCTGCTGGGCCGCCGAGTGCGGCTGTACCTGTGCCCCGGGCTTTATTCTCACAGAAAGGGATCTTCTGGCTCCTGGGAGCAGCTCTGCCAGGACAAGGAAAACGACCTGGAAAAAAAAAAATATGTTTGCAAACAACGCTACTGCTGTGGGAGGCAGAGCGCACGACGGAGCTCTCCGGGTTCAACACCGCAGTGTGTTGAACGCTGCTGCTCAGCATTCCCGCATACTGCGGACTCGCGGCCAGCCAGACTGGCCCTTCGCCCCACCCTGGGCGGGCTGGTGTCACTGCCTGAGCCAGCTGAGCACCAGCTCAGCCAGGACGGTGCTGCTGGGGTGGTGAGGGAGCCGGGGCTGGCTGGGCAAGGGGGTCACTGCAGTGCTGGGGGGTGAACAGGCGGCTGTGAAAAGGCAGCAGAGCCTGGCAGAGGCTTGGGGCTCCTGCAGAGAAACACAAACTTTGATAATCTTAAATGACAAGGAGGCAGAGAGGTGCAGGGGAGTGGAGGAGCCGAGCAGGAGGCTATTGGAAGGGCAGGGCACTGGGCTGCAGCCCCTTGGCCTCCCCATGCCCAGGAAAGGGTGTCATGTGGAAAGGTAATTGGATCGCGGGATTTACTGAATGATACTGTGGATTATTTCACAACCATCATGTCACAGTATAATCTCGTTATGGCACTACACAGCCACGTGCATGTGGAGCCCTACTGGGCCCACGGCTGGTGACACACAAGGACCTGCCTGGCCTGTATGTTTGCTGAGGCTTGATCTGAGACCAGACAGCGGAGGAGGGGCCATTTAGTCAAAGGTGGTTGGTGACAGCTGGGATTTTTTGGCATTTTCCAAGACACACAAGAGGCTGGGACAGGATGCTGTGGCTGTGTGGCAGAGAGCTGAGCCCTTGGCTGCAGGAGGAACACTGGCAGTCCTTGCCCCCAGCATGGGCTTCTGGGGCAGAGGCAAGAAGTGGCCATGCAGCTTGAAATGCAGCATAGGTGCTGGGCTGGTTCTGGCAGAGCTCAGACACTTAGAGGGAAATTCTCCATCCTGGGAGACCTGAGCCCCAGGCATCCTAGGGGAGCATGGTCAGGGCATCTCACAAGGAAAAGGGGGCTCGGATAATGCAGGAGACCTGGAAGCATTGTCAGGGCATCTCACAAAGAAAAGGGGGCTGGGATAATGCAGGAGACCTGGAAGCAGGGTCTGCAGCTGCTGCTAGCCCTGACAGATATCTGCTGCGAGCCCAGAGCACGTGCCTTCCCTCCTGCTCCCTGCACCACAGCTGACTGCTTTTCCAAAGCATAACAGAGGCAAATCCCGCCTCTGAGACATGAAAACATAGCACACCCCCACGAGGTGTGTAAGAATAGCAGATGAGCCGGGGCAGGCAAACAGCCTTGACCGCAGCTTCCTGCCACAGGAGCAACAAAATGGAACTGAAGGAGCCCTTGTGTCTCTGCACTGGGACATATGGAGCCAAATGGGGACTCATCAGTGCAGGGGTCTGAGACCTCAGCCCATCCGGGCTGGTGCCTGAATCCCCAAAAACAGAGGGGGTAAGGAAACTCTGTCATCCTCCTCTTCCTCCCTCTCCCTCCAGTTCAGGACAGGAAAGTGAAAACCACAGGGCAGCATTGAGAGCTGCCACCACCTAAGCCATGGCACTGGTCACTGTGTGATTAATGATGTTTGGTGCTTGTGCCCTAATGAACTTCCACCCAGAAAGTAAGTATTTGTACCCGGCAGCAACAAGCTTAATCAAAAACAAGCTTTTTGAGTTGTTTTTTGTTTGCACCCAACTGAAACATGGAAATCTGAAACACTGCAGATCAGCCAGCTCTCCCACAGCAGCTTTCTAGCAGGTTAACTTTGAACTGGGATGATAACAAATTATCTGCTAAACACACATGTGGAGGGAGCTCCGTGCCAGTCTGTCTGACTTATCTGTAGCTGCTCCTCCTCTAAAATTCTAATTTTCTTTGACATTTTGTGTCACCCAATTTTGTTCCTTTAAGCCTGTAAACCAGGGACAGGGTCGCAGTGCCTTTATCCTAAAATGAAGCATGACCTCCTGCTTTAAAACAAGAGCTGGCTTTATTTATCCCCAGGCTGGGCTTGGGGAATAACAGAAATGTTTGTTGTCCCACAAAGACTGGCTTACCAGCTATTATTAGAGCAGTAATGGCAATTTAGAACGAGCTTACTAGCCACATTTAACCCTATTCTTTGATTATGGAAGATCAGAGATTTGTAACTGGGGTTGTTGCAACAGTTTTCTTCTGATGGTTTTTGGAGCCAGCAGGGTGCACCCACCCTGTGCCTGTGTAGCTGTCAAGCCATGGGTGGTTGTGCTGCCATGAGGGTCAAAAATCAGTTCATGGGGCACGTGCCCAATTGAAGAGGAAGTTCTAGCTTGCATAAAAAACTCATTAAATTGCTTTATTAACTCCTTCTGCCTGTAGAGCTCAGTCACCAGAGTGTATGTGAAACCAACACAAAACAGCACATGGAGAGGGCAGGACTGAATTTGCTGATGACAGCTAGTTTTGCTGGACACTTCACAGTGTCCAAATCTTATCTCCAGTAATGTTAACTTGGAAGGCAGGACTTGGGCCCTGTAAATATACTTCCTTCCCCAAAACAACCTTCTTTCTTCTCACCACTATGGACAACACTATTTCAGAGAGAGAAGAGTGGGACCTGATCTACTCTGTGGCATCTCTGCCTGTTGTGGGAAGTGGAATGAAACTATCTGTAAGGTCTCTTCCAACCTGAATGTTTCTATGATTTTATGATTCTGTGATGACCTGCAGAATGGGCAGAGCAAGTAGGGTGGGTGAGCAGAGTGGGGAAACCATCCTAGTGGGATGAGATGAGATGAGATGAGATGAGATGAGATGAGATGAGATGAGATGAGATGAGATGAGAGGAGGGTGTTGACAAGTGGTGAACGTGGCAGTGAAGCAGCAGGTTCCCAAGGACAAGCCACTTGCATCCTGACCTGAGCTTTGCTGCTGGCAGGGTATAAAATCCCATCTCTGTGGTAGCAAAAGGCAAAGTTGCCAAAAGCTGTTCTGGGGCAAGGGCTGCCTCCAATTGTCTGTGTACTTTGGTGGTGCTGGACTTAGGCCTCTGTTTGTGCAGGGAGGGCACCTGACCCACTTCAGAAAGAGCCGTCTCCAAGCGAGCCAGCCACGGGCACTGCTCCTTGCTCACTTTTGCCCAGGGTCAGAAACGATGCTGGGTTGGGCCCTGGGAGGGAGCAGAGCCTGCAGGGTGTCCTCCCTGCTCAGAACTGGGGCCCACTCCCTATCTGCAGCAAGCCTGTGTCGGGGCAGCAGCAGTGAGCTCCTCTCCGGGGATCTTTCCTCCAAACAAGCAGGGTCAAACAAAGCCAGGGAGACAGATGCTTTCCTGACATTGTCAGTCCAGGCTCTTTGGGAACAGAACAAGAGAGGTTTTGGAACAAGCAGCACAAATACATATTTACACACACACACACAATAGGTTGTGTGCTCACAGTGTGGGATGGGAGCACACTGTGGTTTGTCCTGCCACTGGGCCCTGCCAGCAAGGGGAAGATGGAAACAGTAACACACTCAGCCAGGAAGAAACCGCCAGTGTTGGCTCTCCTGTCTCCCTTGCTCACCTCCATGTAGCCTGATGAGCTGTGGGCTGGGCATTTGAAGAGACAGCCAGCTGCACCAGCTGGGGCATTGCTGGCAGTGTGCTGCAGGTACCACCTTTCTCTCTCTTTTCATTACTGATGGCCTCTGGGGGGCTGTTTTGGGGGAATGTTCAGATATTGAGCCAGCCCAGAGAGGGTTGGGGTTGGAGGATGGGGCTGAATGGTCTCATGCTGCTGCCATTGATGGGGGCAAGAGAGTTTGGGGCACCTGGGTAGGGATGCCAGGGGACAGTCACACAGACTATTGTCCCCTCTGCCTGCCCTTGGCCCCATGAGTGGGGTCATGTTCACTGCACAGGCACAAATGTGACTCCAGAGGTGGTTCTCCTCAGAAACTCAACCTGAACCACCAGGAGCTCACCTGAGGGCTCTGCATTCCCCTTACTGGTGCAGGAGAATGGGAGCATGTCCCTGCCTTCCTCACTGCAGCTTCTGCCTTTGTTCTCTGACAGTCTTCCAGATACACAGCAGCCCAGGCTCTGCACCATGGGGGTCTGCACTGGTGCTGGCCTGGCAGAGGGACAGGGCTCAGTGCCTTCCCCAAGGATGGAGAGGTGCTCAGCCCTGAGAATCTGTATACATGGTCCAGGGGTGACCCTCATGGCCCACTCCACACGTGCCTTCCTTCCTAAGTGCTTCTCATCTTGGCTATCCCAGTGCAGATACACTGACAGTCAGGGCTCCCATGTAGAGTGGCAGAAGCAGGCTCCACGCTGTCCATCGGTTGGGTGCTCAAGCCAGCAAATCCCAGTCATCTGGTACTTGCCAGGCTCCAGTTTAAAAATACCTAAGGAAAATAATCTTCCAGGCTCATCAAGGCCAAAGCAATTCTGAGCAGCCCTCTGGACAAATACTGGGGTTTTTGTTTTTGTCTGTTTTCAGCATGCACTTGTCTCAGCTCTCACTGAGTGGGGTCAGGAGGTCCCAATGGCCATCCCAGCCATGTTGTGACTTGGGAGGGGAGTGTCAGGCCAGACAACCACAGCGTGCCGTGGGGCAGGCATGCGTGGCCCTGTTTAGAAGCAGGAGTGGCCTGAGAGCAACTGAGGCCACAACATGTTCGGGAGTGAGGTGTTTCATGCCCAGGCCTGTGGCACTCGCCCTGGCCAGTGCTCACCCTCTGTTTCAGCCTCCTCCTTCTTCATCTCTGGATCCCATGTATTCATGTTCCAAAGCACCAGGTGGGTCTCTCCAGTGATCACCCCCAAGCTGGGAGCCCTGAGGCTGGCAGTCACCAGAAGCAGCAGGAATAGATGCTCCAGTGCTGTGGGCACTCACCCTATGTGACTGGGTGGTGGGACCAGGGACTGAGAGACATGTTCACAAGGTGTCAGGGTCAGCTGGTCAAACTTCTTGGCTCTCAGGCTGCCTCCAGTCCTTCCCCTTCCTCTTCAGACCTACAAGAGTGCCCCAAGCTCCCCTGACATGATGCAGGACCAAAAATGTCAAGTGCTACAGAGAGAAATCTGGCTTTGTGCAATATCTCAAGAAAACAGCTGTTATAGATGCTGCAAAGGAGAAATAGAACTGGAGCACAGCCCAGAGCTCCGGCTCATCCCCATGGTGATACTACCCTGAGCTCACTGAAGGTAGCATCCTTCCAGAAGCAGCCCAGTCAACAAACCCATCAGCAGTGGAAATTGATCTTAAAGATGCATTGTGTGGAGAGGGAGAGGTGCTGAAGCCTGTTTGGAGATCAAGAGACATGTCTAGGAATGCCACCAACCTCTTGACAACCAGGGATCATGCAAGGCAGGCTGAAACCAGGAGGAAACAGCCTCTCTGGGCAGGGATATAATGGAGAATGAAATGCAGATGAGCCAGTGTTATTGACATATGAAATTATTTGGTGCAGGATATGGTTAAATTATTTGCTGAGCCCCCACCTTTTCCTCCCCACCCCAAGAACAGGAATAGAGTCATTAAAACAGCGTGTTCTGGGACAGTGGAGATCCCATGGGAGAACTGGACACAGCAAGAAGTACATCCACTGCTGTGGCCCGTCCCAGTACCCTTGCCTCTTGCCTCAGGGGTCCCCAGCTCTGCCAGAAAGCTTTAGGATAAAGATGATCCCAGCATCTGGTGTATGTAGCAGAACAGGATCTTGTGCTGGTCAGACTAGTTTGACTGACCCTAGCCTGAAGACAACAACAGTGTTGCTGGGATGCAGTTAGGTGTTCATCCAGCAGCATCACTTCCATCTCTCCTCCATGGTGATGCCCCATTCCAGTGGGCTGTCACTCCCCGGGGTGATATTTACCCACCAACTCCCTCGTGCCTGCATAGAAACACCAGCCCCTTCCCCTGCCTGCATGGAGGCACAGGCAGCACTGGCTACTCACCCTAAAGGATGAGTTACCTGCTTGAGAGAGAGCTGCTGCTGCGAAGATATGCTTGTCAGACAGCCAGCACTTGGGAAACAAGGAAACAGAATGTGGAAAGAACAAGTCACTACACTGGGAACATATGGGATAGCAATCAGGGAGGACAGCAGCCCACACACTCCTTGAAGAGAGAGCAGAGAGCTTCATGAGTGAGTCTTCACAGAGTGTTGAATTAGTATTGGAAAAAGGACATTGAACAGCCTCACTTTCTTCTGGTCCAAGAATGGAGGGGCAGGAGGAACAGAGATACTATTTCTTGTGGCAGATAAGTTCCTTGGCAAAGGCTGATGTACTTGTGCAGGCTGCAGCATGAGGGGCCCATTGAACAGAACCAGGGAGCTCTTACCCCAGAGCATGAGGAAGAGGCACAGTGTAAGGCACAAGGGAGGACTACAGCAATGGTGACATCTCAACTTTTTCCATGTGGTCTCCATGTGGTTAAGGATCTCTTATTTCTAGGCAAGCTCTTCAAGGAGAGGATGCTTCTCCTGGCAGCAAAGAGCAGGAGTGGCAGCTGCCAGGATGCAGCTGGACCCAGCTCAACCTTCTCTTTCTAGGCAGGATGCAGCAAAAACAGGTCAAAGCAAATGCAGCAGGCAAAGCTCTCTACAGGGCACAGTTACCCTCTTCCCATCTGGAACAGCAGGACCATCTGACTTGCTGCCACTTGCCTCTGACTGCCACCACCCCACACCATCCTCCTCACTCCCTTTCCCCTGGATCTCACAGGGAGGTGGAAGTCGCTTTTGGTCAGGGCTTCTGAGAAAGACTACAGGAGGTTATCCTCTTTCTGCTGACCTTACATCGTCTCATGACCCAAATCACTGTCTGTCTCACCACTCACTGGTCACACAATGCCCCAACAGCTGATCCCCACTGCCACTAGGTAACAAGTGGCTCTCCATGCTGGCAAACACAGGTCTCTCTGACATGGCCACAAGTGTCAGAATCCAAGGGAGATCTCTGGGGAATCACAACCTTGTTAAGTGCTGGTCTGCATTGCTGGGGGACTTCTCCATGAGCCTGACACAGGCGGCAACAGAGCAGCAATGGGAGTCCAGACAGGTAAAGAGTGTTGGCCTAAATGAGCATAGAAATGAACACAACCACAGAGGTCTTCCATCTCAGCAGGCCCTTTCTTTCTATGGCGGATTATTTTCTAAACAATGACAGAGACCGTTACACCAACACACCCCTGAACAGTGTCATACCTATATCATCCATGGAGGAGAACTTGCACATTCCATGAGGACAGTGATCTGATCCCTTTTCTTCTGCTTCCATTGTCATGGGGTAAACTCAGAGCCTGGAAGCTCAGTTGAAGTGAAATGTCAATCCAAAAGTTCAGAAAACCCTTTTCCAAAGCGTAGTCAGGATGGATATCTCAATAGAACAGACTTTCCCAAGAGAATTCCAATAATTCCTGGATTTGGACTCATGTTATTACTTCTCTTATCAAGCAGGACATGCGTATTCATGACAGATGAGGACTAGACTTCTACATCTGCTAGAGACATTAATTCCAAGAGAAATCAAAATTAATGATTATGTTTTGAGATTACTAGAGGTCATAGGTTGTTTACAGTGGAACACAAAAAACCTGAATTTGTACTGCTCTGCTGAGGCCCCTCTCACATTCTGAAAATGAAATGGTTTGGCTATCCCGGATGTTGAACTTGATCATTGTCCACTACAAATGCAGTCAGAAGCAAGACTTAGTGTTGCTTTTCAAGGACAGCTTTGTTGCCCAATATCCTGAAATAATATCCTGTTTTCCTCACAAGAAAAAAAAATCTCCTAATAGGATTAATATTAAATCCGTTTTTTAAAGGAGACAAAAATGCAGCAGCACAGAGCAGGAAGGACTCCTTCCTATTTTCAGTAAGATGGAGACACAGCAGGAGCAGCAGGAATAGGAACAGCAGAGATGTCCTGGAGCTTCTCACCTGCCCTTCCAGCCTATCACTGCTCACTTGAGTTCTGCCATCTCCAGCCTCTTGTTTTGCACATTACTCTAAAACCCACCCAAATGGGGCATTGCATGTCAGTGCCAGATGAAGAACATTCTCTCTGGCTTCATTCATCCTAGCAGTACTGAGTCTTCTCAAAGGAAACTGGAAGTTTCCCTTGAGAAAACTGGAATCCACCACAGCACTTCCCAGTGCTTGTCCCCTGTGGAGCAGAGAACTTGAGCCTAGGAAGGATCTTAACAGCAGAGCCAAGAGGCACCTTGATCCAAAATTGCCCCTTTGAATTGTTATTTATCTTGTTGTTTAAGCAAAACAAAGTGCAGGCCTCTCCCTGCTCAGTCACACAGGAATAGATGGATCAAGAGATCCTCCCACCCACTCTCTCTTTGGGTTATGGTGTCTTACCTCAGAAGTGGGTGAAAGAGTTGGTTATAGTCCCTGGCCTTTTAGTGAGTGCACCTGGTCGATTCAGTGCCTCAACACGCTCAGAATTAATCCGTGACCATGCTTGCTCTGATGGAGGAGCCGTGGTTCTTTTGATATGGAAGTGCTTGCACCTCCTCACAGCTGCTCTGTCTCCATCTGTGGAGTGTCACTGTTTATTCCCTTCTTTCCCTTCCTTGACTCACAGTTGAACTACACCACTCTTCTTTTGGCTGTAAAACAAATTAGAGCATTAGACATGCAACCCAGAAACCAAGTAGCATCCATTAGGCTTTGGGATACAGCAGCCAGAGAAAAACATTCCCAGGTAACAGTCCCTTTGTGCAGGACGTGGGACACGTGGGGACTGAGGAACATGGGATGGATGGCTGCCATAGGCTGGTTTGCATCCAGAGATGGAGCTCTGCTTGGGATGGGAGCATGCTCCCAGCAAGGGCCTCTCCCGTGCACTGAGGTGTTTGTCATGCGGAGCCTGGGACTGTTTTATCCTGCAGAACCAAATTGTGGGTGAAATGGTGAGGGCATCCAGCTCCTTCACATCCCTGGGCACAAAGGCCCAGCTGAAATAACTGCGATCCACCACAAATGTCCCCCGGGGCAGTGTGTTCTTATCTTCATGGGAACACAGCTGCCACTGTGGGCTGGCAGCGCTAAGAAATGTTGTGGTGACCATAAAAGCACAATCGTCAGGCAACGGATTACAATTTTAATGGATTTTTAAGTGCTGATGGGTCTTAATACAGACACTGTATACAGCATTCTGCACCTGAAGGGGCCCAGGACCACCGGGGGCAGGGCCAGGTATGCCAGGAATGTGGCCAGGACTGCCGGGAGTGGGGTCAGGGCCCCCGGGAGCAGGGCCAGGAACCCCACAGGTTGGGTCAGGACTCCCGGGAGCGTGTCCAAGACCCCCGGGAGATATCAGGATCCGCCACTGAGGGGCAAGGGGACCCCCGGCTCCTGCCTCGCGAGTGGAACTCCCGCGCCGAGTCACTCCGTGGGACAAATTCAGGGAAATCCCGCGTTGCCGCCGCGCCGGGCAGTGTCATCCGGCCCGGCCTCCCGGCACAGGCGGCCCCGATCCCCGTCCCGCTGGCAGCGGGGCCCGCAGGGCCGGGGCGGGCCGCGGCGGGGCGGTACGTGCCGGGGCGCACGGCCCGGGCCGCGGCCGCGGGGCTGAGGGGGCGGGCGGGGGTCGGGGGGGGCCCGGCCAGGCGCACGTGGCGCGCGGGGGCGGGGCTGTGCCGGGCCGGGCCCGCCCCTCTCCGCCCCCCGGGCCCCTCCGCCCTTATAGCGCCGGGGGGCGGGGGCGGCCGCACTCGGCGGCGGCGGCGGCACCGCAGGTGAGGCTCGGGCGGCCCGCGTGGCGCGACGGGGCGGGCGGGAAGGAAGGGGAGGCGGCGGTTTCAGCGTCAGGCCATCGGGTCTGGGAGCTCCACATGTGCCGGCGGCTCCCGGCCCGGCTCGGCTCGGAGGTCCTGGAGCCAGTGATAGTCCTGTGCCGTTCTTGGGGAGGGGGCCCGCCCCCGTGGCCCGTCGGTTTCGCACCGGCATTTCTGGCTCTATTGGAACCGCCGCTTGGGTCTCCCCCGCCCCCGAACTGAGGGGGGAGCCATGTTTTGTTCCCGCTCTGGTATGGCCGCGTGGTGAGGATCCCACAGCGCCCTGCCCCGTCCCCGTCTCGCCGGCAGCAGCGCTCTGGGGCCGGGCTTTCTCCCGCCTCCTTCTCCCGGTGAACGGTCAGGATGGATGGTGGGGGCCTCGGGGGGCCCGGGTAGCCCGCTTGCCCCGAGGTGGGGGTTCCCTCTTGCGGGAAGCTCCGCGTTCTCCCTGCCCGGCCCCTCAGGCTGCTGCCCCAGCGTGTCTGTGGAGCCGCTCGGGGGAATCTTCGCATCATTTGAGGGCGCTCGATAAACATTGGGGTGCAGGGAAGAGGTGATCACTGTGTGTGTTTGGCTCCTGATAAAGACGGGGGGGCCTGGAAGCAGCGTGGGAACCATGTCGTGGGAGTGGGTCTGCGGTATGGGGCTGCCCGGGGGTAGTTCCCGTCCCGATGGGGAACCCTCCTGCAGCCTCCATCACCCGGGCGAGCACTGCACGGGGATGCCGCGAGCACCGGCTTTCAGGTGGTTCCTCTTGGCAGGTGCTCAGAGCTGGACCTCGGGCATTCCAGGCTGCTCAGGTGCGTGAGTCACCCAAGCCTTTGAGCACCGTGCTCCCCTGCTGGCTGTGCGGGATGGACCGCAGAACCGTGCTCCGCGTCCAGGAAAGGCGCCCTTAGCGCTTGTTTCTGCCTTGCTCAGGGAAGAGGTAGTAGTAGTAGGGTCTTGATGACCCCATGTGTGTTTGGGGCGCGCATTCCACCCTCCGGTGTGTGCATCACTCAGCCGGTGAGGCGTTGTGGTGACCAGCAGCAGAAAACTGGGGCTGCTGGAGTTCACTGGTGGCCGGTGGTAGCTTACACTCGCTGGGTTGCAAGGGGCTGTCAGAACGCTCCTAGAGCCAGCACCTTCCAGCTCTGGCCCTGGGGTCAGCTCTGCTTGAAGCCTGGTGGCCCCTGGTAGGTGTCTGCTGGTCCCAGGGTGAGATGCTCGGGGAGTTCAGCGGGACTGGGCTCCAGACGTGCTGCTGGAATGCTTCACCCACGGTGGGTGCTGCAGGTCGGGCAGGAGTCCTGCAGCGGGAGGGTCCACAAATGCCTCATGAAAGTGAACGGTGCTGGAGGGTTTGAAAGTTGACTTAGGCAAAGGGGATGAGTGTGAACAGGAGTATCAGAAGGAAACTGTAAATTGTATCTGCAGCAAGAGAGGTGGGATTTGTGTCCTGAAACAGTAAATAGCCTGAATGCTCATACCGTACGCTTTAAGGGTGCACCTTTTGCACAATGGTTACTCATGGTCTCAAGCTTTTAAGTTTCTTCTGAGGAAGAAGGTGGATTTTCTTAGTTGCATCACAAGGAAGCAGGTATAATGATTCTGGGCTTGTGCCTTTCTGGGAGCCTTATGTCTTTTTGTGGTGCACAGGCATCCCATTTTCATGCTAAGTGAGGTAATTTAGTGCTGCTGGATTCTCTTGGGTGACTTTGCACTGAGGTTTCCTTGGCTGTGTCTGGAAGGAAAGGAGCAGTGCTGAGAAATGGGCCAGGGCAGGGAACAGCTGGAGTGTGCTGGGCGTAAAGAAATCCCCCAAACTCCTGATAGCGCCTTTGTTGGGAAGGAACTTTCTTTGTCTTAGATGAACCGCTGAGGTGATGGACCTCCTAATTACAAACAAGTTCTGCTGGTGTATGGCAAATCTCCCTGCCCTAAAGTCGTGGGGGTGCCTGTGGCACCCTTGGGAAGGTGTGAAACATTTTTCTCTTCCAGCAAGTGTTACTTAGAAAAGGTGTGAATGGTGGCATGTGCTTTCTCTTGGCTCCTATTTGGCACAGTTGGCCTGATTTATCTGGCAGCTAAGGTGGAAAATACTCGGTGATTTTCATGCTGTCATTTTAGATCTTCTTTCTTAGAAGTAGAAAAGCTGCACGTAGGTTTGGGAGGTGCATCTCATTAAGCCCTGTAGAGCAAATCTATTGTTGCACTTTTATGGCTTTCCCATTTCCTCCTCTGGAATCAGCGTTTAACAGACTTTTAGGAAAGTGGGAGCCTCTCACCGGTGTATCGGTATGACTCACTGTGTCCTTAGAGCCGCTGCAGAGTAGGTATTCCAGGGCAGTAGCCAAGGAAAATCCACGTGGGGCTGTAGTTAATTACTGAAACCACAATCACCGGAGTGCCACTGGGCCCCTGGTGTGACCTCCTCTCCTGCCTCCATCCCAGTGTTGCCTTGGTCCTGGTTTGAGGGCTGGGTCCTCGGTGTGAGTGTCCCACTTCCATTCATGTACTCCTGGGTCCTTGGTGTGACCTCCTCTCCCACCTCCACCCTTGTGCTTTTGGGTCCTTAGTGTGCATGTCCCACCTCCATCCTGGTGCTTACTCATCTGTGGTTTGAGGGCTCGAAGGTAGCAATAATGTGAAGTGGCTGGGATCAAAATTCAGACTTCTGCTCTTAGGGAAGGGCCCGACAGTTCTGTTTGATGATGACCACTGTGACTTTTTGTGATTTTGCAGCCCCCTGCTTTGCCAAGACACCCGGAGCTGTCTCTGTCTGGCATTGTGGGTCTCTAAGGAAAGAATGCCAATGCTATTCTATACTACATTTTTCTCATTCTGAGGATTTCCGGGCGGGCACAGGGTGTCCTGGGAGCGTTCCTGAGCACCGCTGGTGCGGGGAGGATCAACTCTCTGTCCTGGTAGAGCATGACTTGTGCTCAGGGTGTGACCTGGGGGAAACCTTGTACAGGGGCTTGAGCACCCCCATCCCCTCCTGAGACAAGGGATTGGCTGGTGCTGTGAGAATCCCTTTCCCTAGGGGTGAGGGGACAGTCAGAGAGGGAACTCCAGGTGCTATGCTGGGGGCTGAAGCTGATGTGAGCTGAGATTACATGCAAGAGCTGCTTACATCACATGATATTCATGTAACTGGTCTGCAAGCCCTGCTGGCTGCAGGGTTTGGATTAGAGGGCTCTAGAAGAGCCATGACCACAGCCAGGCTCTGGTGTAGAAATAAGCCAGGCTTTCTCACTTGGGCTTGTTGGTAGTTGCTTAAGCTTGACTTCATGCTTTCTCACACTAGTAAGATGCTTGGTCCTTGCTGAGTGTTGCTGATATTATCAACCAGGCACAGCAGCCCCAAATGGGAGCTTCTCTGGTGGACACAAATACCTGCTCATCTCTCTGGTTGGTTGACTTCCCCCAAAGCTGCCAACAAATTATCCCAACATCTCACTTTGCAGGGCAGCCTGCAGCTTTTCATGCCCTGTGCCATGCTGGGAGTGTTTTGGGGGCTGAGGGGCTGTGTCCACCAGAGAGACCAATTCTGAGTGTCCAGGAAAAGTCCATGGTTGTGGCTGGTGGAGTGAGCAGGTTGATCTGTGTCTCTGCGGGCTGGGGCTCGTGCTGCCAGCGGGGGAGCTGGGGGAGCTGTGCCCCATGGCGTCTGTCTGTCTGCGTGCTGGTGTTGGCTCACTGGCCCGGCAGACCGGGGCATGTCTGGGAATGTGTTGGCCATCCCTGGTGGGAAGAGGCACTGGCTGGGCTGGGCTGCTTCTGGCCGGAACTTTGAGCTTGCCTGTGCGGGCTGCTGGCCTTGAGTGAGCCCTGCCTGTGCTACTGACCTTGGCTAACCCTGGCAGCAAAGGCTGGGGCTGAGCAGGGCCTCAATTGACTATTGTCCTGGTGCAGAGCCCTTGGAAGTGCTGGGGAGTCACGTAGACTATGTGCAGCCAGGTTAAACCCCGGCTGTGGGTGCTTGTTGGAATTAGAGCTCTGTGCATAATGCTCTAAACCCGCTTAAAACTGGTGAAAGTGGTGTCTCAACTCCTGACAATCTGTTTCATCTTACTTCAGGCCAGAAAAAGGCCAAATTTGAAGCTGTAGAGCGTTATTGGCTGTGAACAGCTGGTGATTGCCAGCCTCTTCATTTCCCCAGGAGATCTCAGTTTAGTTTCAGGGATCAGAAGAGGTGTTGGGGGCCTGCCAGCTCCTCATGTTGGGCAAGTGTCCCGTGGATGTTTATGGCCCTGTGCTGAACCTCTTGTGGTGAGCTGGGCTTGGAGGGGTAGATGTGGCTAATCCTTTGGGCTGGGCTGATGGGAACAGGCTCCTGTGGAACAGCATCCCTCTTTCTGCTGGGGGCTTGAGGGAAGAGCTCTCTCGGGGTGTGCCAATTGTGCTGCTAGCAAGGGGCAGCTTTGTGCCCATCCTGCCTGACCTAGGTGTTTCAGTGTTGCCATTTCCAGGCTAAAGGCTGGGTCCAGCTGATGAAGGCACAAGGGGCCCAAATGGCTGTTGGATAGCTGGGACATCCCTGGACATCTTTTTGCTGCTGAGATCCTGCTCTGGACAGTGCTATGTCCATCTCAGAAGCTGGGGGAACACAGGAATCAAAGATGGCAGGGGTGGAATGACCCGCTGTGGATTTCACACCTGCTAAGATGCCAAATGAACTTCTGCTGGCAGCAGCCCAAGCCTGTGTGAGGCTAGCTGATAACTAGGCTGATTATGGGTTATAGGAGAAAGATAGGGGGCTATCTGCCTGTTCAGCTCCATGAGAGCAAGAGTTGAGGCTCCCTGCCTGCCCTGCTCCAGCTCCCAGGCACTTTGAGAGCTGTGCTCTCAGAGGGGAAAGGCTTTGTGAGCTCCAAGGGCAGCAGATGTCCCTGAGTGTATTTGCAGCGTAGGGAGGCCTTGAGCTGCAGGAATGTGTGAGAAGAGGCAGAGGTGTGTTGTGCCTGGGCAGGGCCTCTGCTTGGATGGTGGTATGTCCCTCTTCCTTTGACCCCAGAAAGGAGTGGTGTGAGCCACTTCGATAAAGGCTTTGCCCTAGAAAATACTTCGGGGCATTTGCAGCACTTTATAAATGTGAGCCTCTGTCTTTCTGTGCTGGAGTCCTGCCAATCTGAGCTTTCAAAAGCGCAGCAATTTACTGCATTATGTAACTAAAAGTCTTGAAATCATACTGTTCCAAGCCCCACTGGAGAAAGGATAACTGCTTGTGGGTGGAACCTGGGAGATGGCAGGGTTTTAGTCTCCTGAGGGTTCTGAGGTGATACTATCCTCATTGCCTCAATTCCTTCTCTCACTGTTGCTGTGCAGAGGAGTGTGGCTGTAGGCTACCCATTCCTGCAGATTAGTCAGGACTTTTATAGGGAGCAGTTGTGATACTCATAGCCATTACTTGGTCTCATCAGTCTTAATTACTGCAAATATGGTTATTTTATTTCTTAATAGGGCAAACTGTAGCTGGCTGCCTGGCAGCTGTGCATTTGATTTCTAATCATGTATTACATGTTGCAGCTCTTCCAGAACAGAGCTGAAAATGTCATGACTGTGGTGGGGTGTTTTTAATTTTTTTTTTTTTTTTTCAATTTTTTTTTTTTTTTTCCTTTTTGGAAGAGGGAGGGAATCTTTCCGGTTGGGCTGGCTGCCTTACATGTGCTTTATTTTTTTTTTCCTTCAATTGTTTGAAACTACTTCTGTGTGAGTTCAAGGACTAAAAGGAAGCCTAATGGGGTTGAAGGATGAGCTTTCTAAAACTGATCTTTCTTAATAAGGATTTTCAGTGAGTCAGGGAAAAGTGTTGTGGCATGCAGAAGTCCTTGTGTAAACTCTCTGGCGTCAGACTTTGGGAATCTTTGGTCTCAAAACCTTGTTCAGCTCAGGGTTTTAATTGTGCCTCAGCAATGCAAGAGAGGTCATGTCTAACCTGCCAGAAGCCTTTTATTTTACAGAGAGATGACACCTCAGCACCCGCAGGAGGAGGAATGCTGCTTGTAGGGGAAGAAAAAATAAATTAACCAAGCCACAGACATTTTGGAGCAGTGGAAGAATTAAACCAGTGTATATGTCAGGGACAAAAGGGAAAAATCCCCAACGCCTCATCAGAACCCCCTCAGCCTTTGCCTTGGATGGCTTTTATTGCCTGTTGTTTTAATTAGTGCTCACAAGTAGATTATATTCCTTGCTGGGAGCTTTTATAGCCAACACCTGGCAGTTTCAGCTTCCAAAAATGTTTTGGATAAATCTGTGTGGTTGGATGATGCTTTAGGGTTCACTGAAGGCTGAGAAAGCTCAGTGTGACTCCTAGAAAGAGGTGGCATACTCCAGTATGCAGCTTGTGTGGGGAGGGCATGTTCAGCAATTCCCAGGGCTTATGGTGGGTGGGTGGGCTGCTCTGTGTTCCAAGAGATCAGACTGCATGAGGAGTTTCTGTAGAGCCTGGCAGTTTCTTGGTGGCTGCTTGTCCCAGGTGGGTGCTCACAGGTGTGTTTTGGCCCAGTGATCTGCCTGTAGCCAGACATCATAGATAAGGGCTCATCCTGGTGAGTCCCGGAGAGGAAATCAGAAGAAATGGGCTCTGGCTCCTGGGCATAGTTCAGCTGCGGACGTGCCAGGGGCAGCGTCTTGTCAATGATTCCTTTGTTGGAGTGGCGGGTGGCTTGGAGCTGCTCGTGATGGTCATGTGTTGCACCGCCCAGGATGCAGGAAAATACCCTGCCAGTGAAAAATCATTGTCTGGGTCACAGTAAACCAGCCTTAGCAGCTTACAGAAACTGACCTCTGGTGCTTTTTCTTCCTCTCGCCCCATGTGGATCCGGGGCATTACCGTGGCCAGGTGTCAGATGGCTCTGGCAAACCTGGTGCTGTATCAGATAACTGGTGCCAGTACCTCCAGTGCCAGGTAGGAAGGAGTAGGATCTCCCCACGACTCTGGATCACCAGCTGTGCTTCAACCAGGACATTGAGATCTCAGCCTTGGATGTGCTCCAAGTGACACAGAGTGAGTGAGAAGGCAGGAGCCTTTAGTCCTGTAGTGTGTGCTATAGGATTGTGCCAGGTAGATGCTGGCATGTCAGCAGGCATGGATGAGATGGTAATCACTGTGAGCTGAGGTGGATACAGGCTATAAATAGGAGGCTGCACCTCTCTGAGCCAGCACCACACTGCTTTGAAGTTGTCACTGTGCCTGGCATGGCCTCAGGAGCTCTGGAAAAGGCTCTTCTGCTCGAAGCTGGCTTTTTCCTCAAGTGCAGACCTGAGCAGCAGAGAACTGTGGTGTGAGGGGCAGGCTCTAGTGAAGGAGCCTGATGTTGCCCCTTGGCTGATGCACTTAATATGGGTGGGGGTATCTCTGGCTGTGAGGCTGGGGAGGGCTGCAGTGCATCAGAAAATGCCTTCTGAAATCCCTGGAGGCACACAGGAGTTCTGGGGCTGGCAGCGATTTCTGTTGCTTTGCATGTTGTCACCCTTGTTTGTGACCAGCTACCCTTGTTATGGTTCCTTGCTGTGATGCCTTGCGCTGCTCTTGGCTGCCTGGACCAGCCTACATTTGGATTAACAGCAGCTCTGGAGTGTGATCTAGTTCTGCAGCAGTGTGGGCCCATGCATGAGCAGCCTCACCCTGATGGCCTCTGGATTGTTCCCAATCAGCCTCTCCAAGGGGATTCAACACTTCAGCAAGCCTGAATGACATTTTCCTGTTCATTTTGCTTTCTAATTGCTTCTGGATTCGAGCTTTTTAGGTTAATTGTTTTTATTCTTGGGTGCATTGTGAAACCTGCTGTAGCCTTTTTGATCAAGGAGGAGGGTTTGGATACAGTTGGGTCAGGAGGTGCCCTGGCAGGGTCAAACAGCAGGGGAACCAGACTCTGCTGGGACTGCTCTGTGGGGATCCATCTCTGCCTTCCCTGGTGGCATATAGATGCCTTCCTTAGTCACTGCTCAGGCTAAGTTTAGCCACAGTCCCTGACCTTTAGGGATGGAGGGTGTGCTCTGACACCCAACTGCCCTTTTTCAGTAGAAATAGAGGTGTCCTGTTTGGTATGTGCATGGGGACTTACTTCCCCTCAGTGTGTCTGCATATAATAAGCTTGATGTGCAGCTCCTGCTCTAGGTGGCCTGGGGCTTCTTGGGATTTTGCAGTACTGGAGTTGCACTCCTGGAGATGCTGTGGGAGCTCTGCCTATGCAGATGAGCCCTGGCTGCTGTCACAGACACCGCCTGCCCTTTCCAGATTAGGTCAGGGTGTCATGTCTTAAATTTGTCACTTAGAAATGTGTGCTGACTGGGACTCTTAAAGGCCAGCTGCAATCTGAGCGTGTATTTGTATTTGGGGTGGCGCACTGTGCTGGTGATCCTGGGCTGCTCTCACCTCACAGGTCAGCTTTCCTTATGGTGGTGGGGGCACTGGTGCAGGGCCAGCCTTGCAAACTGAGCTTGAGTCGTGCAGTTGTATGCCAGGAGCAGGGATTCTGCTTTAACTGAGGCAACACTTTGTCGTTTGCAGATCTTTGATCCCCAACTGAGTCATCGCCGACTTGATTCAAGATGCCACCGGCCATTGGAGGCCCCGTAGGATACACTCCTCCTGAAGGAGGGTGGGGATGGGCTGTTGTCATCGGAGCTTTCATCTCCATTGGATTTTCCTATGCCTTCCCCAAATCTATCACAGTGTTCTTCAAAGAGATTGAGGTCATCTTCAATGCGTCCAGCAGCAAAGTCTCCTGGATTTCCTCCATCATGCTGGCTGTTATGTATGCAGGAGGTAAGTGGGCTGGGGGCAGTGGTACATGTGCTTCTGCATCACAGCACAAGATGCTGGTCTCCTGCTGGGGCTGGTGATTCCCACCTGACTGTAGTGGGAACAACCAAAATTTTGCTAAAACTTGGAATTCTCTCTTTATGTGAGAGCAAAAACTCCCTTAATGAGTTTTCTTAAAGGGGGTTGTTCAAAAAGTTCCATTTAATGCCCAGAATGCAAAAACCGGGTTAATCTGTACTCCTCTGCAAAGCTGTAAAATCTTTCCGGGGAATTATGACTTGTGTAATTCTGCCCTTGTTCCTGTTACAGAAGGCTGGAGATGCTGTGTCTGCTCTCAGCATCTTCCTGAAGGCCGGGGAGCTGCTGTGTCACATGTGGCAGCCCTGCTCTCAGGGGCACTTTCTTTCAGCTAAGACAATGATTTTTTAATTTTTTTTCCAGTTTGGGGAATAGTGGATATATCTAGGGATGTATCCCCAGTTTCTCATCAGCTCAGTTGTGCTTAGAATGCACTGAAGCCTCATGTCACATGTAGCTGCTTGCTGGTGTCAAGAGGCAGCTTGTGCTTTTTGAGGATGAGTGTGCACTGGAAGTACAGAGACATGAACAGAATAAGGCAAACCCATCTAAACGAAAACAACTCCCCTCCCTCCCCTGTCCTTTCAGAAGCTGTCATTTGAAGGTTTTTAATTCCCAAGCTGGGTACTTTATGCGTGTTTTTAATGGGTGAGGAGCATGCAGAGTGTTATTGGTCTCTAGACCCTGGGGTCTTATATGTGCCTGCAAACACAGCGTTGTGATGGGCTGAAGGAAGCACTGTGAGCCTGCTGTTGTGGCCACTTCAGAGGCAAATGGGAGCTTGTCCCTGCTGCCAGTCCCCAGCTGGCGAGTTGCCTGCAGCCTTGTTGGGTTTGTGCATCCAAAGGAGCTGACGTCAGCTCTCGGCTGAGCACGAGGCTTTTCCTTTGCACGGAACAGGCTCTGCTTTGTCCTAGCTCAGCTAGCGAAGCGACCAGCACATTTCTGTGCTCCAATGTTGTAACAAGCTTGTAAACCGTGTAACTGCCTTAATGAGACTCAATCTGGGCCACTCCTCTTCTCCCAATAGCTCAGAGTTGGTTCTTCTAGGGGCACTGTTTGGAGCTGCCTGGCAGAAGGGGTAAGAACTCCCTCCTCTGGTACTGGAGTTGTGGCTGTCGCCATGTCCCCTTCCCTTCATGGTGATACTGTCTCTCCTGCTTCCATTGAGCTGTTGCCATTAAATTCCAGCAGCTGCTGGTCTTGAACTGCTTGCCCATATGGTGGCAGGGATGCTGAAAATACTCCAGATCTACCTGGGTGCATTTTTTCCCCCCAGAAGGTGGTTGGGTACTGAACAGGCTTCCCAGAGCAGTGGTCACAGCCCCAAGGCTGCCAGAGCTCAAGGAACATTTTTGGACAATGCTCTCAGGCAAAAGGTGGGATTGTTGGGGTTGTCCTGTGCAGAGCCAGGAGTGCAACTTGATTCTTGAGGATCACTTCCATCTTGGGATTTTCTACGATTCATCCCCCAGCTGCAGAAGCACAAGAATTGCTGATGCCCTACTCATTCCTGCCTGAAACCAGACCCTTTACAGAGTCTGAATTGCACTGGTGGAGTCCCAGCGTGCATCCTATTTTCACTGTCTCCTAGGACACCTGCTTGCTTGGAGGCTGAAAAAGTAGTTCATCCTCTGGAGGAACATCCTGGGCTGATGGAATCTCACAGAGCTGGGGCAGCTCCTGTCCTGGGCAGGGCTAGGTGTGAGGAAGCAGCACATTTCCCTATAGCTGCCCTGTGCAGTCATGATCAGGATGCACAGATGTCATGGTGTCAAATGCCCCTTTGTCAGCTCCATGTTGGGATTAGATTCCATTACTTACATGTTCTTGGCAGCCTGAGCAACCAAGTTAGATCAGGTAATGTTTAGTCAAAAACGCTTCCTGTGAATCTAGAAAATAGGAGTGGGTGTGAGTTCTTTTTCTTTAAAAAAGAAGGGGGGGGGGGTATGGGGGAAGTTGGCCCTAGAGTGCATGGTGCTGTGCAGCTGGGTGGCTTCCTGCTGATTGCCCTTTGGAGCCTGCTGCTCCCAGGTGGACTTCCCAGAGGAGAGACTGTGGCTGCCTTCAGACTGTTCAGGTGCATCACGTTTGCTGAGTTCAAGGTCCAGGTTTTGCAAAGTGCTGAGTGCTCTGTGGGACTTGTGATGTGGCAGTTCTCAGGTGCTGCTGCCTCTCGCAGGACCAGGGCCATGGCCCATTCCTGGTGGCATTGTGTTGGAGCCTCTGGTAGCAGAGAGCAGAATGAAATGCGTGGGGCTGGGGGCAGCCTCTGCAGCGCCAAGGCTTCTGTAACCTGCTCCAGGCTTTGTTTAAACTGGGCAAAAAGGTCAAGTACCATTTGAGGACCCATGAATAACATGTTGACAACCTCCCTGTCTGTTAATGGCAAAGCAAGGTCTGTTAATATTCAATGGATGTTCATTCAGTGTATTTAAATACATTTTAGTGTCTGTAGAGCATGCTTGGCAGTCTCTAATCACTGTTTGCTTTGGATTAAAGCTCCTGATAGTCAAGCACTTAAAAGGGCAATTGGACCCTGTCTGCCTTAGGAGTAGCAGTGAAAATAGAAGCACCCCTTCTCCTGGGTCAGTGCTACTTCTCTCCAAGCCCTCAGGAGCTTCACCTGCACCCAGGTGCAGGTGAAGCTCCTCACAGCTTTGTCTGGTCTTGATCAGAAACCTCTGGCAGGAGATGGTGCAGTTGCTTTGTGGCTGAGACCCCCAGCCCGTGGTGGGTGGCTGCAAGTAGGGCAGAGCCCACAGCACAGCATGGGGCAAGTGGCTTCAGCCTGTTCTAAAACTCTGAATCTAGGGGCAGCTGGTGGCCAGGCAGCTCCTATTTCAGCCCACAGAAGGCAACTGCTCAGGAAGTCAAAACTTTCTGTGCTTCAACAATTCTCTCTGTTACGGTTTGTTTAGATTGGATATTTAGGAAGAAATTCTTCGCTGAGGGTGATGAGGTGCTGGCACAGAGAAGCCTAGAGAAGCTCTGTTTGCCCCATCCCTAGAAATGTTCAAGACTGGGTTGGATGGGGCTTACAGCAACCTGTTCTAGTGGAAAGTGTCCCTGCCCATGGCAGGGAGTTGGAGCAAGATGATCTTTAAGGTCCCTTCTGATTGAAACCATTTTGTGATTCTCTTATCTCCAGCTGCCTCTAAACCTCCTGCCCTTTCTCTTTACCCCAGTTCCCTCGCTGGGAGAAGCAGCACTGTGTGAAAGCTGGAGTCCTCTGCAGTGTGCTTGTGTGTGAGTCTGGTCTCTCATGCAATGATAACTGCTCTCTGGATGCATCTCCTTTGTTTGCCCAGGTCCCATCAGCAGCATCCTGGTGAACAAGTATGGCAGCCGGCCCATCATGATTGCGGGTGGCTGCCTCTCCGGCTGTGGGCTCATCGCAGCCTCCTTCTGCAACACGGTGGAGGAGCTCTACTTCTGTGTTGGGGTCATAGGGGGTAAGTGATAGCTCTGCTCTAGTGGGGCAGTGAAAGGAGCGACTTCAACCTGGTAATTATTAGTTGAAGTCTGAATTTGCATAAATTCTGGTTCTTGTCACTGCCTGGGTGGCTCTTCTTTAGCTGCCAGCAGGGGTTGACTCCTGCTCATGCAGCTGGGAAGCGGGTGGGTCAAGTGTTGGAATGGACTGTCTGGGGCACTGGTGGAATCACCATCTCTGGAAGTGTTAAAACAGCATGTGGATGTCACACTTGGGGACATGGATTAATGGTGGACCTGGCAGTGGTGGGGCAATGGTTGGACTCCATGATCTTAGAGGGCTTTTCCAACCTAAATGATTCTGTGATTCTAAGTTGGAGATGGAGCTGTGAAGCCCTGCCCTTCTGCTGCTGAGGGTGTCCAAGCCCTGAGCTCCTTATCTTTCTCTTGCAGGCCTTGGACTTGCCTTCAACCTGAACCCTGCCTTAACCATGATTGGCAAATACTTCTTCAAGAAGCGTCCACTGGCCAATGGGCTGGCGATGGCGGGCAGCCCTGTTTTCCTCTCTACCCTGGCACCTGTCAACCAGCTCTTCTTTGGCATATTTGGCTGGCGAGGCAGCTTTCTCATCTTGGGTGGCCTCCTGCTGAACTGCTGCGTGGCTGGATCCCTGATGAGGCCCATAGGTCCCAAGCCGGATCAGCTGAAGAAAGAGGTCAATAAGGAAGTGCAGCAGGAGGCTGGGAAGGCGGGGAAAAAGGATGATGGTGATACCAGCACAGACCTCATTGATGGAAAGGCCAAGAAAGAGAAGACCTCATTCTTCCAGACAATCAACAAATTCTTGGATCTGTCTCTATTCACACACAGGGGCTTCCTGCTCTATCTGTCAGGCAATGTAATCATGTTCTTTGGGTTGTTTACTCCCTTGGTCTTCCTCAGCAATTATGCAAAGAGCAAGAAGATTCCTAGCGAGTCTGCAGCCTTCCTGCTCTCCATACTGGCCTTTGTGGACATGGTGGCCAGACCTTCCATGGGACTGGTGGCAAACACCAAGTGGGTCAGACCCCGCGTCCAGTATTTCTTTGCCATCTCTATTATTTACAATGGGGTTTGCCACCTCTTGGTCCCCATGTCCACCACCTATGCTGGCTTCTGCATTTATGCTGGCTTCTTTGGTTTTGCCTTTGGCTGGCTGAGCTCGATCCTGTTTGAGACCCTGATGGACCTGGTGGGAGCTCAGCGGTTCTCCAGCGCAGTTGGCCTGGTGACCATTGTGGAGTGCTGCCCTGTGCTTCTGGGACCCCCTATGCTAGGTAGGGTGTGCTGTGCCTGGAGAACTCACTTGGGGACATGGCTTTAATGGGGTGGTGCTGGGTTGGTGATTGAAATTGGTGATCTTAAAGGTCTTTCCCAACCTTAACAATTCTATGATTCTTTGACTATGGCTGTCCTGCCTGGACTTGGTGAATGGTGGTGGGTTCCCTTGAGCCATGGGCAGTGGTCAGAAGACCACCCCAGCATCTGAGGAATGGCCAAGGAAGTGGAATCTGAACCCCTGGCACAGGATATGGGAACAGGGAATAAAGGAATATGGGACAGGTCCTTGCCTGAATGTGAGGGTAATTGGCTTGGGCTGCTCTGGGGAGCATCTCCATGACCTGGAGCTGTTCTGGGGGCATCTTGCTAAACTGTCCCTTCCCTTGTCTCTTAGGGAAGCTCAATGACATGTATGGTGACTACAAGTACACATACTGGGCCTGCGGGGTTGTCCTGATCATCGCCGGGATCTATCTCTTCATCGGAATGGGCATCAACTATCGCCTGGTGGAAAAGGAGCAGAAGGCAGAGGAGAAAGCAAAGGAGGGGAAGGAGGAAGAGACCAACGTTGATGAGGCTGGGAAGCAAAAAGCGGCGAACAGTGGTGTGGCCCCCTCACCTAAGAAAAATGTGGAGGATGGTGTCAAAGAGGAGGAGAGCCGCATGTGAGGGACTGGTCTTAATCCCGGAGTGTCGGGGAAGCGCCGCTGCCCTGGTGCGGCAGCTGGGGCAGAGCTCTGCTGGCGCTGGGTGGCCGTGAGAAGTGTTTAAACCAGGTGTTCATTTTTAAACAGGCTCTGAATTGTCTTTCCATCTGTGTTAAACAAAGGTAACAGGACTACACATGCAGTATCCTCGTGTGTCCAGGGGCAGGGGGGCTTTTACAGTCTGGCTTTTTAACAGTAACATGAATGTACTAATATGTGCCTTACAGTCTCCATATCTAGCTGAATCTGAAGGAGCCTTAACTCTAAACTGTGCTTTAGCTCTGTATTCTGCTTGGGGTTGGGGGGTGGGGGGATATGTGTGCGTTTTGGGGGAGTTTTGTTGTTAAAAAGCCATAAAAAGCAGGATACTGGATTTGTTGAAGCATGATGGGCTTCAGGGCCAGCCCTGGATGAATACTGCTTCACACGCTTCTTACTGCAGGCCCTCTGCGGGGGAGATGTGGGCGTGGGGCGAGGTGCTCCTCTCTCCCTGTGCCCAGTGCCTCCTGGCTCTTTAGGTGGTCTTTAGGTATGTTTTGAAAACAGTTTAGCTACTGTAGTTCTTTAAAATCCCTGTTTTTGTAGCTGTTCTCTCATGGGATATTCAGGTTGAAGAAAGATGGCTGCAGTTTTTGTTGGGTAGCGTCATCTGCTCCAGGGTCGCGGCAGCCCTGCTTGCCCAAGCCTTCCATGGGGAGTGTTGGGGTCTCCTCTGCTTCCCCTCTCTGCCTCAATAGTGCCTCTTCTCAGCCCAGTGCTGGGTGATGTGAAATGGGCTCAGGTTTTGGTGCTGACATTCACACTGCTGTTGGCTGTGCTGCTCCATCCTGCCCATAGGGTGGGTTTCACCCAGAGCATCCCATCCAGCCATGTGTTTTGCGTGCCTGACCTTGGGCAGAGTGGTGAGGTGGGTGGAGGTGGTATATCCCTGAGACTTTCTGCTTTTGCTCTTTTTATCTGTTAGAGAAACCTCTTTTACTTGCTTCTGTTCAACTGAGATCTTAAGGCGGTGGATGCTGAACCTCTCACATCTAGGACACGTAAGGGGGAGGAAAGAAATTGTATGTATTTATTTTTTATTTTTTAGTGTTGGAAAATATCTCAACGTACGTGGAGCAGGTTAATGGCTCTCAGGTTCTAGTAAATGTTGATCAGAATTCATGTTAAGAGGCTGAGTTTTTTCAAATAAACTTGTTTTTTTACAATTTACCCGTCAAATGTTGAACTTCTTTCTTAGAAGTGTGATTTCTATGTGCCAGATCACATAGATTTAGGGTCAGTTTTGGGGAGAGGGTGAGTGGGCCTGTGGCAGGGCCTGGCTCTCCACTTGCTGCTCCAGCACCCTGTGGAAACAGGGCATATACTGAGGTGAGATGCTCCTTTTCAGCTGGAAGAGGAGGCTTTGGTTAGCAGTTGGGATGGCTACACCATAGTGTCCTCATGCACTCTGGTTTTAGAAACCTGTAAAAACCTTTGAGAATTCCCTTTAACCCCTCATTTAGTTTCAGCCCACAAATTAAGGTGGTTTTGAGGGAGTTATTCTGGTGTCCCTGGATCTGTGGCTGGTTCAGGCCCTGCATTGCAACTGCTCTTCCTTGACTACATGGCCCTTTTTGCCTTTTTTTGGTCTAAATATCTCATAAAGCAGCCTGGATTGTTGTTTTTTTTTTTTTTTTTTAATACTATAGATTATAAAGCCCGGGGAGTATTTTGTACAAGAGGATGTTGTACAGTTACTGAGCTGTGATGTAAAGCCAGGCAATAGTATTTTCATAGCTGGAGTGTCTGGTGGACCACAGGGATGGGCTCATGTCACAGTCACAATAACCAACCCCTGGGAAACTGCTCCTGTTATCCAAGTTCTTGTAGACACAGACAAGGTCCTCTCTGTGTGGAATGGTCTCTGGTGGGACTCAGACAGGGCTGCAGAAGGGCCTGGGCTCTTCTGCCATACCAAGCATTGGTGATGCCTGTTGAGAAGAGCATGTGTTCTCTGCAATGCAGGATATGCTCAGCCTTTCTCTGCTGGTCCCTACCTTTTGTGAACGTGGAGGGTCCTGTCTGGCCTCTGTCCACAGCTGACATGGGTGTTCCTGTAGCCAGTACCACTGGGAGAGCCTCACACAACTAGGGCAGGAAGCCAACCCTGCTTCTAAGGAAAAAAGTGTTTAAATAATTTCCTGCTAGTTGGATGTGGCTGTTTAGGAACACTTCAGTAGTAAATCCTGGTTGTTCTCTACTGGTGACCTCCATGCCCTATCTGAAGCTGGGTGTCAGCCCTATCCTTGCTCCAGGTTCTCCTGTGGGAACTTGTTCCTATGATCCAGTGCTGTGGAAATGCAGATGAGAGAGGAAGGTGTCTGTTGGACTGGGTGGAGAAACTTAACTCTTGCCCTGTATTAGGCTATAGGTTATTAAGTGCCCTGATTGGGTTAGAGCACAGTCCTTGCTATGGCAGGCATGGCACCCCCTGCCCTGGGCCAGCCTCTCCCACCAGGCAGGGGCTGTGTCCCTGTGCCTGCTCATTGCTCAGCTCTCAGGAGCAGCAAAGCTATATTTAGTTGTGTTATTTCTGCAAGCAAAGTTATCTGCAGTGGTGGGAAGTACGTGACCTGGGTTTCCAGAGCCTCTCTCACTGCTATGTACCTGTAAAACAGGAGCCAAAATTAGGCACAGGGCTCCAAAAACCAGGTGGGGAACCCTGGCTTTACCCACGGTGATGGGTGAGTGGGCAGTGGATGCTCAAACCAGCCCTTGTGTTCCAGGGGTACCCTGCAGGTTGAACCCATTGCACTGCCTAACTGGAGGAGATGGAGATCTGCTGGGATGATCCCTTTGCAAAGGACCTCAGTACATCCATGGGGACATATGTGCTTTCCTGCTCCCCAGGCCAGGAGCTGTGAGTAGTGAAAGTATTGCTGGCCAGATTCCTCCCATTCTTCCACAGGTTTCCTCTGTGTACTCGGCCATGTCGCCTTCCTTCCTCCAAGGACAGCAAAATAAAATTCTCTTCATAGCAAGCAGAATTGAGGAAATACTTGGGAACTAATTCCCCTGCAAGTTTGTTTTCCCAAACATCTGAAGTTGCTGGCCAGAAATGCTCTGGAGCAGCTGGTGTGGGGGAGGGGGTTGGGGGCTCCTAGAAGAGCAGGTCTTGCTCCAGCTGCTGGCTGGGAACTGCTGCCAGGTCCTGACTGCTGGTGGCAGCCAGGATTGTTGATGGTAGGAGCTGGGATGAGGCAGGTAGACCCCAGCTGTCTTCCCTCTGGTTAGGGAATTTGGGGACAGTTCAGTGGTGAGCCCTCTGGGTGCAGTGGTTATGGGCTGGGAAGCTGCTGCTGCCTCTGCTGTGGTGTTGGGCCATCCTCCACTGCCTCCCTGCAGGGTGCCCGAATGCATCCCAACCCCATGGCTGCCTTGAGCCCCTTTTCCCTGGTGCATGGGGCTGTAGTGCCTGTGGTACTGTGAGAAGCCAGGCAGCCCCACAGCCCTTCACCCACAGACATTCCCAGTCTCCTGAAACAGCCTAATCCTTCCCACAACGCAGCACAATCCCCTTCCTGGGGAGAGGGGAGCCCAGCTGCAGAGCTCATTCATGTGACAAGCATGAGGAGGGGATCTGGGTCCCTGCCTGCTCCTGTTCTGCCCAGGGCCCTTATTCAGTTCTTTTGGGAGATTTGGGTTATGCTGATTGTGCAGCTCTGTCCAAGCTCTCTGGGCTGCTGCTCTGCAAACAAATGCTGTTGTTCCCAGCCGCTGCCAAGGTGCTGGTGGGGCTGGGCCAGGCAGGGTGGGCAGCTGCTGGAAAAGTCTCTGTCCCACGGCCAGCAATGTCTGGCTATGGTTGTCTGCCCTGGCTGGGACAGGGGCAGAGGGAATTAAGAATCATGGAATGGTTTAGGTTGGAAGGGACCTCAAAACTCATCTCATTCCATGTCATGGGCACTTTCCACTAGACCAGGTTGCTCCAAGCCCCATCAACCTGGCCTTGAACACTTCCAAGAAATGGCAGGATGATCAGTGTCACCCAAATGGCTGCTGCTAGTTGCCACCTTCCTGCTGCAGGTGGGTATAGAGGGATGACCACAGCTGTGCAGTGCCCATCCTGACTCCCACAAAGGCTTTGAGATGAGCCATGGCTACAGAGACACTTTCTCCAGCATCACTCAAACCACTCTGCTTGCAGCTGAGGAGCAGGAGGAACCTGTAGGAGCTCCTGGCCTGCTGGGAAGCCTTCCTCTTTCTCTTCTTCCACCTTGGGCTGCCTGTAGGACAGGGATGTGCCCAGGTTTGTGCCCTGGCACCGGGCAAGCACCCTTGAGCAGTGAGCAGCCTGGTTTAGCCCTGCCCCTGGCCTGGTGTGGCATGGCGCTGGGCTGGGTGTACAGGAGTGGGCAGATGGAGAGGGCCATGCCTCAGCCTTTGCTCCCTGGACTGGGCTCTGCAGGGAAAAAACAACAGCCTCTTAACAGGAGCAAAGCAGAAATAGAGGAGATAGAGAATCAATGGCTGCAGGATCATCATCAATTATTTTTAGTGCACGTTATATTCTGTTAATGAGAGGCCTTTGCTTTGTTAGGGTGGAGGTTGAGCAATGCCCCACTATCATGGAGCTGGGGTGCTGAGGGATACCCCACTGTCATGGAGCTATTCCAGAGTGGGTGAGGGATGCCCCAATGCCACGTGGTGATGGGGCACACGCATATGCCTGGGGTGGCTCTGTGGGGCACAGGCTGTGTTCACTGCAAACACTGCCAAGGACAAACTGTGCTGCACTTTGCTCAGGCTTTTCCCCTGGGTGGACCCAGGACCTTTGCTCAGCTTCAGGCAGAGATTTTGCCATCCTCATGTTGCTCAGGTGCAGCCTTAGAGAATGGCCCTGCGATCTCCAGGCAAGGCTGGGATGTTGATGCTGTGTCCCCACAAAAGGCTTGAGGTTCTCTAACGAGTTAAAGGGGAAGGAGCTGTTTGGAGGCACACAGTGGGCAGACTGGTGCTATCTGTGCTGTGAGCCGGACTGTGCATGATAGGAAGAGGCTGCCCTGGCTCCATGATTAGCCAAGGCACACGCTGAACATCCCAAGTTTTTTTCAGTGCTGGTAGATGGGAAGTGCCTGAAGTTGCTGGAGCCTGTGCCTCAGCCACATGCCTATCTATGCCCACTGCTCCGCTCTCTGGGGAGAGGAGGAGATGCTAAGGGCAGGAGATGCTCATTGGGGGGCAGACACCAATTTCTTCTATCTAGTGACCAGCAATAGGACCCAAGGGAACAGCTGAAGCTGTGTTGGGAGGTTTAGGTTGGATATCAAGAAAAGGTTCTTCCCCTAAGGGCTGAGCAGAACTGGAACAAGCTTCTCAGGGCAGTGGTCAAGTCCCCAAGGCTACCAGAGCTCAAGGAGCATTTGGACAACACTCTCAGGCACAGGGTGGGATTGTTGGGGTTGTCCTGTGCAGGGCTGGGAGTTGGACTCGATGATCCTTGTGGGCCCCTTCCCACTCAGAATATTCCACGATTCTATAATTTACCCCCTGTAAACCAGTAAAGCCTCCTGGGGCCAAAGAGCATCATCTGCTCACCCTTGGCTGTCAGAGTCTCAACAGCAGCTTTTGTTGCTGTGCTGCCCTGTGATGTTTTTCCATGGCTTCATATGCATCTAATTATTGCTATTAATTATCAGAAGGGGCTGTGCAGATGGCTTGTAGAGCCCCACCACGATTTACAGCCTGAGCAGCTGGTCACTGGTAAAGTTAGGGCTGGGGCAGAGCATCAGTGACCCGCACTGGGGGAAGAGTTTACGGGCAGGAGGCTGCACCGTCGTTCCAGCTGGAGTCAGATCCAGCTCCACGAGCACCCTCTCGTGGCAACCACTCCCTCCACAGCCCCGCTGCCCCAGCGGCGCCTTTGCCTCCCCTGTGCCCAGGACTCCGGGGGCTGGACACTGCAGCCTGGCAGCTCCACCGCTCAGATGTTTCCTGCTGTGGGAAGATGAGGTGGGAGCACAGCGACACAGGGTGTGGGGAGACTGGTGAATTTAGAGGTGCAGTGAGAGCCAGGACAGGATCCTCCAGCGGCTGGGAGGTGACTGGTGTATGAGAGCTAGGAGTAATTGCACTGGGAAAAGACTAAAACTGAGCAAATCAAACCATTTTGATCTTGACCACAATTAACAGAGTATTAGCTAACTACGTACCCACAGAAAGATTGCTAATTACCTTCTATGGAAAATTAACGGGGAAAAGACGGAAAATGAAACATGTTTGAAATGTAATTGGAGACCACATGTTGTACATAAGACTGAGCCTGTTTTTGTCAATTTAATTGTTAGCAATTGCAGGTCAGTGTCTCATTTCCATCTCCTCCCTGTCAGACTGGGGGCTGCATCCGTTCCTCAGTGGTGCTGACCTCCCTGCATCCTCCATCCAACCCTGCTGGCCTCCCACCTCACCACCAGCCTGTCCCCAGCCACGGGCATGGGATGTCCAAGCTAGGGGGAGCCAAGTGGTGTCATGAGGGCTCCTCAGCCAAGAGCCTGAGCTGCTCCCACATGTTTTTAAGACCCCACTGACCCCTGCATTGATCTCCTTCCTTTGATGTCCATGTCAGGAGTGCCCATGATCTGCAGACAATGCCATGGTGAAGCTCAGCAGGCTTTGAACTACACTAAACCATGTGAAAATTCAATCAATCCTGCAGTCAGACGACTCAGTAATGAAGAGTTGAGTCCCTCACTGTAGTGTGACACATCTCTGATATCTTCATTGCTTTTATCCGCAGGGAGGGAGCAATTTACCAGGTGGCTTTTCAACCAAGACTGCAGCAAATGGGCTGATGATGATTTCCTTCCCAGAGACATCCCAGAGGTTAATCCCTTGATCCATCCCAGTGCACCAGGGTGGGGGGAAGCTGTTGGCAGAGTTTGGTTCTGCACCATCAGCGGGTGCTGTGGAGCATTGCCAGCACCTGTGGCTCTGCCTGGCTCCTGTGTGCAGCCTGTGGCAGGGTTGCAAGGGCAGCCCAGGGGACACCCGGTGGGCTTTGGAATGCTTTTCCAGTGAGAGTGTGGCCTGGCAGGAGTCAGGAGCAATGCTGGGCTGGCTGAGATGCCAGCGGAGTCCCCTGTGGGGCTCTACAGGACATCACAGCTGGTGGCAAGGCTTCAGGCTGGGGCTGAGAGCAGAGCACTGGAGAACTAATGCATAAATAACATTTTAAAACACTCTCACCCAGAACAAATTCTGCTCCTACAGGCAGACCTAAGCTTAGGAAATGGCTGAGAAGCCAGTCATGACACCATGTCCTGGCACAAACCCTGGCTGGCATTGGACCACCCTATCCTTCTGCAAAGTTAAAGGGGAAAAGGGAGAAAAAGCCACATCTGGCTGCAGTCCCCACATCCCAGCAAAGGCTCTCAGGCAGCCCCAGCACTGCACCCACCCATGATGTGCAGATACAGGCATCACTCCCCTCAATGAGTGTCCTCCACCGTGCTGGGGGTCAGAGGGGGAACGGACACACAATTCCCCAAAACAGGTTTTTGATGCCACGGCCACACTGATGTCAAAGAGAACATCCATGCGTGGGGGATGCCCCCGTGGGTGGCAGGAAAGGTCCTATTTGCTGTGTGGGTGCTCGGGGGGGCACCAGGAGGGGACGAGGGGCCATCGCGGCTCTTCAGGAGAGGCCAAGGGGGGGTCGCACCTCCCCGCTCCCCCCGATGGCCGCGGCCGTTGGCGGTTTGGCCGCCAGAGGGCGCCCTGCGGCCTCCGATCGTTGCCGGGACGGGGCAGCGGCGGCTCCGGGAGCGCCCGGAGCGGTGTCCAACAACACCCCCCAAAACCCCGTCTAACCTGCCCGCTGACAGCGCGACGCCTTTCCCCTTGTCTTATCACTCCAAGGGTTCTCCAAAGTTCCTCTCCAGATCTCTTTGAGCCCCTTTAGGCACCGGAAGGGGCTCTCAGCTCTCCCTGGAGCCTCCTCTTCTCCAGGCTGGAAAGAGAGGGCATATTCTGCAGCTAAAATAAAACAATTGCTGCTGACACACCGTGCTGTGCTGGTCCTCTCGCCAGTTCGTTATTAGACTTCGTCTAGAGAAGAGGAGGCCCCGGGGGCACATTATCCCTCTCCACGGGAGGCTGTGGTGACATCGGGGCTGGGCTCTTCTACTGCAGCTGCACTGGGAGCTCCAGAGGAAACAGCCTTGAACTAAGACAGGGGAGATTCAGACACTAATTTTTTTTTTTTTTTTTTTTTTTCAGCGGCAAGACTGGTCAGGCACTGAAATAGATTGCCGAGTGAGGGTGTGGGGTCATTATCCCTGGAAGTGTTGAACAGGTGTCTGTATTTGGCACTGGTGATGTGGTTTAGGGGTTACAGTGGCAGTGCTGGGTTGACAGTTGGGCTGGATGGTGGTAAAGTTCTCGTCCAACACTGATTATTCTTTGATTCTATAATTCTGTTCTACAACAGCTTTCTTTAGCCTTGAACTTTAAAAAAAACCCAAACTAACGAAAACAACAAAAAAACGGGAAAAATAAGTTACCAGCATTCTCAGAATGTCCCTGTCCAAGTAGAACAAGAAGGGTAAATGTACAGCAAGGCTGAATAAAGAAATGCTGCTCTCAGCTGCTTCAGGGAGACAAGAAAGAAGGAATGAAAGCAAAGCGTGGGAGGGGAATTAAACTTCACAAAGATGGAACTCTGAGCATCTCACTGAAATGACCTTCACCTGTGAGGCCTAGAGAAAGCCGACAGGATTCAGCATTGCTGTCCCTCTGTCCCTCAGCCTTTCCTGGGAAGCGGAGGGCAGGCACCTGGCCCTGATACTGGTGACAATTAAAACTTCCTCGAGGCAGAAAATCCATCTGTTGCCACACAAGGACCTGAGCACACAGCTGGCATAATTTGACACACAGAGTTACTTAATTTACAGGATTTATGGCCTCATGTGCTTTCTATGTTTTCTCTACCCTCTCCTATTAATCCATAATCCACTATTATAAACCTTAGGAAATTATTTATATTTTTTTTCTTCAATTTCTATCTTGGAAATGGTACCTGTCAGCATCACAAATGGCTCCAGAGCCTCTGGGCTGGGAGATTGGATAGAGGTGGTGGGGAAGGGCAGAGGAGACAACAGGGCAATGATTTTGTCGTGTGCCCCAGTGTCCCTGCACAGCACCAAGCCACAGGTCTCCTGTTCCTGCCTACACCAGAATGGTGTGGCATGGTCTGGACAGGAGAACAGTGGGCACCAGCTAGAAGCAAAGCACCAGTAGCCCAAATTCCAGTGGCCACTGGGCTACTGGTCTGTATAAAGTAATTTTCCTGTCACTGCAGCCACTATTGGCAGTGTGAGCACAGCTGTGCCATTGGCTGCTCAGTGTACCATCTCCAGAATAAATGACATTCGGCCAGGGGCAGGGATTATTATAGGGAAATTATGCAACTAAATAAGTTGTTAACAAGTTGATTTAAAATTCATAAACGAGGAGGGGAAAGATAACAGGGCAGAGAACAGCAGGCTCAAATTAATTTAAACTGTTTGATGAGGAATCAGTGAGGTGGGGAATGAGATAAGGGAGGAGGATTAAAGGGAGTTCCTACTTAAAATCAGTTTGAAAAGGTGCCAGAACCCACTCCATTGGGACTTGGTCGTTGTGAGTCCTCATTGCTCCTTTCATTACTTCCAAACTCCTTGGCTGAACTTAGTGGATCCCAGACGAGGGGAAAGGGTGGGCAGAGGCTGACTCCTATCAGGGGCTGCAGAATGGCTTTTCTGCCCCAAATGGATTTGCTCAGGACCACAACAGCCTGGATCCTGTGCAGGGGGAAGTGGAAAGGTGCAGTCCCATCTGAGGAGGACACAGATGTTGGGTATGAGGACAAAAGGCACGTCGGGAAGGAAGGAGGGAGGAGGATGGAGAAGAAAAAGCAGCAACAGCTCCAGGTGATGGGTTGGTGCTGCAGAGGCACAGCTACTGCAGGAAACCGAGGAGGAAAGGAAAGGAAAGGTGCCTGCAGTGCTTCTGCCAACGACTTCTCCACCATCATCACACATGTTCTTATGGTGGGTTTGCATAAGTGAGGCTTGGAAGACCAAGCTGAATATATCCAATGACTCATGTCCTGGCTGAAGACACAGCAAAGCAGGGTAGAGAAAGCTGGCAGCTCTTGTCCTATTATGCCTAGTCCTTACTGAGAGTGAATGTATGCATTTTAAAAAATAATTTGCTAAACCATGGTAGAATCCCAGAATGACTTGGGTGGGAAAGGACATTAAACTCATCTTGTTCCACACCCTGCCATGTGCAGGGACACCTTCCACTAGAACAGATTGCTCCAAGCATTATCCAACCTGGCCTTGGACACTTCCAGGGATGGGGCAGCCACAGCTTCTCTGGCCAGACTGATGCCAGGGCCTCACCACCCTCACAGGGAAGAATTTCTTCCATGTATTTAATGTAAATCTGTCTTTATCTAGTTTAAATTGTTCCCCCTTGTCCTATCTGCCTGTGTAAAAAGTCACTCTCTCTCTTATTTATAGGCTCCTCTTTAGGCTTAGGAAAGGGCTCCGAATTCTCCCTGGATCCTTTTGTTCTCCAGGCTGAACAGCCCCCGCTCTCTCAGCCTGTTACACTGTTTTCATGTTAAGCTTTGTTGTATCTCTCAGGAGCAGCTTTGTGCTAGTGCAGGATGTGCTGCAGGGACGATGCCTGTGACCACAGCCTGGCATTGACTCCCTGTCTCAAATAAAGACCTGCTTCCAAACAATTTGCTAACAGGAGACATACATAAAACTTAATTACAAATATTCCAGCTTTGTTTTCACTCTTTGTGACTTGTCAGTTTGGCAAACATTGGTGTTCAAATCCATTAATCATCTGGGCTTAATTTGTGCCATCCAGCTCCTCACCTCCTGAGCCAGCAGGTCTGAAATACTTTCACTGTATGTTTAACTTCCCAAACGATTTATCAAACACAGCACCCAATTAAACTGCCCTTCTGTATCCATTAGCCACTATATTGATCTTCTTCTTGCTGCCTTCACTGCTAGCTGTTGGTCTCAGATTTGGTTAAACCATCAATACTATTGCACATCTTCCTAAAATCCTACTGATGATGAACCTGCACTGAGCATCACCTGGGTTTGCTCCACTCTGCCTGTCCCCAGCTTTACATCCTATCAGCCCCTGGGGTTAAATAGGACATTCTATCAGCCCCTCAGCTGCTGGTGAAAAAAAGCAAGATTAGGTGCAGAAATACCAGGTGTCTCAGCAAATGAAAAGCTCTTAACTGCAGGGAACCAGTGGGGAGGGAGGTGGAGGCTCCTGTTTGCTCCCAGCTCTGGAGACAAGGGCCACACTGGGATGTGCCAACACCCAGCTTGCATCCCTGCAGAAAGAAGACCCATTATCCTTGCTGAAACCTTCAGGTCTCAAAGCATTTCAAATGTAATTTGGTTTCTTAATGCAAAATGGAAATGCATTCCAGGTCCACAGGGCCAGGGGCAGCCATGCTTCCTGCCACTATTCCAGTTAAAAGCCTTTTGGAGAGTGAGATGGTGAAGGGGAAGGAAGTGATGGCATAACAAAGGGGTGCAATGCTGCTGCCATTCCAAAGGCTTTGAAGCTCCACGGGCTTTAAATATTTATAATAATTTTTCTTAGCTCCTGAATTATGAAACACTGGGTGTGTGGTTTACTCAGCAGGAGCACCTGAGTTACATTTTTTCTAAATGAAGAGGGATTGCCAGGCATTCACCCCGTAGAGCGGGAGTGCAGCTCGGCACTGAGCCCTGCCAGAGCCGCTGGCCCAGCCTGTGTCCCTGGGGATGGCAGAGCTTGTTCTGCAGCTCCCGGGGCTCAGTTGCAGCTGTGACTGGCACAGCCCAAGCAGAGCATTCAAACAGCGCAGCCGACAGCCCCGGGTGCTCACTGGGCACAGCGCTCCCTCCGGCGGTCCCAGAGTGAGGAACGGCTCAGTGCAGCTCCCTCCTCCTCCTTGCCAGCTCTAAGCCTGCCCAGGGAGCGCTGCTCAGCTCAGCCTTGTGCACAACCTGCTCTGCAGGTTACTCTAAGACCCAGTATTAACCGAAGGGGATGAGATCACAGAGACAAGACCTAAGGCAAGGAAGGGACTGGGAAAGCCTGACGTAGTCCAGCCTAAGGCTTTGGATGCAGAGCAGGATCCACAGTCCTGCTTAGAAACTGATTTACAATCCTGCAATGATGGAGAAGGCTGGGTAGAGGCAAGAAAAGGTGTAATTTGGCTGCAAATCTGCCTCTGTATTTTTAATTTCCCTTGTATCAACAGCCTGCAGTGCATCAAACAAAGCAGTGAATGTCAGATGCTGTGGTATCAGGGAATTACCAGGCCTTACCTGTCCACCACAGGAAGTTCCCCTTTTCTTCTCTCTCTCTTCTCTTCTCTTCTCTTCTCTTCTCTTCTCTTCTCTTCTCTTCTCTTCTCTTCTCTTCTCTTCTCTTCTCTTCTCTTCTCTTCTCTTCTCTTCTCTTCTCTTCTCTTCTCTTCTCTTCTCTTCTCTTCTCTTCTCTGTTACATAAAGCTGCTGGCTTTCTGTTTATTGTTAATGTTACTTAAACCCAGATGGATTTACAGACTCCCAGTCCTGGTCCTGGGCACAGGCTCCTCTCCAGCACACATCCCAGAGGTGTGTTAATTAGACAAGGGGGGCATTAATTAGACAAGGGTGCAGTGGCAGTAACATGTGGTGGATGTTCGGTCCTTGCACTCTCTGCGTGTGAAGTGGATCAATAAGCAATTCAGCCATTAGAAATAAAGCTACTCCTATTATCTGCTGATCAATAATTCATTAGTCTTGGACATACCTGCCTTGGAGCACCTCTGGAAGGAGAGAAGCTTCCAGCAGACAGAACACAGGCAAGTCAGGGGATGCAGCAATGTTTTCCCCTCCAACATCCCTGTGAACCTTTGGTGACGGAGGACAGTGGGATTTTCTGCACCCCAGGTCTGTACCTATGGTTAAAATGCAACAGCAAATAGATTTTTATTATTGCACACGCCCAACCTCCCCATCCCCCCTGCCCTCCCATTGCTGCTCCGCACTGCACTGACTGGGAATGTTGGCAGGAATAAGCGGCTGGCAAAGTAATTATACACATTACGCTGAGAAGTATGAAGCTGAGGTCAAAACTATTTTCTTTCTATAATTACATGGAGGGTAAATTAATTTTGCCAATAAAAATGACACAGAAGGTCATGGTGAGCAGGTGGTCACGCTATCCACTGGGAGCTGCCTCTGCAGCCTTTCTCCCCTGTGTCCCAAAATCAAGGTGTTCAGCTGGTGCATTTAACTAGAACATTGAGCCATGAGAAAGCCCAAACCCAGGCAAGAGCTTTTTGCTTCATTTTTGGTTCTCCTTCTGCTTTCAGACTACTTCCCAGCTTCTTGAGTGAGCACTGAGCTGGCTGTCCTGCTCCTTGAACATGAGCCAGCCCTGAAAAAAGGGTGTTCAGTCTGAAATCACGTTTATTAAACTGTAACAGGGTTTGTTACTCTGGTAATGCACCATACCAAAAAAGCTATGAAATCAACTGCCAGGTATAACAACCTGCTCACTTCCAGCTGAATTGTCTTGCCTGCTTGCAGGGAATAAGGACAGGACAATGGGAAGTGGCCTCAAGCTGTACCTAGGGAGGGTCAAGCTGGGTATTGGGAATAATTTCTTTACTGAAAGAGTTGTTAAGCGTTGGAATGGGCTGTCCAGGGAGGTGGTGGAGTCCCCATCCTGGAGGTGTTCAAGGAGTGAAAGACTGGATGTGGCCCTCAGTGCTCTGGGCTGGTTGACAAGGTGGGGGTAAGACACAGCTTGGCCTTGATGGTCTTGGAGGGTTTTTTCCAACATGATTCCTCATGAATCAAGATGAGACCTGGGGCAGCTGCTCCTCCTAGAATCATGCAGTGCACTGGAGAAGGAGGAGGAGGGGACAAAGAGAAGGAAGAAAGCATTCCCAACCTTTCCAGACACCGTGCTTGTGCCGAGCCCTCACACAGGGCAGGGCAGCAGTCAGAGCACAGCTCCAATGCTGTGCTTGTCAGGGATGGGGGTCCTGTCTCCCCAGGAGCCCTCTGCTGCAGAAAGAGGGGCCCAGTGTGACACATTCCCCTCCCTGGCACTGCCACCACTTGTGTCTCAGCTGGCTGGTGACCTCCTGCTATTCTCAGAGTTCTGGAGTTAACATCTGGCAATACCTAGTGAAACTGCAGTTTATTAATGACTTCCATGCAACATTTACAGTAAAAGAGCATTTTCCACAAGCTGTTTAGATTTCAGCAGAGGCGTGTGCAACCTTTCTGTGGGATCCCCAGGGCCCCACTACGGTAAACAGCATTTGATAAGGAAAATTCAAATCAACTCCTTTCCATTTTCCCCCTTTCTTTTTTAGTTCACAGACCATGAAGGAAACAGATGGGGGGAGTTAAAGAGAGATTGAAAATGACAAAGGAAGTCTAGAGACATTTATTTCCACTCAGGACAAATTAATTAGTATGTCTGGGGACAACTGATTAAAGTTCCTGACAGAGCAAGGGAGCTAAAGCACCATTCCCTCCCTGCACAGGGAATGCTTTTGCACACTCCATCACCAAAGCAGAGTGACTGGGACAACGGGACCCCAGCACAGGCAGGGCCAGGCTCACTGTCCACTGGATGGGATCTGGGAAGCTGTTCTCAAATCCTGGAATGATTTGGGCTGAGGTACACTAAACTCATGTCCTTCCCCACTTGCCATGGGCAGGGACACCTTCCACTATCCCAGGGTGCTCCAAACCCATCCAGCCTGGCCTTGGACATTTCCAGGGATGGGGCAGCCACAGCTTCTCTGGGCACCCTGTGCCAGGGCCTTACAATGCTCACAGGGAACAACTTCTTTCAGCCACTCTGCTTTCCAAGCTCCCAAGGCACCCAAAGACTATTTTTTTTCCCTGCTGGGTTGTTCTAGGGTTTCTCGCCTGTTTAAAAAACAACCAAAAAAACAACCAAAAAAACAACCAAAAAACAAAACAAAACCACCAAACCCAAAAAACCCCCAAAAACAACAACAACAACAAAAAAACCCACAAAAACCCCCACACATCAAAACCAAAAAAAACAAAACCAAAAAAAACCCAAAAAACAAAAACCCAAAAATCCAACCAACCAACCAAACAAACAAACAAAAAAAACCCCAAACAAACGAAAACCACAAAAAACCCACACCCAACTTTTCAAGTTTTAAAAGATGATCGTCTTTCTCTTTCTCTTTGATATTGGGCTTTCTCTCTTTCCCATTTATTTTGCATGACTGCCAAAGGGGAAGAGAAATAAAGAAATAAAGTGCTAGGAGAGTTAAACTTGAAGTCAAAAGGAGAAGGAGTGGGAGAAGCCTGGGAGCAGCCTTTAATCTTAGAGTTGTTCCCTCTCAGGGGATTGCCCTTCCTCTTACCAGGCAATTAAAGCCTTTATTAGGGAGCCCTTCATTACGACCCAGCTCCTGGGAGCTGCTGCTGCACCAAACGCCTCTGAAGCTGCAGCAGAGGCTGATCTGACTGGGAGCAGAGGAGCATAAACGCCATCAGGTCTTAATAAACACCTTTAATGGGAGTCCCCTATCTCAGGTGCTAATTGGGTGTGACACTCCAGGTCCTGTCCCATACAGGGACTGTTGAGAATTTTGGGAGGCTGGTCAGCACCCAGAGCTTTGCAGCTGGCTCTGGATTTCATTCAACTTTATTTCATGTTCGTTTGGGTATTTCCAGGCAATTTCTGCCAAATGTGCTTATGGCTCAGTGGGAGACAGGAAGGGTCTGGTTTGCTCCATTGAGGATGTCGGTGGTAGTTACTGGTTACCGTGCTGGGATGTGCCACAGGGATGGCAGGTGCTAAATGGGGTTGTGGGGAGCTTAGCATGTGCCCCTTGTGCATGATCGATATCACATCACCACCCTAAATTAATTAACCCAGACTGCCCTGCAGCAAAGAGCCTTTGAAGCACCAAAGGTTTGTGTTTGCAAACCAAGGCAGAACAGGGGTTTCCATCCATGACTGCAGGCTGGGGTGTACGATCATGGCTACAAAACAAAATGAAGCTTTTCAGGACTCCCAGTGTCCCTTCCTGGTGCTGCTGCAGCCAAAGGAGGAGAGTGGTCCCTGACCTGTAACAGCTCCTGAGGCCATCACTCCCACAGGGTTATGATGCTGATGCCAAGGTGGGCAAATTCCTCGTGCCTATCCTGGGAAATGACAGCATAATGAGCCATTTCCATTTGCTGTGTCCTAATCTGGCTGGAAACATCACAGCACATGGTAGCAAAATGCTGTGTTTAAATCCATAATGACTCCTGGCACTATTCCTAATATAAATCAAGGGGGATGCAGTTATGGGAGAGAATGTTTTTATGACCCTATCTTCATATCATCTGTCAAAAAGACAATTTGGCCTCTGCACTATTCATCTCTTTTTATCTAGACATGTGCACTTGTTACTTCTATGCTCTCACCTTCCAAATGGTGAGATTTATTTTTTTCCCTGTTAGCCTCAGGAATTTCTTCCATTCCCCTGGGTGCTGTGGATGGTAAATAATGGGTACACATTTATGGCCTGATGTAAAGTATTGGAAAAGCCCTTTGAAACCCACTGAGTGGGTTGAAGATGCACAGAGTAGGGTGGTGAGCCCTTAGCATTCCTGGCCCAGTGTGGCACAGGAGCTCCTCCAGCCAGGACACAATTACCTGAGATGAAAGAGTGAAGTCCTTCCTAAATTAAATATATATATGGAATCTGTGATTACCAAGCTATTTTCAGCAGAGAATGCTGTCTGCTCCTGCTCATTCCCACTCAGTGGTCCCTCAATTTGCCACCATTGCTGGGCCTAAAGCACCTCCATTATTCTGTACTCTGAGGGGACCTTTACCAACACCCCCATTACTCCCCACCTCTTTTTCTCTCCAGCTTCTCCTATTGTCCATGACATGAATGTAGCTCAGGTCACGATCACAAGGAGGGAAGGCAGACGATGAGGGAGAGAGAACATATTAGTCTATGTGTGTGGGGATTTCTTTCTCAATAATTTCTGTTTAAAGTTCGATAAACTCTGTGAGAATTACTCCAAGAGAATGCAATATATCTGCTTTGGAGGAAATCTTCCAGAGGTTGCAGACATGGAAAATGGGGGTAGGACCATCTCTTTCCTCCCCAGGGGTGGGGAGGGCACAGGAAGGATGTGCTGGGGCTGAATCCATTTGTATCAGTGAGAACTTTCTCTTTAGTCCAACCATATTTGGAAATTCGCAGTCTGCAAGAGCACAAAAGCAAAAGGAAAACTTTGTTTATGAGGCATTTCATGCCCAGAGTGATTGGATGCTAGAACAGAGCTGCAGGAATGAGCAAGCATCATGATCTAACCCAGGCATGGGGAGGACACACAGACCTTCTGCCACTTCCCTGCAAGAGCAAGGCATAAATCAGTTTGTCAGCACAGGCAGGGCTAAGCTTCCTCCTTGCTTGCTAAAGGGGAAGCAGTCTCTAGGTGGGCCTCTAAAAAAAGCTGTTCCAGCAGACCAACAGCCTGAAGCTACTCTGTCCTTTCCCTCCCATTCTGTGAAAATGCCTTTTGGGCATCACATCGTCTAAGTGGAAATTTGCCCATTTTTCTTGGAATAGAATCTAGTAACAGTTCTGGCAAAACTTCCCTGTGCCTGTGTGTTTGCAAAGGGACACCAGGATAGACTCACATCCTTTAACTTCTGCAGCCTCTGTTAGAGAGCAACATAGATATGGAAAGCATGAGGGAATTACAGGAATAATGATTTATTCAAAAAGATATAATTTGGAAACAGCTTTTCTATTTCCACCTTATTGGGTATTTTTAGTTGAGCTGCTGTTCTTCTGGTGTTGATCTAAAACCTGTTTCTTTCATACCTAAGGAAAGAAATTCTTTATTCTTGTGGCCATAGAATTCAACTTCAGAGGTCACTTACTGTTTCCGAGTTCAACGCATTTTGGAAGGAATCTATATTCTCCTCCTATGGTTCCTGGACATGAAAGCAATCTCTAAATACTCAGAGGATGAAATGAGGTCAAACCTGCAATTCCACACAGCTACTGCCGGGGGAAGCCAGCACTCCAATGCACTGCTTTGTTTCTGTCAAAGCAGTTTAGAAAACAGCAATGGGAAATTATTTTGCGATAAATACAAAGTTACAAGCACAGATGGGCTGCAGCCTCGGGTTTTCCTTCAAGCTACTCCTCTAGAAACAGATTGGGAATTGCAATTGGCTGCATTGAATCGGTAGGTGAAGGACAAGTTCTTTCACATACAAATTATTACAATTGTATCATTTATAAATCCCTCTCATGCACTGAAGCCTTCAGGTGTCCACCAGTGCAGGGCTCGAGTCTCAAGATTTCCCCTTGCATGTGAGTTAAAATGGTGCTCAGAGGTGGGAGACAGCAGCCAGCACCTCACAGCTCCTATGGAATGGGTGCTTCTCTCTCTGTCTCTCTGAGTATTGAAGCAGGAGCTGAAGAAGTGCTGCCAGTATTTGTTCACAAGTGGTGGAGCTGAGCCACTTCCTGGTGAGCCTGGACGAAATGCTCTCCAGTGCAACATCTGGGGCTGATTTGGGCCAGCAAGGCCAGACCCACTCTCCGTTTCCCAGGGCATAATCACAGAATCATTATCAGTAAGGTTGGAAGAGATCTCCAAGATCATCAAATCCCGCCTTTGGCCAAATGCCGCCATCCCCACTCAGCCGTATTGTGGATGGGAGTGTCCCCAGCCAGGGGGGTGCAGGGACACCCCTTCACCCCAATGCTGCACATTGTGGGGCTGTACATGACCCTGGAACTCCTGTATCAAAGCATTTCCATTTCCTCTCAGAGCTGTTTATCTGGAAACCTCCATTGTATCTGAGGCTCAGGGCAGGTGTTAATTACATGGTGCTCATTTCTAAGGTGGGTATTACAATGCTTTCCCTGCTTCAGCTGGGGGATTTTACAAAATTGTTAATGTCCTGTTCTGGAGAAAATTGAGCATTTTCAATGTTCCCCAAAACGTGTTTAAAAATTTCACACAATTCAGCTTTTGCAGGGGTTGCAATTATCTAAGCCAGTGCAGAACCTCCCAAAATAACCTGCTCCTTTCTTTTCTGATGCTTGTTATAACACACAGAGGTTGTTAGATGTTTTCTCACCATCAGATTGTAGTTAGATTCAATTCCTATAATAGAGGACATAAAACCAGTTTCTCTTGTTATAAATGTATATTATAAAATTGGCTTTTTGCAAGATGTGTGCTATATGATTAATAATGTTGTGGTAAGAATATGGGCTATCAGTTTTTTATTTCTGCTATTAGTAAAAGAAGATTAGGCATAGTGGTAGTAGTTGATGTAAGTATGCTTAAACTGTTTGGTTGGGATAACATCCAGTGAACATGTAAAGAAGACTCTGCTACTGATACACCAACTATCAGCATCTCCCATCTAAAGAAAGCACAGACCCAGGCCCAGGCTGGAGGTGATAATGAAGACACAGCCCAGAAACACAAATGCTCTAAAAAGGCAGACCCAAAGAGGGATCATGCAAAACAGTTCCTGGAATATGGAAACTAGTTTATGGAAAAATATGAATATTCATAAGCTGATGCAATAGAAAGGGTATTTAACAAATGTCTCTGAGATAGCAAGGTGTGGACTTGGCTAAGTTCCAAGTCACCCGGCCAGCCGTACTTTGCTTTTTTAATCTCCTAATTGTCTTAATTTTTATTAAACATATTTCTTAAAATTTACCAAAAAGTGAACCTTGTTTTTCACACTCTTTAACCTTGTTCTTACAAAAAACCTTACTTTCCTCCAGCCACCTGCATTTGAAATAGCCTGAAATACTGATAGAATTTTGCTGCATGAAATCCAGGAAAATTTCAACACTCACGGAACAAACATCTGCTTAAGTTGTCCCTTTATGTGCTCAGAAGCTCTTTATAGAGTTAAACTGATACACAAACTAGAATTTATGTATGTATGGATATACATACACAGTCTACCTTATCTCCTGCATCTATTTCACGTGTCAGCAACTCTATAGAAAAATATTGTGTGTATAAAGAATCTTTGCTCTGACTGTAAAACTGCAAGTGTTTCTGGCTGAGAAATATTATCTGTTTAACTGTGCAGAGCAGCACTGCAAATCCATATCACATGAGGCAACATTATTACATTGCTATTTCCCATGGAGTTTGGGCAGCATCCTGTCAACCAGGATGCTACTCATTTTCTGTATGAAATGACAAAATTTGAGCAGAGGTTGGATAAGGCTTCATTTCTTTCACAGCATTCCTGGAAATGTTCAAGGCCAGGTGGGAGGGGGCTTGGAACAACCTGATCTAGTGGCAAGGGTTGGAATGAGATGAGCCTTAAGGACCCTTCCCACCCAAACCATTCCAGAATTCTATATATCCCTTCTCTTGCAGAAAGGGATATAGAACCTTTAAGTGCCTAAACAACTGGCTTTTTTCCTTTTGTGGGGGAAGGCGTGGCTTTCTGTGCCCTCAGACTCCTGCTGTGCTGTCTCTGATATAGCTCAACAGTGCTGTCTGCTGAAATCATAAAGTTTGCTTTCAGGAGCTGCCAATCCTTTTTTTTTTAATCTGTCAGCCCAGAGTTTTGACCAACACTGAAAAATAAGCTGTTTAAAAATAAGTTTAAGCAACTCTATGTGTAGCTCATTGAAGTAAAAAAATTGCCCACTGCAGCTTCAAGATCTTTGTAATTAATACACGTAAGTGATTGATTGGCCTCAAAACTTTGTGGCAGAAAATCTATTCACTTGTCAATCAACTCAAGAAGAGCTGCCATTTAAAAAGGACTAAGACAGATGGCACCAATGAATTGTGCCACAGTGAAATGAAGCTGGGAATACAACATCAATTTTTCACTTTCATCTACACTGGAGTGTCACCATGTTCATTTACAGAACCTCTGTGCAGGGCCACGTACCATATGTAAAACGACTGGCTGAGGCTGAGGGAGGGGTAAGAATTCAGTAACAAATTACAGAAGGAGATGGGAACAGAATGAGAAATGCTGTACCTGAGATATGGTTTGCCAAAGGCCAGGTCTGGAGCATCTGATGGAGAGGAGGAAGCTCAGTGCTGCTTCCCAAAGCTGGTAGCTCTGAACTTCAACGTGCTCTTCTGAAGAGTTGGATGGAGCTCTGCAGAACTTTGTAAAACCATGTAAAAATGTGATTTGTGAACTTCAGTTAAGTTCCTCAGTACTACATATATAAGCATGTTTGAGTGTGACGTGCAGCAGCAGAGACTGGTGAGGTGTGACCAAAAGGCATTTTGGCCTGACAACAAGCGATGAGGATGAGAAGTGCTGCTGTCACCCACCAGCCTCGCACCTTTGCTGGAACACTTTGTGTTGTGACCTTGCTTTTACTGGTAGTGCTTTTAGGAAGAGACAGGCAAGTTCAAGAGCTTTGTAACGTCCTGGTCTGTACAAGCAGGTGCCTGCAACAGCTCTGCCATTCCTGCCAATGCAGTGGAGGTCGCACAATTGTGGAATGATTTGGAAGGACCTTAAATCTCATCGTGTTTCACTACCTTCCATGGGCAGAAGCACCTTCCATTAGACCAGATTGCTCTAAGCCCTGTCCAGCCTGGCCTTGAACATTTCCAGGGATGGGCCAGCCACAGCTTCCCCGGGCAACCTGTGCCAGGGCCTCACCACCTTCAGAGGGAAGAATTTTCCCCCAATGTCCAATGTAAAACTCCACTCTTTCAGTTTAAATCCATTCCTGTCCCTCCCTAACCTTGTACAAAGGTGTAAAGAGATGTTCAGAACTTACTAGATGATGGGCAGAGCCGAGCACCATCAGGGCTCTTTGACTGCCACCTCCTTGTTCTGTGTGCCAATGCTCAGCTCTGCTGGAATCCGAAGGGAGCTCTCTGGGCAGGAAAGTCCTCCCACTTCATCAAAGATTCTGCAATATCAGGTGATTTTTCAAAGCTTTGCATCATTGAAGCTCCTGTCAAACAGTGATGAACCACCCAAAGCTTTTGCTGTTACAGGCAGCTGGGATGGTGCAGGCTGGATAGGAAAAGGAGCACAGGGATAGATTTACGGGAAGTTATTCCAAAGTGTAAACCAAAGTTCCTTTCAATACCACACTTGGAGTTTCCAATAAAAACTTTTTATCCCATGAAAGCAAGAATTGCATATAATTAAGAAGTGCAAATGAAGGTGTTTAGCAAAGTGCTTTGATGCATTTCAAAGGGACATACACACACAAAATCATCCTTTAAAGACTGCCAGTGCCCCAAGCATGTGGGAATCTGTCTCTGCCACCTGCTACCCACCCAGCACAGAGTAGAGGATTTTTTTTTTTTTTTTTTTTTTTTTTAGTAATTCCTTCTTTCTCATTTAAGCTTCTTCTCTTTCCAGATGAAAACAAACTGCATTCATTTCTTCTGATTTAGTGGAACCTCAGCTCTGTTTACACTGGCTCAGTGCTTCTTAATTTAAACCCAGGACAATTGTAAATTCAGCTCTATTTGCAGCTGTTCAGATTTTAATATGTTAGCCTAAACATTTCTGCAGAGGATGCTGAGCACTATTTTCATTATAGTTAGTGCTGCAAAAGTTTTGGTTCTGTCAGCTCCACTTTTAAAATTTTATAATCAATAACCAGATAAATAATAAGGCAATCAGGATCCCCTTTGCCTGTGATAGAGTAGACAATATCCTGAGAATGCAAAGGTATAAACCAAGTGTTCTGACGCTCAGTGGAGAAAATATTCACAGCTTGTGCTGTATTTTGCCCTGTGATACAACAGAAGAAAACAAACAAAATTAATTAAAAGGCTGCAAATTTTTAGGCAAGGCCATACATCGATAGGACAAGGAGGAACATTTTAAACTGACAGAGAGAAGTTTCACATTGGATATTAGGGAGAAATTCTTGACTGTGAAGGTTGTAAGGCAGTGGAACAGGTTGCCCAGAGAAGCTGTGGCTGCCGCATCCCTGGAAGTTTCCCAGGCCAGTTTGAAAGGGGCTTAGAGCAACCTGCTCTAGTGGTAGGTGTCCCTGCCCATGGCAGGGGGGTGGAAAGGGATGAACTTTTATGTTTCTGTCTAACCCAAACCATTCCTGGATTCAATAATAAGTATTCCTAGCATGCTAGTTCAAATCCTTGCATTCAAATTATCTTCAGTGTGAGATGGTAAGGCATATTTAATATCAATTACATGCTCCTACTGCTCTGGGTCGGAAGCTGCTTGAAATTCGGAGCAGACACCTCCATGTCAGCCCTGCTGCTCCCAGGGAAGTTCCCACCTGAGCACAGAAAACTTCAGTGGAAACCACTGAATGCTGATAGTGGAATGTGATGAGAAGAGTCTCAGTCTGGAGGATGGCTCTTTGCACCTGGAGATGGGCATGCTCCAGTGTGGGAATCCCAGCACGGGCACCATCAGTGCTGGCCCCACTGTCGTGGGCACCATCAGCGTTGTGCCCAGCTCAGGTGCCTCGTGCTAAAGTGGCTGAAACCTCTAGAGCAGGTTGCTCCAAGCCCTGTCTAACCTGCCCTTAAACACTTTCAGGGATTCAGGAGCCACCACAGCTCTGGGCAACCTGTGCCAGGGCCTCACCACCCCCACAGGGAAGATTTTCTTCCCAAAATCTAATCTAAACCTATTCCAAGGTATTTTATAGCATCATCTGCAGAGAGAATGAAGCTCCCAGGCAGACTCCCAGCCTGATGAAGATGCAGTTCAGCTCAGGCTTTAATGTCTAATGTTCCTCAAAGAGTGATGAACTTTGAGTGAGTAGCAGGGCAATTTCTTCTCTTGATCTCATTTGGGCCAAGAATGACAAATGTAGCTGTTAATTTAATTGTCAGTTGAACTGCCTTTTGCAAAGCTGGCCCAAAAATCAATGCATGGAGTTAGGTTGGCTGCATGTATGAGCATTATATATACCCCAAAAAACCCCACACCTGCTTTTAGTCAATTGGAAAACAGTGTAAGATGATAATAAAGCCTGATCTCAAATAGGTTCTTTGGCTGAAATATCTGTAATTTAAAATTTGTGTGTTCCCACTTCCACCAGAGCAGAAATGGAAGGTCATGTGCTGCTGCTGGGAGCACAAGGATGGGGCAGGGAAGGCTGGGGAGTGACAGTGAGCATGCTGATGGATCCGCTCTGTGGCAACTCACATGGGGGGCAAATCCATGCCTGAGTGGGGAAATGTCCCCGGGAAGGGTCTGTGAGGGTGAAATACAAGCCCTGGAAATCTGTGTGGTACTGTCTGCTAGGGTGAGATTTAATCCCAGAATGGTTTGGGTGGGAAGGACGTTAAAGGTCATCTCATTCCACTCCCTGCCATGGGCAGGGACACCTTTCACTGGACCAGGGTCCAGCCTGGCCTTGAACATTTCCAGGGATGGGGCAGCCACAGCTTGCCTGGACAACTTGTGCCAGGGTCTCACCACCCTCTGAGTAAAAAATTTCTTCCAACATCTAATCTAAATCTCTCCTTTCTAGCTTAAAGCCACTTCCCCTTGTCCTGCCACTATCTGCCTATAAAAAGTTGTTCTCCCTCCTTTTTGTAAGCCCCAAGGATGCCCTTGGTGCCAGCAATACTGGTGATTCTGGCCACTTGGCCAAGCAGGACCCAGCTGGCCTCCCAGCTCATTTCCAGCCTGGTTGTTCCTTGTACTGGAAAGATGTGGAGACACCAGAACTGGTTTGGCTTTTGGGTTTATTATTTTCCAGGAGCAACACTGCCCTTGTTTTGCTGCTTGAGCAAATTAGATTGCTTAATTTGTTTCAAACCAGTTACTTCATCACTGTGACAGCAAGGGTACTACGAGCACAATTGCAAACAATTTAAAAAAATGATATGCAATATAGTCCTTGAGCTTTGGGCGAGATTTTTGCTTAATAATTTAATATCAAATTCATGTGAATCCCCAAAGAATCACAAGCTCCCTCTGGGAGTCCAAATGGGTTTCTCTCTGAGCATCACTTGCATCACCCTTAGTACCTGAAATGTAATGTAATGCCCGATGTGATGTGAAAATGCTGTTTCCTCACCAAGAGCACAACGTCAGAATTATTTTCATCCTGTTCTTTAAGATACCTGTGCTTTCCCATCCTCAATTAAATGTCAGGTCACACTGAGTATCCAATCAAAGCTGAAGCTGTTTCAGATCCCATTTCACACAAGCATGGAGACGAATGTTGAATTTTTATCACCTTATTTTTTTGAATTGAAATGTCTAGATATATCTGAAGACTATATAACCTGAGGAATAACCTGACATATCCAGCCCATGGAAACACAAAGCTGAGGCTGCCTGCACCCACCATCACATCCTGCCCCAAACAAACCACACATAGCTCTCATTGCCTCCTTCATCCACTATGTTCCACTGAATTAAGCTGCAAGATTAAAGCAACAAGAAAACAAAATTGAAACAAGTTGATGAGAATGCAAATAATGTCATTTGTAATTAGATCTTTTGTCTTCCTGTTTCATTCTCTGCTCCATTATAGTCTTTCCAGCTTTTGTGTCTCCTCCTCATCCTTTGTTTGATTTTGTTTTAAATCCGTTGCTAAGCTCTGAATAACACATCTGCATTATGCAATCCTCAGACAAATAATTAGCCAGAAGAGGCCAGAGCATCTTTCTCTAGCATCACTGCTGCCTTGACCTCTGGTTTCTGACAGTGACATCCCACAAATCCTGAAGGAATCAAACCTGCTGCTCCAGGGCACTGCAGGCAGAGGTTTTGCCCCAGAAATTCAAATGAAAGTGTCTGGTGGTGTTGGAAACCAGTCTGGATTGTTCTGCCCAGGCTGCAGGGAAGGCTGGAGAGCAGCGAGGGGAAGGTGCAGCTCCCAGCCCCATGCCTGGTGCTCCCCCAGCTGACCCCCTGTCCTTCCTGGGCTGGGTAGGCAGTGCTGCTTTGGGGTGCAACACCCCCAACAGTGCAAAACCTTGTCAGTACAGCTGTGGTCTGTAAATTTCTGTTGTCACCCCAGGAAGAGGCTTAATCAGGTGTTTGAAAAGCATAACCAGCCCAGGGACCTGAGCTGACCAACAGGGATTTGAGCAGGGGCCAAGGGAAAAAGGTGAGCAGCGCTGTTCTCTCATTGCTGTACACAGAGAAGGCTTGGTTCAAACTATCTCCCAAGAACTGCCCCTATTTGCCTTAAAGTCCAGCTTTTATAACCACATTTTTTTAGATTGATAAAGATGACAGCTTTATCAGCATCCTATTCCAGCTCCTGTCAGGCTGCTTTTATCACCAACACTGCTCCCATTCATTCCTACCTGGATTCTATAGCTGGTGTTTTGTGATTAATACTTTTGGTTTCCCTAAATTGGATTATTTCAATCTGAGGCTTCAGACTGTTCTGGCATAGTGCTGGGCTGCAGCTCAGTGTAACACACACAATTTTTGGCTGTGATCCCTGTTATGGGTAATCTTCATCCAATTCCTTGCACAGTAGATTGAGTTACAGCTCTACAGGGAGCACTGCCCTCTTCATCCTGCAGGAATCCTCCTTCTTCCTTTTATAATTCATATGGTTTTGAGCCAGCCATAGGGCTGCAGAGCTGGGGCATGTCCAAGTCATGTTCTTTACCCAACTCTGAACTTACTTGTGAAGAAAATGCCACCAGGTTAAAATGAATTTTCCCTTTCTGAGTGGAGTTGCTCTTGATTCTCACCTCCCATTTTCCACATTGACAATAACCCCATCCTGGTGGGACTATGTCAACATCCCAGCTTTCATTCTGCTATATGACTCATTTAATAGCCTTCATCCCAGCCTTCATTTACTGTGTCACTCAGTAAATAGTATCCAAAAGGTTATTTTGTTGGCATACGTACACAGTAAAATAGACTCAAGTATTTGATTGAGGGAATCAAAATGTTTTTGCTTTGCATACCCCTTTACAGGAGTTTGAGTTGATTTTTAGCTTGTCATTGGTAATTAAGAGTGGAAATTACTGCTTCTCATTTTATCATTTTATTGTCCTCTGGTGCAAACAAGTTCCTGTGGTATCAGGGAATTTTCCATCTGTGCTCTGCACTCACACAGGTGAGAGATGGTGTGGAGTTCACTGTGTAAAGAACCATTAAAAGTGGCTCCAGGAGTCAATAAGGTCCCAGCTTCGATTGTTTTATCTGTATTGATTCGGTTAAAAATTATTTATCTTAATCCCAGGCCTGTGGCTGCTGTTGGTTTAACCTTTGGAGGAAGCAAGTTATGGAGGCACCTGCTTGGCTTCCAGGCTGTGGGAGGTTTTCTCCATGACGAAATTTCTAAGGGATTTTCTGCTGTGCTGAGCCAAGTGCTTTCCCCTAATGACTGACTGAAGCTGAGGTGAGTGGCAGAGTTACTGGTACCTCGCTGGCGTGGGATGTGAGTATTGATCCCACTCGGCTGGAAGGGACTGGAGCATCCCTGTGCTGAACCCAATATTCCCTCATCCTCCATATAGAGGGTGTCCACTACTGCACTGGTTTCTCCTAAGGCACCTGTGCATGCCATTTCTTGGCTTGGCTGTGCCCCTTCACTCCCCTTAACCTCCCACACACCTTCCTCCTTTGACTCTCCAGTATTAAACACTAGTTTCCCATTTATTCTCAAGAAAAAAACATTCTTAACTCCTAATAGCTTTCCTAAAGCCATAACCTGCTTTGTCCGCTGTTTAATAGGGAATCAATATTGTTGTAATACAATGAAATTTACATTGATTTGTCTCATTTTAACTGGCAGCTAAACCAATAAGGTATTAGTCCTTGTGCTCCTGCCAGGAGGTCCAGTCAGCTTCTTCAAGCCTGACGGGTTTCTCTTTGCTAATAATTAATTACAAAAATCCAGCATAAGGTTTTCAAAGGGGGTTAGGCACAATTACTACTTGCAGCACTTTTCTAAATTAATGCAAAAGTGGAACCTATCAAACTGAGATGCCTTTTAAATGTGCTCACTCTGGCAGGTGCAGGCTGGACAAGGACATCCACCTTGCCAAGTCATCACAGCATCCCAGAATAGTCTGGGTTGGAAGCAACCTTAAGGCTCATCTCTTTCCAGCTTCCCTGTTGTGGGCAGGGACACCTTCCACTATCCCAGGTGGCTCCAAGCCCTGTTCAACCTGGCCTTGGACACTTCCAAGGATGGGGCAGCCACAGTTTCTCTGGGTAACCTGTGCCAGGGCCTAACAGTCAAGGTCGGTCAGCAGAGTTGTGTGGAGCCCATGCCTTAGAGCCACCAGTGGGTGTCCAACATCTTGATGATCTTACACTGGCTTTCACCCCAACCATCTAATTGCCATCATTTCAGCTCCCCTGATGCACACTAAAAATGTGGGTTTGGAGTGAACTGTCTACTCTGGAAATGGGGGAAGTCTGTATGAGAAGTGCAGTGCTGCTCTGCCATCTCAGCCCTGCTCTTTGCCTACCACAGCACAGGCAGCGAAGTGTGGGCTGGAGATCTGAGCCTGAGGTGTCTATGCCATGCTCTGAATGCCTAATTAGCCAAACAGCTTCTGTAATTACAGCAGCACAACCTGCTGCAGGAGTATTCCCTAACTGGCAGCTTCAGGGAGTGAACTGTGTGTCCCTGTGGCTTTGGAGGGACCTGAAATCACCCATGAAATGACACACAAAGGGGAAAAGGGCAGGGCTCTTGTTGCTTTTGGTTCAACAGCTGGTGTGGATCTACCAACAAGGAATCAAAACGTAAAATGGATTCCAGGCCAAGGAAAAGGGGTGCCTGTCTCTGACTCAGGGGACTGGGAGATCCATTTCTCATTCTAACAAATCAGTGATTAACTCAGAGGCTGGAGGGACTACTCCTCTGAGACAGGAATGCTCCCAACTGCACTTTACATGGGATCTACAGTAATTCTGTGGTATAAATATAATTACCAGACAATACATTTCAGTAACATAGTCACAACCCATATTTCATTCCTCAATTAGAATTCTGATAAGAACAATTTCTAAGCCATAACCTCCTCACAAATCCTCCACTCAAAAAGAGATCAACCCAGTAATTTCTCTAACCATGTTAAGCCAATTCACCAGTGGCTATGGAGCACAAAGGATTTTTCTTACTGGCTACTCATCAGCACTGAAAAGAGAAGTTTCAGGAGAAGAACATCTGTCTCTTCAGAGGCCTTTTTTTTAAAGATTGAGCCATTTCTCCAGTTTCTCAGTTCTGCCTTGGCTATCCTTTCCACCTTCCTGCACTTCTGCAGTGTTTTCATGCTGATGATGACACCAGGCTTGATACGTTCTAAATTTAAATAAATTACATTTCCACCTCTCCAGGAGATCACAACGACATACATGGGATGAATCCTGCTTACCTCAGCACTGGAATTAGGGAGAAGAAATGTGATTCTTTGCCACAGGAAAGCAGTTCAGAAAGCTGCATATTACACATTGTCATGTTATACATGATGGCTTTGCACTGCAGTCCTTGGAGATTGTAATGAATAAAATCTTGACAACATTTTCTCCTGCATTAATCATTTTAAGCTGATCCTACAGGATACAAGGGCAAATTAAATTCTATTTGCAATTTCATGCATGATGCCCGGCACGGCCAATGCCTGAGCCAGCAGTTTTTCAGTAAGACAAGCGTGTAAGCAGCAATTATGCAGTTACTTTCTCCCATGTGCCAGCTCTCTTATTACTGACAAATTTATAAATGAAAATGTATGAACGTTATTAAACTCACCTTCAAGGATGGAGCAAATTAAAACAAATAGTTTATAAGACTGTATTAGAAGAAAAACTCTACATTTAATGGTTAAAATGATAAATGAAACTTGTGCCTTCAACACACTGCAGGGACCAGGGGTTTCTAATTGCAACCTGCTGGGATCAGCACCCAGTCTCACATCTGGAAATAAGCACAAGCACACCTGGCTCCAAAGGGATGGGTATACCCTGCCCTTGGGTGCTCCAACCAGAGGTGACAGACACCTTGTCCCCAGGTAGGGCTGCACAGGCAGCACCTTCAGCCAGGTGGGGTTTTCCAAACACTTCTGGCTTCTTGTAGTGATTCTAGCATGCTTCCTTCTTCCTTTTTAAACCATAAATCACAGGAGGTGCCCGTTGAAACAAGGTTGAAACAAGATGAGCTTCATGGCCAGGGTTTGGAACAAGATAGTCTTAAAGGTGCCATCCAACCTGAACCATTCTGTGATAATACGGAACCTGTGCTCCTACAGTGTACAGCCCCTCACATCCTTTGTTCACCTCTGTTCCTCCCTCCCTCTCCCTGCTCTATGTGTCATATTTATCCCTGTAATTAGGTCAGCCAGCTCTGCCATGCATTCAGGAGGGCATGTGCCTGAGAGATTATCTGTGTGACCCAGCAGCAGGACCTGGTGCCACTGGCTTAGTCACGCACCCCACAGCAGGTCTGGGGGACCCATCCTGCCCAGAGAGAGCAAGAACAGCTGTGATTATCAGATCCCTTGGCAGGGAAGCCACCAGCATGTAGCTGTCCCATGAAGGCCCCCAAGGTGCTGGGGGGAACCTCACATGACACAGACTCATCCCAGGGCTCCTGTACCGTGTCCACTTCCCCATGGGCAGCTGCTCTTGTACCACAGCTGGAATAAGACCTTTTTCTGTGTCTGTGGGGAGATGAAGAAGCAGTTTTCCCCCTGGGAACCACAATCTGTCATGTACGTATTTTTGTTTTCTGCTCCAAACATATTTAGAGGATTAGAGAAAACCCACATCATACAAGGGATTTAAAGGTTATTAAGGGAGAAATGCATTTTTCAGCACCTGCTGACTGAAAAGTGTGCAGCCAAGTGTTTTAAATACCCTTGTGCTATTATTCATTGAAAATGCTTTTCTTTTATTTTTTTCTTTCCCAGTTTTTTTTCCCAGTGTAGCTGTACTCATCACTCAGCCTTATAACTATAATGGATGGTTGCTAGAAGCTTTCCAAACAAAGCAGCACAATAAGATACAGACAGTTAACCCACATCAATTCTCCATGGAAATTTCATACTGGGGCCTTTAATTTGCTCCTTTTGAAATTATTCTGATCAGTTAGCGCACAGGGCACTGCTGTAGGGAAAAGATTGAATGGGGAACAAAGTGGAATGAGATTTGAAATAATAAAAATAAGGAAAAAACACAGAGGAGAGATTCAGGTACACTTCCAAAATTCTAATGAGCTCATTTGCAGAGCTAAAAATTTCTCAGGGACTCCAGTTGATTCAAAGGGAAATGTATTTAATTTAAAACAACTCACTTCAGGGAGCTCTGCACTGGGATGAAATGTATTAAATAATTGATCAACCAGGGAATAAGAAAGAAGGGGGGAAAAAAAAGAAAAAAGAAGGGAAGAAAAGTACCTGAGTGGCGTGTGACTTGGGAGGTGGCACCTCTACCTGCAGGGTGAGTGACATTCTGAAGGGGGACAGGGTTCCCAGAGCCACCACAATGTACCAAAGGCTTGGTGGCACCAGCCAAAACAGGGACACATCCCTGTACCCCTCCTGCTCTTTACCTCATCCCATTGGAGTGACGCAAGTTTTATTACATTTCCTTCCAGTCTCAAAGTCACAAAGAGATCCTGCGTCCTGTGTGGCCTCTGCTGTGGGATTGGTTTCCTTTCTGCTTCATTGGGTGTTTTACAAAGAGCTCAAAATAAAACAAATATACTTCATCCCTTCTCCTCAGCAGCTCTAAAGGCAAATTACGATGGAGCTGATATGAAAACATACACATTGATATTTTTTCTGTACTGGCTTGAATTTGGATATAGAGTGGAAAACACACATTTAGTGCTTGGCTGGGGCACTTCTGTGCATGCAAACAGCAATTAAAACCTGCAGCCAAATGCCATAATTCCACCAGTGACAGAGTAAATGCTGTTAAAGATGGAAAATGAAAAGGAACTGCAGCATTTTGTAACAGTAATTTTGTTCAGGCTATGGTTGTTCTGAATGAAAGGTAACTTCTAAGTACTGTTCCACTGCACTGAGGCCAGGCTGTGAGTGCAGGAGGCTTCAAAACACAGATGGGCTGCTCTGGAACAGGGATGTGCAGAGCAGCAGGTGTTGGGCTCCATCAGCCCAGCCTGGCCCACGGCCACCAAACACTCCCTCCCTCTCTGCAGAGCGGTTCCGAGCAGCCCCATCCTCCTTGACAGCACTGCCTCTCTGCATACTCTTTTAATTATTTTTATTTAAGTTTATTCCCGTTATTAACCAAACCAGGAGATGGCACAGCCTTCCAGACAGGATTCGTGCTGCCAGCAGCAGGGAGTTGGTGCATTAACATATGACGGAGTTAAGATCCATCTCTTTTCCTGCAGACTTTGCCCACTCCTTATTGGGGAGCCCCCAGACACATGGGCTGGAGAGAGCTCGTGTGAGTGTTTGCTGATGTCAGGAGCAAAAATAAGGAGCAAAGCAGATGGATGCTTTTATAACCTCAAATAATTAAATTAGAGGCAAAAATGTAATTGTTATCCATTTAATTTTCTCTTGACTGCAATATTCCTGCTCCATAAAACCAAATGAGGGAAACTGATACACCTCAGATCATGGCTCTCCCAGCAAAGACTGCTGTGTAAATCAGAAATAAATGCTGCTTGCTTGGAGAAAAATAACTCAAATTTTATAACTCAGATTGTATGGGGCATGGGAACAGACAGAGATGGAACCAGACGTATCATTTTGTTTGTCTTAATAGCAGATGATGAAGCCAGTTTTTAATTAATAGATAAAGAAACCAGGAGGAGGAAGGGGAATAGCTTCACATTGACACCCAGCAGCTTTAGATTGGATATTAGGAAGAAATTCTTCCTGTGAGGGTGGGCAGGCCCTGGCACAGGTTGTCCTGAGAAGCTGCGACTGCCTCTGGATCCCTGGCAGTGCCCATGGCCAGGCTGGACGGGGTTTGAGCATCCTGGGACAGTGGGATGTGTCCCTGCCCATGGCAGGAGGTGGGATGAGATGAGCTTTAAATTTCATTCCAACCCAAATCGTTCTGGGATTCTGTGGTAGTGGCTCAATTTCCACGGTAAGCTAATTGTTGTAATTGCAACCAATTTTCTTTGTATGTAAATTTAATGAAAGACTGTTTTCAATGTTTAATCAGCTCATTATGAGGTTTTATCTTTGTGAAAAGGAAAAAAAAAAAAAGCACGCAGAGACTGGAAACCCCGATGGGAGGAGCCTCTATGGATGGGGCTGAACCCAAGAGTACATTTCATTTCCCAGGGTTGGTTGAGCAGGGGGGACCCCGCGGGATGGGGATGCCAGTGAGGCCGAGGTGAGGAGGGAGCCACGGGGAGGGGGCAGCGAGGGACCAGGGAGCAGCGAGGGGGTCCCACCCCGATGGGTCTGTCTGGGCTGAGGGGTTGGAAATGTCCTCATTATGTGTCTGAACATCTCTGTCAGGCTGTCCCCAGGGACGGAGGTTAGGGAAGGATGCTCTTAGCAGGGGGATAATGAGGTGTGAACTGAGGAATGAAATTAGGCTGGAAATAAAGAAACCGTCTCTGAGCTTGTAGCAGGGTGGGTCTTGGCTGTAAAACCCTTCCAAGAACAATGGGGAGGAAATCCACCCTATTACATCTAAGGTTCGATGAGTTTCCACAAGGACTTGCAGGGAGCAGTGCCCATGGCAGGACAGGGCTGGGCTTCCCCCAGATCTGAGCTCCCAGAAATGGGCACAAAGCAGCGCCAATGCCTGGGGCGGCTGTGCCACATAAAGCAAGTGTGTCACCTAAAGCCTTGCTGGAGTGGGACAGGAGTGTCTGAGCCCTGCAGGCTACAAGGGGATGATGACCCGGGCACCACCAGCTTTGTACAGGGTCAGAAGGGAGAGGTTCCAGGGAATGTTGAGGGAGCTGATGCACATTTTCTGCTGAATGGGACTGCACTGCTCTGCACGGGGAGAAGCCAGATAATAACAAAAATAGTCCCAAAAATTCACCAAAAAACCAACAAAATCAAGACCAAAGCTACCACCACCACCAAAAACCCACCAAAAACCAAACCAAAGAACCAAAGAAAGACAGAGACAGACAAAAATCTTCTTGCACTCTCTAGAAATTATCAGCAGGAAGTACCCTGCGCACAATGGCTTGTGCACTGTGCTCCCTCCTGGAGGGAGCCAAATGCATCCCTTGGAAAAATTATTCATTACATGGAAGTGGACTAACAAGAGGTAGGCAGGACCAATGAAAGCAGTTAGCTGATTATTGTGCTTTCCTTTGCCTGGCCCCTCGAGATTTTCTCATCAATGAATAATTCAACAGCCACTGACACATGAGTAACATCTGACTTGCATTGAGCATCATTCATTAGGAAGAGGAAGAAAACCTCATCTATCTGCCAGCTAAGACCTTGGGAGTGTCCAAGGCCAGGTTGAACACGGCTTGGAGAAACTGTGTGGGAAGTGTCTCTGCCCATAGCAGGAGGGTAGAGCTTTAAGGGCCATTCCACGATTTGATGATGATGCTGGTTCAGTTTCTTGTCCAGGACCTGGAGACACAAAGTGTCCTCCTGTGGGCAGGAGGGGAGCACCATGCCCTGGTCCAAGGAAGTCCCCACCCCATGGAGAGAATTTTGGGACCATTCAGAGCTTGCCACATGTGTCCTCCAGCCTGAATTACCATGGCAGGGATGGGAGTCTGTCCCTCCAAATCTGCCTTATTTCCAGCATCAATCTTTTGGCGTTATAAATCACTGAGTGCTACTCAGAGCTGATAATCAGATTTACTGATGGAGCTTCTCTGTCTCAGAGGTACAACTAATCCCTTTTAATCCTTTTCTTAAACTCTTTCTTACAAGTGCTTGCAACAGACTTTATCTTTCAGCTTTGCATCTAATTTTGGTTTCCAAATGTGTGCATTTTTTTTCCCAGCAAGCATTGTTATTTCTAAATGGCTGAAGTGGAACATGCTTTACAATTATTCCACTGCTCTCCCAGCTCATGCACCATTCTGAAAAATGCATGTAAACATACCAAAGGGGCTGGGAGAGACATGGACATGGAGTTTGGCAGCAGCTTTGCCTTCCTAAAGAGTATCTGTGAACATCTCCTCCTTGCATTCCCACTCCAGTGCCCAGGCACTATTTGGGATGGCTGCAAATTATATAAAAGCCCAGCCTGAGTCACACCAATTAATCTCTGCATCCACAGCCCCACTCCCTCCTCTTGCCTCTCCTGCATGTGGGCTTCCAATCAACCAGCTCAGCCTGTTCCCATAGAAACTGAGCAGAACATCACTACAGAGTCAGGCTGCCAGGGCTTTTTAAGTTCTCACCAGAGCTTTATTCCAACCCTCAGAAAGCCAAGCTGTTTGCTGTGACTGGGGACAGCCACTCTGCCTTGGCTGCCAGTGGAAAATGGGACTCAGCAGCCAACGATCCCGTGCCAGTACCCGGGAAGCTCAGGAGCTGCAGTTTGCTGTCAATATTTGCATCTCATTCATCTATTCCAGCTGCAGATGAGGCAAGAAAGAGAGGAGACAAGAGAGGGTAAAGCCAGGGATGTTTTTTGGCCTATTGGCACCAATATTGGTTCCTTTACCAGTATGTTAAAAACTGTTTTCATCATCTGCTATGAGGATTTTTAAGGTTCTTTCCAAGCCAAACCATTCTATGATCCTATGATTCTAAAACTAGTGAAATTGTACATCTTCTTCCATCTCTGCCTGTTCCATGACTGTGTCCAATCATTGTGTAGGTATGGGCTTGGTGCCAGCTCTTGGAGCAGCAGGAAGATTGGGGCAGTTAAGCCTTTCTGCATCCCACCTCTTCCAGAGCATCCCACCAGGGCTTGAACCAGGCTGGGTCAGCAGCAGCAGCTTCCCGGTGGGGGTTCCAAAGGTCTTTGGAGAAAGGAGATGATGACCACTCACCCAGACCTTCACACAGGAAAATTGAGTTTAAGGCCTCTAGTTAGGGTAACAAGTTCTTGTTAGTGAAGGTCTTTGAGAGATGCTTCTGAAAAATCACTGTCCCTGGGTTCCAGGGGATCCCTCCACATAAATCCAGACAGGGTTACCCAAACAATCCCACTCCACTGGGGAGAGCAGCAAGAAACCAGCAAGTCTCAGAGCTGCATCAGGTAGGAAACCTTAGATCTTCTGCCTGGAGTTTTGGTTTTCCATCTAAAGCTGCTAATATAAATATTTACTGGCAATTTTCCCCATTCTATTAACGACAGCACTTTGTGCAGGCTGAGTTTCTTAAGGAAATACTTTAAAAATCTACTTTATGTATTCAAATAATCTCCAATGCTTTTATTTAATTTTTTCCCCCCCAGGACTGGAGCTCCTGCACATATGGCTTTGCTTATACAACTATTTTGATTAGATTTTACATTTCCATCTGTAATTTATGGTAAATTTCCCACAGATTCATTAAAAAACTCATCCTTTAAATATGTCCTGAATAATCTCTTCCATGCATTTTATGTATAGAACAAAAGCAGGGTGATTCTGTATTTTAAAGGGACACCTACTGATAAGAACACGTTGCAGTTGTAGCAGTTTAAATGCAGGATATAGAAAATGTCTATCTTGTTGGGACCTTAAGTCCCCGGTAAAATGCATTTCAAGGAATCAATCAGTACCAATGTACAAGAATTGCTTTAATAAATCTAGAAGTGTCAGACTCTAAGTGAGTTGCACATTAAATAAAATCTGATTCTTCATTGAATGTATTGATTATTATCATTAAGACCAGATCTGCTCCTCTTGGTGAGCACGGGCTGACAGGATGACAGCACTGCTGAGCTACAGAGAAAGGAGGGTTTGTGTGCAACCTGGGAATCAGAATCCCACAACAGTTTGGGTTGGAAGGGCCCTTAAAACTCCTGTGGTGCCATCCCTTGCCCTGGGAAGCGACACTTTCCACTAGACCAGGTTGCTTCAAGCTTCTCCCAGCCTGATCTGATCTGAAGGTCAACTCCATGCACATCTTCCCAGCTCTGGTTGAGAGCCCAGGGTAAAGCAGGAGCTCACCCCAGGATGGTGGCGATTGTGGGATAGAGGGGATGGCTCACATCTCTGCTCTGGACACAACCCCTGCCCTGCACTGACCTGAACCACCAGCCATGACTGTGGCAAGTTCCTAGTTCATTGCTTGCGCACAGATAATGATTGTAAAATAAAATGTTCAACCCACTGCCCTTGCATTTTCTTTAACTCCTTCTGTGAGTTCAGGACAGATATTTCATATATATTCACCCCAAAAGGCCATTTTCCAAGGGTTTGATGTAAACCAAACTATTCCAATGTCTGATTTATAAGGCATGTGAAGTTTCTAACTGGAAAAAAAAAAGATGATGAATTTCTCAAGTGTCTTGCTGATTTATTTGCCATGTGGCAATTGATTAGTCATGTCAGCAACTTCATAAGTAATACAATTAATTCTGAAGTTATCCTCAAGTTATCCAAGTCCTGTGTCACTGATGAATATGTGATGGGTCTGAGTTATAGGTTGTCTCTGCACTTGACTGACTTGAAATAAGTCACCAAGCTGAGTCATAAATCACAAGAGATGGATCTGAGTACATCGCTGAGTCACGAGCAGATTGTTAGATCACACACATCCTGATTTATGGGCTGGTGAGGTGACCCCTGCTCTGTCTCATGGTTTGGGAGTAAATGTCAAGGTGTAAATCTGAGGTTCCAATATCAAACAGCACCTTCCTTGGGAACATGCAGCACTCACAGGCAGAGCCATGGTGCTCCTGTCACACACAGGAGCACTCTGGAATCAGCACCAACATCTTCTCCTTGCAGAGGAAGAACTCCAGGTGTGCCTCAGGTCTCACTCTCCTCCTGAGGCACCCACTCCATGCCAAGCCTGCCTGGTGCTGGCAGATACCACAGGCTATTAATTAAGATGTCATTTACAGGCCCACTGGGTAACCTTAATTAAACTATAAAATGGCAAACACTAATAAGAAAGATCATATTCCTGGGCGGGGGGGGGGGGGGGGGGGGGGGGGGTGAATCAAGCACATTAACCTCCTGGTGAGGAATTCTTTCTTCATCTGACAGACAGAAGAGACCTCCCAGCTTGATGCACGGTGTCCTCAGGGTCACTGCTGGGCTGTTCATGGGACACGTTCCTCCTGCACAGCTGTGATTCCTCCTGTGGAGCACAGCTCGATGCATAACTCCTGCAGACTTCACACAGGGATGGTCCTTGGACCTTTCCTTGGAGCATCAGACACTGCTTTCCAGGAGCATCAAGATGAGGTTCCTTTCTCCTTGCCCTTCTCCTTTTGAGGATCTTCTCTCTTTTCTGTTTGTTACCCCAGACTGAGGTGGAGTTCAGCAGAAACCCTGAGGATGTACATGGAGCTCTTCTGTTTGTTTTCCTTCCTGTGCATCGCTCCAATGCTGTTACACTAAACACTCATTTCATATTCCCAGGAGGTGAGGGAGCTGCCATGAGAGACACATTTACATCTGTAAACTGCAATCAAAAGTAATTAAACCCAGCACAAATACTGATTAATAGAAGAGAGAATCTGATGTCAAGTCCCATGGCCATATCCCAAATAATAGTGGCTTCTTTTTTAAGACACAGATTTGCTTGTTCTCTTTAATTCCCAACATCTGGTGGCACATCTCCAGCTCCTGGCTCCAAGGCAGCTGTACTGCCTTTGGAAGTGATACAGAGAAAACCATCTGACAGCTAGAGCTCTGCCTGAAATGCAGCTTCTCTTTAAAAACTCACCACTGGGACACTACAATATGACATAAGCTCCATCCTTGTGCTCATTTTGCACCAGGCCACTGGTTTCATTTTATTTCATTAAAGCTTGAATTTATTCCAGCAAAGCAGTCAAAATATTAATTAATAGCCTTGCTGCCTGTAAGAGTCTTGGATTCTTTGCTCCAGGCATCAGCTTTCCAGATGAGGCCTCAAATGGAATAGGTGCTAACAGGAGAGATGAAGGTGCAGAAACAGCTCATACTGGAGTGAACGGCCACACCAACACCTCATCAGCAACCCTGTGGTGAGCACAAGCAACAGGAAAAACCACCTGCACAAGGACTCTGTAGGAAAAGCATAGAGCATGACACTTATTAAACACCTAAAGTATGTGGAGCACTGAGGGGAACTTGGGGAAATGGTTCTCAAGGGGAAAAAAAGCCAGTTTGTTTAAAAAGCAAGTTATTGATTATCGCAGAGAGGAAACAAGCAGAATCATTGGGTGGGGTATGAGTGACGGATACTTCTAGGAATATTGATTTGGAAGTGGTGACTGTGGCATCAATCATCAGCTGTGTCCTGGCAGACATGGACCCACCTGCCTGAGCAGGGATGGGACCCCCAGCACCGTCCTGCCCATTCCCCATGATGGGAGTCGGGGAGGAGCCAGCCTAGGGCAGGATGGCAGGGACAAGGGAGCAGGACACCGGGCAGTCAGTCCTCAGCGCTCCTATCCAGTCCCAGAGGAAGCAGATTAGTTCTCTTTCACTTCCAACATCTGGTGGCACATTTCCAAGTCCTTGCACCAAGGCAGGGATGTAATTAATGTCTGTGAAGAGCCGTTATGACACTGGCTTATCTGGCTTTTCCCTTCACAACGAGTCTCTATGGGGACAGCGCCTGACAGTCAATATTGTCACATCACATGTTATCCACGCTAAAAGGCTACTTTTCCCCGGCAGTCAGTGGGGATTTTATTGTTCAAATAGTGTGAAATCCTTCTTTATGAAGCCACTTGCCTTCTGATCTACAAGAAGGGCCTTTTGCAGCATCCAGCAGTCCCTGTTATCCCCAGTACTATTTTATTTGTTAGAGAGACAGCCTGTTGTCCCCCACCCCAAAGTCCTGCTCCACAGGCGCTGCTCTGGAGGATTTAAAGATAAAGTGAGGGATGCTGCAGATGAAGATTTCCAGGCACTGTAGCTACAGGTTGTTGATCTCTTCATTTCTTGCACAGGATTTTGAAAACATTTGCTGGTGGAAATGAGAGGTTTGCTCTGCTTGCACTTCTTGGGCTCTGCTGTGCAATGTTCCTGATTCAAAGTGAAAGTGGAAAAGCCAAACACAAATAGTAACCAAATATTGAGCAGACCCCAGAGTGCTACGGCTCAGTCCTGCCTTTTCCCAGGAGCTATATGAGTCCTGAGAAGGCAGAAATGGGGCTGAAGTGGGAAGGGTTTCTGCCCAGGGACATCCCTCTGTTGGGGCTCTGCAGGGAAGACACTTGGGTGGGCAAAGCTCTGAGGTCTTCTTGCCATCAGCCAATATCAATCTCCTGACACTGACACCAGTGTTCAGACACCCTGCATGGCGAGGGCATCAGCTCACAGTAATCAGTGTCAGTCTGATCAGATAATGTTGATATTCCACCTGCAGCTCAATTTATTAACCCACTGTTCCTTTCAAACAAAATATCACATTGCTTAATTATGTCTTGGCTAACCGTTTGCAAATGCCACCAGATATGGAGAACATGACACCACTGCCTTTTGCCAGGCACTGGAATCAGACTCTGTGTCACCCTCTGACAGGAGTATTGTAAAACTTCATTAATCAAATTGTATATCAGTCACAAAAACTGAGGAGTAATTTGTCAAAGTCGCATCTGGGCTCAATAACCATGTGGAGATGACTAAGTAATTAATCAATAATGTGTTCTCACCTTTTCATTTCCCTAGGCTCTTGTGACTTGCACAGCAAAAAGACTGGAAAACAATGGGCTGGGTTGTCTGGTGGCTTCAGAAATGTTGGTTGGTGTTTACAGGAGAGTGGATTCAGTCCTACCTTCCTTCCACAAGCCACAAGGCTTTCCAACTCAGAATCAATCACTTTACATCTATTGCTCAGTGTTGGATTCACTGAGCACATTGTTGAACTCACTGAAAACTATGCTAGTAATATTAAATAATTAGTAAGATTAATGCTGTTGCAGAGCTATAACCTGGACAGAGTCCAGATTATTTAGTTATCTTCTGCCTGCTTAAGTAATTTAAATTTTTATTTCCCTGCTATGTAAGAGCAGAAAACCCTGAAGGAAGATTGCAGCTCTCAGCATGGTCATGCATGTACCCAACAGAGGATGTTTCAGAAAGTCACTCCTTACCAGGCAGTCAGTCTCATCTTCCTCCTCCTCTTCCTTTTTGTCCTCCTCCAGGTCAGGTCAGGCAATTTTGTGTGTCCAGAGCCCAGCACTCAGGCCTGTGGTCCACCTGCATTCTGGATGGATTGGGTACTCCTGTGTCCACTGCAAAGCCAAAATTCTCTTCAAAGTCAAAATATTCTTAACTGGATTCACAGATTCAACACACTGGCCTGGAGGGTGGATTCAGTAACTTATGTATGATCCTGGCTTTCTAATCAAAATTTCATTATTATGACTGATTGCAGAAGCTTTTGTATTTTACATTTTGTCTTTGCAGGGAATTTTAAACACTAATTTTGTCCCTTGGTGATGGTGTATGTAATAATCCCTCTGATCCATATTCATGTCCTCCCAGCCTTGCAGTTCCTGCACAGGAATTGTTTTCAGAACTCATAGAAGAAAAGTCCTTACGGAACAGTCCTTACACAATATTTATTATTGTTGTTAATTAACATGGTCTCAGCCTCTGTAATAATCACAGGATTCCCAGTGTATTTAAGTATTATTGTATTTAAATAATTGATTGACTTAGAGCTCACTAATATGAATACATCCAGGAGTGTTTAATAGGATCATTACTTAATCCTGGCTCTGTGCACTATATCATGTTACCAATAAATCATTTATGCACCTCTCTGCCTGTAGGATCTCACTCCTGGTGGCTCAGAGGGCCAGGCTGGGCTGGGAGCATTGCAGAGGTGACAAAAGGGAGGTGGCCAGTCCCACTTCACAGGAACCCTGGCACAGCTGGCTCCTGACACACATGGGGAAGCTGAGACCAGAAAAAGCACGGCATTAGAAGGAAATGGAGCATGTGCTGATTTGTCTGTGTTTTCAGTTAGCAGGCATTTATTAGGGATGTCTGACTTGCTCATATCCAGGTCAGTCTGCTAATGTATTAACCTCTGGTGTCACTGATGTGCACAGGAAAAATTCAAACCACAATTCACAGGGATTTTACAAACTGCCCAAGGCACTTCCTGACCATGCCCAGGACTGGCAGCTGGAGGCACCACTGGTTGCCACCACAGCATCCATCACCCCGACAATGGAGGGGTGCTGAGACTCCTGACTCTGGTGCTCTGAGCCCAACAGCAGGGAATTGGGACCCCTGTGAGACTGGGAACAAGGGGCTGAGATGCCAATGAGACAGAGAAGAGGGAATGGAAACTATCCTGTGATGGGGAGCAGGGGATTGGGGCCCCTCTGAGACAGGGACCATGGTATTGGGAACCCTGTGAAACAGGAAACTGTAGATCAGGACTCCCATGACACAGGAAGCAGGGGATGCTGAATGGGTCAGGAGAGCCAGTGCTAGATCACAGACTGAATGCTTCTGCAAATGTCAGCAAAACCATACACATATTTTCATTTCTACCTATTTGACCCATTAACTAACTGCAAAATTTCTCAGTAATCCCCAGTAGATGAGCATCAGAGCAGACCTATGGTCCAGGCTAATCCCTTTATTATGAAGCAATGCTATGGAAATCAAATATCAGCAGTAAGTCAGGAGATTAACAAGCTGGGAAATGCACAAATTAAATTGCATCCTCCCTCTCTGCTCTGCCCCAGCCAATGACTCTATTTCTGCTGTGGCCACTGCAGCTGCCCCAGCAGGAAAACAAGGCTAGAAATCCCTTTATAAAAATGAGCCTCTATGTAATCCCTGATCCAGGTAGTAAGCAGAGTCTGCCCAGGATGAACTCATGTCCGTGCAGCCTCTCATGTTCTCCTGGGGAGTGGAGACATGATTCTATGATTCTGTGATCTGGCTTTGCCAAGTGTGCAGGGGTCCAGATGTGGAGGTGGACAGGAGAGACACATGGCGCTTGGGACTCCTGAGTTTTCCTGCCAGCTTGGGATGGGAGTCAGGGATGGGGTTTTGACTGCAGCAAGATGGGACATGGGCACTGCTCTCTGGTGCAGTGCCACCTCTGCAGCTCTCCCCTGGCTGTCCCATGTCACCTGCCTCAGCGTGGAACAGACGGACTGACCCTGGACAGAAGAAAATTGCAGCCACAGAATCGTAGAACCATGGAATGGTTTGGATTAGAAAGAACCTCAAAGACCACCTTGTTCCACCCCTGTCATGGGCAGACACCTTCTACCAGACCAGATTGCTTCAAGGCTCGTCCAACATGGCCTAGAACAATTCCAGGGATGGGGGAGTCACAGCTTCTCTGGGCAACTGGTGCCAGTGTCTCACCATCCTGATCAGCAGTGACTGCTCCAGGACCAGATGGATCCATGAGTTCTGCATGGAGGGTTGTGCCAGAGCCTCTGGAGAGAGCTGGTGTTTCCCAGGCAAGTGACAGCAAGGGCCAGCATTCCTCATCCACACCAGGAAAATGGTGGGGCTCTTGGCACTGTTATGTGCAGGGCCAGGAACTGGACTCAATCATCCTTGTGGGTCCCTTCCAGCTCAGGATATTCTATGATCCCCAAGGATCCTCCTGGGGCCTGTCAGGAGTCAGGCTGCCTGCAGCAGGGCCAGCTCTGCCCTGGCCCAGCAGCATGGTTTCTGCCCTGACTGTCCTTATTGCACAGCAGCATCTGAACAAATATTTTATTCATTCCCTTAAGAACCTCTCCACAAATGCACATTTGAATAAAACATGAGGATGCATTTTTGGAAGAGTCATCTAACACTTCAAACAGCCCCATTGCAGTGTATTAACCAGAGAAAAGACTGTGCTGTTGTATTTCCATGCAAGGCAGTGGGGAAGGTGCCCATGTCCCTATGGCCACCTGTCCCCACATCCACAGTGGCAGCTGTGAGTGCTGGAGGGATGGGGCAGCATGTCTGGATGCTGAAGCCATTTGCTTCACATCCCCGAAACAGGGATATATCTACTTACAAAAAAGCCAGAGAGGAAAAAAAAAAAAAAAAAAAAAAAAAAAAAAAAAAAAAAAAAAAAAAAAAAAGGTAGAGTTTCCTAGTGAAAGGTATTGGCAAAGTAGAAAGAAACCTGACTCGCATGCTCATGTCCAAACAAATGAGTACCAGAACAGCCACACGCACCTGCCACCTCTGTGAATTCTGTGAGCTGGACAAGACAGATTCTGCTTCTCTGATAAGCCAGTTCCAGGTTTCTCCATTCCTGAGCACAGCACAGGAAATGCACGGCGATGTTTTTGCATAGCTGAGGTGGTTCTAACAAAAACCTTTCTACTTTTGGAAAAGACAATGCTTTTCTTGTTTGAATTAATTGAAAAGCAGCAATAAAGTAAACGGGGAGAGAGGAGCAAGCAGAGCAACTGCTCCACAGGAGAGTGGAGGGGGCAGAAGTTAAAGGGAACAGGAGCCAATTAAGCCTGAGAGGAGGAAATTTAGCACACTTAAAGAAAATGTTCCTCCAACCCTAAACTGGACTTGAACTCATCAGTGCAAGCGGCCACTGACAGTAGGTTGCCTAGTGAGATTCCACCAGAGCAACACTTGCAAAAGTCACAAGGGTGGCACTAGTTAGAGCAGCAAAGCACCAGGGAAGGAGAAGCGGCTTTTGGGGAAGAGGACAGACCAGACGTGGCCTGAATGCACCATGGCTGGGTGAAGGAAAGGGCACCAAAGATGGGACCCTTGGAGGCATCACATGCTCCTGCAGTGACACAGAGTTCACCACCCAGGAGAGCTTGGACAAGGTGAAGTCCCTGTGAACAGCATCCCTTGTAGAGCTGTTCTGGAATGGTTTGGCATCACTGCTGACAGGTAGCATTGATTTATAAAGCAGAAATAAATGAGCCTGCTCTGCAATTTCACTAATTTTGTCTCCCATTTCTATTTGCCATCTTTCAGCATAATGCTGGGTGGTTAATTATGTTTCCATCGTATTTCTCTGATAATACTGCACCTTGTACTGCTCAAAGGGTTTCATTTTACCTTTCATTTCACCTCCTAGCACTGCTCTAAATTTAGTCAGCTTGTAATTTGGGGGTATTTTATGCATTATGCTTTTAGTATTTGTAGGTAAAATGGAATCCTTGTCTTTTAATTCACTCTCTAATAATTCTCCACTAAATCTTAATACAAAAGGCTTTTTTTTTTCCCTGAAGACTAATTAAGTGGGGTGTAATTATAATACCCAGGGAGATGATATTGAAAGTACGTTAACTGTGATAGTTTCCTCTGGCTAATCACTCCTCGGGCAACCTCAAATCTCATCAGTGCAAGCTCCCAGTCAGTTACTGCACAGATCTGCCAAGATGGAACATGGCATAAACTTCCTCGCCGAAAGGGGGCCTTGGGCAGGGTGGATTTGACATGAGAATTTGGGATCTCCAAGGTGCTGATGCAGCTGCAGGGGCTGATTTGTGCTTCAGGGACCAGCAGTGTGGTCACATGTAGAGAGAAGGGATCAGGATGTCACTGGGGACCATGCAGGTGGCATTGTCCCACTGAGGCAGTGAAGAGACAGGGCATCCAAGTCCTTGCTTCACCCCAGAGATGTTCCCATCACCATCATCCTCTTCCTTGGTTTATTCCTCCTGCTAGGACTGTTTGTCTGCCAGGCCAAAGGAAAATATTGCAAATACAGGGAGTGGAAGAAGGACAGAGGGCCAGAAGCTGTGGCAGGAGCATCCTTCCCTGGCTGCTCAGAAGTCAGGGATAACACCAGCAGTCCTGCAGGCTGGAGTGTTTTCCTTGGAAATGCATTTACCTGCCAGAAGAGCAGCAGCAATTTGCAGTATTTGTGTACTCTGGTGGTGTGGTAGCAGCGACGTCAGCACTCAGCACAGACACCAAGAGACTATTTCCTCACTAAACTGTGGACTGCAGTAAGTGAAAAATAAGCTTCAAGGGTACCTATTATGCAGACAATAGAATGTTTTTATATCAATGTAGATGTCAAGCTCAACAATTCCACAGATGGGATCCTTCACGTTATGAGCCAACTATGAAAATGCTCAGCCAAGCAGGGATGCTCCCATCTACAGCCTGGTGTTTGCTACTGGAAATAACAGATTCCCACTCTGCATTGGAGTTGTCAGAGGGGACAGGACTCTGGGTGGGGACCTTACAATCACAGTCTGGCCTTGGGTTTGTGACATGGCACTGCAGCAGTGGGGGGTCCCACACGGAGGACGAGGGACAGGGCAAGAAAAGCTCCCAGCAAAGCCTCCTGTAGAAATTGATGCACTTTCCTTTAGGATCACTATGAGCTAAAGAGCCTTTGCTGGCCACAACAGACTTTCAGCTCTCCTCCATTGTACAAGCTGGTTGGAATTGGAATGGCCAGGGCAGAGTTCCCAGCCCCTTCACCTCGGATTCAGCAGCATGAGAAGCACTCCCAGAGCCTCCCTTTGCTGCTGAGTGAAAAGATCTTTTGCAGAGATTAAAATGAATTTATTATTTCACAGTCTGGTATTTACATCACATCTGGAGAGGGTATTACATACCCCATTACAAAAAGTCTCCATAATGAGTCCTGTGGTGGGAGCCAGGGCAGGAGGCAGATAGCAGCAAACACACCAGTGACCCCCTCACTGCCATGGCCCCACAACCATCCCCAGCTCCTCCTGCACCTGCACAGCCCCTGCAGGCTCCCAGAGCAGTCCCAGAGCAGGGCTGGAGGTGTTGATCCGACAGCCCCAGGGTCCCAAGCACCTCTGACACGGGGAGGACAGAGCTCACATTCTCCCCCACTGTGAGTTGCTGCTCCACAGGAAATTGTGTGTCCTGGAGAAGGTCATGAGCTCAGGGCCAGGAGGTGGTACATTTTTCTTTATTGTGGATTACTGCAACAAAACCTGGTTCAGTCTGAGGCCCTGTCTGGGCATCTGCATGCCCCACACACCCCAGAGCCGCAGACAGAGAGATCCCCTCACACAATTCTGAAATTCAATTGCAAAAGCAAGCAGAAACTCAGTGCCTGGGACTTGCATGGTGGAAAACATTAAATTTGTAACCTGATTGATGCAATTACTGAGGAAGGAGAAACCAGCAGCATGCGCCATGGTGACATCTCACCATCCCTGGGGGCTAGGGAAAGCCCAGGGCTCTGAGGGCAGACCAGTGACTCGGGATCAGGCTGGAGCTCCATGGAACCCCAGGGCCAGAAGGAACATAGGGAAGGGTTTCACATAACCATTGACTTCCCAGTTCCTGACTGCAACTTGGATTCAGCATCTCGGGAGATAGGGAAAGGTGACTCACAGCAATGATTTCAGCTATTCAAGATATTCAGCTATTAAAGCCCATTTTGGGGGCTTGCTGCCTCTCTGTGTCTGTACTGTCAGCAGCTCTTACATGGTGGTAGTATTTTATTTAGGAAGATTGGAAAACGAGCCCATTTCTTTGTTGGTGAGTGTGTCCACAGCAAAGGAGGAAACCGTGGAGTGACGGGATTCTGGCAGCTGCACTGGGCTCCTTGCCTGCGGCCTCCAGGGACGCTGGGGCTCAGCGGATGCTCTGATCCAGTTGCTGTTACAGTCCTGCTGACAGGTGCAGGATGGGAGCCCTGGAGCATCCCACGCTGCAGGAACTGGGCCACATCCTGCTGTTCAGGGGGGCACCAGGACCCAGGCCAAGGCTGGCCAGCCAGTGCAGAGCTGCACGGAGGCTATCGAGTGACCTGTGGAGGACAGGAGAAGTTACCCAATGCATCCAGCTGATTCCCCATTCATGAATTATTGGCAAACAGCCTCAAGAGGTGCAAATAAGATTTGATCTTTCATTTAATGGAGTGGCCATTCCAAATGTCGCCTTATGGATGGTTTGTGATTTCTGGGCTCTGGCTGCAGCTCCCACTGAAGTCTGTCTGCAAAGGGGACTGAGATGCAAATCCAGCCCTTTGGCACCATTCCAAAGCCACTAAAGTCACATAAAATTACCAGAAGTCCTTTTCAAAACGTGGGTCTGTGCTTCCAAACTGCCACCTCTCTAAGGAAGGGCACAGCACCTAAAAAGAGGTTGGCCGTGGAGGGATCTGCTGGATGAGGCAGGAGAGCAGAAGTTCCTGAGTCCTCTCCCATTCCAGATGGGAATGGTCCCAGTGAGAATTAAAGACAGCAAAGCCAGACAGAGGCTTTGGGCTAAGTTAGCAGCTGAGGGAAACCAACCAAAAAACACTAAAAGGAGAAAAAGACAACCAGCTCAATGTAGTGCTGCAGTTACTGGTCAGTGACGGATGTTCAGGGCTGAAGAAACCTTTTTGGATGTCCATAAAAACACTTCAGCATTAAAGTGCTTTCTATGCACAAAAATAATAGCAGCAATGAAAAAAAATCCCGACATTGCTTAATACAATAATTTTGTGGTGGGGGATGTGGGGTGAGGAAAATGAAAGCATAAGGAATAATTACACTCAACAGTAGGAACAATGATTACAAAATTATGCAACTGATTAGCCATGGCATATATGTAATTACTAATGAGTTTGATAAAATTTTAATTACACCTTGTTCCTTGGGGGATTCAGCAAGCCATGAAAATAATAATCATGTAGTGCTCTGTCACAAATGACTGCCTCAGACGGGGAACAGGGACAGATTCAGGGCTGTGCCACTGGACTGGGAAGGACAACCTGCTGCCCCGGAGCAGTGAGTGGTGCTGGGGAGCAACCTGACACTCTGGGAGCCCTGGGATGTTACAGAGACACGCCTAGGATGTTTGCTCAGGGGTTGAGCCTCCCAGCAAGAATTATCAATTGGAAAAGCTGTGGGATCCATTCAGGGTTGTGGTATGCCTGCCAGCCCCTCCAGCACCAGTGACAAGTGCACAGCCCAGACCCTCTGCTCTGTTTTTGTGAGTCCTTGTCAGTGTGTGCCCTGAAGGAGCTGGAGCTTTCTCCTTCCCCACAGAACTGTGGGTGCTCTTGCCCCAGGCTGGGGAAGGCACAGTTGGATTCCCCCCATCACCTGCTGGGGATGTACCTTGGTCGTCTTCACTTTGTTGCCACTGCTGCAGCTCCATCCTGAGAGGTCAGGCAGCACTTTGCATTCCTCCCCGTGGAGACACGGCTCCATCTGGCACCACCACTTCTGCAGCACAATGGAGGCTGGGGGAGAGCAGGGGATCAGTGGCCAGGCTGCAGCACAGGGTGTGGAAGAGCAGCTCTGCCCACCTTTGGGTGACATCAGGAGATACAGCCCCTCTCTCCAGCACACCTCACATTGAGGAGCCCTGGACAAGGAGCTGCTGGTCACCTGCCTGGCCTCACCTGACTCAACTGCTCTACCTGCCTCTGGAACACCCTGTTTTCACCCACAACCCAGGAAAAAAGTGCCCAGTGTCCTCTCTCCCAGAGAGAGCAGTGCTGTTCAATAACCTGTTTCAGGCTCCACTTACAGAGCAAAGGGATTGTCTCCTACCACTCTGCTCTGTTAGGGTCTTATGATTCATGCCTCCAGTTTGGGCAACCAGAGTGGGCTCTCTTATATTTGGGAACAATATGACCTGAGCAGCTGAGGACAACAACCAGATGTGAAGATGAGGTCAGGGATTGGAAAGGATGGGGTTGCACTGTGGGGTACTCACCGTCCACGCAGGAGGGAGCTGCCCGTGTCGTCCCTGCCACCTGCCCCGGGAAACAGGAGCATTTCACAGTCTGGGAGCGCTCTTCGATCTTGTTCCTATTGCAGCACCGGTGAGCAGCGATGACTTCGCACGTGCCGGGCTCTACGTGCACTGGAGGAGGAGAAACAGCCACCATCAGACCTCAGAGGCCTCAGGTCATCTGCTGCCCAGTGCCTTGAGAAGACCCTCGACCACCTCCTGCCCACGGCCCTGCTGGTGTGAGCAGTGACAGGGACAGGAGAGCCCAGTACACGCAGTGCTGTCCTGGCCTCTGGAATCACCCCCGGGCTGCTGGTGACACACAGGTGCCTGGGCACAGCATCTTCCCAGCCCACCTGTAAGGAAAAGTGGTGGTTCCTGCTCTGCACCTCTGGCATCTGAGCTCTTACTCCTGATGGCCCTCACTCCCATCCTGCCCTCCAAAATTCATCCCCTCTCGCCAACGCCAAGCCAAGAGCTTTATTCAAACTAATGAACTCATTAGCTAATTGCAGCTGATAATGAGATGCACTTTGTTACAAGAGGGGATAGTGCACTGTGCTGCTTTTGGCTTCAAGCAGAGCATCATCACCTCTGACCCCAGCTACCATAAATGCCTCCACCTTGCCATCACCCACCCTCTGCCTGGAGAAGGAAGGATCAGGATGGTGTTTCCACCCTGCAGCAGCAGAGAAATGTCACGGTGCTGATCAGCAATCCAAGCTGCTCTGCTGCTCCCCTCCTAGTGTCATTAAAATATTAAGGAAAGTAGAAAACCACTGTGCTGGCTGATCACCTCTGGGATCAGAGTTTAGAGCTGGTCAGCATCTCAAATCAGTGCTTTGGCTGGGTAATGGCCCGCATAAGCACAATACAAATCAGCCAAAAAAGGGCTGAGAGACTTCATTCCCATGACCCCAGAGGTCCCTGCAGGTCCTGCTTAATGAGCACTGGAGGAGCAGCGCAGAGCCACACACAGACATGCCCTGGGTACGCGAGCAATGGGCTCCACAGCTCCCTGCAGCTGCTTCTCCTTCAGCTGAGCAGCAGGAAACTTGGAACAAAATGCATATCAGATGGATGGTGTGTTTAACACCGACAGCAGGAAACCTCCTGAGAGCCTGGGATAAGTTCCAGAGCTTCTGGCATGCTTCTCCCTCCCATTTAAGTGGTATTTCCCCACTGCAACCCTTTTTAAAAAGACACAGCTTATCTTGTGGAACCATAAAAGAACTCTAAGAGCAAAAGGCTTTTGAATCCTGCATGCAAAAATAAAATAAAAATGCTGTCCTACTCTGGTTGACCTTTAAATGAGCAGCAGAACATGGGATTTTTATGGCATAACCTGAATTGACACATTTTGAGTGTCTCAGGGAGTGTGGGCACAGCTCTACATGTTCAGTGTAAAATATTGCTTGCTGGTGGAGAGCTACAAAATGAAGAGAAGTTGTATGCATGTAAGTGGCAGGCAATGCCCAGAGAGCCTCATTTCCCAAAAGAAAAAGTCCCAGCTGGCTTAAATGCCTTTTACTTCTGCTTCAGGTTGAGTGATGAACATAAATAAGGATAAAGACAGCCCTTTGATTATCAGCATTAGAAGGTGCTGGGGCCACCTTTGTGGGAATTGGGTCCAGACATTCCAGCCTTGCTCATCATGAAGACCTCACCACGTTACACAGGGGATTAAACTGCTGGTGAATCATTCTTCACCGAGGACTCTCCTATTCCATTTCCAAATGACCATGCTTGATCCATGTGGCTCTTTAAATCCAACCACATTCTGTAGGAAGCAGTGCTTTGCTTGGGCAGAGCAGCATCTCCTTGTGCTGGGCAGGCACAAGGGATCTCAGGCACATGGTATGTTTTGTGTGCAGGGCCAGGAGTTGCTCTTAATGATCCTTGTGGATCTCTTCCAACTCAAGATATTCTACAATTCTATTATCAGACCTGGTTGCCACAGGGAGATGTGTCCCTGGCCTTGGACACCTCCAAGGATGGGGTACCCAGGGTTAGGACAGGGGAAAGGCAGGTAGCTGCTGACTGACTGGGTGAGGGAGTCACTCCGGAAGATGTGCTGTGGTTTTAAGCAATGTGGGTGAGGATTATAGGATTAGAACTGCTTTAACTGTCAGGCAAAAATGACAGAAATAGGACAGGGTTAGGTGTGGGGTCAATCAAGAGCATGAATGGTTTCAAATTAACCTATAAATGCCCTTTCCAAGCAAAGACATGAAGCAGACAGCAGGTGCCCTAGGATCCAGGCATTTGCCTATGCTGCAGGTTGCACAGCTCTGCCAGTAACTTCAGTAACACCAGTACCACCAGCAACACCAGCATCCACCTCCCCATATGTCCTCCTACCACGCTCCAAGGATCTTTCCCCCCTACCTGAATGACTTCTGTGATGATGTGTGGAGGCCAGAGTCAGTCGTCCCCACAGCGTGGTAAGGCAGAGGCTGAGCACGAAAACCCATTTGCTCAGGCTCTGTATATCTCTCTCACTCATTCTACCAAAAAGAAGAAGAGATATGTGGAGGAAGAGGGACTGAGGAGGGCTGGGAGGTGCAGAGCCACTCACCAATGTTCCTGCACGCAGTGGTATGACTCCTGGACATTGTGAGCACTGAGGTGTCCTCACAACTCTGAGCTGTGGGAACATGGCCCTGGGAGAGGAAGGGATTCACCCACCACCCTCAGATGACCTCAGAATTCAGCAGCAGCATAGGCCATTGCAGCAGGACAGAAAGAGATCCCACCAGCAGTAGTACAGGTGAGTGATGATTACCTTTTACTGGGGATTCACGCTCACATCTGTGCATCTGCCAACCTCAGGTGGGTCAGAAGCAGACATCAGCACATCTGAAAGGAGAAAGAAGGACATGGGCAATGATACCAGCCATCAGTAAGCCACTGTGTCCCTGTGAGTGGCTGGAGACACCTGGGAATTTCACCAGCCCCACTTCAGGACACACACTCTCAGATACATAAGCATGTGCCCATCACACCACTGAAACTTCTCCAGGAGCTCGGCCTATAACCCTATTCACCCCTTTGAACAGCAGGACCTGCAGAGCTGCTCCTGATTTTTACTGCTGAGAGCACAAAATCAGTTCCTCTATAGTAGGTTATTCAAGCAGATGACAAACACTAAATGCACACCCAGTGTGTGTGGGAAGAGCCAGATAGATCAGCAGAGAGTCATTTCAGGTTCTGCCTTTTTTGTGCATGGTTACGTGCTGTTACTGTTCTAGTGTTACTGAGGTCCCTCGCAGTGATGCCCAAGGCTTGGCATTTGCAAACCACTTGCTGCCAGCACCCCACAGGAAGCCGAGGAAGGGGGCAGCTGATGGCCAGTGGGATATCCAGCTGATGGCCAGTAGGATATCCAGCTGATGGCCAGTGGGATATCCAGCTGATGGCCAGTAGGATATCCAGCTGATGGCCAGTGGGATATCCAGCTGATGGCCAGTAGGATATCTAGCTGATGGCCAGTGGGATACACAGAGCCCATGGCAGCACCAGGACCTGCAGTCTGCTCTCCCAGGGTGTCACCTTCTTCTGGGGCTGTTCCTTCTTCCAGGCCAAGTTCATGCAACCACACCCTCAAAACTGCATCAGCCACCTCTGGACACACAGATAACCACTCTTGGCACCACGCTGGCACCACTCCCACTCCATGCAGCATGTGCTGGGAAGAAGCCAAGTTTTACATCATCTAGACTCCCCAGGGAAAAATGTAAATCCCAAAAGGGGATTTTTAACGTATTTTACAGCTGAGTTCTTTAAATATGTTCTCTTCACTCTTTACAGCCACAGCCCTTCAGATGGAAGCAGCTCCAGGTGCAGGCAGCAGCACCAACAGCGACGTCACCACTTGCATCTGCCAAGTGACACGGTGACCTCCCAGCCTCCATCATCACCTTCTGGGTCTAACCAGGCCCAGCAAACAACCACGTCCTCCATAAAGTTTGCTGGATCATACCTCATTAACAAGACACTACAAAGACAAGTGGGGATGACACTGAGGTTGGGGAGTGCTGCCAGAACCAGCCCAGGTGCCAGGGGTACCCCTGCCCTGTGCCAAGCTTGCATCCACAGTCTCCTCCATGGGCAGTGCAGAGTTCCAGCAGTGCACTGGACAAACCCACACCTCTCAGAGAAGAAATCTTCAATTTTCAACCATGTTTGAAATTTCTATCTCCTCTGGACTATGAGACAACGAAACAAATTCCTCTAATGAAGAGCCAGGACACAATATGCTGACATTTTTAATCAAAACAAAGTGATTTGAAGTGGTAAAAAGGGCATTTCTTGTTTTGAAGCATTTAAAAATGAATTGTCCTGTTTTAAACTGACATTTCAAAATGAAAAATGCTTCATTCTGAAGTGATGATTTAAAGTGATATTTTGCACTTTGATTCTCCCATCTGGAAAACAAAAATCAGAAAATGTCATTAAAAGTGTTGACATTTGCCCAGGAAAAAAAAACAAAGGTATCTTGACAAAAGGACATATTTTATGGTACAAAAAGAATTTAGAGGTAGGGAAATACTTCTAATTAATGCTGTGGGATGGTCAGCTTAGCCAGGACCAGACTGAAGAGTGGCTGGCAGCATCACCCTTGCTGTCCTGACTCCACCCCTGCCCTCTGGGTGATGAGGGGCTGCTCCTGCTCCAGCCCTTCCATTTCCAGAAAGAATCCAGTATGACTCAATGTGCAAGAAAACCGTTGCTTCTCAAGGTGATGTGATGGCACTGAGAGACTCTCTCCTGAGACTCTCTCACCATATTTAGGTGATCTCTGGTGCTCCCAGAATATGCTCTGCATGAGGCTTCTCAGAGGGGGATCAAACAACAGCCGCTGCTGTTGGAGTCCTTTTGGAGACGTGACAGCCCACTGTGTAAATACTGATGTCAGTTTAAAGCATGCACTGTTTGCTCAGACATGAAGAAATGTCACATATTTGCTCAACGACAAAACAAACAGCTCTGGCAGAGCTGCTCAGTCCTTCACCTGAATCCAGAGGCAGCGTGTGCCACAGCACTGCACCCAGCCAGGAGTGAGGCCTGTGCCCTGTCACCCAGGGTCACCCTGCCCAGCCATCCTGCACCTGCACACTGCAGGAGCTGTGTCCCAGCTGGACAAGCACACAGCTGTCTTGCCCCATGGTGTGGCATGTCCAGCAGCCCAGATGTGAGGACAGCAGACACAATGCCAGTGCAATTTTTGTGAGTGGGTCCCCAGTGCCAACGAACCTCCCATGCACCTTCCAGCAGAGCAGGCAGGTCCCCACCAGGAGACACTGGTTTCCTGGTTGCTGCTCCAGCTCTGGCTACCTCTTCACGCAGGGAGCACAGCCCAGCTCCCAGGCACCAGGCACAAGCCCCCCAGCACACACCAGAGTCTCTCTGGAGGAGCCCATCTCCAGCTCCTGCCTATGGGACCCTCCAGGCCATGTGAGGTTTCCAGGAGACATCCCTAAACCTCTCAGCTGGACCAAAAACCAAGCACTCCACTGGCCACTCCATCCCACAGAGGACAGCAACACTCTCCCAGCGCAAAGTATATTTAGCTCGGAAAGGCCGAGCTGTTTGCTATAACCAAGGAAGTATAAATAAATGACAGTGTTATCAATAATGCAATCCACACTGTCCATGCCATACTCTGAAGGGAAAGCACTGAGCTGAGCAGAAGCCATGCTGGTGGCTGGGAGAGCACACGTCGTTCAAGGGAGCACAAAGACAAGGTGCATCCCAGTGCTCCATGCTCTCAGAGCTCCCACCCATGCCCAAACTCCCATTAGAAAACACAGCTCCGCAGAAATTGCTGTTTTGACAATTATCAACCTCCAGTGTCCTGAGATTACAACTACAAATGTTTGGCCTGACTTGAGATTTTTCAGCCTGGAATGTCAGTGTAATGAAGAGTGGTGTTCTGGCATGTCAAAACACTTAATTTTGACTGAAAATCTTGGTATTCGCCAATCTGTTATGTACTTTTTGGAATTTTTTGGATTTTTTCATTAACATTTTTTAGCCACTTTTGCCTTTTGGGTCTGAGCTGGGACCTGAAGGAACTGTCAAGTTCCCCAGTCTCTCAGACTATCAATCCCAGTTGCAACCAGTGTGTCAAGAGATGATGGTTCCTCTGTGTGGGCCCATGTCCCTCCCTGCAGGCACATGTGGGCATGGGCCATCAGCCACATGGGAGCTTCATCGGGGTTCTCCAGCACAGACACACTACAGGAACAGCTCCCTGCTGTCCTCCCAGACAGTGACCACTGCCTGACACAGGAGCTATGGACATTTTCCTTCTCCTCCATTAAAGCCACGTGTGGGACTGTGAACCTTCAGCCAGGGTCTGCAGTTTGCTGGAGCACTGCCCAGTGCCCCACAGTGATAACGTCATGCCAAATTATGCTCCAAGTCCTGCCAGTCTGAAGCACTGTTTGCAAAAGTCCGTGTCAACTAGATAATCAGCAGAAACAGCCCAAACCTCAGCTTCATCCAGCGCCAGGATTGTTCATACAGCATCTCACCTGTGCAGGCTCTTTGCTGGGGTGTGGGTGTGCCAGATGAGCTCTCCCAGGTAAAGGACACCCACACACTGAACAGCCCCCCAAGCCTCTCCCTGGAGTAACAGGGATGGCTCATGAGCAGAAGGAGAGTCCTGATTCCCTGCCTTGGCACCCATGGCATGGACAAACTCATGACTCCGGAATGGGACTGGTGCTGTTCACACTCTCCCCTGGGCCGCTGAGCCTCTGCTCGTGGTGATGGGACCGTCTGACCCATGGCCATCCACTGGGGCCACCTGAGCCGGGCTCACACTCTGTCCCTGGAGCCACCTCTCTGTGCCACTGCCCCACTCCAGCCTGTGCTGGCCAGAGGCAAACCCGGCCTCCAGGAGGAGCTACAGCAGGGAGGGAGAAAGTAGAGGAGGATTAAAGCCCCCATCCGATCCTGTCCTGCTCAAGGTTTTGGCCACAGGGACAACTCGTGCTGAAGGCAGCAGCAGTTGGGATCCACGGCCCCTTCTGGAGCAAAGGAGCATCCTCGTCTGCAGAATCTGCGGTCTCTCCAGCAGTGCTTTGCCTCCCAGAAGGCGAGCAGCTTCGCAGTGCTGGCAAAACATCATCCGTGAGGAGCCCAGCCCGGAGCCGCTGGCCGGACCCGGCCCCGCCGGACCCGAATCCCCGCCGGGGGCGGGCAGGGGCCGCGGCTGCTGCCGGAGTCACCGCCACCGGAGCGCAGGGCAGAGCAACTCACTGCAGGGCCCTGCCGAGCCCCGCACGGCCCCGAGGAGCCCCGGGGAGCGACAGGGACCGGGACAGGCGGGGACCGGGACAGGCGGGGACCGGCAGCGGCGGCCGGGTGGAGCCGGGAGCGCCGGACCCCCGGCGGAGCCCTGGACGGTGCCGCCGGGGCTCACCGGCCGATCCCACCGGATCCCCGAGCCCTCAGGGTTCCTCAGCCCTCGCCGGGACTCGGCGTCCCCTCGGAGCGTTCGGAGTCGCCTCGGGGGCGCCGCCCCGTCCCCCCCGCCAAACTTTCCGTACGTACCTGGTGGTGGCCTCGGTGCGGGCGGGGGCGGGCGCTGCCCATGGCCGGGGGTCGCTCCGCTCCGCTCCGGGGGCCGCGGGGCATCGCCGGGCACGGCGGCGCGGGGCTGGGCGGGGGCGGCGGGCGCGGGGCCGAGCGGAGCCCGGCGGGGCCGGGGCCGGCGGGAAGGGGCGCAGCGCCGCCTGCTGCTGCTGCCGCTGCCCCCGGCCCCGCGATCCCGGGCTGGCACCGGCACCGGCTGCGCTCCGAGCCGCCCCCGCCCGCCAGGCGCTGCCCCGCCCCGCTCAGCCCGGCAAGGCGCTCGGGGAGGGGGAACGGGCAGAGAGAATTTACCGGAAAAATTATTTACACATACAACCCCTTACCCCCCGCCAAAAAAAAACCCCCAAAAACCCAAAAAATACCCCCCCCAAAAAAACAACAACAACAAAAAAAAACCCCCAAAAAACCCCCAAACAAACAAAAAACAAAACAAACAAAAAAAACCCACACACAAAAAAACCAAACACACACACACACACAAAAAACCCAACCAAAAACCAACCAAACAAACAAACAAAAAACCCCCCAAAACAAACAAGCAAACAAAAAATCCGCCCCTCCAAAAAAAAAAAAAAAAAAAAACCAACAAAAAAACAAAAACCGGGGGTGATGGCCCCGTGAGCTCCGAGGGATATGGAATGGTGCAGGGATGGATGGATGGGTGGATGGATGGATGGATGGATGGATGGATGGATGGACGGACAGCCAGACTGATTGCTCGCCCTGGCATCCTCCTTCTCAAAGGATGAGCCTGGTCACAGCTGATTTACCCAAAAATTAATTTCCCCCGCCAAAAACGGTGTGGTGGTGGCTCCGCTAGCACGGAGTGGCACTGAATGGTGTGGGGATGGACAGACAGACAGACGGACCCACTCCTGCAGCCCTCTTCTCCTCAAAATGTGTGACTGGCTTTGGTGTCAAGCCACCAAAACTCAGCTTTCCTGGAACTGAAACATCGGGCTCTGCAGGAGACTCCCCCTGACACAGGGGATTGCAGCATCTGGGACCACAACACCAACCTGGGCCACTTCTTTCCCCAAGGCAGCTCCAGGCTTGTCTAGAAAACCTCTCCTGGTGTGTCCCCAGGGCACAGCTTGCATGGCTGTGCTCGAAATAGGCAGCAACAAGCTTTAAAACACCAAACAGCAAAAGCAAAGGTTAAATTTTCGCAATTGTCACCGGGAATTAGACCTGCAACCTCAGCACAGCTGAGATGAGAGGCTGAAGTTACACGCACTCATTTTTGTTGCTTTGTTCAAACCCGTTTGCACGTTGATGAAAGCCTTTGGTTTCTGAAGACAGCTCACTGCTCGCTCCTGGGCCTTCCACCCCACTGCTCAGCTGAAAGTGTGGAATCATTTCCAGGACCAAGCTGAGTTACGGGTGAACAGCAGCTGTTCAGAGGAACATATGTGGGCAGGTTGTAAATTTCCCAGCCATTTGCTTTCCGTGGGATCCCAAAGGCTTTGTGCATCCCCTCTCCCTCCCCTTGGAAAGGGCCTGCTGTGAGTCCCAGGCAAGTGCCACATTGGGGCAGCCTGCCCAGGGCACCAGACAGGGGGCAAGGTGGATGCCCTGGGGTGACCCACCAGTCCTGGGGGACCCACAGCCCCCAAAATGCACATGGGCATCCAGGGGAGAGTACCCCAGCCCCTGACAAGAATAGGTTACTTTGCTATTTTGTCCTAGGAAACTGAGTTCCTTTTCCCCTTTTATAGAGTCAAAATTGCCATATATTAAATTCCAATTAGTTAGACTTGGTGACTCAAAAGAAAAAGGAAAAGCTCTATAAGATTAACCCAAACCCCAGTAATAAGATATTAAGGAAATACAAGCATCTCGTTCTTCAGATCAGAGGGTTTCAATAATAATGACAAAAATCAATATGAAACTAAATTGAATCTGCTGTTTATATTCATCAGGTAATTTGATTAGGAGCCTGCCAATGCAGGTCTCTAGTGCTGTGATAAGTAAATACAAACATACTACTTTCAGATCACAAAGTTTTAGTGGAATGATCAAGAGCAAATTAAATCAAAGCTATTTTCCACACCAGCCAAATTCCAATTAAATTAGGCCAGATTATTTAATAAGGAAGCCTACAAAAGTCCAGCTCTTTATTGATGTAATGATACAGAAATATACACTTGTTACTTTCCAGATCACAGCATTTAAATACAGGGGAGGAATTAAGACTTCAGTAAAACTGGTTTAATTTAAATTCTGCTGGAAGTAAACACAGTTATTCCTTCTCATCATCATCCTGACTTCTTACTCAGTGTGCAGCAGCAGCCTCCAGCCTTGCCCTCTGCCCTGGCTGTGACTCCTCAAGGAGCCCAGTACTTTACTGGATGAGGGGACCCAAGTTTCCAGTATCCATAACAAGCCAAGTTTGGAAAGGAAAGGAGCTGCCCAAGAAAACTCCAGCAATGTTTCCTGACATATTCTTAGTGATAAATCCTGCTCCCATGTAAGAAATCTGTCACATGCCTGGAATCCTTCTGTGCCTTCCAGGTGAGCAACCAGCTCTTTTTCTTTTTCAGGAAGGAAACTCATGGATTGGGGCTTAGGGTACAAGAAGGGTTAGGGGCTAATGGTTATGCAAAGGCAGATGGACATGTCAGAAGACTTCAAATGCTCACTGCAATCAACTTATCTACAGCTGCCAATAGGCAGAAGGGTACAAATTATTTTATTAAAGGTGGAAAAAGCAGAACTCCTGACATTTTATTCCTGGGGAAGATTTATCACACCCTGTTTTCAGTGGATCACTGTGTTAAGATTCACGTTTATTTATCCTCTTCATCTGAGGAGGCCTCAGTGCCTCCAGGCTGTTTCAGCACCGGGTATCCACCTCTGAGGATTTTGTTCCCTTTTCACAAGGTTTTGCTGACAACAGGGAATTTCAGTGCAGATTCCCAGCCGGGGAGAGGATCTCTGGGAAGCCTGGGCACTGCTGCAAAAGCAGGGAGTAGTCCTCCTCCCTGCATTGTCTGGAATGTGGGGCTGAGCTTCCAAATTGAAAAGTAAGTTCCCCAAAGGCTCGGTAAATTCCAGTGACTGTTATTGCTATACATTTATTATTCTTCTTCTGTATTTCTACTGCCAGGTAATATTAAATGAGAGCAGGAGGCTCCAGAAGACTTAGAGAGCAGCATTGTGAATGAAGGTCCTTTGGGAGGTATGAAAATGGCACGGAAGATTTTGAAGCAGCAGAGGGGGAAAAGCCAAGTGACCCAAGGAGGTTAATGCACCTCCTTCCCCCCTCCCCTTTGCAGGAGGGAGAGGAAAGGGTAAAACCCTCTGGGAATCTGCACCAAATCCAGGTCATCTGCTCTGCAAAACACTGATGTACTCACCTGCAGAGAGGTCACAGACATACCCAGAGCAGCAACCCTCCAAAGGCTTCTCTGCACTCCAGCAGAAACAGACAGGGAATAAAGATTTATGGTTGCAATCAAATTATCCCTTCAAAAAAATAAAAATAAATGCTGAAGTTCCCAATTACAGAGGACACACAAACCTTGGAAACCGTTAAGAATTGCTTCTTTCGTTGATGAATTTTCCAGAGTGCACAGAGCTATTTGCTGAGCTTCACTGTATTATGCTAATTATAAATTAATATATTACTCATTACACACTCAGACTCTACAGACAACTAATGCACTGCTGCAAGGGCCTGTTTTAAAACATCCTCTGTTACTTTTATGATCTTGATGTTTAATTTACTTCTGTTCTGGCTTAAATGCTACCAACATGTCATTCTTTCACAAAGAAAAATCCCTGGCTCCATCCTACCTCCTCCAGGGCTCAGCAACGTAGATGAAAGATGAAACAGAAAGGCTTTTTCAATGCTAAGCAGTTGAGTGAGAAATTAACTAAAATAGCATAATTTACGGCTAATTCCTGTGTTGGTAATTTTTGAATCACTGTTTATCATGGCAGCACGCTGGAGTTGGAGCTTCACCTGAAGCTGTGCCCATGGAAGATGAGGGAGTACCTGACACCCCCGTGCTCAGGGAGGGACACTTTGGGTGAGACAGGGAGAGCATGAGCATCCCAGGCAGGACTCCCAGAGTGTCCTGGGTTGCAGTGTAGGATGTACACAAAGTATTTATTCTATCACCATCTTCATGAACTGTTGAAACCAGGTGGGCTACTGTTTTCCCAAGCCCCCTGCCTCTTCTGCTAATGACTTTTGGGGTGTCTTCTGCTAATGGCCCATGAGTCACAGGTAACTCCCTCCAGGGGTTATCTCTGTTAATGGGCCATCAAGGACCCATTTCACACTTCTCATGCTATTGTGAGATGCTCTGCCCAGGGGGAGGAGCCAAGCATTCTCACCTGGATATAAGCTGGTATGTGGGACAGTGCAAGGGCACTTACCCACTGGATTCCCAGAGGAGCAGAGCTCCCAGACCTTTCTGTGGGATCACTGCTTCAGGAAGAGCCCCTCACCTGGACTGCTCCCCCCACCCTGCTCAGGGTGTGTTCTGACTCTGTCAGTGATCCTTTGTGTTATTGCATTTATTTTATTTTATTTTTACGTTTTTACCTTTCTTCTTATTAAATTATATCTCTGACTTGGAGCCTCTCACTCGTTTTGCTTTCAAACCACAACACAGAGGGACAGGAAGGGCCAAGGGCAGAGCTGCTGACACCCAAAGTGGCTCTTTACTGGCGTTGGCCTGTCCCCAACTCTTTAGTCTGACTCAGTCTGTGACATCTGCATCCCCAGGCCTTGTGCCAGGCAAACCTTGTGAAGAGGAAGATCAGCCTCGCAGATAAGAAGAAAACTTCACATGGATCTGTCTGGCAGGATGAATGGGGGGAAATGGAGCCCTCTTTCTTGGAAAACAGTCTTCAGCACCGCATTGTTTCAGGGAGCATTCCTGCAGGAACGTGTTTATTTGTCAGACATTCTTTCCATGCCGTGCTCAACATAACGGAAATAACAAATATCGAGCAGGGTCACAGGAGTCAGTCTGGAAACTGCCAATTCTTTCTTTCCAAGGAAAGCGTCCTGGTGACTCAGCAGTACGGGCAGAGTGGCAGTCCCACAGCGGGGAGACACATTCACTGGAGAATCCAGTGATTTTCAGCCTTAATAACACCATAATAGTGCACTCGATATCTAAGAGCACCCCATGTGTGACCTGCAGCTGGACACGAAAGGCATCAGGAGCTGAGGGGGAGTACCCGTGATTGCTGGAGAGGGACTAGAGGGGTTCTGGAAGGGCTGGTTTGGAAAGGACCTTAAAGATCACCTATTTCCAACCCCCCAGGAAGGGACCTTAAAAACAACCTATTTCCGACTCCCCACCATGGGCAGAGATGCTGCCCACTAGATCAAGTCCTGAAGGGCACTGAAAGAGCTTTAAAATGTACTGAAGATCTTAAATCTTGGGGTTAGAAGGTGGGAATACAGGTACTACCGAGTCACTTCTGTACTGTGATCCTAATTAATAATCTGGCGCAGTTTGAAGGTCTCTGGCTGAAGCCTGGAGGGTTTCTCAGTGCTGCTTCTGCTTGAAACTTCCAATGCAAAAGCCCTGTGTTGACAGGAATCGGTGGTTCCTCTGTGAAACTGAGGCACTGGGGCACACAAATTTTAAGAAACAGCCTCAATTTTCCTTTACCGCAGGCAAGTACCGTTGTTTGGGTTTGTTTGTTTGTTTGTTTGCTGTCAGGAGCCCAAAGGCAGGGAGGGGCTGTGCAAGGGATGGCGTTTACCCGGCGACTCTTCCCCTCCCGGCCAGGGAGGATGTGCTGTTCTGGATCAGCTAAATCCGCATCCTGCTCACGCTGGAGCGCAGCATCCTGGGTGAAAGGGAGGGAGAGGTTCGGCTCTGTGCCCTTTCGCGGCGCGTCCCGGGTATGAATAGCCCGAATGGCCGGGCGTGGGTGCTGAGCTCCAGAGCGGGGACAGAGCGCCCGGCGCCGGGCCGGGATGTTGTCCCGGAGCAGGCGGCTCTGCTGGAGTCCCGGCACTGTCCAGCCGGGAAAATCGGCAAAATGCGATTTGTCGCCCCGCAGCCCCACCTCCAGCCGGGAAAAGACTTTCCTGGAGCATTTTCTGCGCCGGGATGGGCTCGTGTCGCCGGGGCTACCGGCGGGGCGCCGCGTCCCTCCCCGGGACAGCTCGAGCTCCACCTCCCCCGGCTGCGGGATAACGGCGGGGGCTCATCCCCTGGGCGGGCTCGTTCCCCCCCGGCTCTGGGATAACGGCGGGGGCTCATCCCCTGGGCGGGCCCGTTCCCCCCCGGCTCCGGGATAACGGCGGGGGCTCATCCCCTGGGCGGGCTCGTTCTCTCCCGGCTCTGGGATAACGGCGGGGGCCCATCCCCTGGGCGGGCCCGTTCTCCCCCGGCTCCGGGATAACGGCGGGGGCCCATCCCCTGGGCGGGCCCGTTCTCCCCCGGCTCCGGGATAACGGCGGGCGATGCGGGTCCGCGCTAAGGCGCTGCTGCCGCGCCCGGTTCTCCCCCCGCACGGCGGCGGGGCGGGAGGCGGGGCGGGGCGGGGGCTGGGCTGGGCTCGGTTCGGCCTGCTGGGCTCGGTCCGGCTCGGCTCCGCTCGCCGGCCTGGGGATGCTGCTGCGGGTGCGCGCGGCCGTGGCGCAGCTGGCGGCGGGGCTGGGCGCGGGGCCGGGCGGGCAGCCCCCCGCAGAACCGCGGGGCGCCGGGCCCGGCCGGGGATCGCCGCCGCCAGCCGCCTTCAGCCGGCCGGCCTTCCTCCAGCTGACCCCCGAGGAGCTGCGCCGCGCCGATGACCACACGGGCCGGGCCGTGCAGAGCCCCCGGGACGGCCGGCGCCGCCTGCCCTGGAGAACGGGATACGCCGAGTGAGCGGGGCCGGGGCGGGTTTGCAGCCCGGGGAGGGCCGGGTGGCACCGCCCGGGGACCTTGGGGACGAAAATGGGTCGCGGAGGGCGTTGAGTTGCGTCTGTCCCTTTTCCAGCAGCAGCAGCAGCGAGGAGCGGGCGCTGTGGATGCCCGAGGTGGGATCAGCCAGGGGTTGTGCTCTTACCGACCCACCAGGGGTTCAGGCTCTTCTGCCCGTTTTGTTTTCTGCGCTTTCTGCACAACGCCCGCTGTCACCGATGGGTGCCGAGGGCGAGGGAGCTGCGGCGCCTCTGGCAGGACTCGGGGGGAGCAGGGAGCTGGGGCTTTTTTGGAAATGAGACTGTTTGAGACTCCCCCTTCAAGGACCTGGTTGTCTTCTTTCAGTAGCTGCGAGTTTCAGCCCTAAGTGAAAGCGGGCGGGAAGGTCAGAGTTTGAAGGCTTTTGCTGCTGAGTGCTGTCAGTCCACTCCTGCATCCCTTCCTCGGGCTGATCTTCCCATATCCTAGAGAGCTTTATCAGGTGTTGTTTTTCCCCAGGAAATAGTGGGGTAGGAGTACCTAGAGTGAAAAAAATCCACTTTTCGGTGTTCCAAGAGTTCTTTCTGTGGACCACTTGGAGGGTCTGCCCAAAGAGAAATCACCGTGCTGTGTTTAGAGCTTCATCCTGCTAGCAGGGTCTGCAATCTAGACCTGAAATCTGCTGTGTCAACACAGGCTGGAAAAAGTCAGTGTGAATCTTTTTGCAAAAGTTCTGCCATTTTCATCATCATCATCATCACCTTCTCCCCTCATTCCTTGAGGCCCTGCTCCCTCCAAGAGGGGTGGGACGTGGGTGAGGCTGTGATTTTCTTGGTGTGTCCTGGGGGTGTGTTTTTGAGGCTGATGCAGGTTTTGGGGCAGTTATTCTGCCTGGGGCAGTACTAGGGACCTTCAGCAAACCCAGTTGTCACCTCCCTTGGTAGGTGTGTGGACAACTGCTCCCCACTGGACCCACATCAACCCACACAATGGTCTGGGACACCTGGGACAGGACACGAGCACCTGTACACGGCATCCCTGGGGACATGAGTGGAGGGGTGGGGGGGGGGAAAGGTGCTGCGGGATGGTGTTTGCTGGAACATGATGTGAAAGAAAGGGCCTTTATATCTTTTTTCCTCCTGGCAGGGTGATAAATGCAGGGAAGAGCCAGCACAATGAGGACCAGGCATGCTGTGAGGTGGTGTTTGTGGAGCAGAGGCCCAGCCCAAGGGGCTGGCTGTCATCCAGGGAAGGCGCCGGGGAGCTGGATGGGGTGAGAGCTGTGGTGGTTCACAAGCAGGGACACGACAGAGAAGATGCCCAGCAGCAGGGCATGAGATGGGACACGTGGCAATGTGCACACTGGGGATTCCCTTGGTTTGTGGCCCTTCTTTCTGCCTGCTGCTACCATCCTCCATCCCTGTGTGACTACAGCAGGGCTGGCTGGCCCAGGGAGACCAGTGGCCCCCGTGCCCTGGTGGGCTGCAGAGATGGCTGCTGTGCTGGTGCCGTGGTGCCTCCCTTTCCCTGGAGGCTGCCAGAGGCATGAGGTATCTGGGGTGGGCTCCAGCCAGGGATCAGGTGTGTCCCAATACCCTTGGTCAGCTGCCCACGTTGCTCCTGCCTGCACTGAGACCTGTGAGACTTGTGTCACTGTCCTCAGCTGGTGGCCCCAGCTGCTCTGACTCTCCCATCCTATTCCCTTCCTTGCAGGCTCATTTAACCGTCCCTCTTCTCCCTGCAGGGCAGGAAAGGTTTTTATTTCCACTACTGGGCCTTGTTTGATGGCCATGCAGGCAGTGGTGCTGCTGTCATGGCATCTGAGAGGCTCCACCTGCACATCTGTGAGCAGCTCCGGGACCTTGTGGAGATCCTGCAGGACCCCTCCCCACCTCCCATCTGCCTCCCGCATGACACAAGGGCAGGTTCTGCAGAGCCAAACCAGGTGTCCTCTACAGAGGACCATGGGGAGGTCCCAAACAATGCTGTGCCACGGTTTCACCTGGAGAAAGCAGTGTCCCATGAGAGCCTGGTGATCGGTGCCATTGAGAACGCCTTTAAGCACATGGTGAGGATCCTCTGCCTGTGGGATCATCTAGGGCACCCCTGGGAGCACCTTTTTGCTGTCTGTGTCTGCATCGGCTTGACCCCACTGGTAAAAGGCAGCTCTGCAGCAAGGAGGGGATGGCAGAGAGGGCTCCAAGCCTGGTGATCTCAGAGAGGGTTCTGTGATGCTTCGCATTTTGAGCTTTGAGAATGCAGAGGCTTTGGGCTCCAGGCCTCTGTGTGTGTGCAGAAGGCTTCATTACACTTTGTTCCAGAAGGCCCACCTACTCCCCTCCTGTCTTGCTCTTTCCTGCCTGTCCCACTGCCCCTGTGAAACCACATCCCTGGCTGCCCCACAAGACCTCCATCCCCCAAACCCTACAGCCACTCCATGGCTGTGTGGGGAAAGGTACCCCCCTGGCTTCCCATCTGGAGGTGAGGTGCTGTTGGAGCAGTCAGGTGCTATTTGGGGTTACCCTGCAGCCTCTGTGTCTCCCCAGGACGACCAGATTGAGCGGGAGCGGGCGTCCCAGCACCTCCCCGGGGGCTGCTGTGCCCTGGCTGCCATCTACCTCATGGGCAAGTTCTACGTGGCCAACGCTGGGGACAGCAGGTACAGCCCCCACAGCGCAGCCCTCACCATTTGCTCAGTGACTGGGGACACCCCAGAGGCATGGCTGGTGAGGAACACCCAGCTTCATCCCTGTCTAGGGGAGGGTGAAGGTGGCAGAACTGGGCAGAGTCATCCCCTGCCTGCTCCATGCCCTGGGGTCAATGTACCCTGCTGTGATCTCTGTGCTTTCTGGGTGCACAGACAGGGCTGTAGAATTGCTTCCCAAAATCTGGGATGTGCTCCCTTCCTTCCTAACAACATCCTCTTTGCTACCCAGATGGCTCTGGACCACAGCCTGGCCTCTGCTGCTGGCACCAGAAATTGCATTCAGCAAAGCTTTCAAAAATGGGCAAGAAGTAATTTTAGAATGTACTTCATAACAGTGACCTGTTTCAGGAGAAGGACACAAATCTATGTGCAGACACGTGCAGTGGGAGCTTGGAGCCCAAGAATTTTAATTTCCATATGTATTTACAGGGGTGGGCTACTGTAACTGCACATGTGTGTGCCCATACCCACAAGCAATGGCAGAAGGTCCACCTTACACTAAAGTGAGACTGCAGGTGAAGCTGGTTTGAACTGCCCTGTATTTATCATTGGATCAAAGAATGTTTTGGATAGGAAAGGACCTTAAACCTCATCTTGTTCCACCCTCTGCCATTTGCAGACACCTTCCACTAGACCAGATTGTTCCAAGCCCTGTCCGACCTGGCCTTGAACATTTCCAAGCTACAGTTGCTCTGGGTATTTACTGCAGGCTGCCTTGTCCTCAGCAATGTCAGACCAGCAAATACAGGCTCTGGTCAATTTTCTGAGACTGGATGTACCTCCAGCTCTGGGACAGAGAAGGAGGAGATCCCTCATACCTCTGTGGATGCAGGTCCCCCTCCATGGCAGCAGCAGCCAGGCACCAGCCATGCAGGATGGCAGCACGCACAGGGTCCTGAGGTTGTAACTGTGACACTGGGTAACAGTCTGTGTTGCCTTCTCAGGTATCAAACATTGCCAGAGCTGAATTCAGCCTGGCCTTACATCACTGGAGGAGACTCACAGACACCAGTCTTGGAGATCCTTGACCCTACCATGACATCTGGAAACATCTCATAATCAGACCTTTATGTTTTTTTGAGACATTAAACTGTAACAGCAGCCCCAGCAGCAAGTGACAGTGCTGGTGTGGGATGGGCATGTGCACCTGTGTCCTGCTGCAGGCAATTTCTGCCCCGGCAGCTCCCCTCTAAAGGATGGTGCCCCACCTTTGTGATGCTCCTTTTCTAACCATATCCTATCCTTTGATTTGGTCTGCTTCATTCCTCTCTGCCCCATGCTTCTCTCCCATTTCCCTTCCTTCCTGTCCCCCTCCTGCACAGGAGGGAGGGATGCCGTGCTCTGCCCAGGGGGACAGTGAATCCAGGAAGCAGCTCCCACCTCAGGCTGGGAAAAGGGTGGGCAGCAGAGGGGAAGGGGTTGCACCACTTCTGGGAATCAGCCCTGGAGAGCCAGGCACAGCTCCTCAGCCAAGTCTCCTTCTCTCTAATCTCATCCTTCCATGTTTCATTGCAGGGCCATTATCATCCGTAATGGGGAAATCATTCCAATGTCCAGGGAGTTTACTCCAGAGACAGAGAGGCAGAGGCTACAGTTTTTAGTAAGAAAGACTTTTCTTCTAACCTCATTCCTGCTGAAACACCTCCTGGCCTCTTCCCAGTTCCCTGTGTTGCCTGCTGGGCTGCTGCCGTGGGGGGATTCTGGACCCAAGGGCAGCCCCATGGCTGAGACCTGCTGTTGGCACTTATCCATCCCAGACTGCTCCCTGGGATGAGAAGAGGCACTGGGATGCAGGGAGCTGGCATGGGGCATCTTGTGGCTGGCAGAGCCCTGGTTTGCTGTGGGCTCAGTGTGAGGGTCTGTGACTGCGAGCCTGGCACAGCTGGGACATGGAGAGCCCAGCTTTTGGCATGGGGCTGGATTGGTACGTTTGCATGGCACCAGTTTGGTCCATCTTGTCCTGTTGCTGTCCAGGGAACAGGGAGCATCCCCTGCCTGGGCTCCTGTGACCTGGAGGAGAGCAGCTCTCTTCCCTCCATCCATCGTGCTCCCTTTCACTGTCAGAGGAGCTGCAGTGCTCCTGCTCAGTCCTGCTTTCTTCCCTGGCTGCTCCCTGGAGCATTGGAGCTGACGTGTGCCAACGGGTTTCTGTCTTTCGCCCTGAAAGCTCCTTGTCCCTCTCCTGGAGGAATTCTCTGGTGCCACCCAGGGAGTCTCTTTAAGGTTATAAAGACCTCTCTGAGGGCAGCACAGGGGAGGAGGAGTTTGTGTTGGAGAAGGTCTTGCTGGATGAAATTTCCTGGCTTGCAATGTACCTGGAAAAACACTGAAGTGTTTTTTTCTTGAATCTATTTTTGAATGACCGAGAAGTAGAAACTGCTGTGATCAGAATCCTCTTCAGCTGGCTGTGAGGGGCAGGATGCAGGCTGGGGACAGGCACATGCTGCTCTGCCACAAGATGCCCTGCCTCAGGACTCTCCCAGAGTGGGCTGGGGGTCTCCACGCCTCTGAACCAAGCCCCTGCCACCCCATCTTCCCAAGGGATCTCCTCTTCCTGCTGTTCTTTTCCCTTTGGCATTTTCCAACACTCCCTGTTCCCAGTCCCCTTCACACTGTGCTCCATGAGGGCTTGGGGCTGCCCTGGCCAGGGCTCTGCTGCTGCTCATCCTTGTCACGGTCACAGCCAGGGCACTGTTTCAGAAAAGACCTGTCAGTCTTCCTTGGGTGAGTGCCATGCCTTGCACTGAGCCTGGGATCCTGGGAGGTTTGCAGCTATGACTCCTTCTGGATAAATTCCAGCTTCTCCTGGAATTTGCTGGGGTTTGATTGCTTGATCCCTTTTGAAGATCCTTATTTCCCAAAACTCTCTGTGCAAAAGCTTCACCTTCTTGCTGAGTGCTGGCATGGCTGTCCTCAGCTTGTTTCCCCTCTGGCTTAGCACAGGTGGGTGGTTTGAAGCTGCTTTACCAGCACCTGTTCAAGTGGCTCCGGAGCAGCCGAAGTTCTCCCAGCACAGAATGTTGTAGCCAAAGTCCTGGTGGATGGTGGATCCTCCTCTGAGCAGGGCTGGATCCACAGATCCCACTCTCCCAGCCCTATGGCTGAGCCGACACTTCTTCCTGCAGGCATTGCTCAGGCCCGAGCTGCTGGGGAAGGAGTTCACGCACCTGGAGTTCCCCCGCAGGATCCAGCCCAAGGAGCTGGGGAAGAAGATGCTCTACAGGGACCAGAACATGAATGGCTGGTAACCCCCAACTTGCTGGTGGCACTGGGGTCCTGCTGTGGTGGCTGCTCATCCCTGGCATCCCATCCCACAGGGCAGGGGGCTCTGGGTACCCAGGTCCCGGGTGCTCAGTGCTGGAAGCCTTCAACTGCTGACACCTTGTCTCTGGCTTATTTCAACCAGGGCTTACAAAAAGATAGAAGAGGATGACTTGAAGTTTCCACTTATTTTTGGGGAAGGTAAAAAGGTAAAGCATTGTGTCAGAAGCTTGGCAGGGGTGGTTTATTGCCTGCTTTCCCTGTTTTGGGGGATTTCAGCCCACTTTTGTTAGTGCTGTCATCACCAATTCTGAGCTGGGGATGGAGCTGGAGATAAAGCTGCTCAAAGTTCTCTTTTGATTCCACCACTCTCCAGGCTCGGATGATGGCCACAATAGGGGTCACGAGAGGCCTGGGAGACCACGACCTCAAGGTGTTCAGCTCCAACATCCACATCAAACCTTTCCTGTCCTGCTTCCCCGAGGTAAGCCTGGCTGTCAGCCCAGGGGTTCCTGCGATGGCCAGAGCCACTCAACAGGACCAGATCCACGATATGCCCAGTGTAACAGGAGCCTCCTCTGGCTCTCTGCCTCTCACGCTTGCATCTTGCCCTGTGTCCTGCCAGGTCAGGGTTTATGACCTCACGCAGTATGAGCACTGCCCTGACGATGTTCTGGTGTTGGGCACCGACGGGCTCTGGGATGTCACCAATGACAAAGAGGTGGCTGGTGTGGTGATGGAGGTGCTGATGAGCTACGAGCCAAATGACCCATGCAGGTGAGCTGCAAGTGGGCAGGGGGCCAGGCATGTACCCTCCACCACCTCCCCTTGGCCTTGCTCCTCAGAGCAGCGTTGTGGCCACGCATCCCTCTGGGCTCCACAGCACGCATTGCTCCCCTGGATGTGCATATCTGAGCCTGGATCCCTCCAAGGGGCCCTTTCCTTTCCTCTAGCTGCTCCAGCTTCTCCCTCCTTGCCAGGACGCTGCCCCAGCGGCTCTGGGGTCACTGCTGAGCCGTTCTCTGCTGTGCCTCCAGGTACACCATGGTGGCGCAGGAGCTGGTGGTGCGGTCCCGGGGAGTGCTCAAGGAGCGGGGCTGGCGGCTGGCCAATGACAAGCTGGGCTCTGGCGACGACATCTCTGTTTTTGTCATCCCCCTGGGTGGCCCCGGCAACTACACGTGATGCTGAATGAGCCTGGGGCCGCTGGGCTCACCTTGCCTGGGTGGAGACCAGCGGGACACTGACGCTGCCTCAAGGCCACCCCTACTCTAAGCACTTGTTTTTTGAGCCAGCTGCAAGAGCCTCAGTCTGTGCTCCTGTCCAGAGCATCCCCCTCCACCTGCTTGCATCCCAGTCCCAGGCAGAGATGGAGAGGCCTTGGACGGAGAATGAACACTGGGGTTGAAGGATGTTTTTATGCTGCTACTTCCTCAATGCTGTGAAAAGCCTGAGGGCTCCTTGGCTCCTCAGCATGTCCTTTGCCTCATGGCTGTGCTGTGTGACAGCTTGGGGGCTGCTGAGGCAGTCACACCTGCTGCAGTCCCCTCCTGTCTCCTGCCCTGTGATGCTTTGGCCAGTGACACTGAAGCTGCTGCTGGGGCTGGGAGCTGGGGCTCAGATGGGATGTGACTGGGACTAAAGTCCCATGGGCAGCTGGGCAATGCTCAGCCTGGCCCAAGTCTAGTTGTGGCCCCACAATGGCCATCTCAGCCTTGTGCTCCCAGTTTTCAGCCCCACACACCTTCATTCTGTCAGGGACCTTGTCTCAGTCTCCAGTCCGGGAGATTGGAGCAGTGACCAAGCTCTGCTGTGCACCCAGAGTCCTGAGGAGGGATCAGCCATTGCACCAGCCCTGGCTCTGCCACAGGTTCTGCCCCCATCCTCTCGTGCCTTGGATCACTGCAGTGCTTCTGGAGCCAGTTATTTATTAACTGGAGAGCTGAGCTGGAAATGTCTAAATCCTTTGTTGGTGTGAGGTGTCTACGAATGTATGTCTGTATTTTGGAGTCGTTCTGAGTTAGCAGCCTCACACAGAGCTGCCCTATTCAGGTGAGCTTAACAGCTTAACTGCACTGGATCTGCTTAGCCCAGGGCTGGGAACCCACAGTAAAAGCAGCTTGGTGTGACCAGGGCAGGGAAAGACAGCTCCCATGTTTTCCTTAAAGATCTCAATGCAGAGGGGAACTGGAGCAGTTCATCTCTGCACAGGATTTTTGCATCACACATGTCTCTGACCTGGAGCATCCATTTCCCAGACCTCTGCAGAGTGTTGCATCCTCCTAAACTACGAGGGATTGTCCCATCCTGGCACTGTGGGGATGGGGAGGGCTGGGCCATGGTCTCTTGTTTGGGAAAGGCTCTGTGGCACCAGTGGTTTGTGTCCTGTCACTGGGTGCAACCAGCTCTTGTCAAGTGTCACCTCTGGTGAATGTTGTTTGTCTCCTGTAACCAGTGAGATGTAAATAAACTGGGTGCACATAATGGAAAGGGAAAGTTGTGCAGAAATTTGGAACCTGTTGGCATCCACGCTGAAGGGAGCAGGGAGGGGCGCTGGAGCCGGGAGCCTGTCCTTGTGTAGCACTGTGTGTTTAAATAAAGGTTTTGCCACTTGCAGTCCTGCTTCAAAGCCTTTCTTTGCAGAGTTCCTGCAAAGAAGACTTACTGAAAAGCCAATTAGCTTTGATTAATTTATGTAGGCAGGCAAACAGGCCTGCGCAGAGCCATGTGAGGTGCTGTCCATCTGCCCTTGGCACTGGTCAGGGCTCATGCAGTGTCCATGCAGCGCCCGGGGGCAGTGGGAACCACTGGTGTGCTGCCTCTCTCAGCGTGGGGCTGCCTGGGGGTCCTGGACCCCTGGTCTGGCTGGGGGGTGGCAGCAGTGGCCAGTCTGGTGGGGACAGAAACATCACACATGGAATGGAAGGGAGAAAAGGCAAATGGTTTTCCTGTCGGTGGGGGAGGGAAGGGGCAGGCTGCGGCTCCAAGGAATGTGACTGTCCCTCTCTGGGAGTTCAGGCACTCAAGCAGCAGCTCCCTGGGTCTCGAGGGTGGGCTGCCTGCTGGAAGCATCCCTGCTGTCCCCCGTCTCCCTGACGGCCGTCTGCTACTCCTGATACACCCGATGCTTTCTTCACACTTGTTTGCACAGCCCTGTTCCCCGAGCACATTCCTTTTCATGCCGGTGGCTGAGAACCGCCTCTGGTTTTCCAGGTCACTGCCCGGCTGTTGGATGAGGCAAGGAGGCAGAGGCTGCTGCATTTAAAGCTTCCTCTGTGGTTCCCTCTTTTACTAAGGAAACATTTCCTTTGGAACCAACTCCTGGCCTGGGGCTTGATAAATTAAGAAAAATTGTCTGCAAGCCCTTAAAATAGCAGCGGTTTATGAGCCTGGGCCTGGGCCAGGCTCCTGGAGCTGCCTTTCCCTGGCTGGGGGACAGGAGCTCTGCCCTGCAGCTGGATGTCCCGGGGGGAGCAGCCCCTGGTCCTCCCGGCCGCGGTGGGCGCGGGGAGCCGAGGCCCCCCAGGGGCACTGCGGTCACCTTAATGGGGCACAACTCACCACAGTCCCTGTGCCCGTGCCCTGTGCAGGGGACCCTGGGGACAGGGCACGTCCGGCCCAGCTCCGTGTCCCGGTGGGAAGGGAGCGCTTTGGCTGCCGCTCTGACCCGGCACCGGGGCCTTGGGCTGCAGCGCTCAGCCCACCCGGCTCGGGAACCCGGACCGGCAGAGCGGCCTCGGGGCGGCCTCGGGCTCGGGGGAAACACCGGGGGGTCCGAGTGTCCCCGAGCCGGGCGGGGGCAGCGCTGCCAGGGGCACGGCCCGGGACGGATCGGTGTGGGACAGCCCGGCACGGCTCATCACGGCTCGGTAGAGCCCATCACAGCCCGGCACGGCTCGGTAGAGCCCATCACGGCTCGGCACAGCCCATCACAGCCCGGCTCGGCTCGGCACAGCCCCGCACGGCTCGGCACAGTCCCGCACGGCTCGGTACAGCCCCGCACGGTTCATCACGGCTCGGCACAGCCCGGCACGGCTCGGCACAGCCCATCACAGCCCGGCTCGGCTCGGCACAGCCCGGCACGGCTCGGCACAGCCCATCACAGCCCATCACGGCTCGGCACAGCCCATCACGGCTCGGCACAGCCCGGCACGGCTCGGTACAGCCCATCAGGGCTCGGCACAGCCCATCAGGGCTCGGTACAGCCCCGCACGGCTCGGCACGGCCCATCACGGCTCGGCACGGCCCATCACGGCTCGGTACGGCCCCGCACGGCTCGGTACATCCCATCACAGCTCGGCACAGCCCATCACGGCTCGGCACAGCCCCGCACGGCTCGGCACAGCCCCGCACGGCTCGGCACAGCCCCGTACGGCTCGGTACAGCCCCGTACGGCTCGGCACAGCCCCGTACGGCTCGGCACAGCCCATCACAGCCCATCACGGCTCGGCACAGCCCCGCACGGCTCGGCACAGCCCCGCGTTCCCGCTCCGCCCCCAGCGGGCGGCCCTGGCCGGGGCGGTGCCCGGAGCCGCGCGGAGCCGCCGGGGCCGGAGTCGGGAGCCGGAGCGGGGAGCGGGACGGGGCAGCGGCCGAGAGAGGTGCGGGGGCCGGGGGAGCCGGGCGGGGCGGGGGCTCTGCGGGGGCTCTGCGGGGGCTCTGCGGGGGCTGGGGTCCGTGCTGGAGGGGGCAGCTGGGGAATGGGGATGCTGATGGGGTGGGGAGCGCTGCTGGTGAGGAGTGGGGCCAGAGCTGCGATCTGGGCGAACTGAGGTCTGGATTACCGGTTGTGATGGGGTCTGAGTTACTGGTGGAGTCTGGAGAAACAGGGCTTTGTCATTGCTGGTGGGGCTTGGGGGAACTGGGATCAGAGGTTTGTTCGTAGGGATTGGAGGGATTGAGATGTGGGGTTGCCAGTGGGATGTGGGGTTCCTGATTCTGGTAAGGGGTGGGTTCCAAGGTGGGGCTATTGGGATGTAGGGTCAGGGCAGGGGTAGGGAATAGGGCATAGGGTGGGTGGCCCAGCGGGACAGGGTGGGGTGGGTGTGCCTGGGTGGGGGTCCCTGGGTGTGGTGAGGGTGGCTCAGCTGCACCCCACAGTGACTGCGGCTTGTCAGCCCTTGCGGGCGGCTTGGGCTGTGGGTCCCGATTTTCGGTTGTCTCCCAGGCAGTGTCTGTAGCTGGGATCAGAGCCTGGGGGCTGCTGCCCCATCCCACATCCCTCCCCACATCCCTCCCCAAAGCCCCCGCTCCAGCAGTGTCCCCACGTACAGCCTTGCTTATGGAGTGGCCACTCTGTGTTTTCTTCAGAAAAAGGAAAAAAAAGTTCCCTTTCCTTACTGCTGAGCTCATTCTTAAACATTTATATTAGGGGGGCTTGCGGGGAGGGGAAATAATTGTGTAATGTCTTAGGAGCAGGGGAGCATTCCAAAAGCATGACTGCGTGGCCTTTTCCAGCACAGGCAGTCTGGCAGCCAAGTCTCTCAGCAGCCTCCCCAAACCCAGCCCCGGCCTCTCAACAGCCCCGGGAGAAGGGGGCTGTGATCCCTGGGCTGCCTCTGCGTGGGGTGGGCTGGGAGCAGGGCTGAGCCCCCCGAGCTGACATCCCTGGGAAAGTGTTCCCCTTGGGAAACTGGAGACTGGAGGTAGCGGTTTGGCTGGCTCTGTGTCATGGGGATCAGTTGCATTTTGTTTCTACTTTGCAAAGTCCAAAGTTTCAGTTTATGTCCAGCTCCTCCTCCTCAGCTCAGGTAGAGACTGCATGAGATTTTGTGGACTTTCACTTGCATCCGGGCTCCTGACAGCTACAGCTTCTCCAGGGAAACATAAAAGTGGAAAGTAAGCCAAATCACTGTCTTCCTACAGGTGATCAGGAGCGTTTAACCAGGCTCACCTCCCAACTTGCCGTTTGCACTGGAGAGGCGTATTGCCATGAAAAGTAAGGAATTGTGTTAGCAGATATTGGTCGGCGCTGGGGCAGGCAGGCGTTGCACAAGTTCAGGCATCTGCTGAGATTGTGGCATGTTATTTGGAGCTTTCAGCAAGACACTTGTGCTACCGTGAGGCTGGGAAGGCTGTCACTACTGCAGGAGGTAAAATAAGAACATGGCATGATGTCCTTTGGAAAAGGAGGTAAGGGCAGGCAGCTTTTCCCACAATGCTCAAACAGTTGTGGTTTGAACTTTTTTTAGGCTTTCAAATTCTTCTGTTCCCAGTTCCTTTTTCTTTTTTGCTTGTGGATTTTTTTTTGTGGGATTTAGCAATGAAAATGAGCCAGCCTGGATGCCCTACTCTGGGTCTGGGTCTGGACAGGTGCCCTTTGCTGCTGGAGTGTGTGTTAAGCCCAGCCTGCCTGGTAGTGCCCAAAGAATATCTCAAAAAATATCTCAAAAAGCACTGGGTCAAGTTCCTATTTTGACCATCACTTGTTGTTTGGATATAGCAGGTCTAGAGGTCTGAGGAAGGTTTTGGGCAGCTCTCAGTGGTAAATACAGGCGTTTTCCTTGGTGCTGGGTTTTGGCAGCAGAGGCAGGAGGATGGAGCAGTGGGCAGGGGTGGTGTGGGTGGGTGCGGGTCAGCCCTGGGTGCCAGTGGTGGTTGCTGGGCTGGGCGAGGGCTGAGGACTGGTCTGTGCTGCACAAACTGCACAGCTGGGCCAGCCCAGCAGCTGGATGAGTGTGAAATTACAGATGCTGCTTTGTCAGAGCCAGAGCCACTTGGATGGTCCTGAGCTGCGATCTGCGCAAGCTCTGCCCTGCCCATTGCATTTCCCCTTGGCATCACTGTTTGCTTCCTGCCCTTCTTCGAATTTTTTTCTGCCTTTCAACCTTAATGATTCTGTGATTCAGTAGTAAGAGTCCCTCTGGTGCTTGCAACAGTGGCCAAGATTTGTCCTGTACGGCCATGGCTTAGGTGTCTCAGCAAATGAAATTCCCCACAGTGGGCATTCCTGTGGGGTTTTAATTTGGAAGTTTACTTACTTTATCATTGTACCAGTGGGTCCAAACTGCTAAACCCATTTCTGTAGTGGAACTGCCCCACAGCACTGAGGGTATCCCTGTGGGGGGGTGTCCCAGCCAAGGGGCTGCCCCCAGCACAGCCCTCTCCCCCTCAGCCCTGCCCAGATTTCAGAGCTGTGCCTCTGGCCAGGGCTGTGATCCCTGGTGTGACCGGTCTGACGGGGGTGGGGCTGTCAGCAGTGCTTGGGGATTTCTGCTTTAGAACAAAACCCTTCTGTTACCTCTAGGAAGTAGAGTCTGGCCAAGGAGGTTCATTGAAAGATTTCTGTTCTTGGTTGGAGTCCTTCAAAGCATTAACATCTTTCTCTGCTATTCCTGAGTCCCCATAGCAGACGCGGGATGATGGACACATCCTGCTGCCAGAGGAATTCCCCATATCCTGCTCAGCAGGAACTTCACATTTTGAGGCACAAAGCTGGGAGAGACCAGCAACACAAAGGCTGCCCTGGAGCCTGACTGTTTTATGGTGATGGCTTTAAAATAGTTGCTTGGAAAGTAGAACAGAGCAATCTGGGGTCATGTTGCAGCCTTTTGGTGAGCTGAAGGAGATGCCTGCTCAGGATTCGGCTGGGGCTGGCAGTGGTGGCACAGATTAAACCCAGAGCCATCCCTGTGTGGGCCCAGCCTGCCTGCAGCAGCAGGTGCGGGGATGGGCATGGGAGCCCTGCGGGGTTTGGCAGTGGGAAATGCTGCCACAGCTGCTGCTCCCTTTTGTTATCTCCATGGATAAGCAGGAGGCATGTCCAGCGGGGCCCTGCAAGTGCTGCTCACACCCCAGAGCTGCCAGTTTGGATTGCCAGCATGGGCTGGGCAGCGTTGGCTGTAATTTGGGGTGGTTTGCGCTTGACAGAGTTTAAAATCTCAGTTTCCATGTCTGCTGTGGATGACTGTGTGCTTTAATCATTTGGTCTGATGGCAGTTGTAGTAAAGCTGTCCTCAGATTATCATAGAATCCCAAAATAGTTTGGGTTGGAAGGGACCTTAAAGCTCATCTTGTTCCACCCCCTGCCATGGGCAGGAACCCCTTCCACTATCCCAGGTTGTTCCAAGCTTCGTCCAACCTGGCCTTGGACACTTCCAAAGATGGGGCAGCCACAGCTGCTCTGGGCAGCTTGTGCCAGGGCTGTGGCACCATCCTCTCAGGGAATAATTTCTTCTGGAAGGGGCTCTGAGGTCTCCCCAGAGCCTGCTCTTCTTCTCCAGCTGGACACCTCAGCTCTCCCAGGCTGGCTCCAGAGCAGAGGCTCCAGCCCCATGGCCTGGCTCCAGCAGTTCTGTGTTGTCCCTGTGTTGGGGACCCCAGGGCTGGAGGCACCTCTGCAGGTTGGGTCTCACCTGAGTGGGACAGAGGGGCAGAACTGTCCCCTCCCCTGCTGCCCATGCTGTGGGATCAGCCCTGCACACGTGGGCATTTCTGGGCTGCCAGTGAACGCTGCTGTGTCATGTAGAGCTTCTCATCCACCAGCAGCTCCAAGTCCTTCCTCTCAGGGCTGCTGTCACTTAATTCTCCTTCATTTGTACTTGGGATTGCCCTGTTTGTCTTCATGAAATTGTCTTCATGTTTTCCACTCTTTTTATGTGCTCATAATCTGGCAACAGTGCAAAGATCTTTGCATCAGAATCCTCATCCCAGGGACTGGCCTCATCCTGCTGAGCAAAAGAGCATCCCCTGGTGAAGAAGCTCATCTCCCCTGGAACAGAGAGCTGCTGGCACCTGGTATTGGTGCCGTGCCAGCTGCTGGCTCCAGGGCACGGCTGGGGGCACCCAGCTGACCCCTGTGGCTCACAGCTCTTCCAGCCTCCTTGCCCTGCTCGCCTTTGCACACCAGCTCTGGATTAGTAATGGGCTATTTCTGTATGGCTCTCCTGAGTAATGGAATGAATCGTGCCGGGATTTTGGGTGGGGACAGTGCCTCTGCCCTCTGAGTCACCACGGGGGCCGGGCTGGGAGCTGCTGGAGCCGTCCCGGGTCAGGGAGGGCGCTGGAGGCCGTGGGAAGGAGCTCTGGGTGTGGTGTCTGTGCTCAGTTTGGGGACTCTGCCGTCCCCCTCGCAGGGCACTGTGTGGGCAGGGCAGCATTTGGGCAGCAGCAGTGCCACTCTGGTTGGTTTTGGTTTCCATCCAGTGTCTGCAGACTGGGCCTGGGCAGATCCTGGCGTCCATCTGGGAGTGGGTGTTTGTGTCCTTGGGCATCTGCTGCTCCTCACAATGCAGATGTTGTTATCTGTGTGGTGGTGTGGGTTAGATATTGGCATGGTCCACACTGCCTTTCCTCTTGGAGATACAGAGTCACAAAGCAGCATATCATGTTTTGCTCTGGGCAAAGCAGCTTTGTGTCCAAGTAAACAGGTTTTTTTCTCCCTGGGCTCTCCTTTTTCTGCGCTGTGGACATGGTGCTGCAGAGAGGATGAGCCTTTGGTCAGACAAGAAGGATGGATTGCAACTAGGGTTGGACTTGTGCATCTTGGAGATCTTTTCCAGCCTCAATGATTCTGTGGCACTGTGGGTTTGCCTGGCCCAGCTGGGACAGGCTGGAGTAGCAGGGTCTGAGGAATAGGGACAGGAGCTGTTTCCCTCTCCGTGCTCAGCGCTTGCCTCCCTAAAAAGGGCCCCTGCTCCCTAAAAGGGACCCTTTGGAGCACCTTTTTCTTTTTTTCTCTGACTTCAGTGTTGTACAAATGTCATCACCTTCCTTTAGACATGCTGCTGCACTGGGATTGTGTGCCTGGCACCAAGGATCCCAGCTGAGGAGTGTTACATCCTTCCGGATGCAGCCCTTGATTCTCACTCTTCTCACCTTACAAGTTGCCAGCTTTCTATTTTTGTTAACAGCTCCAGAGCACTCAGCAGCCATGAACCATTCCTGCCTCAGCTTGTGAGCCAAAATGCTTGGAACCTACAAAGGTCCATGGCTACAGCAGGGTCTGGTCTGGGTGAAAACTCTCTCTCTTTTGCCCAAGCCTTTGTGCAGTTTGATTTGTGAAACTGGGGTGGTTCCCCGGGGTTTGTGTGACAGGGTGACCTGCCAGGCAGGTCCAGGAGGCAGGTAGGTCTGCAGCCTGCCTTTGGAATGCGAGTCAGCCATTCAGGCCCATTTCTTAATTCTTCATTTTCAGCTAATTATGATGCAGCTGGAGTCCTGTTTTACCCTGTTCCTCCCTTTTCTGTTGGCACGGGGTGAGGGTGGGATCACTGGGGCAGGGACAGATTCCTGGTCTTTGTTAAGGCTCAGTATGAGTGCCCTGGTTAAAGGCCAGGCTTGTGATATTCTGGCCTTCCCAAGGTGGTCCCAGTGCTCCTGGAGTGATCCCAGCATGATCCGCTCCCACTGCTTGCAGCTCAGTGCATCAATAATGATGTGTGTGTCCTTCTCACGGGGTTATTTCCTGTGAACCTTCCCCAGGCTCCCAGCATGAATGGCTCCTTCCCATCCTGCTGCTTGGGCAGAGGGTTTGGAGAGGGATGGGCTGAGGTGGAAAGCATGGAACATCCCTGCGTTCAGGAGAGGTTTCATTGTCGCCTGTAATTTCCCCCAGAGCAGTGTGAATTTTCGGGGATTAACCCTGACATGTCAGCCTGTGTCATTCCTAGGATCTGTGCAGGGACAGGGAGCTGTGTCATTCCCAGGATGTGTGCAGGGACAGGTGATGTGCTGAAGGCATGTAAGGAGTGGGTCAGGCTCTTTGGACTGGGACTCCAGGGATGGAAAAGAGATTTTGGTCACAAGTCTCGAGGGGCAGGTGATCCCACGATGGCTGATTCTCTCATGCCTCATTCAGATGCTGTGCCAGGCATTTTGTGGCATCGTCCTGGCTGGTTCTCAGGCTCAGCTGTAAACCCCTTTTGAAAGTGAGGGATGCACAGGCATAGTTTTCCTTGCAGAACTGCATCCTTTTCCCTTGGGGCAGAATGCTGCTTTGTTGTGGGGTTTCAGCTCTGTTTGCTGAGTGATGACTGGCATGGGCTCTCTTGGTTCTGTGGCAAAGGCTCCTTTTTCAGACAGGCTGGGATGGGGCCAGACCAGTGCTGAGTGCCAGACACTCAGTCCTGCTTGCCCAGACCTCCAAGAGCTTGGCTTGGCATGTTGCAGCTGCTGATCAGATTATTTGGGGTCTGGTGAGTGTGCTGAGGTGAAACCTGGAGCACAGTTTCTGCCCTGAAGGATTTATAATTTAAAATGAACCCAGCATGTGTGTGGAACTCTGAGGTTGTCTAAAATCCTGGTTACCTGGGTGGTAGCACAGCAAAGCCAGAGAGGGTTGGATGTCTGGGGAAGGCAGAGTGGTTTGTCACCTCCCGCAAGGTCCCTGCGTGCAGCCACCAGCACTGACCACAGCGGGGACAGTTCTCCCAGCCACAGCAGCAGTGCTGGGTGTGAATGGTTCCAGTCAGGCCAGTTCTTGTGGTGCCCATGAGCTGATGTGTGTGAGACTGGAGGGGTGTCTGGCCAAGGGTTGGGGGACCCCCTGTCCTGTCTGTCACTGGATACTCACAGTGGCATGTGCCCAGGTCCTTGTGTCTCCCAGCTGTTGTGCACAGGAATTTGAGGGGCCAGGAGCATGAACTGCCCATGCACTCTGTCCTGTTCAGCTGCACCCATGTGTCCCCACAGCGATGGCAGCCATCAGGAAGAAGCTGGTGATTGTGGGAGATGGTGCCTGTGGAAAGACATGTCTGCTTATCGTGTTCAGCAAAGACCAGTTCCCCGAGGTCTACGTGCCCACTGTGTTTGAGAACTACATTGCTGACATAGAGGTGGATGGGAAGCAGGTAAGGGCTGTTGCCATTCCCATCTCCTTGCTCGATGCTGGCGGTGCCACCACCCAGGGCTATTGCCAGGATTGCTCTGTGTGCACAGAGGAGCCCCATGGCTCCGGCATTTCTGGGTCACCCTGAACCTGCCCCAGTTTGAGGAAGAGCACAACTATACCTGAGGAAGATAAATCTGTCTCTCCTGGCCTGCAGAGCCACTGAGCCATGTCCTTCTCCCCTCTCAGGTTGAGCTGGCCCTGTGGGACACAGCAGGACAGGAGGACTATGACAGGCTGCGGCCCCTCTCGTACCCGGACACAGATGTAATCCTCATGTGCTTTTCCATTGACAGCCCGGATAGCCTCGGTAGGGACTGGGGATTGAGGGGGGACCTGGGGCTCCCTCAGGACTCGATGCTGCTACTGAACCCCCTGGGGTCTGGGAAGCCCCCATGCTGCACCTTGAGGCTGCCAGAGCCTTCCCTGACTTTGTGTGCACTTCAGGGAAGTGCTGGGAACTTTCTGACTGGGCAGAGGTGGTGGGAAAGGACGATGCTCTCTGTGGGGTGAGCTCTCCCTGCTCCAACGGGAAAGCTTGGGGTTGTGAGGACACTGGGGTAGGAGCCCCTCAGCTCACAAGATTCCACGTGTGCTTATTGTAGAGAACATCCCTGAGAAGTGGACGCCAGAGGTGAAGCACTTCTGCCCCAATGTGCCCATCATCCTGGTGGGGAACAAGAAGGACCTGCGGAATGACGAGCACACGCGGCGGGAGCTGGCCAAAATGAAGCAGGTGGGGACAGCCCTGGGTTCCCCAGCCAGCAAGGCGCCTCTACCCCTACCAGATCCTGGCTGGAAGGGCTGGAAGCCCCAATGGCAGTTGCTGTTGTGTTCTGGCAGTGTTTCCAAACACTGTTTTTACTGCTTCCTAGGAGCCGGTGAAGCCAGAGGAGGGGAGGGACATGGCCAACAGGATCAACGCCTTTGGCTACCTTGAGTGCTCGGCCAAGACGAAGGAGGGGGTGCGGGAGGTGTTTGAGATGGCCACCCGAGCTGGGCTGCAGGTGCGGAAGAACAAGAAGCGCAGAGGGTGCCCACTGCTGTGAGCAGCCCTAGCTGGCACCGGCACCTGCCTGCCTTGCCCCGGGAGGGATGGCCCAAGCAGGACCTTGTGCTGCCACTGCCTGCCCTGAACCCTTTGCACCAGAGCTGCCACCCACACCTGCAGGGTGTCCCTGTGCCATTTGGGGGCCACGAGGGGCCAGTGCCTTCAGTACCTGCTGCTCTCCATGGGCCGGGTGTTTGTGTTGCCCTGTTTTGTACTGAGCTCCCTGGTTTTGCCTTTCCCGTGGGCATTGCTGTGGTGTTCGCTCTCCTTCCCAGCTCTGGGCAGGCACCATGGAAGCAAGAGGTGCCAGTCACAACTCACGTGTGGGGTGTGCCAGGCCTTTGGTGTGCTTTTCCTGCTCTCCTTGGCTGTGCAGGCAGCACACACCAGTGTTACAGACTTGCCTGGGCAGCTTTAGCCCTGTCTGTGAGCAGAGCTGGGCTCAGCTGCTGCCAGGAGCTCCTCCCGGGACGTGTGCCCAGCTCTGCCGGTGCTGCCGCCTTCCAGTCTGCCTCCGTCATGGACTTGGCAGCAGTAAACCCAACTGCATAATTGGGAGAATAAATGCAAACTGGTGTTTTAGTAATTGTAACTTTGCTTGTGTGGTGTTCTTCTGGATCCCCTTTGTGCCCCTCGCTGCTCCAGGCTCCTGCCCGGGGCTTGGGGCCTTGTGCTGCAGGGTGGGGACTTGCCTGGCCCCCAGCCCCTCTCGCTTCAGCTGCTGGTGGAGGATCAGGGCTCAGTACCCTGTGCTTGCAAAAGATCCAGGAAGCAGTTTACACTGGAAGGGCCTGGCAGGAGCGTCTCAGCTTCTCAGTACCCAGTCCCTGGGTGATGGGCACTGCCATCACTGCTGGAGCCATCCTGCCTCTGGAGCAGGGCAGGGCTGCAGTGAGCCTGATGCTGCTCTGAAGCCTGTCTGTGTAAGCAAGGCCCACCCAGGACTCAAAAGCACACTGTTTTTCTCTAAACATTTATTCCAGGGAAATAGAGTACCTGCACAGCCACGCCAGCTCTCAGACCAGGCAGCTGCCCAGTGGAGAGCGAGCCAGCCTGTCCCAGGCCAAGTCCCTGCCTTCCCCAGTTACCCTTTACAGCAGCAGTGGGCTCCCCTGTGCACCCAGTGATCCACTTTGGAGGCCAGAGTCTCCAGGTTAAGCCTTTCACTGAATGGTGAGACCAGTCACAGAGAATTTTTTTGCCACAGCCATGTCAAGAAATTATTAAAATGGAGAGTTGTCCCAGTCTGATGTTGGTGTGGGCTTTGTGGCTGCAGCACAGGCTGGCAACACCTTCTGGTCCAGTGGGTTCAGCCCCATCTCCACAGGGATGCATGGAGCAACCCCAGGACTGAGACAGAAAGAGAAGGAGCTGCTGCAGGCCAGGGACAGGCTGAAGGGGCTGAAGAAATGATTAAAATGGAGAGTTGTCCCAGTCTGATGCTGGTATGGGCTTTGTAGCTGCAGCAAAGGCTGGCAACACCTTCTGGTCCAGTGGGTTCAGCTCATCTCCACAGGGATGCACAGAGCACCCCAGGACTGAGACAGAAAGAGCAGGAGCTGCTGCAGGCCAGGGACAGGCTAAAGGGGTTTTCATGGGGTTTCTCCTCCTTTCCCAGGTGTGTTTCCTGCAGAGAGACCTCATGACAGAGCTGGCCCCTGACTTCAAGACAGACATGCAACCCCTAAGCAAAAACCCGTTGTAAGCCCTGTTCCATTTGGAGCAGAATCCTCCCAGTGCCCCAGCTGTAACCCTGGCCATGCTGCTGCCTCAGGGTGCTGGCATGGCATGGCTGGCACCCTGCTGCTGTCGGGGCCCTGCTGGCAGTGCCCAGCTCTGCTCACCTGGGCACTAAACATTGAGCTGGAGCCTGTGGAGCTCATTGGTGATTCTGTCCTCAGCTGTGCTCTCATCCTCGTAGGGGTATCCTGTGTAGCCACCCTCTTCCTTGCAGTACCTGAGGAACCTGCAGGTGCAGAGGCAGTGTGGGCACGAGGTGGCACTGGCCTGTGGCACTGGGTATGGGCAGGCACCGTGTGCCAGCAGCAGGAAAGGACAGGTGCTCACTGTCTGTGGCAAAGGGCCAGGACCAGCTCACCTGTGCCAGTGCGGGTCCTTGCTGAGCACGGTTGGATTACCCACCACGATCAACAGAGCCTTGGCCCTGGTGATGGCCACGTTAAGCCTCTGAAGAGGACAAGCAAGAGGGTTTTACCTGGCTGCAACACCTCTCATTGCCTTGCAGCCCCACCTGGGTGCAGGCAGCTCTGGTGCAGCTCTTGAGCACCCAGAGCAGCTCTACCTGCCTGTGAGAACCAGAGGGAAGAAGGGGATGCCAAGGAAGAAGTGGCTGCTCAGGGCAAGGCGGTACCTTGGGGTTCTTGAGGAAGCCCAGCCTGAAGGTCTGGTCAAACTGGAGATATGTGCTGCAGCTGCGCACGGTGGAGATGAGGATCACGTTCCGCTCCTGGCCCTGGAACTCTTCCACAGAGCCCACCTGGGGCAGGGACAGCAGGTGAGGGACCAGGAACACCCCTGGGCTGGGGCTGGCAGAGCTCCCTCCTCCTGTGGCAGGGTGTGCTCCTCTCTTCTCCAAGCCCAGCACGTACCTTCAACTGGCTGATGTCCGGCAGCTTCCGCAGATCGGGCTCCAGGGAGGTGATGGCTTTCCGGATCTTCTCTACCTGGGTGGAGGCATGTGGCAAAATCCAGCCACCACAGGGCCATCCTTGTGCCAGCCCTGGGGCTGCCCATCCATCCCAGTGTTCCCTGCCCCTTGGGGCAGTCTCGGCCTATGCCCTGCCTGTAGAGCTGTGTCCCTCACCTGCTTCCTGTAGGGAGAAATGATGCCGATCTCCTTGGGGGACACATTGGGGCAGCCTCCCTTGCCCCGGCTCTGCAGCAGCTTCTTGAGGTAGTGCACCAGGACCTCAATTTCAGACGTGTTGAAGAATGAGGGGCTCTTGGCCTCTCTCTGGTCTTCCCCACAAACCCCATGGAAGATGATGGGGAAGCCCTGGGGATGGAGAACATTTAGCTCTGCTCTGCCTGTCCCTTGGGGATCCCCCTGGGTCAGTCCCTCCTGTGCCCCTCACTTTTTTGGGAAGCTCCTCCCAGGTACAATACAGATTCCGGATGTCAAGCCCGTTGCTGTGGCACACCTTCAGCTCATTGTCATAGAAGAGCTCGTTGGGGATCCTGAGGATGGCCTCGTGGGACCTGGCAGAGGCAGGACAGTGCCCAGGGTGAGTGCCATGTGGGTCCAGAACCCTCTCAGCACCCAGGACAGCAGGTGTGCTCCCATCTTCCACACCAGCTGAGGCTCTGGGGAACAGATCCTGGAGTGCCATGCTCATCAATCCCTGCCTGGCTCAATCCCTTCCTGCACCATCCCTGTCCCCACCTGTAGTTCCAGAGCAGTTTGGTGATGAACTGTGCATCATATCCTCCACTCGACTTCTTGTACAGGGGGTTGTGCAGCATCAGCCTCTCCAGCAGCGAGGTGCCTGTGTCCAGTGATATCCTGTGGCTTCCCATAAGGCCACTCAGCCCCTGTGGGGTGCCTGCAGCACTCCCACCCCTGTCACTACTCACCCAAACCATGCTGGATGGCCAGAGGTGAGGTGAGGACGGGGCCCAGCTGCTTGGGGTCTCCTGCCAGCACCAGCTGCCCCCCATTGGGGTTGGTCTCCTCATCCATGGGAGCCAGGAGTCCTGGGAACAGGGAGAGAGCTCAGTGGGGAATGGGAGGGACCCCAGGCTATGCAGAGATGCTGGTCCTTGAGAGAGCAGCTGGGCACCCTCACCCGCGATGGCGACGATGCTCTCTGGCTCTACCGCTTGGCCACACTCGTCAATGAAGACGTGGGAGAAAAACCCAGGGGGAAAGTTGGCTGACACCAGCCTGCAGGAGAGATGGAATGAGGCTGTCTTAGCATCCTGGCCACCTGGCCATCCTCCCCCTCCTACCCTTCATCCTCATCCTCCCACAGAGGAGGGATTTCCTCCCCTGCTCCCTGCCCTCCTCCAACCCCTCCCTGCTGAGTCCCAGAGGGGCTGCCTTCACAGCCTGGCTGCAAGGCAGCCTTGGGTCCACCTGTCATGGATGCTGGGGACAATCCCAGCTCCTCTGACCTTCCTGCTGTCACCAGTGTTGTGATGATAATCCGGTAGCGCTTCAGGCTCTCCTTGCTTGGGTACACGTAGCTGCTCTGCTCATCATCCCAGTTGCAGCAGGGCTGGAGTGCAGGCATTGGGTGAGGTCCCACTATCCTGGGGGACACCAGCCCAGACATGCTGACAGGATTTCAGGGTGGAGGGACAGGGACCTACCATGATATCAGGGGGCACATCCCTGTAGTTCCTGGAAGTGGCAATGAGCCTGTAGACATGCCGAGGGGCAATGTCCTTGATGATGCACTGGCACAGCAGGTCTGCTGCACTGTTGGAGGGGGCACAGGCCAAGATATGGGCATCCTTGAAGCATGTCCATACCTAGGTGGGAGGAGGAGGTGACAGCATTGAGCCCCATGGATGAGCGTGGACAGCAATACTCAGGGCTGGATTTGGGCACTGACCACTCACTTGCTTGATGGCCTCCACCATAGTGACCGTCTTGCCAGTGCCAGGGGGGCCAAAGATGAGGTATGGGGCTGGCCGGGACATCCCCGTCACGATGTGGGTCACGGCTTTGCGCTGCTCCTCATTGGTCTCCAGCTTGCGGTTAAACCACCTGTGGGAGCACAGGCTGCGCTGCTGGAGCCCCATCGCCTCCATCCCCTCCATCCCTCCCACCCTGCAGAGCTGGGGACTCACCGGGGCTGGAAGGGGCCTGGGAAGAGGGACTTGTGGCAGGACGCAGAGGGGAAGAGGAGGCTGAACAAGCTGCGGCGCATGGCCAGGACTACAGCCCGATGCTGGACCTGCAGTGGCAGCCGGCTGAAGGTGAAGGTCACATCAAACTTCAGGTTCTTCACAAACTTCTTCTGCAGCCTGGATAGGAGTGGTGTGAGCAGAGCACAGGGCCCGCTCCCATGCCCTCCTGGCCCTTTCCAACCCACTCCTGCCCTTTGGCACGTCTGAGAAAGGCTACTGGTACCAGACATCACTCACTTGGAGGAGAAGCCCAGTCTGACCTTCTCCAGTTCCACACTGTGCACGTAGCCCTTGTACTGGGTGAGCGGGGAGTGGTCCCGCTCGCTGCTCAGGTGGGCAAAGAGGTGGTCTCCTCTCAGCAGGGACGGGCGGTTCTCGGCCACGCCAGGCACCTGTGCCAAAGGGCCAGTGTGATGCCAGGCACTCTGGGAGTGCCAGTGCTGTGCCAGCACCCCTCCCACCCCTCACCCCCCTACGCACATCGAGAACCAGCAGCCCCCTGTCCTGCACCATGGTCACATCCTGCATGTCGTAGCGCCGGATGTCCACCTCCATCTGGATCTCCTCCAGGTGCAGCAGCAGCTGGAATTTCTGGAGGTAGTTCTCAGCCTGCAGAGGTGCTTCCAGCAGCGAGCTGAGGGCAGCAGCAATGTCATTGTGTCCCAGGGACAGCTTGGCAATCAAGGAACACCTCAGCATTGCTCTCAGCCCTTGGCACTCACCGCATGGCAGCCCAGCTGGAGCTGGCACTGGTGTTGGGTCCGAGCAGGATCGTGTCCTTGAGGCTCTTTGGGTACTGGTAGGTGCCCAGAGGGATTTCCTTCTCCAGTTCGTTTTTCAGGGCGCTGGGTGGAGGGGACAGCAGTGCTGCATGGACTGCATGGTGTCCCCAACCCCACTATCACTAGCTACAGGGTTGAAGCACTGTCCTGTGGTGCCAGACAGTCAAGGAGCTGAACCTTGTCCTGGCTGGAGAACAGTTGGGCCCTATGCTCAGGATGGCAGCAGGTGACTTCACCACATACCTGTCGGGGGGGATGCCATCCTCAGTGATGACTGTGACATGGCGCTGGAGGCTGGCCTCGTAGGGCTGGAAAGGTGCCAAGGGCCCCAGGTCCTTGGCCAGCTGGCTCTCGGCAATGGCAGCAACATAGCGTGAGATGCTGAAGGGCCCGTCTGGCTCCTTGGTGAACTCGAAGATCACCACAGCACTGAAGTGCCCATTGCAGGTGGTGAGGCACCGCACCTGGATGGGGTATTCACCACCTGCGGGGTGAAGTGGTGAGAGTGGGTCCTGCATCCTCTCAGCAGGGCAGGGCACGGGGCAGGGGATGGGATGGGACCCACCGGGGTGTAAGAGCAGGGGCTGGCCCTGCACTGCCCCTTGCTCATCGGTGAAGGAGAGCTCCCGTGACTGCTGGCGTGGCTGGAACCGCTGCAGTGTCACCACCTCTGTCCCACGATTCTGCACCAGGACAGTGACTGTCCGGGGCTCACCTGGCACCACTGGGAAGCGGATATTCCCATTGCCCTGGTCATAGTCTGAGACGATCTCTACCCCGTGCTTCCCACGAATGAGCTCAGCCCTGTGGGGAGGGAGGGTCAGGCTTTCCCAGCCGGGGTGGGGGATCCAGGAGCCACACCAGGGCAGGGTGCTGCCGGTCATACCACTGCTTGCCACAGATCTGGGGCATTTGTGGAGTGGAGCTGGGCTGCTGTCCCGAGGCAGACGTAGACACGGATGTCTGTGCATTCCTTCTGCGTCTCCGGTACTGGTCTGCCACCACCACATGACTCTTCATCACCTGAAAGGAGCAGCCAGAAATCAGCCTGGCCCTGGGATCCTGCAGGGAGCTCCTGAGGAGCCAGTCCTAGTGGGCACTGCCCCAGCATGAACTCACCTTGAACTTCACCACTTCCCCGCGCACCTGAATCTGCTGGGTTGTCTTCAGTGCATACAACATGCTGGAAAAGCTGGGTGTCTTTGTGTCAGTCCTGCAGAGACAGAGGACAGGGTTTGTATGGGAGAGTGTGGCTTGGCTGCCATGGGCACAGGACGCTGAGGTGAGGCAAGTGGGAAGATGAAGCAGGACACTGAGGCTGCAGTGAGGGAGTTCTCAGCAGGTCCCCCCTACTCCAGGAGAGGAAGAAGAACTTGGTATTCCCACTGGCTTGTGCAAATTTCACATCCCTGCTGGCTGCTCCAGCAATTCTGTGCTGTGCCATTGTTGTTCCAGCTATGCCACAGCCATTCCAGCTTGTCCCAGCCCGCAGTCCCTGTCCGTGCTAGTGCTCAGGAACTGAGCTGGCACAGATGGTGGCTCTGCTAAGGCACAGCCACTGTGGTCCCAGCAGTGATGACCCTCCAGGTACCTCCTCCCAGTCCCACCGGTGCACTGAGCCCCGGCTTTGCCAATGATTAACAGCAGTGATATTGCACAAAGGCCAGTGTAATCGGTGTCAGCAGGGTGAGGTGGGGGACTATGGTGGGCAGTGGGTGTCCAAGGCCATCCCCAGGCAGCTGCTGGGGGCCCGTGGAGCTGGGGATCATCCCCAGCAGGGCTTTGGTCAGACAGACGAGCCTGGGGACCCCAGTGATGAGCTGGGCACCAGGGAAGCTGGCCAGGCCCTGGGGATGCTGGCCCGGGGATTGGGAGATGCTGGTCAGGGGTCTGTCCCAGGTGACGGTGCCTGGGTCTGGCCGAGGACTCTCACCTGCCCCGGAACTCCTGGTTGTAGATGGTCCGCAGCGTCTCCCGCAGACTCACCTCCTTCCGGCCCGTGTCCTGCAAGAACTGCACGAATTGAGACCCCCAAAAACTGGCCTCCGCCACGGTGAACCGAGGCATGGTTGAGCCGAGCCGAGCGAGCAGAGCCGCGCTGAGATGGTGCCGAGTCGAGGAGTGCCCGATTAAGGCGGGCCGGGCTGGGCTGGGCTGGGCTGGGCTGGGCTGACCCCGGGCTGGTGTCACAGGGAGAAACGAAAGCGAAAGGGGCCGAAGGGGCTCCCCCGGCACCGGGAGGCCGGAGGGGCTGCGGGGGAATAGCGGAGCCCGCGGCAGAGAAGGTGACGGGGAGAAGAGGCCGGCAGGGAACGAGTCAGTCTAGAGGATGTTTAGCTGAGGATTCGGAGAGAGACAGAGAGATAGAAACGCTCCTGAGGCTGGAACACCGCAGGTTAACTGCCTCCAGTGTTAACCAAGGAGCAGAAGACTAGCCTTGAGGCAGATAAAAGCTGTCGTGTGCAGAGTCTTATCTTGGGCCTTGCTTCGGATTCACATTCTTGGAATTGCGGCAGCGATTTCCTGGATGGATCCGGGGCCGCAGCCCACAGCACCTGAGGCACACACAGCCTTTCATCTCCCCTGGGTGCTGCCGCAGGCAGGACCCTCTGAACAAACTGTCCTTGAGTAGCTCCGTGCACAGCACTGTGCAAACCCTGCAAAAAAGCCCTGCTTTGTCCCATGGAGGGTATGACCAGTGTCTGAGATAGGTGTTAAAGTGAGACACTTAGGATGAGTGGAATTACCTCCTTGCTGCCTTTTTTCCCAGCGTGAGGAACTGCATTAAAGCTTTGTGATTGTTTTTATTTTAATTTGGAAGCTCAGCCCTCCAGTGCCCATGTCTGTATAGCAGGGTGGAAGCAACACCCATGGGTTTGGAGTGATACCATCCCAGCCTTAACTGCCAAACTTTAAAAGTTGGAAAAGACCTTTGAGATCATTAAAGTCCAACCATCAACCCAGCACCGCTACTGTGTTCACCACTAAACCATGTCCTCAAGTGCAACATTCGTGTTTTGGAACACTTTCAGGGACGGTGACTGCACCACTTCCTAGACTTGAGGAATTAACAGGAGTGAGACCATGAAAGAACAGACAAATGGCTTTAAACAAAGACTGGTCAATTTGCACTAGACTGGTTGATACAGAGGATGCCTGAGGGATGAAGTGTCAGTCTCAGCAGCAAATACAAATATATTTTATTTAGATGAAACTCACAAAGGAAAAACACTTCTTTTGTGGTGTTACTGTGCAAAACCTGAAGTGTAATGCACAGGCAACCCCCCTCCTCTCTTCCCAACCCTTTTTCCTTTATGTATTTAAAAACAAGACATGAGCCAGTTTAAAAACCAGAAGCTGCAAGACTCCCAGTGATAACCAAGTGCAAACAAAGCAAAGGGAGTTCACCCAAAGGAGGTTCACTTTGTAGTGAATCCATGTTCCAGGATCTGAGAAAGGCATGTGTGTATTTCTTCATCCTCCCCTTCAGACAACTGTTATGACTGCTAGTTTTGATGTTAGAGGGGGGAAAATAGTAATGCAGGGCAACCATGCAGAAGATTCATCTTCTCTCTCTAAGCATGACAAGAAACTGTCCACAACTGAGACAAATGGAAAGGATTTTTTCTTTCACTTTGGTGCAAGTTTATTTATTTTGTACACTATCCATCCATACACCTGTGATACAAATCTATGAACCTGCCACAAAGCATTAAAGCACAACATACCTATTATTCTGTAGACATTTGCATTTTTAATCACCATCCAGCCTTTGTGGATCAGCAGTGACTCATCTTGTAGTTCTGTAAAAATGCACGTGTCTGGTAACCGTACGTACACGAGGGAGAGGAGAAAAAAGATGTTCACTTTTAGGGAACATGGCTCAAATCTTCAGATTAAAAAAAAAGTTACATCCCTGGAAGAGCTGGGTCAGTAGGGAATTCTGTAAAGGATCCTGTAAACTCGTTTTCTACAGTAAAATCTAAGCCTGCAGGCATCTGCTCTGTGGAGGTTGGGAACAGGGATACACGAGGATTCACTGTCTTGCACTTACTGTGTCTTGAAGCGTTGTGAGCTCTTGGCAGGTTTGACAAACTTACTGGATACCTGGAGTGCTGGATACAGGTGAAAGGAATGCTCTGCACCCTCTCCTGGTAATAATAGGGCTTTTCCAGCTAGGAAGTTTTCCAGCCAGTGACTGAAAACAGCTATACTTCTGGGCCATGAATGGCTGAATTTAAATGACCTATTAAATGCAGCTACAACGGGAAGTTTATGTGGCAGGAAACACAAAACACAAAGACAACTATTTGTTCCACAGTTCCCTCTCAGGCTAGAAAACCTGTTAACTTTGAAAGCCCTAAAAAATGCTGCTCTGGTTTAGAAACTGTCTACTTGGCATAGGACCACATTTGTTTTTTTTGCACACACGAATGTTTCATACACCTCCTTGATTCTGCATTAAGCACTCTGCATTTCTTTGCCAATCTTGTAGCTGAGGATTTTGTTCCAGTCAATCTTGGTGCGGGTGACGGGCAGCTGCCGGCGTAAGGCTTTGAAAGTGGTGTCTGACATAGTCTGGTAGTTTTCACTGATTGCTGTCTGCAAGGGCAAGCAGATTTGGTTAGGGCACTCATAAAACACTATGAGAAAGCTCAAGTCAGTGTTAAAGCCACAAACTCCTTTCTGTAAGGTGTAAGGCACACTATTAACTAAATGAATATTGCAGTCATTGGTGTGTGTACAAGTCAAAGGCTTTCTATTCACTTCCCCTGTAATGTAGCAGCATCTCCTTAGGCCTTTCACTGACACATCTCTTTCCAGTTTCCTTGCACACATGCTGGGATGGGACAATGTAAAAGCTGTTGCACAAATTCCCTCCTCAGTATTCTTAACTGTCACAGAGGAAAATACATTGACCCACTCCCCTCCCATGCTTGTTCCAGGTAGCATTTGTAACCCTTAAAAAAACCCATACAGCAAACCTGACAGTTTATTACAACACAGCTTTGAAACTTTACAGCTTTATAATTATATTGTTCAAACAAATACTACTGCCCTTTTCTAAGCAATTCTTACAGTCAATACCAGATTAAGCCAGGAAAAGAACCAGAAGTCAGCTCTCCATATTTCCATTAACTGCAAATGGTTTATTTAACTACCACTGATCTTACCTGGTACTCATTTTCTGCATTTTCTATGATCTTAATAAACTCCTTAGCAGTTTGGACATCACTCTGCAAAGGAGAAAAAAAAAAAAAGTTTGTACGTTTAAGAGCAACTTACATAAACTACACAATAGATTTCTTCTCAAATGATAGGCTGAGTACAGATAAAATGGGTAACATCATCAGCTTGTGCCTCGTGGCTGTAGCTGATGTAGTGTAGTTCCTTTCACTATGTACTGGGTAGAGCTTGTGCTCCAAACTGCAACAGTGCTGCACCCTAGTGAGCAAAAAGCAAGTGGACCTTCATGGTAAAAATCAGTCACTTTGCAGCTGTTGCTCCCTCTGCCATACTAGAGGATTTCTTAATTTCTCTTACTGTATGTCTCATACTGTTCCTTTCCCTTGCACAGATAGAAAAGCATATTCTGTCCTCTTGAACCCAAACTTCCAAGAGAAGCTTTCCAATAGAGACTTTCTAGTAAGACTGAATTTTAAGCAGTACCAGATTCCTACGTGACTCTAAACACCACATTGACTGTTCACCCTAAAATTACTTTCAAGTCAAGAGAATGCAGTCATAGCAGTGCATGCTTCATGAGCTGTTTAAGGAATAAAAGCTGCTTATCATAAAAATCTTTTAGCATACTTACTGACACCTGTACAGAGTCCTGAATATCTTTGTGACTAACCAGCTGGACGTTGCCATCTTCATAGTAATGGACCTGGAGAAAAAGACAGAATGCAGGTTTTATCATGACCACTCACTCCAGAATTCCTGAGCCCCCAAATGCTACTAAAATCACACAACAGAGCATCATGCCAGTCTTCTCTGCTTACATGGAAACTAAGTGCAAGATGGATTTTCTAAAAGGTTTCATTTTTGTCAAGACTGTTCAAGATTATGGTAATCAGTAAATGCCTAGAGCTGAGATAAGAGCAATTATAAAAGACTCCAGGTAGAGGTTTCAGCCCTATAAAGTGAAGCAAAGTGGAGGCCTGTTAGGGTAATGCTGCATAATAAACCACAGGCCAGATCTGAGACTATTCTTGAAATATTAGATTTAAGAATTAATTTCTTTAATTGATTAGTTTAATAACATCCTGACATGAGAAGGACATCTCTGCTGCATTTCAGCATCTCATTCTGAGCCAAATGTATTTGTGTAACAGAAGCACAACGCAGTTCCTCCTGTTACTGCCATGAAAAATAACTCACCTGGATTTTGAGCACTGCAGCCACTTGAGCAGTTGGTGGTGTGATGGTAAACTTCCATTCTGATCTCCAACGCCCATTCCTAAAAGCAATCAAAGTATAAAAAACTATTTCCAAGAAGCTCTAACAGAACCAAATCAATGAGCAAGTCATTTCTGATGTTGTCTTATCACCAATGCCACATGGGATTTAGTGCTTTAGATGGCATGGAGTTAAATTTCTGCAGCCCAGCTGAATATAATGCAGCTTCAGTACAAAGAATCTCCAGAGATGTAAAGGAGTATCTATCCATCTCTGCTAATGCCTTTTCCTCTGGATAGGTCACTGGAAGAGTTCTGGTAAGTGCCAAGGGGGCTGCAAGGAAAACAGACTACAGAAGGAAAAGAACTTCTTGGGAAGCCCAAAACTCCCTGTCCTTCAGACTGTGTCAGAGCTAGAGGATGGGTTGGTTTGAGAAACAAGGCAAAGGAAAAAAACACACTGTGTTGAAATAATCTTACCAGAAGTTTTTGGGCTGAAACTGGTGGCTCTCAATACAGGCAATAATTGTCTGCTGTCCATCTATAGATTTACCATAAACCTGTATTTAGAAAAAGAGTTAAAAAGGCCCAAGAGCTAAGGAAAGCCATTCTCAATCTCTGTTCTTGGCAGCAGGGTGCAGGCTGCTGCAGTGGTACCTCACTGGGAACATGCACCACGAGTTACATTGTCCAACACCTCCCCTGGCAGCCATTTCATTACTGGCAGGTGTGAAGGTGCTTGGCAGTCATGCCTATGAAAAAGGTCTGACCCATCTTTACCTCTGTCTGCGTACCAAGACAGTTGCACCCTCTTTGGAACACATCATTGCAAAGCTAGCTAAAACACCAGAGAGAATGGAGAATTCTAACAGCTCTGCCCTGCCCAGCAGAGTCTGCTCTAGGGCTGACTGACTCAGAGCAATACACCTCCAGGGAAGCAAGATGGATACTCAACAGTGCAGAAGCCATTGGGGTAATGATCTTTGACGTAGGCTCTCAGTGCACTGTCACAGGCATCTCTCCATTGTTTCAAAGCTGATTCTGTGTCCTCGGGCTGGGGATCACTTGCTTCTTTCCTTAAGTGATCAAACTTAAAAGAAAGCTTGTTTCTTGGGTCTAAAAATCTGCCATTGCCAAGATCACCATGTTCTGTAATTAAGACCTGTAAAAGAAGTTGAAATGATAATACATTTAGGCTGCTATAGATGTGTTACTTTGCATTTTTCCCTACTTGCATATCAGTGTTACAATAGATTCTTTCATTTACCTGTAAGATCACATCAAAAAACCCAAGTGTTTTCAGTAATAATTTAAATGACTGGTTGTTGTGAGGCTGAAGGTAACTCTGCTCTCCACAGTAATACTGCACTTAGACTTCTGTCCCAGAAAAGGCTTAACTATAATAATGTATATATCTGGGTATCCAGAGATACTAAAATTGGGTATCCTCACAATAGAAGCAGGTTGCTTTGCCTTTAAAATTATTTTAGCTGTTTTCCTTCATTTCTAAAGGAAACAGAGACTTTTACTCTGGAATCTACCATTTATTGCCATGTTCTGTGTTGTAATAGCTCTACTTTTGGACAAGAAGGGTACACAGATGTGACTACTTCTAAAATACACCAAATAAAGCACACAGCAAAGCAGCATTGCACATTCCCTTCTTTCTTCTTTTTCACCTTAATTCTCTGGCTTCCCAAATATTGACTTTATTGGGATGGGGCTTTTCCTTTTGCAAGCTGTACTGTAACCTTTTCATCAAAGCTATTTCTACGAACAGCCCTCTTAATATATGCCTCCCATGAACATATCTGGGACACCAGAAAAGCTGGGTCAGGGCTTGGCTCAGAGAACAGAGCAGATGGCCAGGCAGCTTTCTGTCTTCTCTATGACTTGGTGTTTGTTCTAAAAAAAAAATTTAAAAAGCCCTGAAACAACTTGTTTTGCTGGTATAGATTGGATAGTGTTAAGTATAATCCCTACACCATATCAATGATTTAGTATAAACAAAGATGCAGTTTGTTTTTTAGGGTAGCTGGGAATGGATTAAAATAGTAGAAAACAAACCAAACAAACTATTAGGAATCTACTATCAATTGTCAGTAGGAACTGTAAGCAAGTAGCAACATAAGGATTTTTAGGTGACGTTTAAATAGACAATAATCTTTAATCATCCATACTTTAAGTAAAATTCCAGTGACTTCATCATGGAGCTTTAAGGAACAATGAATTTGATTTACTAAGTAGTACCACACAGAACTTAAAGAGAATATTGTGCTTATGCTTCTCATAGAGGAAATGATAATGATATGTGGGGGAAGGAGAAAGGGTGGCACCTTGTGAGCAGAATGAGTGAGTCAGCTGATGGTGATGTTGACTTGTGAGCCAACATCCTGATGAAACAACATTTTTATTTTTATTGCCTTTTCACAGTGCAGTAATGCAAACCTCAAGTGTACAAAGTTTCCTCTTACCTGATCATCGTACCCTTCTATCTTCACTGGAGTGAACTGGTCCATGTTGTATTGTGCAAATGCACTGTTGAGGATCAAACGAACACGAACTTTAGCTGCACATGCACATTTATTTTCACTCAAGAATAAGTACCACATGTGATTATATGACAGTAAACATTAACTTAATTGGGCAAATAAAACACACTAGCACTGTTAAAGGATTTTTCAATACCTTTTACTGTAGATAGCTATAAACCCCAGGTCTAAAAGCAGGTTTGTTCAGTGATGACAAGGAAAATATAGAGTTCAAAAGTAGAACAGCAGGCAGCCTGGGGCAATGTGAGCAAGCCAAGGCAAAACAGGAACACCCTAGCTACAATTTAGACAGCAGCAAGGTAAACAAATGAATAGACAAATATCTACAACAGCTTTCTTATGTAAAGACTTGCTGACTGATGTCGCCTAGCTTGAAATAGATCTTAGCATCAAAAAGCTTGTATGTGTAATCTTTAAGTACCTTCTGATGAAGCTGTGGAAGTAAATCACTAATTTTGAAAACTTTTTTTTGAGGACAGTTCTTTTTCTAAATTTAGAGTATAGATTAATCAGAATTTCAGGCTTCACTTTATAAATGAGATGATTCAACATGATCAGACATTGCTGCTGCTACAGAGTTAAACTCTTTGGCGGAGCGCCCTCTTGTCAGTTTTACACAGCACAAATTCCAATTTAGGGCTTTTAAAAAGAATAATCCACTCCTTTCATTATAGATTTTGTTAGGTGGGGTAAGGAATTGCAGAAGATTGCTCTGAATACAGCAAATGTTTGGGGTTTTTTTCTCACAGAACGATGGGTGTAAGAAAACAGAATGTGACTTGTGTTTGAAGTCTTAGTACTCACTGTGCTGCTCCTTCCCTGAGAAGATTGTCATTGTTAAGCAATAACCGGACATCTGGAGAAGAAAGGGTTCAGGTGTGTTACTGGATTTTTTAAACAAATGTTTCTATTTATGCACTTCGTTTTCAAGTGTAAAAATGCAAAGATTAAAATGATTAAATAATTTCATTAAGCAGAAGTAGTCCAGAAGGACTGCATTCTTTCCCTAGCCACTAACCTTAAAAGCAGTATGATGTGACACAGCCTTAGATTTTTGTAATAGATAAAACATGAAGAAAACACCACAGATCATTTTTTCCTTAATTGCTCACCATTGAATACTTCATTGAACTCTCCAGGGGGTGCATGAGTGATGAATTTCGCAGCTATACGCACCTACAATGAAGCAGAAAAGTAATTAAAGACAAAAGATAATTTACTGAGTTCATCCATATTGAAGCAATTCACCAACAAAACCAACTCTGAAGTGACAGAAAGTGGCAGATTTAGAGAGAAATCTAGGCTTGCATTGTCAAGATAGAAATAGTCTTGTGGGGCTGTTCAAAGCAAGGCTTGACAGGGCCTGGAGCAACCTGGTCTAGTGGGAGGTGTCCCTGCCCATGGCAGGGGGTGGAACTGGATGATCTTCAATGTCCCTTTCAACCCAAACCATTCTAGGATTCTATGGAGGCATGTGGAACTGTGATGATGAAGGCATCAATAACTGAAAAGGCCAACTTTCAATGTCCAGAAACTCTGAATCTGGAAACCACTCCCCTTATCTTTCTAAAAGTGTAATAAAACTGCAACGTGTTCTGAAATCCAATATACATGTCTTGCACTGTTAGAATTTAGGTAGTCAGGTATCGATTCTCTTGGACTTTGTTAGAGTTTATGGTTTTCATTATCAAATCTTTTATGGCTTTTATAGGACCAAAAGTAATAGAAAGCTCTTGGAAGAAATGAAAGAGGAAATGTCACAAAATGAAACCTCTCCCTTAGAATAATAAAAATGCCCCATTTCCTCTGATAAGTCCAGCTAACAAAGCTGAACAATGAGCTCTCTGGTCTAACAAGACATTTATTGAAAGTCACTGCAGAATTGCTCATTGCAACTCTGATTACTTTCTACTTTTCATTTTGAGCAGCAAAACAAAGAATTGTGTATGTATATCCAACTGCCTCACCTGGGTTATCACCAGAGCTGGAAATAACTTGCTTCTCTCAACAGTCTTCCCTATTTTAATTAGAAATTATTTGTATTGTTTGCCACATAATTATTTAAAGCAAGCCACAAAAAGAGATAAACACTTTTCCAAACAAAAGCTAATTGCCTTTTTTCAACAGGATCAAGTAACAACTCTGCCTTAACTGGATTGAGCTGCAGATAAAAATAGATTGTCTTCCAAATTAGCAATGATTTCAAAAAATAGATATACATTCTTTGTGCCTGAAGTAATTGAGCAACACGAAGAAAACATTAAAAACACAGTATCTTGTGTAATTGATACGATGCAGGACATAAAACCATTTTCTCTTAATCTGCTGGTTTTAGGTTGGTGGAGTACACAACAATTCTAAAAATGGAGCTCCTTAACTGTTTGAAAACTTTCACTATTTAAAGAGCTGTAATTAGGAGAGATTGCTGCCACAATATTGTCAAATTTTGTTGTCAGAAACTTGTGTGGTGATGAAGAAAGCCTGGCATAGTTTAGGGAGACCCTGCTGCTCTGTATCCTCAGTGGACTTTGCTCAGAGTCTGCCCCAAAAGGCTGAAAGATTTCTGCGAGGACAACTGTGAGCACAGCACAGAATATCACTGTGCTAAAGCTCTCTCAAGTATCCACCACTAATGCTGGGATGTCTCTTAGTGGGAAGACAGCACTGGAATACACTGTGAAAATTAACTCCCTGGATGAACAGAATCTCTTTTATAAGGTGCTTCAACATATGGCAAAAAAAGGCCCCTAAAAAGCTATAAAATTTAATATCTTATAAATTTATGCAATGATGTTGTGGCTGCAGAACATGAAACCCTTGCAAAAGGGGTCACTGTTTTAATAGGCTGAACTTTAGATCAATGGATTCTCATAAGGAAATCCTTATGAGGAAGAGAAACAACAAACAAACAGATAAAAACCCCAACAGTTACATGAGAAATTTTTAGTCTTCCACAAATTCTCTCACTCAGAAGGATGAACAAAATTAAATCAACACAGAAAGGCCTTTGCACTTCAATCAGATGTTATTACAGACCCAGTTCTGAACAAAGCAAAGGTTGCAAGTGGCAAGTGTTCACTTGGATAATTATCCCTTGCCCTGCCTCTCACAGATCAATAAAATACAAAAACATTTCCGTCAAACTACTGAAATCAGGAGTGCATGAAACAGGCTGGGGAGTGATTAATTTGAAATGTCAAGCACTTGAACGGTTGTTGGTTTTCAGAGCTGGTTTCCTGGTGGGTGGTGTCAGGATGCTCCTCTGCAGAAACACCAAAACAGGACTTTCTGCAACCTGTCCCATTTCCTGGCCCCCGGGGCCATTTCAGGTGCCATTTCAGCTCTGCAGCATCAACTTCCTGCTTCTAAAATGGGGAAGGTGTCTGAGGGGAAGGGAAGCTGCTCAGCCGTTAGTTTAAACTATCAAAACAGCAGCAGAATGAGCTTGAGCAGAACAGGGGAGATTTCAGAGGAACTTAAAAGAAAATCACAGAATCACAGACTGGTTGGGCTGGAAGGGACCTTAAAGCCCATCCCACTCCATCCCCTGCCATGGGCAGGGACACCTCTCACTGTCCCAGGCTGCTCTAACCCCAGTGTCCAACCTGGCCTGGAACATTCCCAGGGATCCAGGGGCAGCCACAGCTGCTCTGGGCACCCTCAGCACCCTCCCAGGGAAGGATTTTTCCCAATATCCCACCCAGCCCTGCCCTCTGGCCGTGGGAAGCCATTCCCTGTGTCCTGTCACTCCAGACCCTTGTCCCAAGTCCCTCCCCTGGAACCCCTTTGGGTGCTGGAAGGGGATCTAAGGTCTCCCCGGAGCCTTCTCTTCTCTGGACTGGGCACCCTCAGCTCTTCCAGCCTGTCTGAGAAATGACTCTCTCACCTAAAATACACCCACAGAGTATAAAGGAGTGAAGCTTGGAGGATGGAATGAATTAATTTTGTTGCTTAACTAATTTTTTGGGGTTTTTTGCTTGACTTTAAGGTACTGGTAAACTCAGACCTTAAAAATTAACATTTATAAATTTCTAGACTCATCTGAATAGTCAGAAAATGGATACTACAGTAAATACTTCCTACATGTTTCTCTTTCAGATCCTCCTTTAAGGTTATTCTTCTCTGCCTGTGTGAGGCATGGAGTTAGTTGAAATTGAATGTTCATATCAATTCTGCTCTGGAATACTTATTTCAAACAACATCACCTAAAATACTGACTAATGGATGAACTGCACCTCTAAAGCTCTGCTTGTTTCACAAATCATGTCACTGAAATGAAGATGAAATTGCAGTTAAGGGAAAAATGAAAGCAACCCCTGGACTTGTAGGATCCTTGAATTGAACAACTCCTCCAGAATGTTAAGAAACAAAGCAAGCACTAAATGTAAGACTTCTGTGATGTAAGGAAGAGAAGCAGTATGTTTTTAAACTACTGTGTGTAGACAACAGTGTGTTACCTATCAGAGAAATTGCAGGCTGCAACTTTCCCACATTCCTACACAAGAGGAACAAACTACTTATTTCCCCCTCTCCTAAGACAATTATGGCTCTATTTGCTCCTACTTAGTCCTTTCCATACAGTGTAATTTGTAGGACCTACATCAAAGTTCCTGTCGGCAGCTGGGGTGAGCAGAAAACTCGACAACACACTTCAGAGGGTGTTTAGGAAGTGAAGAGGTTGCAGAGCATCTTACAGATACGCTGGTTACTTTGTTGATTTGGGAAAAGCAGCGCAGAAAATACATTTTAGCAAAATCGTTTTGGTTGGGAAAGACCTTTAAGATCAAGTTATCCACCTGTGCCTGACCTGCGCCTTGTCTACAAGACCAGAGCACTGGGTGCCACGTCCACTCCTTCCTTGACCATGAGCAGGGATGGAGACTTACCCCCTCCCTGTGCAGCCCCTTCCAATGTCTAATCGCCCTGTTAAGAAACTCCTCCTGATGTCCAACCTAAACCTCCCCTGGTTTAGGCTGAGACTATGTCCATTTTCATGCACAACGACTGGGCGAGACGCCTCAGCTGCACCAAGGCAACGAGGAAATCGCAGGGCAACGGGGAAATCGGAGGGCAGCGGGGAAATCGCAGGGCAACGGGGAAATCGCAGGGCAACGGGGAAATCGCAGGGCAACGGGGAAATCGGAGGGCAGCGGGGAAATCGGAGGGCAGCGGGGGAATCGGAGGGCAGCGGGGGAATCGGAGGGCAGCGGGGAAATCGGAAGGCAGCGGGGAAATCGGAAGGCAGCGGGGAAATCGGAGGGCAAGGCGCTGTGCTGGTAGGGAACAGCCGGGCGGCGACGGCGGCCCGGTGGTCTCGGGGGCCCGCCCGCCCCGAGGCACCCCCAGGCTGGCACACCGGCACCAGACGAGCTCGTTCGCCACTCCCTACCCACTGCCCTCCCGGGGGCAGCGGCGCAAGCCCACAGCGGAGGGGTGGCCACCCCGTTCCTTTACCTTCTCCTCATCCGACACCCGCTCCTCCAGGTCCGCCATCTTGGCAGCTGTGTGCCCGGCCCCGCACAGGGCATGACGGGAGCGCCGGGCAGCGGCCCGAAAGCGCTGCTGGCGCCATATTAACTGTGGGCAAACGCCGCGCTGCCGCCATCATAGAAACGGGCGGGTTCTCGCGGTACCGGCTGACAGAGCCGCCGTCTCCCGGAGCCGTCGGGGCTCCCGGTCATTGTGTGGAATGTGCTTGGGTGGAGAAGCGGTGATGGACTCGACGAACAGACTGCCCACGCTAGAGGAGCCCCGTCCTGGTGATCCCGGCCCCGTCCCGGCGTGCCCTGTGGGCTGAGACGTCCGGGAGCTGTAGACCGGAAGCACGGCCTCTGCCATCTTAGCTGCGGGCAGACGCCGTGATGCCCATCGATAGGAACGGGCAGGATTTTCGCTATCGGGAACTCGGCGGCGGCAGACCTGTCGCGTCCCAGAGCCTCCGGGCATCCCAGTTGTGGTGTGGGGAACGCTCGGCCCGCGCTTTGTCCTGGAGCAGCGGTAATGGGGTGGGTGAACGGACTGCCCACGCTGGCGGAGTCCCGCCCCGGTGCTCGGCCCGCCCCTGTCCCAGCGTGCCCCGCCGGCGGTTATGGCGGAGGGCGGCGGCGGGAGCGGCCGCGGGCTGCCGTGCCTCGGGGCGGCCTCGGCCTTCCGGCGCTGGGAGCAGCTGCGGCGGAGGGCTGCGACGCCCTGGGCCCGCGGGCTCCTTGCCGTGGCCGCCGGGCTCGGGCTTCTGTACGCGGTGCTGCGGGTGCCGGTGCGGCTCCGGGACGGCCTGGCGGCCGGTGAGGGCGGCGGGGGCGGGCGGCGCGCCGGGGGGAGGCGGACCCTGCCTGTGGAGCCGGGCGGTCGCGCAGGGCAGGCTCGGCCCGGCCGTCCCGAGCATCCCGGGCTGTACCGGGAATGGTTATCCCGGGGAGCGGGGCCGTGACTGTCCGCCGGGCTGGGTGCTGGGTCTGGGTCTGGGACCCTCCTTTCAGGAGGAACGTTGAGGGCTGGAGTGTGTCTAGAGAAGGAAACGGGTCTGGGGAAGGTCTGGGGCACCAGCAGGGGCTGAGGGAGCTGGAGGGACTCAGCCTGGAGGAAAGGAGGCTCAGGGGAGACCTTCTCCCTCTTTACAAGTCCCTGACAAGAAGGGCTGGGTTAGGGTTAGGAAGAGACAGCCAGGGGAGATTGGGCTCTGCTCCCGGGGAACAGGCACAGGACAAGAGGAAACGATATCCAGCTGCACCAGGGGAAGTTCAGGTCGGACATCGGGGGAATTTCTTCGTGAAAAAGTAGTCAGGCGTTGGAATGGGAGGTGGCGGAGTCCCAGGGTGGTTTCCCAGGGAGGTGGTCGAGTCCCCACCCCTCGTAGTTCTCAGGGAATAACTGAACCTGGCACTCAGTGCTCTGGTCTTGTTGACAAGGTGGAGACAGGTCACAGACTCGATAGGTCTTTCCCTAACTAATTGATATTCTGAATCGGTGAGTCTGTCTCAGTGGTGCTTGTGGGCTGGTCGTGCATCCCACCTTTGCCCAGTGACACACTGAGCTTGTCCCTAACCCCAGGGCTGGGGACACGGCTGAGCCTGGGCAGTCCTGGGGCAGCTGAAGCAGCCAAGGCTGTGCCCCAGTGCTGCCTGAGCTCCTGCCTGGGGCTCTGTCAGGCTACAGCCTGCCCTGCCTGCCCCTGTCTCTGTCCAGCCTGTGCTGGGGGCAGGTGACAGGGCTGATGTGCACTGTGAGTCCAGACCATGCTCAGAGCACCACTAGATAACTGCATTCCCTGTGCTGTGCTCTTGATAGCAGGAGGGAGAGGTCTGCGTAAAATGTATGTTAGCACTGAATATAAATTTGCATCAAAACAGGATGATTTTGTCTTAAAGTGAAAGAATACATTAAATTGTTGTGGTCTACCAGCCACTGTATGGGTGAATCCATAAGATGCTTTGTCTAGAAATGTACAGTGGATTTTTTTTTTTTTTTTTGGTTAGATATAAAAATTGACTGTCACAGGGAGATACAAACAAAATAATAGGTGGTGAGGATTCCCTTAACAGTGTAGCATTATAAAGCTACTAGGGCTGTAGTATACTATATATTTGCATGATATTCAGCATTCTTTAATAGACAAGCTATTTTTGTTTTTCAGTCCTACTTATTAAGTCTTTGATTTTGTTTCTCTTAACAGTGACTGTGTTCTTAAGCACTTTGACTCCAAAATTCTACTTTGCCCTTACAGTAACTTCATCTTTTATATCTGGACTGATATTTGTAAGTAGTCCACTTCTTTTTTTTTTTTTTTTTTTAACAACTTTAGCACCTCTCAGATGACTTTATGAGGAGTAAAGGGAATGAATATCAGACTCTAGAGGGTGCCTTTGTGCTGGGAAGGAACTTCTCTGTATTGTTGCAGCTCTTTTGCTGTATGTGTTGTATGTTGGGACTGCATGAGTCTGAGAAAATGATTTGTACAGAATGCCAGAATGGTTTATGCCCCCTGACACAGCTCCAGCTGCTGCCTTGGCTCCTGCCACTGGTCACCAGAGAGGAGACCAGTACCTAATCCAGGCACAGGATCCAGGTCCAGGGCTGACAGTTTGGTGTAGTCCTTGAGGGCTTGTGATAGGCAGGTATTTTTAATAGCTTCAAAAAGAGATGGTAATATTTTTGGCCCAAGATTTCTGCCAAATGACTGTCATTGCTGTTAACTTAGCCTTCTCTTTGTTAGCCTCTCTCTTTCTGGTTAGCAGAACATCTCAGTTTAATGGGCCATTTTATCCTTTATTCTTTTAGATTATTTTTGTGAAATAAAAAGCTACACCTGTTTTGAATACTAGAAGTTTGGTACTACAGGTAGGGCTACAGCTTGAAATATTCTTACCAGAAAAAGAGGATATAATGGATTTTTGGTTCTGTTCCCAGTTTCCCTATACAGACACTTCTGGAAAGGTTTATGGGTTACCCTAGTGACCCGGGGAGGGAGGAACGTAACATTTGACTAAAATTTTTCTGGGTTTTGTCCATTCTCTTTCCTGTTCTTTGAGTTCTCCTACATGACAAGACCGGCCAAACCAGGTCATTGGTGTTACTCTGTGTGGAGATAAGTTCCATCCTTGATCGTTTGCAAGGGGATGTACTTGTTGTGAACACTCTTCATCCCTGCTGTTTGCTGGGAGGGTGTCACCTAAGGAAATTTCTGGTGCTTTTTTCTCCCCTGGCAGGTGTTTGAGTGGTGGCACTTCCGAAAATACGGCACATCTTTCATTGAGCAGGTGTCTGTGAGCCATTTGAGGCCCCTCATCGGGGGTGCAGAGAACAGCCCCCCAGCCCCAGCAGCTTTCTCAGTGGGGGAGAATGAGACCAGCAGGCAGAACATGCCAGGTGATTCCTGATGAGTTCCAGGAGCTCTCCTTAAGCTTCGAGGTGGCTTTTTAAAGGCTTTGGCTTGTAAAAAATGGACAAAAAGCCTACATCTTACAAAGTGGTTTGTTAATAGTGGTAAAAATAAGCTAAATAATAATGTTTTTTAACTCTAAACCATTCATTGTTAAAAATATGATTTAGAAGATGTTATACATTTAGCTAAAACTGTTTCAGTAACATTAGTTATTTACTGTTCTAAATATCTGCATGAATGTACGTACATGCATTGCCTAATCTTCCCATCCTGTGCTTTTGTATCCTAAGCAATGCTGGGGAGCAAAAATATTTATGGAATAGCAGAAGTTTATGAAGGTGATGATTGCATAATAATAAATTAAAGATGCTTTCGAAAGCACAACTGCTTTTGTATTACTGCATTTTAATGCCAAGGTAATATTTCCCATGTTTTTAATTTTAAAAGTACTTTTTTTTTTTTTTTATTCCTCAGAGTGCAAAGTGTGGCGAAATCCTCTCAATCTTTTCAGAGGGGCAGAGTATAGCAGGTATTAGTTATCTTGTTTTCCACTGCATAATTTTATATTTATTCGAGGGTATGCACATGCCTTTTTCACAGAGCTTGCACTGATAATGTCAGGAGACAGCTGGAGGCCTGGGAGATTATAGGGGTGATTGATACCAACTCTGTGTTTAAAAGGCACCAAGCCAAGCTTTGGCTGTTTCAGTGTTAAGAACAAAAATATTACTGTAACATCAGGGCTTTTTGAGAGTAAAGTAGGAAAAAAAAATTCATTCAGAGGCTGAGGCAGTGATTCTCAATCTAAATTCTCTTTTATTAAAGAGAATTAAACTATGTTGTAAGTCCCCTAGTGTTACTTCATGGGAAAAGCTGCTTTCTAGGAAGCTAGTTCCCAAGTTGTTTAGAACTTTAGAGATTATTGAACAATAGTGCTTGAAACTTTGCGTTAGTAGCTTTTTATTACTGATTTTTTGCACTAGACACATCAGATATCCCCTTGTTATCAGCATTGCTAATTACTAGGAATGCCTCTTACTGAAATTTCTGTTGTTTTAGGTACATGTGGGTGACTGGGAAGGAGCCTCTTACTTACTATGACATGAATTTGTCTGCTCAAGATCATCAAACCTTTTTCACGTGTGACACGGATGCCCTTCGGCCTTCAGACACAGGTACTGATGTCTGTGTAAGGTGTGTAAGCATTGGGCACTGTCGAGTGTGTGTTTTTAGTAAACTTCAAAGTAGCGCAGGTTATTATCATGTCAAATACTTTGTGAAACTGTAGCATCTCTCAAGTCCTAAAGAGGTTTAATAGCTGTAGAGGATCATAGAGTGATTTGGGTTGTGAGGGACCTTAAAGCCCATCCAGTCCATTCCTCTGCCATGGGCCAGGATACCTTCCACTATCCCAGACTGCTCCAAGCCCCCTGACCTTGAAATTCAGTGTTTTGTGAAATTTAGTGGAAAGACGTTGTTTCATGTTGTGCATTCTCTACAACTTTAGTGCTGTCAGGATCCTGACATTTTTTAAGATCACACACATCTCAAATAATTGACACGATGTTGCAAACCTGGATTATATTCTCAACAGCCAAAATGTGGTCTAATTTAAACCATAGTAATGAATTGTGCAGTCTCCAGATTTTTTTTTCCTTGTGTTCCACATGTTTAGTACAGAAAATGTTCTTTACCTGGTTATTGTCAGTGTGGGTGTGAATTATTGTCAATTTGTCACATTCCGGAGGTGTTCCTTGTCAGCTGGCTGTGACATGTTTGATATGAAAGATATGTTTTTATTTCAAAAAAAGGGAGTGAATTGTCTCGCTTGCTGAGCCAAGACTAATATTTTGTTTCCGAAAGAAAACTCAAATATTTTTCCACGTTATTCTTGCTTGACAGCAGGAGGTTTTGTTCCAAAAGAAACATGTATAGATTCTTCAGTTTTCTTATCATCCTTGAGATAGGCCAGATATAGAACTCCATGAACGTTTTGGAGTTCTTTCAGAACTAGTTTTTAGTGTGAAGGTTAATAATCCTGCATAGAAAATGGTAGCTCCGAGGGTGTTGTTTTCCTAGAAGTTGGTTTTCAGTTTGTGTTTTCCAGTTTTAACAAATGGAAGCATGGTGGGGAGGGGTTTAGAGTCATTGCATTGAAATAATTTTGAATTCAAGTTGTAGTTCAAAGGACACTTCTGAATAATTTCACCCTTTTTACTCGTTCTCTAGAACACTTCCTAATAAGCTGATAAATGTGTATCTTGAATTGACTTTGCCATGTGATGCCACTCAAATGTGCTTTGTAAATTTAAAAAGAAATTGATAACCCTTTATGATCTGACAGTTGTCTAAAAATAATCATGGAACAGAATCCCAGAATAGTTTGGGTTGGAAGGGTCCTTAAAGCTCATCCAGCTCCACCCCAGGCTGCTCTAGCCCCAGTGTCCAGCCTGGCCTTAGACTCATCCAGGGGTCCAGGGCAGCCACAGCTATTCTGACCAACTTCATATTTAAGTACAAAACTCTACCTGTGCAAGACACCACTTACTCCATCACTATTTTCTTTGAAGTTCTGTTTGAAAGCTTAAATTAAAGTTCTGTGCAGGTCTATGCAAGAACCTGTGTTTAACAATTGCTCCTGCCAAGCTTTCAACAGGTCTTGGGAAATGTTTCCAGAAATCTGTAGCAATTTAAAAGTTGTACATCTGCCTGGTTATGTAAGCTGTTTCTTTGCTCTGTGTAGGAGTTCTGAAATGGTCAGTGTGGAATCTTCCTGGTGGTGTTGCTTTCTTAAACTAAATTTGGGACGTTGCAAGCTGAGCTGTTGCAAGAATTTGATGCTTGTGGTAGGAACAGGCTGAAATTAAAACACTTGTTTGTTCTTCCTTGTAACAATTGTACAGCAAACAGGAATTTTCAGGCTGGAAAGGAATGTTAATTAGAGCTGGCTCGAAGCAGCGAGAGTGGCCTCCACTGGCTCCCAGGTCTTTCACAGGTGTCCATGTCCCTCATCAGCCTTTCCATGGTTTTTTACAGTTATGCAGAAAGCGTGGCGAGAGAGGAACCCACAGGCCCGAATTAAAGCAGCATATCAGGCTCTAGAGTTGAACAATGAGTAAGTTTATAAGTCTAGTTGCTGTGTTTCTAGTGTGAAGGATTAAGTGAAAGGATACTGAGCACATTATCAGTTTCTTCGTCTAATAATTCACTTTTAGCAAAGTTCTGAATGCTTAAGGGGGGACTCTTTGGACTGGGAATTGCACATGGGGCTGTAAATTGCCCTGAAGTATTGAACTATTCTACTAAAAACATCTGTTGTGCTGCTTTTTTTCTTAAAATGTTGTATTAGTGGCAATAACAAATAAGAAATCTTATTCAGGTATGGAATGGTCTTAATTGAATATAAGATAATATATTTCAGAGATGACATTGTGGTAGAATAGTATTTGGAGTTCACAGATGCCACTCCTGTAAAGGATTTAAAAATACTCTGTAACATAAACCAAAGAATTTCACCCAGAACTGTGATCTGGGTGATTATGTTGCCTTATTATTTTTGCACAAAATGTCTTAAAACCTCCTGGTTTTGAAAAAGCGAACCAAATAAAAAATCTTTCCAGACAATTACAGACCATTTTTACAGTTTCAAGGAAAATAATTTAACTTGCTTTAACAATTCATTCCTTTGCTTTTTCTCCACATGAGAGGGGGGTGTGTGGTTTTTTTCTGTAAAATGGAAAAGGTTTCTTTTTTCCTGTCACTCCCCCTTTGAACTCAAGTCAGTGGTTTGGAATTTTAATATCGTCAGTGCTTATGTCTTAAACATAAGAGAATCTTGACCATTTTTTTGCTTCTAACACTACTAAAAACACTAAACTTACTCCCTCAAAATAACTGGTAGGTTTTTCCTCTTATTTCAGTTGTGCTACTGCGTATGTCCTCCTGGCTGAGGAAGAGGCAACAACCATTGTGGATGCTGAGAAGTATTTCAAGCAGGCTCTGAAAGCAGGAGAAATGATTTACAGAAAATCTCAGAACTGCCATTCTCAGAGCCCCCAGCATGAAGCACAGCTGAGTAAGGACTTGGAATCACATGAACTCTTGGGTTTGTGTGAGCAGAAATGTAAAACTAAAGCTATAATTAGGTGAGGTAAGGACTGAAACAGGTAGGCTAACATTTTTTTGTCTTTGTAATCAGGAAGAGACACCAATGTATTGGTGTATGTGAAAAGGAGACTAGCTATGTGTGCCAGGAAACTTGGAAGAATAAGAGAAGCAGTAAAAATGATGAGAGACGTAAGTAAAAGTAAAAAAATCCCTGAGTTAACCATAGTTTTCAGTCACATTGTCCTAGGCATCATAATTAGTCTAACTGAATTATTTTCCCATGAGATTTGCATGTCATGATTGGATGCTGTTCTTTTCATGCTGCCTCCATGCCAGTTTCTAGCACTCTGAGGCAAGAGAACATTAAAAAATCCTACATTATTGTACTGATTGCTATTAAGTATTTCAGTGATTCAACTGCAATGCTATATGTAGTTTATTTCTCTTTACTGATTTGCAGTTGATGAAAGAATTTCCACTTCTCAGTATGCTGAATATCCATGAAAACCTCCTAGAGGCCCTTCTGGAGTTACAGGCTTATGCAGATGTCCAGGCAGTTTTAGCCAAGTATGATGGTAAGTGATGCCTGTTGGAAAATCTGGATGTTTTTGAATAAGAGTGTAAGTGAGATGGTCAAGGGATGTCTGTCAAAGCAGGGCCTTAAATCACCTTTGGAATGGAGGGATGTAGCAGTATTTTGTGACAGTTATTCTCAGTTGTTGAGCTCTCTCTTAAGTCAATTCTTCATTGTCTCAGGGAATCAAAGCTATGATGTTTTTGCCCAAATCCTGTGCCACTTGTACATGGCCAGCCTAGCACCCTGCTCCCATTCCTTGATTCTCTTCTAGGTGGATTCTTTTTAATTTATGAAAACTATTTCCACTTTGCCCAGTGCTTCTTTGTGGTAATACCAGGAATTGTGACACTTTCTTAAGAAAGCATTGCTGACTTTTTTTTCTGAGCATCTGGAAAAATGAGTACCAGCTTCAAACTCCCTGCAGCACCCCTGTGTTTTTTGCTTGACACAACAGCCAGACTTGCAGTAAGTGATGGACAGGCCCAGGATGGGCCTGTGTTTTTTTACAAAAAAAGCAAGAACCATCTGACTATACACAACGTGGTACTTGGGAATTAGACCCCAGACTTTGTCTGCTTTTAAAGTAAACTTACACTGTGGAGTGCTAACCTTCTAATCTGTAATTGTCAGCTCAGACTTGGCTTCAGATATTCTACAAAGCTACAACTAATAGAATTTTCCCCATGGAACTGCAGAAGAACGGAAAATGCATTTTTGTTAAAATTCATCTACCTGTCTGTAATGTAATTTTTTGTGGTCAGCTCATGGTCAGTCTCTCAGCATTGTATAAGACTCTGTTAATATACAGTTGCAAAATTAAATAAAGATTAGAAGCTGACTTTAAATCTTTGTGGATTAATACAGGAAATACATTCTGCTCTTAAGTGTATTTATATGCACATTTCTTTTTGGATTCAGTTTCAGTGTGTTGGTACATTTAGGAACAAAAAATGACTCTTATTACCTAAATACAACTTTGAATTTTTGATCTGAGACTGACTGGTGACTGTGCAAAGAAATTCAGAGTTTTTAATCACAGCTGAAATGTTCCAGATGTTACATTCATTGTCTCCCATACCCAAGGAAAAATCTTTAACTCAAAGGATGTAGGTTTAAAATGTTTGTATTGCCTTAGAATCTTACAGCTTTGATAAATAATTATTTTATTTTATCACAGATATCAGTCTTCCCAAATCAGCAGCAATATGTTACACAGCAGCTCTGCTAAAAGCCAGAGCTGTTTCAGAAAGGTAAGCAAGGACATGTGTGAAAATAACTGTTTGTTGCTAATCTTGGGTTCTGATGTAAAATATGAAGGAAAAAGGTCTAAATCTTTTAAATTTTAAAATTACTTCTAATCTGTAAAGAAATCTTTGCTTCGATTCAAGGATTATTTTATTTTTTTTGTCTTTTTGGAATCCCTGATTATGCCTAGATATGTAGCAGTTACATTTCTAAGAGCGAGCTGAGTGTATTTATATATACACATATATGTGTGTGTAATAGAACACAATTTAAAACTACTTTTAAGCATCCATAAAGTTAGTACAGGTGGGGATATTTTTCACAAGCCAATGTATTGGCCAAGTGCTTTCTTGTAAATTCTGTTTTCAGTGTTTTGCTTGGGATTTGTTTTTTGGGGTGGGCGCAGGGTATTTGTGGTGGTTGATGCTGGTGTTTCACTGTGGTCTGAGCCCAGCCCCAGCTCCCAGCAGGTGATGCTGTAACAGGGAGCTGAAAGTCAGGGCACTCACCTGACATGATTGACATGAATTTTCATATGTCATATGGGCATGGATAACAGTAAGATACCTGACTTCACATGAACATTTTTCTCCTGGAAGGATTTGTTTATCTTTCTTTATAAATCAGCCAATTTTTAATGAACTCCAAGCTTGCAGTGCAAATAAACACCTGGTTAGCATTTGTTATTTATTACTTTTGTTCAAGGTGGGTTTTTCTCTTCAGGTTCTCCCCAGAAACTGCCTCCAAAAGAGGGCTTAGTACAGCAGAAATTAATGCTGTGGAAGCAATTCACAGAGCTGTGGAATTTAACCCTCATGTTCCAAAGGTAAGAGTATTTTATTTCCTATTGGACCACTTGTAATGTATTCTGAAAAATACCATATTATAATATAATTTTGTTATTGGAGCCGTTCTAGCCACATATTTTCTTCAATTTGGTTACAACTCCAGCCATAGAGTTGTTAAAACATTAGTATTTATATCATAAATGTTTTGTGGCCAGATTTTTTTTTTAAGTAATAGCTGATGTTCAGACAGGGTTTTTTTGCACAAAAATTTATACTTGGAATTTCCTAACCCGTTGGAAAATCCAGTAATGTATTACTGAAGATGCTTTACTCTCAGTAAGGGTGGACATTAATAAATACAAATTTAGATATTTAAAGTCATAAAATAATCACAGAATGATTTGTGTTGGAAGGGACCTTTAGGATATCTCATTCCAGCACCCTGCTTCCAAGTCCCTGAAGCCAATTAAGTTCTCCAAACAATAATCACTCTAGTATTCCAAACCCCTTTATTCTGCTGGGCTTTCAACCATGGCTCCATGGTTATTGAAAGAGCTGCAGTCACTTATTTTCTTCATCCACGTGTAAACAAGATTAAGAGTCTGTATCACCACAGGCTGTAATTTAACGTCTGGCATCAAAACACAGATTCCATGGAGCATTGGGTGAAAATATAACATCTTGCATCGCTTTTTACTGTACCAGTGATGCTCTCAGTATGAAACCTTGAAGCAGGAGGTTGGCTCAGTGCAGGGTCTAATCCTCTGGAAATGATGCTGGAGCCCCAGTGGCTGCTGCTGGGGAGGCTGGAATGATCCGGGCGCTCCGTCCTGTCTGCCTGTCCAATCCAATAGAATGTGCACTCAGGAACTAATTGCTGGCAGAAATTGCTGCTTGTTTGCATGACTGATCAAGAGCCTAGCAAGTTCATTTCAGACAGTCTCAGACAGATTTTTCTTTAGCCTCTGCCTTTAGGGGCAGAAGATTATAATGCATTATCATTATCTAAAAGTTGTTTGGTTTTGGGTATCCTCCAGTTGTTTCTGGAGCCTCATATACCTTTTTAAAGAAGTTAGAGATCATTTCAAACAGGCCGTTGTTAAAATACAGTCTATAGTTCTGCAGACAAATTCAGAAACTGATTCCAGGTTTCAGTAATTTGATTTTCTCTTCTAATTGTACATCTATCCATTCTTCATGGGTTTTTTATTACAACATTGCCTTGAGGCACTAATTGATTGGATGACAGAGCAGAATTTTACTGGTGCGGGCTGTTTAAAACTCTGAAATGTTTATGGTCAAAGCAAACAAATGAATAAGGGCAGAGGAGTGAAGCAACTTGTCCAGTGGATCACAGAGGGGGAAGAAAATCTCATCTTCGAATTTCCACTCTGTTCTGTCCCATAGACTAAAAACGAGTCTGTAAAGCAGGAAATCTCTGTTTGCACATCTGATGAAAATGATTGTCTTTGTATGTAACATTTTGCATAAGGAAAATAAAATAAGGTTTGTTGTCGTTGTTCTGCTTTTATAAGGCTGGGTTTTTTTTTTTTTTTTTGGAAAGCTAGAACCAGCTAGAAAAGTGGTCCTCTTAAACCATTTCAAATTAGAAATTTGTAACTGCATTTTGATACTTTATGAAACGGTCTTTTGCAGTCATCTTCTGAATATCTTAGAGATTTTTATTGTGTATAAAGACTTCAAAACCTTTAGTTCAGTACTGAGATAGCTTCAGCACTGGCACCTTGCCTGTTTTATGCTTAAACATGGATGTGAAAACCTGCCAGACTGGAATTTTTCTGTTTATGTGGTAACATAGGCTCAGAGAGGGCCAAAGCCTGGAGTTGAGCATTGATGTGTTGTGGCAATAGTTGCAGTGGGGCTTCACCACCACTGCTGGATTTATATTCCCAGTTAGCATAATGGAAAAGTGGGCACTGTGGAGAGCATGAGGAGTCAGGTCAGGGGTCAGATATTTGAGACCGTTTTCCCACAGCAGTGCTGTGTGAGTGATCCTTTACTGTGTTAAAAAAGAAAAAAAAAAATTGAAGAGGATTAGAGAGGATTAGCAAGAATATTACCCTCTGGAGTGCAGGCCCAAGGCATTGAGAGAAGAACCTAGCCAGGCAGCAAATGTGCTTTATTTGGCTGGGGCACAACCCCTCCTACATTCCTTGAAGAGTCTGAATGGGAAAAGTTAAGTCCTCAAACTGGATTAGTAAATAATCTCATAGTTTGTGGCATCTGCTGAAATAAATCGGTGAGTTAGCTGCATTCTTACACTTTGGGGGACACTCCAAGGAATTGCCAGCTACGTTGATCAAAGATGTGGATTAACTTTGGCTGTTATTGAATGAGACACTATGTGGTAGGAGAGGACAGCTCACAGGTAAATACTAGAGCTGAAACTGTCATTTTGTTCTTGTAAAAAGCAGTCATCTGTTTTTGAAAGCTAAAATTCAAATGAATACCTGACTTTTTTAACATACTATGAGAAAATGTGGTACATTCAAAAAATTGCATGTTGTGTCGCAAAGAAATATGAAATGACTAATCCTTGTGTTCTTTGACCCCTCTGAGCACCAGATTTTCTGCTGATGGAGGGAGAGGGCTGAAACTGAAAAAAATCTGAAATCAAAGATACTTTGTGGTAGCCCAGTAAGACCACATCAAAAGAAGGTTTTCCTGGGTTTGGTTTATTATTCTTCTTTTGGTTAGCACACTGACACTTTCAGGTTTGCTGCTCATACTTCAGAGCTAACAAGTTCTCAACTGCCTACATTGAAGCTTTCAGTCATGAAGTAATGAGCAAAAACACCTTTGGTTTGGGGTTTTATACCAGCCTAAATTTGTCCCTCATTGGTGTTGCACCTGCAGCATTATCCTTAATGTCTGTTCCACAAGAATGTATTTATATTTTGTCTTATTGAAGCTGTATGTTTTTTCTTGACTTTTTTGTCTGTGTGTGAAAGCCTAATTTAAGAGTCATATACACAGGAGTGTGTTTTGTTGCTTTTCATTTCCCACTTAGTGCAGCCTGGCTGCTGTGTGGTAGAAACTGGCTCCTTCTACACTTAGTTACATCTAAAATGATCTTTTGTGTTTCGCAATGAAAGGTTTTGGAACGTTCCATGTAACCAGGTGTGCTTTCCATTTTTCCTTTCAGTATTTACTAGAAATGAAAAGCCTCGTGCTGCCTCCAGAGCACATTCTGAAGCGAGGGGATAGTGAGGCAGTAGCATATGCCTTTTTTCACCTCCAGCACTGGAAGAGGATAGAAGGGGCTCTAAATCTGCTGCACTGCACATGGGAAGGCAGTAAGTATCTCCTTTTATTTTTTTTCTGTACAATAGACTAGTCTCTCTGCCTTTACCCCCCTCAAACATGATTGGTTCTCTTTGCGAGAAGCAGGTTGCCTGATCAGGTACAGATCTAATGTCAGTCACCCTTTTTTGCAGCATTTAGGATGATCCCATACCCATTAGAGAAAGGACATCTTTTCTATCCCTACCCAAGCTGCACAGAAACAGCAGACAGAGAGCTGTTGCCAAGTAAGTGGTTTCTAAGCAGTAATGATAATAAAACACAGGCTAAGGACATATTCAGTTTGTGGTATTCTGTATTTACCTTACTGTGATTTTTTTAGTTTGAGCTTCCTGTGAAGGGGGTTCAGCTGTTTGTTGATGTCCCTCCCAACAGATCCTGAAGCACTTGATGTGTGTGTGTGTGTGGTAAATGTCAGCTTGATGCTGTAATAGCCTGAGTCCTTCAGAGATGAAATCTGTGTGTGGTACAGCCAGACTGAGTCTGGCTAACTTTGAGAACAACCAAGTTGACCATTTGTTAAAAATTGCTTTTAAAAGAATTCATGGATTTGACTGCTGTTGCAGCATGGAATCAGTCCATGGTTCTAGTCCTGCATTGGGTATCCAGTAAAACCTGTCTGTGATCTTACAGAGAATCTTTGGATAATCTGTGGCTTCATAGAACATGGATTGCTTTCTGTTGTTAATTCAATGGTCTATTTATCTCCTGGCTGCCTCCTGGAACTTCTTATTCATGTATTTCTATGGATTTATACTAACATTTGTTACTGAAAAGTCTTATCCAAAACTTTATGCAATTATGAGCCTACATGTTTTTTTCCTTTGGGCAAGACAAATAAACTATATCATTACTCCCTGTGCTCATGATATTTAGGAAAATAGCATTAATTAGGTTAGAATTGAACTGTTAATTATACTTTTTAATTTAATTCCTTTGAGGTTGAACTTCTATATCTTGAAGAAACACAATTCCCCAGGGACTGGAAAGGGCTACTGCAAAAGCACCAGCAGCCCTACAGAGACCACAGCTGCGGAAAGGAAAACTGCACAGACGTGTTTCTATTTAAAAGCCTGAAGTTATATTTAAAATGTGTAATTTAAATTTGCCCCCAGACTGCTTTAAATTACTCATTTCTCACTTATGCAGGATATTGCACAAGGAATTCCTTGGTTAGCAACTAACCCTAAATTGTAGACTTCCCAGCATAATTAAACACCAACACATGCAGATATTTCAACAGGATCACTCACGCATTCCTGTTATGTTTTAAATATAAAACTACCTATAAATAAAATCATCTTAACACTTTTATTGCAGTACTTCCTCAAGAAATCTTGACGCCTAATTTAAGAAAAATTTATCTATTTAAAATAATGTTGATCAAATCAATGATTCAAAAAACCTGGATTGGTCTGAGGAGTAGTTGAGGAGTAGTGCTTCTTAAAAGTCTGTGAACGTATAGAATTAGCTTTATTTGTCTTTACCTATTTTGAATTTGGTTTTAATTTCCCAGTGTAGGAGAAGCTACTGCTAAAAGAATTAGTTCCTATTTTTAAAATACTTTCCTAAATTGTATTCTCCATGTTTTAGAAATGAGGTGAGTTTCTATATAGTAGGAATCTCTGGGTACCATTAACATCTCTTATGGATGTTAGACATGGATCTCCAAATATCCTACTTAATTGTGCTTCAAAATCTATCATTAAAACCAAAACAAACCCTGAGCAGTTTGCCATTAATGAGTTGCAAGAGCACAAGACACTTTGCTGGGTTTACTCTTCTAATGGTGCTTTAATGTGCTAGCATTCAGAAGCAGTAACTGGGAGGGTAAAGTGTCTTTTTCCTCCACAGACTTCAGTTTAAGAAAGAATGCAATTGTATTTTCTCATTTTACAAAAAAAGACTCATTTATAATTTATGTTTTGGTTAGATTTTAAAAACAGCTTGTCAAGAAGGGCAGTGCTTTTATAATTACTTATGTCTATAGAAACTGTTTTTTTCTTCACTTAAAAATCTTTTCAAATCATTGGATAGAAGTCAGAGCTGCAGGTATCCAGAGCCAGTAATTGCAAATTCACCCAGCAGGTCCTGGGCGAGTGACCAGTAGTAGTGTTGTGAGTGCTGAAAGCTCCACATGCCACCCTTAGCCTGGCTAATCACCTGCTTTGGATTTTGTTACCAGAGATTGGAAATTGCAAGGAGCTGCTATGTACAGAATTTATAACCCAGTCCTAGTGCTGTTTTCTTTGAGGTCTGCTCTGTCAGCTGCTCTGAACAGATTTACTGTAGTCTACAACCAGAAGTCTTCAAGAAGTACTAAGAAATACATGGGAACACAGCATGCTGGTCGTTTTGTACTTGCTCAGCTTCTTATGGGGTGTGGAGATGTGTTGTTCTTTTCAGGTAACAGGATTAGAGCTCCAGAGAGTTGAAAACACCTGAATTGTTTTATTTGGTTTGGGTAATTTTGACAGCTTGTGAACTTTACAGGTGTTCCCTCTGTCCTGTTAGAAAAGTAGGTACCAAAAACCGAGCCTGATGAAATGCTTCAAAAATAAATGCCATGAAAGTGAAAAAGAAGACTGGGAAGAGAATATTAATAACAAAAACAAATATGTAAAGACTATTAATAATTTAAAAAAGCATGTGATGTAGGGGAAAAAAAATTAAGAAGTTAAAGTACTGGAACCTAAGGTGTGCTGCAAGAGTCTTTCCTTCTGAAAGTCCAGAAATGAGTTACAAGGCCATAAATAATTCAGAAAGCAGTCCTTGATTATCAAATGTCAACATTCTCTGTTTTTTCCTTTCAGCATTTCATGAAGTCTCCGTTTATCCCCAGAAGGAGCTTCCCTTTTTCATCCATTTCACAGCAGGCCTGTGTTCCTTTTCAGCCATGCTGGCCCTACTGACCCACCAGTTCCCTGAGCTGATGGTCATTTTTGCAAAAGCTGTAAGTACTGTCTCTATCATGGGGCTTGCTAAGGTATCTCCTGGGTTTTTGGGAATTTTGAGGTCCAGGATGAAGTAGCCTCTAGTCAATCTCATGCTTGTGGAGCATAAACTATTTTACCTGCTTTTGTAAGAATCTACATAGTGACAAACACACGTTGAAATTTGGGCACAATATGTATTTTGACAAGAGATGAACTATTACTATTACGTACCATGGCTTTAGTTTGCACTGTTATGGTGAGACAGCAGCATTTCAGCACCAGAGAAATTTTTCCACAAGAACACTGAGGTGAGTATGGATTTTATCCTTGTTGAAGTGCATGATTGCAGTGGGAGAGCCTCAAAAATAAATTTGTTGACTGGAGATTTTGAGAAGTGAGTAAAAGGCGGGCTCAACTGCAGGTATACAGGTTTCTCTGAGCATTGAAAACCCACAGCATGATGTAAATGGAAGGGATGAGAACAGGTAAAGTAACTGGTTGCTTCAAACCAGGTTCAGAACTGAGTTTAGCTGTCACTTAACCTTTCAGGAGCTCAGTGGTTTTGTATCTCATCTGGTTTTACTTATTAGGTGGAGAATGTTCAGTGACCACAGTTCTGTCACTTGAGTACCTTTTCAAGGTTAGAAGTTGGACTCATTGGTAATAATTGTGATGCTTTAAATGTATCTTAAATATGTCTGTTCCTGTGGGTGCCTTCTGTACCTGTCTCTTTTCTCCCTCTCTGCCCTGGTCTTTTTAGGGTTTCTTTCCCTTACTAGTTTGTTAGCATCTGCTCTCTTTAACCTTGGATTCTGGAAGCTGACAAACAAAGTGCATAGGCAGCTTCCCACTCCAGCTTCTCAAACAACTCCAAGCAGTAAGTTTGGCCTTTATTGAACTGTGGATCTTCTGCAGTAGAGCAGAGAGCTCTGAACTCTTAACAGAATCATTTATTCTGGCTTTGCTAATCAAAATAGAGGGTAAAAGACTTTTGCATCCTGGCTGGTTTAATGCAGCAGGTAATGGAGACCCAGGAGGAAAGCCCTTCTTTTTAAAGAATACTTTGTTCCTAAAAGTGTTGGCTTTTCTAGTGAGCCCAGTCTAGTGTCCAAGTCATGCAGGTCTGAGAGTGGGGCCTCATTTCCACTCAGTGGTGTTGATCTTTATGCTGGAAAATGTAGTTGGACATGCCAGTGACAAATTTCAGTGCTGCTCATAATTGGCTGGATTCATAGTAACTAGGGGCTAACTATCTGCTTGATTAATTCTGTAAGGGCTGCATTAGCAAAGTTGTATGATTTCCAAAGAGATACCAGGTCAAATGTTATGCTAACAAAGAGTTGCTTGGTGAAGTTCTCTCTGCTGGGTTTCTTGAACCAAAAAAAAAAAAAAGACAAGACTTTGTACAATTGAGTTGGTTTTGCAGTTGGGATGTCCAGTGACATGTCCAAGTGTGGGGAAAAGCCTCCCAGGGTTTAGTCATTAGGCAGTGTGTTTATTTTGTTTATTTTCTTTAGGAAAAGATGGATAGTGTCTGTTCAGCTGAAAAAAATAGATGATCGAGAAGAGTGCACATTGCCACAGCATTGCCCCAACCAAATCAGTGGTAGCAGGCACAGGAAAAGGGGCCCTTGACACTCTCTGTGGCAGTTCATTATCAGCAAAAGTTGAAATTGTGTACTGAGATCATCGGGCAAGAAGGGAATGTATTACTCTCTTGAGATTGACAGCTGAGAAGGAAATACCAACTGCCAGTATTCTGCTATTTTAGCTAGAATTAATGTTGACTCTCAATCGTACTCTAATGATAAAAATTCTTCCATATTTTACTTATTAGATGATTGTACTCATGATTCCACTCCTGATGTTTTCAGAGGGATTCAGAAAACTTGTAAGAAACAATGATACTGGTTTTATTGCTCACAACAGCAGTGTTGCAACTAGATGACTTTTATGGTCCCTTCCAACCCAAACCATTCTATGATTCTGTGTTTTAGTTAATAGATTGCTTCAGTTGTTTAACTACAGATAATGCTGTGATGGTTGCTAACACTTTATACATACTCTCTTGTTTTCTGGAGGTCTGTAATAGTAGCATATACTTGAATTTTCATACCAAAAATGGAAGGTTATCTTCTATTTAATGATACCAGCATTTCCACTCAGGCATACGGTAATAAAGCAGTTATTATTTGCTATATTGAGCATTATATCTTCAAGTCATTTCAGTGCTTTAAGCTTTTAAAATTATTTTTTCCTACGTACTTTATTTCTTCAAGTATTTTTTCATCTTACTGTTTTTTAATTTATTACATATAGTACTTTGAGAAAATAAAGTTCTAGCTGGTATATCTGGAGATGCTTTGGCCATAGATAAAAGCAATGCAAAATGTATTTCCAACTCTTGAATTTCCAAGAAACCTAGAACACAGTTTTAGGAAAGTATTGTGTATATGGAATTTTTCACTATAAATCTCCAAGCAGTGACTCTTTAGATTACATTTCAGTTACTTCTTAATCAAACTGTTTTTCCAGCAGTTGAATCCACAGTGAGCTGAATGTCTCAGAAGGGATTTAAGAAGTCGAATACCTTTCTATTGACTTGAAAAGTCTGAGTTTACATATTTTCATTTGTTAGTGCTTGAGTTTGTTTCCTCCATAATAAATCACGGGGTAAACCTTGGCAAATTGCTAAAAATATTCCAAGTGGCCAAAAATCACAAGGAAGCGTTTGCTGGTTCCAATGTACACAGAGGGCCGGAGCATCGGCCGCGGCCGGAGCGCTGGCACCGCTGCTGCTCCCGCCTGGGAACCAGCGCCGTGCGGATTCCTGGTGCCCCCCACGGCTCGGGGGGGCTGCAGGTGTTGGGGACTGCTCCTGGCACAATGTTGGGCATTTGCTGATGCACTTAGGGCCTGGGAAGGTGCCCAGAGGAGCTGCGGCTGCCAAATCCCTGCTGTCCAAGGCTCGTTGGATGGGGCTTGGAGCAACCTGGGATAGTGGAAGGTGTCCCTGCCCTTGACAAGGTGTTGAATTTAGATGATCTTTAAGGTCCATTCCGACTCAAACTATTCTATGATTCCTTGATATCTGCATGAGTTGGTGCTGGTGAGGACAGTGGAACAGGCAGTGGTAGAGGATCCACAGCAGTTGCAGTACCAGCAGGTGCTCCCTGGGCCTCGCTGTTTGTTTTATTCAGATTTCTGATCTCTTGGAACATCACACTGTTCTTGATCATTAGACAGCTCTGTTTCTGAAGTAGTTACCGTTTAGATTCTTCACAGTAAGTGACAGAAGGGAGGAAGGTACGCAAATGACGATAATGTGAACAGCTCTCTGAACAAGCTGAAAAAACACTGCTAGGGTAAACCAACTTCTGTCAAAATTGCAGACAGAAGAGTCTGATTGTTTTTTCATTTAGTATGAATTTTTAAATAATTGCTTAGATGGAGGACTGGGTGGGCATGTATCATCTTGCAAAAGTGAGGTTGCACAATTCCTTCTGTAATACAAAGACACCAAGAAGTCTGCAGGAACACCAGTGATACAGATTGGCAATTCCAAGCAGATCAATCACATTTTTTACATCGGAACCTTATGTTACTGGAATAGACCAATGTAAATTATCACTAAAGTACTGAAAAAATAGTGGAGCAGTGTTCCTGCTGTAGCCTACTGAAAACAACTTTCTTTTTCAGGGAATTGGACAAAATCCTAAGACGGTCCCTGTTCCAATGTGGTTTTGTACGGATTGTTTGATACTTTCACAACGAAGAAAGAAGTCATGGGACTTAAATTAAAAATTGGCTAATTTTTATGATTGTAAGATTAGGAGAAGACATTTTTCATTCTGGCTGTTCCCTAGCTCCCTGTTGGAGGATTCCTTGCCATTTTGTCCGTGGCAACCATCTAGGGACAGAAAATAGGGCAAAGCAGAGCCGTGTCTGGCAATTCCTGCTTTGTGTGACACTCTGCTTTACTTTAAGAACAAATCCCCCTACCACTTTCCCCAAAGCTCATTAAGTGAGACTGGAGAATTAACTTTTTATCCAGCTGCTGAACTTTTCATATTTATAAACACTTGAGTCTTTTGCTTATCTAAGAGAAAATGTGTATAGTTTGGAGATGTGCACTTCCCTGCCAATGTGTAATGAGTGGTTCTACACTTGGTAGGGAAAAAAAAGCCTGAAGTTTCCTGTCAGAGCTGAGTGTCGATGCCAAGGGCAAAGGTTTCTTGCCTTGCTAATCTACATCTTAACTCATGCACTTAATGTGAAGGTGCCACACGCAAACAGGCAGGGAAGAAGCCCACTGCAAGGAAAAGCTCCTACAGCTCATTCACTGCTGTGAATGTTATGTTTTAAAAGCATTTTTAATGTAATATTTGAGGTTATGATAGAAGCCAGGAGGGCCAAAGTAAAACTTTCAAAGTAAATGAGTCCTGTTGTTGCAAATTCATGAAATGAGGGTTTGCACAAGGATAACCTGAGTGCCAGTGGAATATCTGGGGGATGGGTTGAGAAGGTGCAGGGGAGTTTGCACAATTTGTTTTAGCCTAATCTTACTTCTGGAACTGTTTAGATGGCATCTAGAATATGGATCCCGTCTGGAAGCACAGACTGGTCTTGGTGGATGGGCTGTTCAGTTTGAGTTGGTGACCTGTAAATAATCTGTGCCTGAATATTGAAAAAACGAGGTGATCTTTAAGGTCCCTTCCAACCTAAATGGTTCTGTGATTCTCTGAAAATCCCCTGTCCTCCCCTCCCTAGTGTGTTTAGCACTGAAGGCACAGTGCTGAGCAGCTGGAAGAGTTGTGGTGTGGAGGAATGCCATCCTAACCCTCGTGCTTTTGCCCAGGTGCTGCGGGTGCTGTGGCCGGTGAGTGCTCCCAGTGTTCTGGCCTCCAGCTGAGTGGACTGTGCCAGGGGTGAGTGGGCAAGGCTGGAACTGGGGCTTTCAGAGGGTTTTTCTTCTTCTCTGTGTCTTCATTAGTATCTGATGTTTACAGCAAGCCTATTTCATGGCATCAGCAGTGAAGGGATTGGAATTCTGTTGCCCTGAGGGAAAGACACAGGGTGGTTTTTGTTCGTACCTTGAATCTGCAGAAGGAAGTTGGTTTGGAAACTGAGCTGATCTGTTGTTGTGTTCTGTTTCTTCCAGTGCTTTGGGACTCTTCTTTCACCCTTCATCTTCACTATGGAGCACATTAAGGACCTGCCGCTGTCCTGCCCCTGGCATCGGCTGACTCTAGTGTGACTGGAGTGTATTTTCCATGATAGTTTGATTTTATTCTCGTGAGCCTCACTTGGTGGTTGGCTGACCCCCAGCTTTGGGGGCCAAGGAAGAAATCTCAGCTCTTCAAACTAATATCCTTGACAGGCTTCCATGTTGATGGTGCTTAACATGGGAATTTCTTCTTTGGCCTTAGTCTGTAATCATCTAAGAAAATAGTTCTTATTGAGCAATAGTTTATTGCTCTCTAAATCACTTGGACAACTGGAAGCTCATACTTCCTCTGTAAGAAAGGAGAATACACAAACTGAGCAGGTGTTTGGAGTATTGATGCTTCCTTCTGAGCTGCAGATGCACCGGATACTTGGCTTAGATTTAATTTTATAAGCCTTTTTCAAAATATTTGTTAACAGCAAAGTATGGTTCTGCTTTCTTTATTAAAATGTTGCTACTTAACACATTGAATTTGTTGACTTCTTAAGTGTCTGTTTAATATAGATTATCATGTGCAAACAAAAATTTGTTTCTTCTCTGTTTTGTGAGCTTTCATTACTCACGGAGATGGTAAATTTCTCTATTTCATGTTACTTCTTTAGGTTTAATTGTGCATCTTTTATTCTTCAAGACAAAGCTTTTCAAAAGATGGGATGGCTTCTGAAACTGCCCAAAGTGTTGTGATATCTCTGTGGGAGTGTGTTGGGAGACTTGAACTTTCAAGTGTTAGTCCATAGTAGTGTTGCTATTGATGTGAAGACTTTAAGAGAATGGAGATGCAGAAAGCTCTTCAAAGGAGTTGCTTCACATACAGAGCAGCCCTGAGGGTTTGTTTACTGCAGAGGTGAAAAGATGGCTGTGACAGCCACCAGGTCTGAGGTAATTGGTGTGACTTCCATTTCTACTCTCCCATTGGAGCAAAAGTCTTTTTCCCACACAGGTCTGCTGCTTGGCATGGGGGCGGCAAAGTCATATCAGCCCAGGCTGCTTAGAAGGGGAGTGAAAAAATAGCACAGGCTTGTGGATAAATGCTCACTCTGAGCACATGAAAATCCATAATCTTACTTTTTGCAGCTAAGCACATATACTTGCCACTAAGAACTGGGGAGATTTTACATGTTTGATCTCTATTGTCTTTGTGACTATTTGTGACATTGATGGCTTCTTCCAAAGTGGTGTAAACTAATCCAGTTTCTGAATCCTGGATGGAAGAAGCTTGCCGTAGCCTACTGTATTCTCTGAAACAATTCCTATGTCAGTCAATTACAAGTCATTTGAATTGACATAAAATACCTCTTTACACAGAAGATCAAGAATCAGGGTTTTTTTCCCTTATTTTCAAATCCTCCTTTACCTTGTAAACCAAGTTCTGTGAAGAACAGAAAGTCACCTCTGCATATCATGTAAGTGTAGTTTATTCTTAACTGAAGGGAAACACACTTGTTGGGGTAGAAATGCCATTGTTTGCTCTCCAATGTATATTTCTGTTGACTGGACTTAAATCCAGGTTAACTGTCTGAATTCATCAAGGAATCAAAAGGGAAGCCCTACAGAAAGATACTACCAGTGTTTTTAGACTTACCTAACTACTAGAATGTAATTTTCTCAACTTTCTTTCCAGTTGGTCATTGGGGCTGTTTCTCACTTTGGAATCACTGTGGTGATTAATAGGCCTGTTGTGTTCATGTGATTTCACTTTGTGATCTGCAGGGGCCCATAAGGTAACCAGGCTAATGCTTTTTAAAGTTGAACCTTTTCCAGCAGTTGTGTGGGGTTATAAATGAAGCTCTGCCTCCCATGTATCATCCCAAGAGCTGCTTTCTCTCACTGTCCTCCCCTGACATAACAGTAACAGAAAGGGGATGGGCTTGTTCTGAAAGGAGAGCTGGCAGCAGGCTGTGTAATGAAAATCTTCCTGTCTCTAGGAGTGCCAGCAGTTCTTGAGGAAGGAATGCTATGGTTTTCCAGCAGGATCGTCTGTGTTTTTGTGGAGTGTTCCTTTCCCACTTAGGAGCAGGGACTTGCACCTGACCCATACCTTAGTAATGCCATATCAGTTATGTTGTGTCTGTGTATATATACACATATGTATTTATATGTATGTATACATAAAAAATTACAATTATGACTCAGGACAAGATGAATATTGATGTAACTTCCTTGAAACAAGAACTGTGGTGACTTGACAGCCATTGGGATGGCAATGGCTTTTTCACAGGCCTTTATGTGGCATTAATGGACTCATTTCAGTTCATTCAGAGTAGTCAGTGAAAGTCAAATTTTGAAGATCAGCATTTATTTCTATATCTGGATCTGTGTATTTGTAAACCAAGATAATTATAGTCTCTTTGATCATTTAGACAGAGTTCGAGTTTGGGGTGAGTTTGATTTGTTGGGTGGCTTTGGGTGCTCACAGTGTCTCACCATGTCAGGACAAGTTAGTTTGTGATCAGGATGTCCAGGAAGAGAATGTAGCGGCATTTCTTCCTGCCAGCCTCTGACTTCTCCAGGAGTATTTTCCAAAAAGGACAGGAAGAGTAGGAAAGGGGGAAGTGTTATCACAGTAGAACTATTGTTTGTGAAGCAATTAAACAACTGAATTCCTGTGTGAATTTGCCCTGTCTTACCACTGATTTTAATGAAAAGTGTCTAAAGATCTTTTTGAATCAAGAGTTTATTGCATGTGCATCTGCAGAGATGACACAAATGTGAATTAACACGTTGCTGAAACAGCTTCCTAATGTTGTCTGACTTGAGGTGTTTGATGCTTATGTGCTATGGCTATTTGATTTCATGTACCTACTGAAGTAGGAGCATTTCAATGTAGTGTACCATGATGGTACAGTGGGTGCTAGAGCAAAACTTTCCACTGGCTATTGGCACTGTTAGAATAATAACACTCTTACAGCAGAGGTGAGGCAGTTTAGACTAATAAATATTTCAGAGTAACAAGGTCTGTTCATTGCAACCCTAGTTCATGTGGGCTATAAATCACACCAGAATTCTGGGGAATAATCTCTGACAGATATTTACCATGCTGGGAGCCCTTCATTTCTAAAATTTGGAATAGATTCCTTTTAGTAGCTTTTATGTATATATGTATGTGGCAAAAGGTCTTTACATGCTGTCGGACACCTTGGTCACTGAGGTTATGGGGACAAATTCATATGGAGATGGCCCTGGGGTGGTTCTCCATCCAGATTTGTCACAGGCCAGTTCCCTTCCTCCATGTCTCCAGTGCTGGCCAGGCGTGTTTATTCCCTGCTCCTCATCTTGGAATTGTTGCGAGGGTGCCAAGCCTCATAGATCCATGACTCTGAGCAAGGCAGGGTGTAAAGGTCATAGTTGAGACCATTAATAACAAGGTGCAAACGGCTGGTTTATATGTAATGTGAAGCTTTTTACTTATTTCATTTTTGCACTTTGGGGGCTCTGTTTGCTTATGGAGCACTTGGTGTCTGGTACCTATTTAGCCTGAGAGCAGGCAATTGGGTTCCTTCAAGCCTTCAGAGGAATGCAGAAAATTGTTCTCTGGTGTTGTAATTCTGCTGGGATAACTGGAGCTTATTTGTCTCACTGCTTATTAAATACATACTTGTCTAGAGGTCCTGGGTTTTTTTTTTTTCTTCTCTTTTTTTCCTGAGAAACGTTGGGTGAATCCCAAGGACCACAAGTGAGAGGAAGATTCCAGGAGGAGGGGGAGAGGGAAGTGCCTGCACCTCTCCAAGCTGCATCATCCACCTCCAGTGCCAGCAGAATGAAGAGGTTAAATATGAGAGCAGACTCCCTTAGGGAAAGGAGATGTATGTATGGGGCTTGGCCAGACATAAATTAATACTGCCCTTCCCCCTTGCTCAGAGATGAGACAGTGAGGGGAGCAGCACCTCCCAAACACTCATGTGTGGGGTGTGTGGTTGGGAAGCAGTGCTGAGGTGTCGGAATGGGCCCAGCTGTGCAGGTCAGGAGCACGTGGGAACTGTGCTGTGCTCTGTGCAGAGGGCACTGTGGCCAGCAGGGCAGATGGAGGTCATGGAATCACAGAATATCTGGAGCTGATGGAGGGACCTGCAAAGATCAAATTCAGCTTGTGGCTGTGTACAGGACATGCCAACAATCCTACCCTGTGTCTGAGAGCATTGTCTAAACACTCCTGGAGCTCTGGCAGCCAAGGGGCCATGACCAGTCCCTAGTAAGCGTGTTCAGTGCCTGACCACCCGCTGGGGAAAGAGCCTTTTCCTGATACCCAGTCTAAGCCTCTTCTCCAGTATTCAAACTCTACCAGCCTCTGAGCAGTGCCCAACTTGCCCTGTCTTGCTCTTAAAAGGGACAGACTCCTCTTGTCTGCATTTAATTAGGATGGCTGCAGAGGTGATGTATGAGCTGTTGTCACCTGCTCTTGGGTCAAAAATCTGTACAGATCAGTCAGGATGACAGTAACAATCACAGTGGGCTTCTGTGTTCAGTGTCATGTGCTCTGAATTCACCCATCTTACAGTAAAGGTGGATAAAGAGTAAAGGCAGCTTCAGTTTCCAGCTCTGTCTTCTGGCTGCCTCCTCCCTGTCTGGAGCCTCCTTGGCAGGGTGTGCTCTGCATGCCCCAGCCCTTACTGGAGGGACAAGACCCTGATCAGGGATGCTGCTCATATGCTTGGAATTTTCCTCATTTCCAGCCTCAGCTGCTGTTGTGTGCTCTTTGGTGGGATCTTCAGTGAGTCTGGTCATTGGGGAGAGTTGATAACACACCCTTGCTTACGGCATCGGTGAGGGTGCATCCACCACGATGAGTGTTCCTCCATTGGGATCTTCCCCTTTGGTTATTTCTGGCCAGCAACATTTTCCTTTTACTCTGGATGCACTGAGTTATGAAATCACAGTGCAGCCTCATCGGCTGGACTCTTCTCTTAAGAACCTCTTGATTTCTTTGCTAATTTGGCTGTGGGCTTTCGTCAGTTATAAAACAGAGTGACACAGTATGTGACTATTGCATTCTCCTGCCTTGACTCACGGGCTGTGATTCCAGAGCAGTGACCCCCCTGCTGCTGGCTGGAGTAGCTCTCTGTGACTCTGCCTCAGCAATATGGGATGTGAGAGCTTGCACACGCATCTTGACAGGCTCTACCAGTCTTAGTCCAAATGCCACAATAAATCTGCCCCTGTGGGCTGGGCCTGTTAAAACAGGTGATCCCCCCATGGATTGCACTGATCACAGGTACCTGAGTAAAGCCTTCTGTGCCTTTATGAACCCAGTGGAGAACAGAAAAGGCCCACGGGGAGACAAGGGGGTGTTGGGATTGGGATGTAGCTTGGCAATGTATTCACCTGCAGTACTGAGCTCAAGAACTTAGGGATCTTGCCATTACCTCCACCCCAAAAAATTATGGTGTCATCTAGGCTAAGGCCTGTTCTCACCCACATAGAGAAAATCAGAATCATAGAGTCTCCTGGACTGTAGAAGAGACAAGGAACATTTGGATGTCAAGTCCAATTCCTGGCCCTGTACATGATTCCATGTTTCCAACACCTTCTGCCTCCTCCTATATGTCCTGTGCAGCTGCTTCAGAGAAGGTAATATATTCAGAACCTCATTAAGCAATTGATTCTGCACTTTGTCCTTGAGTGCAGACATGTTTTTGACTGGAAGATAATTAGAAGATGAACTTGCATAAAAGGATCTCTCCACATTTTAGGCAGATTACTTAAGAGGGACTTCTGCGAGGGACTGAGTGTTCCCTGATGAGGCCGGAGCCTCATCAGAATATTCAGAAATATTTTGAGATGGAAAACAGTTGCTTGCCAAGGATGAGTGTGCTGAGGGGAGCTTCCCTGGGGCTCATCTGCAGTAGGGCACTGACCAGTCTGAATTTCCTTTGGCCCACAGTGGGATCTTGTCTTGCACAAGCACTGGGAGTTTGCTCTGGCTGACTGATGTATTTCTATTCCAGTGCTGTGGTTTTCTGCTAATTGCTTGTTAATAAATGGGTGTAGCCTTGCACAGTCCTTTGCAGAAGAAACTCACTTCTTGTGTTGGGTGAACTTGGGCTCGATGAGCTGTCTCCATGACTGCTTCTCCAGGTACTTCTGTAGCACTTGATTCCAAGTAGTTTGACTCCTCTTATTTACTGCTGTGACAGGGGAATGCAGCTGCACAGGAGGATCTGGCAGGACTAGGAAGGGTTCCTGTCTCAGCTGTGGTTACTTTACAGGGCACTGAAGGCATCCAATTTCAGCATCTCAGTGATAAAACAAGAAAGGGGGGAAGCTAGTAAACCCAAGACAACCTGTGTTCAGGAGTTTCCCTCATTGTTTTAGAGTAGGAACATCTGCACTCAAGGGGAAGATGTATTTAGGCAGCAGCCATTGATTAAGGTGTTATTCATCAGGTGGGCCCACAGATATCCTACAGACACCCCTCCAGGGGCCCTCTGCAAAAGCAGAGTTTGTTGATGGCTGACCCTGAGTCCCCAGGCACTGGGTCCCTCCCAGCCCAGGGAGTGTGTCCTGCTCTGGGAGGGAGGCTTGGATTGATGGCTGAGGGGGCAGCATTTTTTTCAAGTCTGTCGTAAATTGAGAGTAGGTGGAGCAGTAATGAAGATGAATGAGAGGCTTTTCCCGGTCGATTAGCCCGTGCTGACGGATGCTGCACTGCCTTGGGATGCCTTTGGCCTGCCTCAGACCTCCTGCTCACCTGCTAGCATTCCTCAGTACAGCCAGGATGGGCAAACTGTGTGTCCCTGAAATTCAGAGATCTTGGAACGGCCTGGGGGGAGACCAGAAGTTTCCTGGATAAACACCAGCTCCAATGCAAGAGCAGGGAAGGTGCTGCACAACCCTCCTGTGCTGTTAGGGAATTGGTTTAATGCTGTAGGAAACAGGTTAGGCAGTGGGGAGGTGGGATTCTTGTAATTCCCTTAAGAGCTCCATTAAAGTGTCATCTTTTGGCTTGGCTGTGGCTTTGCAGCTCTGCTAAAGATCCTTTTTCGGCATGAGCACTCTCGGGGGTTTGGCATCAAGGAAGGTGTTTAATCCAGTCCATGGCAGGCTCTTTTAATTCTTTGAGCAGTTCCCCCATCAAAGCTGGTTTCAAAGTGGATTTCTCTCCCCACTTAAACTATTTCCTAGGGCCATTGAGTAAAATCCCTGCTTGGAGATGCTCTTGGTGCAGTAGCCGATGGGTGGCTTAGGACTGCAATAATCTTCTTTGCCTTAATCCCATCCTGCTCCTTTGACCTTCCTTCAGACTTTGCTCTTGTAGCCTGCTCAGCTCCCTCCTGCCCACACATCTCACTGCTTCCAGGAGAAAACCCCAGCTTCTTGGAGACCTCTGACATGCCTTCTGGCAGCAGTAAAGCAGACCCCAGCAGAAAGAATTTGCAGGTGAATGTCCCTGTTGACTTGGCCTTATTGCTGTGAGTTTGGAACTTCCATAAAAACTTCCTCTGTGTGAAACGTCCTTACTTGCCCATCAGCACAAAGCTGAGCAGTATTAGGAAAATGAACCCCATTTCTCCTGGCTCAGAGAAGAGGCACAGCTCTGCCTGGGACAATGTGCAGCCTAGCTCAGGTGGGGAAACTGCAGGAGCACCCTCAGCCTCAGGAATTGCAATGATTAAGATAATTTTTCTTTTTTTACCTGGGTCAGTTTAGTTTCCAGGTCCAACTGTTATACATTGTATTTGTTTGTGTGGATTGGGACCTTTTGACCAGACTCTATAAATTATCTGTACACTAAATAAAGCATTTTTGTAATGTTTGCTTGCTCAAATTGGTGGAGAAAAGAGGAAATTTGAAGAGATGAAGCATGGATCCCTATAATGTACCTACCAACTCTGCAGCTGCCTTCTCCTCCTCTCATCAGCTTCAATTTTAGTTGATTATGTTTGGAGTGTTTGGGGATTTTTTAATGGGAAAGATTTGGAAGATTTATCTAGCATCTGCTCGACCCAGTGCTGTAGAACCGTGGAATGGTTTGGGTGGTACAGGACTTTAAAACTTTTCTTGTTCCACCCCCTGCCATGGGCAGGGATAGATGCCACTCAGCCAGGTTGGTCCAAGCCCTGTCCAACCTGGCCTTAAACACTTCTGGGGATGGGGCATCCACATGTCCTGAGAATGGATTCCCCTGGGGCTTTGGATGCTCAGCTCTGTAGGAATCTTTGGGAGAGCAGGAGCTGCAGATAGTGGGGAAGAGAAATGCTGGGGCCTGGTTCCTGCTCTGGGGACATGCCCTACTGCGTGTGTAGGAATTCAAAAAGCAAAGGACATAATTTTCTGATATGGGTTTATAATGAATTTTGACTTAAAATAATAAGCAGTATACACAACATACACGTGAGTTGTACAGAGATGCTGCTGTATCGCTGACTTCAGAACCTACCAGTAAGTTCACAGGTTTCATTTGCTCTCTCAAGTCCCTTGTGCCCACCAGCATCTAGAGGTGGCCTTTGTCTCTGTGCAGTCCTTCAGGGTTCAGTTCCAAGCTACAACTCCACTTCCTCCCTGTGCTGGGGACACAGGGACAAGCCTCACGCAGAGGTGACCCTTGCTCAGTGGGGTTAGTGATGTCCCAGGTCTGCTTGAGGGAAACACAGGTATCATGGAACTGTCCTACGGATTCACAACACCGTTCCTCTGGCCTTGCAAAAAAGAAAAAGCAAGAATGCTTTTGCAAGAGTGGATTATTCTGAACTAGTGTTTTTTGCTGGTGAAGCTTTACTGTAACGTAGATTCTCTGGGGAGGTGCAGGGTTCCTCAACCATCACGTCCATCACGACAGTCAGTCCTCCCAGTCTGTATTGGTTGCACGATCCCTTTGCCAAGAGAACCTTTGCAGGTTCACAGTTTAAGTGAGGATCGCAGCCTCCTGCTAGGTCGGGGATTAGTTTTGCTGAGCACATTGAAGGGCCCACAGTACCTCCTGGGAACTTAGTGCTTTGTAGAATTAATTAAATAAAAGCCATGCAGTTGAACTACAGCTCCCAGAACATCGTGGCCCTCAGGGCACAGTGGGTTTAAAAAAAATTGCAAGGGGGATGGCAGTGGCTTCTTCCCTCAGTGCTCCTGTCTGGTCAGGTCTGGTCCAACCACTCGGCCCGTTTGGGCGCTTTACACGTGTGCACATCCACAGTGTCCTCACACTCCTTGCAGCGCACAGCGCAGCACCAGTGGAACTTGCACTCGCACTTGGTGACGCGGGTGACGCGCGTGGTGTCGTAGCCGCGCCCGCAGCACATCACCTCGCAGCCGTCTGTCCCGCGGGACACCTTGCTGCACACCCGGCCCGCCGTGCCCAGGGAGCCTGTGGGGGGAACCAGAGCGTGTCAGGGTGTTCTTCTCCATCCTGTTCCAACACTTCCCTGCCCACCCACCTGCAGGGGTTCCTACTGAGGCTGGGCATCTCTGTCTGCACTGGGGACCTTGGGTGTGGCTGCTTTAGGGGGGAAATCTCATTGTTCTGTCACAGCACCTGCTGCACTGGGGTCTCCAAAGGCACCACTTCGACTCCTGCACTTGCTGTGCTTTATGGGCATGAGATGCCACAAGCCCAGCCAGGGATGCAGCTTTGGTGTCTCTCATGTCCCTCATGACGGAGGGGTGGATTGAGATGATCTTTCACGTCCCTTCCAACCCACAACATTCTGGGTTTCCATGACAATCTGCATGGCCCCTTTCCCATGCCCAAGCCTGTGTTTGCTGCTGCCAGAGCGGTAGGGGTGGTGGGGGTAGGCGACAGGGATGGTAGGGGACAGGGATGGGTTCTCTGCAGCCCCTCTGTGCCTTAGGGGACCCCTGGAGCAGTGTGTGCCCACTGAGCCAGGCTTTGCAGCTGGCAAAGCTCAGAATGCCCTCTCTGCTCAGGCTAGGGATGGCAGGACCATGTGCTCCCCACCGAGCTCAGAACTAAACTGGGAATGCCCCAGGCTGAGAAACCATTGGTCATCTCTGCAGGAGTCCAGCAGCCCTGACGCCTCTCCTGCTCTCATCCCAGCCTCAGGCTGTGCTCAGAGGAGCAGCCAGAAGCCTGTGCATGGAACAGGCTCTCTGCTGCCTGTTCAAGGGAGCTTTGCTCTGCAGATGATGGGCTCTGAGGATACACTCCACTTCTGTGATGACCAGAAGCCTGAGGGGTTTGGGGCCTTGGTGTAAAGCCTGGGGATTTTGGACAAATGCAGTTCTGCTTGTGCAGTGGGGTGCTGTGGGGACTCTGGGTCTGGGTAACCCCTCTCTGAAGACTGGAGTTGAGTGGGGGAGCTGAGCCCCCAGGCTGGGCTAGCTGGGAGCTGCTGGCCTGTTGGGAAGGGAGGAATATTTGCTTTTGGGTAATGAGTGGAGCTGACTCACTGGTTTTACCTGCTGACTTGTCCATCACGCAGTAGTCAGGTGAGTTCTCAAAATAGACCAGATCTGTTTTTGTGGGCTTCCTGAAATTCTTGTTGGCCACTGTGAAGCCAGTGCCATCCTGATTCATCGTCACCTGGATGGCCCCATTGTATTTCTTCCTTAGGTAATCCCCTGTTTTTCGAAAATCTGACATTGCCAGCCAACAAGTCCTTAGTGTGCAGGAGCCGCTGACCCCGTGACATTTGCACTCCAGCTTCAGGAAGCGCTTCACAGCCTGTGGGAAGAGGGATGGTTAAGGACCAGTGGTCACCCTGGGCATCAGATACCGCACCAGTGTCCACTCATTCCTAGTGCAGTTTATCAGCCCTTGGCTGTGTGGGATGGGGCTCCTAATGGGAGACGGGGGCTGTGTAGGGAGGTCACTGATGCCAACATCAGTGAGGACACAGGAGGCAAAGGTGAGCGAGGTCTTGCCATCCCCATGGGGCCATTCCCTAGGGCAAAGCGTGCAGGGGAGCAGTGGGAAGGCAGGGCAGCATCCAGCCTTATCCACAGCAGGAGCTGCCCTCCAAAGATGCCCAATGTCCCGTTTCTCTGGCCAGGCTGTTCTGGCTGCCCAGTCCCATATGGAGGGTCCCAGTGGGATGGGCGAGTGCTGGGCTCTGCTGCAGGGGCTGCACTCACCATCCTCCCGCAGCGGTTGTTGTGCAGGTTCATCAGTGCCCGGGCATCCTTCACTTTTTTCTCCTTGGCATCCACAAAGGCTTTGGCAAACCGGATCCCATAGTTGATGTTGTCGCTGCAGCCGCCCCAGTCAAACTCCCCGCGCTCGTCCTTGGAGCGGCCCCTCTTGAGCGGGTCACAGCTGCACACCTTGAGGTCCCCTTGGCTGCACGCCCGAGTGATGGCATAGACCACCCCGGCCGAGGAGATGGCATACACGAAGGCGGCCTCCCTGCTGCCTGCCACGGGGAGAGAAACAGGGACGGGGAGTGAGCGTGCCAGCCTGTGCCAAGTGCCTGCAGCCCAGGAAGAACCAGGGCACGAGGAGCAAGACCATCCTGTGTGTGGGTAAGCCAAGCCCAGCCATCTCTGCAGACCACAGTGTCCAGCCTGGGCTTCCCTGGAGCCCTTCAGACTAATTGCAATGCTCAGGGTACGTGCCCACAGGTGCTGAGGGCAGCCAGCACCTTCCTCCGGGGTCACTTCCCTCCCTCCTGGCTCTGTGGGAGCGTGGACAGCGCCAGCTCCGGCCGAGCCCAGCTCTCCCCGCACAGCACAGCTTGCCGCCTGCTATTTTATGTCTCTGATTCAAGTTCGCAGCTGTTTTTATAATGTTGTAAAAGAAGCTGCAAATCAAAACCATGTTACTCTTCATTTCGAGAGCCTTTGAAAGCAACTTCAAAGGCAGAAGAGCTCTCTTTGGGTCTCGCAGGATGGGGCTGTGGCAAGGAGCTTTCATCATTTCCCATCCTTTGCCAGGAGAGGATGCGAGAAAGAGAAAAGGTGCCGTGATGGGAACAGAGAGGCTGAGCAGGCAGGCTGCCGCATGGCAGGGTGAATGCTGCATTCAGCATTCCAGTCCCCTTCCCTCCAGTTAGGTCGGGCATCTGGCTTGTGGCTCTGCTGCTTGTCCACCCCACGGGCAGCTGCCCCATCCCCTCCAGGCAGGAGCCAGCCCCCCACTCACCAGCTCCTTCTGTGGTGCTCACGTGTCCTCCATACGAGCTGCGAGTGGAAAGACTCTTCAGCCGCTTTTGATTTGGAGGCCACATGGCTGGATGCTCCCAGCACGTCATGGGATGCAGCAGCATCTGTCCTGCAGTGCTGCTGCCTGTGCTGGGGCTTGTGCCAGCTCCCAGGCCTGTTTGCTCCCAGAGCACTCTTATGGCAGCTGGAGCCCACGATGCTGCTCCATCCCCGTCCCCATTGAGCTTTTCCTCTTTGTTCCCTGGGTACGTTTCCTGGGTGCATCTCCACTTGTGTTGTATCCATCCCTCACCTGGAGCAGGAAGGTCTCCCCCAGCCAGGGCCATACCCAGTCCTTTGTGCAGGGCTGGCACCTGCCCCATGGCCATGGTCCTCCTCCACCTTGGAGCCTGAAGCAAGGACTGGAGCTGCATCTGTGCCTTGCCTGCCTTGCCATGCGAGGGAACGGCCAGTTCCCACGTGAATTGCTGAGTCCTGGCCAACCCCGCTCTCTAAATATTTATATATCCCATTACTGTTTACATATGAGCCTGTTCTCTGGAGGTGTCTCCTCCTTCCCCCTTCTCCCCCAGTGCTCCCCCTGCTCCATCTCATCTGGTGCAGCCATTCCAAATGCAGTGCTCTGCTCCCATTACTACTTGATTAATTTACAAGGAAAGGCAAAGCTCTCCTCAGGGAGTAATCCAAACCACCGGGCATGGCAGCCCGGTGGGAGGAGAGACTCTCCCAGGAAGACAAGGCCTGTGGTGGTGGGAAGGGGACAGGGCAGCACCTACTTCGCAGCATGACGCGGCCGAAGACAGTGTGGTCCCGGTCCAGGGTGCTGCAGTTCCAGCGGTGGTGCCGGAATTGGTGCTGGCACTCCCGGATCCACTCCTTGGCTCCCTCCCCAACCGACTGCATGATGTCAGGGTACCTCTGGCAGAGCTGTCGCTGCTTGTTCACCAGCCCAGGGATGTTGTCACAGATCACCCTTGCGCCCAGCGCCCCGATGTACCTGCAAGAGAGAATGGTACCTCATCACTGCCTTCCTGCAGGGGGGAGCCACAGAATCACTGAGTATCCTGATCACAGGATCATCGAGTCCTGCACAGGACACCCCCAAAATCCCACCCCGTGACTGAGAGTATTGTCTAAACACTTCTTGAGCTCTGGCAGCCTTGGGGCCATGACCAATGCACTGGGGAGCCTGTTCAGTGCCCGACCGTCTTCTGGGAGAAGAACTTTTTCTCAATATCCAGCCTAAACCTCCCCTGACACAGCTCCAGGCATTGCCCTGGGTCCTGCCCCTGGTCACAGAGAGCAGAGATCAGAGCTGCCTCTCCACTACCCCTCAGGAGGAAGCTGCAGACCCCAATGAGGTCTGACCTCAGTGTCCTCCAGCTGAACAAACCAAGTGACTCCAGGTCCTCACCCTGCCTGGCGGATCTTATATTGAAGCCTAGCTTTTCCTCTTTCCTTTCTAGCTGTGTCAGAGCTGCTGCAGGCTCTGCCCAGACCATCTCTCCACAGCAGTGTGTCCCTTGCAGCATCCCCTTGGCAGGGGTGAGCTGAGGTGCGTGTTGAGCCCTGCCTGGGGCTGTGGTTCAGACAGGGAGGACACAGGGACAGGGCACAGCTGAGTCATTGCAATCTTTTTGTTTGATAAAATAATCCCGAGATGCCCCAGCCAGCAGCAACAGAGCTTTTCTCAGTGTGTACATCACTGCAGAAGGAGCAAGGGGTCCGTGGAGCCCGTGTCCCCCAGTAGACAGCCAGCTCTGGGTGCTGTGAGTCACGGGATGTCTCCCATAAGCCTGGCCTGTGTCAACTCCTGGGACAGCAGCAGAGAAACTTGCTGATGTGCAAAACCTCCCTCCCACCCTCTTCCCAACATCCCACCCCCATGCTGTCACCCAGCCCTGCTGAGCACAGCAGGATGGAGCCCAGCTGAGCCCAGGGTGGCTCAGGGAGGCTCTGCCCTCCCTCCTGCCTGCATCCATCAGGAATGTCCATGGCACAGACCTGTGGCGTGTGCAGGGGAGGGAGGAGGAGGAGCAGTCTTCACCTCTCGATTCTGCACTCCTTACTCACACCGTTCTCCCCCAGCTGTCGATTCCTCTCTGTGCATCTCCTGAACATTTATCCTCATGCCCTGAAGCTCCATAACTGGTACAACTGTGCCGTGCCTCCTCTCCTGCCTGCACCCTGCTTGTTTCCTGGTGCCCTCGCTGGGGAGAGAGCAGGAACTCAGAGCAGAAAGACAAGGCACAAACAGCAGCCTGCCAGAGCCTGGCTGAGCCCCAGGGGCGGCTTTCCACAGCCACGGGGGAGGGATCTGAGCTCTGCCCGGCACTCTCACACCATCCCGGACAATGGCAGCAACATGGAATTTTCCATCCCAGTCAGCTCCTGCCTGCACCACCCGCTCACCCCTCTGGCTGCTTGTGCCTGAGGATGATTTTTGCCACAGAGCACGGAGCTGGGATTCTGGCTGGAAGGGATGAGGTTTGGGTGATATTCAGATTTTTTCTAACCCCCCAGACTGGAAGCAAAAACCTTCCCTCAATAATAATAAAAAGCAATAAGCTTTGACAATATTTCATTGTCTCTCTCTGGACATGTTCTCTCAGTTCCATTCCACCCCAGAGAGAGCTCCCAGGCTCAGGAAAGCCCTGCAAGCACAGAAAGCAATGGGATCTGTTCTTTCTTTTAAAATATTTTGTTTAAATGCTGGCAGAAGCACAAGGTCATCTCGGGCTGGAGCTGAGGATAATAAACCCAGCTCCCCATGGCTTTGCAAACCCAGACTCCAAGGGGCAGTGAGCATTATTGTCACAGGCATGCTCAGCAGCCTTTCATCCTGAAGCAGAGGAACAGGGAAGTAGCAGAAGCTGTTTTGGGAAGAAAAGCCAACAGGAGCTCCTCGAGCACTGCTGACTGAGGATGTTTCACTGCCTTGCTCATGCCAGACTGTGAGAGCAGCCTGTTCCTTCCCATGGGGACAAGGCAGGGCAGGGAAGCATCCCACCAGCTGGATGATGGCACGATGGCATCGAGTGGGGTTGCAGAATTCCTATGGGGAAGCATGGTCGGGTGCCCTGCCCTAAATTCATTCTGCCCAGCAAGGATGGGGATGGCTTATCCCTGCCTGTGCTGGCAAGAGCAGTGAGGAGATGCTGGGAGGCAGCAGGATGGAGGTGCAGAAGTAGCCAAAGCTCTTCTTTGCTGGACAAAAGTGATGCTGGGGAAGCTGGAAAAGGTAAAATATTCTGTGATGAGCCACCTCACCAGGGACCTTGTGGGGATCCCATCCCCTGCCTTGTGCCAGCACTGCTGAGGGGTCACTGGTCTCCAGGCACAGCAGTGGCTGTGAGTGGGCTGGGACACAGGAGTTGGCAGTGGAGCTGCCTCCCGGACTGGAGAGTGATGGATAAAGCACTAACACCATCCCCTGGGAGACCGAGATCAAGGGAAACCCTCCAGACAAGATAAACACTAGGCACTCCCTTTTTCACACTGGAAGCTAATTACTTCTCCTTAATTCTCCTGCCAAATACCCAGATCAGAGCAAACATTATCGGCAGGAGAAAGTGGAAGGAGAGCAGTGTGAAGGGCACCAAGTGCTGCAGTAGCACCTCTCCATATGCATCCAGAACTGCCAGGGTCAGTGGCTGTGTCTCCCTTTGCCCGTGGCAGCGGATTTACAACAGCACCTACAGGATTCCATCAGGGTTTCTGCACTGAAATCTAACACACAACTAAAGGGAAAATTCCTCCCATGTCCTGGAAAGGTCGTGGTTATCTCGGCAAAGGCAAAAGCTTCCACTTGGTGAGAAATGCTCCAGTTGGGTTCAGTTACTCTGAAATGGAGCAAGACGAGGAACATCAGAAAATTCCGCCAAGCAGAATTTTGGGAGGGAAAAAACCCAAACATTTGTTTTGGATAGATGAAAGCATCCCTTCCAATTTTACTTTTCAAAATCTGTGACATTTTAAAAACAGTGCAATGGGAAAGACAATGGATGTTCTGAGAAGTCCCCAGCTGCCTTATCAGAACTTTGTTTTCAAACAAATGAAGCTGTGCTGGAAGTGGCACAGTTCTGCAGTGCTGCACTCTGGGGGAAGCTGCATTTTTTTCAGCCGAAAAAAACCCCACAAACCCCAAGCCTTGAGTTCAGAAAAGTCTGTGACAGATAACTTCTGATGCTGGAGGCTACTCAGTCCCGGACTTCAGGGTTGGGAGGAGAGAGGCAGAAGCAGGAGCTGTCAGCCTGCAGTGAGGAGGAGCCGGGTGGCAGGGGAGAAGAAAGTGGATAATTAAGTGCATGTGGGGATAACAATCCCCCACCCTGTGCAATGGGATTCCACAGGCTGCTGCCTCCTCTGGCTGCACAAAGCCCCGGCATCGCCCTTTGCTGAGCGCGGAGGTGTTTGCCCGGCTCGGGTGAGGGGCTGGCACAACCCCTGTGACACCCTGGGTCACCTCAGAGTGCAATTCCGAGCTCGGTGCATTTCCCATTTCGCCCCCGAGCTCCGCTGCCAGGAGCCGGGTGTGAGGGGCTGTGCTGTGGGGGGACACCGCCCTCCCTCCCTTCCCGCAAGGCGACAACAGCAGAGCACGGAGCCTCCGTGCCCCAAGGGCAGGTGCTTTTGGAGACTGCGAGGTCGAGCTCTCCTCCTCCCTGGCGGCCCTCCTCTTCCCCGCAAGCTGCAGGGATGCATGCAGAGATGCAGAGCCTGCAGCCGGCCCATCTCCTCCCTGCAAGCTCTGGGGATGCATGCAGATGCAGAGATGCAGAAGCTGCAGCCGGCCCGTCTCCCCCCCGCAAGCTGCAGGGGTGGATGCAGAGATGCAGAGGCTGCAGCCAGCCCTCCTCCTCCCCGCACGCTGCAGGGATGCATGCAGAGATGCAGAGGCTGCAGCCGGCCCTTCTCCCCCCCGCAAGCTGCAGGGGTGGATGCAGAGATGCAGAGGCTGCAGCCAGCCCTCCTCCTCCCCGCACGCTGCAGGGGTGCATGCAGAGATGCAGAGGCTGCAGCCAGCCCTCCTCCTCCCCGCACGCTGCAGGGGTGCACGCAGAGATGCAGAGGCCGCAGCCGGCCCGTCCCCACATCCCGCAGCGCCGGGGGAACAGGAGACAACCGTCACGCGCTGCCTTCCAAGTTGTTGTTCTTGCGGAGAGTCTGCTGACTTTGGCTCTTGTAAACAAGGAGAAACCTAAATTGCTTCTAAGATAAACATGCAAATCAGAGGCAGACGCGTCTATTTACTTGGTGGCGTGCCGGCTGTGCTAACCCCGTTCCAGGGCTCGGCTCCGTGTTGGATGTGCCCGAGCCCTGCGCTCCCCACCGGAGCCCACCCGACCCGCGGGCTCCGGGTGTGTCTCTGCCCTGTGCCCAGGTGATGGTCTGGACAGCCCAGAGCTCTGTGCTCCTCCCTGCGTGTGCTCGCTGGGACACTTCAGCTGGGAAATGTCCCTTTGAAAATGAGGTTCTGAGAAAGAAATTAATTTAATGGGGATTCGTAAAATTGCATGGAATCAGAAACTGTCCTGTTGCTCTTCCATAATACCAAACCTGCAAAATAAGGGAGTGCCCTAATTCAGTTTCCAATGGAATTTACACTAGACTCTGCTTTAGCTAAGACTTAATTTTTCACCATTTCATAAGGCACTGGAAAAACTATTTGAACATGACTTGATTTTAAAAGGGAAATCTTTGGAATTGCCATTCTCAGACAAACCAGCATTTTAGTGCTCTGAATTAAACAGCTGCTTGAAACGTCATAAATTCCCGTTGTGGGTTGCACCAATACCATTAAAGGCACAATTTTAGATTAGATGAATAGAAGCTAAGCTTAACTAAAATCACTGTCACAGCTCTACAGGGGAGAAGGATGTCTGTGCAAACAGCCCTGGTGATGCAGGGGGCAGGATCCAGGGGTGAGGGAGCTCAGGGAGCCCATGGCTGGTCCCCGACACACAAAGAACCAGTGCATGAGGCTTCCTCCCTCATTGATGTCACTGATTAATGTACAGAGAGTTTGTGGGTGAAAACTCGAGGATCCCAAAACTTTGCCAGCAGTTTGTACCTCCCTGTTTGGTGGCAGAGGCGGGTGGGAAGAGGAGCAGGGTGGACAGAGGACAGGGTCAAGGGAGCTCTGGCCAGACACAGCACCCTGAGCCCCTTCAGCACAATGGCTTTGAGGTGGATGCTCCTTCATCCTAAAGGGTCTGAGAAATGGCAGCAGCTCTGACATCCCGGGTAATGGGTTTTCAGCTGGAGAATTTGCCTTTCCTGGCACAGCTCCTCCCTACCAAGTGCAGAGTGTGCTCACCTGGCTGAGGGAACATGGAATCCCTGGACCCCTGGCCATGTTGGCTGCTCCTGGGGGTTCTGGGCAGTCTCTGTGTCTGAGCTCTGAAAAGAGCTTTTCTGAGGTCTGAAAAGAGCTCTGAGGCTGAGAAGGGAACACGGTCTGGCTTCCCGGTGGCATCAGAGGCTGTTGGAGCCCATCCCCTGGGAAGAGTGATTCAGTTCCCCATTGCCCTCTAGCAGCTTTGACAGTCCTGAAGGATCAGCTCGGGAGCAAAACTGTCCTGGCTCCTGGTCTCTCCCCATCCCACTGAGTCCTCATGAAATCTGTATTTTGGAGGGAGGCTGGAAAGCTGCAGGCAGCTGTTGAAGTCAGCTTGTGCAGATAGGATCAAATCCAACATCTTTGCCTCTTTGCCTGCTGAAGAGCAAATTCCATCCTGCCTGGCAGCATTTCACCTCCTCGAGTTCTTTGCATACCTCCCAAGGATGCTGCACCATCCTTCCTCTGCTCTCCCTGCTGTGGCAGACAAATTACAGCCAACTGCCAAACACTTTGGGTTGCAAGGTGCTATAAACATCTGAGATATTATTTTAGTATTACAAACCCTGAGTATTTTATTAAGCCCCACTGGGAACAGGGCCATCCTGGCCTGCTGGAATTGTTAACGCCTTTGAGTGATTAATAGTCCTAATTTCCTCACTTAGAGCCACTACTCTGCATGTTGAGAGCCTTAGTCTCACTTCAATAATTTTTAATATAATGCTGAGTGACTACCAGTGCCACTCAAGGGACTTGTTTCTCATTTTCTGCATCGTTATCTTTCTCTTTCATGTGCATCCCTCTCGCAAAGTTGTCTGCCTTCACATCCTGGTCAGAGTCCCCTCTCTGTGGTTTTCCTGCATCCTGTGCAGTCACTGGGATGTAGTTTCTGTGAGGAGGACAGAAACACTGTGGTCCAGGGGAGATGCAGCTGGTGGGTGCTGTAGTCTGTTGTCTCCCAGGCCCCTGTGGGAGGCTTTGCTGTTGGCATATTGCATAAGAGTAACCTGAAAGGCCTGAAAACTTCAGTCTGCGCTGGGTGAAAGCTGTTCCTCAGGGACATTTTTGGTGGTGCATGAATACAGAATAATTGCTCATTAAAAATATGCTTTGCCCTTAAGAACCAATTTTTTTTTCTCCCCAAATCTCAAAGTCCTTTGGTAAGAGGTGGAGAGGTAAGACAGCTTCTGGTAATAAAACTGGATGTACAATTCTCTTTTCCATGGCACATCCTTTGTGTTGGATGAGAGCTACTCCAAGAAGAAGTTGTGTTTCCATGGGCTTTGGCCCAGCACAGATCTTTTCATGGCACTGCTGAAATCACTTTTGGTAATAGTAAAAGCTAATGAGTTTGGAAAGCAGTAGGATTTTTTTTCCTTCTGCATTTCTTTCTAAGAAAGATTTCCCATAGGTGAAAGTGACCCTAATGACAAATGGACTAAGCAGCACAGTTAGGATTATTATAACGGTGCAAAGTGCCTGAGAGAACCCATCTGTTCCATCCACCCTAACCAAGAACACCGGGGCTGCTTGCAAAGGCCATGGGGTTCATTCTCCATCAGTCTGACATTACTTTAAAACTTATTTTTCACAGCATGGCTGCCTGGAGAGCTGAAGCAGCGGAGCGCCTCAGGATAAAGACTTCCTGGTCACTGACCTCCTGCTTTTATTGCCATGCAAAGTGCTCTGCAACAACAAAGTGACAGCCGGGGCCAACACTCCAGGGATCTCCGTGTCCCAAGAGCTGCACGTCCTCTCCCCTTGGAGGTGGTAAGTCCTGCTCCTGGAGCTTTGTCCCCTGCCCATGGCAGAGGGGCTGGAGCTGGATGCTTTAAGGCCCCTTCCAACCCATTCTGTGATTCTGTATCTTGCCTGCAGCAGTGCCAAGACTGAAAGGGTGATGACCTGCTGGGCAGCAGAAGCACTGGAGGTGGAGGCAATGGCTCATCCACGGCTCAGAAAGGGACCACAGGCACGGACACAGGGCCCTGGGAGCCCCCCCACAGCCTTTGAGACCCTCTACCAGCACAGCTCTCCGGGGGCTGCTGAGGGTCTGCCCAGCTGGGCCTGGCACGGAGGGGAGGAGCGGCACCCCAGGGGTTACACAGCGGGCTGCGCAGCTCCTCCATGCAGCTGCCTTTCCCTTGGCTTAATTTCAAACATTCCTATTTATGCTATTTCCCCTCCCACACACCTTAGCATGATGCCTGCTCAAATGAGCCTCTCTCTCCTATAGCCTGTATCCACACGTGTGTGTGGCTCCATTTTTCCATCGCTCCTTGTGCCCATCCATGACACCTGGACCATGAACTGCTCTGGTGTCACAGTGGGAACACATGGCAAATCCTGGAGAACAGCCCCAGTGGGAGCACAGCCAACAGCCCATCGTGGTGGGAATGTCCCCTTCTCCATCTGCCATGGGGTGTCCTTGCCAAACCCTTGGCCAGAGCCCAGCACCTTGTCCAGGGGTTGCTCTGGCACAGAGGGAGAGCCATGGGCACTTCTGATTCATGATTTGCCCTTGGAATGTTTTCCATGCCCATAAACACACTCCTGCCCTGGCCAAGGAAGGGAGCTGGACCATGATGGCTGCCTGACTCTGGACTGGTCATTCCTCAAAATCCCCATATGGGCATCACACCCTGGGATGTATCAGCTCTCTCAGAGCCCCCATATCCTGACAGCACCATGGGTAGCCCCATGTGGTTGCCAGGCTCCCACACGCTCTCCAACCCACACCCAAACTTGCGATCCTCTTCCTTCCACAGATTTGTTTTATCTCTTTGGGAGCCTGATGCCTCCCATCTGTTCCAATGCCAGACAAAATTAAATATTTGTAGTTTCCAAGGGCTGTGGTTAGCAATAAACAAGTTAGCTAACAAGGATTTGGTGTGCTGGGGAGCTGGGGGGGGTCTGTGTGGGTTGCAGGAGAGTGGGTGTGTGTGAAGGTGGGATGCAGGGGGGCAAACAGGGCTTTGTGTACATTTTTCTTTAACCAAAACTTTAATTTCAGAATGGCTTTCCACACCAGAACGGCTCTCTGGGCTCCCAATAGCAAGTAAACTCTACTTAGCTATTTACACCAAGTTTGTTTATTGCACAGTTTATATTTATAAGCAACATTTGTCTAATCTCCCAAATCTTTCCCAAGGAATTTCGGAGGCCGCTTTTGGGGCCTGACGGGCTCAGGGAGTGCAGGGCACAGCCCTGGCAGCCGCCATACCCAGACCACACTGCTCCCCCTGCCCCAGTGCACGCAAGTGTAAACGGGATTTAGGGATTTTCCCCTTGCATTCCTTCTTAATTTCTGTCTGTGCTTCAGCTGGTATTTTGTTGCTAAGTAACACTTTGGAGTTTGGAAGTATTTTTGCAAGGGTGCTGCTCCCCACAGCCACAGCCACCCCGCTGTCCCTGTTAGTCACAGTGGCCTCGGAGCCTGGCCACAACCACAGAGGCCAAACCCACTGTCCCCAACCTGTCCCCTGGTCTGGGCTCTGAGCACGTGTGCACACACACACACACACACCCACAGCCACTCTTTTGGATGCCAAAGTTCACCAATTCCTGGCGTTTATGTGAGGCGGTTGGGCCATGCCTGACGTCACTGAAAATTAATAATTTGCAGTTGTTTAGAAGAAACATTTGGTTGATATTTCCTTTCCATGTACTGTGATCAGAGGGGACCCAGTTTTTCCTATTAAACTACTTAAAAAGTTGACTCTGAAAATGAAAAGCATTTCCTCTAGTTCCACAAGTTTATTGTGTGTGAATCCCTAGAAGAATTTGGCAATAATAATTAAAATAAGGAATGATGATGCACCACCAAATGTATTTACTGTAATATCAGTGGTGCTAAAGATGTGCTTGGAAACCTATGCAAATCACTGAATAACTTTTTCCCAAACCACAGCTGGTTGAAACCATTTTCAGTAAAACACAATTTCATCTAAACATGCTATTTTATCAGGACTGACATGTCCAGCACAACAGTTTAGGCTTTTCTTAGGAATGCTCTGCTTTCCAGAAGAGAAAGTTCAATCGAAAGTGTGACTCTTAAGAGCTTAATATATTCAATTTCTAATTTTTTGTTTGTTTGTTTTGTTTTAAAAGTCCTGTATTTGAGGTCCTTGGGACCAATACTGCTTGGCAAAAATGTCCAGAGGTTGGAGCGTGGCTGCACCGAGGCCGTGGGGCTGCGTGGGGGACAAGCCCAGCTCCCAGGGCTGCCCTCCTCTCCTCTCCTCTCCTCTCCTCTCCTCTCCTCTCCTCTCCTCTCCTCTCCTCTCCTCTCCTCTCCTCTCCTCTCCTCTCCTCTCCTCTCCTCTCCTCTCCTCTCCTCTCCTCTCCTCTCCTCTCCTCTCCTCTCCTCTCCTCTCCTCTCCTCTCCTCTCCTCTCCTCTCCTCTCCTCTCCTCTCCTCTCCTCTCCTCTCCTCTCCTCTCCTCTCCTCTCCTCTCCTCTCCTCTCCTCTCCTCTCCTCTCCTCTCCTCTCCTCTCCTCTCCTCTCCTCTCCTCTCCTCTCCCCTGGAGCTGCCAGCCGGGGATCGGCCTGCGAGCTGAGGACACAAACTCCTGTGGGAGCTAAATCCAGCTTCCTCCAAACAAGCCACAGCTACTGAGGCTTAAAACGTGGCTGGTTTTCCTCCCGCTTGCTGGGAAGCGACACGCACTCGGGATGAGGGCAGACCGCGGGAGAAGTGGGGTACGACAGCAGGGGAAATAGTGGTTTTAACACTCCTCCTAAAGAAGGAATTTTCACTCTTCGGGCAGCACCCACGTGTGTTACCAGAACTGCCCATCTCTGGGCAGATGATGCTCTGACTACTCCATTCCTCCTTTTTTCCAGCCGTGTTATCCCACGCACCCACTCCTCAGCTCTAACAAACCTCTCTCCAGCCTCTCCGCAATGGAAATAATCCAACCTCTCCACTGTTCCTTCCTTCCTCAGCTTTTTGCATTTTAGCAACCTCACCTTGCCCAGAGAAGCCATCCTGTCTTCACCTGCCCTGCTGGGTTGGGGCAGGGCTGGCTCTGGGAGCCAGGTCAGTGCTTGTATCAACCTGAGACTCCCCAGCCGTGACTCATTTCTCTCCCAGTGATTCCAGTTCCCCTCAGCTGACCAGGCTTCGGGAAAGCTCCTCTGGGCATGGCTGTGAATAGTCTTGCTCTTTCTATTTCCATCTGCCCCCCAAAGCATTTTCTGGTCTCTTGAAGGAGTCGCTTTTGTGTTCGGTTGCCCCCAGCTGCCCGGGCAGCCTGTCCCCTGGAGCCCCCGCTCCCTCCGAGCCCCAGAGCTTTCCCACCCGCCCTTCCCAGCCTGGAATGGCTCTCCGAGGGATGCCAGCCCTGCCACACGCCCAGACGTGCTCTCGAACACCGGGAATACTTGTGCTATCGGCAGGACTGTGAAGTGCTCCCGGGCCCTTAGCAGAGAGTGCTTCACGGTAGCTGAGAATTTCCAGAAATCGCCGCTTTCTTTCAGTGGCAGACGGGTTGAATTTGATTAAGTTTTGCCTCATCCACCGTGATCTGTTAATGATGATGAGATTGGCACGGAAAACACTGTTTTCCACAAGATTAGAAAGGACTTTTATAGGGTGGGGGACACTGAGAACTTTTCCACAGCCAACTATTTTTTTTTTTTCTCTCCAGTGTTGCTGAACTACTGAAACAGCACAGGGTCGTTTGGAAAACTCCCCGATCCTTGTTTTCCCAATTACTGTCATTGTGCACAGATGAATTTTCACTGGTACACCAACCGGGGCAGGAGGGGACTAATTTCCAGAAGGTTTTTGTTATGGCGCAATGTCTGTCTGTTACAAAGCCTCATCTTATCTAAAGGAAGGGGGACATCAACTGCTTCTCTCCCCTGGAGCAGAGCAGTGTGACTGTGCTGGCACTAGGGCAGCCCGTGGGGCCGGGCTGGGTCAGGGATCCAGGCTGGGTCAGGGATCCGGGCTGGGTCAGGGATCCGGGCTGGGTCAGGGATCCAGGCTGGGTCAGGGATCCGGGCTGGGTCAGGGATCCAGGCTGGGTCAGGGATCCGAGCTGGGTCAGGGATCCGAGCTGCTGCCCCTCTAACCCGCCCCGGGGCTGGTCCCGGTCCCCGCCGTGCCCGGGAGGGATGGGCGGCTGTCGGAGGGGCCGCAGCGAGCGGGGCTCGGCCCGGCACGAACCGTCCCCAGGGAGGAGCGGCGGCGTTTTCGGGGCGCGGGGTGCCCGTGGCCACTGCGGCGGCGGCGCCCCGGGAAAGGCTCGGTACCGGCCCCTCGGTACCAGCCCCGGGGAAAGGCTCGGGGAGCCCAGGGCGCGGCCGGAGCGGCGCAGGTGGAGCCGCGGGGAGCCCGCAGGAGCCCGGCCGGTCCCCGCTCGCTCCCCCGGCCGCACGTCGGGCGCTGGGCTCCAGCTCCGGCACTGCGGGCTCGCTGCGCTCCCGCCGCTGCTGCCGACACCCCTGGTTCGTCCTCCCCGTCCCCATCCCCGTCCCCATCCCCGTCCCCACCCTGTCCCCGTTCCCAGCCTGTTCCCGTTCTCAATCCTGTCTCCATCCCCGTTTCCATCCCCATCCCGGTCCCCGCGCCTCTCCGCCCGCGGTGTCCCCGGGCCCGTCGGGGCCTCACTCACCACCACGAGGAGTCGGCGCGGGGCGTCAGGGCCAGCAGGAGGAGGACGAGGGGAAGGCAAAGCCGGGGCGCCGCTGTCCGAGGGAAGGCTCCGCACTCCGCACGCCCGGGGGCCACGGCAATCCCAGGAGACGCTTCCAGGCGGTTTGGGCTGAGCATATCTCTCCGGGGCGGGGTCCAGACGGAGAAATGACCGGGGAAGGGAAGGGGGTCCTGCCCGCGCTCCCCTCGGGGCACTCACTGCCCGTCACGGCCCCGCGGCGCGTCCGCGCTGCTGAGCGAGCCCCGGCTGGGCCCCCGCGGCCGGGCTCATGCTGCTGCTGCGGGGGGCGGCGGGGCCGGGGGCTCAGCGGGGCCGGGGGCTCAGCGGGGCCGGCACCGTGCGGGGCCGGGCCGGGCCATGGAGGGCTGAGCGCGGAGGGCGAGCGCGCTCTGGGGATGGGAGCGCGGGGGCCGCGGCCAAATATCGCCGGCGCCCGCCGTGCTGCGGGCTCTCATTGGGCAGAGTCAGAGACGCGGAGCCGCCGCTCCGGCCCGACCGACCCCCGCCTCCCCGAGGGCACGTCGGACAGCCCCCTCCGGGCTCCTGCCCCCGCCGCCGCCCCGCACCGGGGCCGCTCCCACCGCCGCGCCCGCACCCGCGGGGATGCGCCGAGGAGCCGCCGCTCGCGGCCGCCCCGTCGGGCCCCGCCCGGGGAAGGAGCTCGGCGGGATGCGGGATGCGGGATGTGAGATGTGGGGTCCGGGGCTCGCCCCCGCCAGGTGTCACTGCCGGGTGGGAAAGCGCAGGTGAGCCGCGCTCGGGGCTCCGGTGCGGCAGGAGCGGCCGGCGCACCGAGATCGGCTCGGCAGGAGCCGGCGGGAGGGTCCCGGCCGTGGGGCTGGGGCGGTGCAGACCCCACAGGTGCCCGGGACCCGCAGGCAGCGCTCTGGGGAACAGGGACACAGTGGGATAAACTCCCCGGCGTGGGGAGGCCACAGCCAGAGCCACCATCGGCTGTGAGTGTCCAAGGTCAGACACAGCCCCTGCACTAATCTGGCAAGAGCTCTCCCTTGTTTTACATGTGTCTGTCACCTGTGGCTGTGGGACAGGGAGACAGGGGCTGCCCCGGGCCCTCAGCCTTCCTTCCTTCCTTCCTTCCTTCCTTCCTTCCTTCCTTCCTTCCTTCCTTCCTTCCTTCCTTCCTTCCTTCCTTCCTTCCTTCCTTCCTTCCTTCCTTCCTTCCTTCCTTCCTTCCTTCCTTCCTTCCTTCCTTCCTTCCTTCCTTCCTTCCTTCCTTCCTTCCTTCCTTCCTTCCTTCCTTCCTTCCTTCCTTCCTTCCTTCCTTCCTTCCCTCCTTCCTTCCCTCCTTCCTTCCCTCCTTCCCTCCTTCCCTCCTTCCCTCCTTCCTTCCTCTCTCAATCTGGTCACTGACAGCTGCTGCAGACCAGTCTTGCCTGGCAGTTCCCTCTTCCCCACGCGGTCCCTGGCTGCTCCATGCACACCATGGAGGTGAGAAGGCGTTTTGGTAACCTCTCACTGTCAGCACTTTCGCGATATATCTGATTAATTACTGGGATTGTAAAGCCCATTATCCACCAAAGTCCTTTCCACATTGCCAGAGCCCTTGGCTGCCCCCTCCCCTCCAGCCAGCTCAGCTCCTTCTGCTCTTTCCTTCCTATTCCCGTTGCTCAGATCAGAGAGCCACTTCCCCAGCCTGGGAGAAGCAGGGACTGGAAGCTCACACATGGTTATAATCCAATTATACTTGGGAAAACTGCAGTGACAGAAAGCTGGTGCTGGTGGGGTGCTGTCCTTTTGTCTGAGAGCCCACACAGAATATTGCATTACAGCTTATCCTCGAAGCGGTGGCACTGAAAAGGCTGATATTTATAGACCGTGCAAGGCTGTGAACTTGTTTAGAAGACCCATGACAGTGGGCAGAGTGCTGGAGGCTCTGCTGTGGCCGTTTTGTGGGCTTTTCTCTGTTACTGGCTGTTTTCACACAAAGACAGTGGCCTGAGTACTCTGTATTCTGCTCTCATGGGGAGGGAGAGGGAGGAGGTGACAGGCCCGATGTTCATGTGAACGTGCAGGTCTTGGCTGGGATGTGGTGCTGGGCAGGAAACCTCTGCCTGGGGATGAAGCTCAGGATGAGAGCAGGGGGCAGCCCTGGCAGGGTGAGGGGTGTCTGCAGGAGGGATCACAGCTGAATTTTGGTGTTGAAGTGAAATGTCCAGGCTGGATGTCAGAGCTCTGTACCCAGCATAACGAATTTCTCTGTCAGCCTGGTGGCTTATTTGATGCTCTTCTCCATACAAGCCATGGACTGCCCTGGGTTTGTACGAGGCTCTCCCTGGCAGGGAAGATGCCAGGGCAGCTCTCACTCCTCCAGCTGGGCTGAGCCCTGTGTTTGATCTTCCATTCAAATTAGCAGCGCTCAGGGTGTCTGGGTGCTTCACCCACATGAGCTGTGGTGAGTAAATAAACAAGGCTCTGCTTTCAAAGGCTTTCACAATTCATTAACTTCAAAGGAGTTGAACTCTCTATTTTCTTAGCAGGTCGGTCATTCCACAGACTTGCTCTGGGTGCTGAAGGTGGTGGCTGGCCATGCCAGGAAGCCGGGTAGGCTGCTGCAGGGCCGGTGTCACACACACGGAGCTGTGCCGAGGGGCAGAGGAGCACTCCACGCTCAGTGCCACGCCGAAGGAGGAGAACAGGGTAAGTAAACACATGGGCAAGACTGTCTGTGGCATTCCCTGCCCCAAAGAGCTGCTCGGTAGGAGGCATCCAGCCTGCAGGCTGCTCAGGGCACCATCAGACAGGGTTTGTAAGCCATGGATGGGCACCGGAGCCACTCCTGCTCTGCAGAAGTCTCCCCACCTTTGCATGGAGAGGAAGGCAGTGTGATCTCGCCTGCCCTGCCCTCTCCAGCTGCCTGTCCTGCTGCAGTGCTGGATTCCTGCTCTGACTGTGCAGGCACAGGTGCTGGGGGCTGAGGGGAGGTGGCAGAGGCATTGCTGGGCACTGCCAGGGGGCTCACCTTTCACGTGGCAGCCCCAGGAATAACTTGGAGCCTTGCATAATCACAGCCCCTGGAACCCAAGGGGAAAAACCACTGTCCTGGGATAACCCTCAGTGCCTGGCTGGCTCACCTCATGGGAATCCCTTTCCCTGAGGGAACAAAGAACTATTATGGACATATTTATTGGGAACTTGTTTTGGGGTTGATAATGCAGCTCAGCCAACTCCTGGACTTGTGGAGAAGGGACTGTGAGGGGCTGTGTGCTGCTGGGACCACAGCCTCCATCATTTCCAGGCACAGCACAGCAGGGGACACAGTGCTGGACATTGTCACTGCCCACTGCAGTGGCACCAGTGGAGCCCCAGGAGAGAGGTGGGCTTGAGACAGGCAGTCCTGCTCCATGCTGGGGCATCTGCTGTTGGCAGAGGTGGCCCTGGACCCCCCAGTTCCCCAGACTGTGCCAAGGATGATGCTCAGGAGCAGTTCCAGCTGGCTGGAAACAGGGTAGAGTTTCCTCTCTGGGGTGGGTAAGGGGTTCCTTTGAACCTTGCTGAGGGACAACACTAGGACACGAGGGCCATGGGAGCCCAGGGAACTCTGCAAGCTGTGCCTGGTCCAGCAGAGGTGAGTATGGGGTTAGTGTTGAGATCTAGTGAGCCCAGCACTTGGCTGTGGTAGGAAGGTCTTTTATCCCCCAAAAGAACACGGATCCCAAAGGCTGAGCAGTCCCCAGGTAGCCCCTGGCTATCTCCCCGGGCTCTGAGATGTTAAGAATTTTGGATAGACACAAATAACCAGAGCAATGAATTGACCCTTCGAAACAACCCCCACCTCCATAGGAACAGAAGCCAAACAAACAGGCACAGGGCAGCCCTATTAGCAGAGTGACAGCATGTGCTTGGTTAGTCTATCCCCTGCTTCCAGTGTTAATTGCTTTGTTCCTTCTCAGATTAATTGATGAATTGCTGTGTGGACATGCAGTGCCTTGCCTTGCAGCCGTGTGGTCGCTGTAACCCTTTGGCCTCCGTTGCTGTCTGGGCACAGACAGTGCAGGGACACCTCCCACATGTGCCCACCTGGAGCTCAGCAGCTCCTGCCTGTGAACATGGCAAGGGGATCAGGCTGCAGGTTCAACTGCAAGCAGGAGCAAAGGTCAAATAGTGAAATCAAAGCCCTGATGACAGACCCGGCTTTCCAGCCAGGAGTTTTTGTGCCGTCCCAGGTAGAGAACTGGAGAGAACTGGTTTCTCATCACAAGATCCATCCTGTTCTATGGCATCAGCTTGGACCTGGCTCCTTCCCTCCCTTCCCCGCCCACAGCCCGGCAGGTTTGGAGCAGCTCCGTGCGCCCAGGTTCAGCTGGATGGCCGCAAATCCAGCTGTGTTAGTCACAGGAGTCACGGAAGGCCAGGAATGGTGCAATAACACCTAAAAATACCCAGAGCGCGCCGAGCAGCCCCGGTTTCCATCATCCTGCAGAGGCATCTGTGTATTGTGTGTGCGGGAGAGCCGGGAGGGAGCTGCCATAAATCCTGGCGGGCCGAGTCCCGTCTGGCGAGCCCCGGCTGTCAGCGGCACATCAGCCCGGCTGAGCCTTGACAGGCCTGTGGAAAAACACGCCGTGACATCACGCAGAGACACCGGCCCACTGATTAATCTCCGAGGTCAGTGGTTGCTTTATTTATAACCGGGGAAGGGTTTGAGGTGGGTTTTTACAGGAGTAAAAATCATCCCCGGAGCAGCTGCCTTTCCCTGCACACCTCTGCCTCCTCTGGACTCCACTGAGCGCCTCAAACGGGGCTCAGGAGCACCAAAATCGAGCCTAAAGCAGCGCTAGAGCCCAACTGGAGGGTCTGGTCCCACTGCGGCACCGATGCACCTTGTCTGGATTCCAGATGTTTTCTCTGCTCCTGGAGTTTCTCCTCACCCTTCCCAGCAGAAACAACCCAGCTCCCCCCAAAACACAGCACATCGAACTTGAAATGATTTGCGAAACTCTGTCAAGCTTTGGAGGAAAGGGAAGGGGGTCCCCAGGGCAAAAACATTCTATTTCTTCAATTCCCAAACATTTCCCATTTGTAAGGGCTATTTGTTCTGTGGTTTTTAACATTTTCACTCTGCTTTATAACACAAACCAAAATTACAGTTAAAATAATATATTTTGGGTTTATCAGTTTGAAGCATTTCAAGCCATTAATTTCCCTAGGTTTTATTTTACAGATAACCTGGAAAGTTTTGGGGTGGGTGATTCTGAATTGGAACAGAAACAGGTTTCAAAATGTTTTGCAAAGGCAGAACTCCATCCATGTTGCCAAGTGGGAAGTGGCCAAGGGAGAAAAAAAAAAGCCCTATCAGGTATATCTCTAGCATTATTTCTAAGTGGAGAATTTTCCCTGTGATTAATGAAAATGGGGAAATAGGGCCAAACCCTGCACATGCTTTGACCGCAGAGCTTGTCCAAACACGCTGGCTGGGCTTTGGCTGGAATGACCAGGTTTAATTAGCTCTCCCCTATCTGGGGATGTGGGTTGTTGCTGTCAGTGCAGGGAGGGATTTATGTTTCCTTTTCCTCAGGAACATGATCAGTGCCTGATTATTAAGAATAATCATTTCACTCATGTAAGGCAAATTTCTTATCCTGCACAGCTGATAGTGAGGGGGACGCTGTGAGCCAGGGATGGGGTCAGGTGGGTCCCTGACAGGGATGGGGATTTAATGCTGTTGTCATGAGCCCACACTCAGCTCCTGGACACAGGGGTCACCTTCTCCTGAGCAAAGAGGACCCACTGCACCTACACAGCCTCACCTCAAGTCCGGGATGCCCTTTTGAGCACCACAGTGTAATGAAGTTATAAAGCTGTTAGAGAATGTCCAGATGAGGGACATGAGGGTGGTGAAAGGCCTAAAGGAGCCATACAAGGAGTGATTGAGGTTGTTTGCTTTGTTCAGCCAAATAAGCAGCTGCTCCTGGGCTGGTGGAACCACTGCAACAGTTTTCCTGATCAAAGTTCCCACAGGGGTTTTTTTGCCCTTTGAAGCAGGTAATGCTGTGCCTTCCCAAACCTGGTCCATCCTTGCTGCCTGCTCCCTATTGAAGCCCAGTGTGGTCACCCAGTCCTGATGAATCTCCACTGAGCTGCTCGAGGTTTTGCAGATTAGCATGGTGGGGAATTTGGAAGGAGAAAGAAGGTGGAATAAGTGAGGAAGTGTGGAGAGCCCAAGCATAACTCCAAACTAGGGCAGGAAATGCACCACACATAGCTCTAACCTTATCATCCAGGATGGATTTTAAGTGCTTCTTCAGTGACTCATCATCCCTGAATGGGTTTGAAGGGCTGTCTGCCGGAGAGGAAAGGCCAGAGAGCTCAGATCAGATAACAGGTTGTTACAAAGCCCTCACGCTGCCGTGGGGCATCTGCCAGGGCAGCAGCCACCGTGGGGAGGCACAAAATGTGGTCTCTCAGGTGTGGTTCAGGTGGTCAGGGGGTAGAGAACGGGGCCTCTTTCTCCTCTTATTGATCAGAGAATCACAGGAGGGTTGGGGTGGAAGGGGCCTTAAAGATCACCCTGTTCTCACCCCCTGCCATGGGCAGGGACACTTTCCACTGGAACAGGGTGCTCCATGGCGTGTCCAGACTGGCTTAGAAGAATTCCAGGGATGGAGCAAGGTTCACACTCAGTCCTGGCCAGTCTCATTCCATGGGCACTCTTGGTGCCTCTTGCCACCCTCAGAAATTTCTGGTGAGGTTTAGTGGTTCCTTGTACCCTGGCTCCCAGATCAGGTGAGGATGGGGGGAAATACAGCCTGAAACACACATTGCTGAGTGAAACCTGCTGTAAAAAGCCCTCTCTGTATTGTGCCTTACATGAAAGATACTGCTATGGTTCAGAGGTTAACTTTTATCTTAAGCTCAGCTAGAAGCTGAAGAGTTTTAGCATTTTTTAAAATATCAGAAAAACGTAAAAAAAAAAGGACAAATTCTGTTCTCTGCTATGTTGGTATTAATGGGGATAAATTTAATGAAAAAGTCTATAGAAGCCTCTGATTTACTCTTGTGTGAGATTGGATAGAAATAGCCCAAAGAATCTCATTGCTGCTGCTCGGATTCAGCTGCACAGCAGAGAGCTATTAATGCTCTGTTTTCCTGCCTTTGGTCAATACATCTTGCAAGGCAGGAGGAAGCTGGATTATGTCTGTGAGTGTCCCAATGCCATGCTATGTTGGATAATGAACTGTGGATAAATTGGATCAGCTTTTCAGTTGCCAGCCTCTCAGAAATCCAACAAGGAGTCAGGGCAGCAAGCTGTGCTTTCAGCCTTTGCTCTGATAACCTGTGTGCTGCTGTCAAGAGCTATTGTGGTGATTCCAGGCTGAAGCAGGTGAAAACCATTGTTAACCTGGAAAAATGTACATCTCTGTTTAGCTTGGTGCTTCCCCGCACCTTAAAAATGTCTCGTTGGGTGCAAATGCACTTTCAAGGAAATAGAGATGTAATGAGAGCAGCCCCATGCTGAGCTGAATTCAGGCACTGATTTTGACCTGGTTATTCAGCTAATCCTGGTGGGTGAGGAGTGTGACTTGAGAGGCATCCAGCCTCTCTGGAGGAATGCAGAGACCCCGAGGTTGGACACCTAAAGGTTTGTATTTCCATGGAAATGGAAGGTTTGATCCAGAGTTACTAATGAGTATTGAAAGACCCCAACTTGACAGCAGGGCCCTCAACCCTGGCAGTGGAGAAGAGTCCCCAGCTCCTCTCCTGCCCCTCTGCTGTGGTGCCTGTCGTGATGGACACCCCTTCCCTGCCCAGTGCTCTGCAGAGTGTGTGTCCCAAGGAGCAGCCTCTGTGCTCCCAGTGGGCTCCAGCTCACTCCTGCTGATGCTGGGGTGGGATCCCAGCTCCCCCAGCAGTGCCACACACTGTCCCTGTTGCCAGGAGGGCACTGGGCTGTGGCTCACCGAGGTCTCAGCGAGTCTGGGTGTTGTGGTGAAGGGGACAGCAGCCTGTGCTGCTGGGTGACACAGGATTAGCTCCAGCCATCCCAGTGACTGCAGCCTCCTGCTCCTGGCTGGGGAGATGCTCTGGGGGAAGCCTGAACACCAAGGAGCCTGAATGACAGAAATCTTCAAATGATTTCTGTTGGAAGAGAACTCACAACTCACCTACTTCCCAGCCCCGCTGTGGGCAGGGACACCTTCCACTAGAGCAGTTTGCTCTAAGCCCCGTCCAGCTGGGCCTTGGACCCTTCCAGGGATGGGGCATCCACAGTTTCTCCGGGAAACCCGTGCCAGGGCACTTTTGCACAGTTTCTTCCTAACATGTAATCTAAATCACACTCTTTCAGTTTAAAACTGCTCCCTCCTGTCCGTGTCTGCCTGTGTGAATCCCCTGTGGCCGGCAGAAAGCTGAGCCCACTCCCTGTTTATCCATGAGCAGCCCGGCTTTATCATGACTTTATAACCCCCTGGAGGCTCACCCCCGGGGGCCTGCCCGTGGGCAGGGTGTCTGTATTTTCATTGGAGCTCCCGGCAGCGTAATCCTGTTAAGGGCTGAGCGTCTGATTCAGCTGTCCTGCTCTGTGGCTAATCCTGCCAGCGGGAGCGGCATTATCCCACCGCGGGGTCACCGCGGGTGTCTGTGCCCCGCTGCCAGCCCCGCTCTCCTCCCTTTGGGAAACAGCCCTGCGGAAAACCTGGGGATTGTGTCCCACCCCGGGGAGCTGCGCGGGGCTGTGTGGGCTCCTTTGAACTCCGGCGAGCAGCTTTAGGGCCCCCGGGCACGGCGGGCACAGAGCCCGGCACCCCGGGCAGAGCACGGGGAAATTCCGCCTTTGATCCCATTGTCCGCTTTTGGGGCTGTGCTGCTCAATAGATCACAGCCAGGGAGTTAATTTACTCATTAGCTATACATTTGCCAGGATTTAAATGCCATTTTTGCTCACGTCCTCCCTTCATTTGTGTCATTTCCCCCTATTTCGGGGACTGTTGCCCTCCTGCCGTGGCTGGGTCTTGAGGCAGGACATAATGGGATGGGTTGGTGTCACTGCTGCCTGCCTTGGCTTCTTGGAGGGTTGAAAATGCCCTTTAAAAATAAGACTGCTACAGAAAAGGGTCATTTGAGTTGCAAATATTTTTTTTTATAACGTGTGGATTTGCCCATTTCTCTACTGAAAAAATAAGATGAATCCAGTGCAAATGAATAGGAAATGTGTGGGTAGAGCTGGTGATAAAATGGGGGGTGTTTCTGGCCATTGTGGGGGTGTGGAGATCCACGGGACGTCCACAGTGCCAGGGATACTGAAGGTTTCACTGTGCAGCAGCCTTGCACTGGGTTCATTTGATTAAATTTGGCCACGGCCCTCCCCTTCAGCAGATGCTCCAGGAATGCCCATTTCATCACTTTCCAGTATAACCTGAGACAGTGAATCTGGGGTTAAAAGCCTGAAGGAAAGCTGATAAATGTGTATAATATAAACTATTGAAGACTAAAAAATTCTGAAAACACTGGAGAAAGTAAATACAATAAATTTGGGGCGACATTTCCCTTCCTATCTCAGGTTTTCCAGCCCTCTAACAGCCTAGATCTCCACATCATCTCCAGGCAGAGTGGGCAAGAGAGACTGATGGGTGCCACTGCTTTGGTCTGTGGGCAGAGCAGGGCTATGTGGAGTTGTGGCTTTGCAAAACATGGTTAGGGCATTCTCCTTTCTTGCCTGGGTTTTTGATGACCAATTCCCCCTGGACTGTCAGCATCCTGCATCCCACCACGCGCCCATGGCCCAGGGCTGTGGGCAGGCAATGGGATGGCAGTGGGCACCAGGCTCCGGATCCCTCCAGGTGCCCTTTGCAGTCACAGGGGTCTGCTGGAGATGCTGAGATGGGTTCTGCCAAGTTTCTGTGTGCATTCAGCATGGTGCTGTTTATCCAACAGCGCCAGGGCCCTTAAGCCCTTGATGAGGGTGAATTTTACCATGTTTACTGGCTGGCAGGTGGTGCTGTCAACCTGTGGGGCCCCAGCTGAGCTCCTCAAGGCCACGGGATGAGCATCCAAGTGACCCACAAGCATGCAGCCTCCCTCAGGGTCCAGCTCTTGGCTCCCCACCAACCTTCCTCCTAATAATTTTGCCTAAATGCTTTGCAAATCAGCCAGCAACCAATTTATCCCTGAAGTATTTTGGAGATGTCACTGGGAGAATGTTAATGGCGCGTGACTCACCGGGCCCGGCGAGCCGGAACGTGCAGCCGGCGGGTGCTGGGACAGCAGGCAGGGGGACAGAGCTCAGTCAGTGCTGGCTCATCCTGGCCCTCAGAGTCTGCTTCCCATCGGTGCTGCCTGGCAAACTGGGGGAGAGATGGAGCCATTGGGCTGCCGAGGATATCGTGCTTCAAACTTGTTATTTTTGGATGGGGTTTCCAGGCCCCCTCTCCCCTTGTGGCGTTGAACACGGTTGTTCATTGGAGCTGACAGAAACACCAGCAGTTGTTGGCTGCTGCTGCTCTGAGAGTTGTGTCCCCCAACAGTGGCAGGAACATGAGGGAGCTGATGACTAACACAGCCCTGGGTTTTTATGCTCCCAGCTAAAGGGCCCCATATGCTCCCCTCTGCAGCCCCAGGGGAGAGCAGGAAGCCTCCTTGGCTCCCAGACCCGGCTCCCAGGGACTGGGTATGGACCACGTAATGCTGGGCTCTTCCCCTCACACCTGAGCACTGTCCTTCCTGCTGTGGTACCCAGAGCCTGCTGTGGTCTGTTGGTGCCTCCCAGACCCCCGGAGGAATGTTGGGACGCGTGTATTGGCAGCAGGAGCATGACACCTTTCCTGCAATGTTGCCCTCGATGCCCGTCATTTCTTGGATGTGACGAGCCTTGGAAGGGCAGGCTGGTGTGTGCCAGGGGACAAGCTGCTGTCCTGGTTGCTCTCGACTGGCTCCTGGAGGAGAATTCCCCTCCGGGTGCTGCTTTTCTCCATCCCTGATCCCTGTCTGACCCCATCCCTGCCTCCCTGCAGAGGTGGTCCCGGTAGTGGTGCTTCCAGGGGGTGAACTGCCAGCCTGGCCCTGCCCTGGAATTCCTGTTACAGTGTCTCCAGCGAGTTCCCATCTGTTACTTCATTCATGTGATTAATCTGCCAAAGAAATTCCTGATGTAAACACAGTATTATCAGAATTTACTCCGGACTTGGTCCCTGGGTTCCCTGCCAGTTTTTGCTGGAATTGCACTTCTGCTACAGCAACTCTTCAGTGCAAACAAACCAGCTGAAGACAGGGCGGGAGGCCGCGGGGTGGGCTGGGGAGGCAGGGATGCTCCAGGTCAGCCCTGGGAAAGGCTGCGGGTGCGATCCTACAGGGATCAGCTGTTTGCAGTGCAGCCAGGAGGCAGCGGAATGTCGAAGCCGCTGGAATGTTTTAACATTCTGGAGCATGAAAAAGACCTGTTGCAAATGCGACCGTGTTCCCTTCCCTTCCCTTCCCTTCCCTTCCCTTCCCTTCCCTTCCCTTCCCTTCCCTTCCCTTCCCTTCCCTTCCCTTCCCTTCCCTTCCCTTCCCTTCCCTTCCCTTCCCTTCCCTTCCCTTCCCTTCCCTTCCCTTCCCTTCCCTTCCCTTCCCTTCCCTTCCCTTCCCTTCCCTTCCCTTCCCTTCCCTTCCCTTCCCTTCCCTTCCCTTCCCTTCCCTTCCCTTCCCTTCCCTTCCCTGTCCGCACAGATCCGGAGCAGCAGCAGCGCCCCTCACCAGGGATCCCGGTGGCTGGTCCCGCGCTGGGGATCCTGACACGAGTCCCCGGTTGGGGATCCCGCTGTTCGGGTCCCGCCCTGGGGATCCCCAGGCAGCGGCTGCCAGCCGGGCTGGAGGACACGGCCCCGCCCGCTCGGTGTCAGCGGCAGTGCCGGACGGGCCCCCACGCTCCTTGTCCCTCGTGCAGGGTTGGGACGGACAGACGGACCCCGGAGGGCGGTCGCAGGGACGCGGCGGAGCCGGCGGGGCCAGGGACGGACCCGCAGCGCTACCTGCTGGCTACCGGCCCGGCTGGCTGGCGACCGGACTGGGCACCGGCTGGGCTGGGCACGGAGCCACCTGGCTACCGGCCGGGGGCACGCACACCTGCGGGAGATGCGCCGGGTCACAGCTGTGAGACCCCAGCCTTGCAGGGGATGGGGGGACCCCAGCCTTGAAGGGGATGGGGGGACTCCAGCCTTGCAGGGGATGGGGGGGAACCCCAGCCTTGCAGGGGATGGGGGGACCCCAGCCTTGCAGGGGATGGGGAGGACCCCAGCCTTGCAGGGGATGGGGGGACTCCAGCCTTGCAGGGGATGGGGGGGAACCCCAGCCTTGCAGGGGATGGGGGGACCACAGTGAGTGACCATCAGGAGGGGCGTGGGGAGCTCTCCACGCTCCTGCCCCGTGTCACCTGTCTGAACTCTGGCCTGTCAGCCTGGCTTAGTGAGGGTGTTACAGGGGAGCCTCCAAAATGCTGCTTTTCTGATGAAATAATTGCGTTTTGATTTGGGTTTTGAGGCAAAGAGCTTTTGAGAGGACTAGAGATGCTGGCAAGAGCCAGTGCCACATGGACTGGCAGAGCAAGACCCCGGCCAGGTGGCAGGAGTGGGGCCGAGGGCTGTCCCAGGCACAGGTAACGTGGGCCATGGATTGACCCTTGCAGGAATTCCCCTCTTTAACTTGATGCTAAAGTGATGCTTGTGGATGTGTAGTTTTGTGTAGACTGTTTGTACCTACCAAAACCTCTGCTACTGCAAATAACCAAAAGGCTCCCAGTTGTTTATTTCCTGACCTTTCATGGGTAGGGACAAAACACTGCAACTTGTCCCCCTGCAGCCTTTGTGTTCCCTGCAGTCTCTCTGTGCTGGGATCAGGATGCTCCAGGCTGGGAGGAAGTCTCTCATGAGAGGTATTTTTCAAAAGAGACTTTTTCCCCTCTGGAGCAGCTGTATGAAGTAATTTTTCCAGATATTTTGTCAAAGAGAAGTTTTAAATATAGATTATCTTCTAACTTTATGGAGCTTTTATCTCTTTTTTTTTCATTCTGTGGAAGAAAAGTCACTTCCCACTTGCTCCTCTGAGCAGCATTCCAGCTGGGATGGCTCTCCCACACCCGGCTCCATCCTGCTGTCAGTGCCCTGTCCTCTGCATGATCTCCTCAGGGTCTTTTGGAGCCCCGGTGGGTGTTTATGCAGGAGGGCACTGTGTAACCCTTCCTTGCTGGTGGTGTCTGGGGGAGATGAAAACCTGCCCATGCACAGCAAGGGCAGAAACTTGCCCTGCCTCCAGCTGGGTCTCTATCCCCAGGATTTAGTCCTGGGGATTTCTCTCCTTGCTCCTGCTCCCCTGAGGGGTGGGGATGGGTTTGCAGATGAGCACCAGGAGTGGGAGCTGTGGCCAGCCAGGGGCTCTCCTCCATCCTCACTATGAGCACCAGGAGTGGGAGCTGGGGCCAGCCAGGGGCTCTCCTCCATCCTCACTATGAGAACACAGGAGTGGGAGCTGTGTAAGGCCAGGGGCTCTCCTCCTTCCTCACTATGAGCACCAGGAGTAGGAGCTGTGGGCACCATGAGCTCTCCTCCATCCTCGCTATGAGCACCAGGAGTGGGAGCTGTGGCCAGCCAGGGGCTCTCCTTTCTCCTCCATCCAGCTCTTCCCTTGCCCGCTGTGACAGACGGTCCCTGCTCAGGGGGGCTGGCAGGAGGAGGCTGCAGGGCTCCCATTCCTGCACTCCAGTGGTGGGAAGGGGAGGACACGGGGCAGGATCCCAGCGTTGCTCCCACAACAGTCCGCAGCCGTCACTGCGCGCGAGCTCTGTGTTTGTTTTTGTAATCCCCCTTTTTTTTAATTGTGATTTTAGCGGTGGTGAAAGGTGCTGGATTGACAGGCCGTGGAGACGGAAGGGCCTCTGAACTCCACAGAAGTTTACATTTACAAAGGACACAGAGAATAAATAGAAGACAGTGTTTAGAGTCCTCTGTAGACACTTCAGACTTGCTTATAATTCTGCAGCAATTCCATCACCTCCAAAGTGATTGATGCTCTCTATAAAGTCTTGCCTTAAAACATTTTCCTATGTGTCGGGGAAAGAAGTTTATTACACTTTACTGAAAGGGCAGGATTTGTCTTGAGCTGGAGGCTGAGTCCTTCCCAGCCCTATCCCCAGGAGAAAAAATAATCAGAGTGCTGGAAAAAAGGAGCCTGACCCAAGGCAGGCGTGTGGTTTGTGGTTAGCCAGGTCGAGTGCCGGGTGTGGGGATGGAGCTCTCCCTGAGTGCTCCAAACAGGGCAGGAAAAACAGATTTTCATCAAACTGTTGTTTTCTAAAAGCTTACATTTTCTTTCAGTGGAAACATGAGATGCATCTGCTTTTGATAGAGAAAAAAAAAATATATATTTTAATTAAATCACCAAATACCCTGAGAAGAGAGTGCTTTGGGATAGAGCTTCTTGTGTTCTGATAAAAGTAGCAGAGATCACAGGCTTTAGGTCTGAATTTCATTCTGTATTTCCACTGAATCAGATGTTTTGGCTTGGTGTTAGTATGGAAATTTGAGGGCAATGTAATGCTTTTTCTCCCTGTGCCAGGGCATTCCCAGGGCTCTATGGGGAGCTCAGCTGCCCTGATGCACTTGCAGGAAGGCAGTGCAGGTGATTTGGGAGCTTGGATGGGTTTTCAGGTGCTGGAAGCAAGGTTTCCCTTCCCACACACATTGGCAAGGGTCGTGGTGCTGCAGGGGGTCTGTGGGATGCCCAGCTGGGCTGCAAGTGTAATCTCTCTACTTTAAAAGAAAATGAAAATTATGTAAGGGGTCACTGGGTAATGAAGTCATCCAGAACAGACACAGAATTTACCTTGGCAAACATCGGGATGCCTTGGGGATGTTAATTTTATAAATCATCTGAAAATTACTCACATCTTACACCCCCAGCACTGGCTCTGGGCTGGCCCCAAAGGTTGCCCAGTGTGGCAGAAGACGTGTCAAGAGCAATGAATAAGAACAGTGGCGTGTGTGGAGCCTGTCAGGAGAAATAAATCTCCTGGGCTGTGTCCCGGGCTGTGTCCTGGGCTGGCTTTGGGAGGAAGGCACTGACAAACACCAGTGATCCCACAGGGATTGCTCCCAGTGCCAGCTGATTCCCTGGGCAGAGGGATGTGACCCTGGGGAGCAGCAGAGCTGCTGGAGCATCCTCAGCCATGGCCAAGGGTGCAGCCCCGGTGGGGGCAGGACAAAGAGGCTCCCAGCCTCTTTTCCAGCCTCTCCTGACTCCTGGAAGTGGACCTTGAGGCTGATCCAATAATTCTTATTTCTACAGGCACATAATGGTTGGACTCAATGGTCTTACAGGTCTTTTCCAGCCTTAATGATTCTCTGAAACCCTTGGGAAGGGCAGACAGTGGGCAGGTTTTTGTGGCATATCAGGCACTGGATCCCCTTTTTTGTCCCTCAGCCAAGCAGTTTCTCCATGTGGGTGAGCCAGGCTGATATAAGCATCAGAAAGAAATAAGGTCCACCTGCCAGGGCTCCCCACGGTGCTGACATTCACTCACCTGAGGCTTCCTGCAGTTCATCTGCCTCTAATACAGCACTTGATCAGATACCCAGTACCTTAAAATGCTTGCTGAACAGTCAGTGCACATTTCAAGCCCTTTGGCACTGGCTGTGGAAACACAGAGCAGATGCTGTGAGAAGACATCGCTTTCTTTATTGCATTTTAGTTGCCTGGAATAATAAGTGCATGGTGGCTTTTGGTGGTGGCACTGGTGTCACCCTGTGCCTGTCTGGCTCCTGAATCTTTGCATCAGTCTCACTCCTGGCTCTCAGAGATCAAAGTGGGAGGTGCTGAGGTGGGGCTGGCAGTGCTGGGGGCAGCTGGGCTGTCTCTGTGCCACCCCTGGGGTCAGGGCTGGATGCTGCCCTGCAGCCACGGCCACTGGTGCTGATTTATCACTGCACCCACTGGCGAGGAATTAGCTGTGCCTGCATTTAATCTCCAGTTTGATGTTTTAGGGAGAGCCCCATGTCAATTCAGTTAATTGTGTACTAAAGACTCTGCTCCTTCCCTGCATTCGTGCTAGATTCACCTTTCCTTCTTTCCTCTCCGCAATGCCCTCAGGTAAAAGACAAATGGCAACATATAAAAAATGACCCGAGTCACTTAATTTGAACCAGAGGAGACAGTAACAGTCTGGAGGCAGAGCTGGATTTATCTTTTCTCTCCGATGGAGGCCCCTCCTCCAGTGATGCCTGTCGGGTGGTGTGAGCAGCATCTGAAGCAAATTGAGGGTAACCTTTCATTCCACGGGGATCTTCCAGCAGGGTTTGCTGGTCCCAGGGACATCTGCAGGCCTCATGTTGGATTTTGGCAGGCTCTGAGCCCATTGTCAGCCAGTTCCATTGCATTAACTGGTAATGGATGGAGAGATGTCTTCCAGGTCAGCCCATGCGTGTGGAGCCACGAGGGGCTGGGAGCTCTGCCACGGGCACGGGGATGGGGACAGAGCTCGGGCAGCTCTTGGCTGTGGGCTCACATTTAGGACCTTTCCACGGTCTGTTTATCAACCCAAACTGCAGCACTTTTTCTTCCCTGTCCCATTTTCCTGCTGGGCTGAGCGGGTGCCTGGGCAGTCGTGCAGCCCCGGCCCAGGGAGGAGCTGGGAAAGCATTTACAGTCTCGCCCTGTTGGATAATTCAGAGGGATTTTTTTCCTTCTTGTGTCCAGCAACATGAAAATACGAGAATGATGCATATCGAAAAGAGGAACAGGGAGTCTTGACCTCTGGCTGGTGAGCTGTTGGACCAGCAGCTCAGCAATGAGAAGCCAAATGTCACACTCATTATGCCTGTACTGAAGTCAGTGTTTATGGGTTTTGCAATTAGTTTTTCCAAGTTTTGAGGTGCTTGACTGTGCATCAGTCATGGCTCAGTCATTGTTACAAACTCACTTTAATGTCCACTCTGATCCTACACCAATCCTGGCCTACACCCTCTGGCCATTCCCTTCAGTTCTCCAGCTCATTTATGATTTATGATCAAAATCATACAGTGACCAAGGAGTGCCATCAGGACACTTTATAAAAACGTTAATTGCATTTCATAACCTCTTTTCCTAAGCCACCTTCAGTGTGTTTAGAAACTTCCTACCCCTTGTTCCCTGTTTTGGGGTTGGGCTGTGCAGGGCCAGAGGTTGGACTTGATGGCCCTTGTGGGTTCCTTCCAGCTCAGCATATCCTGTGATCCCATAACTATGATTTGTTGTGCCTCAGATGATGGAAGGACAGGTCAGTGACGTTCAGCCCCCTCTCTGACCACAGGAAAGAGCCACACCTGCTGACACCCACAGGCTTGGGTGCTCTGGGGGGCGCCCATCAGTGGGTTCAGTGTCTTCACAGAATCCCTGCTGTGTCCTGCACTGAAGCCCTGATAAAACCCTCCTGTTTTGGTGGGTTTGTTTTGTTTTTTTTTAGAGGATTCCTGCAGCTCTTGCTGCCTTTCAGGGATTGTTTGTTTGGTTTTAGCACAATATAAGCAAACTGGAGATTGGAGGAAATTGCAATGCCCTCAGCAAAGTGTGGGACTCCTATGGAGGAGTGTTTGCACACAAATAGTAATGACAAAGTAATGATTTCATCCCCCGGGATGTGAAATGTGCACTGATAAATGTCATCCAGTAGATCAACAGCTTTTAATTTTCATCCCTCAAATCCAAGCCTTTTTCACAGGAAGTTCAGCTGTGGGTGGCTCCAGAGGCTGCGGGTGCTTTGGACAGAGTCTGCTGTAACCTCCCTGCTCCATGTCCATCTTCCATCCTCCAACATGCCATGCTCCCTTCTCAAGGAAGGAAGGAAGGAAGGAAGGAAGGAAGGAAGGAAGGAAGGAAGGAAGGAAGGAAGGGCCTTTGGCTGTCTGGAGGGAGGCTGGTAAAAGCTTCTGTCCTGGGATTTTGGCTGCCAGCCTGGTGCCGGCAGGGATTCAGATTGTCTTGCCCCAGCTGAGCACTGTGGGTGCTGTGACAGTGCCAGAACATCAGCAGCAGGACATGGCCCTCCCTGTGTCACTTAGGGGAAGCAGAAAAGCAAACAAACCCAGGATAATGGCCAAAACATCTTCTGGGGGCCTTGCAGCTTCCTAACTTTATTTTAAAAAGAAGGAAAAAAAGTAAATTTCCTCTGTCAGAGCACTGCTATCATCATGCAATGGCACTTAGGAATATTATAAACAATGGTGTCAGTTTATAGGGCTGGAGACCTTTCCCGGTGGCTCGCTCAGCTTCCCTCTCCTGGGCGAGCTGAGGCGGGGCAGGATGGCCAGGAAATGAGGGGGAATCAGAAGAGTTTGTGGAGACACTGGGGCTTCCCATCCATGCCCCAATCCCTTCAGGCTGAGCTCTCCCCTTCCCCTCGGCGGCCGGTGCTTGCAGCCAAGGTGGGACGATTCTGGCTCCTGAAACCTCCCCGGCAACTCCCCCCACCCCGCTCTCCCGGTCTGGTCCTCATTTTCTCCCACCTCAGCACTTTCTCTGCCTGCAGCCCCGTCAGTTGGCAGGCTGTAAATCAGAGCCAGGCCTGTGTGGCCGGGGAGGACGCTGCTCTAGAGGGGTGGGGAGGAATTATCTCGGCAGCAAAGGAAACCACCCTGGCGTGTGCTCTCTGCCGGCCCTTGTGCACACTTTACACTTCCCTGTGCAGGCACAGCTGCTGTCTGCAGGATTTTTCCTCCACTCTGGGCGCTGCCCGAGGATGGACCCACACACTCTCTGCCCCTGGGGTGCTCACAAATGAATGATCTGCTCCATGCCTGCTCTGCAATGCTAAAACCCACCCAAACTTACTTTATTCTGCATGTTCAGGGCTGCAAAACACGTGCTGGAGCTGGATGGCTGGTGCCTTACCTGGCAGATGGAGCGTGTAAGGCACACCCTGCAATGCTCTCACATGGAGAGGCAGAGGATTTATAAGATCAGTACGTGACTGACAGATAAGGGACTCCCACAGAGCAAAGACAAGAGCAGGGGAACCACAAAGCTCTGAGCTTGGACGTGAATCAAGGAATTCACAGCCCCTCTCGTTTGGGCAGGTTCTAGCAGAAAATTTGCCAGATCAACCAAATGCCATAAAAACCTTCTTGAGTGAGGGTTGGGGCAGAGATGGATTTATAAAAAACATCCACCAATAGGCCAGTGTCCCACCCTGGTATTTATGAGATGCACGTGGAGGGTGTTGATAGCAGAGGCATTTTTGTAAGTCAGTAAAAGAGAAAAAGAGATTCCTCTTGGTGAGGAGGGGTGGTGACTTTGAGCGCATTGAGGGCAATGAAGGAGATCATTCCATTGTTCTAAGATTTCCATAACTCACTGTGCTTAAGCACATAAAAATGTAGACATTCTGGCAATAAAGTTTGGGTAATTTTTGAGTATGAATCAAAAATCTCTCCCTCGTGCTCCCCTCCCCCTTGCTCTGCCTTTTGTTGTTGCTGCAGGCGCTGCCCCCCCCCCCCCACCCCGCTCACCCGCTCCACCCCATGGCCTCACAAATGGAAAAATGTCTTCAGCAGAAACCTCCCAGCTTTTCATTCTCTAATCTGCAGCATCTGTGCCCAGCCCCGGTGCTCCTGGGGCGGCTCATGCTCACCAGCATGTGCAGGTTGAGCTGTCCTTGCCAGGCAGCTCAGCAGGTGGAGGTGGCCCTGGCACCAGCAGCCAGGCCACGCTGTGATGGTGTCACTGTGTCACTGTCACCCCCGGGCTGAGGTGATGGTTCCTCAGGCTGGAGCAGTGCAGGGCACCCCATCACCAGAGTGACTCCTCACCACCCAGTGCCTGCCTGCTGTTTGCTGTCCTGTACAGGCCAGAGATGTCAGCTTTGGGTTATTTTTATTTCTGTTTGTCTTGTCCTGTGTTTTTAGCTGGCTCCGGGGGTGAAAAATCCAGATCCCTCAGCCGTGCTGGTGGAGCTGTGGTGCCCAGTGCTGGCAGCACTGGGACAGAGTGGGAATTTGATGATGCTCCATGTCTGAGTCCTCACACTCCCATCTGAGGGGTCAGCTCCCAGCAAATCTCACACTGCACCTCTGGGCCTTGCTCCTTTTCTCTTTTTCTTCTCTCTCTCTCTCTCTCTCTCTCTTTTTTTTTTTTTAGTGAACAACTTTATTTCCCACTTTGACATTTTCCAGACCCACCTGGGAGCCTGCTTGCCAGAAGGAGAAATGGCACAAGAGGAAATACATCTTCACAGCCTCGAGAGAGGAGAAGGTTGGAATCTGAGCCCATAAACAGCGTTTCTGTGCAGTGAGCAAAGACAGAGCAGGTTGGGCTCTGGAGAGTGTAACCCCACCTCTGCTGCTCCACTGCCAATTAAAAATAAAGAAGAGAAGTGGAGCTTGTTTGTTTTTCTCTCAGACTGGGGATGCCGTGCAAGGAAAACCCCTTTCACAGGCTGGGGAGGTTTTGTCTTGGGAACCTCCTGGGCTCCCAATGGCTCCAGCCTGGCCTGGCTCGCTGGGACCTGCCAAGAGCCACCAGGAACTATGGGACAATAAATACCCATTTCTGCCCCAAACCATCAGCACAGCTCCTTCCCCTACCACAAATGTGGCCACCAGTGCACGGCCCCCGTGTCCTCATCCCCAGCTGTGAGCTGTGTGCTCCTCCTGACACTGCCCTGCCACCTCCCTGTCTCTCCTGCTGCCAAGGAGGTTCAGCTTAAACCAGGCAGCGCTGCAGAGGGTTTAACTCTGATTTAAACAGGTTTTCTCTGGCTTTGCAGAAGGCAGGTCGGAGTGGTGGTTACTGGGGGATGGCAGTGAGGTGCTGTAAGCTGCTTCCTTCAGTGCATTCCTTCTGAGCATTGTCACATCACCTGCCATCATCTGTGCTGACGGCTCAGAGAATATGGAAAAATCAATCTGACACACACTGCTGCTTTATTTTATAATGCTCAGTGCCTGATCTTGAGTAAAGCTCCTTCCCAGTTTTGTCAGTGCTGATACCTGGTAACCCAGGGCTGTCGCCAGTGGTGAATTACACAAGTACAGAGCATCATTCATTCTCCCACCTTCACTCGGCAGAGCACAGAGCATTTTTCTGTTCCCGAAATTGCCGGGATAACCTGTGCATTTGTCATGGCCAGCACGGGATGATGGATATGACCCGGTCAGGGAGGAAGCGCTGCTGGGGCTCCCCACAGCCCTCACTCTCCTGCCCCACCACAACTTTCATCCCTTCACCTTTTTTTTCCGACTCACTGAGCAACAACTGTCATGTTTATACTCTTTCCCCCCACCAGCCCTGCTCTGCTTCAAGGATTAAGCTTTCATCCTTCATGCTGAGCTTCTCCCCCAGGCAACATTTTCCACGAAGAAAAAGGAATTTCTGGGATTTTGCTTTTAAGAGATTATGTTACTAAGCATGTGTGTGTTTGTGCCGAGGTGAGGAGCTTTCCCACACACACGGGTGATCTCACAACCCGGGGCAATGCAGCCAGTGGGGTGGTGTGGGGGGACAGGCCCCTGGTGCTGCCTGTCCCTGGCAGCTCTGCCCTTCCTGGCCTTGCCTTCCTGCATCCTCCTCTCCTGTCAGTGGCTGGTGGTGGGGCACCCATGAGGTGTCCATGGAGTCCCCCTGGGGACCAGGCTGGATCCCACCACCACACTGGGGTGTCCTCACCCCTCTGGGCTGAGGGATACAGAATGGGCATCCCTGGGGATCTGGGAAAGGAGGGGCCTCATCCTTGTTCCCTAATTTGGGGGCCACAGCCATGGCCCAGCCAGAATCCCCAAATAGTGGGTGCCCGCTGCATGAGGCTGAGCTGTGGCTTTCCCTGTCCCCAGCACCATCAGGGCGCTCCTGGGGGACTCATGGCTGGGCAGAGCTGGGTCCCACCTCCTCTGCCTGTGGGGCACGCACTGACCTCGCTGTGCTCCTGCCTGTGCTCACACGAAACCCCAGCACTGCTGGGAGCTGGTGCCACGCCGGGAGGCTCAGCATTCCCAGGGCTTGGCTGCACAGTAAGTGCTGAACAAGGTTGTGCTTTCATTGGCAGCAGCTCTTGTTATTAAATCCTTTTCAGGAGCTCATCTAAGCCCAACAAATTAACATAAGGGAAGCACAACAGATAATGTCAACCGACCAAAATAATCCAAGTCTGTAGTTACTACAGGGAAGGCATAAACACAGCCCAGGAGGAATAACTGCAGCTTGTTTAGCGTCAGCATCTGGGCTGCTGCTGCTCAGCGAGCACTGCAGCTCTGCTGGGAAATAACCAAGGGAAGGGCAGGTGCAGCCTCTGAAAAATCCCAGCCCCAGCCAAAGCCTCGGGCACTGGGGGATGCTGCTGTGACGCTGCTCGGGGGACACTCGGGGACACGGCCCTGACACAGGCACGGGGGGAGCAGGGGCTGGGACATCCCCACCCCTCCTCACAGCACCGGTGGATGAGCAAGGGCTTCACCCGGTGAGTCACGGCGCTGAGTCAGACCTTGCTCATCCTCTGTGCACTGAACGCCGCTGATTCGGGTGTTCTCGGGGACAGCACAAGGATGTGTTCCTGGAGAGACAAGACGCTTTCCCCTGCTTCAACTGTAGCCAGTAAATGCGATAATTAACAATTAAATACATGACCAACTTGCTGCTTTGCTGCCGGAGCAGCTGCCGCGATCCTGCTGTTGGGAAACTAAACGATTCCCAGCTTTCCACCGCTTTTTGACAAGTTGTTTGCAACTTAGACGTCAATAAATGAAACTAGTAGCTTCTGCTGAGCTTAAGCTCAGCTGGAAAAGAGCACTGAAAACCGGCTCTCAATGGCACTCCAAGCCCAAGCACAGGCAGCCTTCAGAGCCCCACGGAAACAGCCCAGCAGCAGGTCTGTATCACACATGCAGACACACACCACTGTGGGTATTAAAGAGCCTAAATCTGATTAAAGCCTTTCTATCCCCACCACTGGTCAATTCCAGAAACCAGCTCACCCAGGAGGCCGAATTCATTTCATCCCCAAAGTCTAATTAAAGCCATTAGTGTATTCCTTGTCCTTCTGATAAGATCAAAGCATTCCAAGAGCCCGGCATCGCCTTATTTTCAAGACAATTATACAACATATAGCATCGATTTATTCTGCCTCCAGCTGTACACATTTATCTCTGTCTATCATCGGGTAATCGGTCCCATCAGACACAGCCCAGCCCGGGCTCTCAGCTGACAAGTGCCTGCCCTGGCCGGGCCGGGTTTCTTTGTGGCCCTCATCCCAAATTAACGCCCGAGGCAGTGCCTGGTGGTCAGAGCCCGGTGCCCGCAGCCGCCTGGGGACATGGGGCATGTCCAGCCACTGTGCTGCTCTTTGGGTGACCTGTGCCTGGGGCCCGGACATGCAGGAGCCGGGGTACCCAGGTCCTCTCCAGGCTGTCCCCGGTCCCCTCCAGGCGGTCCCAGGTCCTCCCCAGGGCTGCCCCAGGTCCCCTCAGGGCTGTTCCAGGTCCCCCCAGGCTGCCCCAGATCCCCCCAGGGCTGTCCCAGGTCCCCCCAGGCTGTCCCAGGTCCCCTCCAGGCTGTCCCAGATCCCCCCAGGGCTGTCCCCGGTCCCCCCAAGGCTGCCCCAGATCCCCCCAGGGCTGTCCCAGGTCCCCCCAGGCTGTCCCCGGCCCCCCAGGGCTGTCCCAGGTCCCCCCAGGCTGTCCCAGGTCCCCTCAGGGCTGTCCCCGGTCCCCCCAGGGCTGTCCCAGGTCCCCCCAGGCTGTCCCAGGTCCCCTCAGGGCTGTCCCAGGTCCCCCCCAGGCTGTCCCCGGTCCCCCCAGGGCTGTCCCTGGTCCCCTCCAGGCTGTCCCAGGTCCCCCCAGGGCTGTCCCAGGTCCCCTCCAGGCTGTCCCAGGTCCCTTCAGGACTGTCCCCGGCCCCCCAGGCTGTCCCAGGTCCCTTCAGGGCTGTCCCCGGTCCCCCCAGGGCTGTCCCAGATCCTCCCAGGGCTGTCCCAGGTCCCCTCCAGGCTGTCCCTGGTCCCCTCCAGGCTGTCCCCGGTCCCCCCAGGGCTGTCCCCGGTCCCCTCCAGGCTGTCCCTGGTCCCCTCCAGGCTGTCCCCGGTCCCCTCCAGGCTGTCCCCGGTCCCCCCAGGGCTGTCCCCGGTCCCCTCCAGGCTGTCCCCGGTCCCCCCAGGGCTGTCTCCGGTCCCCCCAAGGCTGTCCCAGGTCCCCTCAGGGCTGTCCCAGGTCCCCCCAGGGCTGTCCCAGGTCCCTTCAGGGTTGTCCCCGGTCCCCTCAGGGCTGTTCCCGGTCCCCTCCTCCCCGCCCGGCCCAGGCAGGGGTGGTGGCGGGTCCATGGATGTCCATGGATGTCCCTGCCTTGGGGACACAGGGCTGTGCTCACGGCCCGGGCTGTGGGGCAGCACCACGGAGTGCTCTCCCCTCACTCACATAAACATCCCTCCGGCAGCTCACGGCCCCCGAGAGAGCCGAGCTGTGAATTTTCATCTCTCAGCTAATCAACTCGCCTGCTAGTCCAAACTTGTCAGGAGCTTTATCCCTGCCCTGCCAGCCTCCTCCCGGCCCACGAGTGACAGAAGACGTTCCCATCCCTCCCCGAGACACATCCAGCTGCTACAAAAACAAACATCCTCCCGCTGGTGATTCCTCCTCGTCAAACAGTCCTGACCCTGGTTCCCTGGGGAACATCTGCGCCCGTGCCCGGCACATCCCGAGGCTCCGGCCGGGAAGGGCAGAGCCGCCTTCTTGCCCAAGCCGGGGGTTTATTAATTGCTGCTTCTCTCTATTCCTCTGTGACACAAGATTAATGACCCGGCTGAGCCCGCGAGGCTGCCCCAGACGAGAGGCAGCTGTGGCAGGGCCGGGCTCCCCGTGGAGCCTCTGTCCTCTGCTGTGCCCGGGAAGGAAGGGCTGCCCCGGCCTGGAGCCTTCAGGAGGTTCATCGTGGTCCCTGAGCACCAAGGGATTCCCAGGAACCCCCAGGAAGCTTTAGGGGACAGAGTGGGGCTGGTCCTGCCCCCTGCCCCTCACAGCCAGGCCCTAGCTCTGTCTTGGGCTGTTTTGTCACTGTGTGACCTTGCATTAAACACCCCGAGGGTTGTGCCTGGGCCGAAATGTGGCCATGGGCAGCTGTTCCTCCAGGACACCCCAGAGCCCCTGCTCTTCACCCTCCAGTCAGGATTTACTCAGTGTTTGCAGCTCTGCCAGCTCCCAGCCACCAGGCACCTTCCTCCCGTTTCTGTCTGTAGGTGCAGCAGCAGCAGATCCATCCTGGGATGGGAGGCCTGCGAGGGGCCCAGGGCACTGCTGGGCATTGCAGGGCACTGCTGGGCATTGCAGGGCACTGCTGGGCAGCCCAGGGCATTACAGGGCACTGCTGGGCATTGCAGGGCACTGCTGGGCATTGCAAGGGCATTACAGGGCACTGCTGGGCATTGCAGGGCAGCCCAGGGCATTACAGGGCACTGCAGGGCAGCCCAGGGCATTGCTGGGCACTGCTGGGCATTACAGGGCATTACAGGGCACTGCTGGGCATTGCAGGGCACTGCTGGGCATTGCTGGGCACTGCTGGGCATTGCAGGGCATTACAGGGCACTGCTGGGCATTGCAGGGCACTGCTGGGCATTACAGGGCACTGCTGGGCATTGCAGGGCACTGCTGGGCATTACAGGGCACTGCTGGGCATTGCTGGGCACTGCTGGGCATTGCAGGGCATTACAGGGCACTGCTGGGCATTGCAGGGCACTGCTGGGCATTACAGGGCACTGCTGGGCATTGCAGGGCACTGCTGGGCATTACAGGGCACTGCAGGGCATTGCAGGAGGGGTCTCTGCCCGTGGCCTTTGTGCCCAGCCCCAGTGAATGTGCTGCTCCTGCAGCTCTTCCCGAGCAGCACACGGAGCTGTGGCATCAATGTGTGAACAGCTCTTGGACTCCACCCAAAACAATTCCCCTATTGCTCTCAGAGCAGGATGAAAGCAATCAGACTGAGCTCTTCAGCCGGGTTCCCTGTCTGTGAAGGGCAGCCCAGGGCACCGGTGCCTGTGGTGGGAGCTCTGCAGATCCTGACCTGGGGCCGGCACTGAGCTGGAACCTGAGCAGTCACCCTGTATCCTGCACTGCCTTCAGCTTCCAAAGCCCCTCCAGTGCAGGGCGGCTCTCCATGGAGATGGGGCACTGCCCAGCTCACCCTGGGCTCGCCCTCAGCAGCCCCAGAGCCCCCCTGAGCCGGAGCTGACCCGGGACATGCCGCAGTGGGCTCAGGGGCCCAGGGGAGCTGAAATCCTGCAGCCACGGGGAATGTTTTCAGCTGGACACTCACTGATTCCTAATCAGCTGAAACACAATCGGTTTGTGTTGCAGGTACATCTATAAACACCACGGCAGTCACGCAGATGGATTTTATGGAACCCCACCTGCCCTGAGCAGGCACACACACTCAGGGATGAGCAGAGATCCAGCACGGAAATACTGGAAGGATGCACAAACTGGGAGCAGAGAACTGCCAGCGAAGCACGTTGTGTTTCAGCCTCCAAATCCAGCCCTGTGTGTGCTCCTTTCACTATCTTTATCCCGAAAGCGATGATTGCCCTGAGAGTGATTTTCCCGGCTCCTTTAGGCTGCTGGGGCCGTGCAGGGCTGTCCGGGCCGGGTGGGGGCCCTGGGTGAGCGCCGGGCCGGCGCCCCGGGGTTATCAGCAGCGCTGCCCGAGGCGGAATTAGCGGGGCAGGGAAGCGGGGTAAGCACAGCTCGGCTTCTTGGCGTGTTTGCTTGTGCTAAACCTGCAGCGTGAAAACTTTTCACAACAACACTCAGCGCTTGAGGCCTCCCCGGGCCGGTTCCCCCCGGCGGAGGGGAGAGCCGGGGCCGGGCTGTGCAAACAAACCGCGGGCGGGATGGCCCCGGCCTTGTGCCCGGGCTGAATGCGGCCCAAAGGAAAAGAGCTTTTCCTGACAGAAACGGGGCTCTCGGTATTCGGGGGGCAACCTCGCTTCCCGGGGAATTCCCTGCCATGGGGTGCCCGGTGATGGGGATGCCCGGTGCTGGGGTGTCCTGCAGCAGGACGGGCTGTGCCGATCCCCTCTGTGGGAGTTCCCTGCCATGCCCCAGCCCGGCGCCGGGGCCCGTTTGCCGTCCCGCTGCGTGCGGCCGGTGCGCAGAGCGGTCCCGCACGGAGCGGCCCCTTCCCGGCCCGTTCCCCGTTCCCCCTTCCCGTTCCCTTTCCCGTTCCCGTTCCCGGGCGCCGCTCGCCCCCCAGTGGCCCCGCTGGGCCGCGCACCGGGCACGGGACGAGCCGTTCCCAGGCTGCAGTGACCGCCCCTGCCCCGTCCTGAGCTCCCCTGCCCCGTCCTGAGCTCCCCTGACCCGTCCTGAGCATCTCTACCCAGTCCTGACCATCCCTGCCCGCCCCTGAGCTCCTCGTCCTTCTCCCTAGGCTGCCCTGAGCTCTCCTGACCGGTCCGGGAGCGTCGGATCACGGGGTGCAGCCCCGCACAGACCCCGGGCTCTCTCCTCTCCCCGCACAGACCCCGGGCTCTCTCCCCGCACAGGCACAAGCCGAGCCGTCACGGAGGCGCTTTAGGCGCTGCAGGAACGCCTCGTTCCGGAGGAGCCGAGCTGCCTCTCCTGCCCCGCACAGACCCCGCCCGGAGCGGGCACCGGGGCGAGGGGCAGGACCGGCCGCGGCTCCTCCCGCCGGGAAGGGGCTCCGGGCTCACCCAGCGGGGCCGGGGCACTCACCGGCCGTGCCGGAGCCGCACGGGAGGTGTTTACCCAGGGCTTTGTCACATTCCACGCCAGGGCAGGGACCTGCCACCGCTGCTGCTATAAAAAGCCACCAAGGCTGTGGCTGAGGCTCAGCAGGGCTCCTCACCGCCGGCTCTCCCGGGCAGGGAGCAGCACCAGTTTGGTGGCTTTGGGCTGGTACCGGCGCTGGCACGGCCTCGGGGATGTCATCAAACCCGGAGAGATCAACCAAGAGCTTCTTCCCAGGCTGTTGCAAAACCTGTTGGACTGTCCTGATGTAACGATAAGGAAATCAGGTCACTGCCGAGGCACATTCGGGAGACTCGGGAGCTACAGGCTGCACAAGGACAGGGAGGCACCTACAGCAGCCCCAGCCCTCCAGGGCACAGGGGTGATGGTTCAGTGCACGGACAAAGCGGCTTTTCCCGCAGCCAGGGCCTGTTCCCGGCTGTGTCCTCTGCAGCAGAGGGAATTCCCATCCTGTCTGAACCACCAGCAGGGACTGGGGCATCTCCTTCCCCAAGCCCCCAGGTGTTCGTTAATATCAAGTGTCATCCATTCTGTACTGTGACACCGTGGCAGAGGTACTCTAGGAAAACTGGGTTTTATTTAAAAATATCTAAAAGCCGGAGCTGTCTGGAGCACCCAGAGTGTGCTGTGCCCCAGGGCACCTCCCAACTTCCAGCAGCTGCAGGTGGGTGGAGGTGGAGGAGCTCTGGCTGCAGCAGCCAAGACTGCTCAGGATCCACTGTACTCCCAAGAAATGAGCTTTCTTCTGACATTTCAGAGCTTCCACGAAAGCTCCTGGTTGCAGGTGAGCACAGATGCCCAGTTACCAGCAGCAGGATTGTTTCCTTCTGGGCAGCCCCAACTCCAAACACCTCCTTAAGCAATTTGCACATCTTAAAAATAAAATCCTTTATTGATAATATGAATGTTTAACATGTTTAATGCCATCAGCTATAAAAATGATTAAAGACTTCAGCTTGGTACGTTTGGCTTTACAAATTTACAAGTGTTAATGAATTAATACTAGTGTTGTATGTTTTGCACTTCATTATACTCCATTAGCCAGTGACAAACTCTGCAACAATGTCTGCTTAGGACACATGTGGGTTAGAGAAGAAATATTTAGTTGCTTCCACACAGAATCTACATCAACAGTTAAATACTAACTCTAAATGTCTTACTGAATTAGTTGGATCCATTTTAATCCCTTGTGCTTAGTTTCTTTCAGAAGTTAGTCTACTAGCAAAAATACATTCTTTTGCATACCCCTTCCCATATTATATTTTAGAAGAAACAGTACTCAGTGCATTTCCTATTAGACTTCATCATAGCATCTCTCTCTCTAGAGCTATCAATAAACAAAGGGGATAATACCAGATTAATGTAAAAGCAAAGAAACTCATTAAAGCAGTGTATACAAAAGCCTCACTTTTCAATCAGAAGGGATACATGGGCCAAAATCCATCTGCCCATCCATTTTTACATTTACTCTCAGCAAGAGGAAAAAAAAAAATCTGCTGTGGACATTTAGTTAAAAAAAGTAATAAATGTGCTTCCAAAAGAGTCACTGCCCATTTAGCTCTGGCTGTCTGTGTCCCTGCTGTTAACACACAGATTGTTCCACTGGATTAGGAACAACAGCCCATAATACCACTACCTAAAAGGTCTGTGAAAACCTCTAAACCCCTGCCTTGGCTGTGTGGGGTCACTCCAACAAAAGCCACCTGAAAGCAGTACAGATCTCCTGTGGAAGGAGGCTCAAAGCCCAAAGCTCCCTGCCAGGGACAGCTCTGCACCCTCCTCTGGCACAGGGACCTTCCCCACAAGAGGGGTTTTGTCTAATGGAACAGTGAAAACTGACAAAGGAGAACGTGTCTCTGGCAGTGGGAGCTGAGCAAACATCACCGTCCTGCCTGGGGAAGTGCTCAAGGCCGGATGACACTGAGCAGCAAAACTGGTTTCTAAATTTAGGATCAGCTCACATCCAGCACCCGAGATCATTAACTCAGTCATGCTCTCAGCCTCTGCCACTCATCTGTGGTGTTTGTCCTGTATTTCTCAGCACAGTGACTCAAAAAACCCACTGTGCTGGGCCCGTTGGTTTTCTTGCAGCAAACATTTCTGCACAGGAATCAGCCTGCTTCTCCTGGGTCCAAATACTTCTTCACACACACGATCTGCCTCAAGCTTAGGCAATTCCTCACTGAGGAATTTTTTAAAATCTCAGTGAATTGCCCTGTTTTCTTCATATGAAGCAGAAGATCAAGAAGAGATCAGTATTTCCCTAATACCCTGTGTGTTTAGTATGTATGTGTGTGACATACCTACACAGATTCGCATATTCAATTCCACAGCAGCAATGACTTGGCTCCATATTTGCAGCCAAGGAAAGCCAGCCATAGCTACTGGGTAAAATCCAGGTCAGTCAGACTTCACTCTCACAGATGAGGAACAAAATTATTGCTTTTGTTTAAAGTTGAAGATCCCATGTTACAGGTGTTGCAAAAACCCGTGTAGTATATGGACGAGTTACTTTTTCAATTAATAGTGAGATCTTTGTCAAGTAACAGAAAGATCCTCTTTTCAGAAGTTCTACACACAACAGTAGAATGCTTGAAGAGCTTGAAAATTCCAGGTGGTACACCAGAAACCCGAGTTTAGCCATTTAAAGCACACAGGCATCTTGGCAGGAAAGCAGAAAGAACTGTATGTACAAGGAATACTGACAGAGAAGCAATCTAGATGATACCACAACTAAATTTTATGCCAAGAAACCAATGTGTGCTTCTGCAAATAGCTGGGAGCTATGTCCTGAAGGACACAGCCTGGCTGGCTGCACCTGTCTGGTGGTCACCTTGCAGAATTTGTAGCACATTTGCTAACTTATCTTAGCAAGTGCAAATAATTAAAATGAAAACCAGTGTTGGTTTCAACATTCAGGACTCAGAAGAATTTGTTTCTGCAGCTGGATGTTCCCCTCCTCACCTTTTCCCGAGAATCACATTCATATTGCAGGCTTAGTTCAGGCACTTTTATAAAATGTTCATATGGAGTAAAAAGTCTGCAAAAATTATTTCTGCACAATTTAAAAGTAGCATTTCAGTCTCATTAGAGGTTGATAGGTCCTACCATGTGATTATGGTTGTCATCTCTAATGATTTGACTGCTGCCATGAGACATTTGGAGGCTACTGTATAGCTGTAGTTAAAGTTTCTTCATAAACAAAAATATTTTCCTACCTATTAAAAAGAAAAAAAAATATACTAAATGCTTTATACAGACAGATTCTGCTACTATGGAAATAAATAACATGGAGTGGAAAAACAGTGTCTTAGCTCCAGGGCAAGCTAAGCTGTGGAATGTCACATTCCCATTTTCTGGAGACTAGCTGCTGCTTGGCAGGAGGATCTCCAGGTCTTTGCCATTTGACACGACAGTGTTGTTGGAGCAGCCACTGCCCACATCCAAGGGGGCGCCCAGGGAGGAGGCCTGGGAGGAGGTTTTGGTTGGTGGAGCAGCAGCAGCAGGGGACTGAGCAAGGCCAGGTTTCTTTGGAGGAATGGGAGGAGGGTTCCCTCTCTCTGCTCTAGGAATGGTCGGTGACTTAATCCCAGGAGACAACGGGCTGAGCGGGCTGGAAACCTTGACAGGGCTTGGGGAGTGCCCAGACTCTGCTTTGGGGCCACCAGCACCGGCCAGGGTTCGATAGTCCGTGCCAAAAGGGGAGCTGTTAGGGGAGACAGGCTTGATGGGGCCCTGCTGGCTGGTGAACCTGGACAGCACCTGGGTGACCGTGTTGCGGGCCAGCTGCTTGGCAGCAGAGTTGTCTGCCAGGGTGGGGGACAGATCCCGGGACGGGGGGCTCTGCAGGCCCCCGGGCTGATGGTCCTGCTCAGCCTGAGCCTGGAACTTGTGCCGGGCCGCGTGGAAACGCTGGTTGATGCCCACCTGGTAGGAGGACTGGTAGCCAGGGCTGCTGGCACAGGCTCCCACCAAGCGTTTGGTCAGCACTGGTGAGGAGCAGGGAGAAGGGGTCAGAGAGGAGGCAGCTGTGCTGCTGGGGGACAGGGACACCCCGGCAGAGGGGAGCTGGGACATCGGGTGCACCGGTGACTCTGTTCTTACAGGAGAACTTCCATTCTCCACTGCGTTTTCTGAGGCTGCAGCAGGTTTCTCCCTGTGCATTTGGGTCTCTGCAGCATTTGTCTCCCCACCTGTCTGCATGTCTGTGTCACAATGCCCATTGGATTTTGCATAGGCATGAGCAGGTGTGGAGGGGCTGGCAAACACGGTGTGAACAGCTTTGCTGGTGCTGGCAGGGTTTGCTCGCTCTGCCTGCAGACCCTCAGTCTGGCAGGACACAGATTTCACAGGAGGACTGTCAGTTGTGACCCCTCTGGATGTCACTGAGGGGCTGGGGTGCACAGGCTCAGAGGGACCGTGCTCTTGGCAAGAAGCCTCCAGCTCCTTCAGGGCTTTCTTCAGACATTCCACCTCTTCTTTGAGTGCTTTTGTACGGTTTTCTTCTCTGTTTAGCTTAGCTTTCAGCTGTTCTCTTTCAATGTCGAACTCTGAGAGCTGCTTCTCTACTTGTGCTTCCATCTGCAAGCCCCGCTTCCTCTTGGCTGCCAGCTCCTCTTCCAGTTTACTCACCTTACTCTTCTCCTTTTCCAATTTCAAGCTCAGCTCTGCTGTCTTCTGGCCCTCTTCAGCTGCCTTGGCAGTGGCTTTCTTGCACTCCACAACAAGCATGGAGGACAGTTGCTTGTGGCGTGCCCTTTCCTCCTCCAACTGGCTTGACAGCTTCTTCTGCTCTTTTTCAAACTTTTTCACTTGGGATTTTTCAAACTCCACCTGGAAGTTAAGAACAAAAATGATTGTAAGGGTACCATAAAACCTCCTGAAAGTAAATGAAGGGCAAGACCCCAAAAGGGAACAGGTTTACTGTGCATCTTGGAGAAATTACACAGTAAAAAATTACAATGGCTGAGAAAGAGGTTATTCCCCAGAAATCTGCAGAACAGTCTGGAACAACTCAGCTTGCCCAAAGCAACGATTATTACTTACTAGTGGTTTTATCCTGTGTGAAATTCGATTGGCCTTTAGTGAGATACGCACATGGTCTGCCATGCACTGATGGAACAAGCAAAGCTTCCTTCCACCTCATTTACTACTTTGTCAGTTTGCCTTTTAAAGGCTTTTAGGCTTCAAAATGCTGATGTGGTATGTGTGCTTAACAAAGGCTCCAGCGCTTGAGTAACAGAAAACAGTGGCTTAAATATTTATTAGCATTTCTGAACAACACCCCAGGAGATCTGCCATGACTTACCCTGAATTTTGAGTACTGCAGTGTGCTATTAATTGTAAGTACAGCCCTGTTCTTCAGAACTCCTTGGATTTCAGGCTGAAGTTAAGATTTCAGAGCATTTGATTGCCTAGTAACACCTTTTAGCGCTGCTCTGCTACCGAAACACACTGAGAAATTTCAGGTTGTTTTTCATACCAGCGTGATAAAAGCCAGGAGTGCCTCACAGAGGGAGGTTCCTGCAGAAAGCCCCGGGGTTCCTGTGGGCTGTACCTGCTGGGTGAGGCGCTCCCTCTCCTTCTCCAGCATGTAGGTGACATCGTCCCCCTCGGCTGTGTCCTGTGCGTGCCGCTGCCTCTCCTCCTCCAGGTCCAGGATCACCTGCCCAACAAACAGCAGCCAGGTGGGTTCAGTGGTGCACTCGCAGGCAGGGAGGGACCAGAGCCTCTGCACGGGCACAGAGTGACCAGGGAGAGCCACCACGGCAGCTTCAGACACCCCAGTTCAACCCAGATCACAGAAAAGCAGCTTTTGGACAAGTTCATGATACGCTATTATGGGGTCAAACTGAGCCACTTTGTGAAAGTCCTTGGGAAAAACCTCACACTGGATCTGCATTCCTTTTATTATTAAATATCTAAAGTGCACACTTTTCCCCCAGACTGTGTGATATCCTTGAGAGGCTCATGTTATGAATGGTGCCCTCATTCCAGGAGGGTTGGGGCTGGAAGGGATCTCTGGAGATCGTCCAGCCCAAGTCCCTGCCAAGGCCTTGCCCTGGAGAGGGTTCACAGATCAGCTCAGGGAGGGTTCTGCATACTGGCAGGGAAGGAGAATCAACAACCCCTCCACAGCCTGCTCCAGTGTTCTGTCACCCTCAAAGTAAGTCAGTTTTTCCTCATATTCAGCTGGAAATTCCTGTATTTCAGTTTGTGCCTCTTGTCCCTCGAAACTCAGAATTTCCTGGCAGGACCATCAATCCAAGGCCCAGCAGGAGCAGAGGTGCTGCATCCAGGAGACAGGGCACCAACAACAGCACAGCCCCTCTGTGCCCGCAGCAGCAACTCCCACACAGGCTTCTCCCAGTGCCTCACAGGGATTTGAGGACTCCAGTGTAAAGTTTATTTTAAAGAACATTAATTTGTTCTTCCACTTAAGGACAAGATGAGCTCTTGAAGTGAAACTGCTTCCCATAAGGACCCAGTGAAGGAGCTCCTTCAGCTTTAACACCGAATTACATGAATAATTGAAATGCTATTAACTCAACAAAAAAGCCAGAATACAAACTTCCCAAGAGGCTCTGCTTTATCTCACCACCAAAACTACGCTCTCCCAACACACACTCACCATGGATTTAGCAGTTCCTCGGTCTTCCTGAAGTTTAAGCTTCCAAATAATGCTAAAATATCATCAAGTATATAGGAAGCTTTGACAGAAGTGGACAGGAAGAGGAAAAGGTGAAAAAATACCCTATTTTACTGTATGACTTGGTTGGATATTTGGCTGAAAAGTGAAACACAGCCTTGCTCTTACTTCTAGTGACTTCAGTTTCTGTGGTAGCATGGTCTGACACATGGCCAAGCACTTTATTGGTGTCAATATATATTAAATGTATGTCTGAAGACTAATAGGTGCTTCATTGAAGAGGCCAAATGGTAAGAAAGATCCTTTAGGTCACTCCACACTTCCTTAGGGAAGCACAGGGAGGTGCTTTCCCCTGGCAGCAGCTCCTCAATAACCATGGAGAACAAGTCCCAGGCAGAACAGTGATAGGTCTGCTGAGAATTCCATCTTCCAGAAACCCTTTCCTGCATTTTGGGAAGCATTACACCTCCCAGCTGTAAGCTAGTTCCTTTTTGGTGTGTCCTAATGAAAACATCTTGTGTGTATTTCAAATTCTGACATTATAACTCATTAGCTCACCAGCTGCATCACCTGGAGTGAGAAGTTTAAACAAATCAGTTACCAAGCCTCAGGGAATTTAAGTGTTTTTGCTGAAGTTAAATATGTTATTAAAATGCAACTGTAACTTCTGCACATCTTAACTGAGGCAAAACTTACCTTTCTGTGTCTGCTTTCTGCAGCAGCCAGCTGGGATAACATTCTTTCCTGCATGTTCTTGCAATGTTTCATCACCACTTTCAAAATAGATAAAGGATTGGAGCATACTGGCTGCTTTTCACCATGATTTCCCTCCTTCAGGGTCTCGAAATCTCTCTGCAAAGCCATCAATGGATCACTGATGTTGTATTTCCCATAGCGTTCCTCAATGAACGTGTCCCTGTGCTGGGCCTGCAACACAAAAACAAATTTGCATTTTAATATACTTAAACTAGCTAAAGAAGACAGGGTTTTGTAGTTAATATTCCTTTTCCCCAGTTCTCCATTTAAAAAGAATTTTACACAGTCTGATTCATGTCCTGTTGTCTGCTAGAAATAAAGGAAATAAAGAGAAATCTTGCTTAAAACCACAGCATCTCCACAATATTCTGAGTCTACAAACATCCTCATACCACAGCTACCTGCCAGGGCCATGACTGACATTCCACTGCTGTGTGAAAGGAAACAAGGTAAGCAGTAGCTCTTGCTCAACAAAAGATTTAATCATTTATTGTCGCATCAGTGAAAGAAGCAGTTGTGTGGTTTCCTTGACTATGTCACCATCAGAGAATTTCATGTTGAGCAATTAAAGACTTTCATTCTTGCAAGAGCCATAAATCCGTGAATTGTTAATAAAATCTTTAATGTTCTCATCCAGACTAAACAGAGCTCAGTCTCTCAAGAAGCAGGACAGGAATGATGAGGTTTCCTTTGGAGCTGGTAAGGATTAAGACAACTCACACGTACTCAGCTCTACATTTACAGCGTTTAATGGTTGGACTCAACGAGCTCAGAGGTCTCTTCCAACCCCAATTATTCCATGAATCAGCCATTCCATCTGGAAATCTGTTTGTTAGGACACCCAGAGGCTTATCTTATTCAATGATGACTGTAAAGGTCTAAAACCAAAATGAAATCTCACAAACAGACAGATATGAAAGTATCAACCATATGAAACCAAATATTTATGCAACAAAAGACACAGGAGGAAAACCAAATTCAGATTCAAAAGAGGCCTCAGAGGTGTCTTAGCTCAAAGAAATATAATCCTGGATTTCCAATGAAATGGTTCTGGGCTGTTCTGAGCCTTTATGAAAACCTGTGACAGTTTCATTCCTCTGAGTGCCGCTGACAGCACGACCCCTGCCCAGCAGAGCTGATGCACCTGCCAAGAAATAACACCTGAAAATGAGACTTCATCTGAGTTCCTCTTGGTCTGTACTGTGCTCTAAGGACTGGTTCCCACCACAGTTCAGACCTTTTCTTTCCTCCAGTGTATAAATGACTGCTCTGTTCTGTTCTGCATGGCACACCCTCAGTGAGGACACAAGGAATGGGATTTTTCTCTGCACGAGTCACCTGCACCACTGAAATGCAGGAGTGAGCCCTGGGACCTTTATCAAAGAGTGTTTAGTTTAGAACAGACTAGCACGTGTGATCTACAGAAGGGTTCTGACCCTAAATGAGCTTTTCCTTCCACAGCTCACACAAGACACGTTTTTTCCTTGAGCCACTGCTCCAACACAAAGGCTGTCTACACCTTCCCAAGTGTGCTTCACCCTTCTGCTCCCAGCTGGGCACAGCACCAACAGCACACAGCCCAGCCCAGGTCAAGCACAGCAGCTCCTTGGGGCAGGTGGAGGGCTCTGAACACGAGTCCCACACAAGCCCAGCTCTGCTGGAGTGGGAATGGAGCTGAACAAAGCTCTGAATGCAGAGGCAGCCTGTGCCAGCCTCGCTGTGCACTGCCCAGAAACCCTGTCAGGGAACAGGAGTGCCAAACTGTCACCCATTTCTTATGGGATTGCACAAGGACATCATTTAGACAGGAAAGATTGAGCCTGACTCAAATGAAAGGACAGCTCAGAAGCCAGTATTTATTGGAATGGCTCTTTTGTGATGTCCCAACCACAAATGCTTCCCTCGAGCACACAAGAGCAGGAGTCACAGAACTGTGGAACATCCCCCACAGCAGCTGCTAGAGCTACACTTGAACAGTGGGAGTTAAATAATAAAACTTGGCTTTACTCAAAGAGCTGGTGAGACTTGCTGATTTGCATTCTGAAAAGCAGCCATGTGATTAACATGAAATAAACTAACAAAAAAAAAAAAAAAAACAAAAAAAAAAAAAAAAAAAAAAGAAAGATTTGTGCTCTTAAAAGGAAAAGTGTTTGCATTACCTTGACAAGAGGCATAAAAAACCCAACCCAAAATTTCTTCTCCATGCCCAAATTAGAGACATCCGTCCTGTGATTCCAGTTTGGAGCTGGATTTTAACCCTGCAGCAAACAAACACAGAGAAACAGCTCACACTCACAGATACCCCTCCCTCTCTATCAGCAATATCCATCAGGAACTGTGGATACCTTTGATCAGAGCTTCAGATATTGTTCTGACTTTACACGAAAATAAAAAGGAGAGGAAGGAAAAGATCAGCCCTGGAAATAGGAGAGCAGCCCTGGATAATGGGGCAGCCTTGGTTTAATGAATCACAGGAAAAACTATAGGGTTTGTTTGTTTTCTTCAGGAACAGGGTATCTTCTGTTTTTCTGAAGTACTTATAAAAATGACTCAAAGAAAGCTCCCTATAAATGTGGAGGGAATTTCTAAGTGACTCAAACATTAATAAGCCTGTAAATATGAACTGGGATCTCCATCCAGCTGGCCTTACTGCTGTGACAGAGGAGCTTAATCCCAGCTCATCCCAGTGCTGGCCACACTGCACAGGAACAGGGCCCTTCGGAAGGGCACAGTGCTTCAGCTGTGAAAACAAACCTTTACTGATGGGCAAGTTCTACCAAATAAGAGCTCCAAAACCTGAAGGTGTTACTGAAGATGTAACAAAAGCCAGGTTTTCCTCTGCTCCTCACAGCACTGGGCTCTAAACCCTGCTGAATTCAGTGCGGTGGTTTATTTCCTGTTTGGGAAAGAACAAGAAGTTCCTCCTTGCTAGTTTGAGCAATTAAGTATTTTCCTGAACTAGCATGACAAACAGATGAGACTATCACAACATTAGGAGCTTTCTCAAGTCCAGCTTGTCTTCTTTAGTAGCCAGCAGAGCATAAACATTTAATTAAAGTTGTCTAGACTAGAAAAAGCCTTAACCAGGTCATCCTACACAGACCACACCACGTTTGCAAAAACAAACCCAGTGCTTTGGCATTGAGGCCGCTGAGCACTTGGAAATGCAAATGGGATTTTCCAGGCTGTGACACCTCTGTGCTGCAGGTCCCACACAGCAGCCACCTGGGGCACCTAAATCACTGAGGCAGCTCTTGGAAAATGAACTCGGTGCCAGAACCTCCAGAGGTTATTTTATACAGGCATGGAGGTGCCACAGAGAGGGACTTCTGCCATGGCTGGTGCTCCTCCCTGGGCTCTGCAACTCCTCTGTCACTGCAGGTCACGGCCAGATATCCCCAGCACTTCTGATTTTGTCCTGTCTGAACTGGATTCTGCCTTAAACACAGTCGTTGTTCAACTTTCAGAACAGAAGGAACTTGATGATGGAAGAGAAACTCTCTATTACTGAGCCCAAAGTGAAAAAAATCAACTTGGATCTCAGGTCCCAGCACAGGAAACACGAATCCACAAATAATCAAGCTTAAATAGAAAAGAAATAAGATTACAAAATGCAGTGTTAGGGAGTGGAAAATTTCATCTGAACACCAGAGATGACATACATACCTCCAATATCAGCAATGGTGCTTTGAAAGAAGATACAATTCTGTGCAATTACATCTTCTAATTTAGTACCTCCAGCTCTAAAGTCTCAACCATGCAGAACTGTGTATTTCCCACCAAAATACCCAAATTCCAGAAACAACTAAATAGATTATTCAGCAATTTTCAAGACTATTAAATTTACCTCTCTCAACAGGAAAAGAAGATAACATATAAGCTTGGGGTGCTTTTAAAAACAAGAAGGAACTATAAATGTGAGCTACCACTAAAAACAAAATTCCAGAAGACTGGAAAAATTAGGCATAAGCAGAGAGGGTTCCATGTGAAACTGGCTGGCTTTGAGATCAAGTTTGGGTAATGGAGCTAGTCTGTTTGGGAAGAGATAATTGGGATTTTATGGGGCAGAAGCAATATCTGACCCAACTGAAAAGATGTTTCCTGTGCAGGCAGGCAAAGCAAAGACTTTGCTTTGTTAGGAAAAAGCTGCTGTTTCCTCTTGGGATTTCTAGGCTGTTTTGGGATGAATGTTTCCCATAACCTATTTCTGTATTTTTTTTTAAATAAAATATTTCCTTCTACCGAAACCTTGTTTATGTGACAGAATATCCTCTCTCTCTTCAGTAATCTTTACAACTTGTTTTGCTGGAACATCAAACAGGGAATTTCCAAGACTTATTTCAAGTGTTTTTTGGACACCAAGTAGAGCATTTCTCTCCCCTGTAATTTCAGAGTTCAGGTTTTAACCCTCAGTACAAGACAAACACACTCTTAATTAACTACAGCTACTGAGTTTGAAGTTCTCCAGTAATAATTTGCACAGAAGTTCCTCCTTCATGTAGCAGAGAGTGGAATAAGCTTTAAATAGCTCCTTGCTGCCTTGAACTTCCTTATTAGCTTCTCTCCTCAGAGACAGAAGTTGGGAATAAAGACAGGCTGAGGTCACAGTGAGCACTGACAGTGAAGGGAAATGAGGGTGGGGACCACTGGCTTTGCCGGAAAATAAAATGTCAGAATGCCGGAGTGGGACTTCCAGAGCTGCAGTAGCTGCAGCTCCACAGCAATGCCAGGCACGGAGCCACCCAGCAAATTGTTCAAATGCAGCATCTGTCCTAATTGTCATCATTATATCAAGTGAGCAGCCCTGATAAATGAGAGCTACCCACATCTGCCCAGGTAAGGCCTGGGATCAGCTCTGAAAAACGGAAGTTTTCTCAGGAAATGTCAAGCAGCACAAAATTGGAACTTCTTTCCCTGGGCCTTCATGGTGAAAGGCTGGCAGTGCCTGGCTCCACAGCCCGGGCTGCTGCAGGGACTGCACTTTGGGCACCCCAAAACCAGGAACTGCTCTTTGGGCACCCCAAAACCAGAGCACAGCAGCACCCGGACACCTGAGCCCAGAGCAGGAGCCCTTCCAGCATGGAAGGCATTCCCACAGCTCTCTGCTGCTGCCCAGCACACACCTGGCCACCGGGAGGGTGAGGAGAGCCAGGTTTTGAATGAGACTGGCAAACCGTGCTGCTTCCAGCCAGAAATAAACAAAAAATCCCCCAAGCTTGCAAGCAAAGCTGTAAGGAATGCTGCATTCCAGCGAGACAGCACCCATGGGAACAATGCTCCATGGAAGCTGCTTGCTAAGTGATGCATGAGCCCAATTTGCCCCATCTGTGAAAGATTTAACAGCAGGAAGGTTTTGTATTACTGAACTTTCTTTTTTTATTTAAACAAGAGGTAGAGTTAAGTTTTGGAAACTGCACTGTAAACCTAATTTCTAATTCCACTACCAAACACCTAGTTTTGCATTAATATTGCTTTGAGTGAATCACTGAACTCAGGAGCAAAGAGATGAATACCAGCTCCCAGTCATTAACACAAAATAGTTTCGATTCCAACGTAAATTGCCCGAGGCTGTATTAACATAAAAGAATAAGCCAGGAAGCTGTTTCCTGTTTTCTAGAAGTAAACAGAACTTCAATTCTAAGGTATGGAAAACTCTCTTTAGGAGAACAGGGAGGAGGGAACGAAGTGCTCTAACACAGCGACAGAGATCCATTTCAATATTGAATTGTTTCCAGTCGTGGTGTGCTACTTCAGAAGGTAAACCTGTGCTTCATGCAACCCTTCCTACACAGCAACAAGGACTGAGAGTCTAACTCTGAGGATTATGCAACTCTCTGACAGCATGTGTGTTTTTTGGATGATATAAACACAATTATAACTACAGGAAAAGGAGCACAATAAGAAGTGAGGCTTACAATCTGTTCTAAGGAGAACACTGAGATTTATGTAGTGGACAGGAAGCTACTTTCAGGCAAAAAAAAAAACCGCCTTTTTTTTTTTTTTTTTTTTTTTTCCAAAGAGGTTTTAAAACAGAGGAAGCAAACTCAAGCATTGAGAAAGAATATTTTGAATATAATCAGTTTGTCAGACAGCGAGGAAGAAAGGGTCAAGATGTGGGGAGAGGGGGTGAAGAGAGGGAGAAAAAAGAAGGGTGTTCAACAAACAGTGTCTGGAATGGCCAGCTCAGCAGCCTGATTTTGAAACAGAGAGAAACAGGGCCAGTGCCAGCTAACAAGTGCCTGATACCATGAGGGAGAAGAAAACTATTTTAAGCTTTGTCATCTGCATGCATGGATTCTCTCTGCTAAATGCCAGATACAAAACGTTTGTCCCCAAGCGTGCAGGAATATCAATTATTGCAGCCTGTACTACCACCAGATGACATGTTTACAAATGAAGGTACTCCTCCTCTGCAAGTTCCTGTCCTTTCCTATAATGCACCACAGGATTTGACTCAAACAACCAGAGCTCAGAATTATTTAAATCTGAAGCTGAAGTCAAATTAGCCCATGAAGGGAAATGTGTTTTTGTTACTATGTGGGAAGCAAACAGGCAGATAAAATTCTGATTTCCAGCCACTGACATCGACATGTTTAACAAAACTGCTGGAGAAAAATCACTGCTGTGGTTCAGGAGTGTGCAACCCCCTAAGAAAGTCCAGCGGATGAAACTCCACCTGCTCCCAACATACACCCACATTTAACATAAAACTCTGACTCCTCCAAAGGAATCCAGCTGTATCCAGGCAGGATACACTGCCCATGGCACTCAGGGAACTGGGAGAGCTGGGAGGCCACGTCAGACACTTCCTCTGTGTGTGGAATAATCAGCTTCCCCCAGCCCCTCTCTGTACACAGATTAATCTGTACAAATTACAACTCAATTTGTCCAATATATGCAAGCCAAACAAAATGCTCTCGAGAGTGCAAATCTTTAATTCAGTCTTAGAATTTGCTTTTTCTTCAGGGCAGCACTTTCATGCATCAAAACGTGAGTAAACACACTAGCAAGGTTTCCTTTAATTAGTCACACACAAAGTCTCTCAGGCAGTGAGGCACGGTAAAGCTGTTTCCACAGTTACTATCAGCAAACAATGAGAAAAACAGTGTAAGGCCAGGATGCCTCTAGCTGTATATTCCAAATAAATGGACAGAGCAAAGCTGGAAGTTCTCTGCTGCTGAACCTCTGCCCAGCCACCAGATTAAGCAGTTACATGACTTTTCCTTCCACTCATGGAAAGGGCAGCAGAGCTGCTGCCAGCAGGAAGCCAGGCTGGGCTGCACAGCACTGAGAACAAGCTTTTGGAGCCGAGGAGCAGCACAGCTGAAGACCCACAACATCCCACAGTGCTGCAGGCACAGGCCACGTTCCAGGGGTGGCAGTTTTTCCCTGAGATCACTCTCAGGAGGCAGCAAGAGCCAGCTTGGATTTGAAGCTTTTGTTGCCCTTTGCCAGCACCTCCAGCTTTCCTCACAATCCTGAGATGAAAACACTACAGCACAGCCCTGACAGAGGAAGGGGAAGGGAGCCCTAACCTTTGATTAGCTCAGGATTTTATACTCCATAATTACCAAGCATAGGTTACCATTTCATTTAATTTCTTCTCAGTTATGAGTACTTGACAAATTATGTCAAAGGGTATTCTTACTGTATTAATCTCCTCACACAAGAGGGAACTGCAGGTTAAATTTCAACAGGAAAGATAATTGCTTTTCACTACTGGAAGGTAGGCAATAAAAAGCCTCTGGAATGGAGCTGCCACATTTCTTCCCATGGTCTCTCCGTGCTCCAGAGAGTTTTCCTGCACCTCAAGCAGAGGCTCCAGCACCACCCTTGCCTTTCCCATCACAGGTTCCCACAGCAGCACGACCTCAGCTGCACTGACACGGATTGAAACTGGCTTTTGGGAGCAGTTTTAGCTGGCATCTGCCTCACTGGAAGGTTACACTAATGCTCATGCCAGCAAAGGGAAAGAATAAGTAGCTGAGCACTCAGGGCTCCTGCTCTCAGCAGTGCCAGCTTATGGTGGCTTAGTCAACACAAAGCCACAGATGCTTTTTACTGAGTGTGACGTTATTGCCACTAAAAGACTAATCTGATCCCTCTTGGAGAGAAGAGTTTCTGCTCTAAGCAGCCCTCCTTGCTAAAGGAGAAAAAAAACCTACAAAGGAATTCTGGCAGACCTTTTACACAGCAGAAACACATGGTTCTGTATCAGAAAGGACGAAAACATACATGTAACACTTGTATTTCAATACCAAAATGCTACTTGCAGCCAGCTTCCAACAATGAATTCCAAGACAAAAATTATATGCAGCGTTTATTATGTTATATTAAAATTATATTAAATGATAATTAATTAATTAATGATATTAAAATGGGATTTATTCTGTAATAAATCTTTACCTCTGAAGTTCACCTTGGATACAAGCACTCTGCAGAACTTACAGCAGTGCTGTTGTCACGTTTGTTTCTTATCCTGATGCTTAAAAAACCTACCTTTAAAGCCTCTATGACAAGATCTCTTGCTTCTAATTCTCCCTCGAGAATGCTAAACAGCGTCAGTAGTTCTGGTTTGCTGAGTTTTTCCAGATTCATCCTGAAAACCTGAAAAATAATGAAACCTAGGTTAGCAGGTATTTCTTTGGACGTTAAGATCAGTATTCGAAGCTATGACATATAATCTGCATTTTAGTTCAGCTTCCAGTTTTTTGGATTGCAAACTGCCCTGAGGGGGGATAATTTTCCCTCCAGCTTCCAAGACCAGTAGTAGAAGATGCATTTGTCACCTTCTCCCAAGGGACAGGAACACATGCACACCCAGATGGTGATGGCAGAATGTGCAGGCTAACAGAACTGGACAATATTCAGCAGGAAGCAGCCAAAATTGACAGGAGAGGGGAAAAACACAGATATTTAAAAGTCATTTTGATGACACATCTGCCTCACACAGCTGCAAACATCACTGAGGAGCTGTGATGAACCAAGGCCAAGCTGGGCCACCCACACGAGCCCAGCAGTGATGGGAATGTTGCAGGGCTGGGATTTCCTTCCTGGGAATGCCACTATCCACACTCATGGAACAGGCCCAAACCACTCCACAAAAATCAATGCCACAGAAAATACACACTTAATTACTATTCTTTCAAACTGTTTCAATATCAGCATCATCTATTAAATATAATTTTAGTGCCTACATAAGAGATCCGTCATCTGAAACTGCACATAAAGAAGCTTTATATTCCCTTGCATCTTTGCTGATACACTTAACGCTGTCCAGTAATAAACCTTTTTATTAAATTTTGTTAAAAATAGAAATAATTTTACTAAATCCCTGTCTCTGATGCAAATATACCCATTGATACAGCCCTGTGCTTAGCACAACCATCAAATACACTTTTCTGAGTCCAAGCCATGTCCATCTTTCATCACACTTCGTGTCAAGCAGAAAATGCTACAGCATGAAGAAGCTACTCAGAGATATCAAACTCCAGTGGCAAGTGATAAAGGGTTTAATTACCCTCTACTGGAGAAGTCTATCCAGCTAAAACATTCAGCTGGTCTAGTTTGTCTGAAGTCATTGCTCCTTTACAACTGATTTGCATAACTGTGCCTTGGAGAGTTATACACAAAAGCAAGTTCTGTCTTGTTTGTGCCAGAGCAGTTTTCCAGTCGCTGGGAACAGAAAGTTCTGTAGTATTCATACAAAAATCAGAACTCTACTCTGTGCCCCTCTGCTAAGCAGGGAAGTGTCTCATCACACACAGACACTCCTGCCCCATACAGTGTTTTACATGAAATTCCGTAAATCAACAACGTTTCCTACAGCCTATCCTGGCTCTCTCTCCCATTGGCATGGGCTGCCCAAGGAAACAAACACCAGTGCAAGTGACCATGACTGGCTGCTCCAAAACCAAACTGAACTAGACACCACAGGGCTGTTAGCATTACATTCCTGTTCCCTACTGCAGATCCAGTCACATATCCAAGAGGAAAATCCACATTTAGAGAATCTGTTCATATTTGGAAAGTTTAGGAAATCTGCTCATATTTGTCATCATGTCCAAAAACCCTGATCAAGACTTGACATAAAGGCACAATTTAGGAAAGTCAGTGTATTGACTAAAGTCACATTTTTGTGGGCCAGGGGAGTGCTGGCCACCCTTCAGCACTGATCACTCCTGGTCAGGCAGTGGCCTTGACAGACAGATGTGCAGGATGGGAGCCTGAGCACCTCCCTCAGCTGGAGGTTCTGTCACCATGGGCCAGCTGAGACCGTGTGGAAGGAGAGGGATTTACAACTTGGTTATCTTAGAAAGAAGAGAGCAACAGAAGCAGCAAAGAAATGCTAAAACATAAAGAAGGAGCCACACAGAGTGAGAAAAGACAGCCTGGTTCTAGTCTTTGATATTGACCATGTTGGTGTTGGTGCTTATGTCAAAGCTGCAGTTTCCTTAGGCAGCCTTTAGATGTGGAATATCCAAACACCTGCTGAGGAGATGCACGGCTTGATTTCCAAACCATCTCAGTCCTTGCTCACACTAAATTCACAAGTTCTAGGCCTGAATCAATACCAAAGGGAAACAACTTTTATTGCCAGACACTCACCAAGTTACAGTAGTGTTGGGGCATTATAAACTGGAATGAAAATGGGGAAGTCTCCTTGGAGATCTTAGAACAAAGTGTATAATTTATTTCTGTTACCCCAGGACAGCAAATGTTGAACATGGACTTTCAACATGACTGCATCCATGCTCTTCCCTAAAAAAGAGATGATGTGGAAATGTGCAGCTGCATCTCCCCAGGAGCTACCAAACAGCTCAGCCTTATAGCAAGGACAGCTACCAGCTGCAGTTTGGTGTTTTAGAGCTGTTAGCCAGGGCAGCAATAATTTCTACTCTATATTCTAACTACTCCCATTGTGACCTGTACTTCCTGGTGTTATAGGAATAAGCCAGGCTATTCTTACCATGCCTCTGCAGTCTTTAATGCGCTTAATAACATAAACAAGCCCTGTCCTAAAATATACAGGGAAAAATAATTAAGAGAAATAAAGAGCAGGAGCCAGTTTGCACAGCGAACTGTGCAAGGCTGCTTTCAAGCTATACATCCCCGTGCCTTCCCTCATCCCAATTTTTATCAAAAGATCACGCCAACTCTATTAAACTACCCAGTTTTCCCCCTTGCAAACAGTCCCATTCTACCAAAGGGATCTGGGTACTTCAGCTGGGGAACCCCATCCTCTATTTCCAAACCCTTAACCAAGAGACAGAGTTTCCCAGCATCAGAAACAAGATCCAGCAATTCCCAGGGCACATTACCCCTTTATATCCAGGGAAATACACTGGGTGCACTCACACAGATCACAAACCACAAAGACCTTGTTGTTTAGTCTGATGATATAAATATTTTCCCTGAGTCTGAGATACACCACCATTTTTGGACAATAAGCCCGAGTTTAGAGCATAAACAAAGATAATCACTTTCTGCTTGCCTAAAGGTGAGCTTCTTTCCAGTTCTGGACCACTGGAGTCTTCTCCACAAACCCACACCCGCCCTCCAAGCAGATAAAACTTTTCTAGGAAAGCTATTTCCCGGTATTTAACTGGAAATAACCATCAAGAGCAGTTTAAGTGTACGCAGAACCACAGGAGCCAAGAGAGCAGGGGGAGTTATCTCTGGCATGAGCCACTTGAGGAACACAAGAGATAAGCCGGCGGTGCCAGGAGGAGGAAACCGTGCCAGGTTACATTTCCCTGTCCTCACACACACGGGGGCACGAATGAAGGGATGTTGCCAGCACAGGAGAACCTCACTCACTGACTCCAGCAAGGGCTGCAGTCACGGGCAGGAACCCAAGAGGAGCTGAATGCACAGCCCCAGGCACGGGGAGGGCAGCCCAACAAGTGGAAGTTTTAAAATTCTCTGCGAGCTCTTGGCTCAGAACTCTTATACTTTTTAAAAAGATATCATAAAGAACAAAGCTTATTGTTCCTTCCTCCTCTGAAACGGGGTATTTCCTAAACCTACACCAGCGCAACGATGCCACAACGGCAATAATCCTGAACCAGCTTAATTTTCTTTCCCGTGTTCCTGAAGAGGAACTGATATTTTCCAGGAGCCAGCACGGGCAGTCGTGTAACCACATTCACAGGAGAACTCAAATGACCAGTTTGAGAAGTCCTGACAGACAAGTTCCCAAAGCTGCTTCTGTGTGTATCGGGTGGTGTTTGAGCTGTCTCGATAATTACATATGTTTATGTAATGAAGAAAAGCTAACATAGATTTAATAATTGTGTATCCACAATGCTACCTGGCATTGCACCAGAGCTGTGGAGAACTAGGTTAAAATAGGAAGTGTTTATAGTTCCTTCATCTTTGTATCTCAGCCCTAAAGGAGAAAGGACATTACCCACGGAAAAAAAAAAAGAAAAAAAAGAAAAAAAAAATAAACTTCATCCTATTAGTTTTTGAAGTAATACTCAGAAGGAAATAAATCAGCATAATTTTGAGCGTGGATTTTGTGTGGGTCCTGTGCAGCCTCTGGAGTTCCCTGAGAGAAAGGAAACATTGCGGGCCGCTCTGACCTTCAGCCCCCGGCCCGGGAACAGCGCGGGTCAGCCCGGGACAGCGGGCTCTGCACGGCCAGGACCGGCCAGGGCTGGGAACCGGCACCGGGGGGGACAGGCACCGGGCAGGACCGGCACAGGGTAGGGACAGGCACCGGGTGGGGACAGGCACCGGGCGGGGACAGGCACCGGGCAGGACCGGCCCTGGGCAGGACCGGCACCGGGCGGGGACTGGCACCGGGCAGGACCAGCACAGCGTAGGGACAGGCACCGGGCGGGGACAGGCACCGGGCGGGACCGGCACCGGGCGGGGACAGGCACCGGGTGGGGACCGGCACCGGGCGGGACCAGGACCGGCCCCGCGGAACGAGCGGCAGGGCCGGGCTCGGTGGCTCCCGCGCTGCCTCGCCCGGTGGCACCGCGGCGAACAAAGGGAAAGGCTGCAGCGGGGCCCGCGGGGAAGGAGCCGGGCGTGGGGAGCGATAACCGGCCCCATCGCCCCCCGGCGCACCGGGCCCGGCCGGACCGGCACAGACGCCCAGACCCCGGTACCGCCCCCCGGCCTCCGCGGCCCCCGATCGCCCCGTTCGGCCCCCGACACCGCCCCCTCTCTCCCGCCGCCTGCGGCCGCCTCAGTCCCGCCGGCGGCCGCCCCCGCCCTCAGCGGAGCTCGGCCCCGCCGCCGCCCCCTCAGCCCCCGCGGGCCGGGCCGCCCCGCACCTGCCTCAGCCCACCCGCGGGGGCAGGGCAGCGCCGCGCCGGGACAGGCTGGGGCCGAGCCGAGCCGAGCCGAGCCGAGCCGAGCCGAGCCCGGGACCCAAGCCCACCCCAGCACACCGACCTGCCCGGCCCCGCGCCGCCGCCGCTACCGCCGCCGCCGCTCCGCTCCCCATCGGCCGCCCCGCCCCGCTCCGCCCCGCCCGCTGACCGACGGCGCGCCCACCAATCAGCGCCGCCGCTTCCGCGTCCTCGGGCCAATCCACCGCGGGGAGGGCGGGAAAGGGGCGGGCATAGCCAATGAGGGGGCGCGGGGGGCGTGGCCACGGGTGAAAATCCCTTTTGTTCGCGGCGGAGCGAGCGGGCGGCCGTGATTGGCGCGTCACTTCCGGCGGGGCGGGGCCGAGGCACCGCCCGGGGCAGCGCCCTCAGCCCGCGGGTGTGTCCGGGCGGGCCCGGCCCGGTGCCAGTCCCGGCCCACAGCCCGAGGCCGATCCCCATCGCCGTCCCGGTCCCTGTCCCAGCGGCGGGAAGGGCTGTGCGAACCCCGGGCAGGGACAGGGGCCGCCTCCGCTGGGCTCAGGCTCCGGGCAGGTGAGTGCCCGCAGTGCCCGTGGCGGGGCGGTGCCTTCGGACCCTCCCACGGTGCCGGCGGGAGAGCGGTGCCCTCACGGTGTTCTGGGCCCTGTCCCACCGCGGCACCGGGACAGTCCCTCTCCTCTCCGCTGACACCTCCAGGCCCCGCTGCCCCCCTGGCACCGGGCCTTGGCCTCACTCTGGCACCGATGGTTTGCCCGAGGCTGTTCCCGGTGTTTGTTTTCCCTGTGCAGCCGCCCTGTCACGGCGCTGACTCACCTGGCGGTGACTCACCTGGGCAGACCCCGGGTGTGGGCACGGCCCTCCCTGCCGGGCACGACTTCCCTCTGAGGAGCTTTCACAAGGCCCCGCAGCTCCTCTGGGCGGAGGTGCTGTGGGAAAATCAGCGTTTCGGTTTATTCACCTGCTGCCGGCGGAGGGAAGAGCCCTGGGCACGCTGGGCCCGGCTGCTGGAGGGGAGGGGATGCTGCCCTCGATGCCTCAGCCAGGGGGCACCGGCCCTGTTGAGGGCAGCAGGATGTTCTGCAGCCGGAGCTGCTTACCCAGCACAGAACGAGCCCTTTCTCTGGAGAGCACGGCCACTCGTCCTGCCCCTGGGCTTTCCATGAGATCTGCTCGGCATTGCTAACGCGCTGACCCCAGAGAGCTGGAAACAACTTCTAAATGGCTTTTCTCACCATTGGGAGCACCTTAAGCTGCACCAGAGTAGGTTTAGGAACATTAGGAAGAAATCCTTCACAGAAAGGGTGATCACCCATTGGGATGGGCTGTCCAGGGAGGTGCTGGGCCACTGTCCCTGGAGGTGTTTAAGCAAAGACAGAGGTGGCACTCAGTGCTCTGCTCTGGGTGACAGTGTCCACTCACAGGTCAGGATGGTCTCAGAGGTCTTTTCCAGCCCAACTGATTGTGTGATCCCATGTGTGTGACTGCAAGGCAGTGCTAGGATCACACAGAGCTCGGCACAGGGCCTGTGACATGTCACACGAAACCAGCAGTGTCTGCACCCACTGCAAAGAGCTGTCACCTGGTGACACAGTGACATGGTGTCACACTGCACAGCGATGGTGCCACCTCTCACCATCACAGTCCCCCGTCTGCTGCCTTCAGAAGATGGCTTTGTCTAGACAGGCTTGTCTGAGTGTTATTTCCCAGCCTTGATAAGTATTGTAAGTTTTGCAGTGCCCCTGGTCATGAAGACTCAGAGCCCGTGAGGGAAAAAACTCCTGAGGATTTTCTCTCTTGAGCTGTGCCAGGCTGGCAGTGCCCCTGTGGCATTGCCAAACAGCTGGTGTATAGAGACATCTGATTGTGATTACCCCGGGCTCCTCCTGTCTCTCTGCTTTTCACCAGTTGTCTCTTCTTTAATCCTCGAAATAAAATTTTAGGCCAGAGATCCCTTAATGATGCACCTGAAAAACAGTGGCAGCTCATATCACAGGCTTGTCTTTACTTCCTACACACCATTTTCACCCCTCCGAGGAGCCAGGGGTGAAGGATGGGCAGAGCAGGACGGGCTGGAGAGGGGTGAGAGGAGGGGGATGCTCCAGGCAGGCTGGATGTGTCCGGGGAGGAGGTGGCTGCTGTCTGCAGCAGCTCTGAGCTCACACTGTCTGCGGCCGGGGAAAAGGGGAAGGGGGCTCGTGGAGCGCCACAAATTAAGGAAGCTGGGGGCGGGAAAAAGCTGACTTAGCTCACCACATCCTGTGAGAGCAAGTGCAGCTCGACAGGGATCTGCAAGCTTCCTGGAAAAAATGGGCTTTAGGGGGGAAAGGGGTTAGGGACAGAGATCCAGAGTGGTGACGGTCAGTGAGGGAGTCATTGCTGTGGCGAGTACCAGTTCCCAGAACATTCCCATTCCCAGGACATTCCTGTTCCCAGAACACACGGGCCGTCCCCACCGCCCCTCACTTTGGGCTGTAAGGGCTCCTTGGCGGTGTGCGGCCCCACGGCAGCGGCTGTGCCCGGCTGTGCCCCCGGCCGTGCCGCCCCAGCGCTCCGGGCCCGCTCCCGCTCCCGGGGCCGGTGGCGATGCCGGTGGCGGTGGCGGTGCCTGTCCCCGCTCTCGGTCCCGGTGGCGGTGCCTGTCCCCGCTCTCGGTCCCGCTCCCGGTGCCGGTGGCGGTGGCGGTGCCTGTCCCCGCTCTCGGTCCCGGTCCCGCTCCCGGTGCCGGTGGCGGTGCCTGTCCCCGCTCTCGGTCCCGCTCCCGGTGCCGGTGCCGGTGGCGGGGCTGCCGCGCCCCCGCGCGTCCGCAGCGCTCCTGCTCAGACCCGGCTCCGCTCTCGGGGAGCGGCCGCGCTGGAGCTGTTTCTCCAAGTTCCACAAAACGCACCTCAGCCGTTCACATCTCGGAATAGCAAGGGAGCGGTTGTGTCTCCTCGTGTCTCCCGGCTGGCTCGGCGGGATCATCTCTGCTCGCTGGTCATTCCTGCTGCAAACATTCCTGATGCTGCTCGGTCCCGCTCCTGGAAACACAGGAGAAAGGAGAGCTTTGTGCAGAAAGAGCTTTGCGTGAGGCTGATGGACTGGTGAGGAATTGAGCCTGGAAAGGTCATGGATGCATGAGTTACATCAGGGAACATCTGGCACCAAAAGCTTCTCTGTTCTGGGGCTCGCTGAGGACACTTGATGAACCCAGAGCAAACATCTGAAGGCACTGAGAGTCCTAAACCTCCTAGGTGGTCTCAGGGATGGCAAATAAACAACTGCAGCCTTGAAAATTAGTGCAATTGAGAGAGAAAAAAAAAGTTTCATAGCTGAGTCCATACAGAAAATAATATATTAAAATATAAAGAATATATTCAGTTGCCCACTGGTCTGCGTTGAGGGGGCAATAAATCATCTGCAGAAGGAAGAGGCTTCCCGGGTCTGGGGACATCTCTCTCCAGGCTGTTCAGTCACTTTATACTTTTCATTTTTTTCCATGCAGTGGAGGTACTGGCATAGACTGCCCAAAGAGGCTGTGGCTGCCCCTGGACCCCTGGGAGTGTCCAAGGCCAGGCTGGGCAGGGCTTGGAGCAGCCTGGGATGTAGAAAATGTCCCTGCCCATGGCGTGGGGGTGGAAAATGATGAGCTTTGAGGTCCCTTCCAACCCAACCAGTCTGTGACTCTGTGATTGCCAGGTGTGTCAGGTACAGGGAGAAAAATCAGGAACCCTGAGAGTCTGTGCAGGATGGAATTCTGCTGGGAGGGAACAAGGGATGTGCCAAGGGGGGGGATAGGTCCAGATGGCTCCAGTACCTGCACACAGGTGGGGACAGGCACAGGTGAGGACAGGCACAGGTGAAGACAGGCACAGGTGGGTCCAGCCCAAAGGTGGGGACAGGCACAGGTGGGTCCAGCCCACAGGTGAGGACAGGCACAGGTGAGGACAGGCACAGGTGGGTCCAGCACACAGGTGAGGACAGGCACAGGTGAGGACAGGCACAGGTGGGGACAGGCACAGGTGAAGACAGGCACAGGTGGGTCCAGCCCAAAGGTGGGGACAGGCACAGGTGGGTCCAGCCCACAGGTGGGGACAGGCACAGGTGGGGACAGGCACAGGTGGGTCCAGCCCACAGGTGAGGACAGGCACAGGTGGGTCCAGCCCACAGGTGGGGACAGGCACAGGTGAGTCCAGCACACAGGTGGGGACAGGCACAGGTGGGGCCAGCCCACAGGTGGGGACAGGCACAGGTGGGTCCAGCCCACAGGTGGGTCCAGCCCACAGGTGGGGACAGGCACAGGTGTGTGCAGGAGGTTCAGGTTCCCCGTGTCTGTGACCTGACCCGTGACACCAGCCCCAGGTAAGGGCAAGGGGCTCCTGGGGGCTGCAGCTCCTGTGGGGTGAGACCAGGGGGGTCTCTTTGTCTCTTTGGGAGCTTTGGAAAGGCAAAGAGGGAACTGCAATGAGGCCCTTGGCAGCACTGGGCAGGCTCCTGTCCTGCTGCTGAGGATCAGCCACCAAAAAACTCCCAGGAGGGAACAAAGTGGTAACAGAGAGAGTTCTCCTGGAGCATCACAGGCAAGAGAGATAAACCACAAACACAAACAATTAGGAAGAAGCACATCTGTCATGTTCTTAATGCTGTCGGAATGAGAATCCATCTGGGAAAAGAGCCAGCCCTGCCTCCCTGGGAATTATGTATTTTTTCTTTTTAAATATTGTATGACATCCATCTCTAGAGCTGTGTGTTGTTTGTGCTGGCATGTGGGTGTGTATTTCTGAAGGCTCCCCATATTAACACAAGATCTATGGTCTCATTTTAGAAAATTTGCGGCCATAAAAATATATTCTGGGTTTGACTGAGTGTTTTTTCCTTCCCTCCTGAAACTCTGGAGCTGCGTAAAATGGCTTCATAAAACTTGTAGGGCTTTTTAAAGTAGAAGTTACTGCCTTGCCTTGCTTTTCAAAATGCACTCTTGATTTTAAGTGTTAGGATATTGTTTGCTTTTAAAGTAGTGAATGCTGAAAAGATGCTCTAAATTCCTTTTTTATTTTGTTGCTTACTGAGAAAAATCCAATTATACCAAAGGGAAATGGGAATAAAGCATTTCATAGAAATATATGGTATATAAGCAAAAAAAGGCTTCAGTCTTCCAAAATGAATGTGCAAAAAAAGAGTGGAATTCTTTCAGCATTGTCCCTTGAGTAAATGTCCTGTCCAGGGCACACAGCGGTACCCAAAAGAGTGTGAGCCCTTCCTCAGCACCAAAAGGTCCCTTTGCTGGTGTTGCTTGCTCAGGGCCATGGGGGTCCTGGATCCTGGTCCCTGGTGGTCTCTGGATGTGGATTCCAGCCCAGAGGACTGAAGGGCTGAAGCTGAGGGACAGCACGTTGCCACTGCAGGCTCCACTTAGAGGCTCCTGCAGCTGCTCCCAGCTCTGCCCCCAACTCTGCCCCCAACTCTGCCCCAGCTCTGCCCCCAACTCTGCCCCCAACTCTGCCCCAGCTCTGCCTCCAACTCTGCCCCAGCTCTGCCCCAACTCTGCTCCCAGCTCTGCTCCCAACTCTGCCCCCAACTCTGCCCCAGCTCTGCCCCAACTCTGCCCCAGCTCTGCCCCCAACTCTGCCCCCAACTCTGCCCCAGCTCTGCCTCCAACTCTGCCCCAGCTCTGCCCCAACTCTGCTCCCAGCTCTGCTCCCAACTCTGCCCCAACTCTGCTCCCAACTCTGCCCCAACTCTGCCTTCAACTGTGCCCCAACTCTGCTCCCAACTCTGCCTCAACTGTGCCCCAACTCTGCCCCAGCTCTGCCCCAACTCTGCTCCCAACTCTGCTCCCAACTCTGCCCCAGCTCTGCCCCAACTCTGCCCCCAACTCTGCCCCAACTCTGCCCCAACTCTGCCTCAACTGTGCCCCAACTGTGCCCCAACTCTGCTCCCAACTCTGCCCCCAACTCTGCCCCAGCTCTGCCCCAACTCTGCCCCAGCTCTGCCCCCAACTCTGCCCCCAACTCTGCCCCAGCTCTGCTCCAACTCTGCTCCCAACTCTGCCCCAACTCTGCCCTCAACTGTGCCCCAACTCTGCTCCCAACTCTGCCTCAACTGTGCCCCAACTCTGCCCCAGCTCTGCTCCAACTCTGCTCCCAACTCTGCTCCCAACTCTGCCCCAGCTCTGCCCCAACTCTGCCCCCAACTCTGCCCCAACTCTGCCCCAACTCTGCCTCAACTGTGCCCCAACTCTGCCCCAACTCTGCTCCCAGCTCTGCTCCCAACTCTGCCCCCAACTCTGCTCCCAACTCTGCCTCAACTGTGCCCCAACTCTGCCCCAGCTCTGCCCCAACTCTGCCCCAACTCTGCCTCAACTGTGCCCCAACTCTGCTCCCAGCTCTGCCCCAACTCTGCCCCCAGCTCTGCCCCAGCTCTGCCCCAGCTCTGCCCCAACTCTGCTCCCAACTCTGCCCCAACTCTGCCCCAACTCTGCCCCAACTCTGCCCCAACTCTGCTCCCAGCTCTGCTCCCCCCTGGGGGAAAAGGCCCCCGGCTCAGCAGGAAAAGGACACTCAGCCCTCAAAGCCAGCCTGGGGGTCCTGACATCCCTCTCCTTTCAGTGCCTGTGTGAAGTGCTGGAGTGAAACATTCCAGCATTCCAGCAGCCAAGAAGCAGCTCCAGTTCAAAGGATTTGGGAAAACCCTTTTTCCAATCAGGCAATTTGTAATTTCAATTTCTAAGTGTTTCCCTTCCATTCCTTGGCACTCCAGCACCTCTGAATTGGCTTTCTCAGCATTTCAGGAAGGCTCGTGTTACATTATGTAAAATTATGTAAGGAGATACAGCCATCACTTCTCCAAAAGTAATACAGAAAAGTGTTTTTTATGACACAAGAGGGAGATTTCTCATTTGGGAAGCTGATTCTTTGTTATTTTCAAATGACTGCTTTGGTGCAACTTCAATCTAATAACTAATTTTATCTATGAAAATACTAGAAGAAATTTTGTTGATATTTTGATAAGTGGAAGTGCCTGCTGAGGGGAAATTAAATTTGCCTTTTTATCTTTATATGTGCATATCATATACATTTATGTATCATGTTTGATATAAGGACCCCTCAGGACGCTGCTGCATTCAGAGGAGCACAGGATGGGTAAGGTTGGACATGACCATGGTGGCATCACCTGGTGACATTCTGGAGCTGAGCAAACTGGTCATTAAACCTCCAGTGAGGGCTGGTTTGTCCCAGCTTTGCTCTGCTCGTGAAGCTGACAGATAATTTCTCACCCATTCCTGCCACAGACCCAGCCCAGGAACCATCCCAGGCTTTCTGATCTCTTGAGGTGATTTCATTTTCTCTCCATGACCATTAATTCATCCTCTGGCCTTTCAGGTGGACAGAATGTCCCTTTGCTGGCCCCCCACGGACCCCACAGCTTCTGGTTCCCAGCACATGGCACTGGTCTCCCTGGGCAGGGAGCTTCTTGCCATTCCTAAAATATTAATTACAGGCAGTGGGAAGAAATGCTGCTTTGCTCTCCTGAAGCTGTTTAGCAATTTCCCTGGAAAAAGCACTCCGGGAGCTGCTGGGTTGGTGATGACTTTCCCGACAGTGACTGGGTGCTCTGATAAGAAGCAGGAGTTTTGTTGTTACGTCATTTGCCGTGCTGGGCCCTTTCTCTGCAGCACTTAATACTCTTCTGGCCAGACCAAGGTGTAAGAGGAGTGGAAAACAGAAATATACTTGGAAATTACCATCACCTAAGAGCACAGCCCGTGGTCTGGCTTTCTCTGGATCACCCTGCTCTCTGTGTGCTGGGAATTGCTTTCTGTGATGGACAAAGCCCTGGGACCCTGAGTGAGTTCTGTGCCTCTGCAGTCAAGAGAGCAGAGAGGACAAGGTGAAAACCAGGACAAGAAATGGGAAGGGCAAGTTCTCCCTAAACTGATTGAGCACTGATTAATGTTTCCTAATTATCTCTCTAAGTGGAAAAGGGGGAATGCCAGGAGCTGTGAGGGGCTTACACTCTCCATGGCTGCACAGTGTAAATTAGTCCTCATTTCTGAGCAATGTATTTCTGCATGGCACCTGTTCCTGCCATCATTCCTGGGTTGTCTTTCTTCACAAGCTGGTTTGTTCTGCTTTATTTCTCCCTCATGGAAACTCATTTTATTTTACATTAGTGTCTGAAGCTTCAAAGCATCTCTTCCTGCATTTAAAGCAGGAGAGAACCCTCCCTGTGTGACGTTCCCGTGCAGGGCTGGCAGTGCAGCCTCACTGAGGTCCAGGATGGGGTGGCTTGGTCAAAGCCATTGTGATGAGCAAAGCATTTTAATCAGCAGCTGGGCCTTTCATGGGCACTGAATGGGGAATGACAGAGCAGAGGAGTTTCCAGAAGAGGAATCTGCTGCAATCCTGCCAGTGGTGGAACTGGGACCACAGAGAGCTGAGTCTGGGCAGTGCAGGGGAAGTGCTTCAGCCACCAAACACCCTGCGACATCCTGCAGACAGAGCAGCTGCTCACCAAGGCTGTAAAAATTAGAAGCTACCTTGCATATGCACAGGGTATAGAGGAAGTCAGCAGAAAACAGCTTTACCTTCCATGGAGACTACCTAAAAATGAGAAATGCTGACTGCTCCTGGAGCTCGGTGTCTTTAGGGAGGACTCTGCACCTTTGGAGAGCAGGGAGCCCCTCGAGGGGAGGAGAAGACCTTGCAGCAATGGCCCTGGGCTCCCTGTCGGAGCACGGGGAAACTGTACTCACATTATCCACATTATCCAACTTGCACCTTTCTGGCCTGTCCTCTGCCCACAGGGATGTGGCCCCTGCTGCATCTCCAGCCTCTGCTCCTGAGCTCAGCACACTGAGCCTGCTAGCAATGGAAAATCCTCCCGCATCTCCCGGCTCTCCATTCCTTGGCTGGTGCTGGTTGTTTGTGTGCCAGCTCTGCTGTGCCCTTAATGTGCCCGGGAGGGTTTCTCTCAGCAGGCACAGCAGCCACAGAGGGCTTTCCTAATGGGGCCAGAGAGGAAACAGCCACAGGGCTCTGCAGCATCCACTCCCTCCCTCAGGACCTGCTGGACCCCCCTGCCCTCCCCCAAACCACAAAAATCCTGCAATGGCCAGGAGTTCTGGGTTAATTCACTAGTGCCCACTTAAACCAAGGCTGAGTGTGCCACGAGGTGGTTTTCTCTCAGCTCTGAAGTGCTGTCAAGATGAGAATTCCTCAGCACTGGGCACAGGAGGCAGAGATGCTGCAGACCCACAGATGAGTGAGGCAGCAAAAAAACCTCAAAATTTTCAGCTTCCCCTTCAAAGCCAAGAGTTGCAAAAGAAGGTGGGAGTCAATAACCCCGAGGGTTTAGAGTGTTCTGGCTGTGGCTGCTCAAACACATCCTCTGCCCCACAGCAGCCCTTGCCCACCCCTCACTCCAGGTGGGAACACTCCCTGGGGCCTGGATCGAGGTGAGAGGGACAGAGCAGCCACAGGAAGGGGAGGTCACTGCTGATCCTGCTGCTACTGGGACTGACGGGCAACAGGAACACAAATACACAGAGAACACACCCTGAACAAAACAGACCCTGAGTTATGGGGCTGCTGGTGTCCCTCAGGGCACAGGGCACGCCATGGGACACTTGTGTGCTGTGTCCCATAGCATGCAAAGTCCTCTGAAACAGACAATGTGAAACAACAGAGGAGAACTTCACTTCTGCCTGGAAAGATTTCTGACTGTTTCAGCAGCTTCTTACAGTGGAGGGACCAGTGGGGAAGAGCTGTGGGACTAAGGAAACATCTCCTGAAGGCTGCACAATACAGAGAGATTAAAGAAAACACAACCATGGGGCATTTCTGAGCCATTTAATGCACTAAGCTCCTCCTCTCCCTTTCCCCTGGAAAACCTGTAACCCCAGGAGTCTCAGAGTGATTCCTGTTTTTCCAGGAACATGACAGGTATCAGCCAGTGCTAACACAGCCCTGAGAGAGGAGCAGGAGTCACCCAGAGCACAGGCCCTGCTTGGATTATTTCTGAGCTGGTAGAGGGGGGAATGGAAGATGAGAAGGAAGAAGATGTGAAAGCAACATTTTAAAGGCCATGGGCAATGAGGCAAGTCAGGAGGAATAATAAGAGCCCTGTCTGCATTAGGACTTCACTTACAAATAACTTGTGGAAGGTGGCTCTGAGATCACTGTGATTTCATACCCGATTAAACCGTGCTGCAGTCCTGGAGGCAGCTTATAAACATGATTTCTGCTCTGTGCTGCTCACAGTCATGGTACTCCAACCACATTTACTAATTGTGTGTCCCCTGGTGAAGTGTTACCTCAGCATCACCAGGCCGGGGTGTGCCCGGGGGGCAGCGGGGAGGGGGCTCAGGGCACCCAGACCTTCTGTCCCCCAGCCCAGGTGGGACAGGACGGGACAGAGCTGTCCCCCAGCCCAGGTGACACAGGACAGAGCTGTCCCCCAGCCCAGCTGGCACAGGACAGTGCTGTCCCCCAGCCCAGGTGGTACAGGACAGAGCTGTCCCCCAGCCCAGGTGGTACAGGACAGAGCTGTCCCCCAGCCCAGCTGGCACAGGACGGGGCTGTCCCCCAGCCCAGCTGGCACAGGACGGGGCTGTCCCCCAGCCCAGGTGGGACAGGACGGGGCTGTCCCCCAGCCCAGGTGGCACAGGACAGGGCTGTGCCGGTCCCCAGCACACCCACACCAGGCATGAGCAAAGGGATTTTCCAGGCTTGACTTTGTGCCTCCAAAATTCAATGTACTCAGCAAGAGGAGAGGCTGTTGGGGGTGGGGGGTGCTCAATAAACCCCAAAAGCTTCTGCAAGGAGCCAGGTGCCCATGTGGGGAGCAGCCACGGCACAGAGGGGACCTGCCTGATGCTGTTCATGCACGTCAGGTGTGCTCACATTTAGCACATTACTTCAGAATTTGCATTCAGGCAAAGGGAGTTGAAACAGCAACCATAAACTTGATCAGTCTCATGTATAAGGTGATTTACATAATTTCCTATTTGCACGGGGTTCCTGGTTAATTTTGTCACCCCTTGGATGATCAAATACACCTTCTTCCAGATGAAACACATTTCAGGTTTAGGGGATTAACCTGCCTGCAAGAAGTGACAATGTTAACAGTTTGTTACCCCCAAATTACAATTCCAGGATCTCTGCAAACTGAGGAAACTCAGCTGCCTCTATCCCTCAGGGAATGACATCACTGCCAAGGGTTGGAGAAAGAAGTCCGTGTCCAGGACTCCCTTTTCTCCCCCTCTTTTATTGCCTGGGCCACTTCAGTGGGGCTGATGCGGGTCACAGAGAGCTCCTGCGGGCCCACGCAGGGCTCCGGTTCTGTGTCTGACACTCCGGTTCTGTGTCCGGGGTCTGGTTCTGTGTCCAGGGCTCCAGTTCTATGTCCAGGGCTCTGGTTCTGTGTCCGGGGTCTGGTTCTGTGTCCAGGGCTCCGGTTCTGTGTCCGGGGCTCCGGTTCTGTGTCCGGGGCTCCGGTTCTGTGTCTGAGACTCCAGTTCTGTGTCCAGGGCTCCTGTTCTGTGTCTGACACTCCTGTTCGGTGTCCAGGGCTCTGGTTCTGTGTCCGGGGCTCCTGTTCGGTGTCCAGGGCTCCGGTTCTGTGTCTGAGACTCTGGTTCTGTGTTCAGGGTCTGATTCTGTGTCCAGGGTCCGGTTCTGTGTCCAGGGCTCCGGTTCAGTGTTCAGGGCTCCGGTTCAGTGTTCAGGGTCCGGTTCTGTGTCCAGGGCTCCTGTTCGGTGTCCGGGGTCCGGTTCTGTGTCTGACACTCCTGTTCTGTGTCCAGGGCTCCTGTTCGGTGTCCGGGGCTCCTGTTCGGTGTCCGGGGCTCCCGGCTCCACAGGGGAGCAGCATTGCGCTGCTCCTTGTGCCGGAGCTCGGGCGGGTCGGGGCTCGGGCTGCAGCCCGGGGAAAGCGGCTGTGGGAGAGGAGCAGCTCTGGGGCCACTCTGAGTCAGTCTGGTCTGTAGGAACAATGCACACGGAATTATTGCACCGGGAACTCGGATAACCCGGCTCTGGGGCTCTCTGGAGGGCACAGGGGGGATCGTCCCTGCCTGCCTCAGTTTCCCCACACCAGGTACCGGGGGGCAGCGTTGGCGCTGCAGGAACAAGGGCGGTGCCGATGTTAATTAATATCAGTTTGCAGAATGAGCTCTCAGACAGCGGATTCATGTCCAACATCCTGCTCGGGGATTCGCCCCGGAGCTCACAGATGGACCCAGGGACACACAAGGGAGCGCCTGGCTCATGGGTCGCTCAGGGAGAGGGGATTCTCCCAACGCCGGGTCAGTGAGGGACCCGCGCCTGTCACCGCGGGGACCCTCCATGGCCTGGGGGATGGGGACAGGGACTGTGTGTGACAGGAGCGAACATTTATCACACACCTGCCCTGCCGGCTGCCCTTCCCGGGGCGGGCAGGAACGCCTGCACTGATCCGGGGCTGGAAACAGGAGCCCAGGTTTGGAGCAGCAGCACCAGCTCCGCCAGCCAGGCCGAGAGAGGTTCCTCACATCTGCCGCCTGGCACAGACCCAAAGTGTTTTTCTGGTACAAGGGGCTTCTTTTCATGCATCACCAAAGAACAGAGCTGCTATTTTTAGCTCTAATAAGCATATTTAATTTCCTACTGCCTCATTTCTATGGTTTTGTGCAAGTAGCATTGCTGAGCGTGGCCCTGGGGAGCAGGTGAGGATCCTGTCTGCATCCCTTGGGCAAACTGCTGCTGTTCCCCCCAGCACCATCAAACCCTGGCATTCAGTGGAGAACAATGTTCTGGGGCTTCCCCAGATGTGACCCCGAGCTCCCACCTCCGCTGGGGACTGTGGGGTCTTCTGGGCACCCTCCCATCCACCCCCAGTGCCCCTGTTACCATCCAGGGTGGCAAAGTGCTCCCATCACACAAATAATTAATCAACACAATATCACAGGTGCCTCATTGGCATCCCAAGTGTCCATACTGAGCCATGACTCCCAAACTGCCCCAGCTCACCCCGGGCTGTGCTACCCCTCAGCACCTCCTTCCATGCAGGGAGACTCAAAAATTCACTTTCCATCTATCACTGATTTTGGTTACGAGGGGAGGGGATGCAAATGGTGAGCTGTGTTGTGTGAGAAGTAACATAAAAACACTCGGCATGGCCACAGCTCTCTGCAGAGTCTGGGCTGCAAACACACCCTTAACAATGACACAAATGAAGAGCAGGGGCTGTTCTTGCCTCAGTCCTTGTCCCTCACTGATCAGTGCAGCTCACCAGGTTGGTGAGACAATCATCCCTCCTGCTCCCCCGGCCCAGAGCTCCTGACGAAGGCCTTGCCACTGCCAAGTCATTATCATGATGTCTTGCAAGTGAAGCAGAAACAACCAAGTAAATGGATCTAAAGCAGCTCAATCGGGCTGAGTTTTCCTGGAGTCCAGTGCCATTCCAAAGCTCTGTCAGCTCAAACCTGTGTTTATGACATTTACCTGTTGGCTTTCAACAGCTGCCCCTCCTCTGCCCCCTGGCCCTGCCCTCACCCCGGGAGAGCTTCTGCCCATGAGGGTGCAGAGCCCTGGAGCAGCTGCTGGGACAGCCTGGAGTGTCCCTCTGGAGACTCCCAAACCCACCTGGATGTGCTCCTGTGTCCCCTGCTCCAGGTGACCCTGCCTGGACAGGATGAGCTGGATGATGTCCAGAGGTCCCTTCCAAACCTCTCCTGTGACCCTGCACCCACCCAACACTGTCACTTTCCCCACCAGTGTCCCTGTCCCCCTTCCCTCTTGGCGCTGTTCCCCCCAGACATCTCTGCCACCCCTTTGGGGACAAGCCCAGCTCCTGTAGGCTGAGAACTCCAAGGCTTCTGTGAATTTCCACCTGGCAGGGTTTAAATGTTTGCTGCAGACATAAGCCTTGTCACGGCTGATTTTATTTATCGTTGTGTAAGTGTATTTCCAAATAAAACAGAAAGTGAACAAATAAACTGGGTGAGAGCCATAAACCCTGCGCCTGTTCATTCACTTGAAGAAAACCCTGCTTCAACTAATTAACCTGTGCAAGCCTTGTGCTGTTCATAAACAACCCAGGAATTAATAGTTTTTTGGTTGTTTTTTTTTTTTTTTTTCCAAACAGCCAGCGTATGCCAGTAAATCTTTATTGGGCAGCAAAACAGAAATAGCTCCCCTTTCTGGAGTATGTACTGCAACAGCAGTGAGAGGCTGAGTCCTTAAATGAGAGTAAAATACCAGAACAAGTTTATTTCCTGCTCTTGGTGCCTGTACTGGGCACATCTGGGATGTGCAGTGGGAGTGGAAGCTGCAGCCTCCCCAGCACTGGGGATTACAGAAACAAGCACCAAAACACGCTTTTCTGCACCAAATCTCCTCACAGATCCACTGGGAGGACGGATTATAGAGCACAGCAGTCTGAGAGGCTGGGAGGAGCAGAGAGGAGCCTGTGGAGTGAAGAAACAAAGCTGTGGAGCTGTGGGGATGGGGAGGATGGGCACGAGAGGTGCAAGTGGCCTCCAGGAAAAGAAACAGTGGGGATGGCTGGCAGGGATGTGCTGGGACAGGGATATCTTGCCCTGCACAGGCACGTGGTGGAGACAGGGATGTGGTGGGGATGGGGATGTGATGGTGTTGTGGTTTTGTTGTGGTTTGAAAGCAAAACGAATGAGAGGCTCCAAGTCAGAGATATAATTTAATAAGAAGAAAGGTAAAAAGGTAAAAATAAAATAAAATCAATGCAATAACACAAAGGAGCACTGACAGAGTCAGAACACACCCTGAGCAGGGTGGTGGGAGCAGTCCAGGTGAGGGGCTCTTCCTGAAGCAGTGATCCCACAGAAAGGTCTGGGAGCTCTGCTCCTCTGGGAATCCAGTGGCTCAGGGCTGCTTGTCCTGTCCCAAATCCCAGATTCTCTCCAGGTGGGAATGCTTGGCTCCTCCCCCTGGGCATTGGGAGCATCTCCCAATGGGATGAGGAGTCGTGCAGTGGCTCCTTGATGGCCCATTAAACAGAGAGAGCTCCTGGAGGGAGTTCCCTGTGAGTCCTGGGCAAGGCATTGATGGGCCATGAGCAGAAGAGCCCAAAGGAGGGGCCTGGGAAAACACTGCCCCACCTGGTTCCAACAGTTAATGAAGATGGTGATAGAATAAATACTTTGTGTACATCCTACACTGCAACCCAGGACAGATGGGGACAGAGATGTAGTGGAGACAGGGATGTGGTGGAGACAGGGATGTGCTGCTCTGGGGATGGGGATATACTGGGGACAGGGATGTCCTGCCCTGCACAGGGATGTGCTGGGGACAGGGATGTGCTGGGAACAGGGACGTCCTGCCCTGCACAGGGTGGGCAGGAAGTGCCTGAGGCTTTTCTTTCAGACCAGCCCTGGCTGTTCACTGGTCACACACACAGAATGGGAGACTGGGGAGAACAGACAGGGGGCAGAAATACAAATCAAGGAGTAACATTTTTGAAGGAGAAATTATAAATTGCAATTTAATCACATAATCACTTTGACACTCTCAAGCAAGCTAATTTCTTCCCTTGCCTCATTTCACCCACTTGGCAAGATGAATCTTGATGAATAATGTCCTATGAATATTTAATTTTTTGATCAATTTGAATTTTTTTTCTCCTATCCCTACCTGCTGGAAAAATCAGTTCTCTCCTCCTCTCACAAACATACAGAGAACAACAGCTTCTTCAACTTCCATCCTCCTCTGTTTTCATCCTTTTTTCCTGCTCTTTGGAAGGATTTTTGGCCAAGCAATGATCATTGTCATCACTCTGCCAGCTGGGAAAATGGGGCCAACCAGGGAATTTCTTCAAACCAGGAAAACTTTGCAGACAGGCAAGAAAATTATAATCTCAAATGGTTTTAAAGCAATTGAAATAAAATCATGTTGGTTTTGCGGGAATTTGGTCACCGAGGAGAGGGGAATAATGATCTGGCTGTTAATTAACATTGGCAGCAGCTCCCACACGAAGGTGATGGGACCCTCGGGGTCACCTCCAGCAGCTCCTGTTCCTTTATCAGCTCAGATAAGGGTGTGGAGACCTCTGCCAGTGCAGGTTCAGGACTGGCTGGATGTCCCTGCTGGGACTCTACCTGGGAAGAGCAAACCCCTCCTGGAGCAGGAGGGAAGGATAAATGCTCCACCCGAACCCCTGTCTGCTTTATCTGCTGTTTTTCTTTGTTCCTCCCAACTGTTCAATCCATTCCTGCCTAAAATTGCCAAATTAGGAGAGTATTTTCAAAGTTAACACTGACTTTGATGCAGAAATCAACGCCCTTGACTCCACACCACAATCCATCCCCACGAGCTGCAGGGAAAACCAGACTGTGCTGAGGCTGTGAGAAACACAGAAGTGACTTTAGCCTGAAATCCTCTGGCTCTGGGGACAGGGAAAAGCACCTGAGAGCAGCAGCCAGGGCTGCAGGAGGCCCCGGGCTCCCCCTCCAGCCGAGCTGTTCCAGCAGCCTGTGCCTGAGCACAAATCTTCCCTCAAATCCCTCAACCCATATTCCGATCTGCCAACTGCTCGAGCGAGTGAGAGGCTGCAGGAGCGCTTGGCACGTGTGGTTTGTTGAAGCTGTTTATTAAAAGTGACAGTCAAAGCACCAGCAATCCAGCTGGGGGAGAAGGGAGCCTGGATTGTGGCCCAGAGGGTTTGACAGCACTGGGATGTGCCCTGAGCGCTGCACAGGGAGGAGGAGCTGCCCAGGCTCTGGAGTGCTGCAACCTGTTCTGCCTCTGCCCCGTATTCCCATTGCCATCAGTGCAGTTGGTTGGCCCAGTCTCCCTCTTTCCCCTGTGCAGTGACATTTCCAGAGGCTGTCCTTGCCCTGGGGCTCTGACAGGGTGAGGTGATCCTGAGAGGTGACCCTGTGCTCCCAGCAAATGCTCCAGTCCAAACTTCCCCCTGTGCCAGGCCCCAGAAGAACACCCAGAGGTTTCCTCATCTCATCTCCTCTCTTTCCTCTGTTGTTGTTTTTGTTTTAAAAAAGGCATTTATTTACCAGGTCCCAATCTGGCCCTGCATTCAAAGCACCTTCCCGTGCCCATCATCCCACCTCCAAACATTCCACGGGAATTTCTCAGTGTCTCAGGGGTGAGTGGCAGTTAACACTCAGAATTCAGTCCCCTTGGAGTGATCCGAGGGAGAGGCAGCAATATTCTCTCTCTAGGTACAAACTGCAGCAGATTTTGCCTCTGATGAGAATCTAGAATGGGCACTGGTGGAAAAATGGATGGTTTGGGAAAAGCAGCATGAGCAGGGGGACAGAAGAGTCACTGCAGGGAGTGACAGAGGCTTGATGTGCCTAGGGACGATGGTGGGGGCTCTAGGGATGTTGTTGGGGCTCTGGGGATGTTATTGGGCTCTGGGGATGGAGAGGGGGCTCTGGGGATGGTGGTGGGGGCTCTGGGGATGGTGGTGGGAGCTCTGGGGATGTTGTTGGGGCTCTGGGGATGGTGTGGAGGCTCTGGGGATGGTGGGGGGGCTCTGGGGATGGTGGGGGGGCTCTGGGGATGGTGGGGGGGGGCCCTGGGGTCGGTGCTGCAGCCAGGGCAGAGGCAGAACCGCCTGGAAGGAGCTGCTCAGCCACATCAGCTCCTGCTGCTGTCAGTCCAGGGCCCTGACCTGTCAGCACACGGAAGTGAATGTGATAACATGTGTTTAAAGCAGTTGTGACACAACACTGAGGCTGTGGTCATGTCTGATCAGTGTGTGTTTGGCGTGGAGCAAAGGTGACCAGGTGTCCCCAGGGTGACACAGCCCTGGTGGCTCAGCCCAGGCCACACGAGGCCACTGACCTCTCCTGTCACCCAGGGAACAACGAACTCCACAGGCTTGGCTGGTGTTCAGCATTTCCACATTTCCCAGGTATAGAGGCAGCCGAGTGAGTTTGAACTCACTACAGACCTTGCTTGCAATAAAAGTGCTCTGAAAGGCTCCAGCCCCCAGCCCCGAGTCCTGACAGCGACCGATGGGGTGATGATGGTTTCTCTACACCAGAAACAGCCAAACCCACCCACAAAGCCTTCAGGAACTCTCTGTGATATGCTGGAGAGTGGAACAGCTCAAACATTTCTGATGTACAGCTGAGACAGCAGCGCTGGCCCAGGGATGAGCCTGGGAGAAAACGAGGACGGAGGAATGTGAGAACGGTAATGAAGGAATGAAAACACAGAGAAGGGTTTGTCTGTGGGAGGAAGGGCAAGGTTTAGCTCACAATACAGGTACCACTCCTGCTGGAAATCAACAGCAGCACCCAGCTCTGCACAAGGGGTTTGCCCTTTCCCCTGCCCTCATCTTGTTGCCATTTGCTCTCCTGAAAGGGAACACGGAGGCCTGGAAAGGTCACCCCTCCCTCTGGCATTTCCCGAGCGCGGGGCACGGACTGAGAGCTGAAGTTCAGAGCTGAGCTGCAGAATTAATACTGCCCCACACTCAGGGGTTTGTGCACCCGCTGGATTGAAGGAGTCAGGGATGGAATTGAAAACAAACCCACTGGAAAAGCCCCCCCACCTCCCCCAGTGTCAGAACCCTCCGCTGGCACTGATGGTCCATCTCCCTGCACAGCACAGAGGAATCTCCCCTGGGCAGGGTCACACCGGGCTCCTGGAGGACTCTGAGCCCCTGTGCAAACCTGAGCCCCTCTGCCCCGGCTCCCACCTCTGCACTGCTCCAGAGCATTCCCAAAATCTGCCTCCCTGGGCCCAGAAAGCCTCTGACAAAACTGCCAGACGGACCAAAGCTGCTGTCTGTGAGTGCAGCTGTTGGGCAGCAATCCCAGGTAAGCCAATGAATTCTGAATTCTGAATAATTAAGTGATCTGGCACAAGAAATAGGGGAACCTCATCTCCATATATCCCTTCAGTCTCAGCGCCCTCCTGTCAGTGGGCTGGAGACCTCCTGGCTGCCTCTCTCCATCCCTCTCTCTCCCACTCAGCAGCATTGATGCAAACCCCTCCTCTGCCCTCAGCATCCCATCAAAACCAGCTGCCAGCTTCCCCTTCTTCTCCAATGCTCCCCACATTTCCTGTCTCTGGCCCTGTCCCTTGTCCTCTGCCTCTCAACACCTTTCTCCAGAGCTCAAAAAGACATGAAGTGAGTCCTGCACAGACTTACAGGGCAAAAGATACTTCCCACCCATGAACGGCCCAGCACAATTCTCTCCCTGTGTTATTTCAAAGCCCCATCAGCACAATCCCTGTGCTCTGCTGCTGCACAGAACCACATCTCCCTGCAGTGCCCTCAGTCTGGTGCCGTGCCTGTCCCTCCATGCCCCATTACTCCCCGTCCAAAGCATTTTTCTTCATTTGCTGGAGCCTGACGAGGGACACCGTCCGCTGCTAATGGCAGTCACTTCATTATCAGCTGGGCTCTGCCTCAGCCCGTGGCTCCACACTGCCATAGACCTGGATCTCACCACGAGGGTTTTAATTTGGGATTAACCGATCGGGAAATTAGATCACTGGTTCCATCAGTCATCCTGCCCTCCCTGTTTCCTCCATGCCTTGGCTGCAGTGGGAGCTGCCTGGGAATGGGCACAGCCCGGGGCTGCCAGAGCTCCAGGAGTGTTTGGACAGTGCTCCAGGAACAGGGTGGGATTTTCAGCTGTCCTGTGCAGCGCTGTGAGCTGGATTAGATGATCCTTGTGCATCCCTTTCAGCTCAGGATATTCTATAACCTTTATGCTTAAGTCAAAAATTAATTTATTATCCTGTTTAAACCAATATCCGGGTGTATCCATCACTGTTTGTTTGTGTGGCCCTGCAGATGAATGCACACACACGTACACACACCTTATCTTGTAAATTCCTGCTTTTTGCTTGCATTTCTAGGGCAACACTTAATGGAAGATGAAACATAATAGAAGTCCCAGCTGGGGAAGCCACGATACAGCCCAGGCCCCAGAAAGTCAATTACTCTGTAGGAGAGGGTGAGGAGAACTGAGGAGATTTGCATGGAAATAACTGATCTCCTGATAGAAAGGATCACACGGGCTGTGCTGGCAGGCAGCGCTGAAGGGAAAGGTAAAGGCAGAGGATCAAAATACACCCGGCGTGCCTGTGGTAATCAGCATTTCTTTGTTCCTTTGTTGGAGGCTGAGCTGGTGGAGATCTGGCTGCATTCTTGCAAAAGCCACTCATTGAGAATTAATGACAGCTTAAGTTTTCAATTAATTTTTAATTTAAACTCTGTGATTGGTGCAAATCAGCACAGCGCCACTTGTGTCAGTGATTTATCTCAGCTGAGGATTTGGCCCCACGTCTCCAGTGAGAGCTCTGCCAAAATAAGCTGCACTAGAGATCCTCCAGCCAGATTCCAAAATGTGCTAAAGCCCTGGAAGGTGCAGATGGGCATGAAATCAATGCCTGGGACCTCTGAAAACTCCATCAGGGGCCTGGCTGAACCTCCTGATGTGTAAAGTACTGCCCTGAGTACAAATTGGCCATGAAGGAAAAATCCTGCAATCCTCAAAGCCCTTTTCCTTACCAAGTGAGGTCTGTCCATGGCTCTGCTGGGTGTCCTGGTGAGGATCAGAGAGCCCCAGAATGGTTTGGTCTGAAGGGACCTTAAAGCTCATCCAGTTCCCCCCTGCCATGGCCAGGGACACCTTCCCCTGTCTCAGGGTGCTCCAAGCCCCATCCAACCTGTCCTGGACATTTCCTCAGGTTTCTTTTGCTGAAATACAGCCTGAGACAAGGAAGGAAAACCTGAATTTGTATCTTTGCCATGAGCCAGCCTCTCCTGGGCTCACCTGTGTGAGCTGGGGTCACCTGCAGCCCCTGGGGACATGGGGACAGCCATGGGCACATCCCTGGTGGCTTCATTCCGGAGAAGAGCTGTGATTTGTGAGTGAGGACTCACTGCCTCTTTGCATCCCATTTAATAGATCTGTGGCAGGAAGTCTAATAAATTAGGAAGCTTAACACACTCTTTTTTATATGTCATGCAGTCATTTCAATCTGCCATTCTCAAGAAGTTCTTTTTCTTCCTCCTTGCTGTTGAAACTTATCTGGATTGAATCATTGAATCATTATTCCTGATGTTCCACAAGTCTCGTTCTGAATATTTTTAGAATTAAAAAATGAGATTTCTGCTTGTGACTTTTTTTTTGTTTATAAATTTTGCATAAATCTGCAATACAAAAGCAGCAAAAAATAATTCAACTGAATCTTTTCAAGAACAGGATCAGCTTGTGATGTGCAGAGCAAAACCATTGGGTTTAACAGGCTGAGGGGCTGGAAGAGAATGAAGCAATTAAGGGGAAGGAGGGATGTGGAAATGAAGGTCATCTGCACTTTACAGAAATCCAGACCAACACTGAGTTATCTCTCAGGCTGTGAGGGCTCGAAAATCCAAGGACAGCAAGGCAGAGGCTCTCTTGACATGGCTGCTCACATTTTGACTGGCAGCAACACTGAGGGTGAGGGAAGAACCACCTGCCACTGCAGCTTTAGCCCTGAAAGCTCAGGGGTTTGTGCATTGGGCTGGAATACCCGGCTCCAACCCATCTGGTGAGGAGTGGGCTGCACTAAACTCAGGGACAGAAGCATTCAGGGGGGTGAGTCACCTCCCCACCCCCCAGCACCAGCCACGACCGACGGGTTTGACTCACACTCAATGATATTCACAGAGCACCTCGGAGTGCAAGGCTGTGATGAGTGGAATTTGTTGGGCTCATTTGCACTGTTTGGAGAAAACATATTGTGGATTTGCTCTGAGTGATGTTTGGGAGGTTTCAGAGCAAGTGGCAGTGATGGATGGGCCCTGAGGAGCAGAGCAGAGCAGGCAGAGCCAGAGCCTTGCAGCCAAGGTGAAAGGTGGGAGCTGACAGCAGGAAAGGCTTTGTGCATCCCCTTCCTCCTCCTGCGCTCTCAGAGGCTCCTCTGCACATTCCCTTCCACTGGGGCTCTGCAAAGGCTCCTCTGCACATCCCCTTCCTCCTCCTGGGCTCTGCAAAGGCTCCTGTGCACATCCCCTTCCACTGGGGCTCTGCAAAGGCTCCTCTGCACATCCCTTTGCTCCTCCCGGGCCCTGCCAGGGGAGCAGGCGTGGGAGGCCCCCGGAGGCTGCTCAGTGCACAAACAGCTCTGGTACTGCCCAGTGGGGCACAGACTCCACTCCAGGCACCTGAAGTGTCACTCCTCCTTTTTGTGTACATGGCCAAGAGGGGTTCTGGCCAAACCTGGGACAGTGTTTGTCCAGACAGACAAATTACAAGGTTCAAGTATTTTAAATATTTTAAAATCCAGCCTCTTCTCCAACACCAACTCTTCCTATGAAAAGCCACTGAAAACAGGCAGTGGATGAGGGAGGCTCCTCTGCCTCTTGGTCATGCTCAGCCCCCTGGAAGGAACATCCTCAAAGAAGGGTTAAATCCATCTCAGCTAAATTCACTGGCCCTTTGTTAACAAGGGTATCAAATTGGAATAATGAGCATTTTTCTGTCCCATGCTGTGCACAGGTCTCTTCCAACCCAAACTGTTCTGTGGTTCTGTGGCTCATGGTCACTCCGGGCAGAGATTTTCTGTTGGGGAAGAAAGTCCCTTCCCTCCTGTGCTGCAGCTGCTGCCCCTGGTCCCACTGGTGACACGGAGAGGCTTCACTAACGTGCCTTTCTGAGAAGGGGCTCACAGCTTTCAGAGCTCCCACATCTCTGAGCGCAGCAGATGAGACAGAAAAGTCATTTTCCATCTGTCTGCAAAGGACTGTTAAGTTCTCATCCATACGTAAAGCAGAGGCAGCGGAGATTGTTACAGGCTCAATGACAGCGCTCTACAAATGTTAATATGGTTTTTAATTGGGAGGAATAATAGCCTGCTGCTGCATGCTTGGCAGGCCAGGCTCTGCAGCTACTTGATCCGACCCCTCTTTGAAAACAGAAGGGGAAAATTGCAATTCTGCATTTCAGAAAGGATTTATTTAAAGTAGCCGAGGTGCTGAGCTGACAGTGATGGTGTCCCTTCTCCTCCTGGTTGTCCTGAGGACAGCAGAGGCAGAGCCACCACCCCACTGACCGAGGCCTGCTGAGTGCCTGCTGCAGCAGGAGGGAGCCCCCAGGTCCTGGCAGAGTCACTGGATGGCTGGGCTGATTTTGGTGTGGAGTTTGGTGCATTGCCAAATTCTGCTGGAGTTAATGAGGGCCTGTGTACCCAGCAAGACCAAAAAAATAATCGGAATTAACTTTTAAATGGATGAGTCAAATTGCATTAAATACCTTTGTAAACACTTTTTGTTCAAAATTAAGGATGACTAACTTGATTTTGTTTGCTTCACTTTAATTCCAAGTAGCACCCTCTAAATGGAAACTTAGAGAAATTTAACCAAACTTACACCTGACTAGTCCCTGGGTCTCTCCGAGTACTCAGAGCAGAGTGAGAGACTCCTGAGCTGCCCCTGTGGGGTGGGACCCCATCTTGGGACACCTCCCAAGAGGGAAGGGACTGCTCTGACCAAGCCTCTGAGTCCCCATGGGTTTGATCTTTGCATTCCATTGATGCCTTTCCCTGGGTTTTTGGTCCTCCTTGGCAGTTTTGGCACAAGGCAGGGCATAGCCTTGCTGCAGGTGGAGCTGGGAGGGCAGGCAGAGGGTCCTGGAGCTCCCCTGGCTGCCCCCAGCCCCTTGTGCAGAGTGTGACCTCCAGGAGCCCCACTCAGGGATTGATTTATTGCTGTGGGGAAGAGAGAGGCACAGTGAGAAATCCCCCGTGGGGTGATCGGGGTAAGGGCTGGGGCTGGCAGACAGAGCCAGTGTGTTTGCTGCCAGGGCTGGCACTGCAGCTCAGCTCACAGAGCCCCTGTGTCCTCACGGGGGTGTCCAGGGAAGGGCTCACAGGGGCTGGGGACTCTCCCTGGGATGGAGAAACTCTGGAACAGGAGAGCCGGACCAGGGGCTGACCAGAGCCCAACCAGAGCCTGACCAGAGCCTGACCAGAGCCCAACCAGAGCCCGACCAGAGCCTGACCAGAGCCCGACCAGAGCCCGACCAGAGCCTGACCAGAGCCCGACCAGAGCCTGACCAGAGCCCAACCAGAGCCCGACCAGAGCCTGACCAGAGCCCGACCAGAGCCCGACCAGAGCCCAACCAGAGCCCGACCAGAGCCTGACCAGAGCCCGACCAGAGCCTGACCAGAGCCCGACCAGAGCCCGACCAGAGCCTGACCAGAGCCCGACCAGAGCCTGACCAGAGCCTGACCAGAGCCCGACCAGAGCCTGACCAGAGCCCGACCAGAGCCTGACCAGAGCCTGACCAGAGCCTGACCAGAGCCCAACCAGAGCCCGACCAGAGCCTGACCAGAGCCTGATCAGAGCCCGGCCAGAGCCCAACCAGAGCCTGACCAGAGCCTGATCAGAGCCCGGCCAGAGCCCAACCAGAGCCCGACCAGAGCCCAACCAGAGCCCGACCAGAGCCTGACCAGAGCCCGACCAGAGCCCCTGACCAGAGCCCAACCAGAGCCTGACCAGAGCCTGAGCAGAGCCCGACCAGAGCCCGACCAGAGCCCGACCAGAGCCTGAGCAGAGCCTGACCAGAGCCTGACCAGAGCCCGACCAGAGCCCGACCAGAGCCCGACCAGAGCCTGACCAGAGCCCGACCAGAGCCCGACCAGAGCCCGACCAGAGCCTGAGCAGAGCCTGACCAGAGCCTGACCAGAGCCCGACCAGAGCCCGACCAGAGCCCGACCAGAGCCTGAGCAGAGCCCAACCAGAGCCTGACCAGAGCCTGAGCAGAGGCTGACCAGAGCCTGACCAGAGCCTGACCAGAGCCTGAGCAGAGGCTGACCAGAGCCCCTGAGCAGAGCCCAACCAGAGCCTGACCAGAGCCTGAGCAGAGCCCGACCAGAGCCCGACCAGAGCCCAACCAGAGCCCGACCAGAGCCCGACCAGAACCCGACCAGAGCCTCATCAGAGCCCGGCCAGAGCCCAGCTCTCCCCTCACACACCCTGGCACAGCTCATCCCAGGGCAAAGGGAAGGTTGCAAAGAGAATTTGCACCCATGGCCAGCCCTGGAAGAGCTGGGTGGGGCCACCCCAGCCCCTGTGCCCCCCCTGGACCCTGCTCCCACCCCGGGACCCCAGTGCAGGAAAAAGGGGGCTTGGGGTGTTGTGGAGTGGGCTGGAAATGGATCTCAGCTGGCAGGATTGTCAAGGGCAGAGGGAGGAAACTCCTGCCCAGCTTCACTCCCTGTGCAGAGCAGAAAGGGCAGCCATGCTGCTCTCCCCCCTTTTTGGAAGAATTACAATGCAGTTGAGGTATTTTTAGTAAGGCCTTAATTAAATCATCAAAATATTTCAGGCTGATGTTCATCAGCAAGTAAATTCAGGGAATAGGACAAGGAAAGCAGCTGTGCATTATTTTTCTGAGTAATGATGTTTGGATCTCTGTGCAGTAGAAAGTGGGAGAAAAAGTAAATTATACAGAAAATGCATTCAGGAAGGTTTTAATGTTATTACAGACCTTCATTATAATGTATGATCAAGCATGTAAGTGAAAATCTCAGGACCCAGGGGTAACATATCGATTCTGGTGGACATTAAAATTTCTATTTGATGTTTAAGCAAAATCTAAACTGACTTCTGATTTTGCAAAATATTTTAGGGTAATTAGACATGTTTTTGCTTTATTGATTCCTAAAATGAACATAAGTATGTGGGGAATTGCTAACACTCTGGATTAAAGAAAAAAATAGACTCCTTGCTTTGCAAAGTTCCTGTAATTAAATCACTTTCTGCGAATGTGACCCTCATTATCCTGGATGGAAATGAATGCAGGAACAGGTAAGGGAGTTGAAAATCATAACAAGTGATCATAACAATCATAAAAGTGAAGCTTTAGTGTTTAAATGAAAATTTGTTTTCTCACAGTTTTCCCACAGGCTTTGGGATGAATGGCTCCCCTCGAGGCCTGGGGCTTTAGGGCAGTGGAGGGTGTCCCTGCCCACAGCCAGGATGGAGTGAGCTGTAGGGTCCCCTCCAACCCCGACCCGCCTGGGATTCTGTGATAAAATCCCAAACAGCCCCAGACCACAGGCTGGGGGAAATTCTTGTTGGAGATGGGCTTTTGAGAAGCCAAACCCAGAGCAAACACCGAGGGCAGGGCCGGCAGTGCCAGCCCAAAGCAGTGACCTGACCCAGAGAATCCCCCAGGGAACATCTCCAGCGCCATCCCCAGCCCAAAGCAGAGACCTGACCCAGACAATCCCTCAGGGACGGTCCCCAGCACCACCCCCAGTATTTCCCAGCCCCAGACCAGTCCTGCCAACCCACTCCAGACACACAAACAGCCACTGCTGCCTTTCCCACATTTGGAATTTGCATTTTGGAAAAACGAGGGCAGGTCCATGCAGGAAACCACGACCCCTCTGCAGAGCTGCCTCTGCACGGGGCTGAGCTGTAGAAACAGCCCTGGACACAGTGAGCATCCTCAGGCTGCAGCACCTCATCCCTGTCCCTCATCCTTGTCCCTCATCCCCATGGGATCCAGCCCCAGAGGCGGCAGATGCTGCACCAGGAGCTGCAGATGCTGCACCAGAGGCTGCAGACCCAGCCCAGAGGTTGCAGACCCACCCCAGAGGTTGCAGACCCACCCCAGAGGTTACAGACCCAGCCCAGAGGTCACAGACCCAGCCTAGAGGCTGCAGACCCACCCCAGAGGTTACAGACCCAGCCCAGAGGTCACAGACCCACCCCAGAGGTTGCAGACCCAGTCCAGAGGCTGCAGACCCAGCCCAGAGGTGGCACACCCAGCCCAGAGGTCACAGACCCAGCCCAGAGGTTGCAGACCCAGCCCAGAGGTTACAGACCCAGCCCAGAGGCTGCAGACCCAGCCCAGAGGTCACAGACCCAGCCCAGAGGCTGCAGACCCAGCCCAGAGGTCACAGACCCAGCCCAGAGGCTGCAGACCCAGCCCAGAGACTGCAGACCCAGCCCAGAGGTGGCACACCCAGCCCAGAGGTTACAGACCCAGCCCAGAGGCTGCAGACCCAGCCCAGCCATGCCTGGGGTCCCTCGGGGGGCACAGAGGTCAAAGCGCCCTTGGGACGAGCCCGGCCCCAGCTCGCAGGGCTCTGAGCACCGGCGGCTGCCGGGGTGTGAAATCTGCTCCAAAGGCACAAAAGGACGGGAGTTCAGCTGCTCTGAACAGATGGCCGGGTAACATTTGGTGCCGAGCCCGCGGGTCCCCAGCAGGGCCTTTCTGTTCCCATTCACTGCTCTCTCTCCTCCCCGGCGATGCTCAGGCGTGAGCACAGCGCCGGGGCCCCGCTCAGCTCACAGGGATCATAAATAAGCAATAAGCAGAGATAAGTGTCTGATTTATTGGGGAGCTCAGAGGCAAAGACAAGCAGCAGCAAGGTCACATCCACGGTTAAGCACGTCCCTGACACTGCTGGCTCCTCTCTCTCCTCCCCTCCTGCCCCTGCCGGCTCTGGGAAGCGCCAGAACGGAATTTTCGTGCGCACTTTTCGCCTCGGCTTTCTCTGTTTACTGAAAGCAGCTCATTTCCTCCCCGTTTTCCCCGTTGCGATGCCCAGCCCGGCGGGATGGAGGCCGCGGCTCCCGGCTCTCGGTAACGTGGCAACAAGTGCTAAGCAACACGGAGCTTGCCACCCGACCTCGGTCTGCCTTTTATCTGCCGAGGGACCACTCGTTTAGAGCCGATTTCTGCAGGAGACGCTGCCCCTCTGCAGGGCTGGCAGCCGGATTACTCATCGGAGCCCGCCCCGGTGGGTGCTCCTGCGGGATATAAATATCCCCGCTCTGACAGGCGATATGTCAATAACGGGAGCCCATTTTAATCCACATTTCTCTGACCTGGGTGCTTTGTCAGGATTACAGCTTGTGATTTTCCACCTCACGGCTCCCCACCTTCCCCTCCCGGCCTGGAGGAGGCTGTGGCGGGGCGGGTGTGTCACTGTCCCCTGCAGGTCCCTGGCTGTCCCCGTGCAGGTCCCTGGCTGTCCCCGTGCAGTCCTGGCTGTCCCCTGCAGGTCCCTGGCTGTCCCCGTGCAGTCCTGGCTGTCCCCGTGCAGGTCCTGGCTGTCCCCTGCAGGTCCCTGACTGTCCCCTGCAGGTCCCTGGCTGTCCCGTGCAGGTCCTGGCTGTCCTCGTGCAGTCCTGGCTGTCCCCTGCAGGTCCCTGGCTGTCCCCGTGCAGGTCCTGGCTGTCCCCTGCAGGTCCCTGGCTGTCCCCGTGCAGGTCCTGGCTGTCCCCAGGGCTGGCTCTCGGCTCCCAGGCTCTGATGGGCTCAGATGGATTCCCCAGGGAGGGAGCAGTGCCCTGTGCCAAGGTGCTGCCCTGCTCCTGGGATCACAGAACCCTGGAATGGTTTTGGTTGGAAAGGACCTCAAATCCCTTCCCCTGCCCTGGGCAGGGACACCTCCCACTGTCCCAGGGACACCTCCCACTGTCCCAGGCTGCTCCAAGCCCTGTCCAGCCTGGCCTTGGCACTTCCAGGGCTCCAGGGACAGCCCCAGTTTCTCCGGGCACCTGTGCCAGGCCTCAGCCCCCTCACAGGGAAGAATTTCTTCCTAATATCTGATTTAATCTATTCTCTTTCAGTTTAAGCCCCTTGTCCTGTTATACCAGGCCCTCACAAAAAGTCCCTCCTCAGCTCTTTTGGAGCCCCATCAGGAGCTGGAAATTGCTGGAACACCAGGGCTGCTCCTGCCAGGGCTGTCCCAGGAGCACAGACACATCCCCACAGGGTCCTGAGATGCACTTCGCAGGATTTCACAAGACAAACTCCCTGGTGGCAGGGAGGGGCCTTTCCTCCCGCAGGAGCACAGGCAGCACAACGGGCACGGGGAGAAGCTGTGCCTGACAGGGACCTGGGGGGATGCACTGCTGGCTCCTGTCTGTTTGCTCTCTGTCATCACCTCCAGCAGGAAATAAATCCAGGTGACCACAGGGAGAGGGCTGCAAGTGCTGCTTGCCCCTGACACTCTGGATTTTCTGTCACTTGCTGCTAAATCAGCCACGGCAGATTTAAAAGCACTGCAATTGCTGAAAAAGTAACCTTAGTAAAGTGGGTATAAATAACTGTATAGCAACATTTCTGCATATTGGAATTGTTTATGCAGGTAAAATTTAATAGCAGAGGTGTGACCACATTTATAGCACAGTAATCAGTGTGTAATTCCACAAACCCAGCGTGTTTGCTCACAGGAGACAACCCTAATGTCTTTTAAAAAGTCGTTAGATTTAAGTAATAGCCAGCACCCAAGTACTCGATCAGGCAGATAGAGAACAAATCAACTTTTATTGCCAGGCAAAAACTAGAAAACCTAATTCCTTGGAAGCTAATAAAAAATTTATAATTTTTTTTTTGAGTCAAATAAGTGCAGGGTTTATTACTTCATAGCCATCTCCATAAAACCTGGAGCAAACCTAATCTAGATGAAAACAACAGCTGTGAGGCACAATATATTTGACCAAGATGGATGCCTCAGAGGTATGATATTCATTAGCTCACTAATTCCAAATGGTAAACAAGGTTTAATTAATTTTGATTTCAAGCTACAATGGTCGGCTGGCCAGGCAGAGGTGTACAGAACGTGCAGCTCCTGGAGGAGCAGGAATCTGCTGAAGGAGGTTCCATGTTCTCCTGACATTTCTGCTGGGAGAACTTTTGGGAACAAAAGAGGATGAGTGTTGGATCTGTCCCCTGGGAGGGTGGGGAGGCCCTGGCACAGGATGCCCAGAGCAGCTCTGGCTGCCCCTGGATCCCTGGAATGCCCAGGGCCAGGCTGGACAGGGCTGGGAGCAGCCTGGGACAGTGGGAGGTGTCCCTGGGCCAGTGGGAGGTGTCCTTGGGCCAGTGGAAGGTGTCCCTGGGCCAGTGGGAGGTGTCCTTGGGCCAGTGGAAGGTGTCCCTGGGCCGGTGGAAGGTGTCCCTGGGCCGGTGGAAGGTGTCCTTGGGCCAGTGGAAGGTGTCCCTGGGCCGGTGGAAGGTGTCCCTGGGCCAGTGAGAGGTGTCCCTGGGCCAGCAGAAGGTTTTCCATGAGTGCCAGGGCCCTGCCAGGCTGCTGCACCTCAGCCAAGCACCGTTAATAATAAATCTTTCAGTGCTGGATTTGAGGGAGCATCCTGATGGGGAAGCATTTACTTGAGGAGTATCTAAACCAAGCGGAAAGCCTGAAAAATCAGATTTGTGTCGCCAACTTTGGTGACTCGAGAGAACAAAGTGCTCCCACAGACAAGGATCAGATGAGAATGGAGATACCGACTGGAGATACCCGGGAAGAAGGGGCGGGCAGGAGGCAGTGACGGGGAAATTCATCCCGTAATGACCGGGACAAATTCCGAGCAGGGGAGTGAGGGACAGAGCACAGGCTGCGGTACCAGGGGCTGCCCTCCCTGCCACCCCTCACTGTGCCACTGCTCCCATCCTCCATCCCCATCCCTGTGGCACCCCCAGAGCCTGGCACAGGGCATGGTCTGCTCCCCAGGAGCTGGAATTCTGCATCCCATCCCTGCCTCATTCCCAGAGCCTGGCACAAGGCAAACTCTCCTCCCCAGGGCAAGACCTGCTCCCCAGATCTTGCCCTGATCCATCCTCACTGCTGCTCTTCCCGTCCTGGCAGCCCCTGGAGAGCAGAATTCCTGTAGGAATTCCCCCACCAAGCCCGGGGCAGCTCCAGCCCCGATCCCTCCATGATCCCACCGGGACAGCCTTGCTGGGCCCTGCTGCTCCAGCTGCTCCCCAGCTCCAAGTTCCCAATCCTTCATTCCTAATCTCGGAAAGAAAAGGACTGCCGGGCTCCGGGGAGCACAAGGGACCATGAATTGGATGTTGATCAGGCTGCCGTGGGCTGCCTTTGGAATAACCAACCCACCACTGCCCAAAGCACCTCGCTGTGCCCGCAGACAACTGACCATCGTTTCCCGTTTCTGGCAAAAATCCCTCCAATGACAGCGCAAGAGACAGGTTTTTGGGGAAACTTGGCATCCTGATGCCTTCAGTGTCCTGTTGGGGTGTGTCCCGTCCCTTGCTGCCTGTGCACGCCCTTACCTGGGCTGGGCTTACCTGAGCTGCACTTGCACCGCCGACACCCCGGGGACCGGCAGAGCCGGGGCACAGCTCTCCGGAGGGGAGATACAGGCTGGGGGAAATCTGTCACCCAGGGAAATCTGTCAGCGAGGGAAATCTGTCACCGAGGGGAGCAGGGCGGGTTTCCCCGAGGAACATCTGGCCCAGCTGTTGCCGCTGCCGGAGGCTGCGGGGTGCAGCCTGGGGGCACAGCTCGGCTCTCCCAAGGCTTTTCCCTCCCCAAGGGCAATTCTTAGAGCTCACACCTCACATCTGACTCCGCGGTGTGTTTTCCAGCTGCATGAACGTCCCTGTCCCGGCACATCCCGAGTCCTGGCACATCCCCAGTCCCGGCACATCCCCAGTGAGTCCCGGCACAGAACTCCCCTAGGCCCCCCAGAATAGCCCTGAACACAGCGTGAGGGAGATTTAATTGTCTCTGATGGATGTGAGCGCCTCTCCTGCTCGGGAGAGGTTTGGGCAGGCTTGGAAAGGCACCTGAACCCGGACACTCAGAGATTTCCTTCCCTCTGCCACCTCTGGGCAAGGACACGCCTTAATGGCTTAGAAGGGACCCTCTGTGCAGTCTGGAGAGGAGAAGGGAGACCTTGGAGTCCCTTCAGTGCCAAAAGGGTCTCCAGATCCCACAGCCCAAGCCCAAATGAAACAGCCCCAGCCCTGCAGCACAGAGCTGCTCCAGTGGGAACAGAGGGCAGGAATCAAACTGCCATGGATGGCACATTAAAGGCACCACAGGGAATGATTTGCTGAGGAATTTCAGAGTCAGTGACACGAGCACTGCCTTTGTCTCCTCTGGGTGTCCTGTGGGAGGAGGGGACAAGGGGACACTGCACCCAGCACTGGCACAGCCTGCAGGGGCCTGGCTCCAGGGGACAGCACAAGTGTTTACTGCCCCCTCTGAGTGACACCAGGACACGCACTTGTCTTGTATTTGTGAACTAGAAATGTATTTAATTCAGGCTTGAGGCAAAGTCATGGCTCACAGCCCTTTAGTGCACTGCTGAATTTGAAACCAGTTTGCAAAACTGTTCCCAAAATAACCCCGTGAGCCTCTTTTTGTCCAGAGAAATGTACAAAATATTTTTGTTCAGAGACAGAGGTGTGTTGGGAAAGATGAGACAGGAAAAGCTTAGGGATATGATTGCCTGATAAGAAATACTGGAGATGTAAAACCTGTGAGAGAAATAGAAATGAAGGGCAGCTCTGAGATGTGATCATGGCAGGCAGGAGGACGGGGATGAGCTGGAGATGGGTTGAAGGACAGAAAACAAAAGGACCCAAGGGTGCAGCCCCTCTCCACCCTGCCAAGGCATCAGGGAAAAGGTGGATGAGAAAAGTCTCTTTAGAGTTTAGAATACAGGATGATGTGGTGATAGAGCAGTTCTCATGGGCTGCAGGCAAAGTCTGTAGGGTTTGTATCTCGCACCGGTTGGTCACTGTAAATTAGAATATTCAACACAAAAGGAGATGGAATGGATTGGAACAAGGACCTCGCTCTCTTACCTCTCTTACCCCTCTTACCTCTCTGACCCCTGCCCTCTTACCCGCCCTAGCTCTCTTAGCTCCCTTACCTGCCTTACCCCTGTTATCTCCCTCACCTCACCCCCCCTCTCTCCCTCTCTCTTTGGGGTTCCCTCCAGCCCAGGCTGGTGGCTGAAGGCAAAGCCCTCTTTACCCACGACCCTTGCAATAAACCCACGTGTTTCTAGAAGGTCTCAGGTCTGCAGAGTTCCCTCTCCCTGCCCTCCACGGATGTTCCTACAGAGGTGCAAAGAATTTAAATGTCAGCGTTCTCCTGGAGGGAGAGGATGGGTTTGGGGAACTATTTCCAGTTTGAGTTGGTGCTGGATCCCTGGGCAGCAAACCCTCATCTTGGTGAGATGTCTCCACATCAGGGTGATGGTACCACTGTGAGAAAAGCTTTCAGAATAAATAAAACCCCCACCCCAGCACCTTTTTCATGGGTTTCCTGTAGCCATCACTACACAAATCCACTCACCTGCCCCTGTTCCCCAGCACAGACAGAGCAGCTCTGCCCAGATCCTCCCCGGGGCTGGGGACCTGCCAGTGGTGCCACACCCAGGGCTGGGCTGGTCCAGCTCTCCTGTGGCTCCGCAGGAACCTGCAGCATGGAGATGCAGTAATTTATACACAGAGAAACTCTGTTGATAAATAACCAGAGCTGGAAATATGCTTTAATGAAGCACAACCACAATTAGCTTTATTCACATTTTCCCCCTCAAAACATAGACAAATATATGCACTTTAAGAATGATGATGTTTTGGGTAATCAGAGCTAAATAAATAGAACAGAAACTTTGTATACTTTATGCAAAAGACTTTGCTGGCTGCAATATTTCAAGTTTCATTTAAAAATAAGAGATTGGAATGAAGCCTATACCCCAAACCCCTAACTTTGCATTTTCAAGGGCTGTGGCCATAACGCAACAATGAATATATGAAAATACCTGTCTTCTGCAGACCATCATCCTATGACTACTGTGTCTGACACAATCTGTCTTAACACACCAACAGAAGAACTGAAAGGCACTGAAAAGAAAATTGATTCTCTTGCAAGCCCCTCTTTGTCTGGTTTCTTCATTTGCCTGTAAATATCCCACTGTGCAATTAATCACAAACAATCCAGGTACAATTCTTGTACCACTGCAGGGGAGAGCTGATCCAGCCCTGCAGACATTTCCAGCCTGGAGGGAACATTTCTTCTCCTGCACTGACTGTGGGCTTCTGCAGCTCGGAGGACCCAACAGCACCAAAGGACACGCAGGACAAAAACTGTTTGCTTAAAATATTCAGGTCAGTCTTGATGACTAATGAATACATCCACAGAAATGGGGCTCAACCATACACAACACAGTGGTTAAATTAATCAGGTAATTTAATGGCAAGGAGTAATTTGACATCTTGTGTCTCATGGGTGCTGCTTCCACAGCACTCCTCCAAGCAGCTCAGCTTACTCCCATCGCTGCAGGCTGGACTTTCCTAGTGCAAGGCTTTTAATTATGCAGGCTGGACTTCTTTAATGTGAGACTTTTAATTATCCTTAGATCAATACTCCTCACCAGCTCTGAGGAAAACCTTCCCCTCCTGGTGTGAGCTGGGGAGTCACAGGAGCAAACTCTGTTAAACATCCCCCCTCACCTGGAGGAAAGGGACAGTCCTGAGCTCTGGGGTGCCAGGGTGTCCCTGTCCTGAGCTCTGGGGTGCCAGGGTGTCCCTGTTCTGAGCTCTGGGGTGCCAGGGTGTCACTGTCCCGAGCTCTGGGGTGCCAGGGTGTCCCTGTCCTGAGCTCTGGGCTGCCAGGGTGTCCCTGTCCTGAGCTCTGGGCTGCCAGGGTGTCACCATGGTGTCCTTTGAGCAGGGGAGTGTCACATCCCCTGTTTGGAGTGTCACTGTCCCGTGGTTCAGAGGAGCCACTGGCCAGCCTGGGGGTGCCCAGCACCTCCCTGCCCTCCCAGGACAGATTTGCAGGAGGTGGCTGCATCCTCCTGCCTGGATCAGATAGGAAAAAATCAGCCAAAAAAAGAGCAGCTCCTGCTGTTGTCCTACTGGAACACAAGGAGAATTAACAACGTTATTTTTCATGTTGAGAGCATCCTGAATTATTTACAAAACTCCCATCAAGACTCTCAGGCTGGCAGGTGCTTTTTCTCCCTCCTGTTCTCCTTTCCATCCCCACTCTGAGAACAGATGCACCTTCCCCCATAAACTCTGCTGTACCTGCCCAGGACACCCTGGGGACAAAACCTCCTGTGTCCCTTCCTCCGGGACAGAGCTCCTGTGTCCCCTTCCCTCCAGAGCACCCCGGCCCCGGCTCCGGCTCCGGCAGAGGAGTGATTGGAGCTAATGAGTTTGGCCTTGGGCAACCACCTCCTCCACTTTTTTTTTTTTTTTTTTTTTTTTTTTTTTTTTTTTTTTTTTTTTTTTTTTTTTTGAGCCTTTCAGCCCAGGGTGCTTGTTGCTTCTCCAGCATCAACAACATTAACAAGATCTGACATCCCATAAATTTCCCTTGGTAAAACAAAAGAGAAGCAAATAGAAAAAAACACGTTTCATCAGTGCAGGGGGTTTGGTGCTTTGAAATTTTTCCTTCCTTTCCCATGTATAGGATTTTGTTGTGAGCAGCCCCTTTTATCCTGCTGGTGTCTCTCTGCTGCAGCCAAACTGCCTGGGATAATTCCAGCTAGAGCACACTCCTTTTGGCTTTGGGTGGAAAACGCTGAGATAAAGTGAGATCTGATTAAGAAAAACAAATAGATCCAATGTGAGCCCAACTATAAAAATGTAACAAGTTCAGAAAGGAGAAAAAGGAGATTAACCCTGTTAATCTTTTCTTCCAGGTTAAAGCTGTTCCTTGTCCCATCATAATGATCGAGCGATTTATAGAATGTTTTAGGTTGGAAAAGACCTTAAAGATCATTGAGTCCAGCCATTAACCCCACGTTTCCCAGTGCACCTTTAATCCATGTCCCAGGCGGACTTTGCAGGTGAGGAAGCATCACTGCAGGGTCACTGCCACTCATGTGCCTCAGTTTCCCCTTTTAAAGTCATGTATAGCATGGACTATAACTTGGAATTAAAGTCTTTGGTAACACTTTATTTAGAGATTGGGAAGTTAAAAATTGGAATTGAACATCACTGTCACAAGGAGCTTGTTCAAGCAGTCTCTGCCATGGCAGCCACGGGCCCTCTCCACACTCTCCGCCTCACTCTCTGTAATTCTTTGCCAGTGCCCAAAATACAAATTGGCTTTCTTAGGGAATGAGAAATCTCCTGCCTGGGAGCTGCAGAGTTTGTGCTCAGGATGCAGCAGCTGCCTCCCCTTCCATCACTGGCAGTGCCATTGGAGCTGCAGAGGGATGGAGCAGCCACCAGCCTTTCTCTCCTTTCATTGCAATTGATTTTCTTCAAATCCATCTCCCAGAGCTCCCAGAGACACCTGAGCAGGGCTGTCCTGTAACTCACTGTGTTGTTGGGAGCTGGATGTGGCTCTGCAGCAGGTCTGGCACAAGCTCTGTCCTCCCTGGGCTTGCCTTTGGATCAGAGATCCCGGGATCTCAGCCTGGCTTTTCCCAGAAGGTTTTTATCAACACCTGCCCCAGGGCTAAAGCAGTGACACACGGCTGCCAGCAAGGGCACAGACCCCAGCGTTAATGGCAGAGACCAAAAGGAGCTTTATCAAACTCTGTCACCCCTAACACAGATCCCCCAGTAATTTCCAGTTACTGCTTCTTTGTTAGACCAACACATAAATTATCATTAAAATGATGCTACTGGGAGGAAATGTGAGATGGAAGAGAAAAACTGATTTTCCAAGGATAAAATTATTCAGCAACAACAGTGGACATGTGAAATGGAATTCTGGACTCAACATCCATTCCTTCATAACGAGGCAGAGTATTTTCCTTACGGATCCAGCTCTTGAAGCCCTGGAGCTCCTGACTGTGTCCTCTGCTTTACTGCCACAACATAAATATCAGGAGTTATGGCTGCAGCAAGCACACTGCACACTGCTGAGCTGGTTTGAATTTAATATGAGTTTAATATCAGCATCCCAGAGTGCCACAGCAGCTGCCAGGAGGCAGCTGTGTTTATCCTGTTATGTTTTCTGCATTCAGCTTTGACCCCAGACACATCATCACTGGGCCCTGGGTGCAGGAGGGGAGCAAGGGGAGTTTTCCAATTAAACCTCTTTGCAATAGCAGGCAGCAGTCAGGAGGACACCTGGGGGATGTGGACATTTTCACATTTTTTGGAGAATCTTTGGAAGCTGCTTTAATGCCATCCAGAAGTAAAGGCCCCACAGAGGGTGATGGCCCAGATGGTGATGATGGCACAGGGGCTGATGGTGGCACAGGGGGTGATGGCACAGGGGGTGATGATGGCACAGGGGGATGATGGCACAGGGGGTGACAATGGCACAGGGGATGATGGCCCAGGGGGTGATGATGGCACAGGGGGTGATGGCACAGGGGGTGATGGCCCAGATGGTGATGGTGGCACAGGGGGTGATGGCCCAGGGGGTGATGGTGGCACAGGGGGTGATGGCACAGGGCGTGATGGCACAGGGGGTGATGGCCCAGATGGTGATGGTGGCACAGGGGGTGATGGCCCAGGGGGTGATGGTGGCACAGGGGGTGATGGCACAGGGCGTGATGGCACAGGGGGTGATGGCCCAGATGGTGATGGTGGCACAGGGGGTGATGGCCCAGGGGGTGATGGTGGCACAGGGGGTGATGGTGGCACAGGGGGTGACAATGGCACAGAGCTGCTGTCCCCTGGGAGAGCTGGGCTGAGGGTGATGGCCCAGTGTCATTGTAGGACATGAGAGAAAGATGAGAGACTCCAAATATTTCAGAAGGCAAAGAACATAACAAAAAGGCTTTATTGTCTAGCTCTCACTCCCTTTTATAAGGTGTTCCTATACAGACTTAACATGATTGGGGTGAATAGGAACAACACCTCTCTGATCCCATTGGTTAAACTACAGAAACAACAAAACACCACCTGGAGAAAGATTGTTTTGAGAGAGGAGAATTGTTTGCCGAAATTCTTTTGAGAAGAAGCTTTCTGGAGAAATTTCTCCTTGGGAAAAAGTCAGCAGCTGCCAGCAGGCTGAAATCTCTCAGGCCCCAAAAATACCAAGCCCACAGTTCAGAGGTGTCCTTTGGGAGAGCTGGGCTGAGGGTGGTGGCACAAAGCTGCTGCCCCCTGGGGAGCTGGGCTGGGTGTCCCTGGCAGTGTCCCCTGGTGTCCCCTGGCAGTGTCCCCTGGCAGTGTCCCCTGGCAGTGTCACTGGTGTCCCCTGGCAGTGTCCCCTGGCAGTGTCCCCTGGCAGTGTCCCTGGCAGTGTCCCCTGGTGTCCCCTGGCAGTGTCCCCTGGCAGTGTCCCCTGGCAGTGTCCCTGGCAGTGTCCCCTGGTGTCCCCTGGCAGTGTCCCCTGGCTGTTCCCCTGGCAGTGTCCCCTGGTGTCCCCTGGTGTTCCCTGGCAGTTCCCCTGGCAGTGTCTCCTGGTGTCCCCTGGTGTCCCCTGGCAGTGTCCCCTGGTGTCCCCTGGTGTCCCCTGGCAGTGTCCCCTGGTGTCCCCTGGTGTCCCCTGGCAGTTCCCCTGGCAGTTCCCCTGGCAGTGTCCCCTGGCAGTGTCCCTGGTGTCCCCCGGCAGTGTCCCTGGCAGTGTCCCCTGGCAGTGTCCCCTGGTGTCCCCTGGCAGTGTCCCCTGGCAGTGTCCCTGGCAGTGCCCCCAGAGTCACCTCCAGGGCTCTGTCCCCTCTGGCAGCAGCCCCAGGGCAGGGCAGAGCAGCAGCAGGGCCTGCAGGGTGAGGGACAGGCAGCCAGGGCCCGAGGGGACACGAGCAGGGATGGCAGCTTTTCCCTGGCTCTCAGAACCACTGGCTGGCTTTGCCAAGAGGAGATAAATTGATACAAACCAAAAAGATTTGAGAATGAACTCTGTGTCAGGCAGCTCTGGCATGATTAAGCTTATCTTGGGAGCAGACAGAAAACTAAGAGACAGAATGTCAATTAATTTGAGTGCAAGAATTCCCTGGGCCGGCGGCTCAAGGCAGGCAGGAGAGCTGCCCAGATGGCAGTGTCGGAGGGAAATGGATTTCTCTGCACAGACCCAGAAACTCGAAACCCATCTCATTTCTATTTGTTTAAAGATTCTGCTCAGTGTAGAACAATTTGGGCTGGATGAATGCTGACTTAGAGCAGTAATTGATGCCCTGACAAAAAGGAAAACTCCATATGAACAAAGGCAGTGTGGGGTGAGGGGCTCTGGGAGGGGAACAGACCCATCCATCAGGACTGGGAGCTGCTCCCAGCAGAGCCGTCCCCTCCTGTCCCCCCACACTGTCCCTGCTGTTGCTGTGGCAGGGAGGGGACACCCGGGGCTGGCACAGCCCCCACGCCACGCTCTGAGCAAAGGCCTTGGCTTGACTTTGAGTTTGATCTATTGCAGGATCTTGGGCTCGGGCCATGAAGGAGCTCACGGGAAATGCACAGCTCAGTGCCTGGCCCTGCAGGTAATTGATCAGCTGGGAGCCTCTCACATCGAGGATGAGCTCATTTAATGTACTCCCCACCAGTCTCCGTGTACCCACAGCGGGCCCAGAAATGCAGTTTGTGCCTGGGAAGTCCATCAGCAGTGACAGCAGAGTCACCGTCATTGTGTCCGGGAGAGCAGGGAGGTTTCTCTGCTTTGGTTTCTTTCCTGCTCAAACACTGAATTCAGTGCCTCTGACAATCCCCAGCTATTCCAGTTCTGCTTTTCACCTGCTGGGGGGCCCAGCCCGACTGCTGCAGGATCCCTGTGCTGGCCCAGCCTCCCGGGAGCGGGGCCGGGGAGCAGGGATGGGGGACCTGGCACAGGGCAGGCTGAGCTCAGAGCCGGGGCTCAGCAGCCAAACCCCTCTGGATTCTGTGCCTCTGTGTGCCCTGCCCTGAGCCCCCTGAGCCGGGGCCGGACCCCGGGCCCAGAACGCGGCTCCTGCTGCGCTCGGCACATCCCAGAGCCCGCGGGCACAGCGCCGGCCGGGAGCTGCGGTCCTGCATCAATCCTGCATCCCCATCCCTGCCGCGCTCCCAGAGCCCTGCACAGGGCCAGATCTACTCTCCCGCCGCCTCCCCGGACAGCCCGGCCCGGGCTGGCCCGTCCTGCCCCGCCGGGGCTCAGCTCCGCGGGCCCTCATTGATTTCAGAGCCTCGGGTGCTGCTGTAACGCAGCGCTAACAATGAACCCGGCGGGGATACAGATCCCTGGCGGGCAGCGAGCAGCGTTTAACCCCGGCCCGCTCCCGTGGTCAGCCCGGCCGCTTCCCCTCCTGCCGACAGCTCCCGCTGCTGCCCTGTCCCCATCGCTGCTCCCCTGTCCCCTGCCCTGTCCCCATCGCTGCTCCCCTGTCCCCTGCCCTGTCCCCATCGCTGCTGCTCTGTCCCCATCTCTGCTCTGTCCCCATCTCTGCCCTGTCCCCATCTCTGCTGCCCTGTCCCCATCTCTGCCCTGTCCCCATCTCTGCTGCCCTGTCCCCATCTCTGCTGCCCTGTCCCCATCTCTGCCCTGTCCCCATCTCTGCCCTGTCCCCATCGCTGCTGCGGGGAGCCGAGTCCTCTCAGCTACTCGCAGCCAGCTTGGAAACCCTCAGGGCGACATTTAACACCTCCTTTATCATCCGCACACTCGGTACAATCTGCATTTACGCAGGTTTTCTCTAGAGGATGGCTCCGAGCAGCCACATTATATATTTACACTTAACACGCTCCTGGAGGAACTCGCTGTACTCGCAGCGTGGCCCCGGAATAGCCCAGCTCTCCCACAAGACGTTTTCCCCTAAACGATGCTCAAAATAAACACGATCTCGGAGGGGAAGAGGGAAAACGGGTCTGGTCCCGTCTGCCTGGCCTGGCCAGGTCCGGGCAGGGAAAACCGTCCCTGGGCAGAGGGGGAGCAGCCCATGGCAAACCAGGAGCAGGACTCTGTAGCCCTGCTTTGTGCCTGAGATGTTTTGGTCTTCTGAAGTTCCTTTCCCAGGGAATCTTCTGTAAAGAAGAATTCTTTATTTTTGGAAGGGTAAATTGTTTACATTTCTTTCCCCAGGAGGGACTTCTTGATGTCCCTCTGATCTGACCAATGTGAGTGAAGAGGTTTGTCTTCTTGTCACCAATCCAATTGGTCTGTGTAGAATAGTATAAAAAGAGAGACATTTTCTGAGAATAAAGGAGTCACCTTTCCAGCCTTCTGAAGTCAGAGTCTTTGTGTCGTGTAAAACAGCGTCAGGACTCCACGAGCACTCAGACATTGCCACACCTCGGGATCTGTCCCAGCAATCTGCCCCTGTGGCAGCACTGCAGGGTCCCCCAGAGCAATCACAGGTACCTGGGCTGCTCTGTGGGGCTCAGCAGCTCCAAACCACCTGTGCTGGGATATTCCTCCCAGCCCCATCCCCTCCGAGCTCCAGCCACGGCACAAAACTGTCCAAAGGTCTCCTGAGCCGTCTCTTTTGGGACCTGCACAAATGTAGGGCAAATGGAAATGAGGAGAGGGAGTGGGGCTGGTTTGCTGGCCCTTTCTCCATCCCTCTGTGGTTGTGTGAGGAAGAAAATTGGTACCTGATGGCCACGAGGATGAGGGAAAGGTTTCTGCAGATGTTTCAGGAAGATCTTGACAAAAAGCCACATGGAAGACGTGCCATCCCCCACACCACTCCCCAGGCACAGCCTGCTCTCCATCAGCACTTTCTCCTCTTGATTTTAAAGCTGCTTTTCTCTTGCTACAGTGAAGTGCTGAGAGTTTTTACTCCTGTAAAACACTTCTGCTCCTTGTTTAGGCCCTCCATGGCTGGTGGAAAAAAAATTTAATTAAAAGCTGTTCTGCTTTTATGTCCAACATGCTTCAACTGGCAATACATCTTTTTGATGCTGGAATTGCCTGCTTGGTATTTCTTACACCCTCCAAGCAGCTGGTGCAAGGCAGCACTCGAATTAGAGTGGGGAGCTGGATGGAAACCGCCTGGTGTGGCCACAAAATCCTCTGCATCTCTGCTTCTGCTGCTAATTATAGCAGTGGCTGGGTTCCAGCTGATGTCCTGGGAAAACAAGGCTGTGGGCCCGGAGATTGAGGGGAAAGTGCTAAAACCTCCCCAGTCACCTCCTCACGGGGGGCTCGCTCTCTCCTGCCACCTGCAATTCATCCCATGGCGCTGGAAAATGCCTCAAAGAGAGGATTGTTCCCCTGCAGAGCCAGAGGAGAGCTTTCATGGATTAGGAGGAAATCTTCTCCCAAATTTACATCCCCTCTGGCCTCAGCCTTGAGATGTAGAGAAGGTGGTTCAGCCCCTGTCCCTGAGGTCAGCACGGTGTGACTCCCTGAGCTGATCCCAGCCCGTGGGGGCCACAGGAGCAGGGCCTGGCTCACCCCTCTGCCTTGGGGGTTAAAAAAGCCTCAGCACCTCTGATTGATGTGGGTTTGGTGCTGCCTGGCTCATGGGATAACTGCCCACAGCCCTGAGCGAGCACACAGCCTGGCAGGGATGGGGAATGACAGAGAAGGGGAAATAAGAGGAAAAAGCAGCTGCTGGAGCTTCTGGCAGCAGAACCACCTGTGGGGCAGATTTCCAGCTGCTAAACCCAGGCACCAACTGCCCTTCTGCAGGGGAAGGTGGCTCTATCTCCCATGCCCTTATGGAGAACCAGGAGGGGTTTTGGGGTTTCCTTTGGGATTTGCTTGTGGCTGCTTTAACTTCTGAGCCAGGGCTATCCTTTGGGTAGGCAAGACTCAGTAAATCCTGACCATGGCCAAAGAAATTGCATTTTTTCCTCTCTTTAGCAAGTGAAATGATAATAGTAAGCTGCAAAATGGAATCTGTCCTTTTATCAGATCAGCCTGGACAACCTCAAAACTCCTTCCACTTTCTGGATCTGTGGGACTTTCCAGGAGCCCCAAAATCCACCCACCCATCAGATGCCATTACAGGTAGAAACATTGTCAGGCTGTGTATAGGAATATAGACATTTAAGAGGAGAAACTACTTAATAAATTCAGAGCAGCACTTTGTGACATTTCCCACAAGACTTTAGTGCTGTTTACAAATTCCGAAGAACACCCCGAGTCATTTCTGGCACGGACTTATGATTTATTTCAAAGCAAAATGGGTCGGAGTGTGTGGGTCTGTGTTTAATGCAGAAAGGGATTTGGAAATGAAAAGTCAACTGGCATGAAAGATTGCTGGGCAAATGTAAAAGCAGTAAAGCGTGTGGGTGGTCTCTGAGCATGTAATAGGATATTTGTAAGGAAAAGAAATATGCAGGATTCTCAGCTTTAATAAAACAGTTCCTTTTTACCCAATCAATAACATAATTGTAATTTTCCAAGGCAAATTGCCTCTAAACTCTCTTTCTCCAGGAGAGAGTGGCAAAAATGGGACAAGGGTGAGAAATGACTGTGGGAGGAGCCGTGCACACGTGTGGGGGGACCCTTCCCTGGCTGGGGCCCTGCTCCCTGCAGGAGCACCTGGAGCAGGCAGGAGCAGGCAGAGCAGGCTTGGGCTCAGGCCAGGGATCAATAACACCCAGACAGAGCAGGGCTGGAGCATCTTCTGCTCCATCTCAGCTCCATCTTCCCACACACGGCTTTAGTGCCTCTGCCCGAGTGGCTGCGCTGGGAGAGGAGAGGGCTGGCCAGGGAAAGGCTCTGCAGGAGATAAAACAGGACTGCAGGGGAATCTGGAATGCAGCAGGGTGGTGGAGGAGGTTACAGGCATTGAGGAGGAGATGGCACGAGGTGCCAGAGCCCAGGGTGGGAAGAACCTCCCCCAGGGACAGAACAGGCAGTGGCAGGACAGGAAAATCACTGACTGAAAATGCAGATAAGAGCAGGGAGTTATTTCTATCTGAGAAGACTTCCCACTAATTGTGCTTCCCGAATCTTCCCAGTAACAGAATCATGGAATGATCAAGGATGGAACAGATCTCTGGGTCTAACCTTTAAGCCAGCAGAGCTGCATTCCCCATGTCCCAGGTGCCACATCCGGGCTCCTGTTGAACACTTCCAGGGGTGTGACCCCACCACTTCCCTGGGCATCTGTTCCAATGCCTGACCACCCTTTCAGGGAAGGAACCTTCCCTAATATCCAATCTAAACCTTATGGAAGCCCAAGTTACATTCTGAGCCACATCACCAGAAGTTCCAGGGCATCACACTGGAAACAAATTAATCATTATTCTACTCCCTCACACGAAGCTAAGACCCACCTTCTGTTTCAACAGTTAGAGAGCATCAGCATAATTTATTTCTTAAAATTCAGAAGAAACACTTAAAGATGAAAGGCTCACAGGAGTATCTGTGGCTGCGTCACCATTCCTCAGCAGCTCTCGTTGCTCCATGCAAAGCAGACAATTTAATTGCTGTAGATTAGAGCAAAGAGTGTCAGCAGTGAGCACAGTGTTGGCTCTGGCTCATTACTGGGCTCTGTCCCTCCTTTGCCTCACAAGGGTGATTTCCTCCATGCCTTTATTAAGATACACATCAGCTCCCAGTGGAGCAGATTATACATTCATTTGTAACTTTTAAGAAATAAAACTATTTCAGTAGGAAGAAAATGTAAGAGCTGTCAGATGTTCTGGACTTGAGTCAAGCAATAAAAACCAGCACAAAGGTTGATGCTCCTGTTGGGATGGAAGCACAGAATCCTGGAATCATGGGCCAAACCTGTGTGATGCTGGAAAATGCATCCGTTCATTCCCTGCATCCATTCCCCTGGCAGTGACTCCCCTGGGGCTGTCACTGTCATTGTCACTGGACGTGCCCTGTGTGCCATGGACAAACCCTTCTGCAGAGGATTCAGCCTCCTGGACACCTCACAGGCACAAGTTGGCTTCAGGTCTTCTTTTCTGCAAAGGAAAAAAGAAAGACAGTTTGAAAGGCTCTACCTTTATCCTCCAGGACAATAACACAACAATTAAAATCACTCTACACAGTCCATTTTCCTCCCAGATTTGGGAGACTATAATAGGGAGGATAACAATTGCCAGGACCCTTTTCTTCTCCCCCCAGAAGAAGCTCACAAGTGACAGAGACTTGAAAGCTCAGAGCTGGCTCTCAGGGAGAAGATAAAATGCTGCTCAGAATATGGATTTTGGTGCCAGCTGGGAGTTACAGCCCTGATCCATCCTCCTCTGTCAGTGGAGTCTGTGTTGCTCTGTGGGCTAAATGGAAGTGAATACAGTTACTTTCCCTGTCTTGGGGGAAAAAAAAATGACATTCCATTTTGTCTCAAAAAAAAAAATACACATTATTTAACTTATAAAATATTTAATCTGTGTAATTAATTCTCTCATGACAGTGCTTTGCACATTTTTCTGGCAATCCATACTTTGAATGGCCTATAGTTATAGCTAACTTTGTTTCCTTTTTCTCATGAAATTAATCAAAGGCTTGTATTCTAAATTATTCAGGAACTGAATGAAGCCTGCTTTCTATGGCTTGCAGCAAGAAAACTCCTATTTCTTTCATGTGCCAGCAATACAGAAATTCCATTTTTCCGCGGGGGAAAGGAGTGGGAAGCAGCTGTGGTGTGTCACTGCTGTGCCCTGGTGGCACTGAGGGCTGGGCAGGTCCTGCAGGAGCCAAGGAGGGACCCCAGGCAGGGGCTCAGAGGCACCATCTCAGCAGTGCTGGCCAATTTCAGACATTTCAGAGCCTTTTCTCAGCATTTGGTCCCCCCGGTGCCCAGGGCTGGCAGAGCCCGGCTTGTGCTGTGGGAGGAACCTGATCACAGCCCGGGCAGGGCTCGAAGTGCTTTATCAACACTCGCCCCTCTCAGCTCCACCACTGCATAAGGCTCTGCCTGGATTCACAGTTCAGCCCCTTTGAAGTTTTCACCCTCAGGCTAATTTTTTTTTCAGCAGAAAATTTTCTCTATCAGCCCTTGTGGAGGAGGCACATGGAGAGTCCCTGCGAGGGAGCTGCTGTGTCACTGAGCTGCACATGGATGTCCTGAGGTCCTTTTTCTCTTAGCAAAAATATTTCTTCTTTCTCTGAGCAGCCACTACCTGCAGCCCCCCGAGAGTGTTCTGTCACCTCGGGCTCTTGCCCAGCAGCACTCGGGGTTCAGTGACCCCAGGGAGGTGTGAGGGCTCTGGGGCAGATGTGGGGGACTGGGGTAGATGTGGGGGCTCTTGGGCAGGTGTGAGAGCTCTGGGGCAGGTGTGAGAGCTCTGGGGCAGATGTGGGGGCTCTGGGGCAGATGTGGGAGACTGGGGCAGATGTGGGGGCTCTGGGGCAGATGTGGGGGCTCTGGGGCAGGTGTGGGGGCCTGGGGCAGATGTGGGGGCTCTGGGGCAGATGTGGGGGCCTGGGGCAGATGTGGGGGCTCTGGGGCAGATGTTGGGGCCCTGGGGCAGGTGTGGGGGCCATGGGGCAGATGTGGGGGCTCTGGGGCAGGTGTGGAGACTCTGGGGCAGGTGTGGGGGCTCTGGGGCAGGTGTGGGGGCTCTGGGGGGGAGGTTTTGGTAACAACATCACCAGCCTCTGTCATGCAGGCTCTGGGAAACCTTCTGAGCCCGCAGGGTCTGTCCCCTCCAGGCTGACCAATCCTGTTCTCAAGGAAATAAATTACCAGCACTGAGAAGAGACCCAAAGGGGGCTGACAGTTCATTAACTGTACCCAGGAAAATGTCCTAATCTGCCCTTTACTCTTCAGCCTTTACTTTGGAACACTGTCCCTGCCACCAAAGAATATGGGAAATTGAAAGAAAACTCTATTTTCTGTCTGTCCCACTGCCCAGGGGGTGGTCAGCTGCTGGCACTTGGAGAAATTCATCCCAGAGCAGCTCAAGGGCAGGGGAAGGGGAGATGTCTGCTGGAAACCATCCCTGGGGAGCAGAGGGATGGAACAGCCACAATTTCAGTGAGAAAACCTGAAAAGGAAACACAAAGCACCAGCCTTGCTGTGGGAGGCAGCGATGCTTTGGCAGAATACAGCAAAGTTTCCATCTCTTGTATTGTTAATCAGCTTTGAGATTCACAGAGAAAGTAATAAAAATAATTAAAACCCCAAAAGCACAGCTTTGGTTAAATCGTACCCTGCTGCAGCACAAATTTCAGTTCACAGAGCTTTGCAGGGCTCCGTCCTAATGCATCAAAGCCTCCAGTGCAGCACCCTGCTCCAGATACAGGAAGTCTTCTAATGATCAAGCCAGCATTAGGAGCATCATTGTTAATCAGGTTTTATGGATTTATGAAACAAATGTACACACTTGTCTTGTTTAATATTATTTTCCGCTCAGAACTTTAGTTTAATACCGATGCCCTGAAATGATACCATTCATAAAAAATGCAAGTAATAAAACCTTTCTCTTATTCCCTGGTGCACACAAATGCAAGATTAAATGTGGATTTAACACACACACACACACACACAAAAAAAGTTTGAACTCTGGGTTTAAAAAACAAAAAGCAAGTGCTAAGTGCCAGCTGCTCTGAGAAGAGGAGAGGAGGAAGCCAGTGGCAGCTTCCAGGCTCCAAGGCACAAATGAGAATTGATTTTTAAGGAGAGGATTCATGGCCTCGATTTTGTGGTCAGATTTCTGTGCCTGGGTTGGTGCATTTGGCTGGAGTGGACACAGGGTGTGGATGTGTGACCCAAGGGGAGCACAGACACCACCAGAACCATTCTCGGAGAGCTCTGGGGGCCTGGGGGCTGCCAGGGGCTGTCAGGGACCTCTTCCTTCACCCTGCTGGGGGGCCGTGGGATGAGAGGGAGCTGCTGCAGGATCTGCTGCAGGATCTGCTTCAGGAGCTCTTGTAGGATCTGCTGCAGGATCTGCTGCAGGATCTGCTTCAGGAGCTCTTGTAGGATCTGCTGCAGGATCTGCTGCAGGATCTGCTTCAGGATCTGCTTCAGGAGCTGTTGCAGGAGCCATTGCAGGAGTTACTGCAGGAGCCGTTGCAGGAGCTGTTGCAGGAGTTACTGCAGGAGCTGTTGCAGGATCTGCTCCAGGAGCTGTTGCAGGATCTGCTCCAGGAGCTGTTGCAGGATCTGCTGCAGGCAGGTGGAGCTGGACGCCCGGCTCGGGAGCTGTGCTAAACCTGCCAGAGCCTCGGCTCATTTGCTATGCATATTCTGCATAATTCATAGCCCACAGACTGCTGAAAATCAGGAACAATAAATAAATAAAGGAGCAAAATTAGTATTTTCGGGCTGGCTTTCAGACAGTAAAACAAATCTAAAGGAAAACCATGGGCTCCCTTTGCTGAATTTGGCCAACATCTAACCATGGGCAGAACTGCATCCCCACCCAGCAGGAGACAACTGCCCTTTTCCTTTCCAAGTGGAAGAATTGATGTGGGTTTAGTGCTCAGAAGCCTGGGAATAACGGGGACAAGGAATGAAAACAATCTGTGACCTGTGGGGCATTTTGCCTGCTCTGACCCAGCTGGACCCAGCCGGACCCAGCCGGACCCAACAGGACACAGAGCCCAGTTTCAACCTCCAGGTGCTCCTTTTCTCACCTGTTTGTTTGTTTGTTTGTTGTGCTTTTACTAATCCTCAGCCCCTCACATCTGCCTGTGCCTCAGTCCCTTACTCAGTGATGCTGCTCAGGGCAGGATTTGCTGGGGTAAACTCCCCTCCCCTGGCACTGCCAGGACCCTGCCAGGACCCTGGGCAGTACTGCCCGGCAGAGCAGGCAGGTCCTGGTGGCTCTAAAGGAGAAAATGGTAATTCCTGGGTTCTGTCACCTCCTGCCCAGGGCCTGCAGGAGCTGAGCCCTCACATCTTTCCATCTCCTCTCTCTCCCTCCCAACTGTAATCCCAGAAAATCCAGCCCTGCCTGAAAGCAACTCCCTGCCAAAAAGTGAGAAAAAAACTCCATTTCTGGTCCCTGCATAATTTTAAGAAACAAAATTCTTAATTACCCCTCCTGCTCAGAAATACCCAGCCCAGATGCAGCTTTGAGCTGCCTCGTTCCCAGGTCAGAGGTGCCAGCAGTGGCAGCTCTGTGGAAAAGCACGTTTAGGTGAAGGATGCTGTTCCCAGTGCCAGGGAGGCAGCAGATGTGGCTGGAACTCTCTCCTGCTGCCCACCCTGGAGCTTCGGGCATCATTACTCCTCCCCTGCCATGTGTTTTGGCTCCTGCAGGCATGGAATATTTGCAAAGCATTCAGCATTTGTTGAAATACTCTCTCTGGATCAAAGCTCAATATTTCTTGGCTTCTCTACACTTTCAGAGCCGCCTTCTGCTCGCTGTTATGTATTTGCCTTTCTCTCTGAGGTTGTTAATGGATCCGAACAGCTTTTGTTTATTGCCTGGGCTTCTCTTCCCAGAGACGGGCAGCAGAGCTGGGAAGGGTCTGGAGCCCCAGGAGGGGCTGAGGGAGCTGAGAAAGGGGAGAAAAGGAGGCCCAGGGGGGACCTTATGGCTCTGCACAACTCCCTGCCAGGAGGGGACAGCTGAGGGGTCGGGCTCTGCTCCCAGGGAACAGGGACAGGAGGGAACGGCCTCAGGCTGGGCCAGGGGAGGCTCAGGGTGAATATCAGGGAAAGGTTTTTGAGGAAGAATGATGTGATCCTGCCAGAAGCTGCCGGTTCTCCTTATTGAATTTAGAATCAATAGTGCATCAAGTGGCTTGGGATGTTATTAATCAGAAAATTGGCACGAAGAGCCAGGAGGCAATAACACCAGAGCGTGCCCACTCCTTTCCTGTGGAGAGGCTGGTCGTGACTCCAGGTACTCACAATTCCTCCCTGGGAGCTGCTTCCCAGACAGGCAAACCCACCTCACAGCAAAGCTCAGCTGCTTCTGGTTATTTTCCTGCCACTGTTGTTGTAACCCATGGCAGAACATTCCATTTCCTTCCCTCCAGCCCAGGGGGAAGGTGTGAGAGCTGGTGGGAAAAACACAATTATTTGGGGTCAAAAGACACTAAAACAAAATATGGGATATCCTGCCAGTGCTGGGAGGGACATAGAGCAGCTTCTCCTGATGCTGTTACTCCCTGGGTTATTAGAAATATATGTATTATATACACACACATACATACATACATACATATATATATATATATATATACAGAATCATAGAATGGTTTGGGTTGGAAGGGGCTTTAAAACTCATCTCATTTCCTCCTGCTAACATGGCAGGGACACCTCCCACAGTCCCAGGCTGCTCCAAGCCCCATCCAGCCTGGCCAGGGGTCCAGGGGCAGCCACAGCAGCTCTGGCCACCCAAGGCCTCAGCACCCTCTGAGTAAAGGAATATATATAAAATAGACATATATAAATAGATGAATGTATATTTATATGTAGACATGTATAAATATATTTATATGTAGGAATACATATAAAATACATGTATTTTCTCCCTCTCTCTGCTGCAGCCACCAACTGTCATTCATCTTTCAGATGTTCTCTGGATCTCAGCTGCTTTTCAGGGAAATTAGTTCCTTGTATTCAGAGCATTTAAATTACCTTGTCCACCACCTTGGCACCTCCATCCCGGCTCCCTAAAGTGCAGCACTGTCTCACAAGCAAGTTCCATGCCTGTAGCATTGGGCTTTATTAACAGGGAAGATGCTCAGCCCTTAGAAGCTTTTCCATGACCTGTTTTCAAAGATTTGAAACCTTTTCTTTTTCTTTTTTTTTTTTTTTTTTTTACTTGCCTTTTATAAAAATCTTTGTGTTTGCAAGACCTGTTCAGGGTCAGCGGATTTAGTGGTATCTCTATAAAAATTACAGGGAATTTCTGAGCCTCTGTGTTTGTGACCTACACAGCACACCAGGGAAAGGAAAATAACTGGAAAAGTATTAGAACATACTTTAATAAGCTCAGGTCTCCTGCCTGTGACCCTGGAAGTGTGTTTATCTTTGGGCTTGTCTTCAGCAATCGTTATTCTACCACCACCTCAGGATAAGTATGAATGCATGAATTTACAGCTGCAAATCCCATTTGGCTGCATGTAATCTCGTGGTTTTCCATGGAAAAAAGGTTTGAAATGCTGCACCTGTCCTGCTCTTGCAGAGAGGGGATTATGTTCTTATATAATTATTGTATGATTGTGTCTAATTGGATTTCCAATGCCATTTATTTCGTCACGAGGCTAACCTGGAAGTAACCTCCAACTGAATCCATTAATCCTAATGAGTTATTAAATTTGTAATTAATAAACACCAAAGGGAACAGAAACTAAATAAGTACTGCCCCCACTGAAAGGAGTGTGAGGCAGAGAAATGATGGATCTCCTCCCCAAATCATCCTTCCAGATCTCACATATCTCTCCATAACCACAAGGAGTTGGTCTGTCATCAAAGGACCTCTAATTTATCAAATTATTTCTTTCCTGAAGCCTTCCAGGTCTCCCAGGATAACCTCTGATGTCCTCCCAGGTTTCTCCTCATTCCCACAGCACTATGGAGATTTTCTTCTCGTGTGACAATGAGGAGATGCAGAAAACATCCCCCAGCCTGTGGCAGGTGTGTAATTACCCAGCAGCGGGTGGGATGTTTGTGCAGCTCTCCTGTCAGAGCAGGAGGGAGCTGCAGCAGACAGCCTGTCCCCCCTGGGATGAGCATTCCTGGGGAAATTATCCCACACCCTGCCCAGCCTGGGGCTGCTGCACGGGGAGACCTCGTGTGTATTGTACCACCCATGGCAGGTGTTGGAAAACAGGGATGGGTAAACCTAAAAAAAAGCCCCAGCCCCTTCCAGTGCCTAAAAAGAGCCTCAGTGGAGAAAATGGGGCCCTGGGAGCAGCTGTGCTGTGCCAGAGGGAAGGAGGATGGAGTTCCTGATGTCAGCTCTCAGGCTAAGAATGCTGTTGGATGATCATGGAGGTCTTCTCCACCCTGAACGATTCTGTCACTCCAGCACATGGTCGCAGTGGCATTTTTTGGGGGTAAAGGGTGGATACTGTACCACCAAAGCTCAGGCAGTAGCTTTACCCGCTCTGGAAAAGGCAGCTCTAGGTGCCACAGTCATCTGGAATTAAAATGTGTGATCTTCCCAAATGCAGGACTTAGTTTTTTCAGGCGAATCCACATTCCTCAATTTGTCAGCCATTCCTATTGCTGGCAGATCAAACACTGGCAGTGCAGTTCTGTGATCAGTGCCAGTGAAACTTCAGATGCTTTAGATCTCTCCTCTCCACTCACGTTTATTTATTTATGCACGATTATGTCTTTTCCTGGCAAGCTCTTGACCTTCCTGCTCGTGGCTTGCAGCAGAACTTCCCCAACAATGAGATTTTAGTTAAACATCTCACCCTCGAGTGGTGCTGAGACCAAGCTCGTGATTTCACATCTCTCTATGGGCTGTGACTTTGTCTCTGCTGCTGCATAATGTGATTTTTCATATTTCTTCCCAGAAATGGGGCTGCTACGTGGTCAGACTCTCATCTCTACTGTGTGTCTGAGAGCAGATTCTTGTCCCTGCTCCTGCTCCAGCTTCTGCCTCAGGTTTTTAACCAACATCATCCAGACACCCTTGGGTTAACAGAGACCACGGGGCTATAGATGGAAACCTCCCACGATGGGAGCTGGCTGCACAGTGCAGATGGCAAAAGGAGCCAGAGAAAGAGATGCAGGAGATGGGGAGACACTGGGGACTTTTCACAGCCCCCAAAACTGAGCTGGGGAAGAGCTGGAAGGGCTCTGGGGAGGAGCAGCAGGGCTGCCCCAGCCAGCACTCCTGTAGGTCCCTTCCAGCTGAAATGTCCTCAGTGACACCAGCAGCTCCTCTCCTCTCCTCTCCTCTCCTCTCCTCTCCTCTCCTCTCCTCTCCTCTCCTCTCCTCTCCTCTCCTCTCCTCTCCTCTCCTCTCCTCTCCTCTCCTCTCCTCTCCTCTCCTCTCCTCTCCTCTCCTCTCCTCTCCTCTCCTCTCCTCTCCTCTCCTCTCCTCTCCTCTCCTCTCCTCTCCTCTCCTCTCCTCTCCTCTCCTCTCCTCTCCTCTCCTCTCCTCTCCTCTCCTCTCCTCTCCTCTCCTCTCCTCTCCTCTCCTCTCCTCTCCTCTCCTCTCCTCTCCTCTCCTCTCCTCTCCTCTCCTCTCCTCTCCTCTCCTCTCCTCTCCTCTCCTCCTCACAGCCCCAGTTCCAGGAGCCCAGGGGATGTTCTCCCTTTCCCGCAAGAATCTGGTTGTTACTTTGCATTCCTACAGAAAGTACAGAAAAAATCGAGAGAGACTATGGACACGAGACGCAGCACGCCCGGCCTGGCCCTGCAAACCCTGCTGGTTTACAGCAGCTCTTCTGTCCCAGCACTATTTCTCACCCCTATCTGATCACCACACAGCAGAGAACTAGAGATGCAATTAGCATTTCTCAGATATTATCTGCAGCAATTCATACCCAGAAAAGCCAAGAAGTGACAGAGGCAGAGCCCAGCACAGCACCCACCCAGCTTTCTACACAGACAGCAGATTTGTTTTATGTGCTGGGATTTCTGACAACCACAAATAATTGGAGTTTCAGCGTAATTTAAAATGTGGCAATGACTACTAGCGTCAAGCAGGGCTCTGGTCCCTTATCAGAAGGATAAACAACACTTCTGATTGTCCTTTCCCTGCAGGCTGCCCACACAGGCACTGACCTGCTCGAGGTGGGGAGGTTCTAACAGGGTCAGGCTGTGGAGAGGCACAACTGCCCCTTATTTCCGTGCCTGGAAGGAGGCCTGAGCCCCAGGTGTGCTCACCTGGGTCACAGGAGTCCCCCAGCCCCGCAGCAAACAAGGCAAGGCACCCAAGAGCCGCTGCTCAAGAGCCTGGACACATTTTTCCACCCAGTTCCCATCCAGGCCTGTTTGGGGAAGATTATCCTTGGCACCATGTCAGATGAGTTTAATCTCATTATGAATATTCACTTGTTCCATGACAGTTTTCCTCGGAGTCCCAGGGCAGCACGGCCAGAGCTGGGCTCCTTCCCTGCAGCTCTGCTGGCTCCAAGTGCATGGAGACAACTGGGAGGGAAATCCAGCATTCAGCAAGTTTATGGGCAATGCAATTTATTTTATGATCAAATTACACCGGGGTAATGCTGCCTTTTGCATCAGACAATTCAGTTCTGGTAATTGCTGCCCTGGGGGTCTCCTCTCCTCTCTGCACACCCGGCCCATTTATAACACTGCTGGTACAGTATGTGAGCAGAGGGAGGATAACAGACCTTAAACAGCAGCAACATCTTCCTGGAGGAAAGGCAGAGCTTTGTCTTTGCATTTCCAGGACTTGTTGAGCCTCATCAGGAGTGTGCCTGTCCCATGAGCTGAGGAACACCCCCAGGAGCTGCTGCCATGGAATGGGGGGATCAGGCTGCTGTGCCAGGGGGCCTCGAGGCTGTGCTCTGCCTCACGCAGGCACACATCCACCGGCCCAGGAGTCACGTTTGGCTGCAGAGAAGTTTTAAAAATTGAGGAAAACATGCAAAGAACTGGTAAAAGCAACTCTGGGTACCAAGGACTGGCCTTAAAATCCTTTTGCCACCCTCAGCCTGGCTCGGGGGTCAGGGCAGGCTCTGCAGGAGCCCAGGTGAAGTCCAGGCTGCCGGGTGCCCTGACACTGCCGGTGACAAAAACCCACTGCCAGCCTCACCACGAGCTATTGGTTTACCTTCCACACCTCAGCAATGACACAATTCAGCACGACAACAAGAGGAATAGAAGACACCTTCCAGCAATGCCGAATGGGCTCCCAGCGCTCACAGCTGCAGCCTTGGCTTCACCCAGCAGTGACAGCCCAGAGCGGCTGCACCCAGAGCCTTAAAATACCTTAAAGTGGTTAAAGCATTTCCATAAAACCCCCGAGTGGAGAGCAGCTGGAGGGACTGGGAGGGCTGGGGGCCGTCAGAGGGGTGGCGACACTCTGGGGACACACTGTGGCCTTGTGTCCGCTCTGCCGCCACTGTCCCCGGGCTGTCCCTGGTCTGTCCCCGGGCTGTTCATGGGCTGTCCCCAGGATTGTCCCCAGGATGTCCCCGGGCTGTCCATGGGCTGTCCCCGGGCTGTCCCAGGGCTGTCCATGGGCTGTCCATGGGCTGTCCCTGGGCTGTCCATGGGCTGTCCCCGGGCTGTCCCAGGGCTGTCCATGGGCTGTCCATGGGCTGTCCCTGGGCTGTCCCCAGGCTGTCCCTGGCCTGTCCCCGGGCTGTCCCCGGGCTGTCCCTGGCCTGTCCCCGGGCTGTCCCCGGGCTGTCCCTGGCCTGTCCCCGGGCTGTCCCCAGGCTGTCCCTGACCTGTCCCCGGGCTGTCCCCGGACTATCCCTGGGCTGTCCCTGGTCTGTCCATGGGCTGTCCCTGGGCTGTCCCTGGGCTGTCCCCGGGATTGTCCCCAGGATGTCCCCGCGCTGTCCCCGGGTTGTCCCTGGGCTGTCCCCGGGCTGTCCCCGGGCTGTCCCGGGCTGTCCCCGGGCTGTCCTCGGGCTGTCCCTGGTCTGTCCCCGGGTTGTCCCTGGGCTGTCCCCGGGCTGTCCCTGGTATGTCCCTGGGCTCTCCATGGGCTGTCTCCGGGCTGTCCATGGGCTGTCCCCGGGCTGTCCCAGGGCTGTCCATGGGCTGTCCATGGGCTGTCCCTGGGCTGTCCATGGGCTGTCCCCGGGCTGTCCCAGGGCTGTCCATGGGCTGTCCATGGGCTGTCCCTGGGCTGTCCCCAGGCTGTCCCTGGCCTGTCCCCGGGCTGTCCCCGGGCTGTCCCTGGCCTGTCCCCGGGCTGTCCCCGGGCTGTCCCTGGCCTGTCCCCGGGCTGTCCCCAGGCTGTCCCTGGCCTGTCCCCGGGCTGTCCCCGGACTATCCCTGGGCTGTCCCTGGTCTGTCCATGGGCTGTCCCTGGGCTGTCCCTGGGCTGTCCCCGGGATTGTCCCCAGGATGTCCCCGCGCTGTCCCCGGGTTGTCCCTGGGCTGTCCCCGGGCTGTCCCCGGGCTGTCCCGGGCTGTCCCCGGGCTGTCCTCGGGCTGTCCCTGGTCTGTCCCCGGGTTGTCCCTGGGCTGTCCCCGGGCTGTCCCTGGTATGTCCCTGGGCTCTCCATGGGCTGTCTCCGGGCTGTCCATGGGCTGTCCCCGGGCTGTCCATGGGCTGTACCTGGGCTGTCCCCGGGCTGTCCCAGGGCTGTCCATGGGCTGTCCCCGGGCTGTCCCCGGGCTGTCCATGCGCACCCCGCACTCGGAGCTGCCCCAGGCTCAGCCCACAGGGCAGGGGAGCAGCAGGGCAGGGGCATTTTGGAGCCAAAGAGCTGCGCGGGTTATTTTAAGAATTACAGAGTTCCTGTTAGGAAAACCGAAAGGACTCCACTGATTGTCTGGCAGGAGCTGGAGACCTGAAACTGCACAAAGTAACATTAAAAGGGGCAGGAAATGGGGACCTGCTGAAACAAACAAACAAAAAAAATTTATACTTTTTCAGCTGAAAATTTCCCTTTCTTGTCACACCTTTTTATATGGAATTATTGATCTCCATCCACTCTTAAACATTTCTCATTTCTTTTCTCCTCTCTGCTCACCAGCCACTCTGGATAAATCTCTGTTCTGTGTGTACCTACCCCTGGATGTTCACAGTGTGTGCACACACAGATCACAGAACCACAGAATGTTTAAAGGCACCCACAAGAACCAGCACGTCCTGCAGATCCTGGCCCTGCACAGAACCATCCTGAACCCCCACCCTGTGCCTGGGATCCTCCCGTGCCTCTCAGCACAGCTGCTTGGGCGTTTCCATGTGCTCACACCCGAGTATTTGGTCTCATCCCCTCAATCCCTGAGAGATTTCCTGAATAAAATGTCACTCTGCTTATGGAGATGAAGTTAAATATAAACCTAATACCTGCCTGAGCTCCTGAGCCCTTGGAAATGTGGGGTTTGGTGTCCAGCCCTCTCCAGACCCCGGAGAGACCAGCCCTGCTGCTCCATTCCTGTATCCCTGGCAGGGTCCTGCCTGCCACAGCACAGTCACATTCTGCAGACAAGCCAAAATAATCCCAATTCCCAAAGGACTGTTGGAGTCTGCACCTCCCATGTACCTGTAAGGGTGGGTGGGAGCAGAGGGACAATAATCTCAGCTTTTGTACCTTTATCCAGTGGAGCGAATGTGGAAAAACGTTTTCATTGGTGTCTGTTTGTCCTCAGAGCCCCAGTGTCTCTGCTGGGGGGGGGGCTCTGATCTCAGCAGCTCAAGCAGCCTGAAACCTGCCAGTTTTTAAATGTAATATTGATTGCTTTTCTGTCTCCAGGGATTGCTGCAGAAGAGCCAGACTAAACCCTGTATGATGCATGGCGTTTTCAGCACAGGGTGCTGAGGGAGGAGGATTCGGGGTATGGCAATTGCTCAGCCACAAACACGGCACTGTTTAACTAATCATCGCTTTTAACACAAAGTCCCCCGATCCCTGAGGATCATCTCGGGGCTGCTTGGCCTCCTGACTGAGTAAACAGGATCCGGGCACAGAAATGGGTGGGAAATGCCCTCCCTGGAGTGTCCTGGGCAGCCCCTCAGTGGGGTGGGGACACGGGGAAAGGACCTGGGGACACCTGGGGACAGCCCAGGACAGGATGGGACCGGACAGGACAGGACAGGGCAGGGCAGGACAGGACAAGGCAGGGCAGGGCAGGGCAGGGCAGGGCAGGGCAGGGCAGGGCAGGGCAGGATGGGACGGTGTCCTGGGTTGCAGTGTAGGATGTACACAAAGTATTTATTCTATCACCATCTTCATGAACTGTTAAAACCAAGTGGGGCAGTGCTCTAGTGTTGGGCTGTCTTCTGCTCATGGCCCATCAATGCCTTGCCCAGGACTCACAGGGAACTCCCTCCAGGAGCTCTCTCTGTTTAATGGGCCATCAAGGAGCCACTGCACGACTCCTCATCCCATTGGGAGATGCTCCCAATGCCCAGGGGGAGGAGCCAAGCATTCCCACCTGGAGAGAATCTGGGATTTGGGACAGGACAAGCAGCCCTGAGCCACTGGATTCCCAGAGGAGCAGAGCTCCCAGACCTTTCTGTGGGATCACTGCTTCAGGAAGAGCCCCTCACCTGGACTGCTCCCACCACCCTGCTCAGGTTGTGTTCTGACTCTGTCAATGGTCCTTTGTGTTATTGCATTTATTTTATTTTATTTTTACCTTTTTACTTTTCTTCTTATTAAATTGTATCTCTGACTTGGAGCCTCTCACTCGTTTTGCTTTCAAACCACAACAGACGGGACGAGACAGGACAGGGCAGGGCAGGACAGGGCAGGACAGGACAGGACAGGGCAGGGCAGGACAGGACAGGACAGGGCAGGGCAGGACAGGACAAGACAGGACAAGACAGGACAGGGCAGGACAGGGCAGGACAGGACAGGACAGGACAGGGCAGGGCAGGACAGGGCAGGACAGGACGGGACAGGACAGGGCAGGGCAGGACAGGACAGGACAGGACGGGACAGGACAGGGCAGGACAGGACAGGACAGGGCAGGACAGGACAGGGCAGGACAGGACAGGGCAGGGCAGGACAGGACAGGACAGGACGGGACAGGACAGGGCAGGATAGGCTGCCTGAGCAGATCCTGACCCTGCTCCAGGCACCTGCTGGAATCAGTGGGTAGGCAGAGAAATATGAAGACTGGGGAAAATACTAGAGGAGTCAATGCAGTGAAAGTCCTACTCCATTTTTTGTTAGAATGTCCTTAATCTCCATCTCCAGGGTTACAACACGGGGGAAAATGTCCTGGGAGGCCTCTCTGGGGGAGGAGAGTGAGAAGCCAAACCAGGAGCAGCTCCAGCTCCAGCCTGGAGGAGCCAGAGCGAGCAGCAGCATCCCCCGTGTGCCTGCAGGTTGTGGAGCACCTGTCAGTACTTTAATGAGCTTTTGAGTTTTGCAATGGAAGTTTTCTACTGTGCCCCAAGGCCTTTGGATGGCTGTGCTGACAGAGACACGTTTGCAGGGGAAACCATTTCCCACAGAAACAGGAGCTCATGAGCAGCTTCTGCTGGCAGGAAATGAATCTGATCACAGAACTTCCATCCTGGGAGGAGGAGGAGGGTGGGGAAGAGTTAAGATGGAAAGTGGGCACTGTGCTGTTGAGGTGCAGAAATCCTCTCAACCCCACACTGTGCTGTGAGGGAGAGAGAACCTGCACATCATCCTCTTTTTTACCTTTTTTTTTTTTTCTGGACTAGAATGGTTGTTCTTCATCCCAGTATGGAAACATGTGATCTGAAATATAGTAATGGTTTTTCTTTCTATACCTGAGAATGCCTGAAGTCAAATAGAGATAAAAAAATTTACTTTGCTGCTGCCACCACAGATCTTTTTCCGGTAAATTATTCAGCTTTATTAAGCACATAAAGACCTATGAAGTTGGTCTTTTAATGTACTTATATAGCCACAAACTAATATCACTTCTATGATTGCCTTTTAATGATTTTTTTTATCTTTGCCCAATTTGTGTACTTAACAATCAGGGCACTAGAAGGAGAAATGCTCACTGTGGGAGTTTTCTGTTAGAGACTGGGTGAATATTTCCTGCTCAGCCCCACACTGCCCACCAAAGCTCCCAAAATTTCCAAAGTCCCCTGCTCCTGGTGCCTCCTGTGGGGATAACCCTGTCACCCTGATCTTTTCCAGCCTTCTGATGTTTGCATTTTTGTAGTGGAGTTTCTCACGGTTTTTCAGGTAAACAAAGTGATTTTTACATTCCTCTATGGAGGAGGGACAATTGATGGACTTCTCCTTTGACCAGTGTGGTTGGAGAGGTGGCAACCTTCCTCCTCCAATCCCTGGTCATTGTCCAAAATCTATATAAATCAAAGTTGAGAAAATAAAGCTCTTTTTTTTGCCCTGACAACGACATAACCCAGCTGCTGTGGGGCCCTGCCTGCCCTGCCCTGCCCTGGGGCTCTGCACAGCAGCTCTGGAGGGCTCAGCCTGTTCTGGAAGTGCAGCTTCAGTCCCACCAGGGCAGCTCTGCTCTTCTCTCCAGCTGAGGCTCTGCTGGGACACAGGGAGGTCACGGGCCTGGGCCCAGGTTTAATGTGGGAAGAGAAAGGATTTTGTTCAAACTCCTTCAGACAGCACAGAGAGATCCAAAGCTGGTTTGGATGGTCCCACCTGCAGCTCAGGTGCCTCTGGTGGAGTTTTTGGTGGTGCTGGGAGCAGCCAGGGCAGGAATCCTGCTGAGGCTTTGCTGAATCCCAGGGACACCCGGGGCTGGGGTGTCCTGGGTTGCGGTGTGGGATGTGCACACAGTATTTATTCCATCCCCATCCCCATGAGCTGTTGGAACCAGGTGGGGCAGTGTTTTCCCAGGCCCCTCCTTTGGGCTCTTCTGCTCATGGCCCATCAATGCCTTGCCCAGGACTCACAGGGAACTCCCTCCAGGAGCTCTCTCTGTTTAATGGGCCATCAAGGAGCCACTGCACGACTCCTCATCCCATTGGGAGATGCTCCCAATGCCCAGGGGGAGGAGCCAAGCATTCCCACCTGGAGAGAATCTGGGATTTGGGACAGGACAAGCAGCCCTGAGCCACTGGATTCCCAGAGGAGCAGAGCTCCCAGACCTTTCTGTGGGATCACTGCTTCAGGAAGAGCCCCTCACCTGGACTGCTCCCCCCACCCTGCTCAGGGTGTGTTCTGACTCTGTCAGTGCTCCTTTGTGTTATTGCATCTATTTTATTTTATTTTTACCTTTTTACCTTTCTTCTTATTAAATTGTATCTCTGACTTGGAGCCTCTCACTCGTTTTGCTTTCAAACCACAACATGGGGCTTCTCCAGGCACAGCACTGCCAGACTGCCAGAGTGCCCTGTGACATTTCCCTCGGGGCTTGGGACAGAGTTTCCCCACCCCTGGAAGTGTTGGACAGGGCTTGGAGCACCCTGGGCTGGTGGAAGGTCCGTGGCAGGGGTGGAACAGGATGAGCTTTGAGGTCTCTCCCCACCCAAACCAGTCTGTGATCCTGTGAAACCACAGCAGTACTTTAAACTGCCTAATTAGGCCTTTAATTTAGAATTAATAACAGTTTAGTGACATTTTTATCTGTAGCTGGACGGAATGAGCACAGGAGCTGTTTGCTGACAGCATTCAGGATCCTGTGGCTGCCACACCACTCCTAAACAAGATCTATGCCCCTAATGGTTAATTAAGTTCTCAGCTGAGCATTCCTTGGAATCATTTCTGGTTATTTAGTGAGACCAGATTTACAAATTATTAAACCCTGCTAATGATTACTCTAAGTGGACATTAATTAGCATTGACTAATCATGAGATTCTCCCTACACCCACTTGCTTATGCAGAGAACTTCTGCTGTTGATTGATACAGAAATGAAAGCCAGATGAATCAGGAATATTTAGAGACAAGGAAAAGGGTTGCCTGAGTCAGAAGGAGTTAATTAGCTGGTAATTCCAAAAAAGTCCAGGGGATAATTACGGTGCCAAGAGGTGCCTTGTGCTGTGCCAGGCTGGGCAGAGCCCAATACCCCCCAGGCCCCTGTGCCAGATCAGCCCTTTGGGGGTCTGAGATGAGCTCTTTGGGGGTCAGAGATCAGCCTTTTGGGGGCCAGAGATCAGCCTTTTGGGGGTCTGAGATCAGCCCTTTGGGGCTCTGGGGGTCAGAGATCAGCCCTTTGGGGCTCTGGGGGTGTGAGATCAGCCCTTTGGGGGGCTCTGAGGGTCTGAGATCAGTCCATTTGGGGGTTAGAGATCAGCCCTTTGGGGCTCTGGGGGTCTGAGATCAGCCCTTTGGGGGGTCTGGGGGTGTGAGCTCAGCCCTTGGGGCTCTGGGGGTCTCAGATCAGCCCTTTTGGGGGTCTCAGATCAGCCCTTTGAGGCTCTGGGAGGTCTCAGACCAGCCCTTTTGGGGGTCCCCGAGCAGCACTGGGGTCTCTCCAGCTGGAGGACGAGCTTAGGAAGAACCACTCGAGCACCTTCAAGGGCACAGGAGCCGGGACAGTGCCTTCAAGCTGCACTGATTTGTTTTTTAGGTGATCGATGCCGAGGGGACCGGGGCAGGCAGGAACGGAGCCCGGGACATTCCCGCTCTCCCGGAGCGGGGCTCAGGGCCCTCGGAGGTTCCCCGGGCTCGGTGCCGTCCCGGGGGCGGCCGTGCCCTGCCCGCAGCCACAAACAATCCCCCTGCAGTTACACCGCAACAAATGAAACAGCCCAACACCTTCCGCTGGGAGCCGCAGAACCTGAATTCCAAATCCATCCTTTCTATCTTTGTCATGATTTCAAAGTCTTCACATGATGGAATTTGGAGTGGTGTGATTTTTTTTTTTTTTTTTTTTTTTTTTCTCTCTCTTCAGGAAGCTGCAAAATGTTTCAGCACACTTTGAGCACATCCTCCTTTTAACTTCCTTATGCACATGCTTAATTTTTGTGGGGTTTTTCATTCAGTCTCCGAGATTGATGCTCAGGTCTCTGCAATCCTTTTCATCTTGGCTCATTGCACACGTGGAAATGGGGCTGCAACACAACCTGTTATGGCAAAGTCTCTCCTTCCTGCTCCAGGGATGAATTGCATTGCAGGGATCTATATTTGGAGCTCCCCTCTCCATCCTGTGCCTTTTGATGTTTTATACATTTGTCTGAGCTGCCTGTCTGCCGCTTGAGCTGGCTTGAAGTTATCAAAATTTTATCATTTTTCAAGCAGAAAAGAACACTTTCTCCAGTCCCTCCTGTGCCGTTTTCCTCCCCGTCTGCAGAGCCCCGGGCCCGGCTCCTGCCCGTGCTGGGGATCAGCTCCTGCCTCTGTCCCAGCCCGGGCAGGGCAGGGGGAACAGCAGAATTTGGGGCAGAATTTGGGGTGGGAGGGGTGGCAGAGTTTGGGGTGGGAGGGGAGGCAGGGTTTGGGGTGGGAGGGGAGGCAGGGTTTGGGGTGGGAGGGGTGGCAGAGTTTGGGGTGGGAGGGGAGGCAGGGTTTGGGGTGGGAGGGGAGGCAGGGTTTGGGGTGGGAGGGGTGGCAGAGTTTGGGGTGGGAGGGGTGGCAGGGTTTGGGGTGGGAGGCAGGGTTTGGGGTGGGAGGGGTGGCAGGGTTTGAGGTGGGAGGGGTGGCAGAGTTTGGGGTGGGTGGCAGGGTTTGGGGTGGGAGGGGTGGCAGAGTTTGGGGTGGGTGGCAGGGTTTGGGGTGGGAGGGGTGGCAGGGTTTGGGGTGGGAGGCAGGGTTTGGGGTGGGAGGCAGGGTTTGGGATAGGAGGGGTGGCAGGGTTTGGGGTGGGAGGCAGGGTTTGGGGTGGGAGGGGTGGCAGAGTTTGGGGTGGGAGGCAGGGTTCGGGGTGGGAGGGGTGGCAGTGATGATGCTCTGAGCTCCTAAATCAGCCCCCACCCAGAGCTCCATCTCCCATCACCCTGCCAGGGTGTGCTGGAGGTGTTGGGTGAATGGGGAGGGTGCTGAAAATCGCTGAATTCCTTGTCTTCTCTTCTCTTCCTCCTGCTCCACTTACACATTTGTTAGTTGCTTGATCCAAGTGATTCCAAGGTGGCTGGAGCAGTTCAGGCACAGGGAATTCAGGTGGGATGCTCACCCAGATGGGCACAGCACACCTGGGCTGTGGCTTTGTTCATCCCCGCTGAGCTGGGGCACAGCAGCTGGTCCCAGACATTCCTCCCTCCAGGCTGAGCCTTGCAGTTATTTCCAGCTCCTCTGGTGTCTTGAGATGTAGCCCACGACCTGCTGTTCCTGGTCTTCCTCTGTGGAATTGGCAGCCCTGCAGCTGCTGCTCCCGCCAGCCTTTGGCTCAGGGCTGGGAGAAGGTGGGAAAATGTCTCTGCTGTAAGTAAGGCCTAGCAAACTGCAGGCAAAAATGAATTTTCATTGCTTCTTAATGATGATTAGTGATTTTGATACTACTGATCACATGCGTTCCCAGAACATTTGATTAATGAGACCATTTCTAAGCAGAAATAATGAGCCTGTGGCAAAAATATGACAGGAACAGTGAGATCTGCCTGTACATCCCCCTCACAAAAGGCCCCAACTGTAAAGAAATTCCTGAAGGTTGTAAACAAAATGCTCTTCTTCCTCCCATTTCCCTTTCCCTCCTCCCCAGGCCACTTCCACTAGAAATCAATGTATTAACTGGAGACCTCTTGCTTTGGGGTTGCAGGCAGAGAACACCAACATCTTTCTGCTCATAAAAAATGTGAATTTTAGAAATAAAGAGGAGTCAGAGATCAACTGCTGCAGGTCAGTGAGAGCATCTTCTACCATGGAAAAATCAACCCAGCAGGTGCCAGTGGGATGGAGCCAGGGGCTGGGGGCTGCAGCTTTAGGTGGGACTTTGGGATAAATCCTTCCCTGGGAGGGTGGGCAGGTCCTGGCACAGGGTGCCCAGAGCAGCTGTGGCTGCCCCTGGATCCCCGGCAGTGCCCAAGGCCAGGCTGGGCAGGGCTTGGAGCAGCCTGGGACAGTGGGAGGTGTCCCTGGGACAGTGGGAGCTGTTCCTTCCAGGGCAGGGGTGGCACTGGATGGGCTGTGAGGTCCCTTCCAACTCGAGCCATTCTGGAATTCTGTGATTCCATGAAAATTCCTGCCCCACAATGGTTGAAGACCTGGCTCCAAGAGGTTTCCAGAAGATCTCAGAATCCAGGGAAAGCCACCAGCACTGCCTGAGCTGGGCCCTTGCCCTGCCCCAGCCCTCCAGCTCGAGGTTCTGGGAGTCAGAGTGGGCAATAAAGGTACAATTAAGTTGAGACACAAGAAGAAAGAAGATAAATTATGGCCTTGCATTTATATAGCACATTTCATCTCAAACCATCGAGTTAAGTGATTGATATACAAATTACATTTTGAGAGATCACTCTACTCTCTCCATGCCTGACATGCAGATATATATAATGTAATCATTATTTTTTAAAGCAAACTTACTTATTAATGCAAACCCTACAATTGGGGTGAGCTCTTCTGGGCAAAGATGAATCAGAAGTGACAAAACTCCACCATCTCATGAGAAGCACGCTTAAGAATGAATGGAATAATTTAGATACTTGGATCCCTCCAACACAGCGAGTTCAAAGGCAAACAGAAAACGCCTCTGTTCTCTGAGGATTCAAAACAGAGTTTGCTAAAATGTAATTAAGCACAAAGTCCCTTGGAATCAATCATTTCCAGAAACTAATACCCACCTTGCTGATTAGACAGTGGGTAAGCCAGGGGCAATTAATGCATTAGTATGAGAGTTGTTAACTGTGAGAGCAACCAGTTTTGATGGGATAATTGCTCTGAGGAAGACTACTGGATGGTTAATATCGGGAAAAGCGATGTCTTTGGGAGAGGGGAAGCTACTATGTTAACAGCAGCTAATTAAAAGTGACCTAATTCTCATTAATAATCTTTTTGATTGGATACAAACTTGAATCTGAGAGGCTGGCTGGGACCATGGGCACGTGTTGCCCCAGCTGATGGCAGCTGGAAGTTTTCTGCTTTGTCTCAGGGAAAAGAGGAGATCTGCTCCCACTCTGATGGCAGTGGGAAGGTGTTTTGGAGCAGAAAGGTGAAGCTCTGGCTCCTCATTAAATAATTTTTCAACCTGTCTCAGGGCAGAGGGACCACCCTGGTCCATCCCTGCGCACCAGCCCTGGCTTGTCCTGTGGGGGAGTGGTTGTAAACGTGATGTAACCCTGAAAATGTGGCCCCAAACTCCACCCAGCAGCCAGAAACCAGCCCAGGGAAATCCAATCCCTCGTGTTTGACCACTCTGAGTAACGTGTGATGTTTCTGCATTTTCAAGCTTGTGTTTGCTCAGTGTGGCTGAGAGGAGGTGTCAGGGAGAAATGTTTGGTTTTCATACTCCTGCAGCTAATGACCAATTTTCCACAAATCATAATAGTTTTACACCATTAGGTTTATAATGAAGTCTTTATTAGGGGATCCTGTTTGCTCAGCACATGCTGGGCTTTGACAGAGCCCCGTCAGGCCAGAAATGATTTGTGCTGCAGAGAAACTTCCAAATTGTGGTTGAGCTGCTCTGGCAGCACCAGGGATCCCTCAGTGGGCGTGGAGGAGGCAATTCCAGCAGGAAACACAAAATAACCCTGACATGGAGCCAACACTGGAGTGCAGCTCTGTCCCTCCTGCCCTCTCTCTGCCGACTCCAGGGAATTCCCTGTGCTCTGATGCCACCACAGACCTGCCCAGGGCTGGGGAGGTGTAGCCCTGGTTCCCTGTCTGAGGTGTTTTGGTTTTCTGAAATTCTTTTCCCAGGGAATTTTCTGTAAACAGGAGAAATGTTTTTGGAACTGGAACTTTGTTATTCATTCCTTTCCTATTCATTCCTTCTTCTTGCTGTCCCTCTGCTCTGACCAACGGGAGTGAAGAGGTTTGTCTTTGTGTCACCAATCCAATTGGTCTGTGTGAAATAGTATAAAAGGGAGACACATCCCAAAAATAAAGGAGTCATTTTCAGCCTTCTGGAGTCAGAGTCTGTGTCATTGTGGTGTAAAACAATGTCAGGGAGAACAGCCCAGGACACCCCACATGTGTCACCATCCCCAGCAGGCAGTGGGTAAAGGGCCTGGCCTTTGATCACAGAACCCCAGAATGGTTTGGGTGTGAAGAGACCTCAAAACCCACCTGTGGCCCTGATCTTTTTCAGCCTTCTGATGTTTGCATTTTTGCAGTGGAGTTTCTCACAGAATTTATGTAAACAAAAGTAATGTTTTGTAAACTGTTCTTCCTGATCACATTCCTCTCTGGAGGAGGGACAATTGATGGACTTCTAGTTTGACCAGTGTGGTTGGAGAGGTGGCAACCTTCCTCCTCCAATCCCTGGTCATTGTCCAAAATCTATATAAATCAAAGCTGAGAAAATAAAGCTCCTTTTTTTTGGCCTGACCACTGACAGGGAGTGTCACTGCTGGATGCATCCAGAGCATGGAACAGACACATTTCAGGTTCCCCCCAGCCCCTTCTCTGCAAACAGTTTTTCCTCCATGTAAATCACAGCCAAAAAGGAGCCTTGCTCCCTGTGATAAAGATGTGGGTGATGCTCTGGGCCATCAATATCCATTCCAGAAGGGAACAGGGGCTGCAGTCACATCCCACAGAGGGGGAAAGGTGGCAATCAGTGAATTAATCACTAATTGAGCATTATACCAGTGCCTCAGTGGCTGAGCAATTAATGACAGAAAAACAAGCACAAATAAAGTATTGACCAAAAATGTCCAAGTTATTTGTGCAAATCATTGGCAATAAATAATCTGACCGACCACTATGAACTCCTTTGGTGATTCCATAGAACCACAGAATAGCCTGAGCTGGAAGGGACCCACAGGGACCATCCCAAACCAGCTCCAGGACACTCCAAAATCCTTCCCTGTTCCTGGGAGTGTTGTCCAAATGGTCAGAGCCCCTCAAGCAGGGTCAGCCCCCAGGCACAGGTACCAGGGACAGAGCCCAGGGACAGAGCCCAGGGCAGTGCCAGGGGATGCCAGGGGGACAAAACACCCCCAAAGGCACCCACTGAGGGCAGGGTTTGGTGTCCTGCCCCATCCCTGCAGGATCTGCTCTTCCTCCTTCCCTCCCCACTGAGCCCATACTCCTTTCTCTCTGTTCCAAAACTGCCTCAGGCACCTCTGACAGGATTCACCACAGCTAAAGAGGAACCAGGACCTGCTGGACCTGCCTCATCGGCTTCACACCATTTCCAAGAGCATTTAAAGCAGCAAAAAACTGTTGTGGCACTGGAGGAGCTGAGCGAGTCATTGTATTTATATTGTGTTATTCTGCTCGAGATAAAGCCCAGCTCAAAATCCCTTAACTCTTTTTGACAACAAATTAGTTTCAGATCAAGGGCTGCTGCTCTGTCTCAAAATATGACTTTCACTTCCAAATTATTCATCTTGCCAGAAGCTGCTGCTAACCAAAAGAAAAAAAAAGAAAAAAAAAAAAAAGGGGGAAATTTTTTAATGGTTTGCATAATGTCTTGTTCACTTTCAGTTTTCTTCATCGAAAATTCTCTTTGTCACTTCATGCCAGAGAGTAAACTCTTCTATCACAGTAATTTAGCCAGGCAGTCCAGGCTTTTGGGTAGAAAGCTCTCTGTGGGTGTTTAGTGCACCCACCCGAGCTGGGCAGAGGGGTCTCATAGCCTCAGGAACAAGGGCCCACTTCAGGACAAAAGTCTCCAAAACCAGGAATTTCAGTCAGGACACCGGGACTGGTTTGGCAGAGAGTGTTCCCAGTGTTTTAATTGCTCGGAGAAAGAAAAACATCTGCAATGCTCCTCATGCCTCGGGGTGGGCAGGGTGCTCAGTGAGGATGGAACCGAGCCCTGTTCTTCCTCTTCTTCCTCCTCTTCTTCCTCCTCTTCTTCCTCCTCTTCTTCCTCCTCTTCTTCCTCCTCTTCTTCCTCCTCTTCTTCCTCCTTCTTCCTCCTCTTCTTCTTCTTCTTCTCCTTCTCCTTCTCCTTCTCCTTCTCCTTCTTCTCCTTCTCCTTCTCCTTCTCCTTCTCCTTCTCCTTCTCCTTCTCCTTCTTCTTCTTCTTCTCCTTCTTCTTCTTCTTCTTCTTTTTCTTCTTCTTCTTCTTGTTCTGCTCCTCTTCTTCTTCTTCTTCCTCCTCCTCTTCTTCTTCCTCCTCCTCCTCCTCCTCCACCGGAGCCTTTGGCCTGGGGACAGCACATTCCCAGGGGCTGCAGAAGGAATATTACACAATTCAGGGAGAATAAAGATATTTCTCCCCTTTTAATTGTTGCTGCTTGACTAGTTATGGATTAACTTTTTTGCAGAGTTGCTATTTGTTTTTCTGTGAAATATACTGGCTTCTTGAGGCTTTTAATCAACTGTAATTGACTGTGATTACTTTAGCTGCTCTCCAGCCTGCCTGGTTTATTCCACCCACTACAGTTGTGTGGAGACTCCTGCAGCCCCTGGCTGCCTCCTGCCCCCCAGCCAAGCCTGGATTTTGGGACAAGGGACATCAGCAAACACATCCACAGAAATGCAGGCCTTTATTCTAAACATTCCCAGCTGTCCTCCACTCCTCACAGAGCTCACATCCTCAGCCCAGCTCCCCTCTCCACTCTTTAGGGGAGTTTTTAAATGGAAGTCCCTGCTTGCTGAACTTTCAGCAGGTGTTGTGGTTGCAGCTGGAGCAAGGCTGGGACGTGTCTTCTGTTGGCTGAATGATTAATTGTATCCCGTGGAAAATGATTCCACAGGCACAACAATCAGCACTCAGCGTTTCCAAATGTTAGTTTCTTCTATAAATGGGTGTTAGCAAAAAGCAGATGGCAGAGATAATTCAGTGTCTGCTGCAAACCCTCAGCCGCTGTGTTTGCCTGTTGCTGCTGTCTCCAGTCAGGCTGTTTGCAGTTCTCAGCTCTGGGCCGTGACAGGCCGTGATTTATGGGGATTTTGTCTGCTGCTTTATTTATAAACCTCCTGTTCTGTGATTCACTTTGAGCTCGGGGAGGTGCCCGTGAGGCTGGGAGGAAGGAGTTAATTTTGGTGTTCCCCTCAGAGCAGCAGGGTCAGCTCATCTGCCCCAGACACTGGACAAGAGCAGACAGTGCAGGAGGGCCTTTGGGCTTTATGGCTTCTTAACCACTTCCTTGGCCACCTGAGCAAAGAAAGGTCCAACCAGCTGTTTATGGGAGCACCCAGTCACAGAAATCACCTTCGGTGCCCTGAGCCTTCTCCTGCTTCCTCCCCCTGTGCCCTGCAGTGCCCAAGAGGAAGATTGGAACTGCAGCTCTCCTTTTCCAACAACAAGAGAACCTCTCTGGGTTTTTTGGATGGCTCCTGGGTGAAGCAGCTTTGGTGTTTGACTGCCCAGACACCACCAACCTCCACCACCTGTCCCTGAGGCCTTTCCCGTGTGGGTCTCACATCTCCCCTCCCACTGCAGCTGCTGCATTTCCCCCGTATATCCTGAGCCAGGAGTTCTCTTTGTTTGCTGTTCTAGGGAGGGTTCCTTCATTAAATTATGACGTGCTTTTTCTGGTTGTTCTTCTCTGCAGACCCTTCTCCAGCAGAGCACCCACCACACCAATGTTTCTGTGACCTGGGCTCAGGGTGGTCCCTGCTCCTTGGCCCCTTTGGGACACAGATCACTGGAAAAGCCCCAGAACCTCAACACTGCAGCTCTCAGGATGTCATGGAGGTTCTGAGAAGTGTCAACTCCTTATCAGCTGGTGAGACAAGAAATCAGCTGGCTGGAGGCTCCTAGAGGAGCAGGAGGAACCATTCTGCCAACTAAACAAAGCCAGTTTTCCTCCCTGCACAGCTCTGGGAGAAAATTCTGCGTTCAGCTGCTCGCTGTGATTCCTGTGACAGCCCATTACAGATCATCGCTGCCATCTGCTCGCTCTGCTGCTTCTCCTGCAGCCAGGACTGTCCCTGCAGCTCCCGGGACCCTCGGGCACAAGCTGGGGGATTCACCCTCTGGGGCTGCAGAACCACCCCCAGAACCCTCCCTGCTGGCATTTGCCAGGATGGAGACCATTCTCTAGTTAACACTCTGCAGTATTTCTCCTGAATGCTGCTTTGTTCCATGGAGACCTGCTGATTTAATCTCTGTCAGTGCCAACCCCTCCGGGTGCCTGGTGCTCACCAGCTGCTGCTGCTGGGGTTTAGTGGGCATTTAACGGGGCCTGGGACACGTGTGGGGGTCCTTGCAGGTGACATTCCAGGGGCTGGTGACATTCCCGGGGCCTGGGATTTGCATGGGGTCCTTGCAGGTGACATTCCCAGGGACTGGTGACATTCCCAGGGCTGGGACTCCTGTGGGGATCCTTGCAGGTGACATTCCAGGGGCTGGTGACATTCCCGGGGCCTGGGATTTGCATGGGGTCCTTGCAGGTGACATTACCAGGGGCTGGTGACATTCCCAGGGCTGGGACTCGCATGGGGTCCTTGCAGGTGACATTACCAGGGGCTGGTGACATTCCCAGGGCTGGGACTCCTGTGGGGTCCTTGCAGGTGACATTCCAGGGCAAGGCTTGACCCGTTCACTGTGACTGTGCAGGTCCTGCTGCCTGTGCACAGGGCTGACACCCCCTCCCACAGCCTCTCCTGCTTCTCCTCAGGGCTTCCCTCACTAGAGGGGAAACTCAAGAAGTCACAGGGGGTCAAGCCAGCAACTCTGAGAAATGAGTTTTCTTCTTCAAGAAAAACCATCTTCCCAAAAAGCAAAGCAGAGCACATCAGGGGCGTGTCAAGCAGATGTGATGACAGACATCACTGGTCTGATCACTCCATTTCTTACCCCCAACTCCAGGAAACTCAGGACTTGTGAAAACATTTGGAAACATGAAAAAAGAACCTCAACAAACATCAGAGTTTCCATTCAAACCTATTTGTTGTGGTTCTCCAGCTGCAACTTTTCATGGTACAAAAGCATATCCTTCATGAAATTCAGATCTGAGTGCTGCAAGTCAAAGCCCAAAGCCTTGAAGTTCACGTGTATCACAAGGACAGAGAAAGGTCTCTCATCCTCAGAGTCAATGAGTGCAGAACTCTCTCTGAGGCCAAATTGCCTGTGTAGGACGTCCCTCACTACTGTAACACCAAGAGAAGGCTATTTTTGTACAGCTTTAGGTCTTGGAGACAATCCAGAGGCAGCTCTCACAATCCTTGCTGACTCCAGGCTGACTCACACCCTTAACTCACACACACCATTGTCTTTATTCAGATTTCCCACTTACACTGCAGGCATCTGACATTGCTTAATTACAGCTTTTTTTTTTTCAGCCCATATTCCTTTTGTTCCTCCCCTTTATATTTAGCAGGTTTATAAAGGGGTAGAGCAGGCATTAATGAAGACGTTTGGGTTTCAAAAGTCTTTGGTGGCACTGGAGAGGGATGGAAAAATTCTACCCACAGAGTGAGCAGAGATTTTACCAAGCCCTGCCTGGTGCTGCCACGTCAGAGCCTGGCACGGAGCCACCAGGGCCAGCAGCCAGCACAGCCCTGGGGACAGCCACTACCTGCAGGAAAAGGCCATTACAGCTCCTTAAAGATGAAATGGCATAAAATTAATTTTTACATCGGAATTTGCCTCCAGCCAGGATCTCCTTGAGGGGTTTGCCAAGGCTCTGACAGGGCAGCTGCCTGGGGAGGCCAGGCAGGCTGAGCCCAGAGTGAGCCCAGGTGAGCCCAAGTGAGCCCAGAGTGAGCCCAGGCTGAGCCCAGAGTGAGCCCAACGTGAGCCCAGGTGAGCCCAGGGTGAACCCAGGGTGAGCCCAGACTGAGCCCAGAGTGAGCCCAGGGTGAGCCCAGGGTGAGCCCAGGGTGAGCCCAAGGTGAGCCCAGAGTGAGCCCAGAGTGAGCCCAGGCTGAGCCCAGAGTGAGCCCAGGTGAGCCCAGAGTGAGCCCATAGTGAGCCCAGGGTGAGCCCAGGGTGAGCCCAGAGTGAGCCCAGAGTGAGCCCAGGGTGAGCCCAGAGTGAGCCCAGGGTGAGCCCAGGCTGAGCCCAGGTGAGCCCAGAGTGAGCCCAGAGTGAGCCCAGGCTGAGCCCAGAGTGAGCCCAGGTGAGCCCAGAGTGAGCCCAGGTGAGCCCAAGTGAGCCCAGAGTGAGCCCAGAGTGAGCCCAGGTGAGCCCAAGTGAGCCCAGAGTGAGCCCAAGTGAGCCCAGGCTGAGCCCAGAGTGAGCCCAAGTGAGCCCAGGGTGAGCCCAGGGTGAGCCCAGGGTGAGCCCAGGGTGAGCCCAAGGTGAGCCCAAGTGAGCCCAGAGTGAGCCCAGGCTGAGCCCAGCCCTGGGGACAGGAGGGTGGGAACAGGAATCAGGAACGGCTGGGGCTGGCAGGGAATCCCCTTCTTTCCCCTGCCAGTTGCCCGATGCTGAGGCACCAAACCACGATGTGAAAAACATTTATAACAACGACATCCTTGGCTTGTCTTGCCTTGCAGCCCCAGGAGAGGGACTGGGGACTGTCCTGTCCCCTCAGCCAGCCCCAGCAGTGGGACTGGGGACTGTCCTGTCCCCTCAGGCAGCCCCAGGAGTGGGACCGGGGACTGTCCTGTCCCCTCAGCCAGCCCAGCCCCTGTCCCCTGCCAGCCCTGGGCAGATGCAGATGATGGAAAGCCTCATCCGGCCAGATTTGATGCAAGATGTTTTATTTATACACTCTTCCTCCCTGATTATACCCTGCTTGAAATAGAGCAACACTTTTTATTTCCACCAGCGCTCCACCAGTCCTGTGCACTGGTTAATTCACCAGCAGATGGTGAAAAAAAAAAAAAAAACTTAAAGGGATAAAAATCTCTGTTGGCTGAGCTGAGCAGCTGGGCCGGGCTGGTGTCACAGCCAGGTAAGGTGACACCTGGCAGCTGTACAAGTGTCCCCAGGGCAAGAACAGAGTGAACAGTCCCTGCTGCAGAAGAAAAGGATCAGAGGACAGAAACCCCTCGGTGACAGCCCAGCTGAGCCCCTGAGCTGACCAGGGGTACGGCCCTCAGAATTTCCATCCTCTGAGTAAAGAAATTAAGTTAGTGTGGGTGGGTTTTTAATAGATTTTATTTTTTCTTTATTTAATTTATTTATTTTTTGGGGGAGGTTTTTTGGGGTTGTTTTTTTGTTTGTTTGTTTGTTTGTTTTTTAATATAAAGAGATTTGTAGTGAGAAAAAGGATTAATTTAAAATTTTATTTGCAGGGTTTTTTTTTTCCCTTTTCCTTTGCTTCTCTTAGTGTGTGTTAATAAAATCTGATTATCTTAAATTAGAGCCTGTTTTACCTTTTTTCTCCCCAAATCCTATCTCCCAATTAGTAAAGAACACATCCCAGGCTGGAAGCCCTGCCTGGACAGCTCTGTGAGCACAGGAGGGCACAGCTCTGGGTGCTCCTGGTGCTGGGGGCCCTGAATTCCTCGGGTTATTTCACCAGACAAAGTTCTCCCAAATTTATTGTGCCGCCTTCCCCGAGGCCGCGGGGGGAAAGTGCAGAAAACGCGAGAGCTGGAGGCAGAAGGTGCTGAATGGAAGGGGGGACAGAAATGGAAATGGATTTAGCGGTGTGAAGGCTGCCCCAGCCCCTGGGAATGGGGACACGGCCCAGCAGAACCGCGGAGGAGAATTGGCCAAAGCCGCCGTGTTTAACAGATTACAGCAGATTATCCCGGGTTATGACTGAGTCCTTTGGAGCTGCATTTCACACGCCTGGTTTACAGCCCAACCACACAAACTGGCAGAGAGCTGACGTGGGCAGGATGAACCAGTGTGAGGGGCTGCAAAGAGCTGTTAGTGGGCTGTTATTCCCGGGAACTCAGGTGTACAATAGTGCAAACTTGTACTGACATTTTCCTGATTTCTTCCTACACACTGGTTTCATACAAGGCTGAGAACTGGGGAGAGAGCAGAGCTGCAGCTGCAGAGCTGCCTGCGAGCTCTGCAGAGCAACAGAAAGCTTCAGAGAATCAAATTTTGATGAAAACCAGGAACAAAATTGTATTAAAAGGAAAATGTTCTTTCTGTTTCAAAGAACTTATGCATTTTCCAGAACGTACCATTGGCATTTCTGAACCCAAATACCTGCAGATTAAGAAAGAAACATATTGAGAAGTCTCCAGAAACACAGAGAGATAACAAAGACGGCTTTTACCCTTCCTTCCCTTGTCTGTTTTATTTCACAGCGAGAGAGGAATAGAAAACTCTATGGAAGGCAATTGGAAAAGTCAAAAGTAAGCAAAGAATTCAAATGGTGTGACCAACATGGCTTTCAGAATAATAAATGGCTCATTTCACTTATCAGCTGCACTTTTTTTTTATTATTATTATTATTATTATTATTATTATTATTATTATTATTATTTAAGGCTGGCTTCAGAATCTTTATTCGGTTATTTGGATTTATTGATGTCCCCTGTGCCAGATCAATACTTTCCTAGAGAACATGGAGTAAAAATCCATCCTGCTCTGCTGGGCAGTGAAACCATGGGAGCTTGGAGCCCGTGTGCCCGAGTGAGCCTGTGGTGTTAAAGCTGCCAGGGGTGGATACTGAGCGATAAAATAAAAATATCCCATTTCCTGCCCTGAGCTGCATTTGGCTCCTCCTGGCCACTGACCTGGGGTGTGGTTTGCAGGTGCAGAGACCACCAGGTGAGGCCCCGGTGTGAGGGGACAGGAGGGACCTGTCCTGTCCCAGAGATCCCAGGGAACAGCCAGGACATGGGGGGCCTCAGAGGATGGAATATTCCACAGGTTCCCTGCACCGCAGGCTGCGAGGAGGGATCTCAGAGAGGATTCCTGCCCTGTCCCATAGAGGATTCCTGCCCTGTCCCAGAGGATTCCTGCCCTGTCCCAGAGAGGATTCCTGCCCTGTCCCAGAGGATTCCTGTCCTGTCCCAGAGGATTCCTGCCCTGTCCCACAGAGGGATTCCTGCCCTGTCCCATAGGGATTCCTGCCCTATCCCAGAGGATTCCTGCCCTGTCCCACAGAGGATTCCTGCCCTGTCCCAGAGGATTCCTGCCCTGTCCAAGCCACATTCCCTCAGTGAACAGAGAGCACAGACCTCACCTCAGTACCCCTTTGCTTCTCCTTTCAGGCTCTCTCTGTTGTTGGGGTTTTTTGGTTTGGTTGGTTGGGGGTTTTTGCCTTTTCCTTTTTTTTTTTTTTTTTAAGGAAGAAAAGAGAATCTGAAGAGTTATAAAATGTTTAGAGCACACAGAGACTCCTGTGAGACAGAGAGAGTCCAAGAAATGAAACAGGAATGAGATAAAACTTCGGCTTATCCTTACTTTTCCTACTTTATAACAGAATTATAGATTAACTTTTTTTTTTTCTGTTTGAACTTTCTTCTTGAATCCAACTGTCTTTTTGTTTCTCTGGATTCCCTCAGGGCTGGCCTCTCCATTTCCATCCTTATTCCAGCCTGGGCCAGGCAGCCAGCCTGGAATCTGCTCTGCTCCAGAGAACACAACCAGAAGCCTTTGATTTTGCTCTTGTCTGGATGTTCCTGCTCAGCCCATGAGCAGATCCCGACTCCCTTTGAAGAGGCAGAACCAGCCTGGAGCGCTGGGGAGCTCCAATAAATAGAGTTCATCAAAGCACAAATAGGGAAATGGATAATTCAAACATATTAAACGTGCCCCTGTGAGAGGCTGCTCCTGGCTCAGGAGAGCAGGACCCTTCATGCTCCAACTTCCCCTGTTTTATCAAGGAGAAAAACCCAGGACTGCTCATGAGAGAAAAACCATTTATAAGGATTTTGGTTTTTCTTGCATCTCCAAATAATTTTTAACATGGTTGAGTGGATATCAGGCATTTTTAAGTAATTTCTTATCTAGCCAGAGAATGAGAAAAGGAAATGTTGTTGGAACAAAGTGTTTCCTTCAGAGCAAGGGTTTTTCTCTCCCAGCTGCTCTCCCTTCAAACACACAGAGAGATTGAAGTTTTTTGTTTTGCATTGCCAAAGGTACTGTACAAGTATACGTATTTATGATGCTTTCTGAGATCAGATTTATTACAAGAGTTTAAACCAATTTACATTAAAATGAAAGCTGACCTTATGCACCCCATGTTATGGTCATTACAACAACAGCCTAATCTGGATTGTTTCTTCCTTGGTGTTCAGTACAAACACTTTGAATGAGTTTGGATTTGAGTGGATTTGTGTCTTCCTCTCCTTGGCTTTACTGTGTCAGGTTGTTTTTTTTTTTTTTTCTTATGTTTCCTCCCATTTCATTTAGCTGTAGGGATGTTAACCCCATCCTACAGTGCCCATCCTACAAACCCAAAGAAGCCCCTGGCAGGATACAAATCCCACCACCCTCCTCCTTCTCCGTCCCGCGAGCTCAGGGAGCAGCTTTTGGAAGGAGCGTGTCAATAATTGATCCTAAAAGGATTTCTGCCTGTCTCAGCCGTGCTTTCCCTGCCACATTTACTCCAACATATGTCTGCAATCCACCGGGGCAACACAAGCGGATCAGCGTCCACATGACTGCACTTGGGAGCTAAAAATACCCTGCTGGAGTGAATACATTCAGTTCTTTATGCAAAACGCCTTGTTAAGTCTCTGTTTGCACTGCTGAGAAAATGTGTGTTGAAATATCCACGGCCCTGATGTCTCATGTTCACAGAAAAGGGCTTTGGCAGCCAAGAATCCCACCCACCACCAAGGCTCAAATAGCAGGCGCATTAATCTCTTTAATTTCTGTTTAATTTCTCCATCCTCGACTGTTTTGAAGGTCAGGTATTTGCCTGCTACACCTAAACAGCTTCCAAAGCAAAGAACAGTTAAAATGGGACAGTTAGGGCTTGGAGAGAAGTGTCTCTGAGTAGTCACTCCAATCCAAGAGGAAATTTCAGTTAGATCATGCTTGGTTCTCCTTGCTGTTTGCTCCCTGCTGATCTCGGAGCACTCCAGGGCTGAGGACGAGGAATAACCTGTCAGGGCTGCACTGTGAGCTGAGGGAGCCTGTGAGGAGGAGCCAAACCTCCACCTCCACCTGGAACCCAGCGACAGGAATTACAGCCAGTGCTCTTGTCTCACTGGCAGTAATTAATTAATCAGTAAGTAATTATCAGCTACCAAATGAGGAGGAGAAATACTGAACTCTAGAATCACAGAGTGGGAAGGGAGCCACAAGGACCCGTGAGTGGAGCCCCTGGTCCTGCACAGGACACCCCAACAATGGGGTCTGCAGCAGCAGCAGCAGCTTTTGGTGCTGCCAGGAGGGACCTGGAGCAGCTCAGGAGCCAAGGGGATCTGCCAGCAGGGCAGCAGAGACTGCAGCCAGGCCCTGGGCCGGGGCAGAACCAGCAGAACTTCCCTCCACCAGCTTTTCCAGGGAGGGCAAACACAACCCTGGCCTCTCCATTCCAGAGCAAATCCCAGCCCTGAGCTGCTGCAGCCACAGGGTCATCCTTTCACCCCAGCAGCTTTGGGCCATCCACACCATCACCGTTTGCTGCTTTGTCTAGATTGATTGCATCCTGTGTTTCGTATTTTTGCATCCTGTATTTTGTATTTTTCCAAACGATCCAGTGGTTAAAACAAAGCTCCGTGAGGCTGAACACTTTCCAAGGTTCAGGTTTTTGATGCAAGTCCTTGTGCATTTTCTCGATTTTCTCAGGATTTGGTTTTTCCTGCAGTTTTACCTTTAGTGGACAAGTGTTTATGGACACACTCCCGTAGTCCCAGAATCACCCAGACTGGAAAAGCTCTCCAGGCCCACCCAGTCCAGCCATTTCCCCAGCACTGCCAGGGGGAAACACGTTCCCAAGTGCCACCTCCAGGGCTGGTGACTCCACCACTGCCCTGGGCAGCTCTGCCAGGGCTGGACAAAACTTTGGTGAAGAAATTTTCCCTAATGTTCAATCTGAGTCTTGTTCCCTGGGAGAAAAGGTCGGCCCCCACCTCTGTACAGCTCCTTTGTAGAGAGCAGTGTGGTCCCTAATGTGCTTAAATAAATATACATTTATTTATTCACTGCTCATAGCCTTTCCCATTAGCAGCCTCCAAACATTTCTGTAAAGCACAGTAAAACTATTTATGGGAGGGAAGAGAGACAGCAGAGTTGCTTTGAGGACAGACTAATTTTCCTCCATTCTGAGCTGTCTCTAGCTGGAATTTGTGCATCTGCATAAAACAGCTCCACACCATGAAAATCAAAAAGACTGAGCCCTCTGAATAACAAACATTAGTAAAAATGCATTAAAAAAAATCCACGTTACTTTTTTTGCTGCGGAACAAGATCCAGCTTTGGGGGTTTATGAGCTTTTCATGAAAGATGCAAAGGGCTGCAAAGAGCTCCTGTCTGGGCAGAGGAAACACAGCTCGGTGCTTTTGGTGCTTTTACTTTGGCAGGAATTCTTCCTGAATGGGTCTTTGTGCCATTGATCCCTCCCGGGAGCAGCAGAGGGTCCTGCAAACACACGAGCTCTGTTTTCACACAGCACCGGGGGGAGCCCAGGGCCGGCAGTGCTGGGCAGGGGATTTGTCACCTCTGGGATGTGCCAAGAGCAGCCAAGGAGCAGCTCTGTGACACAGAGAAGGTGCATGGGCAGAGCACAGGAATGGGCTGAGCTGGCCCAGGAGCCTCCTGCCTTGGAAAATCCTCATATTCTGAAAATAACCCTTATTTTGAGCAGCACTCAAGGAGCAGCCTTGGTTCTTCCATAACAAAATTCCTCCCCGGGAGCTGGTGAGTGTTGGCACCTTCTCCACTGAGGTGGCTCTGCTGTGGGAGCTCCTTCCCACCAGGAGAACCCAACTGCCTGCCCTGGGGATGTTTTCCTGGGAGGGGAGCAGGGGACAGCACCAGCCCTGTGACACGGCCACTGGCCCCAGTGCCCAGAGCCCCATCAACAGTGTCACCCACAGTGTCGCCAGGTGACACTGGCACCTCCCCTTAACATTTCCTGAGGTTTTAGTCACACAATCTTCTCTCTGGGGCTGTCAGCAAATGTGACACGTGGATACAGAGCAGCAAAGACTGCTCCTGACAGCTCATGTAGAAGAAATATGAGGGAAAAATGGATTGAAATAAAATGAGGAATGAGGTGGCAGAAGGGGCTTTATTTGATGTAAAGGATTTTAAAGTGGGATGTCTGATAGGCCTCGTTAATCATCATCTGCAAGCAGGGAAAAGCTTTCCTTTAGGATCATGGAATTGCCAAGGGTGGAAATGACCTTTAAGATCATCAAGTCCAACTGTCAGCACAGCACCAGCACCCTGCTCACCACTGAGAGCTGTCCTCAAGTGCCACATCCACACGTTTTTGGACACTTGCAGGGGTGGGGACTCCACCACTGCCCTGGGCACTGAGTTCATGCCTGAGAACCCCCCTGGGCTCTGCTGAGAGCTGAGGGCACAGAGCAGGGGACAGCCCAGCCTGGGCCAGCTCCCCTCTCCTGGCAGCCCAGCCTCCCTCACCCCTCCTGCCTGCCCCAAAAACCTGATCTCTGAGAAAATTCACTGCAGGAAAACCTCCAGAGAGCCTTTGTGAACCCCAGACACACAACGCTCCCTCCTTACACTAATTAGCCCAAACGTTTTGGAAGGCTCACACTGAAAAAAACCCAAAAAAAATCCTTTATCAATTGTTTTGAAGTGGGCAAAGGCTGGTAAATGTCCCTAATTGCCTGGGGAGGGGGCTTATCCTGCGAGCTGGTTTGGGGCATCTTTGGGCTGTTATTTTATATCTGAGCACTTTGACATTGTGCTGAGGGTAATTCTGGCTCCAGGGAAGGTGCCTCTGGAAAGGCTCTGGGGGTGCACAGCCCTATGTATCTCCAAGGAAATGGTGCACTGTCCTCAGACCCGGGCCCTCCCTCCCTGCCCAGCACACAGGGAACACCACAGGGGATTTCAGGGATTCTCCAGGCCCTGAAATCCAACCCCAGGACAGGGAGATCTGCCCTGGTCCTCCCCAGCCCTCTGCAATATCAACATCATTTTTAATCTCCCCTATTCACCAGGGGCAGGGAGGGCAGTCTGCTGCCCGTGGCACTGGCTCAAGTGCCCAGAGGTGCTTTTCTAATTCTTCTAATGGATATTTCCATAATAAGCTCTGCAGTGGAGAGAGAATTCACATTAAGCAGCTTTTCTTGTCCAATATTCCTTCTCATTTTTCTTCCTTGTCTCTTACTAACATCTGTTGAACAAAACTGCTAACAACAGGGGATCCAGTGCAGTCATTCCAGGGCTGCACCATCAATCCAGATGCCTGGGAGGTTAAAACCCAAAATCCCCTCGTGCCCCAAAGGCTGTAATGATTGCCCAAGGGCAGAACCTCCCACCCGTGGCTGCTGATCCAGTGCTGCCAACCCAGACTGCACTTGTGCCTTTCCCACCCCAAGTTAAGATGGATTTGTGTAGAACATGCAAACACTTTGGACATGTGAAGAATAAATTAAAATAGGGCAAGTGGTCCACCACAGATGTGTTAGAAATGGAGAAAACAAGGTCCTGTAATGACTGAGATAAATAAAAGCAAGCCCCCAAGCTCCTGATAGATTTTCTACTTCTCCAAAGCCTTATGAGTCTCTCGTTTCTGCAAAATTAAGCCAGAAATCTAAAAATCATTACATATATTCTGGTTTTTCTCTCTGCAATTGCCATTTCTGGTCTAATTAGCAATCCCTCAGAAGCAGTTTTATTCCCCTGGCATTTCAGTCCCTGCAGGAGCAGTGTCTGCTGTCCAGCAGACTATGGAGCTGCACGGGATGGAAATCCCCCAGGCCTGGCAGGAGCAGGACACTGCTGACCCCACAGAGGGGCAGGACACTGATGACCCCACAGAGGGGCAGGACACTGCTGACCCCACAGAGGAGAGGACACTGCTGCCCCCACAGAGGGGCAGGACACTGATGACCCCACAGAGGGGCAGGACACTGCTGACCCCACAGAGGAGAGGACACTGCTGCCCCCACAGAGGGGCAGGACACTGATGACCCCACAGAGGGGCAGGGCATTGCTGACCCCACAGAGGCTCCACTCCCCCAAAATCCTGGCAGGGACACGAGGCTGGGGTCCCACAGAGCCATGGGACAGATCAGAGAGGTTATTGATGAGTTATCTGTGGGGTTATTGGTGAACCATCCATGCAATTATTGATGAGCCATCCATGGGGTTATTGGTGAGTTATCAGCGACTTATTGGTGAGTTACCAATGGGTTATTGGTGAGTTATCTGTGAGTTATTGGTGAGTTATCAGTGAGGTTATTGATGAGCCATCCATAAGGTTGTAGGTGAGTTATCTGTTGAGGTTATTGGTGAGTTACCAGTTTGTTATCATATAGATGATCCATCCGTGGGCTTATTGATGAGTTATCAGTGAGGTTATTGATGAGTTATCAGTGAGGTTATTGGTGAGTTATCAGTGAGGTTATTGGCGAATTATTAATAAGTTATCAGTGAGGATATTGGTGACCAATCCATGGGGTTGTTGGTGAGCACTGTGGAGGAATCCCCGGAGCTGTTCAGAAGCAGCAGCAGCACAGGAGCTCAGCCCACCCAGTGTGGCAGCAGCCAGGAGAGCCAGGCAGGCTCTGGCACACCCAGGAAACCTCCAGGAACACCCTCATCTGCTTTCAGTCAATATTTAGACTCTCACTAGGCATCAGCTCCTTATTCTGTTAACACTCAGAGCTGGAAGACAGGTTTGGAATTGAAACAGCCACGTTTCCTGGCATCTTCTCTTCCAAATAACTGGCAAACTTATTTTTGACACATATTTGCATTTCTACAAAGCTCTGTGTTTGGATGGATTTTCCCCATTTTTGTGCAGTTTCCCTGTCTGGAGACAGGCACAAGGCACAGTTTTGTGGCCAGAGCAGAGCTGCAGCAGGGGGGATTGGAGTGAGGGTTTGACATCATTCAGCAGGGGAGATTTGAAGGGAGAGGTTTAACATCATTCACTCTTTTCCATCGTCCCCTGCTCTGTTTCACCTGCTGATCTGGTCAGGGCTGTGCAGGGTTGTCCCTGTTTTCATTTCTCACCACAGTCTCCATCACGGGTCCCTTCCCAAAGCCTCTCCCTGGCTCCTGGCTGTTAATGATCACTCCACCAGCCTCATCCTGGAAACCCATCCAAGCTGGCAAATATTTGGGTTTATAATGACTTTGGTGAATTCCAGGTCTCCCACGTCATGCCCCAGTGAGGGAGTGAGGCTGACACGGCTGTGGGGTCATTTCCCACTCAGGATTTGCTGCTGCCTGCCCTGACTGAGGGATGCGGCTGCTGAGGCCTCGCACTCAGAAAGTTCCTGATGCTCCTTAAATCCCATCACAGCACAGTTAAACGTTTTCCTGAGTTTTAGACCAGTCTCTGACGCAAAGCAGGCTGTGCAGAGGAAAAAAAAAAAAAAGGCCTTTTTGACATGTTTTGACCAATTTTACTGTTGCCACAAAGTGCTTTTTTCTTCTGACATGCAGAGGAGGAATTGTTCCATCCAACTCCAAAGGGATGTCATTAATTCAGGCGTCTGTGTTATAAATGTGTGTTTGGCTGATATGTTCTGGGTGTCTTTCAAAGCCAAGACTCTCCCATCTCATAGTTCTGCAGCACAACAACTATCACAGTCTGGAGCAATGCACCATTGAGGCAAATAATTATCCAAAAAAGCAATTAAATTAATTGACCAGGGAAGTGATTATGTGAGACTGTGGGGATAATTAAAATTAACACATGTTTTGATGCACTTATAGCATAAATGCTCGGGGGCACAATGGTGAGTGGCCTTTTCACACCGTTCCTCAGCCAGGGCATCCCCCACCCTGTCCTTCAGTGCAAACTGCAGCCAGAAAACCCCACAATGGGCTGCGTGGGAAGGGACCTTGTAGTAATTTTTTCCGTGGATGGCAGGGACAAGGAACTTTGCAGACCTGAGGTGCTCTAGAAACACGTGGGTTTATTATTACAAGGGTGGTGGGTAAAGAGGGCTTTGCCTTCAGCCACCAGCCTGGGCTGGAGCAAAGCCCTAAAGAGAGAATGGGGAGAGAGAGAGATAGAAGAGAGCTCAGGGGGAAAAACGGGGCAGGAGCTGGGGAAAAACGTGGGGAGAAAACAGGAGCAAGCGAGGTGAGAGAGAGGAGAGGGGATGGGCCAAAAGAGGTGAGGGAAGAGGGGTGAGAGGGCCAGAGGAGAGGGGTGAGGGCAAAAGGTAGGAGAGCCAGGACAAGAGGGGAGAAAAGGGGAGAAGAGGGTGATCCTCTTGTTCCAATCCATTCTATCTCTTTTTCTGTTGAATATTCTAATTTACAGTGACCAACTGGCGTGAGATACAAAACCTACAGACTTTGCATGCAGCCTATAAGAACGACTACATCACCATGTCATTTTACTTTCTAAGCTCTATAGACTTCTTTCTCATGCCCTTGTTCCCGGATGTCTTTGCCAAGGTGGAAAGGCAACATTCTTGTCTTTTTGTTTTCCTGTCTTCAGCTCATCCCCGTCTTCCTGCCTGCCATGCACACATCTCGAAACTGGCTTTCATTCCTATTTCACTCACAGGTTTTATATCTGCAGTATTTCTTACCATGCAGTCATATTCATAAGTCCTTCCTGTCCCATCTTTCCCAACAGGACCTTAAATTTCATCCCGTGCCCTGGGCAGGGATCCCATCCCAGGCTGCTCCCAGCCCCCTCCAGCCTGGCCTTGGGCACTGCCAGGGCTGGAAATTTCTATCTGCACCTTTTTCCCAATGGCATTCCTGTGCCTGGGACTCTCAGCTCCCAGGGAACATAGCTGATATTTATTGTCATAAATACAGGAGGGAAGATTGGGGCAGAGCTGTTGTTCACCCCAGAGCTCACAGAGGCTGCCAGGACAAGGTTTGAAGGCAATGAAAGGGGGGCTCTGGAATTGTCTGGTTTTAGTTTGACTTTCAGAGCAGACAGAGGGCTGGAGGTGCTGCCAGAAGAGGCTGTGGAGCCAGAGGATGGAAACAGAACTAGGAGAATTCATGGACAGCAGGTTTGTAAACAGCTCCCGAAATCAGCAGGCAGGGCCTTAGCCCTGCTCTGGAGGTCAAAAATCAGATTTTGTACCTGGAATTGGTCTGGGGAGTCCCCTTGCTCTGCTGGGATGGGAAGAGCTGGGACAGCTCTGGGGCCCTGTGCCACAGGATCCCTGTGCCAGGAGATGTCCCTGTGCCACAGGATGTCCCTGTGCCCTGTGCCACAGGATCCCAGTGCCAGGGGATGTCTCTGTGCCCTGTGCCACAGGATCCCTGTGCCAGGGGATGTCACTGTGCCAGGGGATGTCCCCGTGCCCTGTGCCACAGGATCCCTGTGCCAGGAGATGTCCCTGTGTCCTGTGCCACGGGATCCCTGTGCCAGGGGATGTCCCTGTGCCAGGAGATGTCCCAGTGCCAGGGGATGTCCCAGTGCCCTGTGAGTGCCCTGCAGGGACACCAACAGGACACCTCAGGGTCCCAGCTCTGGGAGCACCACGGGGCTCCTGCTCAGGTGGCTGCAAAGGCTTTGGGATCTGCTGGAAGCAAGTTTGCTTGGATGGACATGAACTCCTCAGAACAAAGATCATCTGGGCAGGAGGAAGATGGATAGGCAGTCTTAATTAACTGGTTTTTTGTGTCATATTCTTAATAATTTGGTTGCTATTCCTGCAGTCTGTTACAAACTTCATTAAATTTACTTGCCTCAAGGGCATTTCTACCTCTTATAATCAGCCTCTCTCCTGTCAAAGATAAATTGCCTGATGGGATAAGTTGATCCTACACAAACGGAGCTTGCTTTGAACTTGTGGTGATAAGTAGCACCAGACAGGAGGTTTTTCTGTTGTTTATCTTTGCACTGATATGGCAGAAATAAAAATGGGTGTCACTCTGCTGGCTGAGCTGCATCCATCAGGCTGAGCAGAGATCAGAAAATAGCACTCAACTTAAAGAAACAAAAGGAGGTAAACTGGAGCACTTAAGAATAGACTTTCGGTTCTTTGATGTGTGCATTTAATATTGCTTTACTGAGGTGATCAGTCTCAAAATTTAATCTTTTCCAGCAGATCAAAACCAAGCTCCCCAGTTTAGTTCACAGGATGGTTTTGGGCTGGAAGGAACCTCAGAACTCATCTCTGTAGCTGATACTTTTGAGAAAGAGTTGACAGGATTCCTGTAGCCCTGATTCTGTGCCTGAGGTGTTTCGGTTTTCTGAAATTCTTTTCCCAGGGAATTTTCTGTAAACAGGAGAAATGTTTTTGTAACTGTACCTTTGTTATTCATTCCTTTCCCTAGGAGGGACTTCTCCTTGCTGTCCCTCTGCTCTGACCAATGGGAGTGAAGAGGTTTGTCTTTGTGTCACCAATCCAATTGGTCTGTGTGAAATAGTATAAAAGGGAGACACATCCCAAAAATAAAGGAGTCATTTTCAGCCTTCTGAAGTTCACAATTTGTGTTGTTGTGGTGTAAAACAGCCCCACAGGGGAGCCCAGGGAGGACCCCAGGAGAGTCCAGAGGAGCCCTGTGGACTCAATATTTTCTGAGCCTGAGAATTGCTGAGCTCTTCTCAAGAGAAACTTTTCAACAGTTTTCTTTTTCCCAAAACAACCTTTTGTAAACAATATTCCTTTCCCATAACAACAGGTGTTGTTTGCTATTTCTGTTCCTGAGCCAATGGGAGAGGTGTCAGCCCTATGGACCAATAACGTGCCTTTAGCACAGTGTGTTATAAAAGGGCTGAATGAATTGTAAATAAACCTTCTGATTTCTACTGCCTTCTGACTGGAGTTAAGCCTCTTTATTTCATGTCCTATTGCGACAGAGCCCAGGGGAGCCCAGGCTCCAGCTCCTCTTCCTCAGCCACAGCCGCTGCTGTGTAGAATAGGATAAAAGGGACATTTATAAAATAGTATAAAAGACACATCCCAAAAATAAGGAGTCATTTTCAGCCTTCTGAATCTCGGAGTCTGTGTCGTTGTGGTGCAAACCATTGTCAGACTCTCTGTGTCCTCCCCCTGCCCAGAGCAGCACCTGCTGCTCTCGTGGCTGGAGGGACCAGGATCAGTTCAGTGATTGCAGCAGCTCCAGCTTTAGTGCTGATGTGGGTGTAATCTCCTAATTAACACATCTTTTAAAAAGCACTTAATGCTTATGATAAAAAAGCATTGAAACTTAATGCACTAACTCAATAACAGCATAACCTACTTTCTTCCAAATAAGAAAGCAGGGAATTATTAGACATCAATGCATCATTCGCTAATGAGTTGTAATTCTGTGTTAATTTACCAACCAGCTGATTGGATATGGGAGATTTACAAAATATAGTGGAGATCGTGGTTCCAGAAAACCAGCTCAACATCAGGGAAAAAAAAGTCATTAAAATTTTCTGTATGGTGAACCTGAAATTATTAATTAATTAGTTGGCCTTTAAGTGAAAATCATTGAAAAATAGTCTGAACTGACAGATTATAACATTGGAATTAACACAGGCAAGAGCACAAACATTCCACTGCAGTGCTCAGGAGAACAAGGATCCCACACATTAAAGCATTGCCAGGTTCAGGTGTGGGAATATCCATGTAAATTCTGTGTGCTGGCCCTATATGTGTCCAAGGGCCAGCTGTTACTCAAAAACCCCATCAACCCCAACTCTATTTGGAAAAAAAAAAAAAAAATCTTCAATAATTTCCAATGAAATTTCAAACCTACCCACTTGGGATATTTGAGGGACTGCAGACACAACACGCAAAAAGATCTGTACACTCAGTGAAACAGTGCTTCTCAGACTATACACACATTTTCCTGCTTGCTTTTTGCTCCTTTAATACAATTTCTTGTCACCTCAGCCCCACCCTGAAGCCCAGGCTGGCATTTCCACTGGGAGAGAATTCACTGGGAGAGAACTCCCTTGTGCTGCCCAGGAGGTTCAGGTGTTCCCTCCACTATTTCAAACACCTACTGCTTTGTTTTTTCAGTTTCTATTTCTGGGTTCCCTTAAGCAAATTGGGTTTCTGTCTCTGGGAAAAGACTGTGATCACACTAAAGTCCTGCACATCATCCCAAGTCTGTCATAACTCAGACACACACACGGCAAGGAGAAGTGTCACGATGTTCATTTTAGGAATGAGATCAGTAATTTTTCTGTTACACATTCCCTGCTTGTTTTGCCAGTTGCGACACAAACTCAGATATATTGACAACAGAGAAATGCAGTCTATGGAGACTCAGATTCACCTCCCACTTTTGAAGGAAACTGATGTTAGAATTTTTCAGGATCTGCCTAATTATATTCTGTACAAAGCAAATGTGAGTGTTTCAATTGTCTCTTCAGTGTCAGATGTTTTTCTTTAAAATGGCTGAGGAATTCCACACCTTCCCTGCTTTAGAAACCACCTTGAAAATTGCATGTTTTCTATGAGCTGAGTTGTGACAAAATGTTAAATGCAAGTAAGAAAAAAAAAAAAAAACCACCACGAATGAATTGAACTAAATCTTAAAACAACTTGTTTGAGCAAGAAGACTCAGAAATTCTCCTGTGCATTTTCCCATGTAATGTGCTAATCCCAGCACTTCCTGACAACGGCAGCAAGAAGAAAAATTCCAATCCAGTGTCTTGTAAATGGGAATGCAGAGTGCTGAAAGGCCTCGGAGCAGAGAGAGCAGCAGAAAAGCAGAGAAGACATTTCTCACAGCGAGAAGTGTCCTCACTCTGCTGAAACTTGAAATAACCAAAAAGAAAGAACCTATATAAAAAGCTGGTGCATACCTAGAGCAGCTGCAACATCAGGAGGAAAAGGAGCACAAGAGATGAGAGTTATTGTTGCCTTGGATTGTGAAGTATTTCTGTCCTCACACCCAGAGCTCAGCACCTACTTCCATACATTAAATCCTGAGTGAGAAATACCCAGCGGGAGTGCCCAGTGGAATCTGCTACACCCTTTGTCACTGCACCGGGGGAAAAAAATCCCACAAGACCCCAAATTCTCAAATTTCTCAGCAGCCAAGGGAGATGTGATCTCCCATCCTGAGCAGGACACAGCTCCGTGGTCAGTGCTTCTGTCTCAACGGGCCACAGTGCTCCTGATTCACTAAAAGCTGCTCCAGATCTGATAAATAACAGGAGCAAATGGACTTGAGATGCCTCTTGGTGTGCACTCAGGTGGGGCATAAAGACCAAAGCTCCCCCTGTGCCTCCTCCTGTTGCTTCCACTCCAAACAAGGCTGGCTGCACACTCCCTCTGTCATTCCCTGCCTTTCTCCACAGCAGAGAGGAGCAGACCTGAGCTGGCAGGGCCTGGGATATTTAGGACTGACCTCCACTGGAGTGCCCTGGGTGTGCAGCAATCGCTCCTTTGAGAGTGCAACAAATTCTTGTTTGGGGTTTCAGTGTGCAGCAAACACAGGTTTGGGTGTGCAGCAAACACAGGTTTGGGTGTGCAGCAATCACTTCTTTGGGTGTGCAGCAAACAGTGGTTTGGGGTTTGGCTGTGCAGAAAACTCCTGTTTGGGTGTGCAGCAAACACTCCTTTGGGTGTGCAGCAAACTCACGTTTTTCTGCCATCCCCTCCTGGAGGAACCGCCTGGTGCAGGAGCAGGAATCGCCCCCTGCAGAGCAAAGTCCTTTTAAACAAACCCCGGTGGCTCAGGCAGGGATCTGCCTTGTGGATTCCTCTCACTCCCTTGTGAATTTCCTTTCCAGTTCTCGCTCTAACAGACCAGCAAGAGCAGGAGTTGGTGCTTCTCCATAAAATTAGAGCTCCTCACCACGCCCCGTGTGCTTCTGTCAGGAGTTCCCTGCATGGGGAACGCACCCAGAGTGTCACACATTCATCAGGGATTTTTAGCTTTTGCACTGACCCTTCTGACCCAGTTTATCAGGATAATACCTCTAAAGCCAGAGCAGATGTTTCAGTGCAGCTCTGTAACCTTTCCAGAGGTTGGGTTAAGGGGATGGTGGCAGATGTTTTAGTGCAGGCACCTCACTCCAGTCACCCTCTCAGGAGGCAGCTCAGCAGAGCTGGGGCTCCCACGCCAACCCCAAACACCCCAAAAACGCCTCTGCTGCTGTTCTCATTCCCATCCTGCAACTTCTGCACACTCTGGCCCTGAGAAACTGCATTTCACTGCATGTGGGGCTTTATCTCCGTGCTGAACAAGGGTATAGACCCAAACCCATGCACGATGATCAATGTTTCCCCCAATTTTATGCAGAACCATCACAGCAGACAAGAAGGGCCACAAATAATTCTGGTGCTTCCGAAGAAAATCAATGTCCTTATCAACAGCAAATGGTAGCTGCAGTTATGAATATTTAACATTGAGTGTTGCCATGAGTTTAGAAATGCCTTCTATGCCCCCAACACAGCCCTGTAATAAATGCCATGGTCTTGTGGGATAGTTTTTAATAAAAAGAAATCAGAAGCATTAAGGGTAAGCCATTAAGTGCTGGAAGTCGTCCTGAATGCCAAATGCAATCTGTGCAACTCATCACTTCATCCCAGCCTTAAGTCTGGGCCCTCCCTCAGAGATTTCAAATTTATTCTTTTTGTATGATAAACCATGAAATGTTCTTTGTGTTGCTGAATAAACAGCAAGTTCAGGTCACTTTAGCATGATACCAGTACTCAACTGAACTGAATAATAAATCATAAATAATAATGAATTCTTACATGTGTAAATGCTGTTGTCATTGCTGCAGCCCATCCAGGGAAACCACAGTTTGCCCAGATCTGCCATTTTGGGCAGCTGGAGAGGATGGAGTCATCACTCAGGAGCACCAAACTCAACACATCTGGCCAAACATCTGGACTAAAGCTGTTACTCTTAGAGGATCCGAGCCAAGCCATCCCCATCCCTCTGCAGCCGTGGGGTGAGAGCACAGCCCCTGCCCAGCCCCTGCCCAGCCCCTGAGCCCCTGCCCAAAAATCTTTTCAAATCCTTTCAAAATATATAAAGTTATTAACAGAATTAATCTTTGAAAATGACAGTATTTTGTAGCTACATCCATTACATTTAAATAACAAGCCAAAAATGGATTTTTTTTTTCCTTAGAACATTATGTCCTGAGGTCTTCCTGAGAAGTTCCAGTGCCAAAGTGTTGGATTTGGGGGGACCTGGGGTGTTTCTGCTGCCACTTGTGCAACGATGCAGCAGCCCCTGCTGTAAGAGAGGGTTGTGTCTGTCCTGGGGCAAAAATATTTGAATTAATTATTTTTACATTTTTCACACAAGATCCCAGAGTTTTAAAGTTGGTTATGCAATTTCTGGATTAATCCTCAAGCTTCTAATGGAGATCACCCAGAGCCATTTGCTGGGTGGGAAGGGCTGGGAATTAGGGAAATTGAATAAATACTTGATGTTCAAGTTTCACTTAAGTAAATGACTTGTGTGCATAAATAACATGGGAGCTGTCAATAGAATCATCCTCAAATTCTGTCAAATAGAGGAGTAATTATGGCTTCTGCTTGCTACCAATAGAGTGAAATGTTAGCTGAGCTCACACAAAAACAAACACCTTCTGATTCCATTGAAGATTAATGCTAATGTGCCAAATTGCCAGCCTGAACTTAATTGCTCTTTTTTATCTCCCTGAGATGATAAGAAGCAGGCACAGAAATGGTTCTGGTGACCTTGGATTTACATAGGCCTTCAGCCACAGGAAATTTACAGCTTTTCTTTCTGACTCAATAACTTCCCTGGGAGTTGCAGGATCCCAGGTCCCCTCCAGGTTTCCATCCTGCTCTGCAGAGCCCAGCTGGAGGTTCTCGTTTAATGGGATCCATCTCAACCCCCACAGCCCAAGGGAACTGATTTTCCCTCTGTGTGACAACCTAAACCCAAATTTTGTACTTCTTTAAAGACACGGGGGCTCCTTTTCCTTCCCCATTTGTGCTTTGCCACAACGTATTTGCAGAACTGAAAAATATCACCCGGCGACTTCCCATCTCCATGGCAACCCCCAGCTCTGGCTCCGATTGATAAATACTTCACAAAGCCTGGTACTGTAGCTTGGTTGTTGCAGAAATTGTACATTATCACTCAGAAATAGGTCTGTAGTGTTCAGCACGTTCCAGGGTGGCACCACGGCCTGATTTCAGCCCTGGCACACCTGAGCATCCTTCCTTTATCCTGATTTTCCAGCCAGGCACTGCAGGCACGGTTCAGTCCATTTCTGTGCCCAAGCTGTGACTTTGCAGGTTTTGGTTGAGGGTCACAATCAATAAATAGCTCCACAGGAGGCCACGGGAGAGAACAGGATCCCTCCTGCAGCCCCCAGGCAGAGAAAGCTGCAGCTGCACATCTGTCCAACCCACATCTGTCCACATCTGCTCCTGCCATCCCAAACCCTCCTCCCTGCCCCAGAGAGGAGAGAGCTCAGGGATGTCCCTGCTCATCTCCTGGGGCTGAAACCTGGGCAGGACTGAGAGCAGCACAGGGGAGAGGGAGGTTTTGTGTTCTCCTGCTCAAGCCAGGGGGCAGAGCTGCACAAACGGACTGACAATCCCTGCCCAAAGCCCTTGGCCTTGCTCCTGCTCCTTGACTCTTGTTGAGTGGGATTTGTGTTCTCTGAGCTGCAGCCTCACAGGCTGGCCCTGCTGGAGGGGCCCTCCAGGCACCGGTGACAATTGGTGTCTCTGCTCCTTCTAATCTCCCTTCACAGCTTGCCAAGCTTGAGTCAGTAACCTCTAAAAATGCAAAGTTCCTGGTGGGGTGTCTGCACTGCACCCTGCGAGGGAAGGCTGGGACTGTGCTCTCATCCTCTCCTGCCTGGACTCTTGTGAGGCTTTCCCAGCACACAAAGCAGATCCTGGATTTAAAAATACCGAGTTCCTGGTGGGATGTGTGCACTGCACCCTGCCAGGGAACGCTGGGGCTGGTGATGGGCAGGGCTCAGGGGCTCAGGGGATGGGCAGGGCTCAGGGGCTCAGGGGATGGGCAGGGCTCAGGGGCTCAGGGGATGGGCAGGGCTCAGGGGCTCAGGGGCTCAGGGGATGGGCAGGGGCTCAGGGGCTCAGGGGATGGGCAGGGACTCAGAGGATGGGCAGGGGCTCAGGGGCTCAGGGGATGGGCAGGGCTCAGGGGCTCAGGGGATGGGCAGGGCTCAGGGTCTCAGGGGATGGGCAGGGGCTGTGCTCTCATCCCCTCGTGCCTGGACCCTTCTGGGACTTTCCCAGCACAAAGGGCAGATCCTGGCTGGGGGAAAGGGCCAAAGCCCAGCACGGAGAGCAGCCCTGGAGGGTGGCACGGCTTTGGGCCAAGCTCTGCTCGGGGCTGGGCCCTGCTGCAGCCCCCTGCCCAGCCCAGGCAGGACCCTCAGAGGGGATGGCACAGCCCAGGAGGACACCAGGGCAGCTCCTTGGGGTGTTTGTGGTTCCAGAAGATAAAATTGCCTTGGGCTACCCGGGAGGTCAGCAGTCAGTGCCTGTGACAGCAGAGCAGGCTCCCAAAAGAGTCAGTCAGACTCTCATCAGAGTCACTCCCTAAAGAGTCACATCTGGAATCTGGGGACAGCCCGAGTGGAGAGTGCGTGGCCAAATTCTCCCAGTAGCTAATGATCCTTGAAGTTCAAAATTTCTGCCTTGTTAATTGGATTTTTCTGGCTTCAACTTAAATCTATGAGGTCTTTTTGTGCCTTTCTCTGAAGAAAAAGCCTTTCAGGACTTGGAGCTCCTTCCCTGCGAAGGTACTTATCCATAGAAATTAAGTTACAAGCTTTTTTTTGATAAGATAAACAGACTGAGCTCCCTAAGTCTATCACTGTAAAATATTCTCTGCAGCCCTTAATCATTCTTTATTAATCTTTTCAGCTCAGTGACATGGCAGCAGAAAGGTAAAATAAATTAAAAAAATCCTGAAACAAGCAGTAAAAGAGAAAGGAGATAGAGATACACATGATCTCCCAGGATTTCGCAAAGTATGTTAAAATTGTGATACAGCTGTGCTAGAAATCTATTCCAGAGACTCTCCCGAGGTGCAGCATAGCTGCCCTGAGCCAGGGGAGCTGCTCCTGGCAGGCTGAGATAAATAAATGTACACCCTGGGAGGGCTGGGACAGGACTGGAGTGGGGCTGATAGCTGGGCTGTCCTTTCAGCCAAGGATGTTGACGTGGAATTCAATGTGGAATTCAGTGTGTTCTTACACAGCCTCGCAGATGCACATCTCACTCCAGAGGAGGAGCAGATCCCTATCACAGCTCCGGGGAAACTGCTCCAAAGATTCCTCCACAATGAACAGGAGCTGGCCTGGATTAGGTGGAGCAAACCCCTCAGCTGGGAGCTGTGCACGTCACAGTCACTGATTCACAGATTGATGTGCAGTGGATGTCAGCAAGGGCTCCCAGGGCAGGGCAGAGCAGCCCCCCAGTCCCACTGCGGGTTCCCTGGGCTCTGTGCTCAGGCACAGCTCCTGCCTCTGCTCCCAGCCCTGGTGCCACACCTGGGGGACACCACAGTCCCCAGAGTCCCTCAGGGGTGGGGACAGCAGCCCAGCTGGCCCTGGGGCATGAGCTGCTCCTGTCCCAGCCCAGGGAATGCCCCACTGGGGAAAACACGAAGAATTCACTTTGATACAAAAGGAAACCTCACTGGTTTTGAATCACAGCTCCTCCAGGGGTGAGGTTTGGGGTTGGCTCCATGGACAGAGGTGTCCCCTGGGCTGGGACAGGGCAGTGACCCCCTGGAGCCCCCAGTGTCACAGCACTGACAATTCCTGATCCTCTCTGCTCACTGGGCACAGGCAGTGTAGGAGAATATGGCCAGGGTAGTTCCTGTCTCCCAAAAATCCTTCCTCTGCTTCCTGATAGGCAGCACCAGTTAACGCTTGAAATTCTCATTTCATTTTTAAAACCTGGTTCACTTGCATGTGACAGTGACAATGACAAGGCCATTTGTCATGTCACTGACCCTTTCACTTGATTCATTTATAATTTAATTGTCAGCTCAATTTGATCAAATATGTCTGAATTGAAACCATTTGCATTAAAAATAACACATCTTTCTCCTTTTATTCCCTGCATTGTGGCAGGTATTGCTTGAAAATTCAATTGGTGCCAGCCAAAACCTGCTGTTTGATTAATAACAAAATAGCTAATGAGGGAAGAAACCACGGGCCTGGATGAAAATCCATGATGAAAAACAGAACTTGGAAAGGACCAATGAACTCAGACATTCTCATTTTCACTTTTGCTGGATTGAGAGCTGGACCTTCCTGAGGATGATGGCCAAGGCACAGCCACGGGATGGGATTCACATTCCCCAGTCCCCCAGTGATACACACATATAAATACAGATATATGAGTGAGGAACAGGACTTTTCCCTGATTAATACATTGTAATTAATTCTCAGAAGAATCCTTGCTTAGGAACTTTATTAAATCCCATTAAGACTAATGAATTGTTGTTGTTTCCTAATTATATAGTTGTTTCTAGTTTAATGAACTGTATATTAATTGACTTATAGAACAGAGATTTTACTTTCAGGATGGAAATACGTTAAATAAGAGATATATATTCTTGCTAATGGCATCAGTTGTCAGTAACAATGCATTTTAATGAATCTCTTGGAAAATCCCGTCCTTTTGAATACAGATTTTGCTTGTTTTGTTAACTAAAGAGGCAACAAAAGGCCCAAAATTAAATGTGTTCCTGTGTTTTATGTATAGCTGACATTTTTCCTCCTAATAATTCAATTTCTCATTGCAAAACAAGATCTCCAGGCCTCTGCAAGCAGCTGAATGCTCCTGACTGCAGTGGTATCACAAAGGAAAAGCAGAACAGAGCAGGGTGGGAGCCCCATGGGAGGTTTGATCTCAGGATAAATCAGGGATGCTTTTCCAGCTGAAATCCCCCTGGAAGGAGCTGCTTGAGCTGCCAGGTCTGCCCGCCCTCCCCCTGAGCCTTCCAACATCACCTGGCTGGGGGAAATCCTCCTCAGGCAGGACAGGCTGGGGTGAGCCCGTGGTGACACCAGCAGCTGCTTTCTCCTCTCCTCTCCTCTCCTCTCCTCTCCTCTCCTCTCCTCTCCTCTCCTCTCCTCTCCTCTCCTCTCCTCTCCTCTCCTCTCCTCTCCTCTCCTCTCCTCTCCTCTCCTCTCCTCTCCTCTCCTCTCCTCTCCTCTCCTCTCCTCTCCTCTCCTCTCCTCTCCTCTCCTCTCCTCTCCTCTCCTCTCCTCTCCTCTCCTCTCCTCTCCTCTCCTCTCCTCTCCTCTCCTCTCCTCTCCTCTCCTCTCCTCTCCTCTCCTCTCCTCTCCTCTCCTCTCCTCTCCTCTCCTCTCCTCTCCTCTCCTCTCCTCTCCTCTCCTCTCCTCTCCTCTCCTCTCCTCTCCTCTCCTCTCCTCTCCTCTCCTCTCCTCTCCTCTCCTCTCCTCTCCTCTCCTCTCCTCTCCTCTCCTCTCCTCTCCTCTCCTCTCCTCTCCTCTCCTCTCCTCTCCTCTCCTCTCCTCTCCTCTCCTCTCCTCTCCTCTCCTCTCCTCTCCTGCCCTTCCCTGCTGGAAAACTAAGGACTGCTACTGTTTAAAGAAGTCATCATCTTGAATGATAATACATATAATCTTCAACAGACTGCAGCCACACCACAGATTAATTTCAGTGCGGAGATTATGTTAATACAGAAGGAGTTGTGATATTGAGTCAGATCAAAGATGTTTCATTTTAGTCAGAGTCTTTGGCACCAGGCAGCAGTGCCTGTTTCAAAGTAAAGCCAAAGGCCTCTATCAAGCACTGAGCTGAGCAGTAATTACTAAAGGGAGAGGCACAAAGTTTAGACCAGAGCGTTGCTTGATCTGGATCTGACATCAGTTGTTTAAGTCGTGGGTGTTTGATGGGGAATGACAAACTTGCAGAGAAGTCCTGCACAGTCCCAGCCCTTGGTGCTCCCAGGGAAGGCTTTTTGCAGGGAAGGGAGTGATGCACTTCCCTGCCTTTGGAAAAACCTTCTTCCCTCCCCTGAGGCTGCAAATTAGACTTTAAAACCAGACATGCAGCACCTCAGAGTGACAGCTGAGTGCCTGAATCTGTCACAGCACAACCACGAGCACTGCCCAGGCGGAGGAGAATAATGCCATTAGTGCAGCAGGGATGCAGCTGCATTATCTGCACCCGGGGGAGGACTGAGCACAGCCGAGCACCCACAGATGGAAAACAGCCTAAGAAGGGTTTGACGGGCAGCTCTGTCCTCCTGCTGCCCTGAGGAGAGGTCTGGATCACACACGCTCAGGGGCAGAGGCCTCCTGCCCCCTGGGAGTGCTGGGTGGGACTCGATGGTCTGAAAGAGTTCCCCAACCTCAACAATTCTGTGATTTCCACCCCCAGCTGGAGTCAGCCACAGGATCACACCAGGCTCTCTGCCCATCTTACAGGCTCTCTGCACATCACCGCGAGGGGCTGGGGAGTCCTGGGCGAGCTTCAGGCTGTGCAGCAGTTCTGGCACCTGTCACCAGCTGCCACCTCCCTGTGCCACGGGAGGGGACCGTGACTGGCATCACTGGAGGGGGCACCACGAGGAGCAAATTGCTGAGAGCTGTGTCAGGGGCAGGGGGCTGGGCATGGGATGATTCATCATCCCCTTTCTGGAGAGCCTGTGGAGGATGGAGAGAGCGCAAACACAGTCCCAGCGGCAAGGAAACACGGTGCCTTTGCACATTAGCTTTGCAGGGCAGTCATAATCATCTCCATTTATTTCATTTAATCTTTTAAGTGCACGAATGTGAAATGGTTCTGTAAGTACTGAGAGGATAAATGAGGTTAAAACATTCATGGGCAGTGGAATCAAGTGAGGCTTACGTTGGTGTTTTGTACATTCAGCCCTCTGTCATTTTTGCTGGAACCATCACTGAGCAATCAGATTTAAACATTTCAGACCTCGGTGGCAGAGCTCCTGTGTAAAATGTCCCTGCTTTTAGGGAAACCCAACTCTTCATTATAAAAGAGCTGCACAGAGAAGACAAAATGGAACAAACATCCCTCACTTTAGGATAATTGCACTGGAATTAGGAGGAAACTGGAGGTTTTTTCGAGGAGAGGCTGATTTTAACAGAGCCCTGGGAAAGCAGAGCAGCTCTGGCCTGCTGGGGCGAGGGTGAGTGTCCAGCTGCAGCTCCAGCTCTCTGTGGGGAAGGGATGGGCACACAGACAAGCACAGGGGGCTGAAAGGGGAGACAGGCTGGAGCAGGGCAGGGAACCAGCAGGACAGGGAGCCCAGGGGAGCCCAGGGAAGCTCAGGGGTGTAGCCCTGGTTCCCTGCCTGAGGTGTTTTGGTTTTCTGAAATTCTTTTCCCAGGGAATTTTCTGTAAACAGGAGAAATGTTTTTATAACTTTGTTATTCATTCCTTTCCCCAGGAGGGACTTCTCCTTGCTGTCCCTCTGCTCTGACCAATGGGAGTGAAGAGGTTTGTCTTTGTGTCATCAATCCAATTGGTCTGTGTGAAATGGGACAAAAGGGAGACACATCCCAAAAATAAAGGAGTCATTTTCAGCCTTCTGAAGTTCACAATTTGTGTTGTTGAGCTGTAAAACAGCCTCACAGGGGAGCCCAGGGAGGACCCCAGGAGAGCCCAGGGGAACCCTGTGGACTCAACACTTTCTGAGCCTGAGAATTGCTGAGCTCTTCTCAAGAGAAACTTTTCAACAGTTTTCTTTTCCCCAAAACAACCTTGTGTAAACAATATTCCTTTCCTTTCTCAACAGGTGTCGTTTGCTATTTCTGTCCCTGAGCCAATGGGAGAGGTGTCAGCCCTATGGACCAATAACTGCCTTTAGCACAGTGTGTTATAAAAGGGCTGAATGAATTGTGAATAAACCTTCTGATTTCACCTGCCTCCTGACTGGAGTCAAGCATCTTTATTTCGTGTCCTATTGTGATAGAGCCCAGGGGAGCCCAGGCTCCAGCTCCTCTTCCTCAGCCACAGCCGCTGCTGCTGCCAGGCCTCCTCCAAAGTTCTTAAGCTCAGATACTTTAATTCATTCCATTTGCCATCCTAATGTAAATTTACAGTGTGAAAACTAGGAATAATTTAACAGCAGGGAGAGGAAAAGATGAAACAAAAGCCTGGAAATCCTGGCAGTCTCTTTGAAAGCAAAGGAAATGTCACAACTCCCTTTTAACAGCATCTTTGTTTTTGCAGGCAAATTACAAGTCCAGGTTCAGGAGTGTTTTTGTTCTGCCATTCTGCTGTGACAGTGTCTGCTGGCAGCCTCTAATTCATTCAGGAAAATCCACAACAGCAGTGAAGAGGAGGAAATGACAACAGCTTCGTGCAGCTCCTCTTTCCTCCCTGCCAGGCAGCAGCAAACACTGATTTCAGTGAAAAGGGGTTTTAGGGCTTCTTAAGCCCTTCTTGACACTCTTCAGGCTCCTGTCTGTGCTCGGGATTTTTATCTCCAGGTGATCCACAGCTGAATCGCTGCTCCACCTCACTGCTGCTTTCCTCTGAGGAGCTCCTGGGCCTCATCGGGCCAGATGTAAAAGGCAAATAAGATGCACAATAATTAACACAGAAGATCTGGGCTGCCCGTGTAGCCAAGATTAATTCAGTACATTTTCAGGACCCTCGGGGATATAGATTCTGGGAGTCTGATCTATGGTTATTATTCTTTTAAAGGAAAATAGATTTCCCTAATTTACAATCAGTTCTGATGGTGGGAGGAGGAATTTAATTCTTTTTTTTCTTTTGATAAATATACTGCAACTTTTCTGTAATCCCTATTAATCTGATCTCCTAGGGAAAATTTTGCTGATCCATCATCTTGTGGCAGTCTTAATTCCCTTATGCCTCCAGGCAGGAGAAATGGATTTCCTCAGAGTAACCCTCGTGCCTCCAAACCCTCCTGAGAGAGTGAGAGTTCTCTGGGGGCTCAGCCCCTGTCCCTGGGGAGGGAAATGTGTCTGTGGGGAGGGAAATGAAATGTGTCTGTGGGGAGGGAAACGTGTCTGTGGGGAGGGAAATGTGTCTGTGGGGCCGAGGAGCTGTGGGAGGCACTGCAGGGATTGCTGAGGCATCCCCGTGGGAGGCTGTGAGCCTGTGATGGCCCCGTCCCTGAGCACACACTGACACTGACACACAGACACACAGACACAGACAGACACACAGACACAGACACACACAGACACATACACACACACAGACAGACACAGACACACACAGACACACAGACACACAGACACAGACAGATACGCAGACACACAGACACACAGACACACACAGACACACACACAGACACACACACACAGAGACACACACACACAGACACACAGACACACAGACACAGACACACAGACACACACAGACACACATTCACACACACAGACACACAGACAGACACACAGACAGCATCCACCACTCCCCGTCCAAACCAACACGGAGAGAACATCTGTTGGAAAAACAAATGCGGGACTAATGATCTATAATTGAGCGTTTGAAACTGCTATTTTTAGCTTTGCCGTAAAAAGATGTGATGAATCAAAGGTTTGTGCTCAGCATTTTGAGCTGGGAGGGGAGCGAGGTGCTGACCTGGAGCAGGAACCCGGGCAGCCACCGGGAAGGGTGGGCGGCCAAAAACCGCCCTGAAAGCAAAGGCTCTGCTTTTCCTTTCGGGACGAGCTGCTGCAGGTGAACATCGAGGCTCTTTTCATCATCAGGTTTGCTCGGGCTGGTTCTGCGGGAGATCCCAGCGGGGCGATGCGCTGGCACATCAAAGGGCCCGAGCATCCTGTGCAGGGCAGCGACCCCCGGGACCCCCTCCCTTCCCGCAGCTCGCGCCGCTGGCACCGACACAGGATCACAAGGAAACCCTGACAGGGCTGGGCTTCATCTGCTGCATTAAAAAGTAAATGGAGCCCATGGAGATATTTGAGAGGGGCCATCAATAGAGGGAGGCGAAGCAGCGGCGAGAGCCCGGCGGGCTGGATGCCCCCTCCAGGAAATTCTGGGTTTGAACAACAATACGGAGACATAAAAGGAAGATGGACTCGGCTCTGGTGGCTGCCAAGAGAGCCGTAAATGCCCAGAGCACACATATTTGTTCAAGTGATGGGATTGCTCCCAGCGCCAGCCCCGAGCAGGGGGAGCTGCTCCGGGCCGGGATGGAGCTGCTCTGTGCCCGGGATGGAGCTGCTCTGAGCCTGGGATGGAGCTGCTCTGAGCTCGGAATGGAGCTGCTCTGAGCCTGGGATGGAGCTGCTGAACTGTGCCCAGGCTGTGGCCCGGCCGGGAAGTGCAGGAGCTGCAGATGTGGGAGGTGCAGGAGCTGCAGATGTGGGAGGTGCAGGAGCTGCAGGAGTTGCAGGAGCTGCAGGAGCTGTGGGAGGTGCAGGAGCTGTGGCAGGAGGTGCAGGAACTGCAGGAGTTGCAGGAGGTGCAGGAGGTGCAGGAGGTGCAGGAGCTGCAGGAGCTGCAGGAGCTGCAGGAGCTGCAGGGCACAGCCCAGGGGCAGCAGCCTGAGCTCCTCACATCCCCAGGGCTGGGAAAGGCACAGGAGCTGGTGTCCCTGCCGGGAAGCCGGAGCTGCTGCACAGCCCAGGGAAGAGCCAGCCACGTGCAGTCAGGAGAAAAGCTGTTTTTCACACTTACTGCCCTTGAATTGGCAGAGGGAGACATCATGTTTTATATTAACTTCATAATAATTACAGTTATTACTGAATTCATGTATACTAAAGAGGTTGCAGCTCCCCAGGAAAGCTCATAATATTATTAAGAGAGATGCCAGTCCATTGGCAGTATCGTGTAACAAGCTAATTCCAACATTCTGATATTAGACAGCACACCTCCAAAAATGCATGGATTTGTGCCTGGTCTCTGGGATCTGTGGCAGTGACACATCTGGCACGCACAGAACTGTCCTTTGGAAAAAAAAAAATGCTGTGTAAAGCACAAGCAGCACAGCCCAAGAACAGCAATAAGTGCTGCCTTTAAAATTTAAAGCAGTGAAAATAAATCTAAAGATTCTTAATACAGGGCAGTGCTGTGAGAAATGAAGGAGTTGCAGCTAGCAATGGAAAACCAATGGGAAGGAAGATTTTGTCTGTGAGAGAAATTAAGGAATTCACCCACAGCCTCTTTCCATCCTTTCCACACGATTAATTGCAGAGATTTAATTTCTCTGGGCATGTGTTCGCATCAGCAAACAAACTTTTCCATCAGATTAGGAGAGGTGACCCATCTCCAGTGCAGCTGTTGTTGTTGCTTAAAGTTCTGCAGAGTGGCTAAAGGAGCCACAAAAGGTCAACTTTGCACCAGAAGGCTGAGGAGGGACAGCAGCTGCTGGCAGCATCCAGGGAAATCCTGGCACAAGGAAAAAGTGTTTGTGCTGGGAATGTCAGATTGGGGCAGCTCCATCCCATCCCATCCCATCCCATCCCATCCCATCCCGTCCCGTCCCGTCCCGTCTCATCCCATCCCATCCCATCCCATCCCATCCCATCCCATCCCGTCCCATCCCATCCCATCCCATCCCGTCCCGTCCCGTCCCGTCTCATCCCATCCCATCCCATCCCATCCCATCCCATCCCATCCCGTCCCGTCCCGTCCCGTCCCATCCCATCCCAGTCCCTGAATGGATAATGAAGCTTCAGGCTCGTGTGTGGTGTCAAAGTGACAACAACTCAGCCTGGGCCCATGACCTCACATTGATTTTTATGGTAAATCTAACACCTGAAGTCTTCTATCAAATGAATTGTTGCACATAAAGCCCAACAGCCCAAAATCAGGAGGAAAATCAGAAGCACCTTGACTCCAGGACTGTTGCAATTTCCTCCATACTGTCAGGCTATAGCAACACGCACATCCCTCACAAAAATTAAATTGCTATTAAACTTTCTGCCCATCTTTGTAAATTAACCTCTCTTTCATCTCAGCTTTTGATTTAGCAGGAAATAATTTTTGGAGCACTTTCCAGACTTCTTCCATTAGGCGTTTGGGCTGTGGTCAATAAGGCTGAGTTAATTACCTGCCTAACCAGATCATGCTACTGTGCAAACTGGGGCCTCATCTGTGCTGCAAATGCTGCAGTTCTGTCTTTGTAAAGGTGAAGCCAAACCCCCAGCACAGCGCCCTGCAAGCTCCAGACACAATTTTTTTACATTTTTCCAGTGCAGAGCTGGGGAACCTGGCACCGTGGGCCATAAGGGATTGGGAGAGCAGCTGGGAACATCCAAGACATTGTATTGACCTGAACCCAGAGAGCCTTGGCGTGCCCAGGCTGGGGGTGCCCCAGGCCATGGTCAGCACAGCACCCACCCCACAGCTTCCCCCAAACCAGCAGCCTGTACAGTCAAGGGTGAACAAACAGCCCCAGACCTCTTGTGTCCTGTTTAATGTGTGTTTTTCACATGCAGGTCCTCCCCCACAGTCAGACAGGGCTGTGTCCCAGCCAGGCCAACCCTCATTTATTCAATATCAACAAAGCCCTAATTGAGAGATCAATTGGGAACCTGCCTCTTCATGCACGGCTTGGAGAGCTGACAAAGGCACCTGTAGGGGCTGGAGAGTAAGTTCTGCCTCATTACAAAAGAAATTGCATCTAAATGAAAAGCAGCAGATAATGAGAGCTGTGCAGGTGCTGCCAAGCAGGCAGGAGATGCAGACACGCAGCACTCACCCTGCCTGGGACACGGCTCACCCCCAATTATTCAGCAATTGCAGGAGCTGAACTCATTTCCACAAAGGCTTGAATGTTTTTTATGATGATCTGTAAATTCCAGGGCAGAGAATTAGCTGTCCAGACCTAAAGAATTGCATCCCTTTGATAGATTAGAACCTAAAGAATTCCATGTATAGCAATGCAGGGCACATTTTTCCACTGATACTTGGAAAAGTCAGGATACCCTTCAAACCTTCTCCTCCCCTTCTGTTTGGCTGTTTTTAAAATTTTAATGGCCTAAACTGCAAAATATTTAATAAATCTGGGAAAGGCTGTGCTAGCACATCTCCAGCTTTATCTTGTTTAGCTGAAAAATGTGCACTTTATAATTACTTACATAATTACTCATGTATTACTCCGAGGCTGGACTCGGAGGCAATTTCCAGCATTAATGCTTCTGTGATTCTATTCTTCCACAAGTAAATTTGATCCCATCTACTCTGTGTGTGATTCGGGTTTTTCTAATTACTATTTATTATATATATATATATATATATATATTTTTTTTTTTTTTTTTTTTAAGCGTGTCCCCCAGCTGTGTGCCCACAGGAGCAAGTCCAGCTGCCAAGGAGAGCTGGATTTCTCCAGTGGGTTTGGGGGGGAGCTTTGGGTTTGGGACTGGAGCTGAGCAGGAGCAGAAAGGCTCTTCCCTCTTGCCGCAGTCTTTCATAAACCTAAGGGAATAGAGCCAAGCCTGTGCCACTTTTCTGGGCTGCAAAATGAAATCAGGATAATAAAAGACATCCTGGAAATAGACAATAATGGTAAAATGATATTTTGACACGGAGGCCATATATGGTTGATGGGAAGAAATGAACAAAGTGATCGAGGAGGGGCCGGAAAAATCTTCTCCATCAGCTGCTGGGGCTCCTGTTGAGCAGGTCCCAGACAAACGGGGTGGATTTCACTGAATAAACCCTCAGCTATCCTGGGTTACCTCCACACTTCTCCACTTCCCTTCCTTTAGGGTTACATTATCCTTTTTTTCACCTTTTCCCCTTTCTAAGGGCTGTTTCCACTGGGTCCTGCCAGTGCAAACACCCCATGAGAACACCAGGGCAGGCGCAGAGCCGGGCTTTGGGCTCACCTGGGCACGGGGGAGCTGCAGCAGCTGCAGAAGCTGCAGGAGCTGCAGGAGTTGCAGGGGCTGCAGGAGTTACAGGAGCTGCAGGAGCTGGGCACTGGCAGCTCGGATCAGTCACTCCCAGGTGTTTTGGGACAGACCCCGCTCCTGCCAAGGGACAGTGGTGACAGCAGAGCCCCCAGCGGGGTCACCCCACAGGGTCCGGGGGTTCCCAGCCCTGCTCCTGCCCTGGGGGTCCTGCCCTGTCCTGCCCCTCTCCCTTCCCAGAGCTGCATCCCTCACCTTGCAGGACCTGCAGCTCCTGCACCTCCTGCAGCTCCTGCAGCCCTCCCCAGGGCCCCCAGCCCGGCTCTCCCAGGGCACAGACCCCCCAAACTGGGGCCTGGGGATGTTTTCCCTGTCCCAGCTCCCCCTGAGGATGTTTTCCTTGCCCCAGCTCCCCTTGAGGAGATTTTCCCTGCCCCAGCTCCCCCTGAGGAGGTTTTCCCTGCTCCAGCCCTCCCGAGGATGTTTTCCCTGCCCCAGCCCTCCCTGAGGATGTTTTCCTTGCCCCAGCTCCCCATGAGGATGTTTTCCCTGCCCCACCTCCCCCTGAGGATGTTTTCCCTGCCCCAGCTCCCCCTGAGGAGGTTTTCTCTGCCCCAGCTCCCCCTGAGGATGCTCTGCTGGCATTGGCCGCCACGCCAGCCCTCTGCAGAACAACACCTCAATGCAAGATTAATGAACGGAGGGGAACATCGTCAGCGATTAAAAATAAAAGGTACAAGATGCTGCTGGTGCAGGCACAGCAGCCCCAGCAGCTGCATCGGGATCTATATTGTTTAATAATGCACATTAAATTATTACAGACTTTTTTAAAAGCTGACTCTGCTCGGTGTAGCACCATTGTAAATCTATTGCCAATGCGGGATAATCCTCCAGCACTTTAATTTTTGTTTTTTTTTATTATTCTTTCCACACAATTCTCAGCAAAGGAGCAGTTTTGTGCCACAGCACCCCGGCATCCTGATATTCACTCTCTGTTTTCCAAGCTTGGGAACAGCTTGGAAAAATGAGCACCAGGCAAGCCTGGAGGCAGAAATTTCCCCTGAGGCCAGCGGAGCCATGGGACACCCACCAGGCACAAACCCTGATCCAGCCCAGCAGATCTGGGGGGTGGAGATCTCATGGGCTAAGCCCAAAGAATGGGGAAATACTCTGAATCAACCTGGAAAATGTTGTGTTTTCTTTCCAGACTGAAGTCATCTAATATTTGTTCATAATTTTTGCATTTTGTTGATTTTTAACCTTAGCAAAATACTGGTTTGTTTTTCAGGGCTTAGTATTAGTTTCAAAGTAAATCTTATTAATATTTAAAATGAAAAGCTATTTCAGACCTTAAAATGTAGATCTCACATTTAATAAACATCAATAGTAAATGTTTTGATTTTCTGAAAAATGTTTTATGTACTGAAACCCTTTGACAAATGCGACGTGAATTTACAAGCACTTGCAGCTGATTCAAACCTGCATTTTTTTCACCAAATAAAACATTCAGCTGCAATGTTTTTTCCCCGACTCTAATGTTTGTCCTGTGCCTAGGGGTGAATTTTGCTCAGTGTGAATAACAATGCGGCACAGACAAGATCAATAAATCTCATATTTCATTTGCTTCACTGTCGTGTTTGGGGCAGAGCTGGCACAGCTGTGGCATCAGCACCGGCCCTGCCAGCCTGGCTGCAATGCCCCTGGAGCAGGGGAGTGACTCCTGACAGGAATTCAGGGTCCTGGAGCAGAGGAGTGACTCCTGTCAGGAATTCAGGCTCCTGGAGCAGAGGAGTGACTCCTGTCAGGAATTCAGGATCCTGGAGCAGGGGAATGGCTCCTGTCAGGAATTCAGGGTCCTGGAACAGGAGGGGTGACTCCTGTCAGGAATTCAGGGTCCTGGAGCAGGGGAGTGACTCCTGTCAGGAATTCAGGGTCCTGGAGCAGGGGAATGGCTCCTGTCAGGAATTCAGGGTCCCTGGGGGCCCAGAGAGGCTCGGAAGGCTCACAGCGGGTGGAGACAGGGCTGGGGCCGTGTCACTCCTCATCTCCCAGTGCTGGCAGGACACTGAGCCCAGCACTGCCCTTCCCTCCCAGCTGGGCCAGGCAGGGACAGAGCTGAGCCCTGGTTGTCCCCAGGGAGAGTCTGGGCAGCTCCTGGGGACAGGACACCCAGCTGGGGATGGGACACTCAGCTGGGGACAGCTGCTCCTGTGACAGGGACACAACACCCAGCAGGGACAGGACATCTGTGTGGGGACAGGACACCCAGCAGGGACAGGACACCCATGTGGGGACAGGACACCTGGCTGGGGACAGGACACCCATGTCAGGACAGGACACCCAGCAGGGACAGGACACCCACGTGGGGACAGCTGCCCTGCTGATGTGCTGGGGCTGGCACAGGCTCCAGGGCGCTGCAGATCCCTCGTGCCCGAGGGCAGGAGCTTCCCCAGGAGCTCAGAGTCATTGAGGCTGGGAAAGATCTCCAAGATCTCCTCCAGCCTTTGGCCAACACCCCGTGCCCACTGAACCACAACGTGAAGTGTCACATCAGCCCTTTTTTGAACATCTTGTTCCTTTCCAGCCTTGCACTTCACTCCCCTGCTGCCCTGGCTGCTCCCTGCCCTCCTACCCAAAACAATCCCAGCACTGCTTTATTTGTCTTCATATGAACTCCAGAGGGATTTCATAAATCGGTGGATTTGGCATTTCTCATTTGGAGAACACTTCAGAACAAACAGATGTGGAGGGGGAGCTGCCCAGGGGTTACAGCAATAACAATAACAGGGTCAGAAAGTGATTTATGACCCAGCCTTGTGGTGCCTGAGCCCGGCAGGGAGGTGCTGCTGGCACCAGGGGACACGTTCCCAGCCTTGTGTGACAGCAATGGGAACAGCTCCACAGGGTCATGGAATCAGAAGGGCTGGGAAAGGCCCACGAAATCAGCAAGTGCAGCCTTTGGCTGAGCCCCACCATGCCCAATCAATCATGGCCTGAGGAAAAGGGAGATGCCAAACCCCGGGTTTTGCTTCCTCACAGAAGGGTTTTAGGATGATCCAATTGCTGTTAGAGCGTCCTGAGGAACTCGTAACACATTGGCCACGTTTCAAAAGTGTTTGGGTGATGAGCTCCTGAAAGGAGAGATTAATCCACTGGAGTGAGATAATTGTGGGTTCACTTTGGAACGTGCTCTCTCTGCATTTGATGACTAATTATCAGTGTCTAATAAGAGAATGTTATCTTTAAATCATGTAAAGGGCAAATGCTTTTACGTGGTGCTGAAGGCTGCCCACATGTGAGGATTGAACATTTCTTTTATTGCCGTGTTTATCTGTTTTGATCCGCGTTGAGTAGAAAATACTCTGCTTTAAAAATACATTGTGGCTCCTTTGATTTCCTAAATAGATTTATAATTATCTCCAAATTGAACACACTCAGCTTCTGCCCAAGTAATTGCCAGGCACTGTCCTTCACAGGAAGTGCAGCCCTTGGCAGATTCTCACTGGGCTGCTCGGATGCAGGAAATGAGGGGGAATGAGATAAATCAGTGCAGGTTCTGTGCAGCTCTGGGCTGAGGGCACACACACAGGCAGGCACTCACAGTTCTGGCTCGGGTGTTTTTTCCTCAGACCTGACTTCAGGAAAATTTAGGACTGCCCTGGACAAGGCTGGAACAAAGGCTGGAGACAAACTGCAGCTCCTCAGGGTGTGCCTGCATTGGCTTTTCTCTCCCACATCTTTGAGAGGTCCTGATCCCACAGAAAGTCTTTCCCTGAGGTGCTGCTGTGCCAAGAATAATTAACAAAACCTCTTGCACTTTGCTGAACACCCTTTTCATACTTCTAACAATGCCCTTGTACAGGCATAAGTTACCTCCTAAAAACCCTTTTCCAAAAAGACACTCAGTGTTACTTCAGAAACACAAAGAAGCAGAGGAAGAAAGAATAGAAACTTACTAGGTCCATCTGATCTCCCTGTGCTTTTCTGAGCTTCTCCCAAATTATTGGGGCGGGGTTTGGTTTGTGTTTTTTTTTTTTGTTGTTGTTGTTGTTGTTTTTTTGGGTTTTTTGTTGTTGTTGTTGTTGTTTTGGTTTTTTTTTTTTTTTTTTTTTTTTGTTTTGTTTTGTTTTGTTTTGTTTTGTTTTGTTTTGTTTTTTGGGTATTTTTGGGGTTTTTTTGTGATCTAAGGTTTACTCTCCCAGTGCCAGTGGCTCAGAGCCAGCTGTCTCTGTGCCAGGTTTAGGAATAATTTGTGCAATTTTTGTAACTCGGGAGAATGTTTTTAGCTTGTCCTCAAAAGAAATTGAGCAAAATAACTACAAGGCAGAGCAAAATAACATAAGCGGGCTTTAATTCTGCAAAACCTGGGGAATTAAAGCTCCTCTGTTTAAATAGCACTCAGTGCTGTTAAATTAAACACGCTGCCAAAGGAAAGGTTTTCTGAGAACAGATAAGAAAAGGATCACATGTGAACAAATGCATTTGGGTTCAGGGCTGCTGCAGAGCCCCCTGTTGCAGTGACACACCTCAGCAGTGACATTTCTGGGGCCAGGAGTCAGCAGCAGAGATGGCAACAGCCAATTTGTGGTTTGTTAGAGTTTACACTTGTTTACTGCCGTGGAAGTAGACCAGACACTGATCTAAGAAACTGGGAGGGAAATCGTTTGAGCCAAGTGTGTCCTTGTCAAGAAAAATCATTTGACTCTGGTCTTTGTGCCTCAAACTGCAGCAATAACCTGTTGTGGGCAGACTGGCACTGCTGAGAGTGAAATGGGAGCGTGGAGGAGTCGGCAGCTGCTGCAGCACAGCCCCACTTCAGCCTTCATTTAAAGCTCACACTGGACATCTAAGTGCCTTTTATCACAGAATATTTTTAAAGGAACAACATTTTCTGACATAAATGTCTCTGCTAATGACAAAGACCAGAAGTAGCTTGTGGCCAAAGAATAAATGTTTTTCTAAAGCTTAGCAACAGCCCAGGCTCTGAATGTCATTATCCTCCTGGGAAGCCCGTTGCTGTATTCTCAGGATTAGGTGAAATTATCCCGAGTCCTGTTTGCAATTTTTTGTGGCTGTGCATCTTGTCCTTGTGTCTGAAGGTCAGAGGAGAATTCTCCACCCCTACTTTTGTTCCTGAAGAGAAGCAATGAGTAGGAGTCAGGAAGTGATAATCATAATTACTTATTCCTGATAGCACATTTTGTCACTATAGCACTTGTGGAAACTCCTGGAATTTGAGTTGGTGCAGAGAAAAAGGCTCATTTAGCAGCCCTGGGCAGGGCTGACAGCAGGACTGGCCAGTCCCTGAGCCAAATTCTCTTTTCTGCTCTGAGGCTGCCCTGCAGGAGCTGCTGATGCCAATAGGATCATTTCCATGGAAGGGATTTGGGGGGAGGTTGGTGCTGTACCAGGGCTCAGCCCTTGCAAGGCTCTGTGCTCACAGAGAAACATGTTGGAGTTGTGATCCCAGTCCCTGGGGCAGCCAGGGGCTCAGGGAAGTGATACAAACACTGCTTTAGACAACATTCCAGCACTAATGAGAACCTCAACTCCTGCCTATTGCCTGATTTCATTTTGTTGTTTGGAACTGTAAATGTTTGTTTTCCCTGCCAGCAGAATTTGTTTTCAGACCTGTTCTCCTGCAGGACAACCCAAGGGAAACGTGTCCAAGGCGTGCCAGGCTCTGGCCTCCCTGCTCTGTGAAACTTGAAATGAACATTTGTCATGTGTCTCCTTGCACTGGGTTAATTCGGATAATCAGGACCCCTCTCTCCCCTCGGTGTCCCTGCCCTGCCACGGAAGGGCTGGAGCTGATTCCAGCTGGAGGAGCCCATGGCACAAAACCTCCACGGCAGCAGCAGGGTCTAAAATCTGAGTGCCACGGGACAGCTTCCATCCCCAGCTGGGTCTAAAATCCACATTTTAACAGGGGCTGGGATGCTCCAGAGGCAGCCCCTGGCTGCAGCCCAGCGAGGCACTTAGTGCTGCTCACTCCATGTGCATTAGCAGCCCCTGGGCTGGCTGGGCCTTCAGGATGTTCCTTTTAAACACGGGCTGGAGGATTTCTGAGTGCTGCAGAGAGCCAGAACCTGGCAGGCCTGAGTGCTCAGGGTCAGCTCTGCTTGCCCCAGGCACAGCCCTGTCCTGCCACGGGCTGGGTGTCCCCAAAAATCTCACCCAAAATCTGCCCTGGAAGGGACTCCTGGAGACAAGAAATCACAGCTACTCAGCGAGCAGCTTTCCTCCTACCTTGGCCTGCATGTTTGAGTGCTTTGGATGATTTATCTGCTCAGAGAAGGATTATTTCTGAGCCTCCCTTTGCCAAAAAAACGTAAGCCTTATCAAATGGAAATCAGAATCTATTCTTTGGATCAGCAGCCGGGATCACAGCTCAGGTGGAAAGCAGGTCACATAAAATCAGACCTTTCATGAATATTTATCTTTCTTTTCGTTCAGCTTTACACCTGAGGAGCTGATCCTGAGCCCACTGAGTGCCTGCACAGAGTGCTGCCGTACAGAGGGAACAAGGCACAGTCTTATTGCATCTGTGATATATGGATAATAGACAATAAATTAATTCCTTTCTTTCTGCTGCTGTCTGCAATAGCAATAAAGGAACTGTCAGATCCAAATCCCTAATTACCTGTGTCATTCCTCCAGGATGATTTAAGCCTGTTCCTCAGCTTCCTCATGCAGATGAAGGCCCAGGCAATGGGCCTTTGCAACAAATAAACTGTGGGGAAAGATTCTTCAACACTTTGAAAACTGAGAAAAAGAGGAATTTTATCTGCCTCCATTTCTGCCATCAGTAGAATTAAAGAGCTGCTTCTCTCTCTTCTGAACAATGCCTGCAAACCCAGAGATCTCCAAACAAGAAGTGGCACAAATTGGGCCATTTCATCAAGGGCAAAGCCATCCTTTGGATGGAACCCCATTCAAATGCTATTACATGGGCTTATTGTTGGCCATTTCAGCATTTGCTCTATTGCTGTTTAGGCTGAGTGTATTGTCCTGTTCCATCACCTGGCCTGTGCAGGGCTTGCATGTTCTCCTTGTACACAGGGTTAGAAATGCATTATCTGAGTGCTCAGCTACAGCAATAAAGGTTATCTCAGCTAATTCAGGAAAGGACCTGGTATAACTCATTCCTTGGTGAGAAATCTGAGTTTTCATTACTGAGGGTTTCCTGGTCAGAAACGTGAACACAGTGATTTGGAAATCATTCTTTTGACTTGCCATCCTCTCCCCAATGCAAACCCAGAGTCACCAATCCTTCTGGCCCTGAAGTTTGCTGTGAGCAAACCCAGTTGTGTTTTAACAAGACGTGTCCTGATTAGCTCCCATCTCCCTGCAATAAGGGTAACATCATTTACACCAGTAAATTTTAGATTTTGGGTGATGTGACACGTTTTCCTAACAGGCCTGACAGTTGTGTCTTTTCAGATGAAGAGCAAGAGCCCCTCCTGCTCAGATAGATGTTTGCATAAATATCCCTTTTGAGCTTCTTGAGAGGCTTAGATGAGAGATTTTCCATTCATGAAGAGCTTCCTTTAGCTCTGGACTATCCAAAAATACTAACTGAATTTACTTTCAGGCTATCAGCGTCTGCTGCTGCTGTGAACAAGTTTAAATTAACGCATTAACAAAAGCTCCCTTTCTCTCTCAAAGGGCTGTACTGAGGATTAAGATCTGAATTCCAGGTTAGCCCTTAATGACACACAGATGCACCTTCCCTTTAGCTGGGGACCACATCCTGCTGGAGCAAGGCAGAAATAATGATCTTACTAGATTCAATATTAAAAAAAAAAATCAGATTAAGCTTGAATTCTCATTATAGAATTTGTCTGCAGGTAAAGTTATTTTTAATCTGTTCCAGGATAAAGGAATAAATTTATTTCTGCCTATTAGAATCCTCATCTATAGAGAGGAGTTTGGTATGATAAATTGATTTGGGGGTAAATCCACCTCTTGGGTTTTTTTTCCTCAGCAATGAGTGGGGACCGTCCACTCCTGACCATCAGGAAATATTGGGAAAAACCTGTCCATGGCTCACCTGGTGGATGAACATGGACAATCTCACTCCCAAATTTCTTCTCCCTTCCCCCATAAGTAATAATAATAAAAAGGAATGATGATGGCACAGGACTCATTCCCCAGACAATAGCTAGGCAGGCTGTATATTGCTTTATGGCTGTTGACTTGATTTAAAATGCACTCTTAAAAATGAAAGAACAACTCCTTAAATTCGCAGTAAACGTATAGTTCCCCAGACCTGATTTACTGGTTACGAGCCACCAAAAAACTGCAATTCCAATTTATTGTGTTGTTGACTGTGGCAGCAAAACCCTCGGCGTCCCTCTAGCCCCCATGATCATTCCAAAGCTGATAACTTGACATTGATCATTTATTTCGGGTTGGTTGGGGCTTTGTTGGGGGGGTTTTGCTGTTCTTTAATTGGGCTCTGCACTTGCAGCAGCCAGGGCTGATTGCTTTGATGGTGACGGGTTAACCACGAGAGTGAGATCAAAGCTCTGCTCTTGCCTTGTGCTCTGCTCACTTCAGAGCTTTTTAGCCTGGCTTGGCTCATAATTACAAGAATTCCCAACTGGCTGGGAGCAGCTCTTGCAAAAGGAACTTGCTGCAGAGCACTTGGATAAAGAGCAATGTGTAAATCCTGCCCAGGCTGTCAGGCACCAAAACTCCACAGGAAATGGGCCTGGGCCATGGAGGGCACTGGGAAGGGACAGGGGGCAGAGGACAATCAATCCAAGCCCTGATTTGATGTCACTGCTGCCCTTCAGGGGTCTTTTCCCTCTCCTGCCATGTGTGACACTTTCCTGATTCATTGACAGCAGCTGAGCAGAAAAGGCTGCAGCTGCTGGGTGAAACTCAGTGCTGCTGGACCCCATCCACGGCTCTCTCCTCTCTCCTTTGGGGAAGCAGCAGCAGAATGCAGCTGCCTCTGAGGCTTTATTTGGGCTTGGAAGATCTCCAGGCACAGAGGGAGAAAAGACTGAGCACGATGTAAATCACAGATAGTCCTGAACCCAATTCCCTGGTTCCCAAAGCCCATGGGCAGGGCGAGGCTGCAGAGCAGAGCTGGGATGGGAACTGTCCATTGGAACTGTCCACGGGAACTGTCCATGGGAACTGTCCACGGAACTGTCCATGGGAACTGTCCATTGGAACTGTCCATGGGAACTGTCCATTGGAACTGTCCACGGGAACTGTCCATTGGAACTGTCCACGGGAACTGTCCATGGGAACTGTCCACGGGAACTGTCCATGGGAACTGTCCATGGGAACTGTCCACGGGAACTGTCCACGGGAACTGTCCATGGGAACTGTCCACGGGAACTGTCCAGGGGAACTGTCCATTGGAACTGTCCATTGGAACTGTCCAGGGGAACTGTCCATGGGAACTGTCCATGGGAACTGTCCATGGGAACTGTCCACGGAACTGTCCATTGGAACTGTCCACGGGAACTGTCCATTGGAACTGTCCACGGGAACTGTCCATGGGAACTGTCCATGGGAACTGTCCACGGAACTGTCCATTGGAACTGTCCACGGGAACTGTCCATTGGAACTGTCCACGGGAACTGTCCATGGGAACTGTCCATGGGAACTGTCCACGGGAACTGTCCATTGGAACTGTCCAGGGGAACTGTCCACGGGAACTGTCCATGGGAACTGTCCACGGAACTGTCCACGGGAACTGTCCACGGAACTGTCCACGGAACTGTCCACGGGAACTGTCCATGGGAACTGTCCATGGGACTGTCCATGGGAACTGTCCACGGGAACTGTCCATGGGAACTGTCCACAGGAACTGTCCATGGGAACTGTCCACGGGAACTGTCCACGGGAACTGTCCACAGGAACTGTCCATGGGAACTGTCCACAGGAACTGTCCACAGGAACTGTCCATGGGAACTGTCCATGGGAACTGTCCACGGGAACTGTCCATGGGAACTGTCCATGGGAACTGTCCATGGGAACTGTCCATGGGAACTGTCCACGGGAACTGTCCATGGGAATCAGCACCTGGGAATGAGGGAGGGCCTGGGAACCTCCCAGGGGCACAAACAGCACCCCTGGACATCCTGCACTGCTCCCAGTGACCCCAAATACATCCCCTGAGCCCTCACTTCTGGATCCTGCTTCAGAGGGGGCCTGACAACGAGGCACATTTCCTCTCAAGGGCTTTTGGAGACAACAGCAAGCTCCTTTTAAAAACTCCTGAGGGACACTGAGAGAATTTGGGATTTAATTGTTCACACATCTCTATCAAATATTCCCAGTACTGGTCTTGCAAGAAAACTAAAGCAGAACCTTACTATGAAAGACCATTTCTTAGGGACACTTTCACCATTCAATATTCTGGTTTTCCTTATAAGAAAGCCAACAAAATTTTGATCCAAATCCAAATTTTGGCAGGTTTTTCTGTCTCAAAGAAAATTCAGATTTGTCCTGGTGAGGATAATTCCACTCCTCAAGCAGACACTGCATTTCCTGCACAGGACACAAAGGGGAAGGGAATTGAACTCCTGACTTTGCCAGACCTGGGCCACGAAGGCACTGAACCACATATTTCATTCTAAGGTTACAAAGACCAGCTCTTTCACGTAATCATATTAAATGATCTTCCTTTAATCTGTGCAGGGGTTTTCAGCAGCCTGGAGCCACAGCAAGGGAACTGTTGGCACAACCTGCAGGACACGATCAGAGCACACGGCTCTGGAGTTATGGCAGGCTGTTCCTGCAACTGTCACTGCAGAACTCCTGCAGCACAGCCACGCACTGAACGGGGTGTTCAGATGCAGAATTTATGCAGAATAGCACCCAATGCAGAGAACAAACACAATAAATAAAATACACTGCAGAGGCGTAGGATATAAACACGGCAGAAAATGTAAGGGGAAAAAATTAAGTGAATTATATTTAATATTGGTATTTAACCACGATAGTTCACCCCATGGTTGCATGGCTTTGTTTTAACACCAGCAGGTTTTACTCCTCAGTAACAGAATGAGAAAAAGTTGTCCAAAAAGTTTTAATAAAAGCTATAATTGGGGCAGTAGAACCAGTTTTCTAGAGGAGTTTTTCCTAGAAAAGAGAGAGAAGGGAAAAAGCAGAATTAGAGAGCCAAAGGAAAAGAGGGAAAGGAGAGAGAGAGTTAAAGAGAGAAGAGAGAAAAAGAAACTGAGAAAATATATCCATGAAAAAGAAGCAAGACAGAAGAAGGAATATTTTCACTTCAGACTATCTGCAGCGAGCTTGCTTTTGACTTTCATACTCTATTTAAAAATACAAAATTGGGAGCATTGAAAAAGAGTTCCCAAATTAGCTTTTTAATAGAGATGGGAAGTTAAAAGGGGCCAAGCCATGGGGGAAAAGCGATTCACAGCCAGGGCAGCCCCAGCAGAGAGGGAGGCCAGAGTACACCTCAGAGACACGGCAGTCAGGAAGTTTTATGAAGTGGTGACACTGTAAATCACAGAAAAACCTCTTATACCAGCAAAAGCCAAATGACATTTCTGGTTCTGCTTTCTTCTGAGCATCTGCAGAGGGGAAGAGCAAGTGGAGATATAGGGAGGGTTTAAAGGCAGAGAGCAGCTCTGAAGACATCTAATGAAGATGGATTCAGGGTGCTTTGATATGTTCAAATTCTTACAGCCACTGAAAGTCCCTCATAGAAGTTTTAGGATTCACTTTGCACACAACTCTTGATGTGTCCAGCCCACAATTCTTAATACCCAAAATCTAAAGATTCTGGCACTGTGTGTGCATGAACCCGTTCACACTCTGCAGGGACTTTAATGCAGATTACAAATGTTTGGGGGGGGTTTGGGGAGGGCTACTCAGGACACTCAAAAAATTTGTGTTATTTTTTAATAATTGCACTGAATGATCAGAAATTAGGCCCTGAACTGGACAGATCAGGTTGAGGTTCAGTTGTATCATAGGAAAAAATTCACCAGTGAAGGTGTGGTGAAGCACTGGAACAGGCTGCCCAGGGAAGTGCTGGAGTCACTTCTGGAAGTGCTCCAGAAATGAGTGGATGTGACACCGTAATGAGGTTTAGTGACACCGTGATGAGGTTTAGTGGCCACGGTAAGATTTGGTCACAGGCTGGACTTCATCATCTCAGGGGTCTTTTCCAACCTTAATAATTCCATGAGCAGGGTCCTGGCTGCAGAGTTCCCAGAACCAGATCTGTTGAAATGTTGAGGATTTGGAGGTATTTCCCTATTTTTATTCGGGTTTTTTTTCTTTAAGAATGCCTTGGGTTAAAGCTCTGGGAAGAAAGGCACCTGGCAAACGGCCCCTGGCCATTGCTGGCTGTACCAAGTCCCCGTTTCCCTTATTTTAAGGCACCAGAGGCACATGGGATGACACCCCTTGCTCACAGTGAGCACCTCCTGCCCCTGACAATGCAACCGCTGCAGCCGCTGGGCCCCTCCTCACACACCCCCTTACACACCCGGGACTGGGCTGTGGATCCCACTGGGGGCTGTGTGAGCACCCCACAGCCTGTGCTGCCCTGCCCTGCCCTGGGGTCCCACACCGCCCTCCTCTACCCTCCTTCCCTCCAGGGTCCCACACCCTGCTCTCTGCCCTCCCTCCATCCCAGGGTCCCCCATCCTGGTCCCCATCTTTCCATCCATCCCAGGGGGTCCCGCACCCCGCTCCCTGCCCATCCTCTCTCCATCCCGGGTTCCCCACCCGCTCCCTGCCCATCCCTTTCTCCATCCATCCCAGGGGGTCCCCCACCCGCTCCCTGCCCATCCTCTCTCCATCCCGGGTTCCCCACCCGCTCCCTGCCCGTCCCTCTCTCCATCCCGGGTTCCCCACCCGCTCCCTGCCCATCCTCTCTCCATCCCGGGTCCCTCACCCCGCTCCCTGCCCATCCTCTCTCCATCCCGGGAGCCGCGCCCGGCGCCGCTCGCTCCGGGTGACACCTGCCGGCGGCTCCGCGGGCGGGCGGCGGGCGGGGACGCGCCGTGTGCGGGGAGCCCCCGCCGCCCCCCGCCCCGCGCCGCCGCCCCTCCGCTCCGAGCCGGCCCCGGCCCCGGCCCCGGCCCCGCCATCGCTGCCGCTCCGGCCCCGCGCCCATCGCCGCCTCCGCCGCGCCCTGCGGACCGGACCGGACCGGACCGCTCCCATCGCTGCCCATCTTTCCCCACGCTCCTCATCTCTCCGCACCGCTCCCCATCTCTCCCCACCACTCCCCGCCGCTCCCCACCGCTCCCCATCTCTCTGCACCGCTCCCCATCTCTCCCCGCCGCTCCCCATCTCTCCGCACCGCTCCCCATCTCTCCCCATCTCTCTCCGCCGCCGCCCCGCGCCCGCGCACTGGGCTGGCTCCGCGCTCCGCTCCCGGCAGCCGCATGGCCGCGGAGGCTCCGGGCGGGCGGCCGCGGCCGGGAGCGCCCTGCCGAGGTGAGGGGGGTCTGCACGGTGGGCGGGGGGCGGGCGGGGGGCGGCCCCGGGGGGCGCGGGGGACACCGAACCCGAGAGTTCACCTGCGGGCGGGGCGGGGGCGGCGGGGGCGGCGGGGACAGAGGGGGCGGTGGGGACAGCGGGTGCCCCCGGCTGCTCCCACTTCAGCTCCTCTCCTCTGCCCGTGACGCCCCTCACAGCCCCTCACAGCCCCGCACAGCCCCGCACAGCCCCGCACAGCCCCTCACAGCCCCTCACAGCCCCTCAACAGCCCCGCACAGCCCCTCACAGCCCCTCAGAGCCCCTCAGAGCCCCTCAGATCCCCACACAGCCCCGCACAGCCCCACACAGCCCGCATAGCCCCGCACAGCCCCTCACAGCCCCTCATGGCCCCGCACAGCCCCTCTCAGCCCCTCAGATCCCCACACAGCCCCTGAGAGCCCCGCACAGCCCCGCACAGCCCCGCACAGCCCCGCACAGCCCCTCACAGCCCCGCACAGCCCCGCACAGCCCCACACAGCCCCACACAGCCCCACACAGCCCCGCACAGCCCCTGAGAGCCCCTCACAGCCCCGCACAGCCCCTCACAGCCCGCACAGCCCCTCACAGCCCCTCACAGCCCCGCACAGCCCCGCACAGCCCCTCATGGCCCCGCACAGCCCCTCACAGCCCGCACAGCCCCGCACAGCCCCTCACAGCCCCGCACAGCCCCGCACAGCCCCACACAGCCCCTGATGGCCCCGCACAGCCCCGCACGGCCCCGGTAAGCGCGGCGCTGCCCGAGGAGGGGATGGCCAGGCGGGCGTGTTCGTGCCGCTCTGACTTTATGGAAATCACCAACTCTCGCTGCGGCGCCTCAGACACCGCCGGGAGCTGCCCGGCAGAGCAGGGCAAGGCTGGCCCGCTCTCATTTGGGCTTCTGGTTATTGACTTCATGGAGGTTCGGGAGCAAACAGACAAATGAGCGGGGCCGCCGGGGCTCCGGGCGTGCCGAGCCCAACTTGTGGCCGCGGGTGACAGAGGGATGCCGAGGCGGTGGAGGGCAGGCAGGAGCGGTAAGAGCTGCCCAGGAGAGCGGCGAGCCACAGCAGCAGGACGAGGGGAAAGGGAAAGGTGGCGGGAAGGAAGAAGGGAGAAGATAAGGCAGGATCGGTTTAAATCCGAATGATTCCTTTTTATTCCTGAACGGAGCCGCCCGCCCCGGCCAAGGCGTTGGGTGCGGGTGTGTGATGCTGGAGGAAGAGCTCAGTCTCTCGCCCAGAAGAGCCAGGAGGGGCAGGCAGGGAGCTCCGGGAGGGAGCCGTGAACTTCATCCCGCACTTTCCCCCCTCCATCTCCCCCTCGGCACACCGGCATGCGGGGTAGGCTCTGCTGTGTGTTTAGTGACTCCATTTGCCGGCGCCGTCAGCTCACACCGCCCTTCCCCAGCCCCGCTCCGCTCTGCCTGCCCGGACCAGCCGCCTCCAGCCCGGCTCCATCCCCGCTTCCATCACTGCCTCCATCCCGGCCCCATCCCAGCCCCATCCCGCCTCCAGCCCGGCTCCATCCCCGCTTCCATCCCAGCTCCATCCCGGCTCCAATCCCGGCTCCAATTCCGGCTCCAATCCCGGCTCCAATCCCGGCCCCATCCCGGCTCCAATCCCGGCCCCATCTCGGCTCCATCCCCGCTTCCATCACTGCCTCCATCCCGGCCCCATCCCGCCTCCATCCCCGCTTCCATCCCGGCTCCATCCCGGCTCCATCCCGGCTCCATCCCTTCTCCATCCCCGCTTCCATCCCAGCTCCATCCCGGCCCCAATCCCGCCTCCATCCCCGCTTCCATCCCGGCTCTATCCCGGCTCCATCCCGGCCCCAATCCCAGCTCCATCCCGGCCCCAATCCCAGCTCCATCCCGGCCCCATCCCGGCCCCATCCCGGCTCCATCCCGGCCCCATCCCGGCCCCATCCCGGCCCCATCCCGGCTCCATCCCGGCCCCATCCCAGCCCCATCCCGGCCCCATCCCGGCCCCATCCCAGCCCCATCCCGGCCCGGATCGCGGGTGCCGCTCCCGCTGGGCTGGGCAGGGAAGGCTCAGCTGAGAGGGGAGGGGGCAGCGCCGAGCGAGCTCAGGGAGAGAGGAGAGCTCAGGGAGAGCTCAGGGAGAGGCTCCGTCTCGGCGGTAATGAGGGAGAAGCTGTTTAGTCATCTCTCTATATATACTTTCACAATGATGATCACATTTACTGATTGCCTCTGACTGCATTTAGAGAGGGAGTGGAGAGGAGGGAGCACAGTTCACCTTTTATCCCGAGGAGTGGCTGCTCCCTCTCCCTTCCCGCTCCCCACCTTTAGCCCCGCTTTCGGGCACCGGGAGTCTTTCCTTTCCTTTCCTTTCCAGGTAAGGCAGCGCTCCGAGCCGCCAGGACGGGCTCGCTGCTCTCGCCGGGAGGGAGGGAGGGAGGGGAGAAGTTTGCACGCCTTTATCCTAAGCCTGTTGCTTTTGCTCCTAAATCTCCCCGGCAGACTGAGGGAGCGAGCGTTTTGCAGAAAGTTTTGTTTTCTGGTGTTGCTGCGAAGAGGAAGGAATGTGTGACTGACAGAAGACACCCAGGCTTTGCCTGACAGATCTTGATTTAAAGCAAAGGTCTCTTTGCTGCCTGAGCCTGACCCAACAAGGACAGGAGAGGGAAAAGGAATGATCCCCAGGCTCTGCACTCCCATTAGCAGTGCCTCATCGAGAAACTTGAGGTCTCTTTATCGGCCCGATTTCAGAACAGCCCTGGCTGCTTCTAGAAAGGGAAACACTGAGATTTTCCGTTTGTCTCTGCTCTCTTGAGATGATGGAGGGACATTGATCAGTGTGGCGTTGCCGTGGGAGCTACAGTGGTAAGAACCCATCCTTTATTTCCTGACCCTTTAGGTGAGCAGTCATTCCTGTTCTCCATCAGCTTTTCCTCCTGAGCTCTCCCTGGGAAGGGACCGGGGCTCCTGCTCAGCCTTTTCTATCAAATCTGTTCCAGCGTTTCATTGTCCCCATAGTTATCTAGAGAAATCAGGTTCTTTTCTCTACAGATACTTTTTTTTTAATCAGGAGGCGAATGATTCTATTTTGTGTACCAGGTCTTCTAAATGTCATCAGCGGGGTGCCGGTCTGCTGAGAACCAGTTCCTTTTAAATTACACCAATTAAAATTAGAAATATGGATATAGCTAAATATATGCTTGTTAGAATTAGAGTGTGTCTGTTTTCTGTGAGAGCTCCAGAGTCTGTCAACAGTACATTAGATTTTGAGTCCAGCCAATTGCTTTCCAGCCTAAACAGACTGGTTAGCAGTTACCAAAATCCAAGCAGGCAGAAAAGGAGGATTCTTTCTACATTCTGGAATTCTACATTCTAGATAAACTGGCTGCTTCATCTTTTTTTTTTTGACTCAGCTTAGGTTGTGCAGGTCAGAATTATAAATCCAGTCCTCTCTCTCTCCCAGTTTTCTTTCCCTTCCTTCAGGGAGTGGTAGAGTTCCAAGGACTCATGGACAAGAAAAAGCAAAACCTCTACAAGAGAGAATTTCACCACTCTTCTCACTCTGTGTCCTTCAGATAATTTACAGCTGAAAAAGGCTCTTCTCCTGTGTATTTTGAGGATCAAATGGGGCAGGTTCAATGTAACTCTGAGGATGAAGCTGGGTGTGCTCTGTTGTTCTAACCAGCTGCATCTCTTGGACCTGCAGAAATGGGAACTAAACCTCCACAGAAGAATTCCCCTTTCTTTCCCTTTTCCTTTAATCTCCCGTCCCTTTCACAGCTGAGATATTTATAGCTTCCCCACATATACTGCCAGCATGAAAGGACCCATTTCACCTTTTAAAAATTGATTTAAAAATGTGTAAGTCACTTATGAGTTACCAGTGCTTTATTGGAACAATTATATGTGAAGTATTTATAGTGCCTCAGCAGCTAATGTAGGTAACCTGGAATCTACAACCAAAGTTAGGTAAGTACAGAAGAGATTTCTAATGTGGTTCCCCTGAGAAATCAGGAGAGATGAGGATCCAGTGTGCTGAAACTGCTCAGGTCACCAATCAGCCCTGGCAGAAAGACTCTGGCGATGGTGCTAAGTGAAATTAAAACCCAGGGAAGACAGTTTGCCAGCAGGGAAAGCAGGACAAGATGCTTTTTCTTGGTTTCTTGATTATTTGCCTGTACGTATTTGGTGATTAATGGGTGAAATAGTTCTTATTTTGCTGCCTCCTGTTCTTAAGTGCTTCATGAAAGTTAAAAGATCCACCACTGGTGGTAGAAGGCTGCAGCCTGAGCCCACAGAGCCCCTGGAGATGCCTTTTCAGCTGAGGGCTGGGGGAGCTGTTCAAAGTCCTGCAGAGAGAGTTTGCGGTGCTGAGCTCAGACAAACTCCCCAGAGCTGGAGCGATTCACAGCGTGAATTCCCTCCTTGGGGGAGAGGAAAACGGTGCTTTGTGCCACTGAGCAACTCTGTGGAGGGAAATGCTGTGAGATGTTTGCTCCAGGGCCATGTGGATAAGCAAAGTGTCTCCGTGGGATAAGCATCACTCTGGGTTATTATATGTTCCGTAATTACAAAATCTCTCCAGCAGCAGTAAGATGCTCACACGAGGGATTTCAATTGTCCTTTGGATGGTAAAATTGCATAGGAAGATGCTCCACATTAAGGTGATGAATGTTAATTTGCCCCAAAGAGGAAGAGCATTTCTGTGAGCGCTTCAGGCAATTTCACCACAGACTGATTCCATCATTTTTTATTCAGTGTTTTGATGGCCCGTTGGAATCAATAATGCTGCAGCCTCACTGGCGGGAATGGCGGCTTTCATGTGAGTTAAAAACTTTAGAGTAAAACTCCCTACAAAGATACAATTAGGCTTTGAGGGCCTGAGTCAGTGGAATCAATGGAATTTCCATTGATAAATTGACTTTTAATAGGGTTCCTAATGCATCTTACAATGCAATGGCACCTTTCTTCAGATAATTTCATGGTAGAATTAGAAAAGCACTGGGGAAGTGAAAGTCAAAGCAAGTTAAAACAAAAGTTAAAGACTGTAAGAACTCTGACCAAAGATCAAAAAGATAAAACAAATTCATGGCTAGATCAGAACACAAAACCCACTCAAACTTCAAGAGAATGTTGGCCTCTGGTGGCTCAGGATCTGGACAGGGATATTCCTCATCTAAAAATCTGAGAGTGCACTGCACATATTTTGTTTCAACCCAGGAGTCCTTCAGTTCTTCAGCTGAAGGATTCTGCCCCTGTAAGCCAGGAAATAAGCAAAGCATCTTCCCTCTGGGAAGAAATTCTCCAGCTTTGGAGCCTTCCTTCATTCCGATGTTCTTGGTATTTGGTAGTTTAATCCATCAGCCTTCCCACCCGGGACTGAAGCTTACTGGTGCTCAGGTACTCTGAACAATGTTTCTCCAAAAATCAGAATTTTCTTCTGGTCCAGTGGAGAGCCGCAATACTTGCCAAGAGTAAACCTCAGCTCTAAATGAGAGAGAGCAGCAGAAAACTGCTGCTGAGGCCAGGCCTTGCATTAAGGATGGAAAACAAGTGGTGAAAGCCAGAGAAAATTTTCCATTTCTTTCAACTAAGGATGTTCATATTGCAAATTCAGAACATAGTGAACTTGTTTAGGATTGGGAATGCAGTTCAGGACTGGGAATGCAGCTCAGCCCAGTTGTGGGTTTTCGTGGCATGTGATTCCAGCGCAGGCTGATTTCACTGGAGTTCCCAGCTCTTTCTTGACAGCTGTAGTTAAAGTGATGAGCACGGGAGGCTTACACCTGGGGAATTATGGATTAGTCTTGTTTGTGAGGAAGCAAATATAAATTACCGTGTTTATGCTACTTTTAAAATGCTTTTAATGAGGAATCATTTGCTATTCAAAAATTTCAATATATAGTGATGCCATAACCCTGCCGGGCTGATTATCCTGTGCCTTGTTCAACATCGTTCTCCACCTGAGAGGTGAGGGCAAGCCAGTGGGGTGGAATTCTCATGTCTGTGCCCATCCTGGACTCTCCCACCTAACGGGGCAGGACACCCCGGTGACTGTGTGCTGTGTTCTCTTCTCTCCTGTGCTCCAGATGGAACTTCTCTGACTCCCAGCCGGTCCCAGGAGCGCCCCAAGCCCCGTCTGCAGTAACCCGGCCCCGGCTCACCATGGCAGCAGGAGTGGCGGCGTGGCTGCCCTTCGCCAGGGCCGCAGCCATAGGATGGATGCCAGTGGCCAACTGCCCCATGCCGCTGGCTCCCACGGAGAAAAACAAGAGGCAGGATGAGCTGATTATCCTCAACGTGAGCGGCAGGCGGTTCCAGACCTGGAGGACTACACTGGAGAGGTACCCGGACACTCTCCTGGGCAGCACGGAGAAGGAGTTCTTCTTCAACGAAGACACCAAGGAGTACTTCTTTGACCGGGACCCCGAGGTGTTCAGGTGCATCCTCAATTTTTATAGAACTGGCAAGCTGCACTACCCCAGGTACGAGTGCATCTCTGCCTACGACGAAGAGCTGGCCTTCTACGGGATCCTCCCCGAGATCATCGGGGACTGCTGCTACGAGGAGTACAAGGACAGGAAGCGGGAGAACGCGGAGCGCCTGATGGACGACAACGACTCCGAGAACAACCAGGAGGGCTCCATGCCCTCGCTGAGCTTCCGGCAGACCATGTGGCGAGCCTTCGAGAACCCCCACACCAGCACCTTGGCCTTAGTCTTCTACTACGTCACCGGGTTCTTCATCGCTGTCTCCGTCATCACCAACGTGGTGGAGACCGTGCCGTGTGGCACCGTGCCGGGCAGCAAGGAGCTGCCGTGTGGGGAGCGCTATGCCGTGGCCTTCTTCTGCCTGGACACGGCCTGCGTGATGATCTTCACCGTGGAGTACCTGCTGCGGCTCTTCGCGGCACCCAGCCGCTACCGCTTCATCCGCAGTGTCATGAGCATCATCGACGTGGTGGCCATCATGCCCTACTACATCGGCCTGGTGATGACCAACAACGAGGACGTCAGCGGCGCCTTCGTCACGCTGAGGGTTTTCAGGGTTTTCAGGATTTTCAAGTTCTCCCGCCACTCCCAAGGCCTGAGGATCTTGGGCTACACTCTGAAGAGCTGCGCCTCCGAGCTCGGCTTTCTCCTCTTTTCCCTCACCATGGCAATCATCATCTTTGCAACTGTGATGTTTTATGCGGAGAAAGGGTCCTCAGCGAGCAAATTCACCAGTATTCCTGCTTCCTTTTGGTACACTATTGTAACCATGACAACACTGGGGTGAGTATTACTTTTCCTTTTCCTGAGCAGCAGGCGAGCATGTACTGGGAGCTTGACTTCAGCTTCTCCTCAGCGTTTTCCTGGGTGCATGTTCCAGAAGGGGCTGGGAGTGTTGAGGGCTTGATTATTCTTTGCCTTACAACTCCTGCAATTTTTGTGCAGTTGTATAAACCAGAAAAAGCACTTACACCCACTTGACAAATGCTCAGCACCACGGTAAACGAGTGCAGGAGGAGCAGAGTGGTGGAGTAGCGGGTTCTGATTAATTCCTGCAGGAGGGAAAAGCTGACCTGAGTGTGAAGGGCTGGGAGTGAGAGCTCTGCTCTCTGTGACATTGGCTCCAGCCATGCGTTTCACACAAAGCTGCTGATGGCTCTGTTGTGCCTCGCTGCAATGTCAGTCGCTGTTTCTCCCCTTGACTTGCCAGGAACTACAGATTTGCTGAATTCCAGTGGATGTTGTGGGTCACTGTACTGAAATACTCAGTGATGGCCAGGACATGATCTGGTTTTTATTTAATTGAGCAGGACTGGGGCCTCTTGTCTGTGCTCAGCTGTGAGTTTGAGAACCGAGCGTGCTGTGGCAGTTGCACTAGAATTTCAAACATTTCCATGGACAGGTACAAAGATAATGAAATCAAAGCAAGGGGAATATATCCTGGAGGGCACTTTCCCCCTTATATTTCATTTCTGTCTCGCAGATGTTGCGACTGAGATTATAGATCTGTGCTTCTGCTGCTCTGAACTAAAACCTCTGTGAAGAGAATGGCCAAACCCTCCCCCTGGCAGGGCTGTGTAGAGGAAAGGGGGCATTGCAGGCTGCTGCTTTGGGCTCACACGTGAAGCCAGGATCGAGAGCAGTCTCTTCGTCCCACATCAGAACAGTACAGGAAGTTTAGAGTTACTTGGCAAAGAGTTTTCCCACTGGAGAGTTCACACAGTTTGATATTCAGATGTAGACGATTCTCCTCCTTGTAACGCAGTGACCACTTTTTCTCTAAACTGCCTTTGATTTTAAACACTTCTCTGTGCCTATTACACAGGAACAGGCTTACAGCAGCACTTTTAAATTATTAAAATCATAATTCAGCTGTCAGAAAGGCGCCAAATCTGGGCATATGACAACTGAAAGTCAGAATTTCTTCATTAAGTGCAAGTATAGAACCTGTTTGTCACAGTCACCTAAAGATCTCTTATTCTTCCTTTTTAATAGCTAAGCAGAGCTTGCAAGTGTATGGCAAAAGCTGCTCCTCACCCTGGGAAAGGCAGAGCTTAGAAATCAAAGCTGGGCTTTGCCTCCCAGCCCTGCCCATGCTGTGGCTCATGTCTCCACGTCCTGACTGCTCCATCCTGGCCCCAGCCCTTAATCTGATCAGCTCCAGAGGGTCCCCTGCCTGGGGTGGCTCCTTCACGTGTCTCTGCACTAGGGGAGATGTGTGAAAATCCAGTTCTGTTCTCAGATTCCTGTTTAATGATGATCCCACCCGTCCTTACATGGGCACAGCCTGCACCATCCACACCTGTGGTGTTACACCTTTGTGGCAGGAGCCTGGGGGTCAGGGGCTGGCCTGTGTGGGTTGGGAACAGCCCCAGGTTTGCAGAATGTTCTGGAGAGAGCTGAGGCTCTGCTCCTGCAGGCACTGCCTCACTTTGGGTCCCTCTCTGAACACAGGGACAAACCCGGGGCTCCCAAGGACCTCAGAGTGCTCTCAATTCATGGTGATCACAGAAATATCACAGAGGAGCAAGCGCTGGAAACGAGTTGACATGGATTTAAGAAATTAGACATTTAAACATGGCTTTGTAAGGGTTCATTGGGAAGGGACCGGTGAAATGCTCTCAGAGTCTTAAAACTGAGAGCTCTGGTATCACTGATTTGGGACTTTTAGGTTGTTCCCACCTTCCTGACTCCCCCTGTGTGAGTTAACCCTCCCGGAGGAATTCGCCATCCAGGGCTGACCCTCCCCACCCCCTTCACCTCCCCAAAAATCCTCCCAGTTCTTACCAACTGGCACTGTCAAATAATATTTTATAGACCTCTCTCTTCAGAACTCTTTTCAACCTGTTTGGAAGGATCTTGTTACTAATGAGAGTGCTGGCAATGCCTCCTGCACAGACACTGCCAGAAATGCAGCCAAGGTCTCCAGTGTGCTCCCCAACCCATCAGACTTCCCCTCCTCACTGCTGCCACTTCCCTGCTGGGATGTCAGAGGCACTCAGAGCTTTTAGTGAGATCCTAAACATTTCCTGCCTTTTGCCCTTAATAATTCAACCAGCATTTACAAGAACCTATGAAGCACAACAGTTTTAACTCAAAACTATATATATATATATATATATGTATATAGATATGCAGTTTGTTTTCAACACCAAAATGTTTACATCCTGATAAGTGAAGGTTTCCCTGAGGCTGGAATCCCATCATGGCTTTGACAGAGGTGCCTTACAGGAGTGATCTGGAACGTGCAGGATAACTTTTTCCCTGTTACTAAGATTAGCTCCCTTTGTGCAAAACAAAAGTTTACATGCAACAAACAAATAAAGCCAACAGCAGGAGACCATTAACCCTCCCACTGCACTGTGCATCAGCTGCTCTCCCAGATTCCCAAGTATCTTTGGGATACAATCGCTTTTCTAAATAAATAAATAAATAAACAAATACAGAGCCATAAATAAAAGGCAATAAAAATGCATTTCTTCTTGAAGGTGAGGCCCAGCATCAATAAATCACCATTGGTTTGGTGGGGTTACCATGCAAATCCCTTCAGAGACATTCAGGATGGCTTGCAGGCTCCTTAGGCAGTTAACAGCCCAGGGAGACAGGTACAGCAGCTTTTCTGGAGTGGGAAACAAAGCAAAGGAATTAAATTATACTGACCCTGCATCTCTGATCCCTCCGCTGTGCTCATCAGCCCTGGTTTAACAGAGGCTGTTTTTAATTTAACATGATTTAAATTTTGCTCAGGAGGCTTTGTAATGAAAGCATTATTCTTGGGTGCATCTTAAATCAATCTGAATTACTGAAACAACTATTCAAAATTAATTCAGAATCAGCTCTCCAATTCATGCAGAAACATTTTTCTCAAGAGACCAACACTCCCCATCTCCTCTCTGGTCCCTCTCAGCCGCAGAGCAATGGGCTCAGCCTGTGCCAGAGCCCTCCGTGTGCAGGAGTTCTGAGCCCTGGGGAATGCGGCAGGGGAGAGGTGCCAGCCCCATCCCGGCTCCCGTGTCCCCTCCTGGCTTTTAACCAATTCAATGTGCAGTCACTGGCTTTGCATCTCTGTAGAAACGTGTGAATTAGAGTGAATTCTGTTCCCTCGGGACCGGTGCATGGTTTGGCTTTGGTTTTCATGGAATTACAGACTGGTTGGGGTTGGAATGCACCTTAAAGCCAAGGTTCCCCCGGCCCAGGTTCCGCCAGGCCCCACCCCACGCTCAGTTTTATTCCCTTTAGGGAGCGCTCCGGGCGGGGAAGGCTCAGGTTGTGCGGCTGCCCCGGTGCGCGGCACAAACACAGAACCTCTGTCACCTCACTGAACCCCGTGCCGGCTTTGCCCAGAGGAGGAAGTGTTTTTCGGAGCTTTTTACAGCTGTTTTCATTCCATCTGACAGCAGCAGTATGTTTCAGGCTCCTGGGCAGCGTCTGAGACCTGCAGCAGAGCCACCAAACTGTGGCTGTGCAAACCTGGGAGCGACATCCCCGTTCCCCCCGCGGGCTGGGGGCTGTGCTGGGCTCACGGCCACCCTGCCCTCGGGGAGGGGAGGAGAGAGGAGGCCTGGGGTAATTTGGGTGGGGAGGAAGCTTAAAATCCATCCAGTGCCACCCCTGCCACGGCAGGGACACCTCCCGCTGTCCCAGGCTGATCTCAGCCCTGTCCCGCCTGCCCTGGGGCACTGCCAGGGATCCAGGGGCAGCCACAGCTTCTCCTTCCCCTGTGCCAGGGCAGGAATTCCTGCCCAGTCTCCCATCCAGCCTGCCCTCTGGCTCTGGCTCCTGTCAGTCCGTGCCCGTGTGAAATGCCCTGCTCCAGCTCTCTTGGAGCTCCCATGGGCACTGGAAGGGGCTGTAAGGAGGGAATATTCCTGGGGGGAATTGTCACAAGTTTCAGTTTGTCAAGAAAGCAGCAGTGCCAGAGCCTGAAGGACAGAGGCTGGTGCTGGGTTTGAGCTGTCCTGAGGGATACACTGTGGAGCTTTCTCTTGCCTAGAAAGGCTGAGCTCCCACCGCCTCGGGTGCACAATCTCTCTGGCTGAATGTCGTCCTTACATTTTGCAAGCCCATAATGGCTTTGAGAGCCCTCTCCCTCTTTCAGGTTGGGCTGCCCCGGTCAATGAGTTTGAAAGACACAGCTCAGTGCACTTGGACAACACAGCCCCATTTGTATAATTCATTTAAGGAACCAGGTTAATGCTGGGAAGTCGATAAAACAGCCCTGCTGGCCTGGTTATGTCAACAGCCTGATCTGGAGCAAGAGCTGGAATTTCTTAGAGGGTTTATTGGCTGAGTGTGTGGAGAGCAGGGGTTTGGGGCCAGGGTCTGTTTTGGTTTGTCTTGGCTCAGTTGTGCCTCTGCCAAGTGTGGATCAGAGAGAACACAAGTGAACGGGCGCCTCAGCAACTGCCCTGAGAGAACATCACCCTCTGTTTACTGATTTCTTGGGTTTTCTATTTTTCATTGGTGTTCAGCCATGGCCAGGAGAGGGGAGGGAGTGTGAGCAGTGCCCTGGCACGTGGGGGCCGTGGTGCCAAGTGCTGCCAGCTGGGCTGGACCCCGAGCACGTTGCAGTGCCGTGCGAGCCGAGCAGAGCCAGCGCCGCTCTCCCTCCTGCACAGCACAACCACTCAGGCTGATAGTAACCTTCATTCACCCTCCTGCACAGACCAGGAGCGGTTTGCAAAGTCAGGAAAATAATAAATCATCTCTGGAGCGCTGCCATTCCCGGCTCCTCAGGAAGGATTGTTGTTTGGGCCAGGAGTCACGTTGTGGTGTCAGGGCTTTGGGAGCTGCCGTGGAACTGAATCAGGGACAACTTCTTGAACAGAAACACCACTTTGCATATTTAACATCAGCAGTGGGAAGAGGGATGGGATGTGGAGTGTTCCCTTTGTGAAGGAAGGTGCTGGAAATTCAGCATTCTCTCCATTTCCCACACAGTCACCAATTCCTCATATCCACAGGCCAAAGAACTGCTTGAATTTAATACACAGAAGAATTTAATACACAGAAAGTCCAATCAAACCATGAACTGATGGAGCTACACAAAGAGGCCATTTCCTTGAGCTTTCATTCTCCTCACTCCAGCTTCATCTTATACAAAACGTGTATCAATTTTCCTCTCCTAATGGATTTACAGATATTGTGTGCGAAATGTCTTTGTATCAGAAACTACAGATGGAACCTTTTCCCTTCACTATCTCAATATAAATCTCAGGCAAGCATCTCATTTTTGAGCTATTTGTATTCACCAGAACCCCACAAGTATTAAAATACCTTTATTCATTCTTAGAGCAAGTGGAATTCACTGGATTATTTTTTTTTTTCCTCTCTTAAAAAAAAATTATCCGTCCTTATGCTTTTTGTGGCTTTGGATATTTGTAACGGTTGCACGTATGTGCAAACGCACCATTTTTAATGTGCAAGACAAAATAACTTGCCTTTAGGGTAACTCATTGTGTGAGAAGTGAATTATTTTGAATAAGGCTAAGAAATGGTGCTGACTAAAATTGTAACGTGACTGCTAAATTTACCAGTGGAAGCCTTGGCAGGGATGCATCTATAGCAACTGATTTACAGATTTTTTTTCCTGATCTCCTCTTTCTTTTTCCACCCCCTTTTCTTTCTAACCTGCCTCACAGTAAGTGCCTGAGAAATACAGATTAAAGATAACATTGCATTTTCATTGGAGATGAAGGGAAATGATTGGCGTGCTGACTGGATCTGGGCTATTTTTAGTCCCATAAAACGATAATTTCATAACAGAGCTGACCCAGTAAAAATAATCAGTTTACAGCCATCAGCTGAAAATAAGGGACAGAGTAGCCACTGTCAGTCAGAGTGGGAGAGGGGAGGAGAAGTTAAAGGCTCTGACACAAATTAGCCAAAACTAATTAGGTTCCTTAGCTGATTACAGCCCGTGGGTGCGTGCAGGGAGAGGAGCACAGGAAGCTGCTGGGTGCCCCGAGTCTCTGCAGCCCCTGGGGCAGGAGCTTTGTGCTGCCAACACCCATCCTCATCCTCCCAGGGACATCTGGGCACCGCATCCTCCCCCAGCCCTGCTCCCCCTGAGATAAACCCCCACCTCGTTTTAGTGTCAGGAAAATAACAGGAAAAGCTTTTACTGCAATTTCTTAAGGGATCTGTGCTGTCAGGAGTGTGGATTGACAGGACAAGGGGAATGGCTTCCAAATGCAAGGGAGCAGGTTTGGGTTGGGCCTTGGGCAGGAATCCTTCCCTGGGAGGGTGGGCAGGCCCTGGCACAGGTGCCCAGAGCAGCTGGGGCTGCCCCTGGATCCCTGGCAGTGCCCAAGGCCAGGTTGGAAGGGGCTGAGACAGTGGGAGGTGTCCCTGTCAGGGGAATTAAATCAAGATGGTCTTTAAAGTCATTTCCACCCCAAACCAATCTGGAATTCTGAGTATGGAGAGAGCTGTGACCAAGCCCAGCCTATTTCCCAGACACTGTAATGGAATCACCTCATTAAGAAAAAGAAGAAAAAAAAAATACAAAAAAGTATGAGATAAAGAGAGGAACTTTTCCTGAGCATGATCCAGCAGGACACAGGACACAGAGACACAGGGACATGGGGACAGATGGACACAGGGACACAGGACACAGGACACAGAGACACAGGGACATGGGGACAGAGGGACACAGAGACACAGGACACAGGGAGGACACAGGGAGGACACAGGACACAGGACACAGAGAGGACACAGAGACACAGGACACAGGGACATGGGGACAGATGGACACAGGGACACGCGACACAGGGAGGACACAGGGACACAGGACACAGAGAGGACACAGGACACAGGTCCCCCCCATGTCCCTGGTGCCTGCAGGGCCAGGGGCCATGCCCCAGCTCCCTGCCCGGGATGTTCAGTTTGGGTTCCATGTCCTGCAGCACCAGCAACAGCGGTGACACCCGGGCAGAGAAGGCAGTGCTGGCCCTGCCCGGCCAAGGGCCAGCCCCAGGCAGTGCCCGGGGCCCAGGCCAGCCTGGCAGGGACATCCCACCGTGGGCATCGCTGCTCTGTAGGAGCTGAGGAAGAAAAGAGCTGCAGTTTGGTCATTTACCAACTGCTTCACCACCTAGCACAGAAATTTCTTTTCTGTCAGATCCCACCACATCCATCGTGAATTCGTTAATATTTTCCTCCAGTGAAGGCAGACTGATGGATGTTTTTCCTGCAGACCAGAAGACAGGCAGCGTTCAGCCAAGCTCTGCCTTCTCCTGGCCAGACAATGCCTGCAGAAACAGATTGTGTCTATTTAACTATTTACCACTGCTACATTAGAACACACTCAAGGGCTGTAATTCACCTCTTAAACTTACAAGTAAGTGTGGAAGAGTTATTTTAAAATCAATATCTAACAGAATGCCATTGTTCCAACATTTAAACCTGCTGGGAAATTACTGGGAGGCATGAGGCAAGTCAAATCACTGCCTGCCAGAGGAGGAAACAATTCATTACTCCTTGGATAGGTGCAGCCTTTGCTGCTTTTCATCCTGCCTCGCAGCCTCAGAAATGACGCTGGAGCTCCGGCTCTTCCTTCCCCGGTTTTGCTCTTTTGTTCTGCCCTTCCACCGCGGACTTTTCCTGAGTTCCCGGGCGGGGTTTGGGGCTGCTGGGGCACTGTCCTGCTGTGGGTGCCACTGCTTGGGGCTGGATCCCTGTCGTGGTTTGGAAAGCAAAATGAGTGAGAGGCTCCAAGTCAGAAATATAATTTAATAAGAAGAAAGGTAAAAATGTAAAAATAAAATAAAATAGATGCAATAACACAAAGGAACACTGACAGAGTCAGAACACAACCTGAGCAGGGTGGTGGGAGCAGTCCAGGTGAGGGGCTCTTCCTGAAGCAGTGATCCCACAGAAAGGTCTGGGAGCTCTGCTCCTCTGGGAATCCAGTGGCTCAGGGCTGCTTGTCCTGTCCCAAATCCCAGATTCTCTCCAGGTGGGAATGCTTGGCTCCTCCCCCTAGGTGGAGCATCTCCCAATGGGATGAGGAGTCGTGCGGTGGCTCCTTGATGGCCCATTAAACAGAGAGAGCTCCTGGAGGGAGTTCCCTGTGAGTCCTGGGCAAGGCATTGATGAGCCATGAGCAGAAGACAGCCCAACACTAGAGCACTGCCCCACGTGGTTTTAACAGTTCATGAAGATGGTGATAGAATAAATACTTTGTGTACATCCCACACTACAACCCAGGACAATCCTGCTCAGCTCAGAGAGGCCGGAGCGGAGCGCGGGGGCCGGGCAGGGCTCAGAGCCGCCCTCCAGCCCCTCCTGCCCTGCTCCGGCAGCAGCATCGCCCGGGGCCGCTGTGCCTTCATCCCTGGCCTGCCATCTGTGGCCAAATTAAAACACTGATCAGCTTTTTGCCTCCGGGATGTTGTGAGATTTGGCTGATGTACACGCTCAGAAAGCCCTTGAGAAGGGTTGTTTGGAGTCCCATAGAATTGAGGCTACTGAAGCTGAGCTGTGCTGTAGAGCCTCCTCAGAAAAAGGTCAAATAATTCGAGCAATAAGTCCTGGCCACACGGAGGGAGGCAGCTGCTCTGGATGTGCAGCACGGTGAGGTTTGTGACACCCTGGCACTGCTGCGGTCACCTGGAGCAGCTCCTGGTGCCCAGGTCACACCTCCCCAGCCCTGGGAGGAGCTCTGTGCTCGGGGCACTTCTCCTTCACCTGCCTGTGTCCTTGGTGTCCCTGTGACTCCCTTGGCCACCGAAAAGTCACAAACTGCTGCTGTTTTTCTCCTCCTGCCTGTAGATACCGGGCTCCAGATCAGATGTGAAAACAGCAGATGATAAAATCTTGAGTCATTTTCAGCCTTTAATATGCAAATGTGCAGCCTTGATAACAAGATTGCACCCCACCACCAGGCAGCCCTTTTTTTCCCCCTTTTTTTACACCAGGGAAAACACTTCTTACTATTATTTAATTTTGCTTATTGCTTATTTTCTCATGTAGTTAGGATCATGGAATCCCAGAATGGTTTGGGTTGGAAAAATCTCATTGATTCCCACCCCCTGCCATGGGCAGGGACTCCTTCCACTCTTGCAGGTTTTCAGAGCCCACTCAAGTCTGGCCTCGGACACTCCCAGGGCAGGGTTACAATGCTCAATCCCATGTCTGTGTGCTCCACCTGCACTTCTGGGGTGTAATTTGGAGACAACATGTGCACAGTTTTCTCAGTATTTGTGTGATCTGGAGCACAAGGGAGCCATCCTCCTCAAATATTAATTACAGTCACTGTGGTAAGAACAAAAATAGCACTTTTATTTTTCAATGGAGAAGGACCGTGCAAGCCAGCTCTTCTCACAACCTGGGCAGGAATCAGCTCTCTTCAAAGGGAAAGCTAAAGGGAGAGAGAGCTGCTCTGAGCTTTCTCCTGAGCCCATGGACTCCGCGCTCTCACTGTGGATCAGGAATGCTCTGGGGAAGCAAAGCCAGCCCTGTGTCCCTGCTGCAGTTTGGCTCCAGGGCAGAGCACTGGGACTGATCCCTCCTGGATGGAATCCCCTGGCAGAGGCTCTCCAGGACACTCCAGGACACCCAGAGAGCTCTGGGCACTCAGCACTGAGTGAATCTGGCCTCAGTGAATCCTGCCAGGGGTGAGCAGGGGCTGCTCCTGCTGCAGCTCCTCTGCCCTGCACTACCTGCACCCCCTGCCAGGGCAGGAGGAGACTGATCCTTCCCCTGCCATTGAGCTCAAAACTAATTCTCAATCATAGTCCTGTTTCAGTGGGGCTTTTCTGGTGTTTACATCATTTCTTGGGCTTTGCCATCAATATTAATGTGAGAAAAGCTCCACTTGCTTCTTTCTGCCTCTTGTGAGGGAAGATGGGAACAGGCTCTGACACCTCCTTACTCCACTGCAGCAGAGCTGTTCTAGTAATCAGTGTCTGAAATGAGTAGAAACAGCACCTAAATTTACCACGTTGAGCACGAATCAATGGAGCATTATTGCCAGAACACATTCCTCACTGTCACACGTCTCAGTTGTGCTGCTGCTTCGGGGAGATTTAAAACCCCGTCTCCCACCCAGCTTTGCACCTGAGGTACCCTTTTCCCCAACCTCACTCTCTTATCTCTGCATAATTAACCAAAATATGAGATTCCCAGCTTCTGCCATGCCTGGGTGTGCCTCAGAGCTTCCCCCAGGAGCAGAGGATTTGTGCAGATGGGCAAGCACGGGCAGCTCGCAGGAGGCAATCACAACTTCTACTTGGTGCCTCTTTCCTTCTCCTGCCTACTTACATCTGCCCAACCGTCTGTTCATCAATCCTGGAGCAGCCAGCACGGCACAGGATGAGTCTCACTGAGTCAGACACTCTGCTTCAGTTCATGAAATGAGCTGGCAAGATATTCCAGCCTTGGCACACTCGATGCTGAAGATTTCAGCCCTCTTAGATATTTTTCTGCTAGAGAGGAATAGCAGGACAGATTAAATAATGGAAACAGTCATTCAGCAAGGCAGCTGTTGAATGAAAACATGGGAAATGGATGAAATTAGGTAAAAGTCACCCCTCTAGCCAAGGGTCAGGAGAGTAGTAAGCTGGGCTGAAGGGATACAAGATTTTGGGCTGCAGAGGGCTGAGCAGGATGAATTCCACCACTAATGAGCTTAGTGAATAAGCTCATTACCTAATGAGCTCTATTGAACAAGCTTGAATTCCTGCCTAGGGAAAGCCCTGCCGTAGATCAAACATAGGTAAACAGCTCCATCAGTTTACACACACGGGCATCTGGAGCTCTGCAGCAAACTCAGGGCCACTGGCAGAGCCTTTCCCGAAGGTGGGGATGTCAGGAAGGATCAGAAGAGCAGGGAAGAGCAGAGGCTCTTTTCCAGTTCTGTCCCTTCTGCACAGTCTGTGATCTGGACGAGGATGCAGCGACACGACTCCTCACCACACACACGTCCTGGTGACTCTTCCCTCACCATTCACCTCCCAGCCTCCCACCCTCCTCCTGAGGCACCGCAGAGCTGGAAACCTCCAGGGGACCAAAATTGTATCAAAAAAATGCTCCTGGAATGGTTCATCTCTGTGAATCTCCATCTAACACCCCGGCCCTGCTTTGGTGCCTGGGGAGATCTGTCAGAGCAAGATGCCAATTCCGAGGGTTTGGAAAGGACTCAAAGGAAATCTCACATCCACACTGCCTCGTGGGCAATTTATTACCCAGAGAGTCTCGGAGTGCCTGTGAGGAATGGCCCAGCATCCCCACCCGCTGCTCAGCCCAGCTTCCAATTCCGAGACTTGGGAGTGAAAAGAGAAAATGAGATTTCAGAAAGGAGAAGAGATCTACAGATGAAATCTTCATTTTGACTTCACACAGCAACATTTGCATTTATTTTTACCATTTCTTCTTAGATTTTCAGCACATACCGAGATATTGTCTAAAGTAGTCATTTCCTATAGTTGTGCCACTCCAGAGCCCTGGGACTGTCCATCATTTGTCTGTTACCATCTGGGCAAGGCTGAAAAAATTGGAGGAAGGAAAGGGAAGGAAAATACATGAACTTTCCAGTAAAACATAATGGCTAGTTAGGTGGGAGATAAAGATTTTGGGTAGAAAATCGGTGTTCAGGCTTTAAAATGATCTGTCTCTAAAGCTCTGCACTCAAGCCCTGAGGTGCAGAGCCTGGGGTAAACAAATGCAGGCAGCTCGTTGTACGTGTCAGGATATATTCACACGATTGCAGCAGGGAGGTCTGGCACCAAATGTACTGTGAACTGAAAATGAATTTCAGCAGCTTTTATGGTTCATTTTTTGTCAGAAACAAAGGCTGTGGCTGGAGCTGCTCGTGTGCCGTGCCCAGGGGTTCCCACAGCACAAACCTGCCCTCAGGAAAGGCTGAGGCTGGGTATGCTCCCAGGGGGTTTGGGCAGCTGGGACACCCTTGGAATGTCTCCTGTGGGCTCATTTCTCCTGTGCTGCCCACTCTGGTCCCGAGGCAGGGAGTGACTCCCTGAGAGCCAGGAGTCACATCAGGGACAGGAGGGCTGCACGAAAACTGCACTGAACAAGCCTGGGAGACACTTTTGGTTCTTATGGCAAAGCCACCAGAGCAGGATGTGCCTGTGGGGACAGGTCCCCTGGGAGCCCCAGCTCATCCCCCTGTCTGCCAGCACTGCCCTGGGAGAGGTGCCCAGCCCCAGCTCCCTGGAGCAGCTCCCTGAGGCACTGGGGAGAGCTGTTGGGTAGAATTTCTGTGCCATTAATAACTGCTTCCCTGGCAATATCAAAACAGAGTGGGCAGCCAGCACGTCCACCACCTATAGGCTGGAGTGTACAGCAAATGAAATCCACCTGTTAAATCAGCACAAACGGAGACAAAGGGCATTTATCCAAACATCCCTGGGGGTAGTGTGCTCTGTTTGCAAGGTGAAATACTCAGGATGAGAACAATTGGTGACTAAAAGCAAGGCAGACAAGGACTTCACAGAATATCCTGAACTGGAAGGGGCCCATGAGGAACATCAGGTCCCACTCATGGCCCTGCACCCACGGCAGGAGGGCTGCAGTGACAGGAGATTTAGGATCCCTTCCAACCCAAAGCATTTCATGACTGTGTGAGCTCCCAGCTCTCTGGAATCCCTCAGGAAACCCTGCACAGGCAGCTGTCCCCACCTGGGCTGCTGCAGTCCCAGCTCTGCCTGTCCCCAGCACTCAGCTCAGCAGGGAGAGAAGGGGACGTGGTCACCCCGAGGGGGGCAGGAACCAGCCCCAGGGGGCTCCTTCCAAACGTGCCTGCAATCCAAACAAAATCTCAAAGAGCTCCACCTGCTCTCACAGAGAAAAGGAGAGAATGGTGCAAAAACAGTCACACAGCATTTTAGATGGCAGAATGAAATGTTCCACAGGTCTGAGTTTTGTAGGGAACATGATTTAGCAAAATGCAAACAAGGAGCCGTTTCTGGCCCAGACACTGATTTATTATTTAATACTAAAATGCTGTAACTAACAAATCTGCAGAATCATCCAGCCAGGGAAGGGAGGGATGCATGAAGAGCCCCACAGGTGTGAGCAGGCTGTGCCACAGGGGTGTCACAGCAGGGTCTGCCCCTCACCTGCCCTGTGCTCCCAGCCCTTCCTACCACTCTGCTGCCCTTTCCCCAGGCTAAACCCGGCCATGAGGTTGGTTTTCACAGATTACAGTCACACTTCCAGCCAGAAGGGAAGCAGTTCACCTGTGCACCAGGCTGTGGTTTGGGTTCAGGCTGTGGTTTGGGATCAGGGCAGACTCTGCCTGGTCCAGGCACTCGGGCATCCTTCAGTATTTTACCCAGGAACTCATCCAGGTGGAATAGATGCACTTTGAGACAAGTGCTGCCACACGGGAGGGGAACTGCTAAATAACAGCAAAATCAGCTCGTTTCAGTTGCAGTGTAATGTAAGGTTTGGGCTTCTACTACATAATCCATTTTAAAGTACTCTTAGATATGCTGCTCTACGGTAAAATTGGATTTTTAGCAAAAATATAGCCCAAATGCTCAGCATAACAAATTGTAATCACAGCAGTCAGTTTGCCATCTAAGATGCAATGCATCCTCTCGATCTCTTTTTTCCACTTATCTTTTAAATGCAATTTTCTGTCCCACTCTGTAGAAGACCAGGTTAAATCAATGAAATAGAAATAGTGTTGTAATATTATATCCTGTGGCAAGAGACTAACGTTGCCTCTAGTCAGGAACTGTAAAAGTGACAAACCCAAAGCAGATTTCATGGAACTCTGCAGCTCTTTGAGTGTCTCTCTCAGTGGAATGAGGCACTGAACCCCTCTGACACCACCCCTGACGTCCAGTTATTCCAGACCCTTGTCCACAGGGAAAAAAAAAACCCTTTATCATGAGCAGCTGTTGCTAGAGGACACAAAAAGAAGGACACTTACACCATTAGTGTCAGTGAAAAAGAAGGAAGTTTATTTTGGGATTTCGATTTATATGGCTTTTGGAGTTTGATCAGCGATTGGAGGATAAGGTTGTTACTTCTTTGACTTCACTGGTTAAATTAGATGTTTATTAATTGTTTTTCTTCTAGAAAGGAATTCGAAAACAACCACTTGTTTATGTTACAATGCATGAGAACCTTAGTACAAAAATGTAAACATCAGAAGGCTGAAAAATTAGGGCGACAAACAGCCACATCTACAGGTACAGAATAATGACTTCAAGGCTTTTTAATTGCATTTGCTTCCATTTCAGAAGAGTTTCTTGGTTTTCTTAAACAATCTGAGCTTTGCCAGGACAGAGCATCTGCCTGCCCTGAGCTGCCCCCCAGGGCAGTGTCCCAGTCCCAGGGGAGCAGAGAGCAGGGACTTCACACCAGGGGTTCCCAGAGCTCTGGATGTGCAGTCCTGGAGCCCCGTGGACAGTGAGTGCACCCACAGCCCCACAGGGATTCACTGGGGACTAAATCAGACTGAAAAGGCTTCCTGAGGATTATGTGTAAGATGTGAAAAGCAATCACCCTGCCAGATATGGTGAAACAGAACCATAAAATAAAGCACTGGAAGCCTGGATGATTTGGCATTGAAGCACAGGGATTTTTCAATGCTGCCATTCAAATATGGTAGAAAATTATTTCCCTCTTGCAAACAACCCTCCAGTGGTAGGAAAAAAAACCACAGACCTGAGGAAATACAGCAGAGGGACAGGTCTCCTCTGCACAGCCCATCTTTTCCAAATTCCTTTCCTTTCCTGGGATTCAAACTTGTAGATAATTCAAGAGGAGCTCAATCTGAGCTGCCCTGACGGGGGAAACAACAGGACCTGTGTATATTTTGCTTATCATTCATTTCTGTAAAGTATCATGAGGGAACTTTGCAACAAAATCATCCTCAGCTCTTAGTACACAGACAAGCCATTGCTCCTGATGTGCTGACACACTCCAGGTTTGATCTGAGCCCTCAGGAGGAATTTCAGCCCCTCCTGGAGTTACCTGTGCTGGGCCAGTCCTGTCCTGGTGCTGTGACTGAATCCTGCTCTGAGGGGGCACAGGGAACACATCAAACCCAACAGGGAGCACAGGAAATGAAGCCTGGCTTTGCAGAGGTTGGGCTGATGAAGAGGTTGCATTCAGCTGTCAGTGAAAGGCCTTTTCCTCCTCCCCACGTGTCCCTCGTGGACACAGATCACTCACAGCAGAGTGGCAGGAGGGATTTTGGCTTTTTGCCCACCGTGAGCAATGGGCTTTGTCAGGAATGATCTGTTTAAAAGCCAAGCCCTGCTCAGGGCTGCCCTTCAGACAGACACAAGAGGTGCTGGACCTCCCAGAGAGGCCCTGGCCCCACCCTGGGGCTGCCCTGGCACACGGGTCCTCATGGGCACCCTGACCCCCATGGGCGCCCTGATCCCCACTGACACCCTGATCCCCATGGGCCCCCTGATCCCACTGACACCCTGATCCCCACTGACACCCTGATCCCCATGGGCACCCTGATCCTCACTGACACCCTGATCCCACTGACACCCTGATCCCCATGGGCCCCCTGATCCCACTGACACCCTGATCCCCACTGACACCCTGACCCCCACTGACACCCTGATCCCTACAGGCACCCTGACCCCCATGGGCCTCCTGATCCCCACAGGCACCCTGACCCCCACTGACACCCTGATCCCCACTGACACCCTGACCCCCACTGACACCCTGATCCCCATGGGCCCCCTGATCCCCATGGGCATCCTGATCCCCATGGGCCCCCTGATCCTCACTGACACCCTGACCCCCATGGGCACGCTGATCCTTGTGGGCACCCTGATCCTCGTGGGCACCCTGCACACTCCCACCCTGGCATCAGCATTCCAGGAACACAGTGAGAGCAGGGCCTTAGGGATAAATGGCTCATTTCCTTCCCCAGATGCTGGCACTGCAGGGACAGACCATCTCTGCTCACTCCTGGCCTGTCCTTGGCTCAGGGATGGAGCTGCCTGACAGGCAGGGCAGGGGACACAGCTCAAAAACACTTGCCTTCTGCCCCACTTCAGTGTTTGTGCCAGTGCAAACTCAGAGGGTTAATTCCTAAGCCTTGAAAGACTCATTTTGGGGTTAGGAAAGAAAAGAGCAGCTGCAGAAAGAGAAGAGCTTCCAGAGGCTGGTTATTTCTGCTGCCTCTCCTGACACGCATCCCCCCCAAATGCCAGTTTTCCCCTAGGCTACACAGTGATTTTGTGGTGCTGTTTTGGGACTGGTTTTGAGGGGAAGTGCCTGTGCTGAGCGTGGGGGTACCTGAGCAGAGCTGCCCCTGCCAGGGCTGAGCCCTGGGACAGCCCCACAGAGAGATGAGTCCAGGGAGTGACACTCTCCCAGCTCACTATTGACATCTGGGATGGGGAAATGAGATTTGCTTTGGCACCTCATTCACTTCTCCATCCATCCATCTTCTCTAGTGCTTCTCTCCCCTCCAGCCTGTACGTGGGAAGGTCAATCAGTTTAATTACTGATGTGGGACACAAAAGCCCCGTTTGCATCCCAGGGTGTGCTCGTGCAGCCGGAACTCTTGCACTCCCACTCACTTTTGCACCAGACAGAAGAGCAGCAGGTTCCTATGCAGTCAAGAAACCTCTCCACGTATCACTGGACTGATAACAAAAGGAATAAATAACTCCAGAGAAGTGAATTTTAATGACATTTCTGTACCAAGTCTGTCAGAGTACGTTACAACCATTTATTCAAGTTCACTGCCTTCCCAGATAAACACTGACATCTCTATTTCACAGGTGTAAAATCCATGTCAGAGAAAGACTGAACTTCTGCACAACCCACACAATAAAGAATTCCCTGCTGCCGCTTTGGGGCAGCAGCACATTCCTCAGTGGAGCAGGGGAACCTGAACTCCCTCAGCCCAGCTCCTGCACAGAACCTGAGGCAGCTCTGATCAAAGCATCCCCTGCTTCTACAGAGACCTTGATGTCCCCAGAAGGTGACCAGAACGGGTCACCTCCTGCAGGCAGGCAAGGGGTGGCACTGAGAATTTCTGATGTGTGTTCAGAGAGTCAGTCTGGCACCTTTCCACCTGTAATTTTCTTGCTCATCTCTGGAACATCTGTAAATTCTGCTGCCCAGGAGGGTCATTTTTACACTGCTCATTTCGGCTCTGTTCTCCCACAGTCACAAGCCCTTGAAGAGCAGAGGCACAAATCCATTAAGGAGCTGTTTATTGGGGTCGACTGGGACTGGAGTGTTGTTTCTGTCCCTTTAGACAAACCCACAAAATCCTGCAGGGGTCAAAACAAACACCAATACACAAACAGCAGCTCCCTCAGCCTTCCAAAAGGGTTTTTTGTAGCATCCCAGGAACTTGCACTGCAGTGCAAACTTCACTTTGAAACAAAGGACACTTTGTGATTTTTAATTGCCTCCTAACCTTTCATTAATTGGGCTTTATGCAGTGAGCAACATCACAATAACGCGTCTGCAACCTCTGTGCAGAATGCAAATGGGCCACAATGAGGGGAGAGACCTGAGCGTGGAGCCCCAGCCACGGGCAGCTCGTGGCCTCACCCACCACAACAGCGACTCCCTAATTATCCAGTGGCCTTTGTTTCACTGCAATTGCTTTCAGAACAAGCAACATCTGAAGAGCATCCCCGACACACCGCGAATTGTGGCATTTGCTGACGGGAGAGGCACAGAGCAGCTCCACAAAGTGATGTCTTTCGGCAGCTCTGAAAAGTCACATCTGAAATTTATTTCCATAATAATGAGTCTAGCGAACGGTTTTGTCAGAAAGACTTATTTGCATAGCTCACATTTATGTTTTCACGTCGTTTCTGAACTTGCCATCAATGCCGGGCTCTGTGTGACAAAGGCAATAACGCCAAGGGCAGGAATTTGTTGTTTATGGCCTCGGCTCCGTCTGTGCCACCCAATGGTGCAGGAGCTGAGCACGGCCCTGCACAGCCCAGTGCCCACCTGCACTCTAGGAACCCTGGACACGGCGCCCAGGGGTGCCCAGGGTGGGATTTGGGGGTGTTTGTGCAGGGACAGGGGTGGGACTGGGTGATCCTTGTGGGTCCCTTCAGCTCAGGACATTCTGTGACTGATTCCATGAACCCCAGCTGTAGGAACACAATTCCCCTTCCTTTGTGGCCTCACATCTCATCCTGCCCTTCCCCTGCCTCCCTGTTGCAGCTGCTGGAGCCCTTTGGGACCGGGATCCCCTTGGGACTGGGATCCCCTCAGTTTTGGGATCTCCTCAGGACTGGGATCCCCCAGGTTTGGGATCCCCTCAGGTTTGGGATCCCCTCGGGTTTGGGATCCCCTCAGGACTGGGATCCCCTCGGGTTTGGGATCCCCTCAGGTTTGGGATCCTCTTGGGCCCGGGAGCAGCTGGACCCCCAGCCCTGCTCTGCAGAGGGAACACGGCCCCTGCACAGCAGAGGGTCCAAAGCCCAGTTTTAGGGCTGAAGGTCCCAAAGCCCCCAGGAGAGCCAGGGGGAAGCTCCCACAGAGGGTTCAGGGCAGTGCCAGGCTCCAGCTCCTGAGAAGCACCTGAGTCCTCTCCCCAGTGCCTGCCTGGAAACCTTTCCCAGCACAAACCTGGAAACCTTTCCCAGCACAAACCCGGTGTCTCTTGGGGCTTGCAGTGCCATTTGTTCTAATTCTTGTTGACATTTCATTTCACACGCTATTAAATGACCCCCTTCAGAAGGATGAAACAGAAATTTGCTTTAGAAGAGGGAGGAAAATAAAATAAATGTGTGCTTTAGGACAAAACAGGCTCCCGATTTATTTTCCTGATGAAGTTAACACATCTGGCACAGAGCAGGCAGCCAGCCTCACCCCGGCCTGATGTGTTGGCCACAATTCTGTACCTGGGGACTGTGGCAGCAAAGTCTCCCACATCACAGCACCTGCTCCTGTGATTTTTGGCATTTTCACCCATCAAACTGTTCCTACCCCAACCCTTGGTTTGTGAGCAGGGCTGAAGAGCTCCCAGCAAACAGCCGGGGTGGATAATGGAAGGACAAGTGTAAGGGAACTCCTCTGAATCATTTTTTATGTGAGCAATTTTGCAGTGACAAATCCTATCAATCAGCCCTGCGCGGGGTCCGGGGGTGGGCAGCTCTCCTGACACGTTTTATTCCTTTCTTTGAGCTCTGCAAAATGACCTCAGGAGAGGGAAAGGGGCACTAAAGGCGGCCGTGAATCCTTCCATGGGGTGTGGAGGGAGATTCAGTCGGGTCCTGGCAGTTGGGGACGCGTGGGGACAACGGCCCCGAGAGCACCAGGCTCAGAATGGCCCCCAACTGATGTGAGCAGGGCTGGAAAACAGCCCTCCTTTGGGAAAGGCTCCCAAAAACAACAGCTTCCTCTGCCCTTCCATGGGCTTTAGCTCCCAACGTGCCACATTTATCTTTTATGGTGATTAAAGCTCAGCAAAGTCATTAATACTGAGACTTCCCCCACTATATCACGTTCAAAATTAGATATTTTTACTTGTGTAAAGAAAATAAACCCCTTTTCCCCTTCCAAACTGGCTTTCCTCGGGGAAAGGCAGCACTGAGAGCCTTGTGAAGGACTCCATTTGTTTATGGCCAATCAACAATTTAATGAGTGCTGGAAGAATACAATTTGTGGGGATAAACAAGGACCATTATTGGCAGAAACCCCACAAACTCATGGTGGGATGCGCTGGAGCAGCTGGCAGGGGATGTCCCACAGCACCAGCCTGGGGGGATGGAGGGGGTGGTGTTGTCCCCACCCACACCTGGCACAGGGACAAAAGGGACAAAAGGACACAGGGACAGCCACACTGGCCAGGCTGGACTCTCACTCCTCCCCTAAAAACTCACCTTGGGAAAAATCCTTTAGAAAAGAGGAAGAATTTTGAGGATGATGTGAACTTCGACTCTCTCCATTTTTAAACTAGGATTATGTCATATAATATCCTTAAAGATATTCCCCAAGGCCAGTCCCTTGTACAGTGAATAATATCTAATCACCCATTTCTTCCCATATAATATACTACTGCCTTCTAAATTTGCCAATCTAATTAGCCCTTTCCCCTAACACTCAGGATGATTAAATCTGTGTTAAAACTTTCTGTGCAGCACAAGAGGAGACACACCTGAGCATTTTCTAAATTTAGCAGAGGACAATATTTAATGGGTTATTTATGGGTGCTGGAGCTGCTGCATAAATGAATTCTGATTTGATTTCTTCAGCCTCCTTATTTTTTCCTCAACTCCCTCAAACTGTGTATCAAGCAGATTAGAAAGAGGAATGGAGAAACCCACCTGGAACCATCTATCAAGGATCTTTCAGAACTACTTTAACAATGAGCACTTTATACAAAAAGAGGAGGAAAAAAACTGAGTTTCTTTATACTTCAGCTTCATCATTTTCTGAGCTGTGTCAGACCAGAGACATCTGGACTCATCTCAGTTTCCATGTGTTTAGAAAAGGGACAAGAGCTGGAAGCAATTCCTGAGGATTTTCATGACTTGCACGTAACTTTGATGTGAGTTTTAAGAAGATTTGCAGTATTTGGGGTGGTCAGAAGGCTGTTTGTGTGTGTGGAGCAATGACTTGGTCCCCAGGAGATGCTGCAGCTTTCCCTAAAGCCCCTAAAGGGCTCAGGAGGTGAACTCAGGGATCCCCTGAGGAGCTCAGGATGCTCCCCAAGGACAGCAGCACTCGGGGCTGGCTCCTGAGCTCAGCAGGGAATTGAAATTGTCCAGGTAAAGCAGGAAGGATGGGAGACCTGAGAGCATCGGCCCCAAGGAAAAAATCTGTACTGGGATCTGTTCCAAATCCTTTCACTGCCATTCCTCGGGCAGGTGGCTGGGAAACCTTCCCTGCTGCCTTCAGAGAACTCCACAAGAGCCTCTGTGTGCCTCTGATGGGAACAGTTGGTTGCCAGTGCAGGAATTTGTCTGGACGGTGTTGTGAAGGGTTGAAAATCGGCTTCTGGCCCGTTTAACCCACTCCCCCCGAGTCCCCGGGCAGGGGGGTGAGCAGATAACCAGAGCAGGAGGGGGAGCAGATAACCAGAGCACCCCCAGAAGGACAAAGCCTCCCCGGCAGGAGACAATGAGGTTGTTTCTAACAAGGATTTGACTTCAATTACACGGTCCCATTCAGGAGAGGGCGAGGTTTGGGATTACTTTGGAGCAATCAATTGTGCCTGATTGATTTTATTCAATAAAAAGAGATGGGAGAATCTATTTTTTTGTTCCCTTCAGGCAATACAAGCTCACAGACTTGTAAAATCTCCGTGCCCCCCTCAGGGCTGTCCCTCGCACAAAGCCGAGGCAGGAGCTGGAGAGAGGAGAAGCTGATATTGGGAGTGTTTGGGGTGCAAATCCCGTTTGTGCCCAGGGGATTGAGGGGCTGTGCCGGGGAGGACGGGGCTGGGCTGGACCCTCTGTGCAGGTGAGGAGAGGAGGAACACAGGGAGAGGGTCTGGCCTGGGGAATTCCTGCGGGGGGGATTCCTGCTGCTCTTACACAGGCAGAGATGCTCCAGACCAGGCTGGACATTGGGGCAGCCTGGGACAGGAGAAACTGTCCCTGGGACAGGGGGAGTGACCCTGCCAGGACAGGGGGATGTCCTTGGGACAGGGGAAATTGTCCCTGCCAGGACAGGGGAATTTTCCCTGCCAGGACAGGGGAGTGTCCCTGTATGGGGCAAGGTAAAATGTCTCTGCCAGGACAGGGAAATTGTCCCTGCCAGGACAGGGGAGGTGTCCCTGCCAAGACAGGGGGAGTGACCCTGCCAGGACAGGGGTGGCACTGGGTCGGCTCTGAGGTCTCTCCCAGCCCAGCCCGGCCCTGCCCCTGTCTGGCTGTGCCTGTCTGCCTGTCCCCAGCCAGGAGGTGCCACAGCCCAGCCCTGGCCAAAGGACAGACCCATCCCCAGGGCAGAGCCACTCTGCAAAACCGAGCCAAGATCAGCTTTGACCTCCAGACAAATGAAGTTGTCAGGACTAATTAAAATGCACTTTTTCTTTCTCTTCTGTCTGCTGGTCAATAAGATAAACACAGGCCAGAGGGACACAAAGAACAGGCTCTGTGCACTCTGGACTCCCAGAGATGCTTTACAGCATTAGACAGCAAACACAAAAGCTGAGCTGATGTTTTTTATCTCTGGGTAAATGTGAGTCTTTCTGGTGTTATTTTGGCATGGAAGAAGAGAAATAGGCTTCTGCCTAAATATTTCAGAGTGGCCACAGGACTTAAAGCAAGCCCTCATTAGAAGATTTGTAATCCTGTGACTGAAAGACAAGCCCTAAAATCCCTTTTGGGGAGGCAGGAGAGTTGCTCTTTGTGGTGAACCATGAGCTGTTGGGAGCTGTGCTTGCTGTGCTGACGAGAGCGAGGTGCCAGCTCTGCCCATGCTGCACCCACCTGGCACTGCAGCACATCTCCCTCGGGTGGGTTCAGTCCTGCTGCCAGCAGAGACCCCTCAGCTCAGTGGGGCAGAGCAGCTCTGTGAGCTATGCCTGCAGCCCCGCCCTGCCCTGCCCTGCCCTGTCCCGCCCTGCCCCGCCCTGTCCCGCCCTGTCCTGCCTCACCCTACCCAGGCACCACCCCACAGCCTCCCCAGAGCCAGGCAAGGGAACCTGCTCAAAGCAAGATCTGCCTCCCCAAGGAAATCAAGGTGCTGCTGTTGGAGGCAGTTTCTGCAGTGGAGGATGAGGGGTGCTGTGTTGGGAAAGATGAATCAGGGAAACCATATAAATATGATTGCTTGGCAAAAGATTCTGAAAATGTGAAAGCTGTAGTCGAGATAGAAATGGAAGCTCACTTTGAGTTGTAGGATACCGAGTCTTAGTTACTGTATAACCTGAAAACAACAGCCTGGGCAGCTGAAGGAGAATCCTTTTTGATTGAACAATTCCCTTCTGCTGGCTGAGGGATCCAAAGGTCAATGTAGCAAAACAGAAAATCTAAAGAGTAGTTTTTAGAGTTTGAAATATAACACATGATAATGTAGTAGTTCTTATAGGCTGTGTGTAGATTCTATAGGATTTTGTGTCTTGTATTGGTTGGTCACTATAAATTAGAATATTCATCACAAAAGGAGATATAATGGATTGTAACCAGGACCTCGACCTCTTGGCTCTCTCTCTCTCTGGACCTCGCTCTCCTTTCCCTGCTCTTACCTCTGCTCTCTTCCCCCTGCACTCTGACCCTGCCCCTTGCTCTCCCTCATTCTCTCTCTGGGACTTCCCTCTAGCCCAGGCTGGTGGCTGAAGGCAAAGCCCTTTCTACCCACAACCCTTGCAATAAAACCACATATTCTAGAATATCTCAGGTTTGCAGAGTACCTTGTCCCTGTAAGTCACGGATGCTTCTACAGTGCTGCATTATCAGTGAGGTGTAAGTTATTGTGAAATATGACTGTGCTTCTGCAGCTCCTGCCCGAGCTGAAGCTCAGGGTAACCTCCCAGTCTGCTCCTACGTTTGCTTTGCAAAGAAAAGGAGGACATTAAAAAAATAATGAAAAAGACCCCTTTCCCCTTTTACTTAAGTATCACCTGAAGGTTTAAATGTAGTAATTAAAAGTCCCTCTATGCTTCTGCATGAATTTTTAAATATAGTCATTAAAAATAAAATAAACCCTTAGCATGATCTGCTTTACATAACTTCCTCCACAATTTAAAAATAACTTGTACAACTTTCTAGTACTCAGTGTGCATCACAGCAATTAGAGAGAGGCAGGTAACAGCCAGCTCAGATCTGCCTTCAGCACCCACAGGGCAGGGATCCCCGGGGCAGCTCTGTGGGACAGACCCCAAAGCCCAGCCCAGAGCTGCCCTGCAGGAGCTGGGGCTGCTCCTGCTCCTGGGCTCTGGCACTGGGATCCAGCTGTAGCTGCACATCTGGGCTGTGGGATCCCCCTCTTCCTGCAAGCACAGGCTGGGGAGAGCTGCTCCAGTCTGGGGCTGAGAGCAGCAGAGCTCTGCACCACAGCCTGCCCCACTGAATGACCAGGGAACCCCAAATTTTGTGTCAGTCTGGTCCAACAAATGTTAAAGCCAGGGGGAAAACTGATTAAGAGCCCCAGGAGTGCAAATACAAAACGAGCTCTGTCTGTTTGTGCTGGAATCACACAACACATCCAGGGCACTCTGTAAATCCTCCCTGCCTCGGCCCAGCCAGCTCTGAGTCCTCTGCTCTGAACAGGGCAGGACTGAAGGCTCTGGAGGCTCTTCTGTTCCAGATAAAGTTCCTGAGAAATTCTCAGGAGCAGCCAAAAAGCTGGAAGCCACTAAGGATTGCAGAGTGGAAAGGAATGACCATGTGAAGATGATAAATGTGTTGGAAAATAAGGAGAGCAAGGATATAGATCAACACAGGTCCATAAATCATGGCTCACATGATGAATTTGTTATGCCAGCTCTGCCTGTTGAACTGTTAAAGCAATGCTAAAATATGATTGAGGCACATGTGAGAAACTCTAGGCAAGTCTCCCAGGCCTTCATCCCTGTAAATTATTACAGCTGGACTCACCTAAGTTTACATTAAATTAGGATCCAGCCAGTTTTAGCTGCAGAGAGAATTATTACAGAGCATACATCAGGCAGAGCATCATCACTTGGGCACGCAGTTATTCTCCATTTCCTGGCTGTATCCCACCCCAAGTTCATCCAGCTTTCCTCTCCTGAGGACACACACCTGTCCTGGGCGGGCAGGAGAAATCCAGGTGAATTCCTTGTGGTGTGAATGGAGCACAGGGAGCAGCCCCAGGGGATCCAGGGGAGGGTGGGGACCCTGAGATCCCCCGGGGCTGGAACAGCCTCCCCGGGCAGCCCCAGCCCTGCCCCAGCCGCTGGGGGGGACCCGGGGATGTTGTGGATGTTGTGGATGTTGTGGATGTTGTCCCCAGGCCAGTTTGCTGTGTCACTGCAGGGCTATTTATAGAGCCTGGTGGTATCCAGGGAACGGGGGGTGTTGACTGGTCCATGAATAAAACATGGATATTTTCCTGGCTGCGAGAGCCCAGAGATGCTTTAGATTTCGTGTTTCACTCCCAGGCCAGGCTCAGCTGCTGAGGCAGTTACTTGTGCTTCAGACACAAAGTGGGATTGGGGACTTGGGCTGAGAGAAAACCTCCCAGAAAACAAATGCCTTTGTCAGGCAGCATCGGGCCTGGCAGACTCTGCAAACTTGGAGATTTAAATCAGAGACTAGGAAGGAATTCCTGCCTAGGAGGGTGTGAGGCCCTGGCACAGAGCAGCTGTGGCTGCCCCTGGGTCTCTGGCAGTGCCCAAGGCCAGGCTGGACATTGGAGCAGCCTGGGACAGTGGAAGTGTCTCTGCCATGGCAGGGCTGAGATGAGCTGAGGTTTAGGGTCCCCCAAACCCCAAACCAGTCTGGGATTCTATAGAGTAAAGGGCATTAAAGCAATAATTCATCAAGGATCTCCTACAGCAGCTCCATGGGCAGAGGGAACAGGCAGGGGTTCAGCATCCTGGGCACATCACTCCTTTTGCTGATCAGTACAACACACATCCTGTCACTGCAAAGCCCCACGTCTGACCCAACCTCTCTCTCTCCCCCATTAAAAATTAATTCCAACTTTCCTCCAGTGACATCTGAGACGTGAAATGGCAAAAGGAAGGTCAGTGTGGTGGCTGCATTCCTCCACACGGCTTTGAAGTAGGTCAGGTAATATAGGACTTGGCATTGCTCTCAAAGTAATCATAACTGGAATTAAATTTAGATTTCAATAATGAAGATGCTTGAAAAAGTCAAAACTCCAGGTCTGTTTTGTGTCCCCCTTTCCCTCCTGCAGGAGCCACCCCGTGGCTCTGGAGCCTCCTCAGAGGACCAGGAGCACACAGATGGTGCCAATTTATCCAGGAGACTCTTTAACATTTTGCCAGGATTTCTGTCAGCTTCCCTGGACAGATAGTCCCGTGGTTGTGTAGAACACTCTCATGGCAACTTCCACTGTCACATTTCAGATTATTTATAACAAACATAACCTCACAAGTGCCTCTGCAAGATGAATAAACACTAGCAGGCTCTGCTGCTGCAGCCTGGGGAGGGAGAGAAGTCCCCAGCTCTGCTCCAGAGTGACACAACACCCAGACAAAGCCCAGGTTCTCCTGGTATTTAAATCTTCATTACTTGGAAAATTTCCTTCTCAGGTTCAGAAAGGCTCAGGTTTAATGTGTACTTGTCATGGCTCATGAAATTGCTCGGTTTCAGTTGGAATCACAAGGAAAAAAGAACGAAACAGTGCAAGAAGTTAATTTCTCAGGGTTCCAACCCATCCCACATCAACAAAGCTGAGAGCAAAAGCCCGACCTAATGAGATTACCCAGGTTACTATTTCAGGGCTAACTGCACTTGGGAAGAACAGAAAGAAAAGCCCATTACTGACTGATAAATAAAATAAAACTCATTTTCCAATGTATTCTGTAAATCAAAACACTCAAAGAACCTCTAAGGCTATAAGAAAGCCGAGAAAAACGTAACATGAAATCAATGTTAAAGGCCATCTCAACATCCTTTTATCTAACCAAAATTGTAAACACACTGCTCCACTCCCAAAGCACAAAATCCATTTACACTTTGCATACTTGAAAAGAAGTCTAATGCATTTTGAAAACCACAGACTTAACTGCATGTTTCTCCCATTTAATACAACGCAGCTTAATAAGATTTGCAGGAGGCACAAAAGGCAAATTGAGCCCTAGAGTTGAACACACAACCTCAGGTTCCCAGCAGAGAGGCAAACCTGGTGAAGGGGAAAATGTAACACCAGAAGGGATCAGAGCAGGGTAAAGGATGAGCAGAAATGGAGGGAAAAGTCAGGAAGCAGATTCAGCACTTGCAATACTTCTCTGAGCACTTAGCAGATGATTTGTAGCAAAGACAGAGAGTCAGTGTCGCCCCTGACTTTCTTGCTTTTGAGTATTTGCACCTTTGCAGCCTGATTCTCACGCTGCTTCATATAAACAATATTGTATTCTTATAGAATTTATCAGTATGTTTTGCATAGTTGTTCTCTGAGAGAGAATTTGACTGATGATCACAGTGACCAATGGAGTCAGGAAGTTGTGACCTCCTTGGGCCAATCTGGGCCCACTGTACCAAATGTATATAAGTAGAATTGGAGTCAGATAATAAAGAGCCTTCCATGTTTGACCTGCTGCTGCTGCCTGCTGTCCCCTGTGAGGGTCCACACCCACATCGGAACTTGTTACCCCTCTAAGGGCAGGGGTGTTGGGAAAGATGGGACAGGAAGGACTTATGAATATGACTGCATGGTAATAAATACTGCCGATATAAAACCTGTGAGTGAAATAGGAATGAAAGCCAGTTTTGAGATGTGTGCATGGCAGGCAGGAAGACGGTGATTACCTGAAGACAGGAAAACAAAAAGACAAGAATGTTGCCTTTCCACCTTGGCAAAGACATCCGGGAACAAGGGCATAGGAAAGGAGTCTATAGAGCTTAGAAAGTAAAATGACATGGTGATGTAGTAGTTCTTATAGGCTGCATGCAAAGTTTGTAGGTTTTGTATCTCACACCGATTGGTCACTGTGAATTAGAATATTCAACAGAAAAAGAGATATATTGTATTGTAACAAGAGGATTGCTCTCTTGTCCTGGCTCTCCTACCTTTTTCCCTTACCTCTCTCCTCTGGCCCTCTCACCCTTCTTCCCTCACTTCTTTTGGCCCATCTCCTCTCCTCTCTCTCACCTCACTTGCTCCTGCTTTCTCCCCACGTTTTTCCCCTGCTCCTGCCCCGTTTTTACCCCAGAGCTCTCTTCTATCTCTCTCTCTCCCCTTTCTCTCTTTAGGGCTTTGCTCCAGCCCAGGCTGGTGGCTGAAGGCAAAGCCCTCTTTACCCACGACCCTTGGGATAATAAAGCCACGTGTTTCTAGAACATCTCAGATCTGCAGAGTTCCTTGTCCCTGCCATCCATGGAAAAAATTGCTACACAGGGGTAACAAGTCAGTTTGCAAACCAGGTCCCAGAAGGGTTTTATTCTTTGTGGGTAACTGAATTCCAGAGGTGCCCAGGTCAGTTTAGCTGTGGGCGACACAGGCAGGCAGAAATCTTCAGAGGGTGGCTGTGGCTGCCCAGGGCAGTGCTGCTCTCCCTGACCCATCCCCAGGAGATTTCCATCTCTCCCTCCTGCTCTGGCCAGTGTCTCACAGCAGGGCAGCACCTCTGCCCAAATACTGCAGCCTTCAACTTCTGAATGTGATAAGAGAAAAAACCACCCAGGCACGAGCTTAGCAGGGCAGGCATGGAAACATCCAAAACTTGTTTGAAGTCATGCCTGGCACTGTCCATCCACCATCCCTGGACAAATCCCACAGTTATCCAGGGGCTTTTGATCTCCTCACTGGCATCTGTATGAACAGAGAGTTTCTCATCTTAAACCCAGGAGGGTTCCCAGCACCCCCAGGCCCTGTGGAGCCCCCAGTGCTCAGGCTCAGGTAACAGTTTTCCCTCTGCTCAGAATCAGAGGCAGACATTAGGCTTGGTTTAAAGTGTGTGCACACAGCAGAAAGCTGAGAGCTTATCCACAGTGGTCTGAGGCACGGCACAAACCCAAATGACTCAACACAACAGATGCTCTTTGTACCTGTCTGTCTCTGCACAAGGAGTGCTTTGATCCAAAGCTTTTATGGCAAAGCCTGGTCCAAAGGAAAAGCAGAGTCCTGGGGACTGGAGAGAGCCAGGCCAGGCTGTCAGATGGAGGAGCTGAGCGCTGCTTTTGGGGCCAGGAACATCAAACGTGTGTGCTCAAAATTAAAAATATCCCTTCTGTGCAGTCACTGGGATAACTCATGTTAATTCTCCCCCCAAAAACACCTCCCAGCGCTGGGCTGGGGGCAGAGAACCCATTTCCCGGGGGAATGGCTGCACATCCCGCCTTGCCAAGACCATCCACAGGGAGTGAGCCCTGCTCTGGCTGCACCGAGCAGCGGTGCCCGAGGAGAGGGAAAGGGGAAGGGCTCGAGCACTGGGAGCAGATTTCCATGGAAAAAAAAAACCAGGCAGTGACTTTGGAGGAGGCAAGGAAATCACCAGGGATAACGTTTGTCCTTTCTCCATTACTGCTCACCCTCTGCTTCTGACACAAAGTTCTGAACTCTGCAAATAAACCCGCAAAAACCGGGAGCCCTGCTGAGGAAAGAAACCTGGTGGGACTCCTGCACTTTGTCTTTTCAGCCTCCCGAGCGCTTCCTGCTCTCACCCATCTCCAGCCCGTCCCCAGCAGGTGTTTCCATGGCAACACCGTGTAAAGCCATCCTTCCCCCTGGCACGGGAGAAATGGTGAATGGCTGCAAAGAACCGGCTTGGGAAAACCTGGGAATTCAACTGAAAATAGGAAAGGCAATAATGGAAGGTGAAGGTGGAAAACTGCCCGGGGGTTCCAAGCCTGGCGGGGCTCTGGGCACAGCCAAGTGTAATTTGCTTTTCTCCTCCCTCTGCTGAGGGGGAAGGAGCAGCTTTGTTTCCCTGTGAGATGTGGAGCATCCCTGGCAGTTCTGTCCCTTCATTCAAGCCTCCTCTTTGCAGTAATTCTCTTTCTGCTATTTCATCCCATGGAAATGTTTCTAAGGGACCCAGAGAGCAAGGAACGAGCAGCAGAGCCCCAGATTCGCCCCTAAGGAATGGCTGCACTTGAAAGCCTGTAACTCTTCCAGTAAATCAGTGTAATTTGTGCTCTGATGTCCTGCACGCCTTTACAAGTGACAAATCAATCATTATCCAAACACCCTTTGATAATCAGTGTGGTTCCATTAATTATGATAAATGCTTTCAGCAGCTCCAGTGTGTGGATGCAATGTGTAATTGCTTGGGAATTGTATTACCCTACTTTCCTACTCACGTCCTCGAGTGCAAAGTCCCTGAGAAGGTGCCACACTCCAGCAGCCGAAGGCAGAGTTTACACAACCCGCCCCTCCGAGTGTTTAATTGCACCGAATGCACAGTCCATTAGTATTACTGTTATTAAATATTAAGTAATATTCCTTGAAAAAGGCCCATTACAGCCTTACAAAGGACAAATATGCAGGAGGAGTGTCTGAGCCTCCTGGCCCTGGGGATTAATTGCAGCAGTTGTTGCACAGCAACGCAGCGCAGGCGATTAGGACCTCACCTAATGAGGAACTGCATCCAATTGGAATTGCAGGGAAATTTAGACTGGCAGAAGGCAGTGACCCAGTTCCAGACCTGGCTGGGCTGCAGGGCTGCCCTGTGATCCAAAGTGCAGCTGGAGTGGCCGGGAAAGGGCAGGGACCGGGATGGTGAAATTCCCACCGGTTTTGGAGACACGAGAGGGGAGGGGGCTGAGAGGCCTCGACTCAAAGTGACAAATGCAGCAAACAGACCCACAGGACAGACCTGGGGAGTCACTAAGCCCCTCCCGGGGAGCAGGAGTTCATCTGCCTTTTCTGAAAAAAACAACAATTCCATCGAACTCAGGAGCTGGGGTCAGAATAAGGCAAGGTGGATTTAGGAAAGGTTCTACTTCCTTTGAATTCCCAGAGAAATGGCCCTGAGGGCAGGTTTGCCACTGACTCAGCGTCACTTTTTCAGGAGCAATTCCTGAAAAAATTCCTGACATTTGTCTCTGTGAGGGACAGGAGGCTGAACTGGGCAGGTTTTTGGAGCGGCTGTGTTTACATTCCCCCCATCCTAATGATCACAAGGAGTCACATCTCGGATTTACAAGCTTTCAGGGAGTTTTCCCGGGATTTTGGTAAAGCAGAGCAGCAACATGAATTGTCTGGAAAACCAAAAGCACATGTTTGAGCACTGGTAAAAGATCTGTGCCACTCCTGCAGGACCTGGGGTGGGGGAATGAGCTGAAGGTCAGCTTTAAACTGGAAAAGTGAAAGAGAGTGGGCAGGGAATGAATATTTGGGCAGAGTGAAGCAGCACAGAGGAAGGGAGGTGTGCAGGAGCCGTGGGGCTGCTTCTCCTCTCCCGTTCGGGCAGCGGGCACAGGGGATGGAGAGGCTCCAGCAGAGCCTGGGGATCCCTGTTACCCCTGCCTTTAGAGGGGCAACACACTGGGATGTGGTGTGGACCCTCCCAGAGGACAGCAGGCAGCAGCAGGGTCAAACATGGAATCTTGATTTATTAAAAAACTATGGATATTGATCTAATACCAATATCTAACTATGGCGGACAAGGACTCCCTAACAGTTTAAAGTTAGAAAGTGTATGTTTATTACGACGCCGGGCAGTGTGTGGGATCACTCCCAAATACACACACACAATTCACAGATGATCACAGGGTCTTTTATGTACAGGAGTATTGAACACCCAAAACACAAATGCATATTCATAACTCTGGTACCTCCATTCCCCACTTTGTATGGTAATTAGCCCAAAAAGCCATTAAGCATGCGTAGTTTGTTCTTTAAAATGGGTCAGTGGTCTTTTTTATAGGGTGGGGTCCCAAAATGATGAAGTAAGATGGGTCTTCCTCCCTTGACTTTTTAACCTTTAGTGTTCGTGACAGCTGAATCCTGTTTTTTCCAGGACTGTTTGATTTATGATTGTATTGTGTTCATGGGGTCTATTGATTATTCAGGATGCAAAAGCCTAGTTTGACAGCTCCCATGATTTATCAGTTCCTTCAGTCTGGCTTCTGTTAACAAAAAGGGAAGTCCTTGCTACATTATCTCAGCACTATCTATTTTGACTAAAGTCTTTAATTCTTCTAAATCAATGCTTCAATCTGACTCCAATTCTACTTATATACACTTTCTACAGAGGGCCCAGATTGGCCCAAGGAGGTCACAACTTCCTGACTCCATTGGTCACTGTGACCATCAGTTAAATTCTCCTCTCAGAGAACAACTGTGCAAAACATACGGATAAATTCTAAGAATACAATATTGTTTACATGAAGCAGCGTGAGAAAACTGCTGCAAAAGTTCAAACACTTGAAAGCAAGAAAGTCAGGGGTGACAGATTCCAGCACTGCCTGAAATCCCAGCGAAACGAGGTGCAGGAAAAGGGGGAATTGGGATAGAGATTGGGATAGAGAGCACAGCACCAGGCTGGGCCCAGCAGGAGCCAGGAAACTCCACCGTGCCCGGTCCAGGTGGGAGCAAACCATGGTCACCCAAAGAGAGATCTTTAAAGCGTGACGATAAGCAACAATTCTGCTTCAAAGGCTGCTTGGAGAGGATTTCCCCCCAGAATCTGACTTTTAAAGACGCGGTTTTCATGAAAATAACGAGGGCTGTTTAAATTATGAGTTTAAACATCCTATTCCCAAAGCTTTGTACCTCAGGACATCCGTTTTGCGGGGAGAAGGATCCTTCTCATCCGACACACACGAAAGAGGAAGGTCTTGCAGGGGGAAGTAGAAACACTCGCATTTACATTCCCTAAACAAACCACTTCAGAATAAAGGAGCCAGAGTAGACCCGAGCCTGAGGAGGCTCCTGAGGCAGCTCCGGGAGATTTTCTCTGCTGCCTTTTACCCCTTTATCCTCCAGGCTCTGACCGGAGCCTTTTCTCTCCCCCTTTACACAAGTTCTCCCTTGTGGGGAATTTGTGTTCTCAGGCCCCCAGCGACGCCCCAGTCCCCATGTCCGTCCCCACCTGTCCCTCTCCTGCCTCCAGGGATTTACCTCAGCGCAGTTCTGGCGTTAAATCGCTGTTTTATCAAACAGGGGTTTAACCCTGTATTTTCATCAATTTTCCCTGAGCCTCTTGGCATTAAAAGATCTGAAAATAAACCCCCTTTTATATTTTGTGTGGTTTTGGAGTCTAATTTAGAAATGGTTTGAGAAGAGCTCTTTTTTTTTTTTTCCTTTTTAGCCTTTATATCAGTCATTTGATCTGATATATGAGAAGCTCAGATGAGTTTAAACTGATTCATCCTATTTTGTAATGTTTAAATGTACTTTGCTGAAGCTCCATCATAATGTCACACACTTTTAAAATGAATAATTCATCCTGCCCACCTTTTCTGAAATGCCAAAAGGATACTGTGCCTTTCCAGAAAGAAGCAAATACCTTCACTAAAGAGTACACAAGGAAACAAAATAATTTAAGAGCAAAGAGCAACAGCAGCTGCAGCACCGCAGATCTCAATGCCGGGACTCCTGTGAGATAAACAGAGCCCAGCAGGGAGGAAAAGGGGGAATCAGCCCTGCCCTGGTGGCTCTGGGGTCCTCAGGGGGATGGGGAGGTGTCCGAGGCTCAGGCACAGACCTGTGCAGGGAACGGCTCTGATTTGATCCCCACCTGGCCCTGAGGCAGGGAGAGCTTGGCCAGTTCTGTATTTATTGGGATTGTGCACCTCTCCAACAGCCAGGCAGAGTTTGGCAGTTTGGAGCCCAGCAGGGAGGGGAAGGAGCTTTTCCAGGGGGGTCAGCCCTGCACTGGGGGCTTTGGGGTCCTCGGGGGATGCAGAGGTGGCAGAGGCTCAGGCACAGACCAGCAGCTGTGCAGGGAACTGACGCTGTTTTACACCACAACAACACAAGACTGACTTCAGAAGGCTGAAAAATGACTCCTTTATTTTTGGGATGTGTCTCCCTTTTATACTATTTCACACAGACCAATTGGATTGGTGACACAAAGACAAACCTCTTCACTCCCATTGGTCAGACCAGAGGGACATCAAGGAGAAGTCCCTCCTGGGGAAAGGAATGAAAACAAAATTACAGTTACAAAAACATTTCTCTCGTTTACACAAAATTTCCTGGGAAAAGAATTTCAGAAAATCAAAACACCTCAGGCACAAAACCAGGGCTACAGGGAATGGCTCAGATTTTATCCCCACACTGACTCTGGGGCATGGAGAGCTCTGCCAGTTCTGTATTTATTGGGATTGTGCCCCTCACCAACAGCCGGGCAGAGTTTGGCAGTTTGGAGCCCAGCAGGGGCCATGTCAAGGCTCGGCAGTGAATTCTTTTTGGCACTTTGTGGGGAACAGTGTTTGTCAATGGAATAAAACCCAGGTGGAGGGAGAGGAACCTGGAGAACAGCAGCGACAGAGAGCAGAGCTTGTCCCAGCTGGAGAACAGAGATCTCTGCTGCCACCCCAGCCCGGGCTTAGCAGGTGGCTGGGGGTGCTCACCTGGACAGGAGAAGCTCCAGGGAGAGCTCAGAGCCCCTTCCAGGGCCTAAAGGGGCTCCAGGAGAGCTGGAGAGGGACTGGGGACAGGGGATGGAGGGACAGGACACGGGGCAGTGCCCCTGCTTTGGTCACAGCCACTGATCTGCCCAGCAGGAACAGAGCAGCTTTTCCTGAAAATGTCCAGGAAATGGTTTTGGCCTGGGGTGGAGGTGAGGGAAAGGCAGGAGGAGGGTGCAGAGCCAGGAGGGGCAGGAGCAGAGCCAGGGGGAGCAGGAGCAGAGCCAGGGGGGGACAGGAGCAGAGCCAGGGGGGACAGGAGCAGAGCCAGGGTGGGCAGGAGCAGACCCCAGCCCCACAGAACCCTCCCCAACACCATGAACAGTGTTTGCAGCCCCAGAGCTGAGGGCACAAATCCACATTGGTATTTCATCCATATTTGATGCCAAGGTATTTTTACTGAACCATGGAAAGGAAGGAGATGAACTCTGCACTGGAGGGGCCAAAGGCATCTGATCACGCTGTGATATGATCACTGTGCTGAGCATTTGCAGCAGCCCTGGGAGCTCTGGGTGCCATCAGACACAGCCCCAGACAGGGCAGGGACAGGCTGTGCCCCTCTGCCCTCCTCCTGGGCAGGCTGGCAGCACAACCAGCTCTCCAAACACCTGATGAGTCTGGAGGAAAAAAAAATCAAAGCCAACTAAAAACCCCCATAAAGCTCTGTAATCATTTTCCACCAAGAGGCCCATGCTGCTCATCAAACATTGAAGAGCAGTCTGTGAATATCTGTGAAAATGACCTCATTGTCATCCTTCAAACCTTCCCTGCGAGCCTGGGAGCTCAGTGGTGCTTGCAAAGGAACACCAGAGGAGTCTGGAGCCCCGTGGCCACGTCTGCACCTCCAGCAGCCTGGTGCCAGTCCCAGCTGGCTGCTTTGGTGGGGCTGAGCTGCAAGGGGACAGAGCTGGCAGAGTCAGCCCTGGGCCAGAGCAGGGACAGGGAGCAGAGAGCCAGGACCTGCTCACCCACAGGGGCTGTGCAGGACTGGCACCAGCAGGGACTCCTGCCCCAGGGTGCTCCAAACCCTGTCCAGGGCAGGTCCTGGCACCAGCAGGGACCTTCCCCTGCCCCAGGGTGCCCCAAACCCTGTCCAGGGCAGGTCCTGGCACCAACAGGGACTCCTTCCCCTGCCCCAGGGTGCTCCAAACCCTGTCCAGGGCAGGTCCTGACACCAGCAGGGACCTTCCCCTGCCCCAGGGTGCTCCAAACCCTGTCCAAGCAGCCCAGGGATGGGGTTCACAGCCTCCCTGGGCAGTGCTCTTTCCAGCCCTGGGGCTGGTGAATGATGAAGGCAGGAATTCCTGTGCACTCCAGGAGCTCCTCGTGCTCTGCATCCCGCTGGGCAGGTGGCAGGTCTGGTCTAGTCCTGCTCTGAGTGAAAAATGAGCTGTCTCATCCCTCTGAGGGCCAAGACACCCTGGGGAAGAAAATTAAATCTCCTGCAGCTCCTGTGGGAACACAGCCCTGCTCCTGTGGTCTCCAGGCCCGTCTGGTCTGCTCAGGAGGGAGGGAAGCACTGGGGACCTGACTCCTGTCCAGAAGTCAAACCTAAAAGGGGCCATATGGTGAGGATTTAAGCATTTGGCTGCTGGTCCAGCTTGGGGAGAAGAGACAGTAGAGAAGTTTTGGATGCCAGTAAAAGCTCAAGGTCCAGCCACAGAAAATCCATTCCTGGGGAATCAGACTTATTTAATGTAACTAAATTACCCTTCCCTGGCTTCACATTCATTGGAGGAAATTGCATGTGATATTTATCTCTATCTGTGTCCATATGATTGCACAATGTTCTCCTAAACCTGAGCATCTGATCAATGGGGAGATGTCCCTTCCCATCAGAGCCCAGCTCTGGTACTTAGAGCTGGATCTGAGGGAAATTCATTCCTTTTGGGTGTCCTGCCAAAGCCTGGGCACCCCAATGCCCGGTGGGAGAAGAAGGCAGAATGTACAGGGAAATAAACAGAAGGTGGCCATGGGAGATCAGGAATTCATTAACAGCTTTTAGGGCCAGAAGGGAAATTGTGATCACCCTGGGGCTGGCAGCCAAACACCCACGTCCTGCAGGTGTGTCACAGCCACGATGAGCTCATGACTCCTTTCTTTGCTTTTGAAAATCAGTCATGTTTCCTATCGAGTGCAGCCCCCCTTTGCACCATCACTGTTTGTTGGGTGACTCAGGTGACCCCTTTTCTCCCTACAGGGTTTCCAGGGATCTTTTCCCAGAGATATTCTCTGCCTCAAAGCCCGGGGTCCAGGGGGAGAGGATTCAGGAGTGGAAGGGCCCTGCTGTGCAGATGAAGAACGGGGGCCCAGGGTGTGACTGCTGGAGTGTCCTGAGCTCTGCTCAGCACAGCAGAGCAGCCCTGATTTAACTGCACTTACAGTAAAGGAGGTGCTTAAATGCTTTCCTGGATGGTGACTGGGACACGGAGCGCCCTGATGGATCCAGCCCAGCACTTCCCTGTGGCACTTAAGTCACTTCTGCTACATTTTGTTATAATTCTGTCACTTTATGAAGAATATCAGGCTTTATCTCTTACTGGCTGTCTGCAAAGTGAAGCCAAATTAAACTCCTTAATGAGGTCTCAGGGCAGAAATCTTCCCAGAGTCCAAGTTTTTGGGCCCCTTTGACCTCACATGCCCATATAAAATGACCCTTCCCACACCTCAGGGCTGTGCTCTGCTAACACCGAGTTCTACATTCCCTCCTTGTTCCCTGGAACATGACTTGGAGCTGAGGCAAGACAAGGGCAAAAGGTCTGAAAAAATCCAGTTACAGCTCCTTTGTAAGCGCTGATTGCATTTGAGAACTGAAGTCCTGTTCAAGAGAGAATAAAAGATCCCTCCATGGGGACACATCAGCTCAGAGAGGGGGACACACTTTTCCTGGCTCATGGCAGGGTTTGCTCTCTCTGTGGTCTCTTGTCACACCAGTTTAAGGCTCATCTGTTGCTAATGGTTTCAAATTAAACCTTTGGGATGTAAATAGACAGAGAAGGAGCCCCAGCACTCAGCAGGGCTGTGAGTGTGTGAGCTCAGGGCTCTCCAGCCCCAGCCTACGTGACCAGGGGATCTCTGTGCCCAGGGAGGGCTCTGACTCACCCGGCTGCTGCTGGAGTAAGTTAATAAAAGAGAGAGGGCAAACATCCTGTTTTGTTCCTATCATTGACTAAGATGCAGCTTAATTAACCAGCCCAGGGTCCCTGTAGGACAGTCCATCACCACTTCCAGTGTAAAACACAGAGTCTCTGAATGTCCTGAGCTGGGGGGACCCCAGGGGTCACCCAGAGCAGCCCTGGCTCTGCACAGACACCCCAAATCCCACCCTGGGCACCCCTGGGAGCTCCTGCAGCTCTGGCAGCCTCGGGGCTGGGACCATTCCCTGGGCAGTGGCAGCACCCTCTGGGGGAAGACTTTTCCAGAGACATCCAACTGACCCTGCCTGGCCCAGCTCCAGCTATTCCCTGGGTGCTGTCCCTGTCCCAGAGAGCAGAGATTGGTGCTGCCCCTCTGCTTCCCCATTAAATCCTGCTCTTTAAACTAAAAAAACAAGTTTTCCAATGTCAGCACAAGGGCTGACCCTGCTGGCAGTGGTCTGGACAGAACTGGCCTAGATGAGGTGGGGCAGAGTCTGAAATCCCTCTGAGCTCTCCAGCTGCTGCCTCCCTCCCTCAGCCACCCGTGGTGCCCAGACTGAGTGTGGAGCAGAGCTAATTCCTGCTGAATCATTCCAAGGCCTTTTTCCTGCCTCTAAATTCCCCTCCACCCAGCTGCTGAGCTGCCACAAGCATCAGCACAGAGCATTGCCCAACCAAAACATGGAGCAGGAGATCCTCATCCATGGAGTGCTGCCAGGGTCTGGCCTGGTGACATCCCCTGCTCTGGGAGTGACATCCCCTGCTCTGGGAGTGACATCCCCTGCTCTGAGAGTGGCCCTGCTGGGACAGCTGCAAGGGACAGCTGAGCACCCCCTGAGCATTCCCCGCTCCCCTGAGTGATTGAACAGCTCTGAGCATCCCCTGCTCCTCTGATTGAGCGTCCCTGAGCATCCCCTGCTCCCCTGAGTGATTGAGCATCCCCTGCTCTCCTGAGTGAACAGCTCTGAGCATCCCCTGCTCCACTGACTGAGCACCCCTGAGCATCCCCTGCTCCCCTGAGTGCTCCCAGCTCTCACAGAACCACAGCCTGGTTGGGCTGAAGGGACCCCAAAGCCCACCCAGTGCCACCTGTGCCCTGCAGGGACCTCCCACTGTCCCAGGGGCTCCCAGCCCTGTCCAGCCTCGGGCACTGCCAGGGATGACAGGCTGTCACAAGCTCTGTAAGCATTGACAAACCCTGTCTCAAACAGCCCCCTGAGCAGGCAGGGGCAGGTGGAAGCAGCTGGAAAGGTGCTGCAGCCAAGGAGAACAGCTCAGCTACCAAGAGCTTTGTGTGCTGCCCTCACCCTCCTGCCGCTGCCAGGTGGGACCTGCCAGCCCTGCCCTGCCACTGACACGAGGGGAGATGGGGAAAGAGGAAAAAAAAGTCTCACAGCAACCAAAGCAAGAGAGGAGAGGAGATTTTTGTGCTTGACAGCCAACAAATAATCATCCCAAACTCCAGCGTCACCCTGATCCCTGCTGAGTCACCAGGCCCTGCTGAGACCCCGGACTGGGTGACTCCTCTCCCGGAGCCTGCCAGGGAATTTTGCCATATGGCAACGAGAAGATTTGATTAGTTGACTGTTTCCTATTTGTTTTAATTAGTAGTTTATTAGCCATATGTTAAATTGCACATTTCAACCACTCGGCAGTGCTGTGGGGAGTCAGGATGGATCTGGATGGGGTTTCTGTTGTCCCCTGAGCCACCTGGGGATTTCTCTGGCTGTGAAGTCACCTGGTGGCAGGGCAGGACTCTGTCACTTGTCTCACTGACCTCATGGCATCTGATTCCATCTCTCCTGCTCGTGGTTAATCTCAGCTGCCACCTCTGCTGGGAGCAGGGCAGGCCTGGGGCCCCTCCCAGAGCCACTTGTCACATCAGGGTGGCCGATGGCATTGCCAGGCTCTGGGGCAGGGGATGATTCTTGGAATGTTCTGCTGACAGGAGAACTGGGCCCTCCCAGGGACCTGCTCTGTCTGAGGGGCAGATTCCCAGGAGCTGGAAACCTCTGTGCTAATCACACTGCACCTCTTTGTCCCTGCATTCCCATCCATCAGCCATATAAAAGTTAATGGGAAATAGATAAAGAAAGTCATAAACAGCAACAGCAGAGATTCATTTTAAACCTCACTACAATATCCACAAGGGCCCGAGAGCAATTTTCCCCCAGCACAGGCTTTTACTGCAGATCCTGGCACCAAGGGCTGCTGCTGTCTGTTCCAGCAGCACACAGCTCCTTCTAAGAACAGCCCCACAGCTCTTGAACAAACCCCAAACACCATCCCACTCCTTCATGGGGAGCCACTGGAAAGGCCCTGGCAGCAGGTGACTGAAAACCCCATCAGACAGCTCTGGGCAACTCAGGAGACACCCCACACCTCTCACCACTGGCACATCAGGTGTCAAAGCTTCACAGAAACATCTTTACTTTAGGATTCTTTATTCCTGTGTAGTTTAGAAATGCAGGTTCCTGTGTGCTGGGGCTGGTCTTGAGTCCCTTTCTCTCCCCTCAGTTCAGGGTCAGAGGGCAGTGACTCCACTCCCCAGTTTGTGTTCAATCCACTCCTCACGGCCATCCCCTCTCAGGCACTTGCTCCATGTGTGGGCTCACAGCAATTTTTAGATTCTAATGACTGGCACGTTTTAAAAATCCATTTCACTGCACGTTTCCAGGGCTCCAGGTACAGACCTGCAGGTGCAGATGGAGCAGCCCCAGCCCTTTGTGCCTCACACTGCAAGCCCTGGGGGCACTGAGCCCACCCTGGGATGGGAGCAGGGGAGACTCCCCACCCTGCAGCAGCTCCTGGAGCACTGGAGCTGCCTCCTGCCCCCAGCCAGCCTGAGAGCCCTGGAATGGAGCCACAGAAAGGCTGGGAAAGCCCTCCAAGCTCATCAGCCCATGAAAGGCCAGGATAAAGAGCCCAGAGCACAGAGGTGCCTTCCCAGAGCCCAGGGCTGAGCGTGGAGCCCAGACTTTACCAAATCACCCCGAGCAGAGGAGCAGTGCTGCTTCCCTGAGCTCAGGAACAGCTCCTTGAGCAGCCCTGTGCCCTGCTCTGGGAGCCTGGGATGCTCAGCCTGCTCCCAGCTGGGGCTCTGCTCTCCCTGATGTTCCCCAGCATCACCTGAGTGGGGCTGAAGAAATGGAGGCTCCAGAGATGCCTCAGCCCTTCCCTCAGGCTCCAGAGCCTTTTGCCATCTCTGCTGTGACAGAACAGGGGTGATCACCACAAAAGCCTTACAGACACTGCTGATGGAAGGAGGCTTTGATTTGCAGGCCCTCGAGAGGGAGTTACAGCCAGAGTGAATCTGGAGCTGGTTCATGTGGCTCTTGCCTTGCTCACACCAGCCCAGCCCAGCCCAGCTCAAGGCAGGAGCAGCCAGGTCCTGCAGCACCCAGCTCTGAGCTGGGCTCCAAATACAGCTCAGCCCAGCCCAGCCCAGCCCAGCCCAGTCCAGCCCAGCCCAGCTCAGCCCAGCCCAGCCCAGCCCAGCTCAGCCCAGCCCAGCCCAGCCCAGCCCAGTCCAGCCCAGCCCAGCCCAGCCCAGCCCAGCCCAGTCCAGCCCAGCTCAGCTCAGCTCAGCTCAGCTCAGCCCAGCCCAGCTCAGCCCAGCCCAGCTCAGCCCTCCCCAGCCCCTGTGCTCTGCCCTGTCCCGGCTCTCCCGAGTCTCTGGAGCTGCAGACCCGAAGCCTGAGCTCAGTGAGCAGAACAGGGGCAGGACAGGGGCTGCAGCTGCTCTGGGTCAGCACAGCCCACTCTGCACACTCTGCACTCTGCAGTCCCCAGGATTTAGGCTGCACACTCTGCACTCTGCAATCCCCAGGATTTAGACTGCACACTCTGCACACTCTGCAATCCCCAGGATTTGGGCTCCCCAGACCCCCTGTGCCGGGGCCTGTCCCACAGGGTGAATCCCAGCCATGGCACAGGTGCTTTGCAGGGCAGAGCAGTCAGTGCCACTCCTGCTGCAGCTGGGGATGCTCAGCTGTGCACAGAGACACAGAGAGGATCCTCCCTCCAAGCAGGGCTGGGGAGCTCCGTGTTTGCCCAGGCTGGAGGATGAGGGATGATAATGTCACTGGTGGTTAGTAAACACTGACAAATGTGACACAACGTGCAGCTAATCCTCAGAGCCTGCTGGAGCCAAACGCTCTGGTTTGGTAACAAGTACAGATAGAAACACGCTCCCTGGCCTCCGTGTAGTCATATTAAATATTTAAAGTTACTTACTGAACACACAGAGGCTCTGAGGCTCCAGCTGATCACTGGAACAGGCAGGTTCTGGGGAGGAATGTGGAAATGCAGCCATGCCAGCAGCTCCTGCTGGGTGTGAGCCACTGGGAGCCCCCCTTCAGCTGGGAAGTGAGACAAATGAGGCTGTGTTAGAGCATCAGATAAGAAAAGATGTTCCCTTTATTAAAAAATAGCAGTACATTCTTTACATTTAGCATAAACCCTGCTGTAATTACCTAGCAGTTGGAAAGCAATTTGCACCAGGCTTTATTGTTCAGCATCTGTACCAAACTCTCAGGGAAACATCCACCAGGGAATAAAGGAAAATGAGATGTGCCACAGTAACTACAACATTCAAACACTTGCACAATGGAAATTTCAGGGAGGCTTAAATGAGCTCCAGTGCAATTCTGCTTCTGTGTTTCTGTTTTTGTTTTGTTACTTAAAGGGCTCTGGGTTTGACTCCAGCTTTTCCTACCCTGTGTACACACACCCACCAGGGCTGCTGTAATCCACACAGAACCAGGGGGGTTATATTACAAAAGAAATAGAATTTTCAAAAGAAAACTCGAGTCATTTGAAGCCACAGAACAAGAAACGTTCTGGCAGTACCAGCACCAGGAATTCACCACTGATCAGGCACGAACCTCTTTGGGTTAAATCCCTCCATTAAAGGGAAAAGGCAATGACTGGAGGCCTGCAAATCCACCCCAGCATCCCAGAGTCACTGCTCCTGCAGGGGAGACCACTGGAGCTCACACAAGGTCCTGGGGGTGAGAGAAGGTGCATTTTACTCTTGCTCAGCCTGGAATAAATCCGGCCTCACTTCCCCACAGGTGAGACAGTCAGGAGGGCAGTGATGGAAATAGATCACTTCAAGTTTGTACCAGTTTTTTTTTTTTTTAAAAAAAAAAAAAAAAAAAAAAAAAAACCAGAAAACGTTGTGGTTGTGCAGCCCTGGGGCAGGAGGGCTCACAGGGAGCTCTGGCCTCGCTGTTCACACCTGGCCATGCAGGGAGGGGACACAGCCCGGTGCTCTCCCAGCACCTTCCCAGGGATGCCTCTTTATTCCTCCTTTCTTTCCTTTCTCCCTGATGAAATAACATTCCTCCTGATTTCATTTCAGACCGTGCAATAAGACAGGAATGTGTCTTTGCAAGGAAATGTATATTCTGTTCTGTCCCAGCCTGGAGCTGAAGAGCAAAAACAAACCCATCCCTTCGGTTATGAGGAGTGAGCAGAGTGCTCGGAATCAGGAGAATTAACAAACTCCCTGGTTTGCTCCCATCCAGAGTTCCACAGCTCTGCCTGGTGGCCGCCCTGCCCCTCCCTGCAGGAGCCCTGGAGCCCCGGGCAGGTTTTTATTGTCCCCCAAACCCAGGATTAGAGGTTTCAGCTCCCAGAGTGACTTTGCCCGGTGTGAGCGAGCGGATCCGGGTGTTGACAGGACTCTGCAGTTCTGTCACTGCCCTGGGATGGGAGGCAGCTCCACCCCGGGGAGCCAATGGCTCTGTCCTCTCCCATCACAGCAAAGAGCACTCCAGTGGGGAAATCAAAGCGAAATAATTCCCTCGTTCAAGAGGAAAAAGGAGAAATTAAAGTGGCGTTGAAGGGAAAGGAATGATCTGTGAGTGAAGGGAGGCAGAGGGGATGTGGTGACAAGAGGGATGAGGCTCTGAGCTCCACGGGCTGGCACCAAAGCCAGGAATAATAAAGAGCGAGGAGAATCAGACAGACATTTACAGAAATCCTAGACTTTATTCAATGAATTATTTAAAATCTATTTCTGATCTGGCACAGGAGATCACTCCAGCTCTGGAAGGAGCAATGGGAACACCATCACTCCTGCCACTCAAACTCTGGTGAACAGAAACAGGGTCTTACACACAATTCCAGTGGTGATTTGGGAACACTGCTGTCCCAACCCGGCTCTGCAGCCCCAGGATCATCCCTCCTGCTTTGCTTTAGTCAGAACTGACAGATTAATGGCAGACACATCCCCCACACACCCCGAGAGCTCCCCAGGGCTGGCAGCCCCAGCAGGGCCCAATTCCTGAGGGAGGGCAGTGTCACTGCAGGACACGAAAGAAAGATGAGAGACTCCAGATATTTCAGAAGGCAAAGAGAATAGAAAAAAGGCTTTTATTGTCTAATTCTCACTACCTTTTATAAGGTGTTCCCATCCAGACTGAACATGATTGGGGTGAATAGGAACGACACCTCTCTGATCCCATTGGTTAAACCAGAGAAACAGCAAAACACCACCTGGAGAAAGATTGTTTTGGGAAAGGAGAGTTGTTTGCCAAGATTGTTTTGAGAAGAAGCTTTTTTGAGAATTTTTTCCTTGGGAGAAGTCAGCAGCTGCCAGCAGGGTGAAATCTCTCAGCCCCAGAAATATCAGGCCCACAGGGCAGTGCATGGGGAGAAAATGGGAAATGCATTTTAGGAGCAAGGTTAACACCTGCAGCCCAGTTTGCCTGGGGTAGTGCCCCACCTTTCCTAGACCCACGGAGGTGTTTATTGACTCTCTGTACATCCTCTCTTTGCATCCCTGTCCTACACACACCCTTGATCAGGGATCTTGTGGTCACAGAGGGATCTGAACACTTACCCTTGGTTTGCCCATTCCCCGTGGCCCAGGAGTAACCAGAGTGCCCCAGTGATCACAGACAGTGAGGTGCGGACACTGCCAGGGACTGGGCAGAGCTCAGGAGCTTCTCCCTCCATGGCAGCGAGTTCACGTCTCTGGGAAGAAGGGAAAAAGCTTCAAGCATGAGATTATTACATTTTGTGCATTCCACCCTGATAGGAGCTAAAAATAGCCTCTGATGGTTGCTAAGTGCGTTTCAAATGGTTTTCCTCAGAGGTAAAAGTGGGATTTGTTTGGAAAAGCAAAAGGTGGGTTTGTAACATCACATCTTGGGAAAGAGCTGAGCAGAAAAGCAGCAGCTGTGGGGATGGGAGGAGCAGGGACTTTACCAGTCCTGTTCTCCTGGGAGAGAAGGCAGGAGGGGCCGGCAGTGCCCAGGGCTCCCATGGGAACACACCTGGGCACTCCTGGCACTCCTCATGCTCTCCCTTGACACCAGAGACCCCCCAGGTCCTGCCACAGCACAAAGTGAAAATCCTTGAGGTGGCTGCAGGAGTTTGGCTCAGGAGAGGGGAAGGGAGCTCAGACCCCACAGGAGCCAGGTTCCCTTTTCCTACCCCTGAGACAGGAAATTCCACCTTCAGTGAACAGTGGGGCTGGAGCTCAGGTGAGCTGAGCCAGGGCTGCAGGGCAGGGAACTCTCAGCTCTTCAGCTTCCCTGACGCTGTTTTACACCACAACGACACAGACTCTGAGCTTCAGAAGGCTGAAAATGACTCCTTTATTTTTGGGATGTGTCTCCCTTTTATACTATTTCACACAGACCAATTGGATTGGTGACACAAAGACAAACCTCTTCACTCCCATTGGTCAGAGCAGAGGGACAGCAAGGAGAAGTCCCTCCTGGGGAAAGGAATGAATAACAAAGTTACAATTACAAAAACATTTCTCCTGTTTACAGAAAATTCCCTGGGAAAAGAATTTCAGAAAACCAAAACACCTCAGGCACAAACCAGGGCTACATCCTCCCCTCAGACCAGCTCCAGCCCAGAATTCCTTCCTGGCACCCCTTGGCAAGGGCAGCAGGGCAGCAAAGCCAGGCTGGTCCACAGCTGGGACAGCCTGGGCAGGTGGAGCCTCCCTGCCTTCCTTCAGCCTCTGAAACACTGAACCATTTCAGAGCACTGCCATTCTCATTAGAGCACCGTGGTTATCCTTTCCTAATTACGAAAATGAACTGTTATTATAAAGATTAAGAGTTGTAATTGAAAGACATCTGATGTCAGAACAATTTTTGAGACACACTCCAGGTATTAAGAGAGCCATTTCCTGCACTGGGACTGAGCACTTGGTAACAAACCTGCTTGGAGGAAAATAGCCTTGAGATAATTGGAATTACAGCCCTGCAAACACACTGCTGCAAAGGTTGGGATGCTGCTAAAGCTGATGCAGAAACAGCCAGGCAGGGAGAGATGAGGAGGGCAAGGACAATTACCAGAAGCTTGAGCATCCCAAGCACACTTTGGAGCATCAGAATTCTCTGAGACCTCACAGCCCCTAGAAATGAGAATTACTATCCAAGGGGGATTAAAATGTGGAGAAAAGTAAAATAATGGTTCAAAGAAAATGGTTCCCAGTTCCCCACACCTTCACTGGGACTTCAGTTCAATCCCCTCCCACTGGATCCAAAACACAATGAGAAAAGATAGAGAAAAATCTATTGCAATAAAATTAATTTGCCTCTAAACCTTCCATTATCAGATCAGATTTATAAAAGAAAAGCAGGCAATTAAACCCAACTGAATGTTTCACAAACAAAAATCACCCAGCTTCAGAATTTGCTTTAAAATGACAAACCCCAGGAAATTATAAACTCGTGAGTGACAATTTATCCCAAGAACCTCTGCACAAAGGCCTGGCAGTGTTATTAATGACCCACTTTGTCAGCAACTTCCTTAACTTCAGCACACTTCTCCTCTTTGGCTGGAGAATTTGGGACGTTTTCCATGGGCAGCAGATAAATGTCAGCCAGAGGAAGGTCAGGGCGTTTAGGGGAGAGCAGAGATGTCTCTGTGCAGGGTAAGGACTGAGACAGGTCCTGCTCCAAAGGAAAACCTCCTTCCAGCACAATCCAGGTAGCCTCAGAAATGGCCACTGATACTTATTTTTTAAAATTTAAAATGAAAAGCACTGTTACTTTTCATTCCTGGCAGGATTCTCCATTTCCTATGCAAGTCAGCAAATGATAAAATAGCAGAATATTCACCAGTGTCAAACAGAGGATTTCAGCAATAAGCTTCAGTGCAATGTGAAATATTGTAACAATTATTCCTCGTGATCAGGATGTTAATCTTCCTTTTTCAAATCAAATCTGAGGTTATCCAGTCTGATCTTGCCAGATCTTCTCACAAATTCCCTATTTTGTGAGTCCTTGTGTTCACTGTGATCCAAAACCTGTGACATCATTTAGCTCAGAGCCTCCCATTCCCTCTCTGTGCAGCTTTCTGACTAAACAAAATCGAAATCTGTGGGTGTCTAAAGATGCCTCAGCAATCTGCATACATACATATATAGATGGATTTGTGTCTGGGTGAATTTAGACCGGCTCACATCCACAGTCATTCAACGGTTTGGGTTGGAGGGGACCTCAAAGCTCATCTCATCCCACCCCCTGCCACAGCAGAAACACCTTCTAAACCAGCAATAAATGCAAACTCCATTTAAAAATGCACAGAACACATCCCCAGTTCTGGTTCCTTAAACTGCAGACACCTGGGGACAGTGACAAGACTCCTTTGGTAAGCCCGAAGCAGTGAGGAAAATAAAAATGTTTAAAACATGTCCAGAAATAAATAGAGATGAAGAGTATTTTTACTGCTAATACCTCATGCATCTGGATTTAAGAGTCTGGGTAATGTGATGAATTATTAACATGCTAATGTAAATGTAATCAAATCTTCTGACTGGAGTGTACCGAGATCACCACAGGGAAATAAATAATGAAATGTTTCATCTTCTCTGCTCTCAAGTACCTGTTCTGCTGCTGGGGTTGAGGATCAGGGGGTGCACAGGAAACTATTTCAGCCATGGCTCAGGCTGGGATGTGGAGAAACAGAGAGAAACCAACGAGCTCAGCCTTAACTGCAAACTTAACAGCTGCAAACACTGCCCAGCCCTCCAGAGAGCACAGAATGTCCAGTGGGGTCCCCAGAGCCTGCAGCCCCCCCCTGCTGCCCCAAGACATCCCATGGATCCCATCCCATGGATCCCATCCCATGGATCCCATCCCATGGATTCCATCCCACCTCATGGATCTCATTCCATAAATCCCATCCCACCCCATCTCACCCCATGGATCCCATCCCAGCCCATGGATCCCACCCCATCTCACCCCATGGATCCCGTCCCATCTCATCCCACCTGCACTCACTTCAGGTCAGTTCAACTTCTTTCAACAGCTACAAAACCCAGCTAATAATTGCTTTTTGGACCTTTTTATGACCCATTTCACTGCACTTCAGAAGTTCTGGCCCAGAAATAGCATTAAAGAGCTCAGAAGAACTTGTTACTCATAATAAAATCCCTTTAATTCCATAAACATCGTGGAGTAGGTCCTGATCTTGATCATGCTGGGATGGGAATGTCCAGGGTCAGCCCACAGGGAAAGGGTGCTGGGCTGTGGCACAGAGATATTCAGAGATATTTCTGAGGTGACACGAGCATGTCCTGAGGTGACACGAGCCTCCAGGAGCTCCTGTCAGAGCATTCTGTGAACACTGAGAGCCTCAGAGTCACCCCAAGCACAGAAATCCTCCTCAGCTCAGTGCAGGGAAGACAAGAAAAACTCAGTTTCTGGCAGAGCTCTGGAGACGTTTTTCCCTGAACTCTGAGCACTGCCAGACACTGGTGACTCTCATCAGACAATGAATGGAGAAGGAGGGAGTTGGAGAGAGCCCAAAAGATTTCACATCTCTCAGTAACTCCCTGCCTGAAGTGGCAACATCCGACTGCTGCCAGTCTCTGTGGTGTCAGCACTTTGTGGGGCTTTCCAGGCACGGGGGGAGGGAGCTGGGGGCTTCCACAGCCCCCCAAAATCCCCTGCTGAGGCCACTCCAGGCACGGAATGGGGAGCAGAGCCTGCAGCCCCTGCCCGGGCTGTCCCTGCCCCTCTCAGCACAGCTCAGCCCTCGGCCCTGCTCAGAGGCAGCATCTCCTCACCTGGGGCAGGGCAGGGCTGCTGTGAGTCCTGTCTGCACTGAGCTGGGATTGATCCTGAGCCAGACCAGGGCTGCTGTGAGTCCTGTCTGCACTGAGCTGGGGACAGAGCTGGGATTGATCCTGAGCCAGACCAGGGCTGGTGTGAGCCCTGTCTGCACTGAGCTGGGGCAGAGCTGGGAATGATCCTGAGCCACATCAGGGTTGGTGTGAGCCGTGTCTGCACTGAGCTGGGGCAGAGCTGGGAATGATCCTGAGCCAGACCAGGGCTGGTGTGAGCCCTGTCTGTCTAGTGAGGGCTACCTGGATAAAAAAGGGACTGGCCAGAGAAATGCAGATCTGATCAATATGATTAACACTGCGCAACTCCTTTATTTCGAGAGAAATGGCATCTTTTATATAGTTCTATATAGTTTATAGTTTGGATAGCTCAGTCATTGGCACACAGCAAGGGAAAGAATGAAAACACACATTATTTAACTTACATTTAAGGTGGCTACACGTGTGCCTACTAACTACTTTACTCAGTGATCTTCAAATCCCCATTATCGTCCCAAACACCTTAATATCTATTTCTAACTGTGCCACACGCCTGAAGGAATTTTAAGTGTGCAACAGGCTTCAAGGCCTCACCAAGGCCTCAGGTCAGGCCTTGACCAGGCCTCAGGTCAGGGTAGTTCAACATTCTGATATAAATCATGACCTCCTGCCCTGAGGAGATCTGCAACACGTCTGCACTGAGCTGGGGGCAGAGCTGGTGCTGGGATTGACTCCACAGCCTCCTGGGGGTTATAACGGGTGTGAAACCCCCAGCACAGAGGACACTGTCCCTGCAGGCACCTGGCTGGGGTGGGACCCTGGCAGCATCAGCCCCTGCCCCACTGGGGGGGCTGCATTGACCTCCTGGGACACCTGTGGACTCAATATTTTCTGAGCCTGAGAATTGCTGGTTTTTCCCAAGGGAAACTTTTCAAGTTTTCTTTGGGAAGAGCTAGCAATTCTCAGGCTCAGAAAATATCGGGTCCACAACATCCAGCAGCTCCTGGTGGCTCCCAGGGGAAGGGACACCAAGGAGCTGCAGGACAGGAGAGAGAACCCAGAGAGAACCCTCTTGCTCTGTTCTCTGGCAGAGGGAAGACTTGGGTTTGCCCAAGGTCACACAGGAACTAATGAGAGCATCAATAAAGTGCAGGAACAGGTCCCACCCCCACCTCCCCTCCCTCCAGGGCTGACCAAACAGACTCACCACTCTCAGTGAAGGGACAAAGGGACATCAGAACGGGCTGCTCAGGCACAGAGTGACCTCCAGGGCTTGGGAAACTCTTCCTTGAGGACAATATTTTACACTGAGCTCTCAGCTCTCCTCTGACACCCAGCAAAATGCGTTTATTTTGCTAACACTCAGCACTCTGCAGGCCAGAATGCAGCAAGTGCAGACTGTGCCTTGGCAGTCTGGGGTTGTATTTTGGGGGGTTGGTTGTTTGTTTAATTAAAATGCTCGAGGCCAGGTTGAGGGAGGCCCTGAGTGGTCTGTCAGTGGCAGCCCTGCCCAGGCAGGAGATTAAACCAGAGGGGTGTGAGGTCCCTTCCAACACAAACCATTCTGTCATTCTGTGCTGTGTGAGGGGAGCTTTGTGCAATCCACCTCCTTGGCTGAGAAGCAGCTTTTCTCCAGCCACCCCCGTGGCCACAGGTGCTGCTGCCTCTGTGTGTGCCCTTCACGGCAAAATCAAATTGCAGCGATCATGGAGATTAGGAGATTATGGAGACACACACACACAGACAGAAATACAGGGTTCTCAACATCCCCAAGTAATCCCCAGTGCTGCCTGGCTGCAGAGCCAGTGGAACAGAGCCAGGACTCACATCCTCATCAGCACTGCCTCCCTCCTCAGAAGGACAGAGATTTGGTACACCTCACTAGGGAGGTGCAGCAGAGCTTTAAATAACCACTCACAAACTTTCCTTCCAGAGAAAATTGCCAGTCAGTTAATGCCAGGCTGAGACTGATAAAATAGGACTGCCTTTTGCACTTGTGGGAAAGGAATTAAAGGAGTCAGGAAAGCTTTTGGCAGCCAGGAGGAGAGGGAATTCTCACTTCTGCTTTTACTGAAACTGTTCCCAAAGCAAGAGCTGTGGTTGGGTCCTGGGACAAGACATGGTTTGCTCAGGGTCACATCCATGTGCAACAGGAAGAATTCAGCCCTTTAGAGCCAAAAGCTTCACCGGAAGTCCTGTGGGAAGTGAATTTTCCAGCAAGGCTGGAGGCAGCAGGACGTCAGGGTTCAAACCAGGTACCCACAGCCTGCTAAGACATTTCACCTCTCTTTGGCCAGTTAATTTAAAACAAGATTAATAATTCCAGCATGATTAGAATTTTATGAAGCTTAATTAATTAAAGGTCATAAAACACAATGAGAGCAGCACATGACGGAGCCCAGATAAATTCAGACTCTTGGTGTGGAAGTCCTGCTGTGTTTGAGATGTTCAAGCAGCTCTGCAGGGCTGCACTGGGGATGGGGGCTCAGCCAGGAGCTGAGAAGCCCCAAAATAACCCAGAGGGGAAGAGGGAACCTACAAAACCAAAGTGTGGATTCTCAGTGGGAATGAGCACAGAGCAGGGACCAGGCTGATCCTGAGGATCACTCAGCACCACACGTGGATGTGGCACTTGGGGACAGAGTTTGGTGTGGCCAGGGCACTGCTGGGGTGAGGGTTGGATTTCCTGTTTTTCCAGGGCTTTTCCAGCCTCAATGAGTCCATGATTCTGAGTGTGCAGGCACAGGGAGCTGTGCACACCCCAGTCTGAGCAGGCACACACATCATCATCCCCTCCAGAGGAACTCACTCTTCTCCAGGACCTTTAATTATTAAAAAATGCAGCAAATCCCCCTAAATGTTCCAAATTAGGGTGGGCAGAAGGGGCTGTTGGGGATTGAAGGAGGATAAAGAGAATAAAATGCAAATCTCCCTGCAGTTTATCCTTGTGACTAATACCTCTCACAACAGATTCGTTTGGAACTCGCCTGTGACGTTGAACTTGTCAATCCTCCCCACCTCTCCCAGCCCCTGCTCAGGGCCCTGCCTGTGCAGCTTCTCCAGCTCTGCCCCAGGAGATGCTGATCCCTCCAGCTGTGGGTCCTGCTGCTGGGGACCAGACAATCCTGGAGTTGTTTGGGTTGGGAAAGACCTTTGGGGTCACCCAGTCCAGCCACCACGGTCACTGTGTCCTCAAGTGCCACACTCACACGGTTCTTGGACACTTCCAGGGATGGTGACCTCACCCCTGCCCAGAGCAGACTGTTCCAATGCCTGGCAGCCCCTTCTGTGAGGAAATTTTCCTTAAAACCCAATTTAAACCCTCCCTGGTGCAGCCTGAGGCTCGAGGTCCTGCCCTGCTCCGTGCCCAGCCCATCTCCCGTTGGAAGGAGCTCGTTGGCTGGGAAAGGCTCCAAACCTCTTAACAGACCACTCGTGTCTCAGTGAAATTATCAGGAGGGATAAGAGCGCAATTTATAACTATAAAAACCAGCCTGCATTTGAATAAAGCCAAGGCAAATCCATGGATGTCTGGATCCATTCCCCAGGCCAGGTACCCGTGGTCATTTGGGCATCTGCTCCTCTACCAACCCCCTAAAAAAAGCTCCAATCCTGTGAATCTCTCTAAGTACATTAGACAGAGAATGAAAACCGCATTGAGATTAGATTTCCATCTCTCGACATCTACGCACACGACAGCGGGGATTAGTAAATGAACAGAGCACTGAAGGAAGGAGGAGGATTAACAATGGGAATAAAAAAGGTCGATGAACAGCAGCAGCTTTTTGGGAAAGAGACTTGGGACAAATGGCACAGGCGGCTCCAATTCATCGAGTGGGGCAATGAGAGCTGCAAACATGGAAATGGAAGAAGAATTTCCCCCGCTGTGTGGGGCAGCAGGGCCGGGGCCAGGGCAGGACATTCCCCCTAACGAGGGGAGCTCCTGACAGCTCCAATCAGCCCGGGGCCCCGCAGGCTCAGAATCCAATTTCAGCTCCAGCTATTATTGCAGAAGTTTTAATCTCCATTCTTATGCAAACAATTGGAGGGGATGATGGATAGATAAATAAAGGAACAAATGAATAAAAGTCAGGCTGACGCACGGGAACAGTTCCTGGTTGGGATGAGCAGCCCGTGAATGGCAGTCGTGGGGAGATGAACATGACAGAGGTCACCCCCCTGCTCTGACTGGCTGCACATCAGCTCCAAATTTGATATTCCAGACACAGCAACACACAGGCAATGACTGCTGGAACAGTCAGCACAAATGTAGAGAGGAAAAAAAAAAAATTAAAAATGAGCTGTTCTTCATTTATGTCCAGACAGAGGAAATCTGACCTATGAAGTCAAAATTTATGAGTGAGATAAACACGCTGGTAGTGGCTGGTTTCACCGGAGCCAGGCAGTGAAATATAAAAACATCCTCAGTGTGCAGAATCCCAGGATCACTGGGCTGGAAAATCCCTCCAGGATCGTCGAGTCCAAGCTGTGACCACCCCAGCCTGTCCCCAGCCCAGGGCACTCGGTGCCACGAAATGCTTTGGTTTGCTCAATTCACGGAAGGTCCTTCCAGGCTGTCACGCCAGTACCTTTACTCACATTAAATCATTTCCCTGCACCAAAAGGAAATTAAAGATTATTTTATGCTATTAGCTTTTAGTCCATTTACAACTTTCTGCATTAATATTAAGATATACAATCTCATTTTTGCTCGGGCTGTAAAAACTACATGAATACAAGATATTTGAAAATGATCTGAGACCTGTGCCCTGCGAGCAGCTCCCTGGGAAGGTGAACTATGAGGTCTCGGCCTCCCATTTGGAGCCTACTCGAAAACACCTTTACTGCTTGTTAGCAGATTAACAGATGAGACAGAGGGGAGTTAAACATAGCCAAGGTGTGAAAACTAATTATAGGCTGCGGCATCAGGCTGGGAATAAGAGAAGCCAGTGTTAAGTGCCTGCCCTAAGAGATGATATCCATCTCTGCTGGAGGAGGAACAAGGCAGAGCTGAACCCGGTTTTATCTCGAGGAGCTGATCTGAATCCCGTTCTGTATCTCCACGGGCCACACTCGGATCAGCTTCACCGTCCTCAAAGTCGCCCTTTTTGGAGGCAAAATGTGCAGCCAGCTGCAGCAGGAGATGCTGGACAGATGAGTTCAAACAATAAATAACCTCCCCCCATTCGCGGTCAGGAGTGAAGTTCTCCCACTCTTTAAGGATACGAAGCAAAACCCCATTTTATCTGGAGCCTTTGGAATAGTCATGAGCAAGAGAAGGGAGCTCTGCCCGTGCCTGCTGCACACCCAGGAACAGCCTGGGAGGATTTCCTCGGGAACCAGGGAAAAAAACATCTGTGGGGACAGATTCCAGCTGTCCTGGAGCTGCTCCTTGCTCCTCCTGGATCTCTGCTGTATCTCACTTGTGCTGTGGCTTTGTCTGGGTGCAATCCAGGTACGACCAGAGTCAGGGGTTTGTCACACACAGAGGCAGCTCCTCCTCACCTGTGATGGTGCTCTGGGGCCCCTGGGCACCCAGCACTGCTCTGGCACGAACAACAGTCAGTGATGGAAAATTATGGGCCCCACTCCTGTCATTTGCTTCATTGTTTACTGTTTGGGACAACATTTTGTTGAGGTGACCCTTGTGCATTTATCTTGGTGCAAAGGCACCCAGGGATGGGAGTGCCTGTCTCAGTAACACTGTGCAGAAATTCTTCATCTGCTCCAAACCTGCAGAAATAACTGCACAAACTGCGGAGTAATGTGAGATCGTTCCCTCCGGGGCTGGATTCCCTTCCCTGAGCCACTCCTCTGGTTCCTCTAATGCAGGAACTGTGCACCAAAGAGCAGAAATAGAAGGAAATAAGGGATTTTTCTTTCTTTTGAATACCCCAACCTCAGCAGCATTTCAGTGATGAGGAAACCACTTCTGCCACAGAAGTGCAGCAGTTCAGCAGCAGTAATTCCTTCAGCCAGAGGTCAGGACTTGTGCAATTTTGGAGTTCAGAGCTGATTCTTTATGCATGCACCAGAGCTAATTGCATCCAAGAGAGCTCTGTGCCTGTTGGTCTGGAGGTGTATTGCCATATGTTTGGTGTATACTTAATTAACACAGTGCAGCTGCACTGCTTCCATCTGTATTATAGATCACACTCCTGTTACACATCCAGCCAGGAGTCCCACGGTTCATATTTATTAAAATAATTGCCCCAAGGTTGAGGTGGTTGGAAATACTCGGTGGAGCAGCCCAGCCTTGCTTTGCAGAAGGAAAATTATCCAGCCAGGGAGCCAAAGGAGTGGGATGAGGAACTTCAGGGGCTGCCACGTGCAGGCAGAGCTCAGCCCTGCAGACAGAGGTTAAAACAGAGCCTGCTGAGCATTTCTGCCAGGGACTGCTTCTCCAGCTCTGAAGTTTATTGAAGTGTGGCTTGCTGGTATATTCATATTCACCATCAGATTCAGGGCTTTTTTTAGCTCCCTGCAATCTTTTTTCTCTAGGCATCGGAAATGTAATTTTAAAATTCGATTTGTGTAACGCACGCCTTGGTCTGGAGTGTCTGTTCTGAGGCACCTGTGCTCAAAACTCATCTGCCTGGGAAAATCATTACAGGTGTAGGAGCTGAGTAAAGGTGCAAACTGCACATATGGATTTCAGTCAAGTTTCACTGCCAGGATCTCTTTTCCTGCTGTACAAAACCAACTTGCAGAAAAACAACCAAAAATACACCAAGGCACAAGAACAGAGTAGAGAACACAAGTACACAAACTGAGTGTGGCCTAATGGCAATGTTTAGACCCAAGACCTAATTACAATCTCTCAGGAGACAAATAGAAGGGCCCAGAGGTGTGGGCTGGGTTTGAGGAGAGGACATTTGGCTTTTTATGTGAATGTTCTCATCTTGTCCAGCCCTGCACTGAGGAAGGGATCTGACTAATTAAAGCCCAAAACTGTGCAATTATAGACAGCCACACATGGCTGAGAAATGATCACATTCCCTTTTCTTATCCATTCACAGAGAGATCAATGCTTTGTGCAGAGCTTGTTCAGCCCTGCAGGCAAGAAGTGAAGATTTCAGTGGCCTGGAGAGCACAAAGGGCAGGCTTAGGGTTAGGGGTTAGGGTTAGGGGTTAGGGTTATGGTTAGGGTTGGGGTTGGGGTTGGGGTTAGGGTTTAGGGTCAGTGTTGGTGTTAGGTTTAGGATTAGGTTTAGGGTCAGGGTTGTTCGAAAACAACAGTGAGCACAGCAACGGGTTTATCAAACATTAAATGGAAATTCCAGGGAAGTAGGCAATAGAAGGAACATGGCAAATTTGGCTTGAGAAGTTAAATGCAGCTGCATTGATGCATCCAGCAGCCACAGCTCTGAGCCTGCTTTGTGCATTTGAGCTTTACAAAAATCTCCAAATCCTCAGGAGCAGGCTTAAGGGACTTGATCCATGTGTCAAATCCTAAACTGAAGCAACATCCTGATAGGGCTCAGTTATCCTGAACAGCACAGAAGGCGGTTACTGTCACCCCAGAGGGGAAAGCAGATTTCGAAGGGATCATTTTAATTTATTTTCTCTTGTTTGCATTCCCTTCTCTGCTCTGTGCAATGACATCAGACACAGCAGCATCAGAAGCACCACAATTTTTGGGCACAGGAGTGGTTGGTGCTCTCTGGGCCACCCAAGGAACTTCAGCCACCCCAAGCTGTGCCAGCAGGAGCTTCTCCTTGAGACCAGAGAGTTTCTGGGCTCCTGGCACAGCCCCTTGGTCCTCTGAAGCAGCTCTTGGAGCTTTGGGGTGGATTTTTTGTGGTTTTATCTTTGTTTTTATGTAATTCGGTGCATGTCAGCAGCAGAGCAGTGGAAACAACAAACCTGGTGTGCCAGAGGAACTCAAGGAATTCAAAGTGCAAAGGAAACCCCCCTTTGGTCTCCTCTCAGGTGTCCCACAAACAGAGCAGACTGGTTCACACTTGGTGTTCCCTCCTCAAGTCACCATTTCAATTAATTTTCAGTCTTTAACCACCCTAGTGCTTGTACCTGTGCACTGGCAGGAGAAGTAGAATCACATCCCACAGCAGCAAATATAGTTTTGTAGATGAATCTGATCCTTTCCAAGCTCTCAGCAGAGGGACACACATTTTCTTGCTGGGCAGTGGTTTGTTTTTATACCTGAATTCTCAGGCAGCTCAGAGCCACGGTAGGAAATTTCACGCTGCACAAAGCTGCTTATCAGCATCAAAAGAACCGAATTAGGATGGTTGGGAGAGGAAAAAAGGAAAAAAAAAAAAAAAAAAAGATTTTTTTTCACATAATGCTTAAGTTCCATTAAAGGAGCATAGGAGTGGGTTTGCTTTTCAGCTGCAGGAGAAACTGTTCCCCCTTTCCTGGCCTCTTTGAAGTGCACCCGAGCCTCAAGAGCTATGCAGGAATCACTGGGCTGTTTGTACACAAAGAACTGCCAGGGAAAGTTTATAGCAGCAATCAGCAGCTCCTGCAGGATCCTCGGCAGAGGAACATTAATAAACATTAAAGAGGAGCCTGAGCTCGGCATCTTTCTAATTAAGAGTGGGAGAGGCTGCAGATGAGGTCGGGCCCCAGATGGGGTTGAAGGGCAGTGTGAGCACCAGAGAATAAATTCAACGTAAAGGTCATCTATATGGATTAAATGATCTGAACAGTCAATTCCACAGCCATCTTCTGCAATTAATATTTAATTAAAAATAGAAACACTATAAAGTTTAGCTTTTAACTGGCAAAATTATTTCATGTCCCATAAAACCTTTAAATCCAAGAGCACGCATCCACCCTCTCCCCTGCACAGAGAGGCGGCTGTGGCTGTGAGACTCTGAGAAAGGGCATCCCAAGGGCAGCAGCCTCTGCACCTTTAAAACACTTGGAACCTGTTCCCAGTGACCAGAGACAGCATTTAACAGCTGAAGGGTTCCTTCCTTCTCATTCAACTGAGAATTAAATGCAATTCCTAATCAAATATTCATCCAAACACGTAATGAATTGAAAGGGCTGGATGAGCCCCTGCTCAGCAGCAGTTCCAGGTTCAGAGGAGCAGGGGATGGAGAAGAGGCCCTGGAGGGTGGCTCAGGTCAATCTGCTGATCTCACCTCTGTCCCAGGAGCTGCAAACACCCAGAGCCAGCAGCTCCTACAGAACCTGTGGTACCTTTTCACTTGGCACATCTCCCTGGGCCTCTCCTGAAAGTGCCTCCAGCACTTGTTTAGTGTGGTTTGAAATATTCTGTCTCCTCTGACTTTGCTGCCCCAGAACTAGGCCACCAGGAAGTCACCAGAGGGATGTTTGTTCTTCAGCACTCGAGTCCTTTGTAACCTACTTCTGAGTGTTTAACCTACAGCACCAGGAGGAAGCTGGAAAAGGAGGTTCAGGCTCATCATGTGAATTCTCACCTTCGGAGAACTCAAGGAAAAGCCACTTTGTTTCTATCAGTCCTTTCACTGGGCTGGAGTTGGAGGAATTTAGGTCTGGTTCCCAGCTCTGTCCCCCCTTTCCTGCTTGATTTTCCAAAGCCTCTCACTCTCCAAGCTGCAGTGCCCTGGAAGTGGAGATAATACTGCCTTGTTTTCATAGGAGCTGGAGATATTTTCTACAGTGCTATGAAAATAAGAAGTAATCCAGTTCAAAGACTTGTTTTTGCTTCCCTCAAAGTCAACCGTAAAATTCCCTCCACTTCAGTAGTGCAGGATCAATGGCTTCTCCTCTGAATGTTTGATAGATTCCTCCCTTTATCCTTGGGACTGGGGGTGCTGCTGTTTATTTTCCCTCATTACACAAGATCTGTGGTTGTTTCCAAGGGCACAGAGGTGTCAGTGAAAACTCCATGGGTCTGATTGCCTGGAGCTCTTTGCCTCCCTCCCTGTTTGAGTGGCAATCCCGGCAGCCCTGACCTTCCCCAGGCAGATTTTCTGGTTCACCCCCAGCTCTGCTCAAGGACACTTCTCAGAGGAGTCTTTGCCACTGTAGTGGTTATTCCCTGGCTTGGGAAAGCTGCTGTTAAACCTGTCAGGACCTGCAGCAGCAGCAGCCTGGGTAATCCTCTGTGGGAGGAGGCAGAACCCTCCGCATTCACAGAGCATCCATCCATCCCTCCATCCCTCCATCCATCCATCCATCCATCCATCCATCCCTCCATCCATCCCTCCATCCCTCCATCCATCCATCCATCCATCCATCCATCCATCCATCCATCCCTCCATCCATCCATCCATCCCTCCATCCATCCATCCGTGAGAGCAGTCAGGGAAAGGCAATCAGCTTTCCTGGGATTCTGATAAGGCAGCACAATTAATCCCTTCACTTCTTACCCAACCCCTGCTGCATGTATAAATTAAATTAGCAGCCACATATATATATATATATATATATATATATATACATACACACACAGGTATATGAAATACCCCCTGATTTGAGTGGCTCTTCTAACTTGGAGATAGGAGGTAAGATAGGAGGTAACTGCTGAAAATCTCAGGAAACAACACATCCTCTCTATCATTCCTCCTGTGACCCTGGGATGATTCCCGTGCAATCACATCCATGTTAAAAAACCCTTCTGGAGTATCTCATACTTCTGTTACTAATTCTGCTTTGCAAATAACTGCCTGGTGTTACTGTTGAAATATGTCAGAGCTGTTAAATGCTTGTATAAATAATAAATGGGAGGGCTTGTACTAGGACTGAGGTCTCTGCATCAAGACACAGACAGTGTTATGTTTTATTAATAACAATTTGAAAACCACAATGAAGTAGGAAAATGGCTCCTGTGGAAGGGTTTTAAAGCCCTGGCTCCCCAGCAGCAGAGCCCAGAGGGTTCTCTGCAGGATCTTTGTACCCTGAGCCCCTCCCTGGGGTCCTGTCCTTGGGAGAAGGGACAATCCCATCCCCAGGTGATGCCAACCCCTCTGCTGGGGCTCTGCCACCCTCACCGGGGCGTTGGCAACTCCTGACACTCCCGTCCCAACTCAATATTCCAGTTCTGCAGAGCTGAGCAAGGCTTCTGCCTCTGAAATCTCAATGATTCCATCGTAATCTCCAGGACAGCTGTAAGAACCATCCTCTGATTTCCACCCGTGGCTAATTGTGCTACAATTATGGGAAAAAAATATTGTGTGATGGAAGTGTGTGTGGTGGTTATTTCAGCAGAAATAGCCTCGTGCATTCCTAAAAAAGCGTTTCCCAGCCCCTCAGCTCACAATAGGCAGTGACAGACGGAGGCTGATTTACATAAATGACACAAGCACCAAGTTCTTTTCGAGTCAGCCAAAGATCCCAAAAGCGTTATGGGAAGTGCCCGGCCCAGGCTGTGAGTGCCACAACACGGATTCTGTGCCAGGCTCAGCATTCCTGCTCCTCAGCCCCCACAGGTGCCTCTGGAGCACAGCCCTGGGAGAACCGGGCTGGAAGAACAATCACATTCTTTAAAACAAGAGTGTGAGCACTCAGAACTCAGACCTGGGCAGCTTTCTGCCTTTTTGTGTTTTTGTGGTTTTGTTTTTTTTTTCATCTTCAGAATTCAAAGATCCCCTCCCATAGAACAGGTCTGCAGCAGAGCAGGTGAACAAGGAGATTCGGCAGCTCAGGAATGTTCTGGGGACTGTCCTGCCATCCTGCCCTGCACACACTGCCCTTCTGCCCCGGAGAGCATCCTCCCCTCTGCGGGCACTGTGCTGCAAAGCCACAGGGACAGAACTGAGCAAACTGAGGCTGCAGAGTGCTCCCAGGCAGGAACAGCACCCCCAGCATCCCCCAGCTATCCACCCTCAGCATCCCCCAGCTCACGGAATCCACCCTCAGCATCCCCCAGCTATCTACCCTCAGCATCCCCCAGCTCACAGCAATCCACCCTCAGCTTCCCCCAGCTCACAGCAATCCACTCCAGCTCACAGAAATCACCCTCAGCCTGCCCTGTACAGAAACCTGATTTACAGCAAGGGCAGGAGCCTGAGCGCTGCTCCAGACAGGGCCCCTCTTCCCTCTTTTTGTAAATCCAAACCCCGTCCTGTGGTGTGAAATAGTGACTGCCAGAACACTCATGAATATAAATGCACTTTGAAAATTGCCCAGCTGAAGGGCGACCCTCACTTATCTGCAGAGTTTGTTGTGTGTGAATAATCGCTGAAAGTCAAACTAGTCCATTACTTGCCCAGAGGACCTTACAGGAATCCACATCTGAAACTGCAGCGAACTGACACCTCAAGAATATTAAAGAACTCCCCAAACAACTCCTCCTGCCCCGGTGTAAACTGAAACATCATAGCAGCCTCCAGGGAACGGATTTTGTTGATATTTTACTTCGATTAAAAACCTGATCTTTGTTAAGCCACACCTAAAGTCGAAATAGCAGCGAGTCCGAAGGCAGAGAATGTTACACTGGCATGCACAAAGAGAAAGAGCAGGACAAACCCTGGCTGCACTCCCTGTTTGCAGCCCAGCCCAACAGACGGCTCGGCAGGAACGAGGGGATATTAAATTAAGCTAAGGTGAACCTTCTGGGGAAATTCAAGGGAATTTAATTGCAGACTATTTGCTTTTACCTATTTCCCCCTTTTTATTTGGCAAATGCCTACGAGCAAGCTCCGTGTTTAATGAGGAAGAAAGCACTGATGAAAAGATACACATTTTTTTTTAAACACCTTTAATCTGAATTCCTGCTGGTGCTGCACGTTTTCCCAACAGAATGCTTACAGGTGATGAGGTTACCCTGCCGTGTTTTACATGTTACACCCCAGACTGAATCAGATACAGGAGATAAATACATAGAGATAGATGGAGAGATAGATAGATAGATAGATAGATAGATAGATAGATAGATAGATAGATTATAGAGAGGGAGATACATAGATATAGATTTATTGATATATAGATGTATAGATTATAGATATATAGATACATATATATACACATATATATATTAGAGATATATATATTATAGAGACATAGATATATACATACATATATATATATACATATATATATATATACACACACACATATATACACATATATACATATAATGTGTGGACGAAAAGGCACAGATAAACACCAAACATCAAGCTCAGCAAGCAGAGCCCCAGCCCCTGTGCCATTTGAGAGTGCAGATGTTGGGAATGGTGTGCAGTGCTCACAGATTTACTGCAGGGCCAGGAGAGGGGCCTTGCCTCCAGTGGCATTGATCACTTGACATCCTTGCTCTGGCTCTAAATTTGTCCGGGTACACGGAGGTGTCACTTGCAGCAGGACTGGGAATAGAATCCAGGCTCTGTCCCTGACCCAGCTCTGCCAGGAGAGGAAGCTGTGCTCTGAGCAGGGAATTGCTGTCACCTTGAGTGGGGCTGGGGAGGAGCGGCCCCTCTGGGTGACAGAGTGTCCTGGGCAGGGGCTGCCACATCACTCTGGGGCTGGAGCCATTCCTCTGCAGCCTTCTGCTCCAAATCTAAACAGGAATTCACTGAAACCTTGGTGCAGAGTAAAAGTCACCCTCTCCTGACAGGAGCTGCCTGTGTGAGAAACACATCTCAGGGCTCTGTGCAAGCCATGAACAGCCAGGTAACCACAGCAGCTGATATCAGCACTGATAAATATAGACACTTCTTATATAAGAAGGGACGTTCAGGTCACTGGTTTTTTGGGAAGATGTTCTCATTGATTTCCAACAGGAAATTCTGATCTTAAATATTGCATAAAATGGCATTTTGATATTATTAATGCCACGCACTGGATAACACGAACGCTTAATCTGAGGGTAAATAACGATGATGGAAACAGTGACTGGACACTGGCAGTGCAAAGAGCAGAGGCCCTTAGACAAAGAGCAGGAGAGAACGGGGGGATCAGGACAGGATTGCTCCTCACTTTCAGGGGAGACAGGAGGAGAGAAGAGCTGCCCAAGGTCACACGGAGAGCCACGAGCCCCATCCCTCAGAGCCTCTCACTTCACACCTGCAGTGACACCCCCGGGGCTCCTGCGCCAAAAAATCTCCAGGCAGGAGGAAAGGGGAAGGAAGGGAAAGCTGCCTTTGGGCTAAAGCCGCTGCTAGAAATGACAAATGAAGGACAAACATGTGAAGTTTATCAACTAAATAAATCTTAAAATAAAAGGATTTGGGAGCACTGTCATGATCTCAGTGCTTACATCAAGCACAAGCTGTGCATATCTTCATATTACAGTTACTGCTAGGAAAACAAACTGGATTACCAGGGCTTAGTGCTAAAGCAGTCTGTTCCACCAGCAAGGCAAGGAACTTTGGCTCCTCTGGTATTACGGATGAGATTTAGACAGGACAGAGAAAAGACAAGGATCAGACTGTTTTCCTGTTCAAAGCATGACGATTATACCAAATAAATAAAATTTAAATCACTAAACTTTCCCAGCTCATACTCACAAATCCCAGCAAGGCTGGAGGTACCTGAGCTCTGTGAAGTCATCCCAGTTTTACCCTCATTTTCCTGACACAACATCAAAGCTGCCACTCTTATGAAGGCCAGGGGAGTAAGAGGTAAATTTTATCTCTGTTTTCAGGGGACAGAGTCACTAAGTGAGATAAAATTATTAAGCACAATGATAGGAATAAGGCTAATTTTACTGGCAAAACTCTGGTTCCATTAAAACCTAAACCCACCCATTCATTTTAACAGAAAATTATTTCATTTTGAAAATAAAAGCAGCAGGAAAACTTCCCTCCCAGCAGTGGCAGTTGGGCTGCACTGCCTGGGTTCCTGCAGCAGCCAAAAACGAGCACAGGGGATCATAAAAGTTGGGACAGATCCCAAAATCCAACCTTTTAGGGAAAAACAGCTGTAGCTGCACAAATGTTTGATCCAAGCCCCCTTATGGGATGATTTTATGGCCCCTTTTAGCCCAAACCCTTCTGGGATTGTGTCCTGAGCCTCAGCAGCTCCACATTGGGGAAGGACGTTCTCTGTTCTCTTGCCTGTCAATTCCTCACCATGAGGCAAAGGTGAATCCCCTAAGAGCTGCTCAAATGGGAGATATTTTTAGAAAGCATTTTTGATCTAGCCCTGGATAAAAGAGGGTTTAGACTTGCAGGGGCTTAACTGCCCCCGGGACACAAAAGGCACAAAATGTGCCGAAATCAGAGGAAATCCGAGCAGCTTAAAGCCCTGATTGTCCTAAAGCAGGAGGAGTGAGAAATGGGGATTGTTTTCCATCTATTCTCATTTGTCTCTTCTCCCAGGTAAAGGAGCCACAGGACGGGGGGAAGCAGCCTCAGGTTTTGCCAGGGGAGGCTCAGGTTGGATATGGGGAGAAATCCCTTCACGGGAAGGGTTGGCACAGGCACGGGGTGAGGTCCCCATCCCTGGCAGGTTTAACTGTGCTGTGGAGGTGGCCCTGGAGGTTCAGGGGTTATGCTGAACACTGTGGGGCTGCCTGAGGGCTGGGCTGGGTCACCCTACAGATCTTTGCAACAACAACAATTCCATGTTCAGGTCCTGTAATAAAACCCCCAAAGATCCCACAAATCTCTGGCACTCAGCTCTCCCTGCCCTGATCCCCTGGCCAGCCTGGGAGGGGACAGTTTGTGCCTGGGGTCAGTCTGTGGGGTCACAGAGCTGTCACAAACCTGCAGGAGAGGGACAGGAGCCCCTGTACCACCAGCACAGAGATCCCTGCATGTCTCCAGGTGGGGACAGTGCCCGGCTCCTGCAGGACACTCCCAGGCTCCTCCATCTGCCATCCCTCCATCCCCACAGCACAGGCAAGGAGGAAAAGCCTGCTGAGGCCTGGGCTCTTTGTTCCAGGGGGTTATTTTTTGCTTTTTGGGTTTTGTTGGCTTTTTTATCCCAAAATCACCTTGGGAAACGAGGCTGCTGCACACCAGTGCCACAGATAAATTCCAGTGAAGTGTCTGTGGTGGTTGTACCTGCAGGGAGGACGGGGAGTCAGTGATTGCAGAGAATGAATTCACAGGCAGATGTTTTATGGAGGATGGAGCCATCCCCAGCATCCCCAGGGTGAGATCTGCAGGAAAACTCAACTTCCCGAGGTGCAGGAACAGCCACAGGAAGGAAAGGACATCTCATGAATGCTCGGCTGCCTCCTGGGAGAGCTGAGGGAAAATAAAGGCTGAGGAGGGAAAGGGGAGATTCTTCATGGCAGACAGGGGAATGAAGTAACACATGATGGTTTAAATCTCAGATTGTGCGAGTAATGATGAAAAATCTTCTAGGACAGGAAGGGAATTAGAAAATAAAACCTGCTGACGGGGAAGCTGTGAATTTCCCAACTGTACAAGCCGTGATGGGAAGGGCCAGGCAGGGGATTTAGGACTAGACAAAAGATTTACCGGTGGAAGCTGCAAAATGGTAATTTCACTGTGTAGTCATGGCACCAGAAAACAAACCAGACAACTAAGAGATTCGTTTTCTTATGAAATACTTATGAATGTGCATAAAAATCTGGCTGCTTGAATGCAAAAAACACCAAGGAAAGGGCCTGAGGTACCCAGAGAGACAAGAGGCATCACTCAGCTGGTCCCGAGGTGCAGATCTCCAGTGATTTATTCTCATAATCTGCTCCTGTTCATGCAATTCTCACACACACTTAGAGAAACAAAGCGGGGCTTGATTTTGGTGATTGTCCCTCTGTGTACTAATTATTTTTATTAGCAAGTTAATTTCCAGCACAAGCTGTCTGCCTTCCCATCTGGGGGGAACACGATGGTGGAGCCAAAAGTTCAACACCAACTTTGGGAGTGTCACCTGGGGAGAGGAACGTGGGGCACCTTGTGTGACCCTGCAGTGAGCAGGAGCACACAGGGAGAAGACAGGGAGGACACAGGGAACAGACAGGGGGGACAAGAGACACCCCCTGTGACACAGAGAGCACACAGGGAGAACACAAGGAGCACACAGGGACACCCTCTGAGACACAGGGACACCCCCTGGCACACAGCTGTGGCTGCCCCTGGATCCCTGGCATGTCCCAGGCCAGGCTGGACACTGGAGCCCCCTGGGACAGTGGGAGGTGTCCCTGCCATGGCAGGGGTGGCACTGGATGGGATTTAAGGTCCATTCCCACCTAAACCATTCCATGATTCCCTGAAATCTTGGAAGTACAATGCGCCCATTCCTCATTTCCCCCAGTTCTGCCTTGCCTGGAGAACAGGCTCAGCCCTTTGCACACCAATCCTCCCTCCCTGTGCCCTGTGCACACCATCCCTCCCTCCCTGTGCACACCATCTCTCCTTCCCTGTGCACACCATCCCTCCCTGTGCACACCATCCCTCCCTCCCTGTGCACACCAACCCTCCCCTCTCTGTCCTGGGCACACCATCCCTCCCTGCCCAGCCCTCACAGAGCTCTAAAAGAAGACCCAGAACCCCGAGCTGCTGCCCCAGCCCCCCTTGGCAACATCTGCAATATTACTTGGGATTTTACTGAAGGGCAGTGAAGCCAACTCCTCCCAAATGTTGGTGATCTCAGTAATACCCTGGACACACAGAGCCAGCCCAGGAGGAGCAGCCCCGTGTTTGAGTTTCTGCATTGACATTTGGCCCATTATTAACGGGATTTGTCCCTTTACATTTCCAGTCTGCACTCAGAGTTTCTGCAGAGCTTAACTGCAGCATGAGCACCTGGGTGAGCCCCTCCTGTCACTGGAATATGGCTTTTATTTGCAATGCAGAGCCAAGTCAATGCTCACTTCCTCCTATCCGTTACCATCTGATGACAAATGTCACATTATTGGAATCACTCTCCCCTGGAAGGGACAGGAGTAAATATTCAGGGAACATGAAGACCTTGGATCGCATTTTACACCTCAGGAAGGGGAAACTTTCATCAGCTCTGTCCCAAAGTAACTGGAATTTTCTTGGCACTGGAATGCAGTGAGTTTCCAATGTCAGTGCTCAGAGAAATCCTGGGCAGGGACCTGGTCAGGGACAGAGGGACAAAGGTTTTGTTCCTCTCTGATCAACCCTGCAGAAATTTGACAAAAGATCCAGGCATTATGTGGCTTTTCTCTGCACAATGATTGCATTTCCTGTCTTTCTAGATATTTCTATTCTATATTTCAGCTTCCAGTGCACCTCCTGTCCTGCCCAGGGACACCTGGGACATGGAATTCTCTGGTACAAATTCTCCACTACAACTCACTCCCTTTTCTCCCAGTCACCCCTTCAACTTCTTTGAAACTGATTCCGAGTTCAACTTTCCCAGAGCCTGAAGCTTTCAAAAAGCCAATTCTTAAAAAGCTAATTAGTTCCCTATAGGCTTTTTCTTTTCTTTTTTTTTTTTCCTTTTTTTTTTTTTTTTGACTCAGTAAATATTTCAGAGATTGCTTTTTGTATAATCAGTGTTAGCAACTCATTAAAATGCACAGTATGTGGATCGTTTGGAATGTGACATGGCTCAGCATGGACACTCAAGCTGCTTAAAAAGACAGAAAAGAAAAAGATGAGGATAAAATGAAAGCCAAAACCCAGCATTTCCTCTAAGCTGACACCACAGTTAAGGATTTAAGACAGGGCAGGGAGCCTCCAGCCCTGCTGTTAGGAGAAAAGTCTAATTGCTCAATGCACTGCCTGCCCTCTCCAGCCTGTATGTTCTCCAAAAAGATTCCTTTCACAGAGGGTTAGGATAAAAAAAAAAAAAAAAAAAAAAAAAAAAAAAAAAAATATTCTCTGAGCAGGTAATTGTGGAAGGTTTTCACTCTGAGTAATATGAGGATTCTTCTTGAATTAATAATGAATGAAGTAATTTAAAAGGCCTTTAGTGTGTGCAGCCAGAAATAAATAATGCCTTAATCTGGGACATTTTATTTTCCATTAAAACAAACACTTTTTAAAAACTGGGCATTACTGAGCAGCACTCAGTTCCTCTCATGCCTGAATCAGCTGGACAATAACACTCAGGATTCTTCCCTCATGTTTCAAGCATGTTCTTGGTGGCTGTGGAGAACAGGGAGGTTGGGAGAGGTTGGGAGTGCTACTTTGGGTCCCAAGGGGAAATTCCAGTGGAGGGAATGCCAAAAGCTGCAAATAAACCCAGAATGAGCCCTCTGTGAACGGGGGTAAACCAGATAAAATAACCCCAAACCAACCCCTCTGTGAACGGGGGTAAAACAGAGAAATAAACCCCAAACCAACCCCTCTGTGAACTGGGGTAAAACAGAGAAATAAACCCCAAACCAGCCCCTCTGTGAAGTGGGGTAAAATATAAATAAACCCAAAATCAGCTCCTCTGTGAACTGGGGAAAAAAACAAAGAAAGAAACCCAAAGATCAGCCTCTGGGTGACCTGGGGTAAAACCTGAACTAACCCCAAAGCAGCCCCCGGTGCCCCAGCCCAGCCCAGCTGACCACAGGCAGAGAGAGGAGCCCGGGCTGCGCCTGCCCTGAACCCCCAAGGGCTGAATCCCATAAATGGATCTGAGTCCTGGCATCCCCATCAGAATTTAAATTCAATTAAATGTTGACCAAGAAGAATCTGCTGCCGGATTCAGGGTGAAAAGCTCCAATTACCAAGGAAACAGGACTTCTTGGAAATGATATCACACCCTCAGCCTTCCTGGGGAAAAGCCCACAGTGTGGGGAGGGTGGGCTTTGGTCAGCACTGAAACAGTCAGAGATTTTTGTTCATGTATGACAATAAGTCCCCACTGTTAGGATAAAGCAGGGAGGTTTTTCTGCAGGGGATGGTGGTGAGGTGAGGGGCTGAGTCCCCTGTGAACATTTCTGCATTGTTGGAGGATGCCCATGGATTCCCCTCTGGCTGCGCAGAGACCCCCAGGTGCCCACACTGAGCACGGGGCAAGGAAGGACCTGCCCAACCAAAAATGCAGCTCAATTCAGCAGGCTGAAAAAAAAAAAAAAAAAACCAAACAAAAAAGCCCTGAGAGCTTTTCCTGATACATCTATCGCTGCTGAAACTGAGATCTGAGGATCAAAATCTTAGATGACATGAAGCGAAAAATCCCTGAGATTACTTTTTGCCAGATCTATCAGCTTTGCAAGAACTAAAGGGAATAGAAAAGCTGAATTTATAAACATCAGGAATAACCTCCACACTTAACTGCCTTTTAAGACTGGAGGTATTTTCTCCGAGGTGAAATTCAGCTTTTCTTTATTGGTTCTACATTGAAGTAAATTCCACTTTTTCTCTGAATAACTGTTAGATCAACAGTTTAGAATTTCCTTTTTTTCCCCCCATTTAACAAGTTTCATGGAAAAAAACTGAGCTATCATGAAAAAAAGGGCAACATCTGTTTTCCTTCAGTGAGACAGGTATGACACAGTAACCTGCAATTTGTGATGAGCAGCAAATTGCCCTGCAAACACTCCTGGGTTGTGCAGGGAGGGGACATTGGGGATATTGCAGCTATCAGTCCCCACTCCGTGCCTGTGGCTGAGGGAAGGTGGGAACACCCAGCCCCGAGTGAGGGGGAGCCCCCAGGGCACCTCTGACCCCTCTGGAAATGCAGCAATTCCCACCCAGAGCAGGGGAACTGCAGCAGAGGGAGGGCAGAGCATGGACTGGGGTGTCCAAAGGCAGAGAACCAATATCACCATCACCTGGGACCTTCCAAAAGTTCTTTGGAATCTGCACATCACCTTCCTCACCATTACCATCCTCATCCTCACCATCCTCATCATTCTCACCATCCTCACCATCCTCATCCTCACCATCTCTATCCTCACCATCCTCATCATTCTCACAATCCTCACCATCCCCATCCTCACCATCTCTATCCTCACCATCCTCATCATTCTCACCATCCTCACCATCCCCATCCTCACCATCTCTATCCTCACCCACCATCCTCACCATCCCCAGGAGCCAGGGACAGGCTGTGAGCCAGAGTTGAGACCGTGAGCTGCACTGGGAGCACTGGGGGAACTGGGACAGGCTCCCACCTGCTCTGGGTAATTCTGTGAGCTCCAGCAAGGCCAGGATGCAGCAGCTGCCACGGGTTTGGACAGGATGGGGAGCAGAGAAAGCCCTAAGAGAACTTCAGCTTTGTGCAGAGACATCCAAACCCCAGCACTTGAGCCAGGGATGACAGAGACAGTGTGGACAGGGGGATTGGGGCAGTGAGGACAGGGGGATTGGGGCAGTGTGGACAGGGGGACTGGGGCAGGGGGATTGGGGCAGGGGGATTGGGGCAGTGAGGACAGGGGGATTGGGGCAGTGAGGACAGGGGGATTGGGGCAGGGGGATTGGGGCAGTGTGGACAGAGGGATTGGGGCAGGGGGATTGGGGCAGTGAGGGCAGGGGGATTGGGGCAGGGGGATTGGGGCAGTGTGGACTGAGGGATTGGGGCAGGGGGATTGGGGCAGTGAGGGCAGGGGGATTGGGACAGGGGGACTGGGGCAGCGTGGACAGGGGGATTGGGGCAGGGATCAATTCAGGATGGCCAGGGAGGCTCCTCTCAGCCCTCCCATGACTGAAGAACAGGATAAAGTGTCGCAAGAGGGCATGCAAAGAAGGACACTCACCCGTCAGGTTGAGAGTGAGAAAAAGAAGAACTTTATTTTTAGATTCAGGGTTTAAATAGAGTTTGGACTTTGACCAGCGATTGGGGGAATGAGGTTGACCCCTCAGACCCCACTGGTCAAACCAGCAGTCCATCAGTTTGTCCTTCCCCCTGGAAGGAATGTATTTAGAAAATATCATTCTTTGGTTTTGTTACAAGCGTGAGAAAACTCCAGTAGAAATGAGAAACAATCAGAAGGCTGAAAAATCAGGGCGACAATAAAGTTACTTTGTCCCCATGAAGAACCACCCAGGCCAGGCTGCAGGACTTTTGGGATCACCCCCATGGAGAGCCCAGCTCCAGCAGCACAGGGCACAGGTCCTGGCAGGGAGCAGCATCCTCACACTCCCACTGTAATCCCTCCTGCAAAGGTCTCTGATGATATTTCCTCCCCTGCTCCGTTTAATGAATGGTAATAGGGAACTCTTGATTAGAAGCCTTTCATCATTTTAGGACTAGGGGCTTTAGCTTTCTGACCTACTTTTCTTGCCAATGAAATTCTATTTTTAGCTTCAACTCAAGGTCTGAATGTTACCCAAATTCAGACCATCTGTTTTAGCTGCCTACGGTCTGAGGAGTTGATCCAAGCCAGGAGGAATAAATGGAACCAGTGTGTTAGAATATTAAATATTCTCCACCCTTTGCATATTAAATAACCTACTTAGTTTATTCCTGAGTGCACACAAATATCCTCATTCCCTGGGGCAGGGCCTGGGGTTGTTGTAAGGAATGTTCCTGCCACCAGTTGCTCTCAGGTCACCTTTTCTGTAGCTGGAGGAATGAGCAGCCTGCAACTGACTCCAAATTCAGTTTATCCCTTGATTTGGCTTTGGGGAGGGTTGGTACAGGCCACCCTGGGAAATCCATCAGGGAATAACCCTCCTCTCTTCCTAATTCTCCCCACCACTGAAATAACAGAAGGTGCTTCTCCTCAGAGAAGGACAATTCCAAACACGCTTCTGTCCCTTTATCACACAAAACTCAGTGAGAAATATGAATTTATAAACCAAAACTATATCAAAAAGGCAACTTTACCTGGAAAATCCCCACTAAGCAACTGCTGGCCACAGCTTTACTAAAAATCAAAGTGAATCCAAGAGCTGAAGATAAGCTGCTGCTGCTGCTGGAGCTGATAGGCATCTCCAGCCCTCGTCCTCACGGCTTGGCTGAGGGCTGGAATTGCAGCAGAATTTCTGGAGCATCCATGAAAACATTACCAAATGAATGATGCCAGGGAAAAAGAAAACAGTAGTGTGAAACCATGCCAGATCTCGCAGTTGAATACCCAGCTGGGGAAGTGCCCGGCTCCAAACAAGGCAGAAAATAAGTATATTCAATGTAAAAGAATCCTAGCATGAAATAGGCTCTGTACTTCCCCGGCCACGGCTGATTTACTGCTCAAGGCTGGCATTTGACAGCCTGTTTGCAGATTCTCCTGCTTCAAAGCCAGCGTGGCTCTGTTTACAGCTCAGCCTGGCAGGAGCCACCAGGAGCCCCCAGCCCAAACCAGTCCGGGCTCCTGGGATTCCCCAAAACACCCCCGGGGACACTCAGGGTGGAGGGGAGGGGGCTCTGAGCAGCCTGGGGCAGCTGGGAATGTCCCTGCTGGCTGCAGGAGTGGGATAAACGGATTTTAGAAGGTCCCTCCATTGCCTGGGTGGGTGGCAGAGCAGCTCGGGGGAGCTCTGGGGGCTCATCCCAGAGGGGTGGGTGAGGAATGATGAATCCAACCCCAACCCAAAGATCCAAGAGCCGTTTGCACAGTGTGAATTCCCTGCTCTCGCCGTGTGCAGAGCCCAGGGAGGGATGAGCAATGGTTGCTTTTGTTCCCGTTGGATCATTGGAAGTGACACAATCATTATTTCACTGGGGCTCAGAGCAGCATTAGCAGGATCACCCCGGGCTTGCACCTCTGAGATGAAGGGACAGGAGCTGCAATATTCACAGTCTGGCAATGCCCCTGGAGCCTTTAGCTGAATTTTAGCCATTTTCCTCTCCTTTGTGGGAGCCATGACACTGCCGAGGGAATTGCTTGGGGTGTAAAAAAGGATCTCCTGCACCTGGAGAGCTACATGCTAATTCCATGCTTTATTCCAGCTCTTTCACGCAAAAAGCCTTTCAAAATCACGGTGCATTGTACAGAACATAATGATATTATTCTGTGCTATTGTCCTAAAGGCAGACGCTCGCAGCCTGGAGCAAAATCCTCTTTTGCCTCTTCTGTGCTGGGCTAAAGGTTACGGAGATAAAGCAGCTCCCCAGGAGCTGTTAGTGCTGCGTGAGGCAGAAATACTGAGCTGGGGAGAGCATTGCTTCTGTCCCAGCTCCAGGAGATGTTTCACTTTCCCTGGGAGTGAAACCACACGGCTTTGGGCAGCCAATGTCCCCTGGGCACTTCAGCTTGTGAGAGGAAAAGCAGAGCCTGCCCGTGGGGTGAGTGAGCACCTTCCCCTGGTCCCTGTGCTGGCCCTGGGACCTCCCCCAGCCCCCGGGGACACCTGGGCTCTGTGGGGGCTCTGCCCAAGGACAGCTCTGCAGGAGGAGGAAGGTGCTGTCCCCCCACTCTGCTCCTGGGGACCCCAGGGCTGCTGCAGGGAGTGCAGAGGAGGCCCCTGGAGCTGATCACCCAGCCCATGGCAGAGCTGGGGCTGCTCACCTGGAGGAGAGGAGGCTCCAGGGAGAGCTCAGAGCCCCTTCCAGGGCCTAAAGGAACCCATGGAGTCCACAGCCCTGTGCTACAAGGATTAGACATGGCAATTTGCAGCTCCACGCTGCAATAAATGGCAATTTATAACCAGCAGCCCCTCTCCGGCTCTGTGCCTCATCCAGGGTGAAAAGTTGACACAACAAAAAGGCTGCAGGAGAGGAGCACCCTCTGCAGAGCTGTGTCACTGTCACTGTCACCTCCCTCCCGGGCTCCCTGGGTAGGATGTCCAGCTGTTCCAGGGCTGTGGGGCTGCAGGGAATGCAGGATCAGGCTCTGAGGGGCTGTTTGTACACTGAGTCACTGGATGAGCTCTTGGGCACTTTATTTATTGCTGTCTCCAGCTGGGGAGCTGAGCAGTGCCCAGACACCTCTGTGCTAAGCCAGGGCTCAGGAGCAGCGACCTCCATCTGATAACACTTCTCTGCTGGCAGGGACAGCAACAACAGCACATTATGTTGTCAGGACTAATAGCTGCTAATTAGGGTGAGTGACACACGACCCCTTTTCAAGCCAAAGAAAACAGAAGTCACACGAGAAATAAAAATAAAAAAAATATTTTAAAAATCCAAAACAAACAAACAAAAACAAAACAAAACAAAACAAAACAAAACAAAAAAAAAACCCAAACACACACACACAGAAAAAAAAAAAAAAAACAACCCACCCTTGACGTTCTGCATGCAGTGTTTTCCAGTCTAAAGAGTGATCACTTAAAAGTCATTTTCGGATTTTTTTTTTCCCCTGGTTTGCCTGTTTAGGGATTCACTTGAAGTTTATGTTGTGTGTGCAGTGAATCAGGCTCAGAGTGTTCCTGTGGTAGGAAATGGAACTGAGGGGACAGCAGGAGTGGGGAGGGGGACAAGGCACAGCTGTGCCCTTGGAAACACAGCACAGAGCAGTGGGGAGGCTCTGGGACTCCTGCAGGGCAGGGAGCACTGAGGGATGTGGCTCCAGGGCAGGGAGCACTGAGGGGATGTGGCTCCAGGGCAGCTCCCCTGGCACACCTTCCCCAGCCGAGGGCACCCACCTGGCACAGCCAGGAGCAGAGCCAGGAGCTCTGGAATGTTCCAGCTTGGAAGGACCTTAAACCTCATCTCACTCCTCCCCTGCTGGGGCAGGGACACCTTCCACCAGGTGAACCTTCCACTGAATTCACCAGGTGAAAATGGGTTCAGCCTGTTGTGATCCAAGTGGATTCCTGGCAAAATAACCCGGGAATGCTTTTCCCTGCGGGCTGCCCTGGCCTGTGCAGGTGAAGGAGCTGCAGCCACGTCAGGCTGGGGCACCCCAGATCCCTCCACTGAGAATCTGCATTACCAGAGTTTCAGTGCTCAGCACGAGGGGTCAGTGCCCTGCAGGACCCCCCAGGCAGGCACAGAGAGAGAGAGGAATTCATTCACCTCCTCAGTGGGGAGCCCAGGGACAGAAAGTTGCAATGATTTGTTGCAGGTCACATTAAATCCTCTGGAACTCGCAGCCTCCTGTTGTGTTTGTGCAGCTCAAACTCCCCCTTAGACCCTCTGAAAGTTAATCATTACCCAGCTCCTCTATCTTCTCCCTGCTCTAATGAGATTATTGATGAATTGCTTTAAATGCACTTTCTGGAGAAGTTTTTTAGATGACATGTTGCCTTTTACTGAACAAATTAATGAGAAAGTTGAGTTCTCTCATTCCAGGGTGGGGAAAAGAAGTTTTGGGTTTGAAATGCCTAATTAGTGCTAACTGCAATCCAATAGCTGAGCTGATTTGGTGCTGTACCTGATATAAATATGCCATGGTGCCATTAGTAGCATCAGGACAGAAATAGGCTCTCCAGCAATGAATATTGCAGGAGCTGTGGATGTCAATAGAGCAGCAGAACAATTGCAGATCAGAGGCTCAATCCAGCCCTGTCAAAGTCACAGGGAGGGCCCTCAGTCAGGGCAGGGGGATGGACATGGAGTTCTGGCGGGGTTTGCCTCTGACAAACAAATCTGGGATATCCCCAAACCTCAGGGCTGGCATTTCCAGTCACAGCTCAGCCCAGAGAGGCCAGAGATGTTCCCCAGTGCCCAAGGCCACAGATCCTCAGAGGGAGGAACCCAGGAGAATCCTCCAGGAGAGCTGCAGTGGCCCAAGATCAGTCACCACTGCTGGGTCCTGTCCCCGTCCTGTCCCTGTCCCCGTCCTGTCCCTGTCCCCGTCCTGTCCCTGTCCCTGTCCCTGTCCTGTCCCATCCCTGTCCCTGTCCCATCCCTGTCCCATCCCTGTCCCTGCCCTGTCCCTGTCCCTGTCCCTGTCCCTGTCCCATCCCTGTCCCTGTCCCATCCCTGTCCCATCCCTGTCCCTGCCCTGTCCCTGTCCCTGTCCCTGTCCCTGTCCCTGTCCCATCCCTGTCCCATCCCTGTCCCTGCCCTGTCCCTGTCCCTGTCCCTGTCCCTGTCCCATCCTGTCCCTGTCCCATCCCTGTCCCATCCCTGTCCCACCCTGGTCCCTGTCCCATCCCTGTCCCTGTCCCACCCTGGTCCCTGTCCCTCCAGCTCCAGCCTCTGCAGAGCTCCTCACTGCAGCTTCTCCCACAAGAGCCTGGCAAACGAACTTCTCCATCTCCCCACAAAACCCTTCAGCTCCAAGGGTTTGATCTTTCCTGAGGGTGTTTTAAAGCTCCTCCTCTGAAGTCCCAAGTAATGAGGTAACTCTCTGTCAGTGTGTAAGAACAAAACTCCCCGAGACAGACTGTGAGCCAGACACTTATTATTATACTCTCCACAAATGCACAGAAGGGCTTTTTCTCCATGCTCCAGGTCACTGAGATCATGTTTGAGGCATATGATTAATTTTCAGCCTTATTGTGTTAAGGGCCAGCAGGAGAAAAGTGAGAATTTTTTTTTTAGACCAGTGTTAAATGAGGTAGAAGAACTTGTCACTTAGCAAGAGCTTTGAAATGATCTTTGCATAAAGCAGCAGCTAAAAAGTTAATAGACATGAAGAGCAAGCTATTGATTGGAGATATTCTGGGTTTTGATGTGGGGAAAGAAGGAGGATTCTGCTGGGGATAAATAAGCCTTGGCTAATGGTTCCTGAAGCATTTAACATGCAAGGAGTCCTGCCCTTATTCAGCTCCTCAAACCAACATGTTCTTGCTTGGGGACGGGAAGTTTAGCTGATAAAAAAGGTGGTTTGAAATGTTTGTTTTTCCTCTTGATGTTAGTTTTTCTTAGCTCAACTCTATTCCCCTCAAAGCCCTTTGTTGGTCACAGACTGACACCAAATGTAAAAACAAAGCCTCAGTTGTGATAAATCGTTTCTCTTTTCAACATTTGCTGCACCGGGCAGCAGAACATCTCAGAGACAAGCACAGAAACCCCTAACACCATCTGATAGCAACCAGAGGCTTCTATAGATTTCAATTTTCAGATTTTCTCCAGAGCAGAGGGGCTCCAGCCCTCAGAGCATCTCCACGGCCTCCCCTGCACTTCCCCCAGCAGCTCCACACTCAGCTCATGCAACACAAATTACAGCAGAAGATTGTTGGGCCCAACCCAATCAGAGCTTTGTATGAATATTGTTCAGCTGGTCTCACATCCCTGAGAATTCACCTTTTACTGAATGCAGACTTTGAACAGCCCCCAAATTTCTGACTGTGCAGATGGCAGGGGAACTGCTGGGGCTGGAGATGGGAGTGTAAATCAGTCCTCATTTGCACCTGGGTGCCGGGGAATGAGGACAGATGAACCTGCTCCCAGCAGACACAGAGTTTTAACTGTGCTGGAGCTCATCTGCATGGAGAGGAGGGTGCAGGAGGAGAGAGGATGTGAATTTAAACACCCAGAGCTGCCTGAAGCAGCACTTCTGCCTCTAAGGTGCCTCTCTCTGTAGCCCTGTTTTCATGCCTGAGATGTTTTGGTTTTCTGAAATTCTTTTTCCAGGGAATTTTCTGTAAAAAAGAGAAATGTTTTTGTAACTGTAACTTTGTTATTCATTCCTTTTCCTAGGAGGGACTTTTTGTCCCTCTGCTCTGACCAATGGGAGTGAAGAGGTTTGTCTTTGTGTCACCAATCAAACTGGTCTGTGTGAAATAGTATAAAAGGGAGACACATCCCAAAAATAGAGGAGTCATTTTCAGCCTTATGAAGTCAGAGTCTTGTGTTGTTGTGGTGTAAAACAGAGTCAGCTGCCAGGCAGGGCAGGGTGGCCGTGCCATGAGCTGTCCCTGTCCCTGTCCCTGAGCACTGCCCTGGCCAGGCTGGCACTGAAGGAGGGGCCTCCCTGTGTGTTTGTGCCCTGCAGTTATGGTGACATGGTGCCCAAGACCATCGCTGGGAAGATCTTTGGCTCCATCTGCTCCCTGAGCGGGGTGCTGGTCATCGCCCTGCCCGTGCCCGTCATCGTCTCCAACTTCAGCCGCATCTACCACCAGAACCAGCGCGCCGACAAGCGCCGGGCACAGAAGGTGAGTGCCCTGCCCTGCCTGTCCCCTGAGGGCTGCTGGGGCACTGTGAGCCCTGCTCTGTGAGCCTCCCAACACCTGCCACCCTCACAGCCTGTGCTCTGCCCCTGCATGCTCAGAAAATCCCCTCAAAACCATCCCTCTCCCATCCCTCTCCCATCCCTCTCCAATCCCATCCCTGTCCCCTCAAAACCATCCCTGTCCCATCCTTGTCCCCTCAAAACCATCCCTGTCCCATCCCTGGACCATCCTGTCCCCTCAAAACCATCCCTGTCCCATCCTTGTCCCCTCAAAACCATCCCTGGCCAGTCCCACGCCGTGGCCAGTGCAGGGGGAAATGGGCCACTGAGTAACAGAACCAATATGATCCCAACAGAAGGTGTTTATTGTTCACATTTCATGGCAGATATAGATTCTATAGGTCTGCTGTCCACCTGGGCATCTCTGGGTTGGCTCAGCTGCTTCTCCCTGAGGCAGGCACATCCTCCAGGACATCCAACTGCTCAATGTCCATCCTCACCTTGTGCTTCCCCTGTCCAGGGTTTACAGTTTTTGCAGACAGTTTCTCAGGCTCTTTTCTTATTTTTGATCCTATTGTTTTCTCAATAACCTTGATGAAATTCTGAGAGCTCTAACAACAGAACTGCAGGTGGTTTGATAATATTACTCAGCACCAGTTTGGCCTGTTAGACAGAGACATTGCTACAGGCCAGAACCTGCCAGTGCCCCCACGGCTCTGGAAAAGGGCACAGAGCAGATAAACCCACCCCCAGCACCAAATACAACACAAAGAACAGGGGAAGTCCCCAAACTCACATCCTGCATCATGGAAACCCCAGAACACAGGCAGGGACTGAACTGCCAGTCCCCCCAAAGAAAAATGCTCACCCCAAAATAAAACAAAATATGCCACAGTAATTCCTGCCTGGCTTTTCTCTAGGACTTGTGGTCTGAAAAACCATTGTTGTCAAGTTTCAGCTGTAGAACTCCCCACACATGTTTCAATGTTCTGATGGCATCCAGCTCTGAGCCACATTTCACACCAGGGGGATGTGGAAACCTCACACACACCTGGATGGGTAATTGTACAACATTTTCCTATTATGTGTCATAAAATTACACGCAGTAATAACTTATCTAAGCACATTTCTAGCACAAGGAAAATAAGCTCATATGATCCCACAAAATTCCAACACTGGTTGACCCGAAGTCTGACTGAGATAATTTATACATCCCACCTTGGGAACTGGAGTGTGCTCCCACCAGATGTGCTCCACCTAAAGTCCCCATTCCTGCACACTCTGCACTTCTGTATTTTCAGCATCAGGAGCAACAAGGCTGTTATCCCTCACCTTTCCTACACACTTGTCTGACACAAATATATAACTGTGTGCACAACCCCCCTGAAATCACCCCCAGGAGCTGTTTATCCTCCTGGCTGCCTCGCTCCTCCTTGTCTCTCTGGAGTTTCAAATACATCCATCCAGCAACATGCACTTATCAGTACACACACCCCTCAAAGTGTTCCCTGCAACACTGGGAACACACAAAAGCCCCTGGAAATGTGAAGGGATTACTGAATATTCCAAATTCTGAACAGTTTTTTTTGGGTTTTTTTTGCCAGTGGAAGCTCACTGAGTCACTGAGAGAGTATAACAGATTTACTGTATCTGTATTTCAATCTGCTAAATTACACCACAGCCAGAATCAGGTTTTTACAACAACTGCAAACCAAAGGCCTGAGGTTCTTTTTCTCCCTGTGGAATGATGTCTGCCAGAAATTCAGGGCTCAGGGGACCCGATGGAGAACAGTAGTAGAAAAATGTGTTATTTCTGCTTCAGGCAAGCATCTGGGCTGTGCCTCCTTGCATCTCAGTGAGCTGACAGCAGAGAGCTCAGATACAAGACCTACAAAACCACAGAATTCGGCAGTCAAAACACAAAAGAGGAGCAGCAGAGAGACAGAGTCGTGCAGGAATCAGCTGCAGCCCCAGCAAGTCCCTGCTGGCTTTACAAACCCCTGCCTGGGGTTTGACACAGCACCTGTGAGCCAGGGGAGGGCTTTGGGAGGGAGAGTTGTTCATTTGTTCAATCACACAACAGCACTGAGGTGAAAGGAGGGTAAAAGGAGGGTGAAGGTGTGGGAAAGGCCCCTGTGTGCTGTGCTCTGCTCTGCAGCAGCTGACACTGGGATCCTGAGGGGATCCAGAGGGGATCCAGAGGGGATCAGGGCATTCAGTTACTGAGTTCAGTCATTCAGAGTTGTCTGAAGTGAGGCTGCCCCCAGACAGGAGGATTAGGGGTTTCACCTGGGACAGGAACAGCTGAGGTGGCAAAGCAGGGGAGGACAGGGATGCTCAGGGAGAGCTTTATGGGGACAGTGTCCAAGAGCCCATTTCAAGCACTGAAGACTCAGAGAAAGCTCCTGTTGTGCTGAATCCACCAGAACAAACAGAGGCAGCAGCTGCTCCCCAGCCCAGGCACAGAGCAATGGGCCAGACAAGGCTTGGCACCACCCTGGTCACAGCCAGAGAGGCTCCAGAGCTGAGGGCAGGGCTGAGCTCCTGCATGGGGCAGCTCCTCTCTCCAGGCACCAAACCAAGGCTTCTTCCCCTGATTCAGCTTTTCCCTTTATTCATAGTGATCCTCTTGGAAACAGGGAAAAGTCCCACCACCTTTGATGCCAACATGATTGATTGCAGCTTTTATAAAGGTTTGCTGTATTGACACACACAGTGTATAATTTCCCCCCATTTGAATTTCTAATTCCCTTGGTATTGGTGGAATTTCTCAGTTAAGGAACTTTTCTCAAGTCAGAAGTGTGAGTAATTTTCACATGATCAGCACTGCATGAATACTAAAAAGAGGGAAAGGGGGAGAAGCACATTAATGACAGTCCCTCTGGAGATGGTCAGGATGTACAGAGGGACATTCAGGATCTGCTTTGGTACCACACTTGTTCCAGCATCATCCCACACTGAGCTGAATCCCAGCCTCAGAAACAGTTAAAACTCTGCCCCCATCTCACTGAAGCTACAAAAACATTTGCATGGCTTTTTCAAGAAGGTTGGAAAAATCTCTTTGCTCTCTCAGTCCTTGAATATGAAGAACCCACCAGCAGAAACTCCTTATGAGAGAATTTAGGAGACAGCTCTGAATCAACACGATGATTGTGCTTCCTTCAGCACACCAGGAGCTCAGTGAATTATTGTTCTCTGTGAATTGAAGTTCCTTGGACGTGTATTTGCTTTGGGAGCTCTGTTTAGTTTGAGAATCATGACTTTTATGATGTACAGGTAGATTTCAAGGTAAGGCCAAGGACCTTATTAGCTTTTTTATGTGAATTCAGAGTTTTTCCAGTGACAAAAAGCAAAGGCAGAAGTGCTGTGCAAGCCTCAGGGGGGCTGGATTGGCACTGCCAGGTTGGAAGGGAGAGAAGTGAGTGAACCTGGGTTGTGAGAGCAGCTGGAGCCTGCAGCCCCTGGGGGTCCTGAGCTGCCCCAAGCACAGGAGAGCCCAGCCCAGCCCCGTGTCCCTCTGAGCTCAGTCCTGACTTTGCCTCTCAACTGTTGAGGGGGCTCTGGTCTAGCAGGAAGAGGTATTTCAGTGAATAAAATACCAGGAGGTGGCTGTTACTCATCAGCATCTATTCTTCAACTAACTGAGGAGAAATGTTCCTTAAAAAGAAGAAAAAAAACCCCAAACCCACCAAACACAAAACCCAACTGGCAGTGATCTAATCGCTTTAAAGACAAATTATCCTTTGCCAAACCTGTACTGTGAGACAATTAATTACACGGAGATCTGGCAAATCTTAATTCATTGCACTGTGGCATCGAATTCTGTCCTCTGGCAGCAGCGAGGAGCAGGTCAGTGGGAATGGAAGGCGAATTGATCATTTGTGACAAGGCTCATTTTGGTGAAATTGTTGTGTTTTTCTCCTTCCCCAACGACTTTTTTTCCCCTTTTTTTTTTTTTTTTTTTTTTTTTTTTTTTTTTTTTTTTTTTTGACTGATGCGCTAAGAATAGACCTTCCTGACTTTGAAATGATGCTGTTCTTCAGCGAATGTCACAGCCTTGGATTTAAAAGAGAATGTGACACTTAAAAGGCTTGACAATAGAACGACTTTGTAATTCAGATGATGCCGGAGGAGCCCCTCTCGCCCCTCGCTTTGCAGCACGGAGGAGAAAAGGAGTCAGGAGCTGGTGCCGAGTGGAGGACAACACCTCCCACTTCTCCACCCCGGCAAGGAAAAGGCAGAGGCAGCTGCTGACAGCTCCTGCAGTGCTGCTCCTTTAGTGCAGTGGGGAAGGGGATAGCTCAGTGTTGGGGAGCTGGAGAAGGGGAGCACAGCCCAGGGCACAGCGGGATTGTCCCAGCACAGGCACAGGCAGGGCTGGACGGCTGGGGGTGACCCGGAGAGCCCCGAGGGCTCAAATCCTGCAGGGCTGCTCTGCATCCCAGCCCGGGGGAAGGCAAAGGGTCAAAGGGCCTCTTGCAATATGAGGCACCCACAACATCAGGAAAAATGCGAATGCTCAGATGCTGTGGAAGAAAAGAAAAACCCAGCCCTGCTTGAAGTGCATTTATCATTTAATAGTTAGATTTGCTAAATGAGCCGAGGTGCTGGAATAGCTGCTGATCCCAGGGGGTTGGCGTGGCCTCAGTGCTGCATTTCACAGGGCCTGGGTGAGGCTGCCAACAAACCCACAGCATCCCGGTAATCACAGCGCTCGCTTTCAATCCCCACTAAATGTGCTTTTGACGACTGCAGCCTCTCAGGATGTTCAATTCATTCCATTTATTATCTGGTGCCCTTTGGCTCCCTGAGAACAAGCAATGCACTGCAAAAGCCTCCAGACAGACTCCTCGTCCCGCCCTGCAGGCTGCCAGGACAGGGCCAAGCACAGATTTTGGCAGGGCAAGGACTGCCCAGGACAGAACCGTTGTGTAGAGCTGCTCCCACACAAAACTCTAATATCGAGCTGCAAACCGTGCCCCAGGCTGAGAGAGCAGAGGGAGGAACGGGGCAAGGCGGGGAAGTGGACACTTTGTCTGGGGGATGAAGGAAAGGTTAAATCCCAGAGCAGTTCCGGCAGCAGGGACGGGCTGGGCTGGGGGAAGCCACGAGAGGAAGAGGATGGAGACAGGGAGGGGATGGAGGGAGGAAGAGGATGGAAGGAGGGATGGAGAGATGGAGGGAGAGAAGGAGGAGGGAGGTTATTCCGTCCTCTCGGGAGAGGGTGGCACACAGGCAGCTGGGGAAGAGGTAACTATGGAGATGCTCAAAAGGGGCTCCAGCCAAAAGGAAGGAAGAGCAGGGACACAAATGTCTGACTGTTCCTCGAGAGGACGTGGGAACAGCCTGTTCCAGACCCTCGGGAGAGGGGAGTGGTGCTGGGGAAGGCTCAGCCCCGGGTTTGTGTCATCCCTTACCCGTGAGGAAGGCGGCCCACACAGCTGTCAATAACCAGCCCATTATAATAATTGATTTGCTGCAGAGCAGGGGAGTCAGCTCTGAAATGTTCTCTTTCTCAGCTGACACCCGGAATTTTGGAGGTGGGTTCCTGAACTTCAGAGCGTGGAAAAGCAGGGCCAGAAAAAGTGACTGGAGCTGTCTGAGGAGAGCTCAGCAACAGAACATGACTCAGTTCCAGCAGGGGATGGGGTTGGGAACTTAGGGGGAGAGAGAAACAATAAGGTTAAAACTGGAGCTGGCTGACATTTAAAGAACATGTTTTTTTCAACCAGAACGAATCTGTGTGGAATATGTTTTTGTTGTTGTTGATATTTAAGAGTCTTTGACAGGGGAAAAAAAGCTTTTTTATTATTTTTTTTTAAAGAAATTTCATTTTTGCTGGGCTGGGTACTTCTTTCTCTGTTTGTCACATCCCTTAATAGAGTTCAGGGGGAAAAAAACCCAAACAAACAAATAAGCCAACCAGGAATCCTGCCTCTGTTCTTTCATATCATCGAGGAAAGCAAAATAACATTTTCCATCAGTTCAGCTATTCCAAATTCCCTGAGTCCCAAATTGTATAAGACAAGGAGCTGTCTCCTCTGAAAGGAAGGGCTGAAATCACTGAGCTCTAGTTTATGGGCTCAGCCTCCAAAGCAAGCCCATACATCCAATATTAAAGCCTGCTGTCAGCAGTGGCCCAATGCCCAGCTGGAATTCCTTCCACACTGATCCACGAGCTGCTCACATTTATTTTCAGTGTCACATCATGTCTCAGTCACAGCAGGAAACAGCTCAGAATGTCCAGGAGCCTGAGTGGTGCAGCCCAGGGCTCTGCTGGGTGACCCCAGCCCAGGGCTCTGCTGGGTGACCCCAGCCCCGGGCTGTCCCTGTCCCAGCCCTGTCCCCAGGGTGGTGGCAGCTCTGGCCAGATGGCTCCATTCTGTGCCACAGCTGGGAGGATTTGTGATGCCTCGTGCTACCCACTCCAGCCCAGATGTCGGAATAACTGCAGGGTGAAATTGCCTGTCAAGGAGACCTGGATCAAAGTATTCAGCCAGAACACCTTGGGAAGGCCTCTCCTACTCTGGAATTGGTTTCTGGTTTTCAGATTCTCTGCTGTTCCCTTATCACCCAGGGAATGCTTTACCCTCCTGCCTAAACAACTAGAGCGGGGCTCAGCTGAGCCCCAGCAGTTCCCAAACTCCCACCCCTGCCCCAGCCACAGCCTGTGCGGATGTCTGAATGCACGGACACGGTGAATTCCTGCCCTCCCTCCTGTCCCTGTCCCTGTCCTGTCCCTTCCTCGATGTCCCATGTCACAGCAGCTCTGCCCTTCCAGCCTTCCCTCCCGTGGCTCCTGTGCCCGTGCACAGGAAATTCCAGCGCTGTCCATGGTTCCAGCACATCCCGCGGGGAGGAGGGACAGCCAGGAGGACATCAGGACAGCCAGGACAGCCAGGACAGTCAGGACAGTCAGGACAGTCAGGACAACCAGGACAGCCAGGACAGTCAGGACAGTGAGGAGCCGTTCCAGGAGCGATGCTGGAATGCACAGAGCAGGGCCAGGACGGGCAGTGACCACGGTGACACCAGCAGTGCTCCAGCCCCAGGGAGTGTGCAGGGTCCGGGAGAGAATCCAGGCAGGAGTGTCCAGCCACGGGCAGGAGTGTCCAGGACCCAGGACAGAATCCAGGCAGGACTGTCCCTCCCCAGGCAGGGCTGGACTGTCCCTCCCCAGGCAGGGTTGTCCCTCCCCAGGCCAGACTGTCCCTCCCCAGGCCGGACTGTCCCTCCCCAGACAGGGCTGGACTGTCCCTCCCCAGGCAGGGCTGGACTGTCCCTCCACACCAGCCCGGCTCGCAGGGAGGCTGCTGTGCTGTCAGCACAGGGATGTGAGCAGGGACACGAGTTCCTCTGGGGTCTGCACTCCAACAGCCCCACGGGAGGGCCTTGGGATGGATTTTCGCCCAGTGCAGGGGATTTGTCAGCACAGGGGGCAGTTTCAGCAGGAAGGGCAGCCCTGGCACAGCTTTGTTGTGGTGTCAGGAGCTCTGGGCAATCCCGGCTCCCAGCAAGGAACACTCTTCTCAGTCAGGGCTGGAAACTGGCACAGGGAGAGGGGATGGGGGATCAGCCCCTCAGTGCTGCCAGCAGGGACCTGTCCCACAGAGTGACACCCCTGGACCAGCACCGGCACCACCTGAGCCATCCCCTCCCTTCTGCAGCTGCCACAGCTCCTCACCATTAATTAGTGCTCATCCATCAGGGCGAGGACCTTGGCGTGTGACACCAGATCAAATCCTGTTAATTCCTCCATCCCCTGAATACTTTACAGCTATTAATTAGGGGTGTGAGCTGTGTGAAAGAGATTATAAAAGTGAACTCTGGAAACACAGATCACAAAAGACAGAGAGATAAATCACAGGCAGGCAGCTGCTCATCACACTGGGCTTCCAGTGAAACACTGCGCCTGACTTTGGACTAATGGAGAACAGCAACATCTGTCAATGAGGCAGAGAGACATGAGGGTCTTTTCTTGCCCTTTTTTAAAGTTCTGACAGCCTGATTTACACCCCATAACATTTCCAGTTATTGCAGATTATTCCCACTACAACTGAGCACGTCTTCAACCACATTCTTGGAGCAATTCTGACCCAAGCTCTAAAAACCTGTTCCAGCATTAATATTATTTAACAAGTGTATAGAGGAATTTCTTTTGTTATTATTTTGAGAAGGGAGAGAGAAGGGAAGAGGGAGGTTTTGTCACTCAGCTGGGCTGGCAGTGTGGGGACTTCAGCAGAGAGGAAGCTTTGAGCTTCAGCCAAGTTGCAGCACCAGTGTAAAACATGATTCAATCAAGGGAAAAGTGTCCCTGAAGTCAGTTCTTACACAGATCAAGGCCTGGCTGTAACCCTCACCGGGTGGGTGAATACACAGGCATTACACAGACTGGAAATCAGAAGGAATTTTCTAAATAGAAGAAAGAATTTCTGAAACAAATATCCCACAGGAGTAAGAGCTTCACTAAATCTGAGCCAGAGCTTGTTAAGCTCAAGATGAGATTGTACAAAAAGAAGTTTACAACAGGAGGGGACCAGGCCCAGTTCTCCAGGGGCTGCCTGACCATCCTGCCCATTTTGAATAATTTCCCTGTTTAATCAGCCAGGATATCTGTGACTGGGAGAGGCCCAGACCCATTAAACTCCATATTCTGTGCATTGTCCTATAAATAGCCTGAACACGATGTTCCTCAGTGTTGGAAAAGATTAAATGATAAAGTTCATTGGAAATGATGTTCTGTTGCTTTAATGGTGCCAAGGGTAAGGTGGCATTAAAAGGAGAGGCACAGAGGAGGAGAGGAGAATCTTTCATCTCTGGAAAGTAATGAACAGGCCCAAAATAAGATCAAGGTCTTACTGTAAGTGGTTCTATCAAATTATATAGGAATCTAATGAGTTCTACACCACCTCATTTCCATATGCAGCTCTGTAACATCTCCCCCAAAGCAAAAGTGACAGAACATTTGAACTTGGCTCAAAAGCCGTTTAATGTAAAGGTTTGAGAGAAAGTAAAATCCAAATGTGCATACTTTGTTTCTTAGGGAAAAACAAACAAACAAACAAACAAACAAAACAAAACAAAACAAAACAAAAAAAAAAAAAAAAAAAAAAAAAACGGTGAAAAGAAGAAGGAAAAGCTCCTCTTAGATGCTGCAGCAGGGCTGTGTCGTGCTTAACTCTACAGTCTGCTTGTCACCATCTCCATCTTCCAGAATCAACACATCCTTTCTGTCTAATTTAAAGTCCAAACCCCCAACAAGCAACAGATGCAGACAAAAGGCAGAAAATCCAGCACTTGCTGGATGGCTGCGATATTTCACCTTGAGAATAAAAACCAGACCCAAACCACCCTACTGATGGCTCTGGAGAGCAGCTTCATTTCAGCCCTAAAGGCCCAGTGGTGCTCACCTACTGCAGCAATCACCACTAATATCCAAACTATGAATTATTGAGGAATTAGCGGGTAAAACGTGCTTAATTACCTCGTGTAGCTGCACTGTCTGCCAGAAATGCTCGTGGAGAAGGGCCTTGAGAAGGGACAGCTCAGAGGGAGCTCCTTAATGCATGGACACCCTCAGGTGGGCAGGGTCTGGAGAGACCCAAAATCACCTGGGCACAGCGGGGAGGTGGCTCTGGGTTACATGAGCCCATTAATGTAGGAATACCCTGAGGTGTGCAAGGTTTGGAGAGACCCAAAAATCACCTGGGCACAGCAGGGAGGTGGCTCTGGGTTGGGTGGGCCCATTCATGTAGGAATACCCTGAGGTGTGCAGGGTCTGGAGCCATTCCTGGACACAGGGTGGAGGTGGCTCTGCAGAGTTGGACCAAGTGACCTATGATTTGATTCCAGAGGTCCTTCCCAACCTCATCCTGAGAGAGATAATGCTAAAATCAGCTCCAGTGCAGAGGGAGAACGGGCTGCAGGGAGTTCCTGACATTCAGGTCCTCCCCTCCCTGCTTGCTCAAGAACAGGAGATCTGGAAAGCTGAAGTTTTCTGGCAAACATGGAATTGTGTCATAGATTGTAGCTTAATCATTTTTTTATCCCACATAAATCAAGAGTGAGTGTTGTCTCCATAAGAACTGGATGGAAATCATTAATAAATAATAATTAGGTGTTTGCTGAGCCTGCCATCTGGTAAGCATTTCTCCCAGCCAGCAGCTCCTGCTCCCTGCGCTTCTCCAAAAAGCATCGAGATGAATTCAGGCTCCTCTCTCCTCTGCCAGTCCCTGTGGGAAGTGCAGACACCCAGGATGCTGCACCCTCCTCACCTGTGCAGGTCTCCACTGCCCTTCCTGCTTGTCCTGAGCCTCCAGTTTCCCAAAAAAACAGCAAACCCCAGAAGTTACTGAGCCCTGCCTTCCATCCTGCCCTGAGAAACATGTGGGCTCCAATATAATCAAATTAATCATTCTAACCTGTAAGTGGCTGTCATTAGTATTATTATTTTCATCATATAAATTATCTTCCAGATTAGGTCATATGCATTTTGAGATCCTGTGGTTTCCTAGCAACTCCTCTCCCATCTCCATGCAGACACCGTGTGCCGTTTGCTTTTCCTTTTTTAGCCTCCTGTGCAGGGGTTATTTCAGTAACAGTGATCTCAGGCCCTGCTGACCTTTGTCTGTCACATTTGGGGGAGAAGATGTAGAATAAAACCACCCCCCTCCCAAAAAAAATGATGTTTGCAGCAGAAATCCAGAGAAGCACAGGCCTCCACTGCCCATCCTCTGTGCCCAGACAGGAGCACTGAGCTCTGCAGGACAGGGATGACAAAAACGTGCCCACATGTGGTGAAAACTGGCAGAATTTGGGAGATCTTAAACCCGTTTTTACTGTCAAAGTGCCAGAGCCCACAGAGACACAGAACAGGTGCCCAAACACCAGCAGAGTTTGTCCAAAGAATTCAGATTTGCACACAGACACAGAAAAACCTGGGCTGTTGTTTTAGGGTTGTTTCTAGTCCAATGGAGGAAACTGTCTGGAGGGCCAAACCAATTTTAGGCACCAATTTTAATTAACTTCTCTAGCTGAGTTAATCAAGATATCTACCAAATTTAATCACGATGGGGACCCGGAGCTGGGCGCTGTGATGATCCTTTGTGTGAGGAGAACAGGATTAACTTCTGTCCTGCCCCACTGACATTTTTTAAAATAACAACGTCTGTTCTAAGCTACAAAAGCTGTGGGGCTTAATTATTTAGATAGCAAGTGGCCCTGTTTCAAAAGGAAAAGGGAACAGACCTCAGAACCGTCTCCACTCCACATGGAGTACAGCTATTAATATTTGATCCCCTGCTAGCCGGGAGGCAGAGGGAATAATGTTCATTACAACAGCCTGAGACTGAATCCACTTTCACAATTGACTGAACTGAAGATGAGGATGAACCTTTGCTGCCACAGGTGAGGTGAGCTGGGCACTGGCAATTCCTCCAGCACAGGAGCTGATGTTTTATCGAGCACAGAGAGAAATGGGAATCTTCAGTGGTGACCAGCAGAGCATCCCTGGAAAAACCACACTGCACCCCAAATCCTCTCCTGATCAGAGAGGTCATGGTGAGAAGTGAGGAACAGACACACAAAGGCACATGCTCGTGTTTAGAAGAACCAATTTAATGGAAATGTAATTATCAGGAACAGAGGGACAATGCCATGTACTGGAAAATGAAATATTGCTCAGTCCCCTATCCTGGCTCTCTCCCACGGTCCCATTCCATAGCAGAAAAGTCCCCACAGATTTCGTTCAGGTTACAGCCTCAGGCCAGTCCATTTCAGGGCCCAGAGCAACACAGCAGCTTGGGAAAGTCTTCAGAAGAAGTGAAGATCCAATTTCACTTTCTCATTGTGCTCTCAGTCTGTGCCTTGCCCCTGTCTCAGGCTGAGCACCTTGGCCTGGCACAGAGATCTCACCCTCACTCTGATCAGGAGGCTCAAAGTTAAAATGGGACAGTGAAATCTAGGTGAGGTATAGAAAATAAAGCCAATTTCAGATGGCCCCATTTTGGGGGGTCAAAAGAAGACCTATTTTTCAGGCTGGTCATAGTCTGTGTCACCCAATTAAAGCTGCAAACTTCGCACTGCCTGAGAAACTGTCTGCTTGAGCACCAGCTCTTGAGGTTAAACAAATAATTCCTATATTTCCAACATATTTCCAATATTTCAAATAATTCCTATATTTCCAATATGTTTCCAATATTTCAAATATTTCCAAATATTTCCAATATTTCCAGTACTGAGGGTGAGAGTGGCTCACACCTGGACAGGGACAGAGCTCCTGAAATGGCTCCACTCTCTGGACCCACTGCAGATATTTGCCTCCTGCCTCTCCCCTTCCTACAGTGTTTACCCGTTAGCACCTCTAATTGGAAGGGAAAATCACGAGCTCCACGTTATTTAAGGGATTATGCAGCATTTTAAACTACAGCACAATGTAATTATTTTTTAATAGCTGCAGCTATTTCATGTATTTACTTTTAATGGTGTTTGAGTCATAAATTAACAGTAGAAAAGAGAAAAGGCAAATCACTCGACAGAGAGGCAGGCAGCAATTGAAAAGTTAAAATGCTAAAAGGAATCATTAAAAATCATCAAAAAGGAAGAGGTAGGGTCTTAGTTTCTCTTGTTGGCATTATTCTGGACTGCTCCTTCACCTAACTTGTCCCCCTGGAGATGTGCAGTTTTGGGCAGAGTTATTTTATCAGATGCCACAGTTCACGAAGTTCCAGTGCCAGTGCAGGGACACAGGGAGGGCTCACTGAGGGCCCTGTGCAGCACGGGGAGAACAGGGGACAGAGCTGGGAGAGAAAGAGGGGCTGGAAGAGCCTGGGTGCTGGGGGGAAGCTGAGAAGTGGAGGCACCTCCCCTGAGCTCTGAACAGCACCCACAGCCCCTGTGCCCTAAGCCTGGCCAGGACGAGGCTCCAGTGCTCTGCATCTCCCCCAGAAGGGAACTTTGGGATGCGCAAAGGGGCCTGCAGCACCCCACTGCAGCACCCCATTGCAGCACTCTGTTCTAGTCCCCATCCTAAACCCCCGTCCCCCTGTCCCCCACCCCTAACCCTGTCTCTGTCCCTGCAGAAGGCGCGCCTGGCGCGGATCCGCGTGGCCAAGACCGGCAGCTCCAACGCGTACCTGCACAGCAAACGCAACGGGCTCCTCAACGAGGCGCTGGAGCTCACGGTGAGTGCTGGCCTGCCTGGCCCTGCTCTGCTCTGCTGCCTCCCACCACAGCCTGCTGGGGAAGGCTGGGCTGGGATCCCAGCTCCCAGCCCTGGCTCATGTCCCGTCTCCCCTCTCCCACCTCCCCTATCCCACCTCCCATCATCTTCCACCTCCCATCATCTTCCATCTCCCATCATCTCCCACCTCCCCGCTCCCAGCTCAGCCCCTGGCACTCAGGATGTGCCATCACCCCCTGCACACAAGAGTCACCGTCCCTGGATGTGTTTAAACAAAGACTGGACGTGCCACTCGGTGCTGTGGTTTAGTTGAAGTTTGGGTTGGGTTGGACTCGATGATCCTGGAGGTCTCTTCCAACCTGGTGATTCTGATTCTGACTCTGACCCTGATTCATCACATCCTGCACTCAGGATATGCCATCACACACTGCACACAGGGTGTGCAGGCACACCTGGAATCCAGCTGCTCCCCTCCATGACAGGGAAAATCTTCCCTGAGCTCCTCCCTGAGCCAGGAGAGGGTCTGGCTTTCCAACAAGGAGCAGGATCACAGCTCTCTCTAATCCCTGGGGGCTGGAGATGCTGGGGCTGGGCTGATTTACACAGCCCACACTATAAATATCCACTGCCTTCCTTTTATTCTTCAGGAGTTTAATGTGTACTATCTGATCATCTCCAACAGGACAGGAAAATATTCCCTAGCTCCTGTTTCAGGCAGCCTGCTGGTGGGTTTATTTTTAAAGGCCTCTGGAGGCCTCTGGCTGTTCAGGAGGAGGAAAGTTTTAAGTGCTCAGATTGCTCAGCAGAACCAGCAAACACGAGAGGAGGTTATTACATTAAGCCTGATCAACACCAGAGCAGGTATTAGCACATTTCATGGATTTCATTTCAAATAAATCAGCCTTTCATGCACGTGGGGAGCAAAGAGAGAGAGATGAAGAGTGATTGAGCCCCAGAGTCACCTAGAACTCATTTGTGCAGCCTCCCTTGGGATCTGATCCTCAATTTCTCTCCAATGTGTTCTCTCTGGGACACATCCCTGCTTTTGTGCCCAGGGAGGAACAGCAGAGCTGGGGAAGGGTCTGGAAACAAGTTTTCTGAGGAGCAGCTGAGGGAGCTGGGGGGGCTTTTCCAGCCCTGAGGATTCTGTAAGGATTCCAGCCCAGGGGAGTCGTGCAGCACCTGGTTCTGCCCCGTGGGATGTGTTCAGTGCAGCCTGAGACACACAGATCCTGACAGTGGTCTCTGCAGGAGCTCTTCACACCAGGACAGATTTGGGAGGTGGGGGGCCCAGAGCAGGTCTGTTCTCCCTTCCTAAACAAGTTGGATCCTCCTGACTGCACACCCAACGTTGTCTCCTGGAAATGGCAGCACAGGAAATCTATTCCTGGACCATCTGGCTCTGCTGAGCAGCTCAGGAGAAGTTTCTGTGTCAAGTAAAGGCCAGGACTGGTCACCCCTATCCCAGGGCTTTATCCCCACTCAGGAAAGGCTCAGGGCTGGGCAGTCAGCTCTGCTGGCATTCTGCTATTTCACTATCCGGAAATATGCAAAAAATTGACTAAAAATGTAAAATTTCCTGTTAAACTTTAGGCTTCTGGTCTTTAAAATTGCCAGGAGAGCTTAGCAGGATCACTCAGTTTGCACTTGATCTTCCAGCCTGTCATCCCCACAAGGATCTCCTCCCTTCTCTTGTCAACCAAAGCTCCCTGCCAAGACCACTGAGGGAAGAGCAGCTGACACTCCAGTGCTGAAGTCCAAAATGCATGAGGCTGACAGAAATATTTGGCTGAATGGGTTCCTTTTCTGGCACTTGCCCAAAAATAAGTGGGAAAAAGATCATTTTGGCTAAAAAAGTTACTGTAGACACAGGAAGGAAAAGAGAAACATTTCTAAAGAGGTTCTAGAGGATTATTTTTTTACCCATTAATAACCAAATTTAGATCTATAGGAGCTCCTACAGCAGGTTTTCACCAGGTTTTCTGGCTGTACCTTCCCTCCTGGTGGGGTCATAGCTCTAAATCCCAGAATCCCAGAAGAGTTTGGGCCAGAACCAAGACCCAACACTCTGTCTCTCCCCAGGCAGAGACATTAATTAATTACAGAACAGCAGAGCCTTCTTCCCTACAGGGGTGCACGACCAGTTTAATTCCATGAGGCAAGATTTTATTTCATTTTATGGCAGAACAACAAACTCTTCTAAAGAGAGCAAAATGTGAATGACAGCAAGTCTAGACAGCCAAATTTTTTAAGCTGTAAAAACATAAAGGAGCACGGCTTGAGTAGCTGCTGTAACAGGCACTGAAATATTATCTCCATACTGTGCATATTTGTCAGTCAAATTAGTGTCAAACTGCTCCCCTGCTCAGGTACAAGGCCTGTTTTGACACCTTGCCCGGGATCTGTGTGAGCAGCAATGGTTTGTTCATGGCCAGGCTGCCACGGGGCTGCTCTGTCCCCCTGCAGCAATTCCAACTGCAATTACTGCACGATGTGACATCCCTCTGCCACCCCCAGGGATCCCCCAGTGACCCCACAGCTCTGGGATCATGGTGTGACATCCCTCTGCCATCCCTAGTGACCCCACAGCTCTGGGATCACGATGTGACATCCCTCTGCCACCCCCAGGGATCCCACAGCTCTGGGATCACGGTGTGACATCCCTCTGCCATCCCTAGTGACCCCACAGCTCTGGGATCATGGTGTGACATCCCTCTGCCATCCCTAGTGACCCCACAGCTCTGGGATCATGGTGTGACATCCCTCTGCCATCCCTAGTGACCCCACAGCTCTGGGATCATGGTGTGACATCCCTCTGCCATCCCTAGTGACCCCACAGCTCTGGGATCATGGTGTGACATCCCTCTGCCACCCCCAGTGATCCCCCAGTGATCCCACAGCTCTGGGATCATGGTGTGACATCCCTCTGCCATCCCCAGTGATCCCACAGCTCTGGGATCATGGTGTGACATCCCTCTGCCACCCCCAGTGATCCCCCAGTGATCCCACAGCTCTGGGATCATGGTGTCACCGTGACATCCCCTCTGCCATCCCCAGCCATGGCTCAGGTGTCCCTGTGTGACCAGGGCCCCGCAGTGACACCGGGAGGGGACACCAAGCCCTCCCTGCCCGGGGCTCTGCAGCCAAAGCAATCCACTGGAACCCGCTGGCTGCTGGAGGTTCTGGAACATTCCCTGTGCTCCCACGAGCACGGGAGGAGCTCACTGACCCTCCTGCCTGGGGAAGAGCCCCTCTGCATCCTCCCCTCACAGGGAGGAGAAGGCAAAGAGGAGGATTCATCCAAGGACAGCAGCAGGAAGGGGATCAGCTGCCAGCCAGAGTGCAGACTCGTGCTCCACAAACGTGTGGATTTGTGGCATTTGCCATCTAGACACCAAGTACTCAGACTGTTTCCTTCTCATTTGGAGGTTTTTTTAGTGGGCTTTATGTCAGAAGTGCTCAAGGGATGGTGAGATTCTTCCCATGGCAGCAGCCTACAGATCCTCTTAGCACTAATCTCCTTGTACAGCTGAAATTCCCTTTTAGCTGCAGTGCCAGGAGGTGAATATCCCATGAACAGGGGGCTGGGAGCTCTGGGGCCTTTTCACAAGCCCCAGATAAGCACTGGGCAGGGCCAGTCCATCCCTGAACCAGTTCCCCAGGGCCCACTGATGGAGCACTGGAATCGAGGTGAAGAGGAAGAATTTTGGATTTCAGAACTGACACCACAGTGCGCTGCAGCCTCCCCACAAGCAGCCAGCAGCTCACTGAATGTCTTCCAAGAGCAAACTGAATGGCAACTGGCATCAAATCCCTGCAAAGCTGGGAGCAAACCTCTCCTTCCCCCACCAGCTCCTCCATCGCAGCCAAACTCCTCTGCTGAAGGCCCAGGCTTTATTTGCCTGCAGTGACACAGAACCACTGACACAGGACCTGTGTCTGCACAGGTGTCTGTTTCCCCTCTCCTCAGCATCACTCCCAAAATGCCAAGTGCTGGGATGTTTGCCCTGGCCCAGGGCAGCAGCTCCTGCAGATCTCTGCCTATTTTCCACCTGGGATGGCTTTGTGGGTTTCCTGCTCTCTGCTTCTGGAAACACTGAGCTGATGAGAAAACATCCCCAAGATAAGGCACCAGTCCCACTCCCTGCCTCTTCAGGTCACTCCTGGTCACTGCCAGCCATCCCCTGAGCCCTCGGGGCCAAGCGCAGCCCTGGGCTGGGAGGCAGGGGAGAGGCTGGGCTGTGCTGCCAACACTCCACAACTGCCTTGGGTCTCCTGCCAGAGCTGGGGAAGTTCTGTCTTGGCTTCCAGATCCCATTTCCTCTCAGGCAAACCTCATAAAAAGATACTGTTTGCAATATGTGCTCTTCCTCTCTCTTCTCCCAGTGTTTTAGTGCAGCATCATCTCTGCTTTAGGGCTTCCAAGGACCTCCATGGGAAATATTTCAACTGAGCCTTCAGAGGCCTCAGTCGTCTCAGCAGGAGCCAGCAGGACCTGCTGGATGTGTCACCTCACCAGGAGGATTGTTAATAAAAAAAATGGAACTGATTTCTGGTTTTAGGCAAGTTCTAAAAATACGTGTGGGAACTTTCATCTTCCAAAACAACAGCAACAAACCCCCATAACCTGCCTAAGATGCATCCCCCTGGAATCCCTTAATGCTGTGCTCAGGAAGTCATCTTCCTTAATGTCCCACTTCAGCTGTGTTTTGGCACCTGTCACAGACAGAGTTATTCCTGCACTTGGGGATCCCAGCCCCAGTCTGGGAATGGCACCAGAGCCACTCAGTGCGGGGAGCAGTGCTTCAACCACAGCTGAATGGGATCCCCTCGAGGGCAACAAGCAAGGTCTGGGCATGATGTTCTGCCACTCATTTCCTCTCCTGAGCAGTCCTGAGCAGCCATTCAAGCCGTGCACATCCATTTTTACTCTCAGATTTAGGCATTACAGAAGTCAGACCTCCCTTGCTTCTGAGGCACTGGAAACATCTCACAGCACCTTAACTGCAGCTTTAATGCAGCCATTGCCTTTGAAAACACCCCTCCTCAGAGGCACAACACAGAGTAACGTGTGCTGAGATCACAGGCGGTTCCCAGACCAGAAACTCAAGCAGCACTGAGAGAATGAATGTCCTTAAACCCTAAATACCAACCCTGCCATCCCTGCTCCTGTGCGCAGCCGTGACTCAGGAGCTTTGGTCACTGTGCCCGGGCCAGCAGAGCCAGGGGGGCAGGACAGCGAGGGGCAGGACAGCCAGGACAGCCAGGAGCAGGACATCCAGGGGGGCCAGGACAGCCAGGGGTAGGACAGCCAGGGGGGCAGGACAGCCAGGGGTAGGACAGCCAGGGGGGGACAGGACAGCCAGGGGGGCCAGGACAGCCAGGACAGCCAGGGGGGCAGAACAGCCAGGGGGTCAGGACAGCCAGGGGGCCAGGACAGCCAGGGGCAGGACAGCCAGGACAGCCAGGGGGGTAGGACAGCCAGGGGTAGGACCGCCAGGGGGGGACAGGACAGCCAGGGGCAGGACAGCCAGGACAGCCAGGGGGGTAGGACAGCCAGGGGTAGGACAGCCAGGGGCAGGACAGCCAGGGGCAGGACAGCCAGGACAGCCAGGGGGGTAGGACAGCCAGGGGGGCCAGGACAGCCAGGGCCAGGACAGCCAGGACACCCAGGGGGGTAGGACAGCCAGGGGGCAGGGCAACTTTGCTTTACCCCCCCAACACAGGCTCCGGGTCAGGGGACATCTGTTGGCATTCAGAGCTCAGCAGCCTTAATGTCTTTTGGAAAAGTACAGCAGCATAGATTCCTTTTCTCTTTGCCCTCTGCTTCCTGAGCTCGACACGGTAAGTGAGCAGCCCTGCCCCAGCTCCCATCCCAGATACAGAATAGCCGGGAACACACAGGCTTTGAATCAAATCTGAGTCTAGTGGACAAGCAAAAACCTTAAGAAAAAATCTGAGGAAACTTTCCTGAGAGTCAGGAGACACAGCTGGGAGCTGGCAGCGCTGAAATTGTTATTTCTAGCCCTGCGACAGCTCCTCTGGTACTGCTGGTTCTGTCGGTTCTGGTTTTACAGCCGGTTTGGGTTTTGTTCCCTCCTCTCTCTGTGGCTGTTCAGGGATCCAGCGAAGAGGAGCAGCACACGACTAAAGGCACCTCGTTAATCGAGAGCCAACACCACCATCTGCTGCACTGCCTGGAAAAAACAACCGTAAGTACCGACACCGCCCTTCCCACCCGCGGGGGCTCGGGGGGCCTGCAGGGTCTCCCAGGGAGGAGATTTCACTCGGGGACTCTCAGGGGACCCTGTCCCGCTCCTCCCAGGGCTGGCAACTCACCCTGGGCTCCCCACAACAGCCTGCGGGGCGTTACGTGCTCCTCTACTCCATTGTCTTTAAAATAATAACAGTCATTCCTGTGCAGGGGGATAAATGTGGATTATCTGCTCCCCTCAGTCCCCTGCACCTGCACAGGGCCAGCAGCAGCTCCTCAGTCAGTCCGTCTGAGCACACAGGGATCTCAGGGAGGGCTCAGTTAGATCCCAGGAATGAGAAGTTTCCTTTGCCCAGTGCTCCTGAGAGACCCAAAGTGCATTTCCCCGGTGCTGTCAGTGACACAGCACAGCCCCAGGGGACAGTGCTGCTGCCTGGGCAGGAAGGTGCTGCTGGGGACTGCAAAGCCCAGCCTGGTCACAGCGCCACAGGCTGGGAAAAATCACCTTTAGCCTGGAGGTGGCCCAGAGAGGGTGAACTCTGTTCAGGGGTTCAAGGGCTGCAGTCATCTTTGCTCATCTCTGTCTGGCTGCAAGGGCAGGGGATTTATCTCAAAGCCACCCAGGCAGTTTGTACAGAATGACTTTTCTGTTCGCATCCTGCAGGGTGCTGGGAGCCAGAGGTTGATTTTGCATTACTGACTGATTGTGTATGCAGAAGGCTATGGGAACATTTCAGATATTTATTTGATACATCTGTTTTGCTTCTAGGTTTATATAAAAGGCTCTGCAGTAAAGGAACACATTATCTATACCATGATTCATTCTAGGGAGAATATTCAATATTGAAATATTCATGCCTTTTTCTATCTGCATCCATCATTGAGTGTACTTTTGATTTCTGACTTGCAAGGGTTTCTTTTAGACAAATCACCTTCACTTCCATAGTTTGGCTTGTGCTGGAATAGCACCACTTAGGCCTCACAGATACACTGGAAGAAGCTGATAATTAATTACAGTGGCCTGGGCCCAAGGAGCCCTAAAGGCCCCCGTGCAGAGGGCAGTGAACTGATTCTTCCTGTATCAATGACCACTGAACTTGTTTTAGACAACTCATCCTGCCTCTATTTCAATGTTACATTACCAGCAGATATTTCACAGCCTGACTCTTCAGTTTAAAACTTTCTGCCGAAACCCTTCAGTACCACGACCCACATTTCACAAAAGCCTTTTCATTTGAAAACCTGAACAAATTGGCTGAAGCCAAGAGAGGCTGCAGGGTCTGCCCCTCCAGAGGGGCTACAGGAATCCTGACCCGTGCAGGGCCAGCTGAACACCCCTGGGGCTGCACCAAAGTGTGCCCAAATTTGGGGCGTGGTATCCTAATTAGTGGGCGTGGTGTCCTAATTAATTAGTGGGCGTGGTGTCCTAATTAATTAGTGGGCGTGGTGTCAGCCCACCGCACTTAACAAAGGCTGACCCTGCCAGTTCACAAACCTGCTCAGGCCATGAAAATGTTCCAAATGTTCCTCTCTGTCAGGAAACAATGGCAGTAACAGTGACACTTGAATTCTGATTAAAACCCAGAAGGAGAATCTGTCCTATGGGGTTTTCCCCTCATGTTTTTCAGGCAATTATTGCCGCGGTGTAGCACCGAATTCAGACAGCAGGTTTGGATTCTGGTCTGGAATTATCAGGCCAGAAAGTTTGATGGGTTTGTGTGGAGATCCTGTACTTCACATAATCTACCTGTGCAACAGAAAATTGAAATCGCAGTAAAAGCATTTTTAAACACTGAAGAGTCATTCTGTGAGCGAGTTGCAGGAATGGAATGAGGAATGTGTACCATGGTTGCAAGCTTGTTTCAATGGGCAATTCACCTTTCCTGAAGGCAGGCAGAGGATGCTCCAAGTCCATTATTTACTGGCCTGGTCTCTGGGTTGTCACCGGCACACACTTCCAGTTGAGTGGCTGTGAATGGCCACAAATCTGCCGTGTCAGATGACAAAGTGACCCTGGAGCACTTGTAGCTGCCACAACAGAGATTACTTTGTCATATTCCCACAGCAGATGGAGTTTGTTCAAACAAAAGGAGGGGTTATTTTCCCTCTCATTCCAACTCCCAGACTGAGTCTGGACATTCACAGGCTGTGTTTTCTCCAAGTGCTGAGTGCCTTGAACCCAGTCCTTCAACCCAAACCCTTCCTCTGTGTTTTCACAGAGTTCGATCAAACCTCAAAATCCATTAGTGACACAACAGCGAAACAACCCCAATCTGTGATTTGTGAACCAGCAGCTGAAACCTTCTTTGCCTTTGGCTCTCAAAAGATCAAAGTAATAAAGCTGTTCTGAGTTTTGTACTGTTTCCATGAGCAAAACACTCAAAAGCTGAATTGTCAGAAGGTTTCTGGTTGAGGGGCCTGAGAGAAGGTTCTGTTGCCCATTCAAACTCGAGCTGGAATGCTGAGGCGAGAGATGCAGTGCTGGGACTAAACTTCTGGATGCTGGAATGGACAATGAATTGTGTTTTTATCTTCTGTTGGCATGGTGTCCCGTAGGGATTGTCCTATCTTGTGGATGATCCCCTGTTATCTGTACGAACTTCCACCATCAAGGTATTTCCTTTTCAATTCGATCTGTTTTCTCTGTGGTCTCTGTGACATGTCTGGACAGTGTTGGCTTATTTCTCCTTCTGGTCTTGTCCTGGCGAGTTTGTGCACGTGGCTCCCTTTGGCTTCCCAGTGCTCTGTTCCCTGTGAGAGCTGTTACTTGTTCCACTGAGCTCTGGTGGCTGCCTTCAGCATGGTTGCTTTTTGTTCCCCATCTTTCCTGAGGCCGACAGGGACTGGATGAAGTCTGTTCACTCTACCTGGGTGTTCATAGCCACACAAACGAGTTCTTTCTTTCAGGATTTCTTGTTTCTTAGCACAAAAGCTCTTTGCAGATTCAGCTTTCCGAATTTCCTTCCCTCTGAACACTTTCCCCTCTTCACTGCCGTGTTTATTCCTCCCAGCTCATGCACTGCAGGGATGCTTTGAAGCCAACAGCCAATGAAAGCAGTAAATTCTCTGGCCAGGTGATCAGCCAAATAAAATACGATCCCCAGGCACAAAGGAAAAGGAGCATGAGCTCCTTTTGGGTTCCATAACCACATGGCATTCCAGACTTTTTGAGACCAGTCTGGAATCCAGAAAACAAAAATTAACAGAAATTCAAACCCTGTGGATCTGAACCCAACAGATTGACCATCTCAGACTGTGTGAGCAAGGCAGCAGTGACTCCCTCACACTTCTGTCACTGCAGCAGCTCCTCTTGTGTCCCTGCTGGCACAGGAGACCAAAACCTTCCATGGCTGCAGCGAGGGCAGGGTCATTTCCTGCCGAGATCTGCCCTGCAGCCCTTTGAGGCGCAGAGAGCATCTCCCTCAGCGCAGGGGCTGGACCGGCCCGGGCTGGGGGTGACCGCTCTGCTTCTCCCCTGCCAGAACCACGAGTTCATCGACGAGCAGCTGTTCGAGCAGAACTGCATGGAGAGCTCGATGCAGAACTACCCCTCGTCCCGGAGCCCGTCTCTGAGCAGCCACCAGGGCCTGAGCACGTCCTGCTGCTCCCGGCGCAGCAAGAAGACCACGCACCTGCCCAACTCCAGCGTGCCGGCCACGCGCCTGCGGAGCATGCAGGAGCTCAGCACCATCCACATCCAGTGCAGCGAGCAGCCCTCCCTCACCACCAGGTAGAGACAGGGCCGTGCTGGGGGCTGGGACCACCTGCAGGGCTGGCAGGGCTGTGCCCAGATGTGCCCAGCTGCAGGGCTGGCAAACTTGTGCCCAGATGTGCCCAGCTGCAGGGCTGGCAGGGCTGTGCCCAGATGTGCCCAGCTGCAGGGGTGGCAGAGTGGCAGGACTGTCAGGGTGACAGGGCTGTACCCAGATGTTCCCAGCTCAGGGCTGGCAGGACTGTCAGGGTGACAGGGCTGTGCCCAGATGTGCTCAGCTGCAGGATTGGCAGGGTTGGCAGGGTGACAGGGTGACAGGGCTGTTCTCCAGCCAGGGGCAGAGGCTGGTGGCAGCAACTCTGTGTCCCCTGCAGTGAGGAGCCAAGGGAAGTGGCTCCTGCTGTCCTGGGGAGACCCCAATTAAAGCCAGGCTCCAGGGCAGCTTGGGAGGGGCTCTCAGGACAAGGTTCTTCCCCCTGAGGGTGGCAGGGCACGGATCAGGCTCCCCAGGGCATGGGCACCTTGGCAAAGCCAATGGGCCAGTAGTGTCTGCCAGCCAAAGCTGTGGGAGGGCTGACGTGGCTCCCCTGGGACACTCGGCTGGTTCTCATTGTCCAAAAGTCCAAATTGCCACTCTGAGCATCACTGGGAAGTAAATAAGAGGAATTTTGCAATGGTGTCTTAGTAGCTGTGACCTAAAAACCCATAAAGAACACAGGTTAAGTGTCCCTTAGTAGAAAATGTTCAAAATTTCATTTTATACATAAATTGCTGAGAAAGAATCATTTATTCACCATATAATTCCTGCAAATATTAAATTACTTCCCAAATCCCCCTCAGCCCATTAAGTTTTTTTGTGCACCAGGGTTGGTTTTGAATGTCCCATTCCTCTTCTCCCCACTCCCATCAAAGGGATGTGGAAAGCAAAACAAAGCTGCCTTGAGGGCAGCAAGCGATTACCTGGTGCCAGGAGGGCATTTCAGAGCATGAATTATGAATGAATAAGTACAAAACAAGTCTCCAGCTATTTCAGTTTCAATATGACAATATTTTAAACCAGCACCTGAAGCACTAATTCAGAGGAATGTCAACTGTTCTGGGTGCTAAATCAGATGCCGGTGATATTTTAAATGTCAACACTTATTTCACTTGCTTATCAAACTGGGCAAGGATGGAGAGAGAAAAAAAAGCTTTTCAGTTATTTTTCACTGGAATGCAACCAGTGGGTGTACTGGTTCCCCCTGGCAGAAGAACCCAGGCCCTGGGGCTGCCCCGCTCTCAGCCTGTGCCCGAGGCTCCCGAGGGTTCTGTTCCTGGATGTTTGAGGGATCAGAAACCTTCCTCTGGTGAGTCACTCCCAGATAACAACAGCAGCAGCTTCCCCACTGGGAGCCTTGCATTCTGAAAGGACAGGCCTTGTGTTGAAAATGAACACGTTGGGCTGGTAATAGCAGACTCCTGTAGCTGTGCAGATGCACAGAAATCAACCTATCATTTTCCCTCTGTAATTAATTATAGGATGCAATTGATGCAGATCTAATAAGAATGCTCCCAGCTGTCAGATCCTTGGAACTACTGCAGAAGGAAATAAAATAGAAAAGATCAAGGGACGGTGAATATGAAAGAGGTATTTGAAATGCAAGAAAGACAACATCTTTCTCGGAAAGAACTACCTGTGCTCTGAAAAGATGCACTACACGGGGCAGTGTATTTAGACGTCCTTTTAAATAAACTAGAATTATACAAGAAGGAAATGGAAACAGAACAATTTGCCCCATGAAAAGCTGTCTTCTAACCAGGGGGAACATTACCAAGGCTCGATGTAATCTGTGTAGACATAAATGGTGCCTTGCAGGAACGGGGGGGACGTTTAAATGGAGTCTTTGAATATTTCAGCCGAATCAGATACTGTCATGGTTTGAAAGCAAAACAAGTGAGAGGCTCCAAGTCAGAGATACAATTTAATAAGAAGAAAGGTAAAAAAGGTAAAAGTAAAATAAAATAGATGCAATAACACAAAGGAGCACTGACAGAGTCAGAACACACCCTGAGCAGGGTGGTGGGAGCAGTCCAGGTGAGGGGCTCTTCCTGAAGCAGTGATCCCACAGAAAGGTCTGGGAGCTCTGCTCCTCTGGGAATCCAGTGGCTCAGGGCTGCTTGTCCTGTCCCAAATCCCAGATTCTCTCCAGGTGGGAATGCTTGGCTCCTCCCCCTGGGCATTGGGAGCATCTCCCAATGGGATGAGGAGTCGTGCAGTGGCTCCTTGATGGCCCATTAAACAGAGAGAGCTCCTGGAGGGAGTTCCCTGTGAGTCCTGGGCAAGGCATTGATGGGCCATGAGCAGAAGAGCCCAAAGGAGGGGCCTGGGAAACACTAGAGCACTGCCCCACTTGTTTAACAGTTCATGAAGATGGTGATAGAATAAATACTTTGTGTACATCCTACACTGCAACCCAGGACAGATCCTGATTAAGAACCACAACCATCCCCATCCCTTCCCACCGCCTCACGTTAAGAGGAAACAAGCCGAGCGCTAAATTTGTTTTCTAGTCGTTCCAGCCTCAACATGAAATCAGACGACGGGCTGAGACCGAACTGCAAAGCCGCGCAGATCACCACGGCCATCATCAGCATCCCCACGCCGCCGGCGCTGACGCCCGAGGGCGAGAGCAGACCCGGCCCGGGCAGCCCCGGCCACGCCACGAACGTTCCCAGCTCGGCCAACATCGTCAAGGTCTCCGCCTTGTGAGCCCCGCGGGAGGGAGGCCGAAGGTTCTGGAGCTCCTCTCGCCTCGTGCCCTCCTCGCTGCGGCCCGTGGTGGGGACTGAGGCTCCGGCGGGGCTGCAGGAGGGAAGGGACGCGCTGCGGGGACAGCGGGCGCTGCCCCAGGACGGGCCACCAGCACCTGCACAGGTGTGGGGAGAGGAGGAACCATCGCGGCGAGCGGAGAGAGACGGAACAGAACGGAAATATAACACTGTGTATCGCAGCACCTTTTTAAAGGTTTTTAATGGATAATATTTATTCACATGAGGAAATGACTGAAAAAGGTGAAAAACAATGGATTTTGTGAATTTTTGTTTTTGTTTTTCCTTCATGGAGCAGAACCTTTAAACCAACCAAAATTTCACTTTTTTTTTTTTTTTTTTCTTTTATAGGAAAAGATTTAGACAAAAGAAGCCACCTGTCACAACAGTCCCCTGCATCACTGTGTGTGTATGTGAGTGTGCAAGAGCCCCCCGAGGGCAGGGCCCAGCAGGGCCCAGGTGTGCACACACACACCCACACACACCTCCCACCCCGGGTGCCATCCCCCATTTAGACTATTTTGTATCCACCTTTTAAGTCAATACAGTGCAACTGCAAACAGTGTGTTTGTCTGCTAATTATTGTCTGTGGAAACATATTTGTGGAGAAAAACATAAAACAACAACAACAAAAAAAAAAAAGAAGACAGGCTTTAGTAGAGTTTTAGTCCCACCTGGGTATCTGCTTTCTATTTTTGTTATCACTTACTTGTAAGAGTGTGACTAGACTACAGCTCTGTATTTTTAAAAAGGAAAAAAAAAAAAGGTAGGATTCTTTTTAATACTGTGCACACAAATGGCAAAGAATGAAAGCACTGAACTCAACTGCATCAAGCGTTCATGAGTCTACCAGAGGTTTCCTGTAATGTATGCCCATGCTTCTTATGGTTTGGTTTCTATATGGAAATTCCTTTGCTAGCACTGGACGTGTAACCCATTGTAAATAGTAGCCAAATAATGTCTGGATTTATACTTGATAATAATTAACCCCAGAGCCAAATATCTTGCATGGACAGAGAGGTATTTGGCTTTTTCACAGTCTTAGGGCTCCAGTTGTCCCACCCACGGCTTCTGGGCTGCATTGATTTTGGGGATAGACAAGGTCAGCAATTTCAGTTCTCCAGGCCCTGCACAGGATCTGCCTGAGCAGGGGGAGCAGGACTGGAGTTTGGGAACCATTTGCTAACGTGTGGTACTGACAGCATTTTCTATTCACAGTTCTACTCTTACTTTGGGAAAATCTAATCATGAGCTAACAGCTAACCAAAAACTGGAGAACACTGTGTGGTACTGCCAGGTACCTCGTGCTGGGACTGAGCTGTGCTCAGTGCTCAGCTCCTCCTGAGCCCTTCCCAGGGAGGATCCATCACGAGGAAATCCATGGACCTGAAACAGCTGATTCCCCCTGCCAAGAGGAACTCCTTCCTGCCATTCTGCCTTCCTGGAGCCCCTTTTCGAGGGGGATCCATGAAGGGCAGAGTGAGGAACATCCCCCTTCCCCAGCCCCACCCTGCCTGGCTGATCCTGGCTCATGCACAAACCTCTCCAAGGCCAATGCACTGCCCCAGCAGCCCGGAGGGACAGGGACACACCTCCCACTCCCGTCCTGAGCAGAGATTTTACCAACATCACTTAAAAGAATGGCTCAAAGAGTGTTTGAGGCTGCTTCAGCAAAGGGATGATGGGTTTTTTTAACATCTGTCATGACCTCTCCCGATGTAATATTTATATGCACATATACACACACATATAACTGATTACAGACACATACATGTATAGATAATTAATGCTGATTACACATAGGAGCTGCACCCTGCTTTGGCAGCACTCCTGCTGCGAGTGAGTGATGGCTGATGCATTAACTCAACCCCCCCTTAGAATCCTACAAAGTCCTAGGAACAGTAGGGCTATGGCTGAGCCTCCAGTAGCTGCACCAGCTTCCAGTCATTTCCCCCAGTGCTGTAATATGTTATCCAAAACTATGTTTAGTCCTGTTTTAAAAGATTTAAATGCTCTGCCTTTTGCTGCTTCCTGTAGGAGGTTATACTGCAGTTAATCTTACCATTGCTGAGGTTTTTTTTCCTCGATGTTTTAATTTATTTTAGCTTTGTTTTCATTAACTGTCATCATCTAGATCAGAGGCCTTGCTCTCCAGCACTTGCCACCTCTGCAACCTCATCTCCACTGGCACAGAGAGAGGGTGAAATGCCCCCACATGCTGACAGGGGACAGGAATAAAAATTACAAAGAGTCAGGGATTCCATGTGGATTCTTGGTGCTGCCTTTCTTATTCCTGATTTAGTGTGAGTGCTGAACCAGGCACTTGACATCTCTGTATCTGTAAATATCCATCGTGGCAGCCCTTGTCCAAAGCAGGACTGGGCTTTTAACTGCTGACAACCAAACCTTTTGGAAAAGAGTGTAACATTCAATTTAAAGAGCTTAAAACGAAGGAGGAAAGCCAGTTCCAGGAGTTTCTGGCTGGCTGCTGGGGCACTGATTGCCACAGCCTCTGTTTTATTCCAAAAAACAGGAATTGTTATCCCTGCTGGGGAAGCACGGTTGTGCCTCAGCCATGACCTGGGCAGGTGCTGCCCCACGCTGTCAGCTCCTCAGCACAGGCTCTCAGGGGATGGAAACACAGAATTAGGGAAATCTGAGCCTAGAGGCACAGGGCTAAAAGTATTTTTAATGGAGACATTAGCTCCCCTTACCCTCTGAAGTTGCCCAAGCTTCCAAAAGCACCTGGAACTGCATTGTGGAAAACCTGGGTGCCCCCCAGAAGAGCATTGTCCACCCCTGGGAGCTGCAGGGACAGGGATCCATCCCAGCAGGGACAGGACAGGGATCCATCCCCACAGGGACAGGACAGGGATCCATCCCACAGGGACAGGACAGGGATCCATCCCAGCAGGGACAGGGATCCATCCCCACAGGGACAGGACAGGGATCCATCCCACAGGGACAGGACAGGGATCCATCCCCACAGGGACAGGACAGGGATCCATCCCATAGGGACAGGACAGGGATCCATCCCCACAGGGACAGGACAGGGATCCAGCCCAGCAGGGACAGGGATCCATCCCAGCAGGGACAGGACAGGGATCCAGCCCAGCAGGGACAGGACAGGGATCCATCCCACAGGGACAGGACAGGGATCCAGCCCAGCAAGGACAAAGATCCATCCCCACAGGGAGCTTCCCTACAGCCCCTTGTCCCTGATCCAAGGGGGGCAGAACAGCTTCCCCAAGCTTTAGAATCCTTGAACAGCACCGAGAACAGCCCAAGCCACTCCTGAGAATTCCTGAACTTCACCTGAAGGACGTGGCTCATTCCCTCCAGTGCTGCCCTGCCTTACCAGCATCCCAACCCCTTGCTGGGGCACACCCGACCCTGAGCCCACACAAAACCAGCACCTGGCCCTGCCCAGCACAGGAACGGCACAGGAACAGTATCAGGAACAGCACCAGGAATGGGGCAGAAACGGGGCAGGAACAGCACCAGGAACAGAACAGGAATGGGGCAGGAATGGGGCAGAACAGAACAGGAACAGCACCAGGAACAGCCCAAGTAAAAGAACAGGAACAGCCCCAGGAACGGGGCAGGATCTGGGAACAGCCCCATCAGTGCTGTGCTGGAATTGCAGCTCAAAGCCTTCCCCCTCCTCTCATTCCTTGCCACTTTCTATGGTTTTAGAAAAAGAGATAAAAACGGATCCTTTGTACAAAAAGCAAGTGGAAGGGCATTGTTTTTTCAGATTTTCCTAAAGCAATATGAAAAATATCAAAGGAGCAACTCCTTTTTCAGAGCATTTTATTTCCTTTCCAAAGTTTTTTCTGAAGGACAAATATTTTCACTGATTTTCAGCCTAATCTATCAAGAGATTTCCTCTCTTCTCACCTGGCACTGAGCTGCTGACAGGATTCACACCCAGCTGGCAGCAAATAATGAAAAATACCTTTCACACAGCGGCTTTGACTTCCACCTACTCTTTCCAAAAGGCACCTTTTGCTTTCATTTTCCCTAAAAAGACAACCTAAGTAACACACATGGCTTTAGTGTGGAATAAAGCTCATGGATAATTCAAAATATATCTTTCTTTAATTGGCCAGAAAGACCAAATTTAATCAGTGCTACTTGTTCAACCTAAACCTGTTGCTGATACACCAGTACTGCAACCCAGCATTGTCATTCTAGCCTAGATACTTAAGGTGTGTGCATGAAAATCAGATTAAAACCAGCTGAAGAATGCAAATTTCCTTCAAGATTTTTGCTTTTCTATGTAAAGAGGTTGCAAACATGTTGCACCTTACATGTATTGTAAAGAAAATTCAGGAAATTAAAAATCACTTTAAATTTGTGTGTTGCAGCATCCCTTGGACTTTGTAATATTTTAATCTGTTGGACTAAGGCAGTTACAAAGTCAGCACTCATGGAGAGCTGGTGAACATCAGTAGCTTTGAACTGCAAACTTAGTTCTGCTTTTAAAGTCAGGTGAATAAAACACCTTTTCCACATCATCCACCCATCTAATCTATCTCAACATTTTGGTTTAGAACACTTAATTTCTCCAACACTTGGAGCCAACTGCAGTAGATTTAGAGCCCGAGGTTTAGGCTTTGCATTTGCCAAAAACACTGTCCATGGTGATTTTCTCTTTCTAAAACTGTAAGAGCAAAGGGAAGGCAGTGAACACCAGGAGCTGAGCATCAGCAGCCTGGGCTCTGCTCCTGAGTCCCTGAGCAGTCACAGAGTGACCCGGGAGAAGTCATTTCACCTCTCTGCCAACCCTACACCTGTAGAGCGATGAGCCCCTCCCTTTGCACTCAGCAGAGCTCAATTCATGACACCCCAAAATGCCCCAGGGATTTAATCCTGGAGACAGAAGTGCTGCTCCTGTCCAGAGAGCAGAACCTGTGCCAGCAACGCTGCAGGTGGAACAAAGGACAGAGAGCTTGTGAAACTCCCTCCTGCTGTTCCCAGCCAGGTCTGTCCCTGTGTGTGTGTCCGTGTGCCCCTCCCCTGTGGGTTTAACCAGTGCTGCCCCAGAGCCTCAGCTGGGGGAAGGTCCACAAAGCTCTTCCCCATTGTTCAGCCACCACTGGCAGCCCCCAGGGGCTCCTTGGACCAACCAAGTCTCTAAAAATGGTGTGATGGTCTATTTTTGATAAACCAGTACAGCATTCCAATGCAATGGTGTTTTCTTTAGGAGTTCTATGTTATAAGAAGCTCTTGACCTTATTATTTTCTATTTTCATACTTTAAATGGGCTTTGCTTTACAAATGTCAGAGGACAGATAGAAATGTACTGGACACAACTGCAGGTAGCTTCATTTGGGAACAACTTTCTAGAAGAACCAAGTTTCCTGTTGTCTTCTTTTGGAATTGTAGTGCATATGTTGAAACTTGTATATCATTTACAGTATTGAGTCTTGTGCCACTGCTGTACCTGATGTATCCAATCCGGATTAAACAGAGTATGTGCCACAAATACCAACAGGATGCTGTGATTTCTTCTAAAAACCTCCTGGGAGGTTCTTCTGGAGAAGTTTGGGTGTTGGCCCAGGCCACTGGAGTTGCATTTAAATACTAATTGACTCTTCCCTAGGCAATCATCAATGAAATCAGTGAGCTGTCACAGGACTGCAATAATGCAGATACTGAAATGCATCTCTTACAGTGTCCTCGCTGTGAATGTTAAGAGCTGGAAACAAAATCTTGCTGTCTTGGCCTTTTCCAGTTACACAAACAAAGGGGAAGCCCCTCCCTGGAGTCATTTGTGGCAGAAAGGGAGTGAGGCAGAGACAAAGCACAGAAAGAAAAACTTTCAAACTTAGTGCAGAGGCAGCCCAGGGTGAGCACCCTGACCCATCCAGCATTCCCATCTCTTCCTGTCCCAGGACAGCTCTGTACAAGCCAAAAAGGAAATATCAATTAGTTTTAGCACTAATAGGTAATTCCATTTCTAATTAAAGCTTTCCTGTAAGTGTGGGAAGTCTGATATTGTTGCACCCAGAGGGACAGACCAATTATGATTGCTGCACTTTTTCTACATAATTAAATCCTCTGCCACACAGCTTGCACACCTTGCTATAGAAATGTTATTTATACAGTGTTAATTAACTGGATTTAAATTAGCAATACAGGCTTTGAGATGCTCATTGCACTCTGCCACTTCACTGGGATATAATCAGTGCCTGGTGTTTACCAGAATTAGGGAAAATGGGATGATCACCAACTTTGAACAGACCATGGAGTCTCACAGGGAATTCAGCTTCACCCAAGAGCCACAGGGAGGGCAAGGCAGGCAGGAGGGAGGTGGGGCCTGGCACAGAGTGCTCAGAGCAGCTGTGGCTGCCCCTGGATCCTTGGCAGTGCCCCAGGCCAGGCTGGATGGGGTTTGGAGCAGCCTGGGACAGTGGAAGTGTCCCTGCCATGGCAGGGGTAGAGCAAGGTGAACTTTAAGGTCCCTTCCCACCTGAACCATTCTGGGATTCCATGAAATACAACTGGGATGGGTTTGTATTTTCTCCTTCCTGACATTTCTTATGTGGGAATGGCTGCCTTTTATCATCCTGTTTTTACTTTGGATTGTAAAGATTCCAACTGAGCATGCAGCTGTCTCTCTTTTTTTCTTTTATTAACAAATTGTAACACTGGACCTGTGCAAAACGTTCACCAGACACAGCTGCTTATAAAAAGACTCCACTTTTCTTCATCTCAACCAACGCTGGTCTTATCTCAGTGTCCTTTAGAGCAGCACTGTTGACACAGACCTGCCCAGTCCTGGTCCCAACCAGCAGCATCAGAATACCAATCTGCTGGAATTCTGGAATCAATCCCCATCTTTCAGCAGCTCGTGGAGATAGACTGAGTTGATGTGGTAGGCATTCATGCAGCTGAACTGCCAGTGGCTCCAGCTGTAGTGGGACACTGCTGTGTAGTAGCTCTGCCATGCATCGTAGTAACACTTCCAGTACTCCTCATAACTCCAGCCCTCGTGTGGAGCCTCATCCCAGGAGCTGCAGCTCTGCTCCTCCTCAGCTCTGCTCCTGGCAGGACTGGAGAATTGATGCTTCTGGCTTTTCTTGTGTTTAGCATTTTGTTTCAGGACTTTCTTTTTCACTTCATTTTGCCTCGGCACGTGGGACCGCTCCCGAGGCTTCTGTGGAGTGGGACAGAAACCTGCAGGGCCCTGCTGTGCTGTGGGCACAGCCTTTGGCTCCTGTGTGTCTGCAAAGGCCTCCAAGCACGAGTTCTGGGCCCTGCTGTGAAAGGAATCCCTGGAGCTGTCTGAGCCATCGCTGTCAGCAGACACATCCCTGCTTGCTGCTGTCTCTGGGTGATGTGCCATCTCCTCCCACTCCACGTCTCCATTTCTGGGCAGCTCACGCCGTTCCCCTGGGCCTGAGTAACTTCTTAAAATCTCCACCTCTCTCTCTGACCCTTCTTTAATGAAATAATCATAGTCTTCAACGAAATCTGAGAAGCTCCAGGGACTGGTGAGTTGGTTTTTGAAAGAAGACAAGCATGGAATTTTGGGAAGGTTTTTTTTTAAGGCCTCCTCATCTGGAGCCTGAGTGCTGTGCTGTCCATCCCTCCTGGAGATGGGTTTGACTTGATTCTTCTGCTCTGTGTGACATCTGGAAGTTTGAGGGATTCTACTATTTTTCTGTACGTTTGCAGGATTTGTGCACTTTTTTACCTGCTTTTGCTTTGGAGTCTTTTTTGGCCTTTCTGCAGAAGAATTATCCCTTGGAAGATTGGAGGGAGGCTGAGATGTGTCTGAAAAGCCATTCAGGACAGGCTGCAGCACTGCTTGCTCTGCTTTAGGACACACAGTGTCACAATTCACCACAGGACCCGGAGGTATTGCAGGTTTAACTTCTACCTCCCCATCTTCAAACTCCTCCATCATTCCAGGAGGGATTGGCTCTGCACAGAAGAGAAACAAGCAGCCACTCAGTCAAGGGCATCCTTCCCTCTGGAACTCACAGAAGTACCCAAGTGAAGCTTCTCAAAATTGCACATCAGACAACAAGTGAGGGCCACAAACCAATCCCTTCAATGCTTGGAAGAGTTTAAAGAGCCAGAACATTTCCTTCAGAGCAGCCATCAAAGGCTGCTCAAGACAAACAACACTTGTCAGGAGCAGAGTGTGAAGAACGTGGACTAAAAGCAAAGCAGCCCCAGCAGAGAAGCCACATCAGTCCCCCTGGGCTTGTGTGAAGCTCTGACTCTCAGGAAAGCCCCAAGGCCAGCTGCATCCCCAGCACAGAGCCCACCTGGCAGAGGAAGAAGCTGCAGGTTGCACTTCTGAGCAATTGCCATCATGGTGTTCTCCTCCTCGCCACGGCAGCAGTAGGTCACAGCCAGACCCAGGGTGCCTGTGAGACACAGCAGAGCACAGTGAGCTCCCAGCAGGGGCAGGCCCAGGGCTGTCCTCCTGTCCCCATATCCCCATGACCCATGTCCCCCATATCCCCCTGTCCCCCTGCCCCCTGTCCCCATGTCCCCATTATCTCATATCTCCTTGTCCCCACATCCCCATGTCCCCATCTCCCCATGTCCCTCTCTCCCCCTGTCCTCATGTCCCCATGTCCCATGTCCCCCTGTCCCATGTCCCCATATCACCCTGACCGCATATCCCCATATCCCCCTGTCCCGTGTTCCCCCTGTCCCCCTGATGTCCCCGTGTCCCCCTGATGTCCCTGTGTCCCCCATGTCCCCCTGATCTCTCCCTGATGTCCCCGTGTCCCCCTGATGTCCCCGTGTCCCTCATGTCCCCCTGATGTCCCCGATGTCCCTGTGTTCCCCCTGTCCCCCTGATGTCCCCGTGTCCCCCTGTTCCCCATGTCCCCCTGATGTCCTCATGTCCCCTGTCCCTGTGTTGCCCCTGTCCCCCTGATGTCCCCCTGTCCCCACCGAAGCGCCCGGCGCGGCCGATGCGATGCATGTAGGTCTCCCAGTCCAGGGGCACATCCAGGTTGATGACCAGGTTCACCTTCTCAGCATCAATCCCACGAGATGTCTGCAGGGAGGAAGGAAGGGAAGAGGGCGCTGAGAGCTCAGTAACTCCACAGAGCTTTAAATAAATCCAAAACCCCAGAGAGGCTGGAGCCCACAGCAGAGTGGTGTGGCCAACCTCCCCAGTCACCCCACCACGTCTGGCTCTCACAGCACACTGCCCATGGAGCAGATCTTTTAGGTGCAGAGCAACAGATAAATTGAACTATTTTTGAGCCAGATCACAGAATGGGGCTGATTTCTAAACTTCACAGTGGAAATAAGTCACAGTCCACGGTGCTTTATCAGCACATTTATGTTCTCTCCAATCCCAAGCCAAATCTAATTCTCTGAGGTAACTTTATTGTGCAATACTCCTGCATGCTGTAAAATTTGCAGGGCAGTTAATAAATTTGAAATAGGATCTGTAAAAAGCTTGTTTGAAAGCAGTAAAAGCTCACCAGGTCTGTGGAAATCAGAACCCTGCAGTGGAATTGCTTTAATTTAGCCATGGCATCGAGTCGCTGATTTTGGTTCATGTTGCCTAGGAAGATAGAAATTAGAAGCAGGTTACATTCTTCATCTTTATACCCCTCACATTCCAGAAAACATTGCTTTGTATCAGCAGAACTAAATTAGAAACTTCCTCAAACATCAGTTCCAAATGACCAAAGAAGGAACAAACAAAACTGGAGAACTCAGGTCACTCATTACAAAAACAGTTCTTTTCCTTGTAGATTGAGTTTTAAAAGACCTATGAAGATATAAATGCTATTCTCAACTATTTAATCAGAGGCCCTGCAAGGCAAGATTTAAGACAGATTTTCCTATTTTAGGTCACATTTATGCACAGTTTCAGTGGAATCAGAAAACTGTGAGTGGATTTACCTGAAATGCACTCGGCAGGGAAGCCTCTGGATGTCAGGATTTCAGCCAGATGTTGAGCCCTGAGGGAACACACACACATTGAAAACTGGAAATAAACCCCCAGGCCTGACAACACCTGGGCAGTTCTTAGGTTATTCTCTAGAGCCAAGGAGAATATTTTCGGTATTTCACACTGCATTCCTCAGGCTGTATTTCAGACCTGAAGTTTCCAGACTGCTCTGAGACTTCAGGTCCCATAAATTAATCCACACGCACAGAAATTTACCCGTGGCTGGACATTACAACAAAGCTTTCACACAACCTTTGTCCAGGTGTTATTCCAAATGTATTATTACCTGCTGTGCAAATTTGAGAAGACTAAGGCTTGGTTGAAAGGAATCTTGCTGAACAGCTCCTGCAGGTGCTGGGTTTTTTCCTCAAATGTTTTATGTGGGAGGGGATGGGAATTCACAATTTTGTAGTACTGCTTCAGCCCTGAGCAGGAAACCAAAACAACAGGTTAGAGGTTGCTATAAAAACATGCACAGAGTTCTGTAAACATGTGATACTGCAGCTGGAGGGAAACTGAAAGCAAGGACGCACATAAGAACCTCCAGAAGAAGGTTTTCTTTAAAGGCTGATTTTTTTAATGGATAGAAAAAGCAGAGAGTTCCATTTGTCACTGGTATTTTAAAAATACAGAATCAGAAACTGGTTTGGGTTGGAAAGGCCTTTAAAGACCTTCTCATTCCACTTCAAGATTCACTACAGCAACACTGGGAATCAATATTCACAAAGTGAACAGCTCAGATAGGGGTGAAATTATGAGAAACAGTGCATTCTACAGGCACATGTTTTGGTTTTAGTGTACGCCTCTTAATCTCTTGCTGACTGTATCACTCTGAGGCCTTTGTTGCTTACCAAGAAGGGCTGGGTCCGTGGGGTTCAGCCTCACAAACGTGGGCTCCCTCATGTACCTGCTGAGAGCAGCAGCCAAGGACTCAGGGTAGGTGGCTGAGACTGCCAACATCTGCTTATTGACAGGCAGGGAGGAGTAGATCCAGCTGAGGGACAAAACAGGAGAATTATTCACAGGAATGAGCCTGATCTAAGCACACAGCCCTGAGAGGAAGAGAGCTCTGGCTCACTTGATCTGCTCCTGGAAGCTGCCCTCCTCCAGCAGCTTGTCAGCCTCGTCCAGCACAAAGAGCCTCACGCTGCCCGTGCTCAGGTAGTCCAGCTCTATCAGCTGCTTGATCCTCCCTGCAGGGGAGGGAAGGGAAAAACACCTCCAAAAACGTGAACTGAAACATCCCAACAATGATTTTCTAAAGTAGTCTTGAATTACCTTTGAGGCTGTGCCCTGCTGATGACAACAGACAGCCCACCCCGTCACTGAGCTGTGCAGGAGCCACAGCCCAGCAAAGCTGCTCCTACCTGGGGAGCCCACAGCGATGTGGCACTTCTTGAGCCTGCTTCTGTCCTGGCTCAGAGGAGTCCCCCCGATGAACACATGGCACTCCAAGCCTTCCATTTTGATCCCGATCGTTGTGATCACGGCGTGGATCTGCACGGCGATCTCCCTCGTGGGAGCCAGGATCAGGATCTGCGCGGAGCAAGGATGGGACGGGAGGATGGAAGGCGCAGGACGGGGATTGCACACGCGGTGTCTCCGGTGCCGTATCCCCCAACAGAGCGATTCCCCGTCCCGCAGCCCCGGGCCGGCTCACCTGCGTGGCGGGGCTCTCCAGCAGCACCGCGTCCAGGGCGATGGTGGCGAACACGCACGTCTTGCCGGTGCCGGACTTGGCCTGCACGATGAGATCTGCAAAGAGCGGCCGCGGGGGTCAGGGCAGCCCCCGGCCTGTGCCCGGCCCCGCGCCCGGCCCGCCCGCTCACCCAGCCCGCAGCGCCCCAGCGGGATGGCCTTCAGCTGCACCGGCGACGGCCGATGGAAGCCGGCCGCCTCCAGCCCCGCCAGCACCGGCGCCGACAGCAGGAGAGAGCCGAAGTCGGAGGGGCCGCCGGGCACCAGCACGTCCCGGGTGCGGAACCGGCCCGGAGCCTCCCTGGGCGCCGCCATCTTGGCGGGGCGGGAAGGGAAGTCTCGCGAGAGGTGCCCCGATCCCGCGCCGGGCCAGCAGCGGGGCCGCCGCCAGGGGGCGCCGGGCGTGGGAAGATGGCGGCGGCTCCGCCTCAGCGCCGGGCGGGGCGGGCACGGAGCGGCCCCGGGGCGGGCCGGCCGTGCTGTACCCTGCCGGCTTGGGGACAAACCGGCTGTGCCCTGCCGGCTCGGGGACTGTCACGGAATGGCCCCAAATCACCGTGCACAGACAGCCCCAAACTCCCCCTGTGCCCCAGGGCGCTGTCCGAAGGCGCCCTGAGCTCCGGCAGCCCCGGGCCGTGCCCGTCCCTGAGGGCAGCGCACAGATCACACCACTGATGGGCCTACAGAAAATTACTGCAAAAATTAACAGTGCAGTATTCACTCAGCAAAGGGCAAATGTGTTAATCTCTAAGTGCGTTACTTACTACCCTCTGTAGGCCACTTATTTTAAATCGTGGGTGGGTTTATGAATATCAACTTTTATCTTAGCACTTGAGAGGCTCTGGACGCGCAGCTTCCATTCATTGCGAGGGGATTTGGAAAACCTCCACAGTGGTTTCTACTGTACAAGCACATACACTGTGTCATTATTCTTACAATGCCGGGCGGCCCAAATGAATTTTAATGGCTTTGGTGTATCACGGGCCTGGTCACGCCTTTGAAATTCCTCATGTCTGTATTCCTGATGGGGGAGAAAAGTCTGACAGATTCAGTTATTTTTTATTATGATGGTATTTTCCTATGAGTATCTGAGTACCAAACACTGAATCCTGCAGCACAAAGAGCTGTTCCAGTTTGGAGCTCTCCACTAAGGGGGAGCACACCAGGGGCTTGGGACTGTGCCCCAGATAACAGGATCTACAGGCATTCTGCTCTTCCAATTATTTTTTAATTTTTAAGTGGATATTCTCATCAATCCTCAAGGGGAAAGAGTGTCCAACATGAAATAATTGTCTCTGGATAAATCTGCGAAAGGAGACAGACAAAGACACCTGGACAAAACAAACATTTGATTAAATAGAGCCTTTCATAACCCTTTTAAATTGATGTGATTCGAACAGACAAGAAAGAGCAGTGAGGAGGGACTGTTCTCAGGGGGGAAGGGCAGCGAGGAGGTCACAAAATAACCCCCAAGAGCCATTGCAGGAACTGCTCCTCTCTCTGTTTTTCTCACTTATCCCTTTTCTCCCAAGGTTTCAGCAAGTTGCAATACAACCAAGGTGATGTGGAGACAGCCATTATTCTCCGTGGTGCATTAATGAGACATTCAGACACTGCACCGTCATTCACAAAGATGCTGCTGTTTGTTATTTAATTTCCCTTCAGCTGTTCAATGCAGACAGACTCCAAACCATCTCCCGTGTGTGAGACCCCCTTGGCAGATTTGTTGTCCCTCTCCCACTGGTTTTGGCCCTGGCTGAGGGACTTGTGTCACATTTCAGCTCCTGCAGCTGAAAGGTTTTGTTTTAAGCCTCATTCCGCAGTAAACCCGACCTGCCTGTGCCCCTCACTTTGCTGTGAGCTCAGTGTAGGTGCTGTGAGCTCAGTGTAGGTGCTGTGAGTCACAGTGGAAACAGGAATCTTCGCCCTTCAGGCCTCGCTTTACCTCAGTGACTCTCCAGCACTGAATTCCCATCCTCGACCTTCACGTGTCAGCCCCGCCAAGAGGAATCTGCAGCTTTGCCATGACATGGCTTTGCTTTTGCTGGCAGTAAGAGCCAAAGGAAGTATTCCTGCTCAGAGCAGCCTTTGGAAATCTTGACATTTAATCTGAATACTCTGCAGGCAGAGTAGATCCTGGGACAGGATTTAGGTTAGTAAAAGAAGCAGATGAGACATCCTTCAGAGCTGGAGTATTACTAAAATAACAGGTTCTTTTGAAGGGATATAAAGTCTAGCTTGGGGTCATAAAAATCCTTAAGGTTTTAGGACATAGAAAAGCCCTGCTAGGGAAAATTGTTCTTCCCATACACACTGAGAGCAGGTTTTATTCCTCCAAGAAAGTGCTCACCACATTTTTGTCCCTGCTAGAAAGTGCACATCCCTTGTTAGAAAGTGCACATCCCTTTGATTGCATGATTTTATTTTTTTTTATTTTAATTCCACGCTGGACTCATTTTCCCTTGAATCTGTATATCAATTTATCAGCTTTAGGTAAATGATGTTCTAAGACACCTCTGAGTGATGCTGCTGATGCTCAAGGTCGGGTGGTCACTATTCCAGACTATTTCAGCCCAACACCTGCAGTACTGGGACTTAGTGATTGTACTAATTATTCCCACAAATTTATGCATTTCCTCCTTTTTTTATAAATCTACTCTTCATTTCCACCACCTAAATTCCTGTTGTGTCTCTTTGAAATACTGAGGTAAAATGCTCATGGATAATTTGTATTGGCTTCCAGAACTGTTGGCTTGTGTCTATTTTAAAAATATATTCATTATAGATTTGGACATTGCTACTGCAGACAGGCACCAGCCTTGCCTTATTCCTTTGCCTTCAAAGGATTTGTCTTTCAGATCTGCCAAGACATGGAATTATTCAGATCAAATCTGGTTTACATAATATTTGTAGAATATTTTGAAAGTGAGATAATCTCATCCTCCTCTCCCAGATGTTTTCAGATTAAGACAGGGAAGTTTCTCTGTTCTCTGCAGCACGTGTGAGTCACTCTTTGGAGTGTGGGAGGTATTTGTGTTTACACTGCCATGGAAACTGTGTTTGTTCTCTGTACAGTAGAGCCCAGGACAGTGAAAGGGCCATTGATCCCAGCAGAGACAGTGACTGCATGCTCGTCACCCAAAATTGACTCCGAGCACCCTGCACATTCACTTGCCCTCTGGAAGAAAAAAGCTGCATGGCAAGTTACCAAGGAGCAGCAAGTCCTGGGAGCAGCAGAATCTTCTCTGTTGCTTTAGTAACTGACAAAGTTGTGGGTTTTTCCCAGCGAGGCTGGTGCGTGGAGTTGTCATAAATAATGATGGTGAGGAGGAGGATGGTGATGCCTTTACATCCATCTAAGGCTCATTTCAGTGCCTTCCTGTGGAATGGATTTGGTTCCTTGTCAGGCACATTCTTCACAAGGATCCCCAGGTTTCAGATGGAATCTCAAGCCCACGGGGGAGTCACCACAGGCACAGGCAGGGTGCAGCTGCAGATAAAAGCGAGCAGACCCAAGGGATCGGGTCAGAGCAGCGATTCCAGCTCTGCAGAGAGAGAAATGCCAGTATTTCAATCCTGTTGTTTTCCTCCAGATAAATAAACATCATCCCATTTTAATCTTAGATACCAAGATTTGCTAAATTATTTTTTCAGCTTGTATGAGCAGGATCTAGGTCACGAAAACGCAGTGAGCTGAGATGAAATCCAGTCGTGGTTCAGCACAAGGCAGCACAGAGGCTGCACAAGGAGCTGCCCTGGTGCTCACTCCTGGCACTCCAGTGCAGGAAGAGCAATATCAGGGGCTGGAATTTGGCTGGAGCAGCATTAAAAGTTTTTATTTTGAGGATGGGGCATAGTGAGGCTGGGGCATGTCAGAACTTCTATAAAGGCCACAAGTGCAGAGACTGTGTGCACTAAATTAGACTTAATGGAAGGAACAGTCAGATTTCCAGAGGTATTTTATCTCTTTATGCACAAATATAAAACCAGACAAAGTTCTGACATTATATCCTTACCTATCGTGGCTGGTTGTTTCTGCCCCACTGGGTTTAAACAAGGATGGATGCAATTCAGGTCATGCTGCAGCTGAAGTGGGAGGAAATTCTGAAAGGTTTGTTGTCAGTGTGCAAGAAAGTCGAAAGGAAAGAAAATTCAGCGATAACCACGCTTGTTAGCTCAGCAAAGAACAGCCACGTGGGAGCCTGGAGAAACCAGATCAATGAACTGAAAGACAACAAATGAGATGAGCCTTCAGCTGTGCAGGGATGGATGTTTCCTCAATCAGGAAGGAACGAGGCAGTTCATAGAAGTGGAATACTCCACTCTGAAGGAGTATTCTAATTTTTGCCCAAGGATCTCAGTTTTTCTTTTTATCCTGAAATAAACCATGTAGCTTTCTGCTTGAGGGTGTTTTATTCTTGGCTCTGTATTTTCTCAGAGATCTGATTTTCCACTGCACTGCACCATCTGCTCATGGTTTGCACCACCACAGAGTGGAAGGAGTGCAGGGCCTGGCATGAGGTGTCGGTGCTGCTTTGAACCACTTGTCTACACGCAGGAGAAAAATGCTGCTCAGTAAGGAAAGCCTACTGAGAAAATATTTCAGATTTTTCTCTCCTCTTGCAAGTTCCCAGGAGTTTGGAGCACATGAATATTCTGGTCTTTTCTTTATCCTGTGCTCATGGACTCCTTTATCAGTCTCCTGGGACAGGAGCAGCCCCGGAGGCTGGAAAATGGATCAAAAAGATGTCCTTAGCAGAAGCCAGAGCCCAGAAACTCTTCCTGTTCATCTGCCAGAAGATCACAGAGTTTGGTGCCTTGCAAGAGGCACAAGAGCCTGCAGCATCTGCCACTTGCCTTGTCCACGTGCAGGTGGCCTCTGAATCCTGACATGTGCTGAAGGTAAAACATTGTGTTAGTTCAGTTTGATCCCTCCAACAACCATGGGTGTCATCTCTGCTCTACTGCAAGGGTCAGATGTGACAGCATCAGTTCAGTTCAGGAGTGATGCAGTGACCAGGGCTGAGGGGGCCCTTTTTGCCATGTCTGGGGCCCTGCAGGGGCAGCTGGGTCACTCTGCCATTCCCTGTGCCCCCGGAGCTGAGCCAGGGGCAGCCCTGCCATTCCCTGTGCCCCCGGAGCTGAGCCAGGGGCAGTCCTGCCATTCCCTGTGCCCCCGGAGCTGAGCCAGGGGCAGTCGTGCCATTCCCTGTGCCCCCGGAGCTGAGCCAGGGGCAGTCCTGCCATTCCCTGTGCCCCCGGAGCTGAGCCAGGGGCAGCCCTGCCATTCCCTGTGCCCCCGGAGCTGAGCCAGGGGCAGCCCTGCTCCTCCTGGGCTCCACTGGGGCCATCCCAGCCCTCCAACCTCCCACTCCTGCCTGGCTTCTCACCCTGCCATATGCTGTGATGGGCTGTGGACATCCACACCCGACCCCAGCCCCTGGGGAACAGCCAGCTGGCCAACAAATCCTGCCAGATTTCAGGGAAAAATCAGATTTTTCAGGGAAAAATCATAGCTGGGCTAGCTGGCTTAGACTGTAAGAAAGACTCGAGACTGGCAAGTACCCACTCACATCATGGCATGGCCTGTTGGAAAGTGATTCACTTTCTGATAAGGTCATTTCTTTAATAAATTAATATCTTTACTGCCCCACGTTCTACAGAGCCTCAGAGAGAGATGCTGCTCCCTTGCTGAACAGATGGGAAATAGGAGCCCTGAAATGAGCCAAGAGACAGGAAATTTTGACCCATAATAACCGAGACACTGGGAGGATCAATAAACATTAACTCCGGAGTGTTTTCCAAACACATGTGAAAGGGCAGATTGCAAATTTCCCATTTAAATTGGATTTTGACACAAAGGTCAGCTTTCAAAAGCACTGAAACTGACTTCTATAAACAAACAAGCAAATAAACCAAATCCTATTACCTTCTATAAAAAATATTTTCCTCCAAAAAACAAAGACCTGGAGAGGCAAAAATTTTAGCCAGTCTTTGTGAAATTTATGGGGAAAAAAATCCCAGGTTTTTAATCCCAAATTTGAAAACACAAAGTAGTGTTTCTCCTCCTATCACGTTCTTTAGCATTGCAGAATGGCTCAGACAAACTTGCTGAATTATCACGGGGGACTCAGCATTCATCATCTAAACAACACCTTTTGCAAATGAGGTTAAGAATAATATATATTTGTGAGAAACACTCAAAACTTCAAACCCTTTCAGACTCAGCGCAGTTGTGAAGTCTGATGATCCAAAATTGTCTGTATTTTTTTTGTTTCCCGGCTCGCATGTCCATCTGTTGTGTGTCCTGTGGCGAGAGGCGATATTAGAGCTTGTTGAGCTGAGAGAAAAGAATCCTGGGCCGGAGTTTTCCCAGTGCTGCTGCGTGGAGCAGCGAGGGGAAACTGTTGTGGAAATAAACCCCGCTAAAGCACCGTGAACACCGCTCTGTGCTGACAGAGGCGGCTCGGTGCGTGTGTTCCCGTCCCGGGCACAGGGGACAGGCACAGGGGACACAGCGGGGACACCGCAGCCGGGTGGCTTTGCAATTTCTCCCGATTAAGGCCATGTAGGTTAATCCGCGCTTTTGGTGGGGTGGTCCGGGTGTGCGGGCGACGTGCGGAACGCACCGCGCGGCAAAGCAAAGCGGCCGAGTCCCGCCGCCAGCAGGGCCCGCCCGGGCACGGCCGGAGCGCTGGGCCGGCTCTGGGAGCGCTGGGCCGGCTCTGGGAGCGCTGGACTGGCCCTGGGGAGCGCTGGGCCGGCTCTGGGAGCGCTGGGCCGGCTCTGGGGAGCGCTGGGCCGGCTCTGGGGAGCGCTGGGCCGGCCCTGGGGAGCGCTGGGCCGGCCCTGGGGAGCGCTGGGCCGGCCCTGGGGAGCGCTGGGCCGGCTCTGGGAGCGCTGGGCTGGCCCTGGGGAGCGCTGGGCCGGCTCTGGGAGCGCTGGGCCGGCTCTGGGAGCGCTGGGCCGGCTCTGGGAGCGCTGGGCCGGCTCTGGGAGCGCTGGGCCGGCTCTGGGAGCGCTGGGCCGGCTCTGGGAGCGCTGGGCTGGCTCTGGGGAGCGCTGGGCCGGCTCTGGGAGCGCTGGGCCGGCTCGGGGAGCGCTGGGCCGGCTCTGGGGAGCGCTGGGCCGGCTCTGGGAGCGCTGGGCTGGCCCTGGGGAGCGCTGGGCTGGCTCTGGGAGCGCTGGGCTGGCCCTGGGGAGCGCTGGGCTGGCTCTGGGAGCGCTGGGCTGGCCCTGGGGAGCGCTGGGCTGGCCCTGGGGAGCGCCCGCCGCCTCCGGCAGCGCTGCGAGCCCGGGGCCGGGCGGGGGATGCGGCTGCCCCCGCCCCGCCCCGCACACGCGGCCCCGCCGCTGCCGCCGCGCTCAGCGCCTGCCCCGAGCCCGCTGTGCTCCCTGCCCTGCATCCTGCCCCGAGCCCTGCCCCGAGTCCTACCCCGAGTCCTGCCCCGCATCATCCTGCCCGGCATCCTGCCCCGAGCCCACTCTTCTCCCTGCCCCTATCCCTGCCCCGAGTCCTGTCCCGCCCCGCGTCCTGTCCCGCCGGCAGCCGCCGCCCCTCGGAGCCGCCCTGCGGACAGCCCCCGCACACCGGCCAGCCCTCCGGACAGCCCCCTCCCCTCCGGACAGCCCCCTCCCCTCCCGCGGCGGGGCCGAGCCGGGCCGGGCCATGGAGCAGCACCTGCGGCGCCTGCGGCAGGAGCTGGTAAGGGCCGGGGGCCGGGGACCGGGGCGGCTTCGGGCAGGGCCCGGTTATGGGTCGGGGGTCCCGTCCCCTGGAGCGGGGCAGGTCCCGGTTATGGGTCGGGGGTCCCGGTTACGGGTCGGGGGCAGGTCCCGGCCCCGGTGGCCGCTCGGGTCCGTCTGTCCGGGATAAAGCGCGGCGGGGCCGTGCGGGCTTTAGGGACACGCTGCCGGCGCTGGTCAGGAATCAGAGAAGCCGCCGCGGGGATGGAGAGGAACAACTTTGTGGGAATGAAAAGGCTGTAGAGGGAGCGCGCCGGCACCTCCGATACGCCGCGAAAACACTTGTTTAATAGCAAAGCCTTTGTGAGGAGGGAGCGGCGTTCTCGCCCTCCCGGGGCTGGTCCCGGTCCCGATCCCGGTCCCGATCCCGGTCCGGGCCCGTCCCGCAGCCCGGGCTATTCCCGGTGCCCTGGGGCCGCCGGGCTGGGGCGGCAGCAGGAACTGATACTGCCCAAAATAGCGTTCCCGAGGGTCTGGCTCCGAGTCTGCCTCATCCTGATGAATAGATAATGAGAACAAAAGGGGAAGAGGAGGCAGAGCAAGAGCGGGGGGGTGAAGGCTCTGCAGGCGGGGAGCTCCCGGTCTGGGCTGGAGGGGAGGACGGTTTTAGCGGGGTCGGGGCTCCTGGAGTTGTGCCCGGTGCCCGCACTGCAGGAAACATCCCATGTGTGACACCGGCCCCTGCCCAGGCTGAGAGCCCTGTGCCCCCCAGACCCTGTGAAACACCCCTGCCCAGGCTGAGAGCCCTGTGCCCCCCAGACCCTGTGAAACCCCTGTGCCCAGGCTGAGAGCCCTGTGCCCCCCAGACCCTGTGAAACCCCTGTGCCCAGGCTGAGAGCCCTGTGCCCCCCAGACCCTGTGAAACCCCCGTGCCCAGGCTGAGAGCCCTGTGCCCCCCAGACCCTGTGAAACCCCCGTGCCCAGGCTGAGAGCCCTGTGCCCCTCCAGACCCTGTGAGACACCTGTGCCCAGGCTGAGAGCCCTGTGCCCCCCAGACCCTGTGAAACACCCGTGCCCAGCCTGGAGAGCCCTGTGCCCCCCCAGACCTTGTGAAACACCCCTGCCCAGGCTGAGAGCCCTGTGCTCCCCCAGACCCTGTGAAACACCTGTGCCCAGGCTGAGAGCCCTGTGCCCCCCAGACCTTGTGAAACACCTGTGCCCAGGCTGAGAGCCCTGTGCCCCCCAGACCCTGTGAAACACGGCCTGGGCCGGTGGCCTTTCCTCTCCATAAATGTGGCAGCAGTGACATCTGACCTGCTGGCGTTCCCAGTGTTTCCCCAGCAAACACAGGAGGTGAAACACAAACTAAAACAAAGGGAAATGGGAGTCACTGGTGTGCTGTACACCGAGGGTGATGAATGAAATGCAAACTGCAAACCGGGACATGTGCAGAATAGTCGGAGAGCTCTTGAAAATCCGACTGAGTGGGAAGGTGAGATGGGAGAAGGAATAACTTCCTTATCCTAAGAATAAGGTTCCTAAATCGGTGTTTTGTCTTCTAACCAAATCAGTTTTGTTATCTGAGCAGTATTTCTGTAGAGGAGCCCAAACACTGCACCTCTGAATCTAAAACATGCCTCTTCTGTGGTGCAAACAGTGGTGGAAGAACTTCTGAAGAGTCGATAGATTCAACAGAAAGGCAGATCCCTCACACTTAACGTGAAAGCCAGAAAAAAAATACTTTAAAGGAGAAAAATCTGGCTTTTTTCACTCCTTGCAGGAATCTATTTTTTTCAATTGTAAAAATGCAACAGTTTTTATTATATTAATAAACTGTGACTTAGCCTGGCATAAATCCGTGTGAATGCTTGGCTTAAAAAACTGGGAAGGGGCAGTTGTCACTTCAGCTGGGCGAGTTGTGACTTGCCTGAGAGCAGCCTGGGTCTGCCTGCATTTGGTTTTCACCAGTCACGTTCGTTCCCCCTCCCACCGCCCCCTTTTTGTTACTCAGACTTTAAAACTTCCTTTCACACGGGTTCTGCAGGGATCCCGGGGCAGCGGTGGGACATCTGCAGGGTGCAGCTGGCCAGGGGTATCCTCCCTGCAGCTGAGCAGCTCAGCCTGGAGTGAAAGTTGGAGCTGTGGCAATGGGAACCACCAATCGCTGGCATCCTGAGCAGGAACAGCTTGTAAAAATCAGTGCTGGCCCTGTAGCCTGGAATTAAAATAGGTTAATGTTTCTGTAAAGAGCAGCGAGCAGGGACAGCTGGGCCCATCTGCACCAGGGGCAGGGGGAACTGGGCTCTGGAGCTGCTGCTCTGCCCCTGCCCCAGCCTTTGGGTGCTCCAGAGCCACAGGCAGCAGTGGTGGCAGTGGCTTTGGCCACCTGCAGCCAGTGAGGGGGCACGGGGGAGTCCAGCCCCGGGCAGCCCCAGGATTTAGGGACACACCAGGCTGTGCCCAAGGAGCAGCCCTGCTGTGCAGGGAGGTCCTGCATGGGTCCTGCCGGGTTTGTTAGGGCTGCTCAGTGTCCCATGGCAAGGTTAGAGACTGTCCCATCAGCAGAGGTTTAGTTTGTCTCAGTGCAGGCAGCCTCTGGTTTGGTAAACCAGACTTTTGGCCAGTTTTGAGGAGGGGATTTTCTCAAAATATAGTGGATGTTGGCCCAGCTCCCAGTTCCCTAGGAAGGGTTATCTTCCAGTGCAACCCAATCCCCCAGCAGTGTGAGACAGGAGGATTCCAGCTCTGTTTTTCCTTTCCCTTGTTTTGTTTATTAAAAACACATTTAATTTCTGTGTGCTTGTCTGGGGCTGCTGGTGACTCCCTGTGCTGCTCTGTGCCAGCTCTTTGCACCTCAGCCCTGGGTGCAGGAAATGCTCCAGCCCTTGTTCTCCTCTGGGAAGGCCCTGGAGATTGATGGGCACACTGTGGCTTGTGGGAACGTGCAGCGCTGGTTTGTGGCTCTGGTGGTGGGATGAGCTGTGCCCCCAGAGCTGTGGCCCCCCCCATGTGTCACCTGTGCCCCCCCTGTGTCACCTGTGCCCCCCATGTCACCTGTGCCCCCCATGTGTCACCTGTGCCCCCCCTGTGTCACCTGTGCCCCCCATGTCACCTGTGCCCCCCATGTGTCACCTGTGCCCCCATGTGTCACCTGTGCCCCCAGAGCACAGCGAGCTGTGCCCCCCATGTGTCACCTGTGCCCCCATGTGTCACTTGTGCCCCCCATGTGTCACCTGTGCCCCCCCTGTGTCACCTGTGCCCCCCATGTCACCTGTGCCCCCCGTGTCACCTGTGCCCCCTGTGTCACCTGTGCCCCCAGAGCACAGCGAGCTGTGCCCCCCATGTGTCACCTGTGCCCCCATGTGTCACTTGTGCCCCCCATGTGTCACCCGTGCCCCCCATGTGTTACCTGTGCCCCCATGTCACCTGTGCCCCCCCATGTGTCACCTGTGCCCCCATGTGTCACCTGTGCCCCCCCATGCCACCTGTGCCCCCCCATGTCACTTGTGCCCCCCATGTCACCTGTGCCCCTCATGTGTCACCTGTGCCCCCAGAGCACAGCGAGCTGTGCCAGGCAGGGCTGAGCAGCGAGGCCAGGGCATGCTGACCCTGCTCTTCCCATTTCCTCTGGGAAAGCTCTGCCAGGGCTCCCGAGGATCAATCTGACCCCCTTCAGTCAGCGAGGGAGATCTCCTCTCTCCAGCCGCATGTTTTCCATTGTAAGCTGATCGTTTCTGGCATGTGTGGTGTCCCTTTGATTGGAACTCATTCAGAAGCTTCCACATGCAAACTCTGGACAGGCAGGAGAGCCTCAGCTGACACAGCCATTCATGGCCCGGTGGGATCAGGGCTGGGATCTGACCCCGGGCTCACTCCAGCCCGTGTTCCCTTCACTCTGTGCCAGCTCTTTGCACCTCAGTCCCGGGTGCAGGAAATGCTCCAGCCCTGGTTCTCCCCCGGGAAGGCCCTGGAGATTGATGGCACACTGTGGCTTGTGGGAACATGCAGCGCTGGTCTGTGGCTCTGGTGATGGGCTGAGCTGTGCTTCTGCACTCCTGTCATCTGTCCTCACAGTGGCACTTGTGAAATGTGCCCCAGAGCTCGGGAATGTGCCGTTCATGCAATTAATCCCCATCCTCAGAGCCCTCCTGGCTGTATGGGCTGCATTGGGATCTGCAGACGCCGTCCTGAGGCACAGCAGGGTTGTGCCTGCTCCCCCAGTCACAGAACACTGTGAGTTTTCTCAGCTGAAAGATCAGATGGAACAGGAGTTGTCTTGCTGAGGGGTCAGCAGAGGGGAGTTCCATTTCCGTGCCCCACGCTGCACTCTGACACCGGCACAGTTTGCGCTGACGTGCAGCAGCATCACACGTGGGATGGGGCTTGGGGCTGCTCTGCAGCTCCAGTAAATCACTGTTTTCTGTCTGGGGACTGCTGAGTGCAGATTTACCTGCCACGCTGGGTTTGTGTGGCTGTGACAGGCAGGGGGGCAAAACCACGTCAGCCGTGCTTGGAACTTTGCTTGGAGTGTTTTGGTCTTTCAGATGAATCCAGGACATATCTGGGGTTTCTGTTGCTTTCTTCTGGGAGGAAATGTATTTAAGTCACCGCTCTGACTTGAACTTTTAATGTTCTCCCTGTACATTTGTCATAAATGCATTGAATTACTGAGTTTGATAGAGTCTGACTCCCTCCTTACATTAATTTATGTCCTGGTAGACAATGTTTCTTGCTATGAATATCCTGCAGGAATAGAACATTTGGTCTGAGTGAAAAATACAGCCAATTATTTTTCCTCTTTGTCTCACACTGGGTCCTATTCTGGTAACTGTGTCGCTCTGAGAGGAGCTGCTGTGTTTTCATTGCTGTTCTCTCACAAGGGGCAGCTCGGGTGCTTTGCAGTCTGTGAGGCACAAATGGCACCCTGGGGGTCCGGGGTCACTGCTGCAAGGGCAGCAGGTGGGGGCAGGCAGCTCCATGTGTGTCTCTGCTGTGCAGGTCCCTTTTTGGGTGCTTTACCCCAGTGCCAGGGGGTTGGGTGGTTGTCACAGGATCTCGTTCCTTGCTGTTCCTGAGGGGAAGGTGCAAAGGAGTGACTTGGCAGCAGATGTCCTGTCATGAATAACTGGGGAGAGAAGGCAGTCACAGGCTTTGTCCTCTGGGTTATTTCCAGAGCAGTCACCTAAAGATGAGGATGGATTTTTTTCAGACTCCCAGCTTCACATAATCAGGAATGTTAAAGAGCAGATTGCCAGGGAAGCAGAGCTGGGCTGAAAATTGACACTTTTAACCATCACCTTCAGTGGCCAGCCTGTCCATCGAGGCCTGTGGTCTCTCTTATCCTTGGGTTGTGAGTAAAAGTCTGAAGGTTGGAGTTATTTTTGGCCTATTTTTATCCTGCTTGAGGAGAATTGATTTTTCTGATTTGCCTGTAAACATAGGGAGTGTGTTGGGAAACACAAAACAATATCCCTGCAGTGGGAAGGAAGGTGGATAATGGAGTGATGTGTGTGAACCACATCTTTCATGGTTAACATCTGCTCAGGATCCATTGAAATTGTTGTGAGGGGGAGCCTTGGCTTCAGCCTCAGCATCCTTCCCTTCCTCTGTCAGACCAACTGTGAGCTCACAGTTACCATCCCCATGTACACCCAACGCACCCTGGGGAGACCAGAGCTAAAATTATTGTGATAAAATGCAAGGACTGAAAGACAACTGCAGGCCCTGGGCATTCTGCAGGGGCAGGAAAAGCCAGTGGGACGTGGAGCTCTGTGTGAGCTGTGCAGCAGGGCTGTGCCCAGCCACAACTGCAGCCTTGCTGGAGATTAATCCAGTTAGTGACCCAAAGGAAAACACAGGAGCAACATGATCAGCTCAGCAGTTCTAAAATAATTTCAGTCTCTATTATGTCATCTGCTTTAAATACCGATTGTTTGGTGTTGGCTCTGTTGCCCATCAGAACTATTATTAAGAACTATTTGCCATTTGTTCTTTCCTGTCCTCTCAGCAATAACTTCCTGTCTGTGCATGTCTTTTCCCTAAGAGCTGGACATCTGTCTTCCTCCTCGCTGTGACAAACACTCTCAGGGCTCTTCTTCCCAACTCTGTGTCCTGGGGTTTTCCTTCCATCAGCATCAGAAAACTGCTGCAGGCAGATGTGTGGATGGGCTGGGAATGCAGACATTCCAGCTGTGGCTCCATCAGATCCTTTGGAGATCCACTGGAACGGGATTGTGAGAGCTCAGTGAAGGGAGATGTTAACAGAAAAACATCAGTTCCCAAAGTGCCTGGGAAAAGTTACTCATTTACGTGGGAAGTGACAAGGAGAATCTCCCTTGTTTGTAGATCTCGGGGATCTGAGGCTGAATTTGATGAAATGCCAGTGACTGCTGGAGGAGGTTCCTTGGGCCAGGCTCTGTCCTGCTCTGTTAATCAGTGCTGGAAGGTCACTGCCTCACCAGCTGTGTGGGGCTGTGGTGGGTTGTTGTTTGGGGGGTGAGGAGATCACGGAAAGGGCGACTTCCAAAGCAGTTGGTGCCTTTGCTCCTCAGGATGGGGCATTTCCAGTGCAAAAAACACTCTAATATGAACTCTGGCAGTTTTCAGACTGGTTCCTCCCCATGTTGAATATTCCCTGATAATCATTTGAAAGCAGAATTTTGAATTTTGCACTTCAGTTTTCAGTGTTTGGGGTGTCTGTAGGCTGAGCTTTGCTTTGGAGGAGCACTGAGGCAGAGCTGCCTGGGTCACACCTGCACAGGAGAGAGAGCTGGGCCAGGTAATACCTCAGTGCTGGAGACAGGAACCTCTCCCATCACACACCAGTCCCAGGCACTGAAGGGGAACACAGCCCTGTGAGTACTTGTCTTGCTTCAAAAGGCATGAGTTGGCTTGTGCAGAATTAGACACAAAATTTTTCATGCCAATTTTCAGGGATTGCAAAAGTTTCGGGAATAATGAGATCCAATTTGAGGCATCTGATTTTTTAAACTGGTTTATAGAGACAGATTTGGATGTCTGCAAGTTGTCATGGTTCTAAGAGGGCTTTTTTTGGAAGCTGAGAAGCCAAACAACCACTTCTATTGAAGGGCAGAGTGTCTCAGATTAGACACCCTGGAAATGCTGCTGGGTTTGTGCGCCTTGAGCAGGGAGCAGGAGGAGCCAGAGGGGAGGGGAGGACAGGTTCTGTGCAGGAGGGAGAGGGGAAGGCAGCCCCTGTGCAGCCCCAGTGCAGGGGGCAGAGGGCAGGGCAGCCCCTGGGCAGGGGGCAGAGGGCAGGGCAGCCCCTGTGCAGCCCCAGTGCAGGGGGCAGAGGGCAGGGCAGCCCCTGTGCAGCCCCAGTGCAGGGGGCAGAGGGCAGGGCAGCCCCTGTGCAGCCCCACTCCTGCAGTGTTCCTGCCCCTGTGCCCTGCACCCCTGGCCCCAGAGCTCTGGGGATTTGCAGCTCCCAGAGGCCCCACAGAGCATCTCCTCATGCCCAGTTACATAAGGGCCTTGCATAACCCCAGCACGGCCGGGGTCTCTCTCCAGGCCACGTGAAGGCTCTCTGGGGTTCTGTGTCACATTCATGCTCTGTTTGCAATCCAGCTCATCACAGATTTGAGTTCCTTCTGTATGAAGTGTGTGAGCAAGAGCCAGTGAGGGCTCCCTTCCGCCTGGAGTTCCATCACCTCCAGCAGTGCATCCATTTGATTTCCAGCCCAATCTGCTGAAATATTTGCAGAATCCCTTTTTCTTCTCACAGCCCAGGTAGTTTTGAGTCCTGACCCTCTGCCAGGGAGGTGATCTCTCTTCTCTGGGACATTGTTCCTTTTTTTGGAGAGTCTCAGAGAAGCCAGTCTGAACTTGGGAAAACTGAGATCTTGGCAAGGAGGAGAGGCTGGCAGTTAGACACTGGGGAAGGTTTATTTTCCCTCCAGAATTTTCCTTCCAAGGTGAGTGCTCTTAATTGCAGGTGGGTGGAATCCAAGCCCCGCAGGCTGTTCGGTCACTAGGCAGTGACTTCACTTTGGGCTGGGCTTCCCTCACTCTCCATTCTGTAAAAGACTGAGCAGATACCATGAGGAGCAAAAGATAAAGCAGAGGGGGTTGGTTTGCTTCATTTTTTAGCTTGCACAACCCAAAATTACAGCAGTGTTTGCCAACAGAGTTAAAAGTCTCGGGATGTTGAAAACCCTGTTGCTGCTGGTGGGATTCACATGCAGGAGGGGCACTGAAGGGTGGGATTCACCCCTCCAGGGCTGGCAGTGGGGCAGGACAGAGGAGTCAGAGCCCAGAGCCTGCTCTGCTCCCTGTGCTGGGAGGGCAGCTCAGCCCAGCCATCTCCATCTCAGTCACCCACAGGAGAGCTTTCCATGGAGAAAAACATCCCTTCTCCTCCTCCAGCAGCTCAGCCCAGCCATTCCCATCTCAGTCACTTGCAGGAGATCTTTCCATGGAGAAAAACATCCCTTCTCCTCCTCCAGCAGCTCAGCCCAGCCATTCCCATCTCAGTCACTTGCAGGAGATCTTTCCATGGAGAAAAACATCCCTTCTCCTTCTCCAGCTCAGCCCAGGCATCCCCACCTCTGTCATCCACAGGAGAGTTTTCCACGGAGGAAAACATCCCCTTTCCTTCTCGGGCTCCCCAGGCTCTGTCGCTGTGTTTGGCAGCCCCAGCTCCTTTGTTCAGGAGGAGAAGTGCTGGGTTTGGGCTCAGGTCTGTTCGTGCCTGTGGGGGACGAGCCCAGCGCTGCCCAGGAAGGATTAATTCTCCCTTGTCCCGTGCCAAGGCAGCTCCCCGGGGCCTGGGGGAACAGGGCAGATCCCTGGGGGCAGGGGGAGCCCAGCCTGGGGCAGATCCCTGGGGGCAGGGGGAGCCCAGCCTGGGGCAGATCCCTGGGGCAGATCTCTGGGGCAGGAGGAGCCCAGCCTGGGGCAGGTCCCCGGGGCAGGAGGAGCCCAGCCTGGGGCAGATCCCTGGGGCAGATCCCCGGGGCAGGAGGAGCCCAGCCCAGGGCAGGAGCCTGCTCTCCCCACGGTGCGATTACTGCCGGGGGATTTGGTGGGAAGTGGCCAATGAGGGGCCAGGCTGGCTCCAAATCCAGCTTTTCCCAAAGCCCCAGATAAAACAGACTGCCATTAATAAGGCAAGAAGGGTTAGGACGAGCAGCATTACAGCAGATCTGGAGAGGTAAGGTGAGGGTCCTGTCTGAGGCCCCAGCTCGCTGTGGGAGCCAGGAGCTTGCTGAGGCTGGATTTGGGACGTTATTTGCACGTCTGCAGCAGGAGTTTATTTGCTGATGTTAAGAAATGCCATAGCTGGAGGCTCTGGGTGGCGGAATCAGGAAGCTGAGCACAGATTTTCTGTCTCTTTGTAGCTGTGTGCTCATTCTGGGTGATAAACAAGTTTCTCGAGAGAAAAGCTCTGAAAAATTACTGTAACCTGCTGGTGAGTTTAGGTTTAGGTTCTGGGGTTTGGAATGGGCATTCGTGGTCAGAAATGTTGAGCAGTTTCCACTTGCAGAGCTGAGTTGTCACAGTTTTCTGATGGCCTCTCTTTCTCACTGCTCTGCTCCATGTACGGAGATGGAAATAGAGCAAATAATTGAACCAGCTCAGTTAAAATGAAGGAGATGTAGAAAATAAAGCTTGGTATGTAAAGCTGAACATAAGAAAAAGCTGGCCTTTTCCACCCTAATCTTGAGATCTGTTGCTGTAGAAAAAACGGTGATGGGGCTTTTAAACTGTTGGTGACAGCGTAGGCTGGAGCTTCCCTAGACCAGGTAATCTCCTCTGCAAACCAGCCCAGCCCAGCGTGACACGGCCTCAGCTCCAGCCCTGCAGCCCCTGCTGTTCCTCCCCTCCCCTGCCCCTTCCCACTCCCCCTCCTGCTAAAAAAGAATAAGTGGCAGCTGTTGGGAAGTGGAGCCCGTTTGCTTTCTGGTGCCGCTTTGGGAATATGATCCAGATCCTGCACGAGAGAGAGAAAGCAGCAGAGCAAAAGAGAACGGGGGCAGTTGGGAAGCTCTGGAGAATTTCTTGCTTGTTTTAAGCCTGGTGCAGAAAGTTCAATCTTTGTAGTGAGGTTGAGAGATGAAGCAGAACTGCTACTAAAGGTCCTAGCCTGGCAATCAAAGAATTCCTGGTTGAATGTAAGTAACCCGAGAGTTTGTTGGTTGTTCTGTGCAGAATTTCCAGTGCATTGAAATGTCTTTGATTGTCCTCTAGTGAGAGGTGCCTGTGCTGAGGGCACTGAGAGCTGAAAATGTGTTGTGGAGTAACAATTTAATTCTTCCTGGGGTTTATTTTTAATCTACTTGAGCAGTTCAGGTAAGGAAGCAAGGCTCTGTTCTGGCTTCTGATTTCAGCTGGTGACAGGGCACAAAAGACTCAAAAGCACAAGAATATTCTAAAACTGGCGGCAGCCAAAGCCATTCATAATTCTACACCTTGGGCGTCTGCCAAGCAATTAATGGAAATTCAAACTCTTTATTTTTGTTGTCAGGTCACACAACCCACTTCTGTCAGCTCCTCTTATTCCTAGAGAGGGGCACTCCTAGAAAAATCCAAGTTGGAGTGCTGTTGGCTGAAGTGAGTGTAGTGCAGGTGGGATGTGTCGTCAGGAGGGAGGGATGGCCCAGAAAACTGCTCAGGCCTGCTTGGCTGCTCTGTGCTGCCACTGTCCTGCCCTGGGGACACTGCTGGGGACACTGCTGGGGACACTGACCCACTGGGGACATTGACCCACTGGGGACAGTACTGGGGACACAGACCCACTGGGGACACTGCTGGGGACACTGCCCCACTGAGGACAGTGCTGGGGACACTGACCCACTGGGAACGCTGCTGGGGACATTGACCCACTGGGGACAGTACTGGGGACACTGACCCACTGGGGACACTGCTGGGGACACTGCTGGGGACACTGCCCCGCCGGGGACACTGACGCTGTGCTCTTCCCCCCGCAGCTCTCCATGAAGGAGGTGGGTGACGGGCTGCACGAGCAGATGAACTGCATGATGGGTGCCCTGCAGGAGCTGAAGCTGCTGCAGGTACAGACGGCCCTGGAGCAGCTGGACATCGAGGGGCACCGCAGCAGCGCGGGGGCCCGGCAGGACTCGGGGCCAGGGGGGCCGCAGGGACACTGCCCCCAGCCCGGCCTGGCCCGTCCCATGGCATTCCCAGAGCGTGAGCAGCCTCCAGACACCCCGTCCTGCTCCCGGAGCCTCTGCAGGGAGGGTCCGTGCCCCCCACAAGGACCCGGCTCCGTGTCCAGCGGGGCAGAGCACGGCCAGCCCTGGACACTGGGGTGCAGCAGCCAGGGCACGGCCGGGGGGTGGCCTCTCTGCCAGGAGTGCCCGGGCTGTGACGATGGCCACGACTGGACGTCCTCCCTGATGTCCCAGAGCAGGAACCGGCAGCCGCTGGTGCTGGGGGACAACATCTTTGCAGACTTGGTGGGGAACTGGCTGGACCTGCCCGAGCTGGACAAGAAGGGGGAGAAGAGCGAGGCGTCCCTGTCCACGAGCAGGTCCCAGGAGCTGTGCAGGAAGTTCTCCCTCACGGCCAACATCTTCAAGAAGTTCCTGAGGAGCGTCCGGCCGGACCGGGACAGGCTGCTCAAGGAGAAACCCTGCTGGCTTCCTCCTGAGGACAAACAGCCCGAGATCTCCAAGAGGTCCAAAAAGATCAGCAAACTCAAGGGGACATTTTACCTGCCCCTGCACGGGAACCTGCAGAACCATCACAGCAAAGCAGAGAGGTGCCCGAGGGCAGACAGCCGCAGTGAGCACCCCAAAATCGGCACCAGGAAAGTCCACGAGCCCAGAGACTACAGCCAGGCGGGGTTTGACATCAACACAGCCGTTTGGGTCTGAGCCTGGCCCTGCCCTGCATTCCCACACCCACCACCAGCTGGAGGCCACACTCACCTTCTCAGGAGCCTCCCGAGCTCTCCACAGGGACAGGAGTCCTGCAGAACCTTCTGCACATGGAATTTTCTGGAGAACCACGGCTTCAGGGACTGCCTGAGCAGCAGCTGGCACAGCCCATGTGCGGAGACCTTTGGGGACTGAAATTGGCAAAAATAATGCGAATCTTTAGCAGCTTTAGGCTGAGTGGTGCCCAGGTCGGCAGCTGCTGGTGCCAGGCCCATCCCATCATCTCCAGCTCAGTGGCTGCAGCACAAAATCCACGGTGTGCATGTGTGTGTATGAGTGTGCAAATATATATATATAGTTTTGTTTAAAAAATCTATTCCTGCTTGTGTGCACTTGAAACTGGTTCTAAACCAGTCATCCCAAGCCTTGTACCTGAAGCACTTGTTATTTAAACAGAAAGAAATAAGTTTGAATTTATAAGACTTGAACAGTTGCTGAGTGGGGGGGCACACCCCCAGCTTTTTGGGGGTTCCCCATTAAACTGCATCCCTGGTGCCCTCCCAGCATCTCTCCCTCCCCTGCCAGTTAAACCAGGGGGGCACAAGGCTCCTCACAGGGGGATTGTGACCTGGGGGTCTCAGTGTCTTTGCCCCTCTCCCCTCCCCTTGTCCCTGTGGGTTACTCCAGGTACAGACAGCATTGCTGAAGTTTATTGTTGGTTTTTCACCCGAAGTTCAATCCCTCATTTCTTGTTGTGTTCCCTGTTGCTGTTGTACAAACCTTGTCTGGACAGAACCAAGTTCTCCAGTGTCCAACTCTCCAAGAGTTTCCAATAAAGTGGGATTGGTCTGGTGTGTGCTGTGGGACAGCCTCGTCTCTTCTCTCTCCCCAGGCATTTCCCTGGAGTTCCCAGCTGGGATCAGGCACTTTGGGGAGCAGCCAGAAGAGTTTCCATTCCAGGAGAGGTTTTAAATCAGGGCAGAGCTCCCTGCCCAAGTGCCAGCACTGCTCCAGAGGCACATCCCCTGCACATGCCCTGCACATGCCCTGCACATGCCCTGCACAGCCCCTGCACATCCCCTGCACATCCCCTGCACAGCCCTGCGCATCCCCTGCGCAGCCCCTGCGCATCCCCTGCGCATCCCCTGCGCATCCCCTGCACAGCCCTGCACATGCCCTGCACAGCCCTGCACAGCCCCTGCACATCCCCTGCACAGCCCCTGCACAGCCCTGCACATGCCCTGCACAGCCCTGCACAGCCCCTGCACATCCCCTGCACAGCCCCTGCACAGCCCTGCACAGCCCCTGCACAGCCCCTGCACATCCCCTGCACAGCCCCTGCACATCCCCTGCGCATCCCCTGCACATCCCCTGCACAGCCCTGCACATGCCCTGCACATGCCCTGCACATGCCCTGCACAGCCCCAAGAGCCTCCAGGGCTTCTTCAGGTCCCCCATCCCTTCTGCCTCCCCAGCAGGGGCACAGGCAGAGGGACAAAGGTCTGGGGGAGAAGCTGCTGCCAGGGGAGAGCCTGAGGGGCAGCCAGCCCTGGGGGGAGGAGGGGACAGGGCCAGGGGTCCTGCCCCAGCCCCGGGGAGTGCAGAGCCCCTCTGCGGCCCCAGCAGGTGCTGGTGCCTCCAGCAGGGTCGTGTTGCACAACCTGTTCCCCTCACTCCCACTTTAGGAGGGGCTTAGGAGCCAGCAGGGGGATTTATTTATTTTATTTTTTTTTAACACGCAACTCTACTCCTGCTGTCACTTCCCGAGGCAGAGAGGCCAGTGGGGCAGAGGCGTGGAGGCAAAATTCTTTTTCTCCTTTGCAAATTAAATATAGGCACAAGGCTGGCCCTGTTTGTGCCCATACAAGGAGAGGAGCAGGGCAGCACCGAGCTCAGCACTTGTGCAGGAACCTGAGCAAGCTTTTCTCTTTCCTCCTCGTGGGCTTCAGGGCTTCTGGTTCCCCCTTCTAATTTCTCTGAATGCTTGTGAAGTGTTTTGTTTTCCTCCTCTTTTATCAGTAGCTCATCCTGTTTGTTACCTCCCTGCTCCTTTCCAGAGGGTCGGCAAAGAGAAGGAATTTTCCAGAGAGAAGAGCAACTTTTCCTGCACCAACCTCAGTCCCCCAGAGAGGGTGGGCTCAGCCCTGGGCACAGCCTGGGGGTCCCAGCCCAGAGCCCTGGGGCACATCCCAGCCGTGCCCCCCCCGCACCCCTCGGCACCAAAGGCTGAGCCCCAGGGGTGGATTTGTGGGACTGTGCTGGGTGGGCATTTCCTCAGGAGAGCTGAGCACTCCCATCTGAGGCTCTGAGCTCGTCCTGGCATTGCCCTCAGGTGTGATGGGCAGTGCTGGGGCCAGGCTGAGCGTGGCACGGGCCATATTTGGGATGGAGGTGAGAGACACGTTTCTGCAAGTGGCTCCTCTGCAAGCCCTGTGTTATCCAGGACATGGCTGAGTGTGCAGGACAGGGGGATCTGCAGGACAGGAGAGCTGCAGGACAGGGGGATCTGCAGGACAGGGGGATCTGCAGGACAGGAGAGCTGCAGGACAGGGGGATCTGCAGGACAGGAGAGCTGCAGGACAGGGGGATCTGCAGGACAGGGGGATCTGCAGGACAGGAGAGCTGCAGGACAGGGGGATCTGCAGGACAGGAGAGCTGCAGGACAGGGGGATCTGCAGGACAGGAGAGCTGCAGGACAGGGGGATCTGCAGGACAGGGAGAGCTGCAGGACAGGGGGATCTGCAGGACAGGAGAGCTGCAGGACAGGGGGATCTGCAGCCCAGGATGCCCTCAGGGCTCCCTCTCTGGGGGAAAAGCAGCTCCCAGGGATCCCCCCCATGTCCTGCTGCCAGCCTGTTCCAGCCCCACTGTGTCACCTCCTGTGCCCCTCCGGGGCTGACCCAGCCCAGCAGCTCCTGGGGCTGCTCCCCCAGCCGGGAGCCTCACCAGGGGCCCCGGGAGGTTTCTCTGGAGAAGCAGAACTTGTGGCCCCACGGGCTGCTGCCAGCTGCCCCCGGGGCTGTGCCAGGAGCTGCTCCCATCAGCTGCTGGCCCTGTCCCCTCTGTCCCTGCTCCAGGGACAGGCCATTGTTTGTTTCTGCTCCGCGTGTTCAGGGCAGCTCCCGGCCCCAGCTGCCTCCCACACGTTCCTTTCCCACCCAAAACGCTCCTGTTGTGGCCAGCCCTGGCCAGGCCACCGCCCTGGCAGCAGGGACAGAGCCTGGGGAGCTGCTGGCACCTCCTGCCCTCAGCCTGGGGACAAACGGGAACCCCTGGGGAGGGCCAGCCTGGGGGCTCCTTCATTTGCTCCTTTTCCAAAGGGTCAAACCCCACTGGGACACTCTGCCTGGACAGCTGACCAACTGCCCAACGTGGTCTCAGACGTGTTGCTGTTCTCTCTGCCTGTTAAGTGTATTTCAAAGCATGTTTTGTGTTAAAATGGGATTTTCCAGGGTGTTGGCAGTGACAAATCCAGTGTGGTCCAGGCTTCAAATGCTTGGAAATAGCGAGAGAATGTAGCTGTGTCTCAAAGTTCTTAGGAGAAAAAATATTTAATAAATGTTCTTTATAGGCATTCAAATAATAAAGAATATCACTCAAGCCAGATATCCTCCCTAATTTAGTCTCCAGAGCAGGATCTGCTGATAGATCAGAGTTGGATTCATGAATTACCATTTCACTTCTCCAGGGACTTCTCCTGGAATTATCACGGCTTTTGCTCCTCTTTTTTCCTTCGTGAAACTGCCACGAAATTGTTCTCCATTATTAAGTATGAAACCCACCTAATTAGCAGGATGACAGTGTGTGACGAGGCCCTGGCTGTGCTCTGTGGGCTGATGGGGGTGGCTAATCCCAAACACAGGACAGGAATGGCAGGAGCAGTTCCCCCTGACCTGCCTGGGAGGGCATTGGGATTGATGGGAAATCTCTGCTCAGTCTCATCCAGGGGCTGCAGGAGCAGCACAGCCCAGAGCTCCCAAAGGCTCCACACCACTGGCCTGGAGGAGTGCTGGCTCTGGCCCATATGGCTTAATGGGAAGAGAGGATTTAACTCTTAACATCAATCCAGGGCTTTTCCAGGAGCTGCTCCTGCTCGGCCTCCCTGGGCTTTCCCTGGTGCCCACACCCTGCTCCCCGGGCCAGATGGCCTCCAGAAGGCTCCCAAATGTGCCTGTAATTAAAAAGCCTTGATTTTCAAAACCATTTCACAGCTTACCCTTCTGACAATGAGATGGGGCTTCCTGGGCTGTGCGGGGCAGGAGGAGAGGAAAACACGGGGCAGGAGGAGAGGAAAACAAGGCTGGCTGCCCTCAGGGTGTTTCCTTTGCCACTGACACGGGTTTTATTTACTGTTTGTGCAGTGGCAGGACAAGAGGCAGTGGCTTAAAGTGGCAGAGAGCAGGTTCAGATGGGAGATTGGGCAGGAATTCCTGGCTGGGAGGATGGGGAGGCCCTGGAGCTGTGGCTACCCTGGATCCCAGGCCAGGCTGGACGAGGCTTGGAGCAGCATGGGACAGTGGGAGGTGTCCCTGCCCAGGGCAGGGGGTGGAATTGGGGGATGTTTAAGGTTCCTTCCAGCCCACATCCTTCGGGGTTCAGTGATTCACCACTGGAGCTGGGGCTCCCTGTGCCCTGCACACCTGAGCTCTGCTGAGCCCCCCGTGGTGCCTGGGGAGGCTCAGCTCAGCCCCTCAACTGTCCCTGCTGATGTGCCCACTGACCTGGGAGCCTTTCTGACTGCACACTGAGCTGACAGCATTTCCCCTCAATTCCCTTTGCTGAGCCCAACAGAAAAGGAATCACCACGTCCTGGCTGAACCCAGATCCATTCAAGCCAAGGTCCAGCACTGGCTTATTCCCCCCCAGCACATTCCCCATCACCTTCATCGTAACATTCATCATCATCCCCATCAGAGTCCCTTCCTCCAGCAGCGTTTCCACAGCCAGTCTCTGCAGGGGGAGGCCGGGGTTTATTTCCCTTGCCTTTTGTTCAGGTTCATTTGTATCCTCGTGGCATTTCTAATCAAGGACTCGCACCCCTTCCAGCTGGCAGGCAATCTCCTGTGCCGCTGGTAGAGCAGAAATAAAATTAGTTTACTGCAACAATTGGCCTCGGGGAGGCTGAGCTGGGGCAGCTTTGGGGACCCCGAGCACCCCTGGGTGCCCGGCTGGGCTGACCCCTGCAGCCTGCTCGTGGCCTTTCTGCAGCTGCAGGGTCATTCCTGTCAGCAGCTCCTCGTCTCTGGTTTTTTGGGAGCATTTCCTGCAGTAACAGCACCGAGCAAAGCCTCTGAGCTGGCTCACATTTCCTGGCTTTGGCTGGACAGGAAAGCAAAGGGGGGAAATCAATGTCCCAGGAAGAAGAGCTGCCTGGTTGTGTGTCAGCCCTCACCTTGGGCAGGCTGGAGCTGAGTTCAGAGAGCTCTTTCCTCGTGCTGTAAACGCACCCTGAAACCCCAGGGGGCTGGAGGGACACGAGCTCTGGGACCCCGAGGGGAGGCTGCAGGGTCCAGCTCTGCCCCAGCACCCAAAGCCACCCGGGGAAGGGTCTGGACGTGGCCCCAGCCCTGGGGGAGTGCAGGGACAGCAGCTCCGTGCTGCCCCTGCTCGGGCTGTCACCTCCCCAGGGGCCCTGGGCAGGCACAGGAGGGGCCCTGGCACAGAGCTGGCACGGAGGGGACACAGAGGTGACACAGAGGTGACACAGAGCTGGCACAAAGCTGGCACATAGGTGACACAGAGCTGGCACGGAGGGGACACAGAGGTGACACAAAGCTGGCACGGAGGTGACACAGAGGTGACACAGAGGTGGCACAGAGCTGGCACAGAGATGACACAGAGGGGACAAAGAGGTGACACAGAGCTGGCACAGAGCTGGCACAGAGGGGACACAGAGGTGACACAGAGCTGGCACAGAGCTGGCACGGAGGGGACACAGAGGTGACACAGAGCTGGCACAGAGGTGACACAATGCTGGCACGGAGGTGACACAAAGCTGGCACAGAGCTGGCACAGAGCTGGCACAGAGGTGACACAGAGGTGTTTTTTCCCGTGGGGCTCCCCGGGCTCCGGACACGGGGCATGTCCCCTGCTCATCCCCAGCCCAGGGCAGCGATCCGGGCTGGAGCTGTGCCCAGGCTCTGCCGCCTTCCCAGGGCTGGAGCTGGGCTCTGACATTTCCGACCCGCAGATAATGAACGTGTGTCCTGACAGCTTTAATTAGTCCCTCCAGGCCGGGCAGGGACAGGGACTGTCACCTCCAAAGGCTCCAAGAGCTCAGGCTGGCACCCAGCACAGAACAGGGGCCCAGCACAGAACAGGGTCCCAGCTGTGGGTGGCAGCTCAGCAGGGCCCGGGGCAGGCAGGGGGAGCAGGCCAAGGAGCAAAATCTCCAAGCAGGGCAATGTGTCCAGCTCTGCCGCCAGACAGCACAGATGGCCAAAGCTGCTGGACAAGTGTCCTGGGCACCTGGAGGACCTGGTCGAGCTGGTCTCTCCCTCTCCCGTGGGATTCCAGGAGCAGCACTGGGCTCCTGGAGTCTCTCCCATGGGATTCCATGAGCAGCACTGGGCTCCTGGACTCTCTCCCATGGGATTCCATGACCAGCTCTCGGTCCTGGAGCGGCTGCCGGGGCCGTCCCGGGCTCAGGGCTCAGTGTGGGGTCTCTCCCGTCCCCCCAGGCTGGGATGGCTCAGCTCGGCTCTCCAGGGTACCTGCTCAGAGCCTCCCCCTCCTCCCGGGCTGTCTGTGCTGCAGGCCCGTTCCCGGCAGCTCGCACCAAGGCAGCCAGCCAGGCGTTTATGCTGCAGCTGCCTGATCTGCATGTGCTCATGCTAATGGTGTGGAAACGATTCATGGCCGGCTTTGTGCTCAGTTTCCTGTGCCCTGAATGGAGCTCTGCTTGGAAAAAGGAGAGACCGGGCCCTCTGCATTTGGGATAATTCGAGGGGAGATCTTTCTCTGTGCCGCTTACCTGCTTTTCAATCGTGTGGCTGATGTAATGCTGTTGGCAGGAGGGTCCGAGCTCTGCACGGAATATCCGCCTCAGAAAGGCAAATAACAGAGATATTCCTGAGAGGAATTAGTATTTATTCCTAAGGGGAATTCATATTTATTCCTAAGGGGAATTCGTATTTATTCCTAAGGGGAAATTGTGTTTATTTCTAAGGGGAATTTGTATTTATTTCTAAGGGGAATTCGTATTTATTCCTAAGGGGAAAATGTATTTATTTCTAAGGGGGATTTGTATTTATTCCTACGAGGAACAGGAGAAACATTCTATTTGGAGCTACAGAGCGTTGGGAGGTTCTCTGGAGAAAAGCTGCACTGCCAGGAAAGTGGAGCAGGAGTTCTCCCTCCGCAGGGGTTTTATGGCAGCTCTAAATCACCGGGAGATGGGCAGGATAAGGCACCTGGAACAGCCAAACCCGCGGTTTCCTCCCAGCGCCCTGCGGCCTTTCCTGCTGCTCCTCTTCCTCCTCTTCCTCAGCCCGGAGCGGGGCCGGGCCGGGGCACGGCAGGGGACAGCGAGGCACCGCTGGATCCGGGGTGACAATGAGTGGCCCTGGTGGCTCCGGGGTGACAGTGGCCCTGGTGGCTGCAGGGTCACAGAATGGCACTGGTGGCTCCAGGGTGACAGTGGCATTGGTGGCTCTGGGGTGACAGTGGCCCTGGTGGCTCCGGGGTGACAGTGGTGGCTCTGGGGTGACAGTGGCACCAGTGGCTCTGGGGTGACAGTGGCCCTGGTGGCTCCGGGGTGACAGTAAGTGGCCCCGGTGTCCCCAGCACTGGAGCTGCCCCAGCCGGGCAGGAGCCCCGGGCTCCATCAGGGACTGTTTGACCCCTCTCTGTGTTTCAGTCCCTGCACAGCCCGTACCCCTGCAGCACCTCCAGGGAGGATTCCCGGTGTCCCCAGCCCCGGGGATTGTCCCCAGCCCCGGGGATTGTCCCCAGACCCGGGGATTGTCCCCAGCCCCGGGGAGTGTCCCCAGCCCCGAGGATTGTCCCCAGCCCCGGGGATTGTCCCCAGCAGGGCTCAGGTCCTTTGCCGTGATGGGATTCCATGGGACAGGGATAATTCCATGGGACAGGGATAATTCCCTGTGACATCTCTGCAGCCTCAGAGAATCCCAAAGGAGCAGGAGGCTCGCAGGAGGCAGAGCTCCTCATCTCTCTGTGCATCACAGCTGCAAAAAATAACCACCCAGTTCAGAACTTTGCAGCGTTTCCTCCGGGGGACAGCAAGGTCCCGAACACGGTGCTGTAAATGAATTATTCAGATTGCAGCCCTGCAGTGGGAGCCATCAGAGCCTTCACCCTTCCCGGAGCCCCCAGGGGCTCCCAGCACTCCGGGCTGGAGGAGAGAGCTCTCCTGTGGATCTGAACGGGCTGAGGCTCCTCCTGCCCTGGGGGAAGCAGAAATAGAACCAGAACCACTCTCAGCACTCGAGTTCCTCAGCCATTCCATCTCCCCCGGGATTAGGGCAGGCCCTGAGCCCTCTGTGGGAAAGGAGCACTTGTGTCCCTGGGGCCCTGGATTGTGCCCCGGGACGGGACCTGCAGGGCTCAGGAAATTCAATTGTGGTCAGAAAATTCCCATTTCCACGGCCTGGGGCCTCCGTTCCCAGCTCGGGTGCAGGAGGGACCCGTTTTCCTCTGCCACTCTCGGATTAACGTGGATCCAAAGGCAGTTCTGCATTCCCAGAGTTTCGGGTGTTGGTTTGGGGCATTGCCAGTGTCCCCCACAGCCCCAGGGGTGGGGAAGGACAATCCTGGTGTGGGAGAAGCTCTGAGGGAAGGAGGCGGAGGCGTTTTCCCGGTGAAACCTCGACCAGCCTGACCCTGGGGAGGAGACGGCCGGGAAAGGGTTAAAAGCTGTCTCCAGGCAGGAGAACAAAACCAGCCCTGCGCTCATCCCGCTGGCTGCGCTCATCTAATTACCTTATTTAACAGGATACCCTCTCATTGATTTTAATTACTCACATCATTTGGGAAGCGATTCGCGGCGCATCCCTGCAGGGTCTGAGCCGGGAACAAAGTGCTCGAGTCCTCCCGGCTACGGGAGAGAGGGAGAGCCCCAGTGCCCGGGGCAGCGGGGCACACCCGGGGACACCGCGACAGGACATTGTCACCCCTGGGGTGGCCCCGCTGTGTCCCCGGCCGGCCCCGCCCCGAGCCCGGCGGGGTTTGGGGTCCCTGGGGCAGGGCAATGGTGCCGGGCGGGGTTTGGGGTCCCTGGGGCAGGGCAATGGTGCCGGGCGGGGTTTGGGGTCCCTGGGGCGGGGATCCCGGCGGGTTTGGGGTCCCGGGGCAGGGCAGCGGTGCCGGGCGGGGGTCCCCGCAGGTCCCCGTGTCCCCCCAGCCCCGTGCGGAGCCGCTGCGGGTCCTTTGTCCCTTTGGGTCCCTTTGGGGATTCTCTGCCTGGCCCTGCTGGGGCAGCTCAGCCCTGCAGAGCCCCCCGGGCTCCTCAGCCCAACATCGGAGCGAGGAGCGGCCCCCGAACCCCCCGAACCCCCGGAGCGATAATCAAACAGCCCCCGGCGCTGGTGGCTCTTCAGAATCCTTTTATCCGCAGTCCTGCCATCCGAACGGGGTTTTAAACACAAACTCACCCGGTTCAGCAAAACTGCACCCCCAGCGCTCACTTGTTTGGTTCCTTCGCTGCCTTTTGTAAGTCCCCCCGCTCAATTAGGATGCGAACAATCCCAGAGGAATGTTTAATTAATATTTTAAAGCAACAATGGGATGATTAAGCGAGTCTGGGCAGCTGCTATTTGTGTGGCACTTGTTGGGGGCCGGCGTGGCGAGGAAAAAAAAAATCACTCCACGCATCTCTCCGTGCGGTTTTATTGCTTGTTTTAATTGTCTGGTTGAGGCCTTTTCTCCTCTTTGTGTTGGCTCAGGCGGAGCGAGAGGAGCCGAGGTTTAACTCGGCCTCTTGTTCGGAGTAATTACAGTGAGAGCTCCGAGCCCGGAGCCTCTGCCAGCCCTGCCCGGCCCCGAGGGCTCCACACACAGCCCGGCGGAGCCTTTGGGCAGGGGATGCCCCAAAGCCGGGCCAGGAATAGCAGCTGGGGGGGCTTTGGAGCACAAGAACCTCCCGGGGGATGGAGACAGGCTGGGAGGGCTGGGGGGCTTGGCCAGGAGCAGCAGAACCCGCTGGGATCCCCCCAGGCAGGGCAGGGGTGGGGTGGGGACTCCAGGTGTTATGAATAAAAATGGGCGGAGAAAATATCAATCTCCATAAACGCCTTTATTAATCAGCTCTTATTAATATTTGCCCGAGGGGTTTGGTCGCCGTGGAGGAGGAGGGCTTTATCAGCTCTGCTGCATGCAATTCAACAGAGCTGGAGGACTGGCCCTCGCCTGGGGAGCAACCCCAGAGTCCTGTCAGTTCTTTGTTTTCTCCTGTGGTCTCATCTCCGGTTTGGTCTTTTTAACTTACGGCTAGTAAGCAAAACTGGAGAAATTAGCTTTTCTGATTCTTTAGGGTCTACACGGCTGAGTATTAGTTCTTATTTGTTTTAATTTTACTTGGTTTTTATTTGATAAGGGTTTTTTTATGTTAGATTTCATCCCGGGACGCTTTTGGAGTTCTTAATTTGCATGCGGGATCACCGGGGCGGGGGCTTGGAGCTCTTTGCGGCCGTGGGGTAGTCTTTGCTGCAGAAATGGCGTCTCAGTTTCATGCTGCTTCACAGCGGCGGCAGTGTTGTGGGGGGGTGGAACGTGGTGGGTGTGGGGTTCTTCTCTTGAAGTGGGGCAGCGGTCCGGCCGGCTCGGGGAACGCTTTATTTGGCCGAGGCGGCTGACCGCGTGGCGGCTGCGGGCTGGACGGGGCGGCCGGGGCTCTTTTCTCCGCTCCGGCACGGGGCTGACTGCAGTTAGGCTGCTCTTCGGCTGCGGGTGGGGGGAGAGGCTTCTCCGCGGCTGGAACTCTTTGTGCTGGGAAGCGGCCGGCTCCTCTTCTCTTTGCTCTGGCGGCGGGTGACTGCGGGCGGCTCCGCGGGCTGGGTTTTCTCCCCCCCCGCCGGCTCCCAGCCGCGGACGGCGCTGGGAAGGGGCTTTTCTGCAGCGAACCGGGGGGGGAGACGGGGCGGCATGGGGGGGGAAAGCGGCCGGCTTCTCTCCGCTCCGGCGGCGGCGGCGGCGGGGCTCGGGACTTCCCCGTGCCAGACGGCCGACTGTTTTGCGGCTGGAGCTCCGTTGAGGCAGGCAGCTCCGCTGCGGTTCCTTCGCCCCATCTCTGACCTGGGGTGGGGGCGCGGTGCTTGAGCTTTGATGGGAACGGGTTCTTTGTTTTTGAGGTGGTCTGGGAGGAAAGGTGCCACGTGCCACTGAGGTGGCTTTCCACTGTTACATTATAGGACAAACACCCCAAATTTTATTTTTAACACAGGGATCACCTCCCACCCCTCAGAATCTGTGGTGGGGTTGGAAGAGACCCTCCAGACCACCTCGTTCTCCCCCTGCCATGGGCAGGGGCACCAGGGGCACCTCACTGGGGTGGGATGTGCTCCTCGAACAGCTCAGGGATGCTCCCACCCCCAGTGATGCTCCCAGTGATGCTCCCAGTGATGCTCTCCCCCCCAGTGATGCTCTCAGTGATGTTCTCACCCCCAGTGATGTTCTCACCCCCAGTGCTGCTCCCACCCCCAGTGATGCCCCCACCCCCAGTGCTGCTCCCACCCCCAGTGATGCTCTCCCCCCCAGTGATGCTCTCAGTGATGTTCTCACCCCCAGTGATGCTCCCACCCCTAGTGATACTCTCACCCCCCAGTGCCTTCGTGCCGAGGGTTTCAGGGCATTTCCCGTTTGGAAATTTCCTTCTGCAGCTCCTCAGGAGCCTGTGCACAACCTGAAGTAATTGTATTTGCCTTGGGTTGAACTCTTTTGGCACTTTCTAAAAATAAACACTCGAGTTCTTCTCCTTCCCGTGGAGCTGCCTCTGCTGGGAGCAGGACCAAACAAAGCGGTAAAAAATTAAAGGGAGTGGGAAATCCAACAGGAGGGACACGAGATGGCAAGAGCACAGCCCCAGCTCTGTCAGGAAGGAACAGTCACAGCAGAGAGTGGCAGATAAACCGTGTCCGGCAGGGGCTGGTGCTGGGCCCAGCTCCACACTTCGGGGTTGTCCCTCCCTCCTGCTCCTGCTCCTGCCCCTGCCCTGGCAGCTCCAGCCCTGGCCCAGGTGAGGCACAATCCCAACCCCGGGAGCCCAGCCCTGAGCCAAGCACCCCCAGCAGGGCCTGGGGAGCTCTTCACCCCAACACAGCCCCCAGAGGCCCCCATCCCTGGCCTTTACCCCCCAGAGCTGCCCCTGGCAGCCCCAGGGCTCAGTCCCACCGCCCAGCAGGGGAGACACCCGGGAGCCTTTTCCCTCCCGCCTTTTGCTCTGACTCATCCTGACGTGTCTCATTCAGCACCTCACACTTATTCAATTATTACTTCAGCCCTGGCCCCGCTCTGGGAAGCTTATCTCACACCAAATCCCTCTCAGTCAAGCCCTAAACGCTGATTGTTTCAGAAGGAAAGGGCCAAGAGCCGCCTGTTGGCTGCTGCTCAGCCCCTGCACCGTGTGGTGAATGGAGGGAACACCCTGAGCCCGGCAGGGCGGCACATCCAGCCCCTGTTCCTGCCCGGGCTGCTGGGGAAGGCGCCTCCAGCTCTGGAGTCGTTTCTGACACACCAATCTCAGCCTGGTCCTGCAGGGGCAGCGCTCCCTCGGGCCCTGCTCTGAGCCCTGCATGGAGCCGGCTTCACCCCTGCAGAGGGTTTGGGGGGAGATGAGTCCCTTGTCTGAGGATTCCTCCAGCTGGGGATGCTCAGCACTGCTGGAACGGGAGGAGAGGGGCGGGGGGAGGCTTTCCTTGTTCCCTTTGAGGTCCCGGTACATTTCTGACCAGAGTTCAGAACTCCTGTTTCCCACTGAGGTTTCTTGCCGAATTTTGGTGCCTCTGCCCTGGACGATACCGGAGTGTGCTCAGGACAGGGCAGAGAGCCCCAGTGTGGGAGTGTTGGCTCATCACAGAATCGCTGCGGCTGGAAAAGCCCTCTGAGAGCAAAGCCAGCTGTCCTCAGCACTGCCAAGGCCACCTCTGCCCCGTGTCCCCCCCGCACAGGGGTTTGGGGCTGTCCCAGGGGGGTTCCAGAGGCTGCTCCCTTCCCTCTGTGCTTGGGGCAGCTCTGCAGCTGCTCTGCCACAGCCCTGCCCTTTGCTCCTCTGCTTCCCCTGTTCCTGCAGCTCAATCTGGGGCTGGGGCTGGAGCTGGCCGGTGTCAGGTCTCCCTCATTTCAAACATCATTTATCACACAGGATTATCCTGCAGGGGCTCCTGGCCAGTCATATTTAATAACCTAAACTGCTTCAAATCAAATGATTCCTCCTGTGAGTTTGAGCCCAACTGACACAGCAGATTGACACTTCTCATTTCCAAAGCTGAGTGAAGAATGGGCGTGGGATGGTGGGTTCCAGCAGCCCTCAAAATGTCACACCCACGCTGGAGCCACGGGCAGGGAGAGGGAGCTGGAGACGGTTTATCCAAGGATTTGTGACAGCCCGGGGAGGGCAGGGCAGCAGAGCTGCAGCACTGCTCCCCCTCACTCTGTTCCCCAGAACTCACCCCAAATGAATCAGAACCAGAATCACCAGGCTGGAAAACACCTCCAGGATCATCAAGTCCAAACTCAACCCCAACCTCAACTAAACCCTGGCACCGAGTGCCACATCCAGTCTTTTCTTAAACGGGCTGCAAGAAACTGGATTTCTCTGTCAAACACTGCAGGGAAAAGGCAGGGACGAGCCCCGTGCGGCAGAGGGCTCGGCTGGGGCTGCCCTGGAGGAGACCCGGGACCGTCCCGGGGTCTGGGCTGGGAACAGACCAGGGGGGATCCGTGCTGGGACCGTCCCGGGGTCTGGGCTGGGAACAGTGCCCTGGGGGATCCGTGCTGGGACTGTCCCGGGGGTCTGGGCTGGGAACAGACCAGGGGGGATCCGTGCTGGGACCGTCCCGGGGTCTGGGCTGGGAACAGTGCCCTGGGGGATCCGTGCTGGGACTGTCCCGGGGGTCTGGGCTGGGAACAGACCAGGGGGGATCCGTGCTGGGACCGTCCCGGGGTCTGGGCTGGGAACAGCGCCCAGGAGATCCGTGCTGGGACCGTCCCGGGGTCTGGGCTGGGAACAGACCAGGGGGGATCCGTGCTGGGACCGTCCCGGGGGTCTGGGCTGGGAACAGCGCCCAGGGGATCCGTGCTGGGACCGTCCCGGGTCCCCCCGGCACACAGGGGCCTCAGCCCCCGCCACGGGCTCCATAAAGCTCCAGTGTCCGGCCCGGGGAGCCGCTCCCGGCCCGTGAATTGGCCCTTTGTCGGTGTCTGTGGGCGGTTTCTGGCCGGGCCGGGCGCTCGGAGCATCCTCCCCGCCCGCCCCGCACAAGGCGCTCCTTGTGCCCGCAGCTGCCCCGGGGCCGGGACACGGAACATGGACCATCGCTGCCTCCCGGGGCGGTGCCGGGGGGGTCTGACCTCGGGCTGCGGGAAACGGGCCCGGCTCAGCCATCCCGGGGTGCCCAAGGCCCGGGGGCGGCCGGGGCCAGTAGGAGCCGCAGGGCAGAGCCAGGACGGGCATTTCCCACCGCAGCACGGGCTGCACCCCCAGCTCTGCCCCCACTTGGCCAAAATTCCTCCCAAATGATTTCAACTGCCTCCGGTGCTGCTCCATCTGAGGATGATCCCACTGGGGGTGAGGGATGGAGGGTCCAGGACAGTCAGACACTGGGCTGCCTCTCACCACGGCAGGAACGAGCAGAGTTTCCCCGTGTGCAGCTTCCTGCAAAGTGAGGAGAAAAGGCTGGGTCAGTCCCAGGATAATACAAACAGGGTTCCCCCAGTTCCCTGGAATTAGGAGGGAACGGAGCAGGAGCAGCCACAGGGGCAGAGCTGGGAGGCTGCAGCATTGGCTAATTAATCCTGGCTGGGGGCTACTGAGCCCAGAGCCCCCCACTCCTGCTCCTCTTCCTCCTCCTGCACCGGGTTTGTCTCCAAATTTGGGGAGTTTCCTTCCAGGAGGAAAGACAGAGCTGTGGCTGAAAGCCAGAGCATTGACCAGCTGCTGCAGGGGAGGCAGAGCCAGATCCCAGCCCCAGCCAGGAGGGTGGGAAGGATGCTCAGCCCCAGCCAGGAGGGTGGGAAGGATGCTCAGCCCCAGCCAGGGGGGTGGGAAGGATGCTCAGCCCCAGCCAGGAGGGTGGGAAGGATGCTCAGCCCCAGCCAGGAGGGTGGGAAGGATGCTCAGCCCCAGCCAGGAGGGTGGGAAGGATGCTCAGCCCCAGCCAGGGGGGTGGGAAGGATGCTCAGCCCCAGCCAGGAGGGTTAACACATGCTGGTTATTCACCAAGGGGCACCTGGCATCCTTTGGAAAATCCAATTTCATTCCTCGGCGCCTGCTCCTGGCAAAAGAAAGAAAACATTCATTAGTTTTGGTGATTTTGCAAAGGTTAATGGTGAATTTAATGTGAATTTTCAAGTTTCTCTGGTGGCTGCAGGATGCAGGACCTCCCACATCAGCCCCTGCAATGGCAGGAATGCAGCTCAGAGCAGGACAAACCTGGCTTTGAGCAGCCTGGGAAGGTCTCCCTGTCACTTGTTGTGGATCAACACCAGAGCCTGCAATTAAAACCTCCCAGTGATGCAGGACGTGTGGGAGCATCTGATCCAACCCACACTGGAGGGGAAAACACGACTTAAAATAACCCTCAGAAAACACTGGGAATAGATAAATACAGGCTGGAAGTGTGAGAGCAGAACATTCACAGAGATGGCCGGGAATCTCCTTGGGGGAGTTTGTGCACAGCTCAGAGGAGCTGGATGGCTCCAGGGGCTCCAGGGGAATTTGAAATGTGCCCCTTTGCTCACAGCAAAATGCCACCGTGCTCGGCTGGTTCTGGTCAAAAAGCAGCGGCCTGGGACTTCTGAGAGGTTTTTCTTCTCCCCTTTCTTGAGGACATTCTGCAGTGAAGTGATTTTTAACCCGGTGAGACATTAACCACCAAATGCTGCAGGACATTTCTGTGTGACACGGAACTGCAGCGGCTCAAGCGTGTCCCAGGGCGCAGCTGAGGCTATTGTGCTAAAATCCATTAGACAAGAACTTTCTTTTTATCCAGTGAGAAAACGAGCGCCTGGTGGGAGGCAGAGAGAGAGGAGAGGGGCGGGAATATCCCGAATTAGAGCGATGGCAGCGGGGCCCTGCGCCTCTCCCACACTCCCATCTAGCGGCAGCCTCGGCTCGGAGCGCTCCTGCCGCGCCGCCCTCCTCATCCTCATCCTCATCCTCATCCTCATCCTCATCCTCATCCTCATCCTCATCCTCATCCTCATCCTCATCCTCATCCTCATCCTCATCCTCATCCTCATCCTCCCCATTCACCGCCCGCTCCACGCCCCAGTTAATACAAGAGATGCCCAGCGATCATTGAAATGATTTTATTACTAAAATATTTTTACATTTCGTAAGGGTAACGAGCCTGCTTCTGCTCCTCCTGCAAAAGGACAAGCAGAGCAGCAGCTGCAGGAACTGTGCTTGTCCCAGGGCTTGGCAGCAGGCAGATGTTGTCACACCATCCAGATGTTTGCATCCAGTCTTGTTTGGGCTGCATTTGGAGACTGGGATCTCTATAATCCAACAGCTGCACCAGGAACAGAGTTTTAGAAAAACCCTTTTACAAAACCTACTTGCCCTGGTCTCCAATAAACTCCACAGTGGGTGCAGGAACAGGTCACACTTTAATTCCCCATTGGAAGCAGCAGGACAAGGCCTGTGCTGAGTTTTCCCTGTGAAGACACATCTCTGCTCTCACTCAGGAGGGGCAGGAGCAGATCCCACAGCCCTGGGGGGGATCCTGCAGATCCTGGGGGGTCCCAGAAGATCCTTCAGCCCTGGGGGGGATCCAGCAGATCCTGGGGGGTCCCAGCAGATCCCACAGCCCTGGGGGGATCCAGCAGATCCTGGGGGGGTCTCAGCAGATCCCACAGCCCTGGGGGGATCCAGCAGATCCTGGGGGGTCTCAGCAGATCCCACAGCCCTGGGGGGATCCAGCAGATCCTGGGGGGTCTCAGCAGATCCCACAGCCCTGGGGGGGATCCAGCAGATCCTGGGGGGTCCCAGCAGATCCCACAGCCCTGGGGGGATCCAGCAGATCCTGGGGGGTCTCAGCAGATCCCACAGCCCTGGGGGGATCCAGCAGATCCCCCAGGAGGGCCCAGGGTCCCAGGGGGGCTGTGACCTGCACTCACAGGAGGATGCAGCACCCACAGGGGTCTCTTCATTTCCTGCTCTTTGGAACTTCATGAAACCAACAGGTATTAAAAAACCACAAGGAACAAACGCAAAATGAAACAAATTCACCCCTTCAGCTGATCAGGGACCACCAGCCAAAACCTGCTTTGAAACCAAGATCATCCTCCAAGCCAGACAGAGCTTGGAATGAAACCAGACTTGTGCAGGTCAGAGTCACTGGACAAGGAAATATTTGCAGGAATAGAACCTTTAAAAAGCCAAGAGAAATCCCAAGAGCGGCCTCTGTCCTTTGAGAGGGGAACATCACACCCAGAACACGGAGGGGGCACCTCAGGAAAACCCCTAAGCCACCAGGGTGGGAGAGGAACTCCCAGAACGTGGAGCAAACCCAAAGGCTGTAAAGAGTAACAAAAACACAGAAACAAAAATGAAAATGTACTAAAATTTAATCATTCATAAAAGCTGTAATTTAATCTGTGACAGTAAAACACAAGAAGCAATATTAGAGTTGGTTTAGTATATTATATATTTTTGCTTTTAAAGCCATAGAAATCAGTTATCCCAGTTTTTTTCCTATAAAAGACCCATTTTTCCAAAGCATTATGCACAAACATTTTTAATTAGAATACAATGGCTGAATGAAAATAATGATATTCCGTAACTTTTAAATATAAAATGAAGTCAATGACTCAAAAAGTTATTTGTTGCAGTGAGTTCAAAGGGAAATTTTGGATAATATATATCTATAGTTATAGATATAAAATATAACAGCGGAACATTTTTAGTGCTTGATGGGGAAAAATTATGATAAAATGGTCAATATGAATTTTAATTATAGTAGCAATCTCTAACATTTGAAATGCATCCATGCTCCTTGGGATAATCATATGCTAGAGTCAATTATATTTATTTTCACATCTGTTAATTGCTATTGCAAAGGAGGAGGAATATTGGCTTAAATTTCCAAGAGATATACACAGAGCAACTGCTTTTTCTGGGGACTGTGTGCAAACCATTTCTCAGATCTAAATTCTTCCCGCAGTATATAAAAAACAGGAGAAGCTTCTTCCGATATGTTTCTCATTTCCATAAGGTTCTGAAGTTGGGAAATGCTGGCACTTTCCATGTAGGCAACAGTTCTTCATTCCTGCAATCTGGAGAAAGTAAAACAAAACACAAACAGAAGATGATGGAGGGACATTTCTCACTCTGGTGATGGGATCCATGACCCCAAGGGCCCGTGCCCACAGCAGCACAAGGGCTCCCTCTTCCCAGAATTCAGGGCTGGTTCCAGGTACAGAAAAGCAGGAGATTGTGGAAAGTGGAACTCTCCAAGTGTTGTGTTTTATCAGGGCCACAGAGCAGTGCCAGACAACTGCCACCCTCCTGTCCCTGCCTGATACCACCAGTGCCCACAGCCCCCACAGCCTCCAGAGCCTCCAGAGCTCACCCTGGAGCAGCAGCCCAGGGCAGGGGATTTATTTCATCTTTTCTGTTTGGGGATAATAAAACTCCTCTCAAGGCTGAGCAGTCAGAGACCTCCCGAGCCATGATCCAGCTGTGGCCATCAGGCCTTCACTCAGAGGGGCTTTAGGAGGTGCTGGAGGGTGGGAGGAGAAGGGCTCAAGGTCCCTGCCAGCCCAACCCCTGCCATGGCCCTGTGGCTCCAGGGGGCTGAGCACAGCAACTCCTGCAGCAGGTCCCAGAGCTCCAGTGCTGCTGCACACGGGAGGGAGGGACAGGGCACAGATTGTTTCCTCCCAGGCTGGGGAATCCCAATTTCATCCTGCCTGAGCAGGAGGATCACCTGAGCAACAGGAAAAGCCACTTAAGGCTCTTCAGTTCCCTTTCCCAAAGCCATTGTTCCCCACTGCCCTGAGCTGTTATTTTCTGGCACGCAAAGCCCGGGTTAAGAGCCTCATCCATCAGGGCAGCCCAGAACAGCCTGTGAAGTGCCCTGACCCTCCTGAGCCACACCTGGGCAGCCTCAGGGCCAAGGAGAGCCGGGCTCCAGGCCTGGCAGAGTCCCTGTCCTCAGGAATTCAGCCCTCAGAGCCCTCAGGGCCAGGAGGTTCTCTGCAGAGCTGCAGGGCAGGGGCAGCTGGGCTGCTCTGCTCCAGCAGCAGGACACAGCACAGGCTCTGGGGGCCCCAGGAACCCTCTGGGGGGTGACAAAGACAGGTGGCAGAGCTGGGCCATCTCCTAGCGCCCTCCTCTGCCTCCAAATTTCTGTCCCAAACCTGGAGCCACAGAGCTGCTGTTTCCTCCCAGGAGCAGGACAGAGCAGCTGTGAGCACACAGAGTTCCCTGCCAAGATACACAGGAAGGTTATTTATAGCTGTGTCCAGCCTTGGAGTGGTTTTTTGGTTGGTTTGGGGGTTTTTATGCTTGTTTTTGTTTGTTTGTTTGTTTTGGTGGGCAGATTTTTATTTCTGTGCCACTGAAACCCATGTCCCACCCAAAGCAATCTGGAATTGCCCCCAAAGCTCCCAGCACGGGGCCAGCAGTGGCAGCAGCAACACCAACATTTATCAGAGGATAAAAAGGAAGGAGAAATGAGCTCAGAGCTCACAGGCCAGAGGGAGAACCCAGAGGAGTCAAAACAAATCTCCAGGAGGAGCAGCAGAGGGAAGGGGGCTCTGTCAGGAGCTGCTCTGCTCACCTGGCCCAGGCAGGAGTCACACACCTCTTACCTGGCTCAGAGCTGCTGCATGGTGGGAGTCTAAAGCAGCAGACATGATTTCTTTTTAGGCTTCTTCTTTTCCACTGGTGTTTTTCTATTTATCTGTCTGACCAGGTCATAAAAGATCTGCAAATGTAAAACACAAGCTGAAAAATCCAAGTGATAAAACACAAGCTGTCAAAGCTGAGGCAGGCTGGGGAGTTGACAATTCTTTCCTGGTGGCTGCGGTTGTGTAAATTCAATTAAATTGCTTGAATTTATTACATGTTTCTCAAGCAGCTGCTAGTGGAAGAAGAAACCCAAAGCTCCCATCAGTGTGCAGAACATAAGAGAGCTGGAATTTCAGTTTATCAGCACCAAAGCCTTCAGAAGAGCACAGCAATGAAATGGCAACAATTTCCCTGCTTTGAAAAAGTGGGAGAAAACTCAGGATTAATGAAGGATTTTCTAAGACAGGGATAAATATCCTCCAGGATCACCCTGGCAGTGGTGCCCAGGGCTGGGGCTGCCTGCAGAGCCTTGGAGTGTCCCCTGCAGGGAGGGGACACCAGCCGTGTCCCTGCTGTCCCTCCCAACAGCTGAACTCTAACATTTCCACCAGGGGACCTTCCCAGGGCCCTCGGCTCCTCTCTCAGCTGTGCAGCTTTTGGGAACTCTGCTGCTGGGAGTTGTTTTCCCAGAAAGGCTCAACCCATTTATAGCAAAATGAGCTTTGCAAAAATGCTTGGAGCTGGGTCACAGCATTGAGGAGAAATATTTCAACCTTCAGAGGGCTCCACCCTTGTCCTTGTTTATTTTTTCCCCTTCCTGGAGTGGCTGACAGCTCACAAATTCTTGTTGATTCCAAAGAAATTCCAAAGACAAAGGAACAGTTTATAACACACTGTAACAACTGAAATTTAAGATTTTCTTTTCTCTTGAGTTAGATTATTTAGCTGCTAGTACTGACTGTGAGTACAGACGTCTGCAACAAGGTTTCAGGAATGCCACCATCCCTAAAAAGAGTCAGGGTGCTCCAAGAGCATCCCAGAGGTCACCAGAAGGACACTCCTGATTCACTCTGGATTAAAAGCTTATCATCTGAAAGGTCTGATTCACATTCAGCAAATGCATGGAGGAGTTTATCACTCTTTACTTAGATTTTAACCAATTTAGAAACCCCAAAAGCAGTGAGAAAGCAGGAATAGGCCCCAAAAGAATGAAATGCTCCCCCAGGCCAGGAGCCAGCGGGACAAACTCCCAATGCCGGGACAAACTCCCAATGCACTGAGCTGCTCATTCACAGTTTCTCTCTTTGATTTCCTCAGCTTTTGTACTTTCCACAACTAGGAAATACCAACTGGCAGGAAAGCAGAAACTCAGCTCCCACATAACCACGTTCTTCTCTCTGCTGTGACCTCCCTGGAGGCTGCAGATGCAGGGGCAGGGGGAGACCCCCAGGTGAGGGATGAGGGGTGCCCCACCAGGCTCTGCCCCCACAGAACCCCCTTCCCACGGGGTGAGGGTCAGTCTGTACACCCCAAATGTGGGAATGCACCAGCCCAGGATCTGCCACACTCCTGGGGACCTGCTGGGTGACTGAGCTGCTCCTCCTTGCCTCATCACCAGCCCAGACACACAAACAAATCCCTGCTGGCAGCAGCTCTGCTGGGTGCTGAGCACTGCACCAGGCTAATCCCAGCCAGAGCAGCTGCAATTCCCAGAGCCTGGAGCTCCCTTCCCTCTCCAGCAGCCCCGTGCAGCACATCCTGCTGCCTGCCAGGCCAGCCCTGGGCCCGGGCCAGGATCCTGCTGCTCCTGCTTATCACACCCCCTAAACGGTCCCACTTATCAGCTGGCACCAGCCCAGCCCTGCTGCACGGGGTCACCTCGGCTTTTGTGCCTGGAAACTTGGCCTCTGGCACAGGCAGATAATTCCCAGCACAGAATGAAAACTTGGTGCCTGATGTGGAGCAGAGCTCCCTCAGCACCACCCCAGGGCCCCAGGCAGCAGCAGAAGGCACCCCAGAGCAAAGGGGGTCTCATTAAACTCGGGGAACTGCTCAGATCTGGGTTTGGGCATGGTTTTAGCCAGCTGGGGGCTTACTGAGGGCTGTGATGAGGCATCTGCAGCCAGAAATGCAAACGCTTCAAAAGCAGCAGCCAGGCCTACACAAGACAAGGAGTACAATGGGGCATCACCCATGTTTGGAATGGCAGCAGTGATCTGGACAAAATATTCCCTCCAGGTAAAGTTCATCTAAGCTGAGAGTCACCCAGCCCACTGGGCCTGCTCAGGACCCTCTGCTGCCCCTGGCCCCTGAGAGAGGCTCCAGAAACACCTGCCTGGGAGTCACCCCACCTTTGCAGAGACAAGGAAGAAAATCTCCTTAAAGCAGACAGAAAATACCCAAATCCACAACACGGCAACCCCTGCCCAGGCTGGGAATGCCGGATCATCCTGAACCTCCCCACTCAGACACACAGGCTGGTTTAGTGTCCTGTTCATGCTGGGACACGGGAGCAGGGGGTGCTTACCTCGTTTACGTTGATTTTGGACTTTGCAGACGATTCTAGAAAGGCACAGTTACACCACTGTCGTGCTAAGTTCTGCCCCTGCTCTTTGCCCACCACTCGTTCTTCCTCCAGGTCACATTTATTGCCAACCAGAATCATGGGAACCTGCAGAGGAGCAGCAGGAGGAGAGATCCATCAGCAAGTTCATGGATAGAGAGCTCTGTGCTGCTGTGGCTCTCAAACTGAGGAGGGGGAAATAAATATGAAAAATGCAGCACAAAAAATGCAGCATGAAAACTGCAATATAAAAAATGCAGCACAAAGTATGAAAACCAATAAACATCAGGAGACAATGATGAAGTGGCACCTGCCCCTCTCCAGTGCCTGTCACAGCTGTGGCCCTCCAAGATGTCCCCAAGAGGTACAAAAGGAGGTATCCCAGGCTGGGAGCACCCTGGGGTGGTGCCAGCTGTCCCTGCCCAGGGATGAGCTTTAAGGACCCTTCTCATCCAAACCACTCTGGGATTCTGTAACACCTTCAACAAGGGAATAGAAACCACCCCAAAACCTCTCCTAACAACCCCAAGTCTCAGCTGCAGGTGACGGGGTGGCCCCAGAGGCCCCCCAGCCCCATTTCCCCTGGCAGAGCTCAGGGCACAGCTGGTTCTGTCCCCCTGGTGAGCTGTGACAGCTCAGGGGATGGCACTGCTGAGGGCGGAGCAGGACCTGCCACAGCCCAGCACCATTTCCTGTTTCCCTCACACTGCGGAGAACCACAAAAAAACCCCTAAAGAGCTGCTGATCAGGGTGTGCATCCGCTCTGTTTCCTCAAACATTTAATTCTTTGAGCAGAAATTGAGTCCTTTCCAGCTGGAAAATAAATCACTGCCCGCTTCATTTGGTAATTCACTACACACTGTGTGTTTTTAATCTACGTCAGTGTTAATATTTGTGGCCTCTTCCTGACTCAACTACACTCAAGATTAATTTTTTGCTTTAAAACTCCCAGCCATGACCATTAGAAAATGATCATATTTTTATTTTTGAGACATAAATTTTCCTTATTACATCAGGAACCTGAAGTCACAGTACAGATGAAGCAAATGCAAAAATAGCTCGTTTGAAATCAGATCTACATGATATTTACAACTCTGTCTAAGCTGATAGAGTTGTAAATATCCTGTTCTTTACAGTTTTCTAGATAATTAACAGATATTTTCTCATACTGAAACATGAAAATGCGTTTTGAAAATGTTCAGCAAAAAACTAAAGTGTATGAGGCTGAGAAACAATAGAGCAAAAAGTGATACTGAGATGAGTAAGCAGCACAGGTTTGCAAGACATGAAACCCTGTGTAAGGTTATTTCAAAAGGTATTAATGGTTTATCCAAAAATGGAGCTCGGTGAGCAACAACCTTTGATCATTTACTGTTAGAAGACTGGAATTTAAACTCTTGCAGATAGATATAATGTAATGATTTCTGTACTGGGACTTTAGACACGTTCTGATACGAAAGACAGAAAGGAGCACTTTTTCCAACTCACCAAAAGCGGCTTAAACATTCAAACTGTTCTCAAGCTTGGATTCAACACGTAACACACAAAATAAATAAATGTATTTTAACAAAGCAGTGAGATCCTGAAGTCCAGAGGAAAGCAGCAGTGTCTGCTGAGGGCTGAAGCTGCCCAGCTCAGGCACAAACTCCTCCTGTGAGCACTGTGAGCTCCCAGCACAGGGCCCTGCCAGCAGGGATTGACCCCAGAGCAATCCCTGCCCCAAGGAAAAGAGTTTGGCACAAATAGAAGCTCAGCTTGTTAAAGCAAGGAGGGGACAGGAGCACTGCAGCCAGGAGAGCAGCACAGGACAGGACCAGGCTCCAGGGGATGATAGTCTGGGCCTGCCCCATCTCCTGTCAGACAAACTCCCCACAGCTGACTCTTCCTCATTTTAAAAAGAGCTTTAAACAACCAAAACAAGAACCCAGACTCTAGCAGGCCCTCCATGGTTTAGCTCATGCCACTGTGTGACCTCCTTGGGTGACAGATTTTTGCCGAGTGAGTTGAGGAGCTGCTCCAGGGCTGCAGAGAACTCCCAGCTGAGCCCTGGAAATGCCACAGCTTTGAACCTCAACTTCCCCTTCACACCTTTGGAATAACCCCTGGCAGTCCCCAGTGCAAGGCAGCTGCAGAGCCACCAAGAATATCCTTACCCTCCTTTTTCCTTAACTCTGAGGGAAATAAAGCACAGCTAAAGCACTGAGAAAGAAGAAAATGCAAATCCTGGAAAGGAGTTTAAAGGGAAAAAAGTTAACTGATGTTGTTTTCAATCAACTCCCACCATTTCAAGACTGTGGCTTCCAGGACATGGGAAAATCTGTTTTTGTGATGCCCCTTGGCAGATGCTGTGCCTCAAACAACACTGAAAACTACAAGGCTCTGAAAACTCACACCACAGTACCCAGGAACATCTTTGAAAGTAGCTTTGTTTGTAAACATACAGGCATTTGAGAGCAAACACTTCTTATCCATTGGCAGAAATAAAAACAAACATATTCTACTCACATCTTCAGTGTCCTTAACCCGTAAAATCTGTTCCCTCAGGTCCTGTAGGTCGTTAAACGTGGACTGTGCTGTAATAGAATATACTAGTGCAAACCCCTGCCCGTTCTTCATGTACAGATCCCTCATGGCTGTGAATTGCTCCTGCAAGCAGATATTTTTTAAAGTAATTAGCTGGTGAATGCAGCTAATGAATAGTTCCAAAGGAATACTTCTATTGTACTGGAGACAAGAATTCAGTGCCACACAGCATGGATTTACATATTTACCCTGCACAGAAACCCACTGAAGCATGGAAATTGAATAAAAGCATTAACACTTCTTCCCTTTGGGTTTTTTTTTTTTTCCCTTAATAAAGGGCTTCTTGAAAAAATGGGGAAAAGATGAAGGGCAGCAATAAAACCATCTCTGCAGACAGACTGAAATGCCAGAGCAGGGCTGGACAACTGTGCCAGCAGGGACAGGACCTTCACCAGACCCACACAGCAACAATTTCTGCTCCTGCTGGTGAGAATTTCCAACTTCCAGGGAGCAGCACCTGCCTGGGCTGTGCTGGCAGCCCCCAGAGGGTTTGTTTGCTCGGGGACAAGGCAGGTGACATCCCCAGCAGGAGGACAGTGCCAGGGAGGTGCAGGGGAGGCTCCTGGCAGTGCAGGGTTTGCTGAGCTCCCCACACAGCTGAGGGCACTGGCAGGGAAAGCAGCTCCTGTGCCTGGCACAGGCTGCAGGCTGTGGCCTTGTGTCCACTTGCAAAGGTCACGTTTAAAATCCTCCCACAGCAGAATGTTGGGATGGGGATGGCACAGGGGACACCGAGCTCTGTGTCCCAGCACTGACAGAGCTCACAGGCCACTGGCACTCACCACGCTGGGCTGGGGTTATTGAACAAAATCCTCCCATTTAAATTACTGCAGCTGATTTACTGCTTTTGCTGGGGCAGGATTAGCATTCTCAACAAAGGAACTGCAATTAGATAAAGAAATGCCACTTACTGTCCCTGCTGTGTCGAGGATCTCCAGCATACACTGTTGACAGTCTACTTCCACTTGCTGGGGAAAAAGGGGAACAAACAGCTCAGAATGAATTGTCTGCAGTGGGACAGGCAAGAGGGATCTCAGCTCAGTTTGCACTTGTGCACAAAGGGCTCTCAGCAGAGCAGCACCTGCACTCCCCCAGGGCTGAGCAGCACTGCTGTTAGAGGATTAATTGTGCCCCAGGCCAGGCATTTGGGGCAGCTCACATGCTCCAGGACTCCCTTCATTAGCAAGGCTTAAATGAGCAGCTCACTGTAAACATCTCAACTTAAGTGAGATTGTAAATATCTCGACTTAATCCACTCTTACAAATCAAAGCACCTTAAAACTTTAATATTTCTTTGCTGCTGGGAGAGAAGGGAATAAGGAAGAGAAGAAAATGTAAAATATTTCAGGATCCTCACAGTGAGATTTTGCAAGTCTTCCACTCACCGAGAAATGTCTTGGATCTAACAAGGGCAATTCTAGGCAAGTCAAGTAAATTTAACAGCAGAACTCATGCTACAATTTAATTTAATTATCACAGGCACAAATGTCACAAGTTCTCAGTGTATGTTTTGGTGCCTTTCACGCTGGTGACATTTCTGCTAATCCGTGGAACAATGGGTCACTTGACATCCACCCAGGGAAGAAAGCAGCTCTGTGCCTGGGATTACGTAACAGCCCAGGGATCCTGCAAGGACTCCTGCTCACAGCCCCAGCCCTGCGTCCAAAAGAGCCCCAAGAACTTCATATTTATTCTCTGTGGGACTTGAAAGAAATAAAAATGATGGTGTTTTACCTTTCTGTATGAATCTTCTATTGTTGGGTCATATTTTTCAACAAAAATTCCCTGAACGAACTGTACAGTCTGGGGAGGAAGGAAAGAAGAAAAAGCTAAGTCAGCTGAACACAACCAGCAACATTCACCAAGAAGCACTTTAGGAAAAAGTAACAACAGTAAAACTTCCCTGCTGTTAAAAGTCAATAGTGAGGACCAAAGAAAAAGACAAAATTTCAATTTAGAAATTAAAATTTGTGTATTTTCTGTTAAAATCACATTATTCAATCATGTCCTCAAAACTTTTTTGCACGTCAACTGTTTGCTTGCTTATTTCAGAAAAGATGATACACTCAAAAATGCCTTTACCCCATTGCCTGTGACCTTAGAAGGGTAAAAATCACCAAATATGGAAGCCTTGAGATGTCAGCAGAAGCACTGACAACCTGTGCAGTGTGGAAAATCCACATTTCAGACCAGACCAGCCACTGCAGGGCAGGGAGTGCAGCCTGCAGCCACTCCCTGTGCACAAACCACTGAAGGAGGAGCCCTCACTCCATTCACAGGGGAAGGTTTCCTTCCCTGCACTTATTCACAGTAAATCTGCTCAGCAATTCCCACCGAGCTGTCACAGGGATGGGGACAGCCCTGACAGCCCAGCTCTGTGTCCTGGCTCCTCCCAGGACAGAGCTTTCCTTCCCCTCTGGGAGGCAAAGCTCCTTTTCCCTTTTCAGCCACAATAATCTGCAGTAAAACAGCACAGGAAGGTCTGAAGATTCGGGTGATATTTGTAAAATAAGGTGGTGTTCGTTTGTGAAACTGAGAGCTGAGATCCCAGCACATACTTTTGTCCCTTGAAAATCAACAAACACACCAAATATCTTTTACCAACTGAACCTTTCACAAGTTCTATATACAAATTCTGCAAATTTGTGAGGAAAGTCTGAGAAGCCACAACTCCTTCATTTCAAAATCGTTCTGTATCACTAAATTAGTGCACTTTACACTCTAATGAACGAAGTCTCTGCTCCTCCAGTATTTTCTTGTCACACTGAACAGTGTCCCAGCCTGCTTGAGTAACAGATCTCAGCAAACCCTTCCAGTAAGACCCCCATGAACGTGGCTCACAGAGTTACACCAACACTAAACTCAGCAGGCAGCACTGGAAGGCACAGATTGGGTTTTAGGATTGTTCCTGTGGATTTCAGCACGGTCAGGTTCGCACAGCTGCTCCCCACAGAGGCCCAGAGAAGGCAGCTCTTGGCCAGAGGCTCACACATGAGCACTGTCACATCTGTCCCCTCTTTGGGGAACTCTGGGAAGCAGAAGTGTGAGAATCTGACAAACCCCTGCTGACATGGGACACTCTTGATCTCTGATGGGCTTTATTTTCATTTGTTACAGGTGAAAAGAAAGGGAGAGGCTACAAATCTGAGTGTGTTTTTGGATTATGTGTAGATCCAAGACTTTTAGAATTTTCCCTCTGTTTGGGTTGTGCAGCCCACATTCAGTTCCCAGCTCTCTGTAAGACTTTGCACCGCTGGGCACCGTTGGAAATCGTGTCACCCACTGCCACTGCAGGGGAGTTCTGGCCTCAGAAATGGGATAAAACTGCTGCACAGGAAACGAAAGTTGCTAAACAACTGTGGCTTTACAACTGTGAAGGTTTTCTGCTACTCCATCACTGTTACAGAAGCACCATCAGCCCTGTGCTGGCACAGAAGAGTTAAAACAAGGAGGATCTGCAGTGGAACAACCCCATATTGTCATCGAGTGCAAACAGAGCTGGAAATGAACACCAGGCTCTTTGTTGCACAGGTCAGTTTATACAGTTGGAAGAATGAAATTTAAAGTGACCCCCATATTATTTGAAATCCCACCTTGTGACTTCTCCTTGCTAACGCTTGTAAATAAGCACACAGACTCTTTGAGAGCTGAATATTATCCACTCCTGGCTGCTAACTGGTACTCACTGTGTGCTCCTATAAACATCATGGATCTATGCTGCATCTGAATTACCAGATGTGCTGACTTAGCAGCCAGCCGTCAAAAAGAATTTAACTTTTGTTTACCAGACTGTTTGAGTATTTGCATTTCAGCTGTTAAAAAGGTCAGTGATGGTGCTGACTCAGACTTCCAATCGCAAAGAAGGAAATTCAAGTGTGTCAGATGCTGAGTAATTTTTATTTACAGCGTACTACTAAGTGCCCTGTTTCACCTAGTGAGTCTCTCAGTGTTACATAAGAAAATTAAGATAATCAGGGAAGTGCTGGTGGAAAAAGTTAATACAGATTGCTTAAATTGCTGTGGAAGAACAGAGCTTGTAAAAAAAAAATTACACCTTGTAAACATCTTGTAGTGATTAGGATGGCATTGCTGAAAGAGTGCATCGAATTTGATATACAGCTGAATAATCCCTCCTCCTGTTCACTGGGGTTCTGAGGTGATTTACCAGGATTATTACCTGCTTGTAGCAGCAGAATAAACAACGAGGCAGGGCAGGAAAGGCTGCTCAGCCATTATCATGTCTGTGACAAGGAACACTGCAGTTCCTTGTTGTAGATAACTCCACACTTGACCAGTTCTTTGCCTCTCTGTTGGAGAGAGCTGCTTGACTGGTGAGTGATAAATGGGTGACACAAGTCTCCCTCTCAGTGCTCTGCTATCAACTCTGCTGTGTAAACCCCTCCTTAGGAACAAGACAAGCACTTAAGGAGTGCAAAGTGTCATCAGCCTGCTCCTCCCTCTCTGCACAGGCTGCAGATGGATTCTCAGCATGGTGTTTTGAGCACTCAGGATGGAAAACAGGTGGCTTTTGAGGTGGGCCAGGCTGAACCCCCTAATTCTGTGTCTGATTCCAGCCAGACTCCTCCTGCTGTGCCAGTGCTGGTTGGGCTTTTAACACTCACACAGATATTGAGCCACGTACACCACCACACCCATGCAGGAAGCAGACATGACACACTAACTACCAGCAATTAATCACCTCTCCAAAACCATGACACCCCTACACTCAGCAGAGTCACAGTGGCTACGTGGAGGTCCTGGCGCATATTAAAATCAACACCAATTCCCCAAAGCATCAGTAACCTGGTCTGCAGGGAGCCAGGCAGGTGGAGGGCTGGGAATGGGCTCCACAGTTGCTTCCCCAAACTCACCAGAGCAGACTTGCCCACACCTCCTGAACCAAGGACCACCAGCTTGTACTCACGCATGGTGTGGGCTGTTCAGAGAGCGACCACCTGCAGGGCAGGAGAAAAGGCAGCAGTTAGAACACACAGCTGTGTGAAACACTGAACTGAACTGAAACAGCAGCACTCCCCCCTCACCCAACCCTCCCCAGAACGAGAATGCCTTTATTGACAGCTCTGGGTTTCATTTCACCACCTCAACACTCAGGTTGAGGAGGCCACTCCAACAGCCCAGGTTACAGGAAATGGCCAAAGCTGGATCCTGGCAGTGCTGGGAGAGGAAGAGGATGGACACGCCATGGGACAAACACCATGGGACAAACACAGAGCCTGCCCCAGCTGTGCCGGGCACCACGAGCTGTCACTGCCTGTCCTCTGCTTCCTCAGCATTTCATGGCACAAACCAGAGCACGAGACAAGAAAATTAGATCAGAAAGAAGCAAGTCAAGAGGTTTCCTTCTTCTCCCCTCCACCCCCAGCAGGGAGGGATTTAGGTCAGTGTTTTCTCTCTGGAAAAGGTCAGGCTCAGCACACGGCTGCCAAGGCAGAGCTCTGCTCGCCCAGCACAGACTCTGCCTTTTTATGGAAATCTTGCAACTCCCTCCAGTCACTACGCAGCACCAGAAAACTTCTCGTTCTCCTCGAGATTCCCTGACAAATAAGGCCAATGACAAGGCTGGTGATAAACACTTTTCAGGGTGTTTACATTAGCAGCCAGGCTGGGCTGTCCCGCTCCCAAACAATGAGCTCAGCACGAATCCCCCCTTCCGCAGGGCCGCGCTTCCTTCCCAAGTAAGGCTGCACACACCAGGGCTGGGAGCCTGGGCAGCCTCCACTCCTCCCAGGCATTTCAAACTATCCTTTGCCACAGGATTTATGGGCTCGCTGGCCACAGCCTTCAAAAATAAGAATGTCTTCCAAGGGGTTCGATAGAGAAATGCATCACCTTGTGGATTGCCATGAACATGCCTGCGAGGAACAGGGGTTGTATTTTTAGCTTTGCAACGTGGACAACTCCCTGACAATCTGTCCCAAGTTTATGTAATCATTGAATCGGGACAGGATCTCTTCTGTCACTTCAGCTCCCAAGGGGAAGGTGTAAAGCAGAGGCAAGAGGAGTCCCATGTGCTGCTGCTCACCCATCACTGGTCTGAGCTGAACCCACTGCCCAACAGGGAGCTGGGGACCCTCCCCAAACATCCCCCCTCAGCCTCAGCCTGTTCCCTGGGCTGAATGTCACCCAGGTCTGGCTTTAAATAAGAATCTGAAAATCCCACGTGCAGCTGGAGAGAGACACACAAATTTCTGTGCTCAGTTTAGCACAAGTTTAAACTCATTTTTAAGCCAGAATAACAGAAATAAAGGACTTGCCTGTGCTGAGGCTCTCTGCAGTTACACAGCCAAGCTGCCCTGCCCTCATCCAGGCCTTGGAGAGGGAGGAAGGCTCAAACAACCAGTGCAGCTCATCATTTTAAGCACCTGGAGGAGGCTTTTCTTCAACTCTTGAAACCCATAGGAGCTGCAGTTGCCTAACTGCAAATTGTGAAATCCAGTCAAACTGAAAGGGGTTTTCCAGAAACTGCCTAAAAGCAGAGCAGGCGATGTCTGTGCACTCCAGGACACTGACAACAGTTCTGGCTAAATTCTGGGAACTGTAACCTCTCCTGCTTGAACATTTCCCTGAGAAGTAACATTCACTTCCTTTCTTTCAAAAATCGTAACTTTTAATAGGAAGGAGAGGGGAATTCCAATTAACAATTATTTTCCCCTTGATAATCCCTAGAATTAAAAGTTGATGCATTTTTTATAAAGCATAAATGCAACTCATTGATCCAGCTTGTCTTCATTTTCCTACAGTCCCACAGTCAATTCCACTGAAGAAAACTCAGAATGCAATCAACCTAAGGGTTAAATTTAGCTGTGAACTATTTCACTTCTTATTTATAGTAGAAAATACTTGTGGGAAAGTTTAAGCTGGGAGCAGTACAAGACTAACTTCTCATTTCTTCTCTACAGTATTTGCTGATTTTTTTTTTTTCAGGTGCAACAGGAAACCAAGATCCTGAAAGGCACGAGTCTTATTACTGTAAACCCCACATGCCTTAATTATCTTGTAGCTCTTTCACAAGTATATTAATGTTATCTGTTTATACAACATGAATAGAGTGCTCAAGAAATTACTATGCTGCATCCCAGCCAACTTTTCATTTGGCAACTGTTGAAGCCCACCTAAATACAGGCAGACACAGCAGCATTCATTTCCATCCAGAGCTCTCTGGAGTGGAATCACATGCTGTGAAACAACGGCTCCATTTCCAAACAGAATTAAATTATGGGTGTTAAGTGTTCCTTTAGAGTCAAGAGAAGAGTATGATCACCAAAGAAGTGTAAAAAAAATTTACTATAAATGTTTTGAACTGGTTTCATTAGCTCTGAATGCTGTGGTGCAGAAATAAAGCAAAAGCTGAGTGTGTCTCCCATGTCTCCTCTCCCCAGGCACGGCCACGGAGCTCCAGCAGGACAAGCAGGGGCACAGAGCACGAGCCACACTCCCAGCACTGCCCTGAGCTGCAGCTCCCTCTGCCCGTTCCATCACTCTCCAAACCACCTGCACCACCTACAGGGTAATAAATCATAGGGTTCTTTCACCTATGATCACAAAAAACCCTTTGCTTCTACACCATCAAACACCTGATATGTCAGAGTTCTGTGCTCCTCAACAGGAGCATCTCTTCTCTGCTGCTGTCACCAGCACTGCCCAGGAGGAGACAGAAATGGACATTGATCCACCCACAGCAGCAGCCCCAAGCTGCTCAGCTCCTTCCTGCCCTGGGACAGATGGAGAGGTGCCAAAAGCTGCAGGATATTTGTGTCAATAGGCAAAGGCAGCGCAGGCAGAGGATCCTGCAAAGGACCACAGGTGGATGCAAACACAGCAGAAGCTCCAACCTGAAACGTGGCTCCCACTCACCTGCACCTTTGCTCAGCCAAGCCCTGGTGCACTCTCTAAAGTGCAAAGTCCTCCTTACCCTGGTGCAGCCCAGGGGCTGGATCAGGGCAGGGAGAAGCAAAACTTGAGGGTATTTCCCAAGCAGCGGAAGCAGCGGGGCAGAGCTGGGGGAGGTGTGGGGACAAGGGCTGAGGCCCTTCAGGACAGAAACCTGATGCAAAAACGAGCTGCCTCTGTTTCAAAAGTTTCAGCAGCTTATCAAGAAGTTCATAATTTCAGTGGTGGCGAGAGAGAAGCATGAACCAAAATAAGCAAACACAGCACTGAAGGAGAGTGAGTGCAAGAACTTATCAATTACCCACTCTAATGATCACAGAAATTTCAAATAGAATATGAGAACACTAAAAAATTCTTACCTTGGCATAAAAGATCTCTCATCAGTGTTAGCAGCTCTACTGAAGGTTCTTCCAGGCTCCCCCAAAGGAACTGAAAAAAGAATTTAAAAAGGAGTTAGTTTTTTTTCAAGTGTCAGGATTTGTGAAGCATCTCTGTAGTGCCTAAGCCAAAGCACCCTGTTCCTGTGGACTTCTACCCAGAATGCCCCAAGAAAGACTTCACTGACAAAAGACAAGCTCTAACTACGTTTGAGGTACATCAAGTTCTTAATTAATTTTAGAAGATGAAAACAGTAGAGAAAGTCCTACCAGGAACATGGGAGAAAGACTGAGAGCAGCCCAATGTCCTGATGATGTTACAGTTGGGAAAACCATCCCAAGCAGCACTGCCATGGTAAAATCCAATGCAACACCTACACAGTGCAATTATTTTAGGGAATCCATCAGGATTTTGGCAGGGCGGGCAAAAACAAGATGAGCTTTGAGGTCCCTTCCAACTCAAACCATTCTGGGACTCTGTGACAGTCTGGAGAGCAGAACAACTCCCAGCAGCACTATCTCCCCGCCCCAGGAACCTGCTGGCTCCTTGCCCATGAGTTTTAGAAAAGCTCTAACATCTCCAGTACCCCAGTCCTTTGTTCAGTACCACTGAACAGCAGCAGTACTGAGACTTCAGACAGTAATCACAGCACTGGCTACACCCTGCTGCTCTGACAGGCAAAGGGTCCTGCCTTCTGTAAGTTCAGCACTTTATCCTTTCAAGGGATAAAAAAAGAATCAATTATTCCTCTGGAATCATGGGAAGTTTAAATGAAAACCCAGTGTGCTAGGTTTTTGAAAATATTTCTTTTTAGCAGTTCTGGAGTCACCTTGGAGTCACAGAAATCAAAACTGTTTCGAAACAGATAATGGAAGCTCTCCTAATCCTTGTCAAATACTTTTGCAAGTATAAGAGAAAGTGAGTCTAGAGGGCAGGGTTAGATGGGATATTGGGAAGAAATCCTTCCCTGGGAGGGTGGGCAGGCCCTGGCACAGAGCAGCTGTGGCTGCCCCAGGATCTCTGGCAGTACCCAAGGCCAGGCTGGACATTGGAGCAGCCTGGGACAGTGGGAGGTGTCCCTGCCATGGCAGGGGTGGCACTGGATGGGCTTTGAAGTCCCGTCCACCCCAAAGCATCCCAGGATTTTTCCCAGTGCAGCCCCAGGGCTGCAGACAGACCATGGCTCAGCAGCACTGGCTGCACTTGCACCCAGAGAGCAGAGCACGAGTTTAAATGAGGGCGAGAGAAAAGGAACAGAAAGAAGTGAGGCACAGAAAGGAGCAGCACAGAAACCACAGCATCAGTTCCTAGAGACAATGTGAGGTGGCCTCTCGAGGTGCAGCTTCTACAGCCACTGCACTGAGCCTCGGGGGTTTTGCTCTGTGCTCTGCCCCAGGAAGACACAATGGGACAGAGGAACCCTGGCTGAGAGGAGAGGGGCAGGGAGCAAGGACCACTCACCTGGCTTTAAGGAAGAAAAAGGAGAATAACTCTTTGCCTGCTCATCCCTCACACCTCCCTTTCTCTCATTTTCACCAGCGGAAACTGGAATATTGAACATTTCCAAGGGAAAAGAGGTGTCAGCACTGTGCACACTTGGGAGAGAGGCACAGATGTCTCTGGGAACTCCAGTACCTCCACTCAAGGCTGGCTGTGCCACTCCTGTGGCCATGCCCTCCCCATTTCCCCAATGAGAGGCAGATTCTTGGGATGCTGCAGCCACACGTCCAGGTTATTTTTATCCTGGCAGTCAAATACTGAATCGTGGCTACTATAAACAAACCTGTTTAATTTCCAACTTGTAAATGTTCTCCGTGCCAGTTTTTTTCACTTACTATAAACTAGGCCATGGAAAGGAGTGGATTTTCTTTTTTTAAAAGTGTCAACTAAACATTGCTCAACACTCCACCAAAACCCCTCCATTACTCAGAGCCGTGTTGGCAAAACAAACCCAAACCCAGCACTTCTGCAAGGGGAAGATTTACAGCGATCAAAACCACACTTAAACTGACAGATTTCCTCCACGGTACTGAAAGAATCCAAACAAACAGAGAAAAGGATCCAGCAGGGAAGGCTGGGAACACCAGGATCTCCAAGGATCTCCCCTTGGCTTGAGCCAGCCCAGCGACAGCTCCACTCAGCACCTGCTCCCTGGGCTGCTCCACACCATCTTCAGAGATATTCAATTACTCAATGAAGTCCAAAGCACATGAAACACTTCCCTAATGCTCATCAAAGCTGTCATCAATTACGCAATGGCTCCACGAGCTGTGCTGGGAACAGGGATGTGCATCCCAAATGAAAGGGGGTTTGGCTGGAAATCCCACAGCTCATTAGCAGATACAGCCCCTGAACAGCAGCAAGACAAACACTGTCATAGATTACCCTGTTAGTTAGCAAGGAGTCTGTTTAATTAATAAAAATCACTGCCATGGACTCACTCATTCACAAAACAAGCCCTCTCTCCAAGGCAGCCAAACTCCCTGGCTTCAGGGTACAGGGAAAACTTCCTCCACCTTTCCTGAGGCCAACACCAGAAAAATGAGAGGGAAGAGAAAAACAAAAGACTTAAAAGACCAGACTAAGCAAAATGCAAGATTTCGATGTGACTTCAAAAGCAGTTTGACAAACTTCCGTTCACAGCCTCTGCAGTTATTTTCTCTACTCGTTATCACTGTGGTATCTGACACTAAAGCAAGTGTTTTAGATATTAACATTACATAAGAGGTAACATTTTATAATTTGTGCCAGGAGCCTCAGCCTCAGTTTTGTAATTTTAACACCAAAATCATTATTTCCACTGACTGCTTTCAGCATCAAATCAAATACCAATCAAGGCAACGAATGTGTAATTAGCTATGCACAAGCCTGCTGTAGGATGAGTCATGACCCCACTGTGGTGCACTCCTGATGCTGGAACATACATGCTGTCCCTTGTCCAAACCATCAGTAATCCAAATCAAAATATATTTTCCTTTTGTTTTTCAGGTAACAACCCCAAAAAGACACAGCAAGAAGCACGCACAGAAAATAAAGCTGGTGACAAGCCAAGTAACCAAACAGGTATGTGAAAATACAGAAAAATTACACTGGCCAGAGGTGCTATCTGAAAAGTTCCATCAGAAAAGGCAGGAGAGCAGCCTTCCAATCTTGCCTGCATTCTCAAAATGTATGGATGTGTGCTCCTCAGAGCCGCATCCCAGGCAGCACCTCCTGTCCCACTGAGCATCCTCCACGGTGCACTGGCTGCTCCTGAGCCACGGCCAAGGCCAGGAAAGCCAAGAGTAAAGTCCTGAGCCCTCCCCACTCCAGTGTTGTGCTGAGCTGGAGCTTTCAGCAAATTAACTGCAGCCCACACAAACAAGGGAGAGAAACAAACTTCTTGGAAAACAGCAATAATTCTGTCATTGGAAATAGTCATTTTGTGCACAAACGCTCTGGGATTGATCCTCCTCAGCCTGTAATCTTTTGTGCAATCAGCTTCACGCTGAACCTGCAATTTCAAATAACATAATGTTAACTTCTATGGAAGTGACTGGCTAATTATTCATTGGGAATTGCTTTGCTATAGAAGCCCTCCAGGCAAGGAACAAGGGCTCTGGGCAGCTAAAGCCTGCCATGCTGAAATGGCTAATTTATTTTTTGTCCTATTGGTCTGCACTTGCAGAAAGTTGCTAGGGACATGTGCCAGCCAGACAAAGGCAGGGGAAAGGAAGCCAGCAGCACAACTCAAAGACCAACACACACTGCATCCCCAAATTAGAACAAAGCTCTACGTCAGTGGCTGGAGTTGGCAGCCTCCCCTCCGGCCGGACTGCGGCACTCTGCAAATTCGTACCAACGAGCCCGAGCTGCAGGCAGGACACAGCCACCCCAGCTGAGCACAGCCAGGGCAAAACACACTCTGCTCCATTAAAACATCTGAAACACTTTGATAGGAGGGACTGTGAGGTCACAGGTCCTCCCAAGCAACACCACGGCCCATTCGCCATTTCTCCTTTTCCCATCTAGCCCTGTTGGAGTAGCTTAGGAGAGGGCTTTGCACCATTCAGGAATTCCCCACAGCTTTTTTTGGGGAAAAAAATGAAAAAAGTATTTCCTTTCCTCCTTCCTCATCAGCCATTTAGACACAGCAGCCGTTCAGGGGACTTCCTCTATTTGCTGCCTATCACATCCACAACTTGCCACTGATTTTTAAGCCCTATAAAGTTTTTCATTCCTCTCCATTTCCTCCAGTGGAAAAAATACCCTGACCTTTTCTAAAACAGATTAAATTCCAGACAGACCCGAGGAGGCTCAATCGTAGCAAAAGACCAGCTCCACTCTACTTGGTAGGAATAATTTGTTGTGCTGATAGTAGCTTGGCAACGTTCGCCACTAGTCTTCCTGGTTTATATAATTAAGAGTAAATAAGTGACATGAGGTAGATAGATTGCCACTGAAATTTCAGCTTGCGCTTTAATTATTTCATTTCTGCAGTAGCAGTGACCAGAAATTGGCAATAAAGCCCAGTTTGAGCTTACTTGGTCTCCAGCGTAAAAAAATTTAATGGCGAGACGAAGCTTCCAGGCCACTAAGGGTTCTGTGAAACTTCTCAATAAAATTGAAGAGGTTTAAACTCTCTTCCCATGCATTTCAAACTGATGTTGGGTAGGTTAAGATCAGGTATGGGGAAGAAAGTCTTTACTCAAAGGGTAGGGAGGCCCTGGCATTCCCATCCTGGCACAGGGGAAGGTGTCCCTGCCATGGCAGGGGTGGCACTGGGTGAGCTTTAAGGTCCTTTCAACCAAAACCATTCTCTGATTCACACCCTCCAGTGATAAATCCTAAGCCTAATACCAAGCCTCTAAACATGGGGCACATCCCACTCTTCAGGAGACTGGGCTAACTCACCAATTCCAGAAAATACTGAGATTCTGCAGATCTCCCTGGCAGGGCTGCAATAACCCGTGTGAGTGTTTGCACACTGGATGTGACCATGCAGCCCGTTCTAAAGGTCAGCTCTGCACGCACAGCCCAGAGACTTTCACTCGCCTGGTGTGTGTGTGTGGCAGCCACGAGCAACCAAACCCCCCCTGATCCCACGCAACTGCCGCTCATTAAACGCCTCTTTTAACAACGATTTTCAGAATGAAAAGCCCCACTGACCATATGGCCACTTATTAATACTACATTTGTTTATCAGTTTAAATAAACCCCCCGCAGCAATGAGTATCCGTGTAATGAGGACTTAAACACAGCTCACAACGGATGTGTTTCAGCCCTGCCAAGTAGGACTGCACCTCCTGAATGCTTTTCATGGCAGATTTTGAGGCTTGATAGGAACCTGAATAGCAGTAAGTGCACAGAATTAACTTCAAACAGAGGGGAAAGTAACAGTTTCATTACGTTTCGTAAAGAAATTAAGTTATTTAATGTGGTGCTTAATCCTTCAGTATTTAGCTCAGCCCCTTAATGCTGCTTCCTGGAAACTTGGGGCAGAGTGGGGGTGGAAACTGAATTTTCTTCTACAGCGAAAATGAAACTTCCTTCTGCGTGAAGGTTTTAACTGAAGGAATATTCAAACAGTTATTAACACTTCAGTGGCAGAGTGAGAGCTTCGAGGCCAGTGGGGTTTTAACCAAACCACTGCCAGACCTGGCCTCTGCACCGGGGCCTCTCTGAAGATTTTTAATCCTCCTGAACCTGCTTAAAAGGGCAAAACCCCTTTGACAATTCCTCCTGGAATTTCCTTTATGGTGAATAAAAGGTGACATTAAAGGAAACAGCTCTGATGGTTTAATCAGTTTTATACGAGCCGTTACAGCATTTATAGGTCAAGCTTGATTACAACCAAAATAGACAATTATAGAGCTGCCTTTGAAGGGCAGGGAGCCCAAGGCCAGGGGCAGCTGCAGCCCTGCTCGCAGCAGAGGGGCTGCTTTGACTCACACGGAAGGGAGAGCACATCCTACCCCTGAGCAGCACTGCCAGCAGCCAGGCCTTCCCCTCCGCCTCATCAGCACCATTCAAACTGCAACAAAAAAAACAGTCTTATATTTAGGACGCGTCTTTGAAATGATAAGACGTAGGGCAAAAGGGAAATAATCATTTCTCCTGCGTTAGTATGTAAATTTGTCAAACACACGGCCCGGGGACAGGCGGTTCTGCACTCTGGGCAGGACCTGAGAACACAGCACACTCCACTTGAGTGTTAATTGCCAGCTCCCACAACTTCTGTGCCTTCCCACCAAAGTCAAAACTCCCACTCATCTGGTTTTTTCTGGAGTAAATCTGCAAATACAGCAGCAGCCCAAGCCCTGCCCTCAGCACAGTACTACCCTCACCGGTTTTAAAAAGTTCCTGAATCTATTTCAACTTCTGCCCACAGAGCTGCAGTGGATGCGAACTCGAACAGGACCAGGGCAGTTCCAGCATCCCAGCTCTGGAACTCAGCTTCATTCTTCTGACACCTCCTCGGCCACCCAGCTCAAGTTTGCTCTGCTGCTACATGGACTTGGACTCGATATTGTGTTTATGACAAGGGTTTGGGCAAACAGTTCATTTAACAGAGGCTGCAAAGCACTGAAATTACAGAAAAAAGGACAAGAGCCACTTTCTCAGAATCACACCACCGAGGAAAGTGCCCTGGAGCACTACAACATCTGTTGGATCATTTCAAATGGGATTCCTGAAAAAGCTTTGACTGCATTCTAGTGATCAATATGCCAATGCAGTGTATTCACCAAACAAGGCAAAGCCACAATAATATGGTAATCTCCACAACTTCGTAAGTGATCTGATGAGTTAAAAGCCCTAAAAGCATAAATATTTAATGAGAAAGGAGGTCTGGAACCACTTCAGTCTGTATCTTTAATCCTAATGTTATTTTCAGCTACAATTAGTGTTATAATCTAAAGCAGAAAGCAACAATTGGCTAAATTTATTTTATCTTCACCCATATTTACTTCATAAATCCAACAAGATTTCTGTTCTTCAGGCCTGATACCCAGTAGCTGTTCCTCAGCACAGGACTAACAAACACATCAAATCTCAGGGTAAAGCAAGATGTGCTGGAATGAGACTGTTACACAAAAAAAAGAGAGTTGCACCAGAAATAGCCTTACCCAGTGACCTATGAGTTACTTTTAACTATCACGTGGTGAGTGGCATATAAAAAGATATTATTCTGCATGTCAGCTGTCTGTAATGAAAGTTTTCCTCTCCTCAGCTGCCCCTCCCTACAACTTCAAATTTATTTGCATGAGAGAAAAGAATATTACATAAAAATACAACATGAAAGGCACTGCAACCAATCCATCCAGCTGAAGTGCTCCTCCCACGTCCTCCGTGCTTTCCAGATTAAGGGTCTATTTCCAGCTGAAGATGTGAGAAATGCCTGATTCCACACAGATTCTTCCCTTGGACAAAAAGCTGCAGCAGCTTTCCATCCTTGCAGAGGCAGAGCAGCCCCAGCTGCAGCCAGCGATGCTCAGACCCATCACCAGCAGCCTGCACTGCCCTGAGCTCACACGCAATACCCCCATTTAAACATGACAAGTTCACATTTTTTCACTATTACAACACTGCAGAACACAACATCACATCGAATCCAGCAAATATTTCGACTAAAAAAAAAAAAAAAAAACAACAAACCAAACCCTCCAAAACATTCCAGCCGGCCTTGAATCCGCAGTCACTGACAAGTGAAATGCAAGTGTCTGTTTTCCTGCAATGCTCCAGCAAGCAGCAGTTATGCAACACAGCCCATTGACACACACACTCCTAGTTGCAGTACATTCCCAAAAAGCAGGGTTTTGACAAAGCCACAATCACCTGTTACAGAAATGCTCATCCTGCTCCTTACACTGAGCATATTTCTGAGTGTTTTTTGCCTCACTGAAGTGATGAATAAAGATTTGTTTCAGCAGCCCCAACACAGCCACTGCTGTGGGCACATCCAGACCTCCTGCTTCAGTGTCCCAGATGGATTTAACTATTTTCCATCTTATCAATATTCAAAATAAATAACAAACCACAATGCCTCGGGCCACCTGCTCAACAGGCCTGCCATTGCCTGGCTCCCCACATTTTAAGTTAAACAAAGTCAAATAGGTGAAACAGCCAAGCCAACCACCTGCAGCCACGGGCTGTGAGCAGCCCTGGGGATTCCTTTTCGGCTGTTTGTCCTGTTACCTGCTTCCTCCCCCATATAAAAGCCCTGTGCAGGGTCAGACTTCCCCCTCAGACTGATGATTTTGTTCAAAAGAAAGTGACCAGCAGTTTTCAAACCACACCAACTCTTCTTCTGTCAGCATCTCGGTTTCTCCACCAGAAAAAAAACCCAATCTGTGCCTTTGCCTGGGTTCAGGTCAAGGCAGTGCAGCTGCGGTGAGGAAGTGCCTGTTCAGGTATAGCAGGTCTTTCCCAACTCCCAATTCCTGCCGGAGCACTCGCAGCAGGGAGCACAACACACATCAAAACATCAAAACACCGTCTTTATGTGGCCACGGCGGGGTTCGGCACAGCCACCCGACCTGCTCCAGCAGCTGACACGGTGAGAAAGAGCCCCAGCCCTGCCCTGGGCTCTGCTGCCACAGGAGAAACCGAAACAGGCACTTCTGAGCTCACCTTCACCCAGGTGTGCTGCCTGCCATGAGGCTTTGGGCACAGCCTGCCAATACTGCGGTTACAGACCCCAAAGTGACTGGAGATGCACATGAGGGACGGGTCCTGGTGTCCCATCTCCTCCCACACACATCCCAAAGGATCTTCCCACAGCACATGAATGCAATTTAAGTACAAACACACCATTTCTGATCAGGAATGTAACGCTCAGTGGCTGCTCCTTGAGCACCACCCTTCTTCCCACAGCATCATCATTTTAATATCGTTAAATGGATTAAACCTTAATTATTGCAGTATTTGCAAGGGAAGAAGTGATCTCTCAGTAACCTGTTCCTGTCCCTCTGCAGATCAAAACTTGTTTCATAGCAAATCTGGGAGTGAAATGGCATTAGAGGTGCAGCACCAAGTGCTTCAGTGCAGAAAGCAGATACCAAGAGCTGAGCAGGCCCAGGTGTGCCCTGACTGATGCTCTGCTGTCACTGGAGCCCCTTTTCTTCAGAGGGGAGCTCAGAAAACAAGCATTAATTAACAAAATTATGCTATCACAGGAAATAACAGGAAGCTTCTAATAATGAGCCATTTATCTCCGAAGGCTTTCAGTCAGACATGTCAAACCAGCTCACAGAGGATGTCAACAGTCACAGCAACAAGCACAGCCAGCTGAAAAACAACCAGCAGAGACCCTCAAGCTGTTGCAGCAGAAAGGCAGCTCCATGTAACTCTCATATATGCAGGCTGGTCCTTGCAAATAACAACCTGGTACCACTGAGGACAGAGACCAAATGTCACCCACTGGGTGTTATTCTGGCAGGCAGAACAAGGCACGGGTCACCTGTGGCTGTCCAGGCAGACAGGGTCACCACATCACCCCTGCTGCAGCACAAGGCTGAGGGACACTGCCCTGGCTCAGATGTGTCAGCAACTGCAGGTTCTTGTTCTCTCCTCAACTCCTTCCCTCTACCAGCAGTGGTACTGGCACAATTAAAGTCCATCATCTTCACACTTACTTTAATCCTTTATCTTCTGGTGTAACAGCTCAACAAGTCTTCACTTAACCAACACAGATGGTTTTTCACTCTAATGTTCGTGCTGGAGGCACTAAACTGCATCCCTTGGATTCCCACAGGGTTCTTGCTTCCAAGAGCTTCTGAATGCTCAACAATAAAGGTTCAACAATGGGAAAGCAAAGGAGTTCAGTCTCTGCTCTGCCTTCCTCACCCCACAGGACATGAGGAACCCACTACTGCTCCAACTGCAGGATAAAACCACTAAGAGAAATTCTCACCCACAAAAACTGGGCTCCCTCCCTGGCCTGACTACTGCCATCCATCACCTGCACAGGGAGCACTGGCATAAACTCATCTCCATAACTCAGTGCTCTATTTCACCATTGCCACTCACTGAAACATCCTGAGCCTGATTCCACCTTCCAGGACCTGCAGGGAGCCCACGGGAAGGGTGGAGAGGGGCTGTTTACATCCCACACAAGTTTTAACATCGGAGCAAGACAGGCTGGACCAAGTAAGAGAGCTCAGCAAGATGAACAGCTCTTCCAGAGAACTTTGGGACATCCTTACTTATCTCTGCCATTAAGTGTCATGTTTCCAGCAGCAGCACCTTTCCTGAAGTGCAAACACAAATGCCTACAGGAAAATTTGACCCTGGGATTTAGAAGCACCCTTTTAAGAAGGTGCTGCTTCCATCAAAATTCTGTTTAATTTCCAATTAACTATTAATTAAAAGAGTAAAAGAAAATCAGTAACAACTTCAGAGCTCAACATAAAATGAATTGAGGCTATACTTTAACCACCATCCTCACTACCTCATCTTCAAAAAATAACCCAACATCCCCCCAAATCAAGGCCAAAAAATCCAAACATCACCCTAGGACTGGACTAAGTTTTAAAAGTTGTCTCTCATGAATCTGTTTCTGCAGAATTAAATACACAAAACTATAAGAAATGATTGATGTTCAACAATAATGTGGCTCATCAGAAATTAAAAGAAAGTGATAAAATAGGAAATCTCCCATATCACCCTAACCCCCAAAAGTTTTGATCAGGATCCACAGCCAGAGCCAGCTGAGCTGATTTTGGCAAGGTTGAAAGTAACACTGGATCAAGGATAATCCTGAACTTCAAACAGCTACACATAAAAAACACTTCAAATGTAAAGCCTAAAGGTTTGAACTTACGTATGTTCAAAAGATTCACTTTGTTTTCTCTGGGAAAACAGATAACACGTTCCTGTTGTCAGAGCATTAGGATTCCTCTTGAAGACGATTTTTTTAAGTCTGCAAAGCTGCACAGAAGCAATCTGTTCTCTAAACACTGAGCACAAGTTCAAAGTGCCACCGAGTGCGCTGTGCACGTGCAGGGTACAAGAAAAAGCACTGCAATATAAAGTACAAACAAATGCTTGGAGTTGTTTATGCCCGGGACGATGATTCAATATACAATTAAAACTTTAATGTTCAAGTACCTCCACATGTTACACTCCTGCCATTTAATTACTTTTCAGTTTTTTTTAAGAACAGTCCTCAGACTGGCTGAGCAGCCACGATATGTATCACTAATAACCCATGTCTGTATATTTGCAGCTTATGGTTTCAAATATAAACTGTCCTGATGCTCAGTGTAAACACGAGTCTCCAAATAAAAGCATTAACCTGTCACTGGCCTTGTGCTGTGCGAGTAATTCAGCCTGTTTGGCAGGAGATCCTCTCAAAACCTTCAGCAAAGCTCCTTACCCTAAAAACAGCCACGCCACAGCAGGACACGTGATGGCAGCCAGCGCTCAGCTCCCTGGGGTGACAATGACACTGCCAGGCCCGGGCTGCCACCAAGGGAGGCTTCCTCAGCCCTGCAGCCTCCTGGGCATCCCCACACACAGCCTGGGAGCAGGAGCTGCTTTGGAGGGGGATAACTCAGCTCCCTGAGAGGATCCAGGGAAGGCACACGCCGCGCTGCAAACACTGCGCATGAAAACAGATTATTTTTAGAAGCGGTGCGAGCACAGCACTTCCTGCCGGCTCCACCTTGAAGAACGGCAGACGCTCTGTCACCCTCCATTCCAAAACCAGGATTTCACAACTTCTGCTACCTGCCACAACACAGAGAGAGGCAAGGGACAATCTGCCGAGAACGGCAAGTGACAATTTCCCAGTTTGTAACTTGGCACTGAGAACTTCTGTTGGAGTATGTTGCCAGTCTTCACTCACGTCAATAAATCGATGCTTTTTTTCCTGCCACGGGGATGAACAGAACATTAAATGTTTTTATTTATGACACTGATTTTTTCCATAGCAACCGGATGTGAACATGGCATTCCCAGCGTAATGAAGTCACTATAGCAACGTGATAATGATGTCAGAATAATCAGACAGCATTTCATACTTGTGAAATACATCGCTTCTGTGAATTCAGAAACTTGCAGAGACCACAAAAGCAAGGGGGCTCCATCTGGAACTTCCCTTTAACTGGCATGGTTTTGGATAACTTCTCATTAAAGGCACAGAGCTTTGCTAACGCACCATTTTCTGTTTCTTCAAGCTTCATCCATTACTTCCCGAACGTCTCAGAAATTCCCACATTGAAACCCTTCCAGATCCGAGGATCCGCTACACCAGGGAGAATTACTGACACACCATTCCAGCATGGAAAAGGCAATGACACAAATCACAACACTGAAACATTTCACAGCAGACAGGCACTGTCAACTGAACAGACGCTTTCCTCAACTCTTCAGAGAATCTGGTGTCTCTCTTTACGTGGAGCAACACAACTACTCAGAGAGAATTCCAACAGCAACAGAAATTACAGAGTGCTGATACAATACTCCGAAGGCAGACAGGCGTTTTCAAGTCAGACAACTATTTTAAGAAATATTATCTCCCCTGTTAAGCTACTGAAAGGAAAAAACCCAGTTTTTATGGTTTGCCCTTCCTGTTTGCAGCTCTTTCCAAGCTGTGAGCAAAGCAAGACCCAGTTCCAGCTCTGTGTCAGTGGGAATTGACTCGCTGTGTCCAAACCCCAACCCTCCCACTGAGGCAGCTTCACAGGAACCCCTGCACCAAACCCACACCTTCTGCACCTCAAATATCGCAAGCAAAGACACCAATTAACGAGAAGTAGCCAAACACCAAAGTTTCCTTACGCAGAGAAGAGTTTCTCTTTAAAGCGACCGAAGGAAGTGCAAGAAACCCTTTCAGAGCTGAGGTGGTCTGAGACAACCAGTCCTTGGGAGAGGAGGGTGGGGATGGGCCGGAGGATGAGGATACACCGGAGGATGAGGAGGGGCCGGAGGATGAAGATACACCAGAGGATGGGGATGGGCCAGCCCGCTGCTCCACGTGGCCCACATGGGGCTCCCCCTCGCCTTGTCCCACCTGCCCAAACCTCCTGCTCCATCCGGGCTGGCGAAGCGGCACGGCTACTGAAGCCTGGCCCTCGTCCTGCCCGTCCCTGTCCCTCGTCCCGCCTGTCCCTGTCCCAGCGCACCCTCCGTGCCTCCCCTCGCTGTCCCTTTTCCCCGGGCCCCGCACAAGCCCCGCTGCCCGTTGCCCGTTGCCCGGTGCGGGGAGCAGCGCGCTCGGCCCGGCCCGGCCCGCACACACCGGCCCCGGGAACACCGCAGGGATCCCGCTCATCCCCGGGCCCGGCCACAGCCCCGGCCGCGCAGCCCGCCCGGTGCGGCACAAGATGGATGTCCGGCGGGGCCGGGACGGGACGGGCCGGGCCGGTAACGGGGACAGGGCCGGGCCCGAGCCGCCTCCCCTCGCCGCCGGCCGGGCCGCGGGCACGGAGGGCACGGAGCTCCCGGCTCGGCCCCGCCGCCCCCGCCCGGCCCCGCCGGACTCCGGGCCGGCCCCTGCCCCGCTCCGCCCGCCCCGCGGCCTCGCCAGGCCCCGCCGGAGCCGCCGCTTCCCCCGCCGCTCCCCGGCCCGGCCCGGCCCGGCCCCCGCCGCTCTCCCCGCTCACCGCCGCCCCCGGGCCGCCTCCCGCCGCCGCTCGGCTCCCCCGCCGCGGGCTCGGGGCTCGGCTGCCGCCGCTGCTGCTGCTCCTGCTGCTGCTGCTCCGCTCTGCTCTGCGCCGCTCCGCTCCGCCCTCCGCGGCCCGGCCCGGGGAGGAGCCAGCGGGGCGGGCGGGGAGGGACCAACGGGGCCCGAAAAGTTCCGGGAGGGCCGGGCCGGGTGAGGGGAGCCCGGCGGGGCCGGGCCGTGTCGGGGCCGGGCCGGGTGAGGGGAGCCCGGCGGGGCTGGGCCGGGTAAGGCCGGGTTCCCGCGGGGCCTGCCCGGGGCCGGGCCTCTCCTGCCGGGGCTGGAGCATCGGGAGCAGCTGGGAAAGGGGCTCAGCCTGGAGAAAAGGGGGCTCAGGGGGAATTTCTGGCTCTGTACAGCTCTCCCTGACAGGAGGGGACAGCCGGGGATGGGTTTGGGATCTCATCCCGGGGAGCAGGGACAGGAGGAGAGGGAAGGGCCCCAGGCCGGGCAGGGCGGACACCGGGGGGTTCCCCATGGCAGGGTGGGCACCGAGCGGTGACTGCGCTGGGGATGTTTCCGTACGGGGATGATGATGATGTGCTGTCACACGGGATGATGATGGTGGGGCTGTCACACGGGATGATGGTGGGGCTGTCGCACGGGATGATGATGGTGGGGCTGTCGCACGGGACAGGACCAGAGTCACCCAGAGGTCCCCAAGCACCACCACAGCACAGGCTCAGCACCAGCCCCGCATCGCCTTCACCCCTTAAAGACCTCTGCCTGAAACACAGCGCTTCAGAGTGTGTGGCGTTTTGTTTAGAAAAGCATGAAAAAAAAGAACTGTAACGCTGAAGGGAAGACACGTGTAATTGACAAGAAACTGGCAAAAGCGGGAAGAGGAAATGACACTGAGGGTGTTTTTGTCTCTGAGGGTTTGTAAAAGCCGGTGGGGATCAGGTCACAGGTGCAGAGCAGTCACTGCCAGGGTCTCTGATCTGGGAGATCACTTCATCAGCCCCAACTTAAACCATCATTCAGCTCTAAACTACACACTCCAGAAAAGCTAATGTCAGCGGTCAATAAGTTTCAGGGGCTTTTTTTTTCCTGGTTAAGAATGTATAATTACCCGAGGAGGAGCTGTAGTTGCTGCCATGATTGCAGTGCCCAGCTCTCCATGGGATGCAGAGGGATCTCTCGTGTTCCCAAGCACTGACACCTCTTTACACAGGCAGGGACAGGACAGGACTGCAGCCTCTGTCCCTGGGGATGCTCCTGCTGAGGCTGCAGAGGACGGTGCCAGCAACACACCCACAGGCCTCCCCACACTCCTCTATCACACTTACAAAACTTCAGGGACACGAGCAGATTTATTGAGGTTTGAGGCTACAGCAACAATATTTTAGCAGCCATGCTGCCTTTCATCCAGAATTCCAATAAAAAAATACTAAATATTACTTGTCTGGCTGTTCAGATGAGAAAAGAAAGATTAAATGACTTATCCAAAATCCCCAGCAACTGAGTGGCCAGGAGACACACAGAGCTGAGTCCCCACTCACCCTCTGTAATTGAAACTGCTCCAGTTCTCCCTCTCACAGCTTTGTGTGTGCAGCAGAAATAAACACACAGCGCAGAATTTTGCTTCCAGGTACAACTTGTGGCGGCTGATAGTGATCTTTAAATCCCTGTTTTTATGGCTTAAGAAGTGTCTCCTTCCCTGGGGACCACCGTGCTGGGAGAGCAGGTGAATCACTGCTTGATTTGAATGGCTGGAGGCAGGGAGATGTCAGCAGAGGATTTCCACACTTTCTGTCTCTGCAGGACTTGGCAGTGAGAGGATCAGTCGCAGTGGGACGGTCGGGGTGGCAAAAGCATCTGCCTTGAAGGATGCTCAGCACCCGTGGTTGAGCAACTTGTTTCTTCAGAGTACAAATGTTCCTGTGAAATCTGTGAACTTAGGAAGTCACTAGCTCAATGTTTAAAAACATGAGTCTGTGTCTGGAAAACAGGCAAGGGCAAAATATCAGCAGCAGGCTTCTATTTAAAAGGCTGTGCAAAAATATATTCCTATGGGCAGAAACTGCAAGGGGTGCAATTCCTTTAACAGGCTCGGTGTATATGGAAATGTTTGAGCGTTCTGCAAGGCTTTACTCCAAATTTCCTTTGAAATTAAAGCTTTAACAAACTTTGTCCCAGATATCAACGTACTTGCAGCTTTTCCCACTGAGCACTGACTGAAGAGTTTTATTGTATCCAAGGAATCACACACGTATCTATTTCATGGGTTGTGGACCATCTTCCAAGTTTGAGAACAGTGAGGGTCCAGGCACACTGAGGGCCTGACTCAGCAGGACTGAACTCCTGTTTGATGTGTGTTCTGGGAGGGTTGACTTTCCCTCCCATTTTCTGCAGGTTTGAGTGGAAGCTGGTAACATTTATTGCTGAGTCAGACTTTGCAAGTACACAAGATGAGATCTGGATGGATGGGAACCTGGTATGAAATGATGAGAAGGGGAGAAGCAGGTCCAAGTTCAGCTGAAATCAGAGGCACTTTTCCCGGTGACTCCGGCAGGGAATAAATCTGGGTGTCTGTTTCTCCCAGCCCCAAATCCTGCCCTCCTTCAGGCAGGAGGGTGCAGCCCCTCAGCCAGAGCTGTTTCACTCCTGCTGCTGCTCCTTGTCTCTGGTGCAGCAGTGGATTGCTTGTCAGCAAAGCCAGTCTGTCAGCAGGGTGCCACATCCCATGTCCACACCTTGTCTCTCCCCCAGCATTTCCCCATCTCTAACAAACCCCATTATTGCAGGGACAGCCCTGACACCTGCCTGGAGGGCTGGAACCTGCTGACAACCCCAAACCAGGGGTTTCTACTCCACACCAACTCAGCAATAACACAAGGTTATGAGGCAAAGAGAATCGATTCTCTGCATCCTGTCACACACAGGACACAGCCTGTGATGTCCTGGACACAGCCCAGGAAATCCAGTGACCTTTCACACTGCAGTTTTATTTAAAAATGGTGTCATTTATCACAGCCCATCTATTGATACAAAACAGGAGTTGCCACAATAACAACTTTCCCAAACTCTGCAGTCTAAATCCATTAATATTAAATTATGCCAAGATTTCACTCCTCCTTTCCTGCGATATGGCAGCAGTGAAAGACTGGAAGGAAAACATTTATTTATCCCAGAACCTGCAACAGGATTGCAAATTTTCACCTGCTTTTGCAGCTGAGTTGTAGTGGTTGCACTGAATCTTCTGCAGGCAAATTAATATGAAGCAGAATCCCTCAGGACTTCTTTCATTCCAAAATAATAATTGCCCAATTGGATAAATTATCACAAGTTCAGCTGATGTAAATATGTAGCTAAGGCCCATTTGTTGATTTAATGAAATTCAGAAACAATTTGTGATTGCATAATGACCTTGGATTCCTGACTGATAGAATCAGAGGGCTGGAGAGTAAATGAAAGTGGGTTTGACACCATGCAGGCTAATAACACATTATCCTTTCGCTCTGGCTGTCAGAAGGAAAGGTGCTGACTGCATCCTGCTCCTGAACTTAAACTGCACAAGAAAGGAGCTGGTGCTCTCTACACTAACAATAATCATTCTTTAAACTCTAGTCAGGGGAGAATGAAGAAAAAAAAAATGCTCATTCCAAAGAGCTCAACACAAGCCTTTGAAGTGCAAGCATAATATTTTCTTTACAGATGAGATCGCAGTGTATCATTATGAATAATGACTTAATGATGTAATTAACAGTGAGCACCCACATGGCTGCCAGCAGCTGCCCTGGCTGCGGGTCACCGAGCTCACACCTCACCTCCCACGCTGTCCTTGCCAAGGACCTGACCATGAGGGATCATTTAACACAGCCCAGCACCCCAAACTCTGCAGGGGCAGGAGAGCTCCAGGCCCTGAGCCTGTTCCCTGAGAAGCCCATCCTGCTCCCGGTGCATCCCTGGGTTGTTCCATGCCCACAGTCTGGCTGGGTGAAGCTCCCAGGTAATTAGGCAGATGAGCCGGGAGCTGTGGGAGCTGGGGAGGGATGGCTGATCCCGAGCAGGGCTCTGCCAAAGCTCCAGCGGGTCTCCAGAGGGGAAGCCTGGACTGGGTTTTCCATCCACCACAGCCCTGGGGCAGCAATGCTCCTCCCCCAGCTCATCCAGTGTCCTTAAAGTGCCTGAAATCCCAGGAGAGGCTGGATCCCAGTGCAAACACGGAGGTGTTTTCCAGGTTTGAGCACGAAGGGTGTGAGCACAGGGACTGCAGAAAGGGGGAGGAGGCAGGAACAAGGCTTCCCCCACCAAAAACACCAGCAAGCCTGGCCTTTCCTTCTTTGTGACTGTCATTCTGAAAGGGACACGGGATGGGCGTTTTTCTGCAGCTTTCCAAACATTTCCTACCTTGTGAGCACGCCAGAAAAGCCCAGGGTCAGTCTGGTGTCTGCAGCTCTGCAGAGTCAGGAGAAAGGCTGACACTGAGAGGGGTTTCTGGTTCAAGGGGTTTATAAATACCATCAGAGGCTGAGGAACTCACTGGGGAAGGAAGCACAAATCCTGCTTCCCGTGCTCAGCCGCGGCGGGGAGCTGCCAATTATCATCACAGGGATTCCCATGTCTCAGTCCAACAGCAGCACAATGGGCTGCTCCGACTCTTGGCTTTCTTCAAGCAACAATTGCCTTGTCCAAAGCTGTAGCAGCCTGGAATTCCCTACCAGAGGAGCCTGTGAAGGAAAGGATGCTCGGAGAGCTAAACATGAGCTGAGCCAGCAGCCTGGGCACCTCTCCTGGCTTCAATCCCAGGTGCTGGAGCTGTGTTTGGGTGAGTGTCCCCCGCAATGTGCCACCTGTGCATGTCCCCACTCACAGCCAGCCTGGCCGTGGCACAGAGCTGCTCCCAGCAGTTTGCTGGGGCTGCTTCAGGATGGGAGGGGTGAATTTGTCTTTGCTGGGACACACGATGGGACATGGTCCCAGCTTAGGGTGGGGTCTGACCCAGCAGCTCCTCGTGCTGAGAGTTTGTAGGACACTTCACAAATGCCCTGGGTAGGGATGGTGGCACCTCCACAGAGACCCCAGAACACAGCCCAGGGCCTGGCTCTGCCCTCACTGACCCCATCCAGTTTGCAATGTGGCTTGGGCACAGCTGCTGGATTTGCACAAGAAAAAGCCAAAGCAGAGGGGGCTGGAGTGACCTCTGCACAGCCACAGCCAGGAGAGCCCAGACTCAGGAAGGAAAAACTGGGGCAGCTGAGCTCAACATGAGCAATAAGAAGTGTGATTCTCTCAGTGACAAACTGTGGTCCCTGCTCACAGGCAGCTGCAATCACACATTTTCTATTTACCCAGCCCTTCCTGTGCGCAGGCACCCGCTCACCCCGTGGCCAGGCAGTGCCTCCTGTCCCCGGGTACCAAAACCTCCTCCACAGCTGCTTTCACCCATTGCTGGGGCAGATGCAGCTGCCATTTTCCTCCTTCTATTTTGTAAAATTCAGGCAGTAGAGTATGGGGAAGTTGGGGGAAAGGAAGGAAAAGAACAAAGATAAAATGAAAGTTAAAATGTAACTGCCACAGGAAGTCACAGACATCCTTTGGAGGTTTGGTGGAACCCACACAATGAGACAAACATTGCCTTGAAATGAAATGCCATATATATATTGAAATGAGAGAATGTCTAATGCAGTAAGTATTCCTTCCCATGTTTTCTTTCATGGGGTTTAAACACTTGTTTTCTTTAAGCATAGTCACACAATGACTGTACTGCAGCCAAGGGGCAATTTTCCATTAGCAGGTAAAAGCACCAATCCAGGTATTTGTCTGTCACCTCCTGGGAGCCCTGTAAGATCCACGGAGTATCTTCATCACCTGTCCCTGCCCTCTCCCAGCTGATAACTGGTTCCATTCAGGGTCAGTATCCAGGATCTGACGCTCCTGGTGCCCTCAGCCCAGCCCCAGGCCAGCAGCACACACTGGCACAGGGCTGCAGGACAGGGTTTATAGAGACATCAGAGGTGATAATGAACTGCCCTGTACCTGGAGAAGAGATGTGTGTCTCCAATTACTGCTGCTCTGCTGTCCTAAGTGGACTTTCTGATCCCACAGCCTTAGAGACCCTCCAGCCCCTTCACTCCTCCTTCTTCCAGGGGTTAGCAGGAGCTTGTCCTAAACCAGCTGTGTCAGAGGCAGTTCCTCACCTCCCTTTCATAGCTGCTCCACTGTAATTATGATCACAGTAACACTTTTGACAGCACTCTTTGTTTTCTGATTGCTTCCTGAGCACAAGTGAATAACCCTGGCTTTGAGCCTCTTTCTGGGGAAGAGCAGGTATTTTCCTTTGGGAAGGCTGAAAAGGGGAAAGAAAAGCTGGCCAGGAGGGAGCACGAGGCACCTGTGTGTCCTCACAGCCAGTGCTGAGCTCCCCCTCCCAGCACAGTCACCCTGGGTTCCTTTGGGCAGCAGTGAGTGTCACAGACATCATGCAAGGCCGTGGATCCAGCTCTGCACTCAGCTGTCGCCTCCTTAGTGCATCATGAGTCACTTCCACTCCTATGACTCAGAAACTTTGACTGGAAGCTGCCTGAGGAAGGCCTGGATGTGCCGTGTCTCTCCCACCCTGCCCTGTTTCCCCCCTGGGCTGGGGGCTGTGGTGGCACTGCCTCCCCAGGGCCGGGCAGGTCACCCCGGGACACCTCGGGGCACACACGGATCTCCTCGTGCCCCCCAAGGCCGTGGGAGGTGGGAGCTCCCCAAAGCTGAGCTCTGCTGTCTGTGTGTGGCTGCAGCTCCACTGAAAACCCCAGTGACACCCTGAAAACGTTTGGCTTTGGTGCTTTGGTTCCCAACACTTCCCCCTGTTGCCCTTTGCAAAGAAAGTGTTTGCATAAATAACAGCAGATGAGTTTGAAAATAGCTCGTGTCCCCGGCCGAGTTCAGCGGTGATAGTGAGCAGAGATAAATCCTGGCACCTGCAGTGAGAAATGCCCCAGCCGGGTCTGCCGGGAGCCCCCGGCCCGGCCACAGGGGGCTGCGGGCTGAAGTGGTCTCAGCATTCCTGCAGGGACTGGGGAAAAGCTGAGCCACTGACAGCACAGCAATGACCGGGGCAGGGTGGGGACAAGAGGGACAAGCTGCCGGGTGTGAGGGCAGCTCCAGCCGTGGCTCCCCGCGGACACACGGCTGGGTGTGGGACCGATCCTGCCCCGCTCGGTGGGAGGGCAGGGCTGCAGCTCCCGGGGCTGTTTTCCCGAGGAACAGGCACGCCAGGGATCAGGGTGTTTATCTGCCAGATCTCGCTTTTACCCTCGACAGGCAAAAAGTGTCCCAGGAGCTGCTGTCCCGTTTGATAAGGCAGGATGGGAGCCGAGCTCCTGTGCTGATGGGGGCTGGCGCTTAAGGTTGCCTTAATGACAGAAACCTCCACTTGTCTTTCCAGAGTTACAGGAACCGCAGAGGTATCAGAGCATTTAATCGCTTGTTTTACTGCCTGCGCTGTGTGTTGTGGTGAGGAGCTGCATTCCTGACTGACGGCTGCTCCTGACGGCTCCTGTCACCGCCGTGCTGCGCTCAGTGCTCTGTGCCCTGTGCCCTGTGCTCTGTGCCCTGTGCTCTGTGCTCTGTGCTCTGTGCTCTGTGCCCTGTGCTCTGTGCCCTGTGCCCTGTGCTCTGAGCTCTGTTCCCTGTGCCCTGTGCTCTGTGCCCTGTGCCCTGTGCTCTGTGCCCTGTGCTCTGTGCTCTGTGCTCTGTGCCCTGTGCTCTGTGCCCTGTGCCCTGTGCCCTGTGCCCTGCTCTCTGTGCCCTGTGCCCTGTGCTCTGTGCCCTGTGCTCTGTGCTCTGTGCTCTGTGCCCTGTGCTCTGTGCCCTGTGCCCTGTGCCCTGTGCCCTGCTCTCTGTGCTCTGTGCTCTGTGCCCTGTGCTCTGTGCCCTGTGCTCTGTGCCCTGTGCCCTGTGCCCTGCTCTCTGTGCTCTGTGCTCTGTGCCCTGTGCCCCGTGCCCTGTGCTCTGTGCCCTGTGCCCTGTGCCCTGTGCCCTGTGCCCTGCTCTCTGTGCCCTGTGCCCTGTGCTCTGTGCTCTGTGCTCTGTGCCCTGTGCTCTGTGCTCTGTGCCCTGTGCTCTGTGCTCTGTGCTCTGTGCTCTGTGCTCTGCTCTCTGTGCTCTGTGCCCTGAGCCCTGTGCCCTGTGCTCTGTGCTTTGTGCCCTGAGCCCTGTGCCCTGTGCTCTGTGCCCCGTGCTCTGTGCCCTGTGCTCTGTGCTTTGTGCCCTGAGCCCTGTGCCCTGTGCTCTGTGCCCTGTGCCCCGTGCCCTGTGCCCTGTACCCTGTGCCCCGTGCTCTGTGCCCTGTGCCCTGTGCCCTGTGCCCCGTGCCCTGTGCCCTGTGCCCTGTGCTCTGTGCCCACAGCTCTGCCCCATCCCTGGGCGGGACAATGGGGAGCACAGCACGGGCTCCATCCACGGGTGGGATGAAGGGCAGCTCAGCCCGGGCTGCAGCCACTCCCGGCCGGGCTGGTCGAGGGCCACAGGCTGCTCTCCACTCTCCTGAGATTTCCACACGCGCTGCCGGCTCTGCTGGGACAGCCGGGGGGCTCTGTGTGTGCTGGGGAGGGGGTCACTCATTCCCCTGCCAGCCGTGCCAGCCCTGCCCTGCTCACAGGGGTCCTGCTGTGCTGTCCCTGCTGTCCCTGCCCTGTCCCTGCTCTGTCCCTGCCCTCTCCCTGCTGTCCCTGCTGTCCCTGCCCTGTCCCTGCCCTGTCCCTGCCCTGTCCCTGCTGTCCCTGCCCTGTCCCTGCCCTGTCCCTGCTGTCCCTGCTCTCTCCCTGCCCTGTCCCTGCTCTCTCCCTGCACTCTCTCGGCTCCAGCCCCGCATGGAAACCTTGAGCTTGCAGAGTTTTCCCTTCCCGGCTGCCAGATCAGCAAATCCCAACTCAGCAGTTTCGTCCCACACGTGTTTGGATCGGAGTGGAAGTGACGAGGAGCTGAGGAGATGGAAACAATAACAAACAAAAACACTTTATCTGCCCTGTCCTTCCAGGGCTGCCTTTCCCAGGCTGCTGCTCCAGCCAAACCCGCAGGGCCGGTGCCAGCCCAGAGGGGCAGCCCAGCCCCTGGCAGGGCTCACAAGGGCAGGGCTGGTCTCCTCTCACACCACCAGCAGGGCTCTGCTGTTACTGTTGATTTACCCGGGAACACGCTCAGTTTAAATTCCCTTCCACTGCAGTGTTGTGATCCCTTCAGACAAATCTGAGGGGCAAACTCCAGGTACATTGCTGGAAGGTTCCAAAGTTTGCAGGAGTATTTAAGAATACTTTATTTCCCCCAAATCAGGGCAGCCATCCTGGCGATAAGTGGCATTAACAAAACGGTTTCCTACAGCAATGAGAGCTCTGTGTGTGTTTTGTTGTAAGGAAAAATAAATTCCTTTTTTTTCACTAAGGAACCAAAAAACATCTCTGAGTTAATTGTAGAACAAAAGAGGCCTTGATTTCTGCCATCCATCATGGAAAAGGTTGGATCCAAATATACATACATGAAAAATAAAAAGGTATAAACAGTGCTTCCTTCCTAAAGAGCTTCCCTGGCAAACCTGGGCTGTGCTGGCCCCCAGAGCCTGCAGCTCATCTTCCTGTTGGTGGAGCTGAGCTCCTGGGGACACTCCTGGCTCCTCTCAGGACCACTTCCCTGGAAAATGGTTTGTTTTCAGTCCATCTTTGATCAAAGAAAGGCCCAAAGGCTTTCCTTCCTGGCCACACACTTTGTGTGTGAGTGTCCTTGGTGCTGTCGCAGTGTGAGGTGGGACCTGAGCCTTCCTCCTTCCTGCTCGGCCCCAAGGAACATCAGCAACCCCTGAACTTCCCTGCAGAGCCCAGGCCACGGGCACCAAGCAGCTGTGGAAGCCTGTGTGGGATCAGCTGGGGATTGGTGATGCTCTTGTACACTACAACGACACAGACTTTGAGTTTTAGAAGGTTGAAAATTGCTTTTTTATTTTTGGGATGTGTCTCTCTTATACACTCTTTTACACAGACCAATCTGATTGGTGACAAAAAGACAAACCCCTTCACTCACATTGGTCAGAGCAGAGGGACATCAAGAAGAAGTTCCTTCTAGGAAAAAGAATGAATAACAAAGTTATAAAAACATTTCTCCTGTTTACAGAAAATTCCCTGGGAAAAGAATTTCAGAAAACCAAAACACCTCAGGCACAGAACCAGGGCTACAGTTTGGGACCCCTCACCTCTCTGGTTTGGAGCCCTCAGCTCCTTCCCCCTCCCCTCCAAGGCGCTTCATTTGTTCATTTGGAATTATTGTTCCTCAGGGGAAAGGCTCTGCCTCCACCTCGGAGAGGATTAGAGCAGCCACAGGACCAAATCCCTCTGTTCATTACACCGGGTAAAGCTGCAGTAAATAAATCCTGTTAAGCCATTGGGGCCACTCTGGGCTTACCCAGACAGAAACGGCAACACTATAAATAAGATCCTGGTTTGATTAGGGAAATAAAGGCAGGAAAAAAGCACTTAGAAGATATCCAGAGGAAATACAAGCTCCCCCCACCCCAGTCATGCTGACAATGATGAATAAGTCCGTGAATGGCAGTCAGAGAGTGAGTCATGATTCATAAATAAATTACAGCAAGATGTTCTTAGAATATCCTGAGCTGGGAGGGACCCACAAGGATCAGCAATCCAGCTCCTGGCCCTGCACAGGATAACCCAAAATCTCAGGATTCTTAGGAAATATCTTGGGAATATTCATTTAATCTGGGATATCTGTAGTCTGAGATACCATTAAACACTCAAAATTCAGAGTAATTCTGTGACCCTGTATCAAGCACATATTTATTGTAGTTGATGGAGCCTCACATTTCTGGCAGTGTCTACTCAACCCTTGTTGGAGACAAATTGATTTGGAGAAGCTGCTCAATGGGTTTTACACCCTGTGCTCCCAAGACCTGGGGACAAGCAGGGCAGTGGCTGCTGCCTGTGCCAGGTGACTTGTCCCCTCCTGAGGATGCTCCTCAGTGAGATAATGGCACTTTCCTCCCTTTCTTTTCAGAGAAAAGCTGCTTTTGCAGTGCTTTGCAGTTAAATGATTTGCTGGTGTGCAAAAATAAGAGTTGGGAAGGGAGCTCAGGGCCTTGGCTTTGTTGTTTCACCTCGTCCTGCCTCCCCCAGCCTTGCTGTACTGAGATGCAAAATTATCAGCGGAAGAGTTTATAAAATGTCACAACAGTTTCTCTCCTGTCAGGCAGACAATTTGTGTAAATAGAGCCTCTCCAAAGAACCTCCTGCCAGCTCAAACCTCCCTTTCATCTCCCCAGGATTTATTGTCTGCCATTTTCATGGAATTTTAAAACAGCCTCTAATGAAGAGCGGGCATGGAAAGTTCTGTGCTGTGCAGAGGAGTCTCCAATGGATCTGCTGTCACCTCCCCGGGCCTGGCAGCAGAGGCTGTGAAACACAACCCGAGGTGATTTCCTCTCCTCACAGGCAGGAGGTGACTCTCCACACCGCTGGGTGATGTCTCTGCATCGCTCTGAACAGGCTGGGAAGGCAGGTCTGGGAATAAAATATCCCAAAAAGCTGCATTTCCTTGGTCAGTGAGAAGAGCTGGTGTGACACTGCTCATCCCCTGCCCTGGCTGAGGAGGGACAGGGACAGTCTGGGGCAGGAGGAACTGGATAACCCAGGGCTGGCTGTTCCCAGGGCTCATCCCTGTGTGCAGGAGTGCAGCTGCCATCAAACTGGGCTGCTGTGCCAGCTGCCATCAAACTGGGCTCCTGTGCCAGCTGCCCTGCCCGGGCTGCAGAGCACCCACTGCACAGCCACACCCAGAGAAAACCAAAAACCTCCACTTATAACAGAATTCATTTTTAAAACACACAGAAATATGATTTGTTGAAGCCCCTGTCCCAGTGCTCCTGCCCTGTCTGTACCTGGAATTCCAGTGCTCCTGCCCTGTCTGTACCTGGAATTCCAGAGGTGGAAAGTGGGAGCAGTTTCGGGAGCTGCGGCTGCCGCATCCCGCCCGTCTGCCCAGCAAAGCCACCGGGCCCTACTGGTTTGGCAGCCCCAGCTTCTCCTACACCAGCCCTGCGCTGCCCGACGAGCTCGGCAGGACCAGCAAACACTCGGCAGGACCAGCAAACACTCGGCAGGACCAGCAAACACAGCTCACTGCTGGATTTCAGGGGTTTGAAACCCAAAGGCTCAGGAGAATCCCAGCCCAGCACAGTTGAAGCTCAGGGAATGTGGTGTGGAAGGGAGGAAGAGCTTTCCAGATCTGATTCTCCTCTGACAATGTGCTCTTGACAGCAGTTGAAGTCATCTTTGGAACCAGCCCTGCATTCTGAGGACAAGTGAACTTTGCCTTTCAGCACAGCTCTGTGTGTGCCAGAGGAGGGGTTTCTTCAGGTTTTTGCATCTGTGAGAAACACCAGCAGTGGTTTTCCAACATCACTGTGCCTCCATTGGAGGGGAAGGGGAAAAAATCCCAACTGGGGAGTTTCAGAGGGAAACCAAAAGGGTCCTGCTCCTGTCCAGCCCTTCCCAGCTCTGTGCAGACCACATTAATCCTCCTTTTACCGTGGCTGGGGACACTGAGGCACAGGGACAGGACTGTCCCCCGCACCAGGCTGCATCCTCTCACTCTGGGTCATAATTCACCAGCCCACAATCTCTGTGTCACAGCAGATGTGATTCTGCTCCACATTCACATCCTCTCTCTGCTTTGCTTTCACTTCCTTCCCCGGCAGGGAAGAGCCAGGACAGAACTCACCACTCATCACCCCTTGGTTTATGGGTAGCTTGGGGGTTTTTTTTCCTACAAAGTAAACATGAAATTTTGAAATCCAGAAAAAGCCCCCTCCACAGCTCCTGGCACAGGAGCAGAAGCTGCTGGGATGTAACATCAGAGGGGACACTGATGTCCCAGAGCCCCCCTGGGCTGCCAGGCAGGAGAATTTGCCTTCGAGGAGCTGCTCTGTCCTCCCTGCGAGGCTTTTACAGCCCCACCACAACAAAGGCAGACTCGCACGATAAGATCATTGTTGTGGGATAGTTTTTTCTTTCCTGTGTGTCACTTAGAAATAATTTTTCTCTAGCAAATTTGTTCTCCTCCCCTCCACCCCCGAAGTGAAAAGGGAATCTGTGCTCAAAGCCGCAGCTGAGATTGCAGAGACCTTCCCTTCCTGATCCTTATCTCACCAGGATGTAGGAGGATCCCTCGGGGATGGCTGGAAGCCTTTCGCCGGAGCCATCCAAGGAACGAGCACAGCCTTTAAATGGCAAAACCATCAGGGCTCGGGGCGCGGGATCCGAGAGCCTTTAACCCTCTCTCGCTGTGCCATCCCCGGGGTCCGTCACACAATCCCGACCTGCTCCTGGATTCAGCCCCTCCTCCGGCTCCTCAGCACCTGAAAACACACCTTGGGGACCCCGACCTGCCCCAAAGCCCAGCCCCGCCCGCCCCTCTCCCGGGGCTGCCCCACCCCGGGCGGCTCCCGAGCCCCCGCTGCGGCCCGGCCTCGCTGCGGGGAGGGTCTAATGGGGTTTAATGGCTTTGCCAGCTGGGAAAACCTCCGGCCCCGCGTTTCCTGAGCCTGCGGCCGAAGGAGAGCCCTGGGAGGAGGATGCAGGGCCCGGGGAAGGGATGCGGCACCCAGGGCACCCCAGGGCGCAGGGAAAGCCGAGCGGGGCAGGGACAGCAAAGGGCACAGGCCCGTCCTCCTGTGCTGACAGAGCCTCGCTGTGCCGTGTTTGGGACAGGAAACAGATGCTGCCTGGTGAGGAAACACCTGAGGAGTATCAGAGCACCTTGTGCCTGCCCCGGCAGGAACCTGCTGAGAACGGGGGGGACCGGGAGGAACCTCCCCCCCGGATTTGACCGCAGCTGGGCTCGGTGGCATCGCCCTGGGACACGGTGTCCCCACGGAAAAACACCTGCCCTTGGAGGAAAAGGGATGGGCAGATGCAGAGCTGTTAACTCTGAGTCCTGCTGCAAATCCCCCCTTGCACAGGGGCTGCTCCAGCTCCAGCTCCAGCTCCATCCTCCAGCTCCATCCTCCAGCTCCAGCTCCAGCCCCAGCTCCAGCTGTCCAGTCTGGTCCGCTCCGGTCCGGGCGGGCAGGGCGCTCTCACAGGGTGCAGCCTCTGCTCCAGCCCCCGCCCTCTGCCTTTACAACTTGGTTTTCTTTCTCGTGATCCTGCTCAGATTTGATCGGGAATTAATTTTCCCCGAGTCAGGTCTACTTTGCCCAAGTTGGTGATGGCAGAGTGACCTCACCCTGTCCTCACCTTCGCCCGGAAGCCTTTGGTTTTTGAATTCAGCTCTCTTAAACACCCCTGAGCCGCCTCAGTGTTGATAATGATGAACTAGACTGATAAGACTTTGCAGCAAACTGTTGTTGACATTTTGCACTTCTAAAACGCCTTGAAAGAGGAACCTGTAGAACTATTTCTTTATAAGTTGCTGGTAAGAAGGACTGTGACAGCTTTCCCACGTTTTCCCGTCAGAACAGCTTCCCAAGGCACTTTGGTGACTGGAGGCTGCTGAAGGGGTGCAGTGAGCTCCAGGAGGGGTCTCCAGGGAGGGGAACGGCTCCTGGCTGCTGAGATATCAGTGCTGAGGATATGGAATAGCACAGAGGTTTGGATGCTGGAGAATCTCTGGAGGAGGCAAGCAGACACTGCAGATCCCACGCGTGCCCATCGATGCCCACATTTCCTTCCGCAGCTGCAGGCGGGGCAGGAGCAGCTGCAGCAGCTCAGGATGCCAAACAGCAGCCTGGCCCTGGGCAGCCTGGCCCTGAGCAGCCTGGACGGGATCTACATCGGCATCGAGTGCCTGGTGGCTTTGTTTGCCACGCTGGGCAACGTCCTGGTGATGTGGGTGGTGAGGCTGAACGCGGCGTTCCAGAACACGACGCTCTATTTCATCGCCTCCCTGGCGCTGGCCGACGTCGCCGTGGGGCTGCTGGTGGTGCCCTTGGCCATCGTGGTGAGCCTGGGCATCGCCCTGCCTGCCCACAGCTGCCTCTTCATGTGCTGCCTGATGCTGGTGTTCACCAACGCCTCCATCCTGTCCCTGCTGGCCATTGCCATCGACAGGTACCTGCGGGTCAAGCTGACCACAAGGTGAGGCCGCCCCACTCTGGGCCTGATATTTCTGGGGCTGAGAGATTTTAGCCTGCTAGCAGCTGCTGACTTTTTCCCAAGGAGAAATTTCTCCAGAAAGCTTCTTCTCAAAACAGTCTTGGCAAACAACTCTCATTTCTCAAAACAATCTTTCTCCAGGTGGGGTTTTGCTGTTTCTCTGGTTTAACCAATGGGATCAGAGAGGTGTCGTTCCTATTCACCCCAATCATGTTCAGTCTGTATGGGAACACCTTATAAAAGGTAGTAAGAATTAGACAAAAAAGCCATTTTTCTATTCTCTTTGTCTTCTGAAATATTTGGAGTATCTCATCTTTCTTTTGTGTCCTACAGTGACACCCCACCTCTGCCCAGGTTCTGCCTCACCTCCTCTGCCCTCCATTCTAACCTTTAATTATTTGGATGCTTGTGCCTCAAAGCTCACCTGAGATGAGTTTTCCAGAGATCCAGGGGTGCTTGTGAACAGCTCACTGTCCTGAGGTGTCATCACTGATAAGAGTCTGAGCACAGGATGTGTCTGTGGGCAAACTGCTGATTTTCATCACTCTGGTTAATTGCACAGGATGCTGATGTTTTATAGGGTTTCTTTTTTTTAGATTTCTGAGACCTGTCTTTCAAATAAAATTCCTTTTTCACATATTTGCTGAAGATACAGAAGTAGTAACAAACTTATTAACAGTTAACTGAAATTACTCACTGTTTACATTTAAATGAGAAGTACACAGGCTAGAAAAGCAAAGCATAACCTCAAGCATCCAAGAAGTCATATTTTATAATGACCTATGAAGCTGGAGAATGAGTTTGAGTTTTAGCCCTACAAATGGCATAAACCAAATAAAAAGAGGAAGAAACACCCAAGGAAGCAAAGAAATGAGATAGGAGTTCCAGAAGCAGCAAAGCAATATCCTGATAAGAAGAGAACTAAGATCATAATGAAACAAGAAACAAAATAGATTAGACATCCAATTTTAAACAAGGGAACTTAAGCACAGTTCTTACTGATGCCCAAAGTAACTGTTACAAATGAAGAGTTGGGGCTTGTCCCAAGATAAAATTTGGCTTCCCCACCAAAAAAAAAAAGTTAACTCTTCATTTTCTAACAATGATCCTGCAGTTCCTGAACAAGTACCTGTCCCTTAGCTACTTTAAAACACTTCTCTTTAACACGACCTGGCTCTCTTCCCCTACAGGTATAAAATAATCACTACAGAGAGGAGAGTCTGGTGGGCGCTGGGGCTGTGCTGGTCCCTGTCCCTGCTGGGAGGGCTCATCCCCATGTTTGGCTGGAACAAGGCTGACCCCAGGAGCTCCCTCAGGTGCCGGTTCATGGCCGTGATGAGGATGGATTACATGGTGTATTTCTGTTTCTTCACGTGCACCCTGGTGCCCCTGCTCATCATGTGTGCCCTGTACGCCGAGATCTTCCACATCATCCGCACAAAGCTCAGCCAAGGCACTGCGAGAGGGGCCGGGGCTTTCTATGGCCAGGAGTTGAAGGCAGCCAAATCTCTCGCACTTGTTCTCCTCCTGTTCGCAATCTCCTGGCTGCCTCTGTGCATCATAAACTGCATCCTCTATTTTCACCCTGACTCTCACATCCCCTCACCTTTGATCTACTTGGCAATCCTCTTATCCCATGCCAATTCTGCCATGAACCCCATTGTCTATGCCTACAAGATAAAGAAGTTCAAAACCACGTACCTTTTGATTTTAAGGACTTATATCCTGTGCAAAAAACCAGACCCAGCTCCTACAGAGCAAACAACAGACCCACAGTCATGAATAAAGGCTGAAGCTGCCAGTGGGTACCAGACCATGGATAAACCACCTGGCTTTGCTAAGAAACTCTTGGGAAACTGCAGCAACCCCTGGATCTGAGGCTGCTCTAAAGCTGTATGTGAATATATGTCTTGATGTAATATAATTTTTAAACACAGAAGATGGAAATTTTGCCTAGTTGGGGGTTTGGGGTTTTTTTAACATGAGGATTGGCTGAGGTGATTGAAAACCAGGATGTGTTCTTTGCTGTTCATAATCCAGCAGCTCATGAGCTCACTGACTGTTCTCACACCATTTGTCTTGTCTGTCCATTCAAACTAAACTTGAGTCTGGTCAGCTTGTTCTTCAGCCGGTGTTGTCACATTTTCATGAGTAATAATAAATAGTAGATGGGTTTTACATTAATTTGTCCTCCTGTGACAATCAAAAACCCTGCCCAGTTTCAGTCTGTCCTACCTGGGGTGGCACAGGAGTTGCAGCAATTGTTACACCACAGCTGACACAGCCCGTATTTGGGGAACATGGGTCAAACTGAAAAGAGGCTGTTAAAGGCCAGGCTCTTTTCTTCTCCATCTTTGAATAATAAAAGTGGCCTAGAAGAAGCAGAAAAGGGAGTGCATCATCCTGTTCCTTGTCTTAGAGAGTGCTGGCATCTGCTCCTCCTGCTGAGATCAGGCATCTCATTTCTTATCTGAGCTAACCCTTGTCCCAGGCCAAAGCTCTGCGCAGTTACACAGCTCAGCTCCATCAATAAACAAGCCAAAGGAAGCCACACCACAATAAGGAGACACTCCCCTGTTCTCTCTATTAGAGCTTGAAGGAGCTGTCATGACTGAGGTGAGAGCAGAGAACAGCAAAACAAAAACACAAGTGGTTCTGCTGATCCCGTGCAAGTCTGTAGCAGCAGCAGCCCTTCTGTGGTCAAACCCACAGCACCAAATTTTCAGAGCATCAGAGCGTCTGGTCGCACGTTTCCGTGGTCCCTCGAGGTTCCAGAGCTGCCGGGAGGAGGAGGAGGAGGCAGGAAAGCCCAGAGCAGGAGGTAGCACAGCCCAGAGGAGGAGGAAGGAGAGCCAAGTGGAGGAGGAAGGAGAGCCAAGTGGAGGAGGAAGGAGAGCCCAGAGGAGGAAGCAGCACAGCCCGGTGGAAGGGGCAGCACAGCCCGGAGGAGCAGGCAGCACAGCCCGGTACAGGAGGCAGCACAGCCCAGGGCAGGAGGCAGCACAGCCCGGTGCAGGGGGCAGCGCAGCCCGGTGGAAGGGGCAGCACAGCCTGGTGGAAGGGGCAGCACAGCCTGGTGGAAAAGGCAGCACAGCCCGGTGGAAAAGGCAGCACAGCCCGGTGGAAGGGGCAGCACAGCCCGGTGCAGGGGGCAGCACAGCCCGGTACAGGAGGCAGCACAGCCCGGTGGAAGGGGCAGCACAGCCTGGTGCAGGGGGCAGCACAGCCCGGTACAGGAGGCAGCACAGCCCGGTGGAAGGGGCAGCACAGCCCAGTACAAGGAGCCCCGCGGGGCCGGCACAGCCGGAGCCCTGCCCGGTAGGCGCGGCTGGAACGCCCCGCAGCAGCAGCAGCAGCACAAGGAGCTCAGCCCGTCCCATCCCCGGCTTGGTGCTGCCATCGGGCGGCACCTCCAGCCCTGCTCCTCCAGAGCTCTGACACAGCCACCGTGGTAAATTCTCCCCGTTCATGAAAAGGGAACGATTTTGCACTGTACTTAGAACACTGTGGGTAATAACGAGTGAATGAACATTTCCAGAGATTTTGGCTGTCACACTGTGATTGTGCATTTCTTTTATGGGACCCAACCAGGAGAGATTTGCATACAAACATTTCATTATCATCACTTCAATAACAGAAAATAACTAAGCAGTGCACTTGGCAATCAAAAAAAGAAAAAAAAAAAAAAGGAAAATATTGGAGTTGGTGACAGAAAAGGGTAACACAAGGGCACAGATGTGGATAGATGCAAAATAAACATTTTCTTTCTCAATTCTCTCTGGTAGTTCTCACAAACAGAAACTTTACAAGGGCAGGAAAATTTCTGCGGATGAGGAAATCCTGTATAGAGGCTCTCCATTTGCCCACAGCCGTTGGCAGCCAGTTTGGAACAGGAGACAATTTCCCACCATAACTACAAAAAGAGCTGCGTTACAGAGGGCACGGGGGCATTCCCAGGGCAGGCCCTGGTGGAACATCCTTGTGCCTTTTGATGTCCAGAAAGTGGGAACATTTTTATTTCATTTGGAACTTCCCCATCACACAGGCAGTGGAGTGTGGCCCCGCTGGAAGACCAGAGTGCTGTAGGTCACTTCATTCTGGGGGTGTGAGAGAAGCCACAGACATTAGAGAGTGCACAAGCACTGCAGCTCAGCAGGAATTTCCCACTTCTAACTCATCCTCAACACTCCATACCATAAGCAGCCTGTCCCTGCATGGGGGAAATTGGTAAATGCTGGTTCATCCCACTGCCCAGTCTGGCTCAAGGTTCTGGCTCAAGTCTCCTTCACTGGCTTCTAAAGAATTAATATCACAGAGGGAAACTCCAGAAATGCTTCCCCTTTAAAAGATTTCTCCCAACCTGCCTAGTCAGTGGTTTAGATAAGCCTCAGAACTCCTGAAGTTCCTTCTCAAAAGAACTGCTGAGTAACAGTCGAGTCTCAAAGGTGACTTTTCTCCCTCCCTCCCCAAATTTATATTTACCACAGTCAATAATGTGAAATATCTCCATAAAGCATTACAAATGACAGTTGTGACATTTACCTGGCTGTTCCTAAAAGATTCCTCAGCTGCCATATGGGAGAAAGTTTCCTCTTGTAAATTTTGGTGGGCTCTCTTATAACCTAGGAAGGAAAGGGATCCCAGTCTCAGCTCTTGCCCTGTGTTTGGGGACATCAATGCAGGGGAGGCTGCACAGGGGTGACAGACAGGTGATGGGTGACCTCTGGCACAGCAAAGTGGCAGTTTGGGCTGCCCAATCTCTGCCCACCTGTTGGAAATGGCCAGGATGAAAGGGACTGAGGAACTCAGTGCAGCCAGGACTAGGATGAGAAAAGCTCAGAACCAACAAAATCCCCCACAACTCATCAGTGGCAAAGTTAATTCTCTCCTGAAAACACCAGTGGGATGATTCATGAGGAGTTACTGCCAGGGATGGGCTGTTCATCAACACAGAATTATTCGAGGCAGACATTATTTGAGCCACTTTCTAAGTAACTTCTGCAGTCACCATCACTCTGATGTTACACCCTTGACTGCGTCACTCACTTTTCCTGAAGAGGAAGATGATTGCAAAAACCAGGACAGACAGGAGGATGCCAGAAATGAAGGCCAGCGACATGTACAGTATTTCATGGCTGTTGATACACAGAAAATCCTGTCAGAATCCCCAGTTTCAACAGAGAGATTGAAGCATCAGTAGTGCTCAAATTCACCAAACTTTATGGAGTGTAACATTTATCCCCAATGAGACTGACGTCTGTATCTGCATTGAGCATCTCTAGGAATCACCCATCCAGTGCACAGGCTAGGAAATTCTAACCAAATTTTAACCCCCCAAGATGTTAAATATGTGATGTATAACCCTTCCCTTGCAGAAGGAGGCTGCAGTCTCAGGGAACTCTGGGTTTGAACTCAGGAAATAAAGGTGCAGCATTTACTCATTGATCCGGCATCTGACTTCTGCATCTTCGAAATGAGGGGTGTGGACAGTGGCAGGGACAGTGCTGGGGACAGTGGTGGTAGTGGAAATGCGTTCTGAGTCAACTGCAACAGAAAAAAAAATCATAAGCTTGTTTCAAAATGTGCAAATTTCTGCGGTAGTACTACCAGCAAGTAGAACCACATGGGGGGCTGTGTCTGTATGGTCTGTCTGAAAGTGGAACCACCAGACAGGAAAATGCTGCTGTTCAGAGGATGTCTGTGCTAGGCAGTTCTTCCCCAAACAGCCCCAGTGCTGAACCTCCCCCAGAGCAGCCCCTGGGCCATCACCTCTGTCAGCAACACTGCAGCAAAGGAAATTCCTTAAAAAAATAAAATACCTGTATCTGATTTTGAGGAGGAGCCTCCCATTCTCTCAGAGCATTAACTGACAGGAAGAGAAGCTGAAAGAAAGGGACAAGAGTTATAAACATATACACATAAGCAAAAACAAACCTCTCATCCTCTTCTAACTTAAAAGACTTGATTTATTTTTATCCATTTATTGGAAATCTTATAAGTGGCCCAAAGCCACTCAAACCTGGCAGTTCCTCAGCATCAACCCCTCTCCAGTGTCTTGTTCCTGAACACGAGTTCACTGCTCCCTGATGGGCCTTCTCCACCAGAAAACGGAGGATATTTAATAACTAAAAAGCAACTACAGGATTATTTTTTGCAGCAGCTAAAAGCCTACAAACATTTCCATAATCAGAAGCAGCTTTGAAAAGTTCCTTGATGTTTAAGTTAAATTGACTTTTCCCACCAAAAGAGGAACAGTAACATTCTTCTCAAATTTGGGTGTGAAATCTTAGATAGGGATTCTTAAAGATATTGTACTACAGAATCCCCACAATGGCATTTCTCACCACATGCTTTGCAAACTGCAGATTATGAATAATGCAAAAATATTACAACATGAAAATAAACACCCTGTTCTCTGCTGCTGCCACTTTTCCAACTGCATCCCATTGTTGCCACATTCCAGAGGAGTCAAACCATGAAACCTCCCAGTTTTCCCACACCAAACCTCACAGGGTGCCGTGTTTGCAGTAACAAAAGAAACGAGAAATGATACAGAGCTCCATCTTACCTCCCACCATAGAAATGCTGCTGGAAAACTCCCCAAGTGTCAGCACACCAGTTTAACCACTTGCTTTGTGAGAATAATTTGTCACACGAGCCAAAAGCTCACATGTCAATCTGATGTGGGTTTACACAATTGTGGAAGTTAAGCAACTTCACTTTTTTTTATTTAAATTGACAAAAAACAGGAAACCGTGAAAGACACCTGCATTCTCTGGAACCGATATTCTATAAAAAAGCAGATTCAGTTTATGTCGGCTTGAAGGAAGGTTCTTGCCTCTAAAGAACACTTTGGTGAACTGGTGCACCAGAAGTGTAAGAAAACCCCACTTTTGGTGGTGTTTCTTAACCCCACTGAGAAATGGGATTGCAGGTACCCCGCAGGCTGCCCACTTGGGTTTATGGACTACATAAATCACACCTCAGCACACAAAGGAGGAGTTTATTTGTGTGTGTGCTTTGCTGGGACTTTTGAGTTTTAGTAACTCCTTCAGGGAAAGCCTCCTAAACAGAAAACAAAGGGACTTAGGAAAGTCCAGAAAATCTCCTCTGGAATAAATTCACCCATTTCTGTGTTTTTAAACTGAGAAACAGCTGAGGGCAAGCTTTTGAGGGGATTTTGACACATTTCCTGTCCAATGACTTCTCCCAGAACCCAAACCCTTTCAACACTACACGAGGCTTTATGGTGAAAGAGCATTTCCAGCTCCTTTAGAGAACAAGAACATTCACCCAGAGCCCCTCCATGCACAGGGCCAAGTGAATGGGAACACAAATCATCCTGATTTTAGACCATGTGTTAAAGGACAGCAGGTGTCTGGGGTTGCTATCACTCAGAATTTAACACAGGGATCAGTTTCAGCACCAGAAGTTTTCTCTGTGAAGTTCTGTATCTTTGGAAGTGTCTGTGACCAAACAGGGGATCCAACAGGATCTCACACACTGTGGATTCAACTCATCCCCCCATAAACCAGCTGTAGTGGTTGGTGTGACCATCCAGTGACTTCAAACACAAACAGGCAGGGACTGTTGGTAGTGAGAGACAGCAGAGGGGTTTTTTTTGTCTGTTTAATGATATTTTAGAGTCATACAGTTTCCAAGAGGAGGTATTGGGGCCCATCAGTGGGCTCAGACTGCTCACACGGCTGCGTGGGCGCTCTTGGACAGCGCCTTCAGGTCCAGGATGCACTTGGCAATACTTTCCTTTTGCTGCAAGAGATAGGAAACAGCCTTCAGGAGACATTTCAACAAGCAAAACAGACATTTAAGTGCATTTTAGATAAATCTTTTTAGACCTATAAATTACTGATTAAGGGGGATGCAATTATAGCCCATGAAGTCGGAGATTCAGATCCAATAAAGCACAGATGTGGATGCTGAATGTGAGAAATCAGGCAGCAGCGCAGTGTCTGTGGGAGACTAAGTCACAGATTTCTCATTCTGGCCTGAGAAGTTGGAAGGAGGAATTTAAACAGTCCTTGGAGAAAGTAAAACAGTCCTTGCAGGTGTTGTCTCCCTGTTGTTTACTTGCAAGAAATGATTGAGGGGTGTTGTTCCTGACTGTCCAATGATGGTAATGTATTGGTTTGCTGTTCAATCAAGTTTTACTCAATTGGAACCGTCTATAAAAGATTTCAAAGAGTAAAGATCGCTCTCACTTGCTAATAAGCCTGAGAGCCTGTGTGTCATTTTCTACTGCTGTTTCTACTCAGATCCACACACAGATCCATGGAACCCCAGAAGGGACCTCAAAGCTCTCCCACCCCTGGCCAAGGTTTACCCATCACTTCGTGAGCCAGGATCCCTGAACAGCAAACCTTTGTGCAGGCTAAAACATAAAGCAGGTAAACCCCAGCGAGTACCTGCTGAGGTGTGATGCTCTGAACAACGTTCTTCTCCACCCACTGGATCATGTGTTCCTGCTCCTTCTGCCTCTTCAAGGTCTGCATGGCCACCTGGTAGTCCAGCCTCTTCTTCACCTCATTGTACACCATCAGCAAGCGCTCCCGGTAGTTGGTTTCCAGCAGCATTGCAATGTTGTTCTGCACACAGAGCAGGAGACAAGAGGTTCATGCCTGGCAGCAGAGTGTGTTCTGTGCCCCGGCAGGGCAGGCTGTGTGCCCCAGCAGAGTGTGTTCTGTGCCCCGGCAGGGCAGGCTGTGTGCCCCAGCAGAGTGTGTTCTGTGCCCTGGCAGGGCAGGCTGTGTGCCCCAGTGCCCCAGCAGTGTGTTCTGTGCCCCAGCAGGGCAGGCTGTGTGCCCCAGTGCCCCAGCAGTGTGTTCTGTGCCCCAGCAGGGCAGGCTGTGTGCCCCAGTGCCCCAGCAGTGTGTTCTGTGCCCCAGCAGGGCAGACTCTGTGCCCCAGTGCCCCAGAAGAGTGTGTTCTGTGCCCCAGCAGGGCAGGCTCTGTGCCCCAGTGCCCCAGCAGAGTGCGTTCTGTGCCCCAGCAGGGCAGGCTGCCCTGGGCTGGGCAGCAGGGCCCTGCTCACCCGCTTGGCATCGAAGAGGTACGTGCGACCCTCCACCCGCCACTGCTCCTTCTTCTCCTCATCGATGGCCTTCTGCAGAGACTCTATGGCCTCGTTCTTCATGGCCAACGCTGAGGCCATCTTCTCCTGCGGGAAGGAAACAACTCCATGCTTCAGAATCAGAGCCAGATGCAAGGAAAACAAATGATCTGCGATTAATCCTGAAATGCTGCACTGAGCTGTGAGAAATGTCTGTGAACTGCCCTGTGCCAGGGCTGAGGTTATGGTAACAGAGAAGAATGAGGGCTCACAATCATCCGTGGAATCCCAGACTGGTGTGGGTTGGAAAGGAACTTAAATCCCATCCAATCCCACCCCTGCCACAGGCAGGGACACCTCCCACTGTCCCAGGCTGCTCCCAGCCCTGTCCAACCTGGCCTGGGGCACTGCCAGGGATCCAGGGGCAGCCACAGCTTCTCCTTCCCCTGTGCCAGGGCCTCCCCACCCTACAGGGAACAATTCCTTCCCAACACTCCAGCTAACCCTGTCCCCTGCCAGTTTGAAGCAATTTGTACTTGAACAGAACCATTCCTTACTAATGATTGCAAAGCCCAATTACAGTTTCTTCATTACCTCATTGAGTTTGTCAGCAAAAGCTGCGACATTCGGCCCAAACTTCTTGATGGCATAAACAATGACTGACAGGATGCAGGCAGCTGCTGCTGTCTCGTGGTTAACAACGTAGATCTCCTTGGAAAGAAAGTAGAGCAGGAGGCCAGTACCCAACATGTAGGGCCCTACAGGGAAAATAAAGCAGCATTACTTGTATAAGGCATAACAAGGCTCAGGAAACTCAAGTACCTAAGAGGGAGCTACTTTAAAGGTCAGGGAGAAGTGTTCTGTTTCACCAGGACAACAAGCAGAGCCGCAATCCCACCTGGGAAAGGTATCACAAGGAATCTCACTAGGAGTGGAAGCAGCTTGCACCTGACATTGTCCCTGCTGCTTCTGCTTGTTCAGAATCACGCAGAATTCCCTGTTTAAATGTTCTAAGGACCAACAGGCAAACAAATCTTTTATAAAATCAAGCTCATGGAATTTTTTCAACCATTAGGTGTCTAACTTTAAAGCCAGAAGTCCTGCACTGGCTTGTTCTTCTCAACTTGCACATACAAAATATTAATTTTCAATACTATTTTACCTTTCCAGCAGCCAGAACCTGTGAACAGAACTACATAAACATAGCTAAAAATGGTAAAAGTCTGTATTAACCTGTAACTCCTGTTTTAGGGTAGAGAAACTGGAAAAACTCCTCAGGGATCACACCATGGCGAACTTCTCCTCCCTTCTCAGGCAGAGGTGGCACAGGAGCCAAACTCTGCTGAGTTGTGTGCAGTGGTCTTGTGGTGTGTAACACCCTGTGAACAAGGAGAACAATTCAATTATGATTCTTATTTTAAAAATAGACAGAGCCAGTCTCCCAAAGCACCATTAGAAGAGGCTCAAATACATTTCCAATTAAATAAGAAGGTAACTGGTGAGGTTCAGGCACAGGGTGCCCAGAGAAGTTTGGCTGCCCCGTCCCTGGCAGTGTCCAAGGGCAGGCTGGACCTGCTCTAGGAAAGGTGTCCTTGTCCACGGCAGGCGGTGGACCTGGATGAGCTTTTAGGTCCTGTCCAACCCAAACTACTCCGTGATTCGAAAAAGGTGGCACTTACTGGACACACCTCTTCCAGGAAGTGGGTGGGACTAGATAACCTCCAGAAACTCCTTCCCACAGTCCCTATTTTATACTCCCACAATATGAATGAGGAAAATAAAAGACAAAACCCCAGAACGATGCTGTTTAAGCACAAATCCCGGCCGGTGTCCCCCGGTACTCACCCCACGGCGACGGGCGGCGGCAGCGCCCTCAGCGCGGCGGGGGCTGAGGGGACAAGAGGGCAGAGAGCGCGTCAGGGCAGAGCTCGGCCAGCACCCCCCACAGCCACCCCGCTCCCCCCCAGAGAAGCGGCATTCCCCGCGGCTCACCGGCGCGGAGGACGAGGCGGGAGAGCATGGCAGGGCAGGGCTGTGCAGGGCGGGGAATGCCGTGAGGAGCGGCGGTGGGAACCCTCGTCCCGCTGGGTGACCGCCGCCGGCGGGCGCTGAGATGGCGGCGCGGCTCTCGCGAGAGCGCGGGGAAGGCGGGCGGGGGGCGGGCGCTCTCGCGAGAGGAGGCGGCGGCGGGAGACACGTGGGGGCGCCGCCGGCCCCGCCGCCGCCGCCATGGAGGAGCCGCTGCCGCCGCCGCCGCTGCCGCTGCCCCAGGCGGCCCCGCCGCCCGCCCCGCCCGACACCGCGGCGCCCGCGGCCTCGCTGGATGGGGATTCCGCGGCCGAGGCCGCCCCCGAGTGGAACATCCCGCCCAACGCGCCCGCCTGCATGGAGCGGCACCTGGAGCGCGCGCAGTACCGCGCAGGTAGCGGGGCGGCAGCGTGAGGGGCCCGGCGGGGCCCGGGGGCCTGGGGCGCGCCCCGGGGGCCCCCGCGCTTCTCCCCGCGCCTCCCTTCGTGTCTCTCCCGCAGACGGGGCCCTGCTGCTGGGCGCCTCCGGGCTGAACGGGCGCTGCTGGACCGGCTCGCTGTGGGTGTTCGCCGAGCCCCGGCGCGCCCCCAGCGAGGGTTTCTGCACGGCCGGCGTGCAGACCGAGGCGGGCATCGCCGACCTGTGCTGGCTGGCGGACAGGGGCATCCTGGTGGCCTCCGACTCCGGTAAGCGATGGGCATGTCCCGTATCCTTCACTGGGTGTGTCTGTCCCCTCTGCTGAGCTGAGTGTCCCCCCAGTTCCCTCCTCTGAGGTGCGTGGCCCCTTCCCCTTCTCATAGGTGGGTGTTCCCCTGCATCCCCCAGGTGCAGTGGAGCTGTGGGAGCTGGAGGAGGACGAGAGCCTCATCGTGAACAAGTTCTGTAAATACGAGCACGATGACATCGTGACGTCGGTGTCTGTCCTGGCTGGCAGCAGCCAGGCTGTCAGCGGGGGCCGGGATTTCTGGTGAGTGTCCCCAGAGCACACACAGCGTGTGCCCGGGCTGTGCTGGGCGCTCACCGCTCGCTCTTGTCCGCAGCGTGAAGGTCTGGGACATCCCGGAGCAAACGGTGCTGCACTCCTACAGAGGTGAGTGCCAACCCACCCTCTCTGTCCTTTATAAGCCCCTTTACATCCCACTTTGACCCTTTCCCCCTGACCCCTTGTCTGGCTCCCTCAAGCCCTCACAAGGACTTGTGGCCATGGTTGGATTGGGCAGCTCATCACTTTGGTAGGGAGCAGTTGGCTCCTGCTGAGCAGAAGTTATCCCGTGTCTGGGCATAACTGTTAAACTGCTGTGCCTCTGGAGGTCCTTGGGAATACGTGGGGAAGTTGGATACAATCTTTGAGGCTCTTTATCCTTTTGTGCTTTTGGTAGCTCACTCCGATGCAGTGACATGTGTGGCTTCCTGTCCTGGTAAGGACACTGTGTTCCTGTCCTGTGCTGAGGTAAAGCTCACTCTATTGTCTAAATCCACCCCATTACGCTGAGATTTAACTTTAGGTATTTATGGTTTAATGTAGTTAGAAACCACCTCTTGTGTTGCAGCCTGGCTACCTGTGTTATTGCAGTGTTCTAGTCTGATAAATTTATAATCAGTTTACCAAACTGATTCCTACAGGTTGGTATCAGATTTTGGGAGCTCTTAGTCCTGTCCTGGGGATGACTGGAGGCTGCACTTAATGACAACATCATTTTAAACCAGAGGAAAAGGCAGGGTCATTTTCCCTGTGAGTCAACAGTGAACCTGAATTTATGCCACAAAGAAATTGTAAAATTCTTCTCATTCCTTTTGGATTTGTAGGACAACAGAATTTTACTCTGGGACACCAGATGCCCCAAACCAGCTACCCGAATTGGTACGTCTCTGTGTGTGCAGTCACTGCTTCTGCATGAGCTTGTCTTGGAAGAAATAAATTATTTTATGCTTGACTTCTAACTCCAAATTTAGTGATGTGCTTGTTAAAACCTAAGGAGGTCTAACACTGTCACAGAAGTTCAATAAATTTAAAACACTTGTCTTGATGCAGTAGCAGTGCTAAATGAGATGGATGAGGAATATTTTTGTGCTGTCTCCTTCCACACTCACCCCAGTTTCTTTCCTTGCAGTTTGCAGTGCCTGTAATTACCTCCCTACCTCAATCATGTGGCATCCACAGAAAAGTGACATCTTTGTCTTGGGTAAGAATCTGGACTCTCACTAGGCAAATCAAGGTCCTTATTTTCCCAGGACTGTTTTTGCAGGTGACTTCAATCCCCCTGTCTCTCAGGTGATGAAAGTGGAACAGTTGCACTGGTGGACACAAAGAATCCTGACTCTGCCCTCAGCAGCACTGTGCACACCCGAGGCATCACAGGCTTTGCCTTCTCTGCACACAGGTATGAATGATTCTGGCACAGAATGTGGGGCTGCATCCTCTTAAAAGCCTTAGTTATTTTTGAGTAAAACCCATTAGAGTGCCAGTTTTTGCCTTCTTATCAAGGAGATTGTAGCAGAGAATAGAATAAACCAAGCAATGTCTCACTCCTGACATGTGGGAATGTCCACGAAAAGAATTCAGCAGTTCCAGAATTACTGACCCACACTGAGAGGATTTTTCTAATTACAGTCACCTCTGATTAAAGAAGGATCACTTCCTTTCAGACTGTGATAGAATATTTTCACTCAGTGTACTGGCACTCTGCCAAATGCTGATGAAAACATTTTTGTCAGATTTTTGTGAGTTAATTCACTGTATCCTGGGTCAGGACCACTTGGGATCCTGCTGTTCACAAGTTTATCCCTAAAAACTCTTGTATTTGCTTGTTCTAACTGTGCTCTCATCTCTCTCTAGTTCACCCTTACTGGCTTCCATCAGTGAAGACTGTTCAGTTGCTGTTCTTGACTCAGACCTCTCAGAGGTGTAAGTACAGACAGAATGTACTCACTGCTGTTGTCTTCTTGAGTTAATTATTAATACAGAGGATGGTTTGGGGTGGAGGGGCCCTCAAAGCCCATCCAGTGCCACCCCTGCCCTGGGCAGGGACACTTTCCACTGTCCCAGGCTGCTCCAAGCCCTGTCCAGCCTGGACTGGGACACTTCCAGAGATCCAGGGGCAGCCACAGCTTCTCTGGGCAACCTGGGGTTAAAAATGTTCCTAAGCAGAGGAGCATCATCCTAACAAACCAGCAGTTAGGGGTTGCAGCGGCCCACATCTCTCTAATGATGGCTCATGGAGTCTTGGTGTTTTGCAGGTTCAGAAACCGTTCTCATCGAGACTTTGTAAAAGGCTTGTCCTGGTCTCCTTCAGACGATGCCTTGCTCACTACAGTTGGATGGGATCATCAGGTTTTACATCACACTGTTCCTCTACCAGCTGGTGAAGCTTCTGGAATCAACTGTGTAAAAGAATAGTTTTATAAACTCGTGGTCCAAGTTCCTTGCTGGCATCACTTTGATTCTGCTGAAGTCGCAGGTGTGTGAGCTGGACTGGGGTCTCTTTTCTGCCTCGAAGCTCATGGCTAAGAAGGTTCCTGTAGAAATTTTGAATTAGGTGTAAGTTAGTTACAAAACAAGCTTTACCTTCTCCTCAGGAGTGGCTTCTCCTGTAATAAAAGACTTTGGTTTTACTCAGAAAAAAATTGACTTCAGACACAGAGGAGACTTGGAAAGACAGAGACTTAGGTGTAATGAAAAAAGAAATAAAGTCAAAAAGACTTGATTCTTTGCTCAGTTCTCTAGACTACCCATGGAATTAATAGAAGCTTCTGGGGGAGGTGAGCAACATGCCTGTTGTTGGGTAGATGTGAGAGCCTCACCCTTGAGCAAATTTCTTTGCTCTCCAAGTCAGATGGAATGAAAAGACCTGTTGGGATTCAAGGGCTAGAAAGGTTCCAGTGTTGTCCTTAATGCAGCCTGTGATGGAGAGGATTCAGCCTCAGTACCAGTGTGGAGCCTCTGGTGAGCACTGGTTGTGCACTGGTATAAAATCCCAGTGCTGGGTGTCAGGATGTAGAGTGAGGATCCCAGGTGGAGCCCTGCAGTAAAACCTTTGGGATGGTGCTGGAATCCTTGGGATGGTGCTGGAATCCTGGGATGCCCAGCATGAGCTGGGCCCCAAGGGCAGTTCAGAACCCTGTCAGGGGCTGGCAGCCAGGAGGGAGCAGGTGCTGTGCTCTTTGACACCACAGTTCATCTCCTCTGTGCTGAAGGCAACTTACTCAAGGATAAGACCTGTGAACAAAAGGTTTATGTGAGGGAAAAACTGGACTAAGGACTTCAGTTGTCATTTGCTTGCTCCTGTACCAGACTCTGCTTAGTGATAACCCAGATCCACGCACTTGTGACAAGTGACTTCTTGTGCTGGCACTGAGGGGACAGGACATTCCCCTACCCCCCAAACCAGGCTCCATAGAACCTGTAGAGGTGTTTTTGTCAAATACCACATACATTTCTAACTGAGCTGTTTCCCTGGAACATGTTTACCTGGAACGTGGACAGAGTCACTGCTGTGCATGCATTGCTGCTGCTCTAGGTATGGCTTGGTCTGGCCTTAATTCCTAGGCAGAATTAAGCCAGTCCTGATTGATGAAACAAAAATACCATTGAAATGAATGTTACCCCCGGTTCTTTAGCATGATAGCAGCACTTAAATGTACACTGCTTCCAGTTTCTATCTCTGCATACACATAGGTTTAGTTGTGCAAAGCCCACAGTTAATTTTTAGGCAGGCTAGGCTTTCCCAGGCTCTGTACTTTTCTCATACCCTTTGTAAACCTCACTTGCTGCTTTTTAAATTCCAGTGTCGTACAGGTGTTCACAGCAACTTCCTGTTCTAGAGCAGTGTATGACCAGAAATGGTAAATGGTTATAAAAACTGACACATTTCCTCAGAAATATCCCTTGAACCACAAAGTTCCCTGTTAGGGACCTGTGATGCTGTACTGAAACAGGTCTTGTGCTGGTTCTGAAAAAGTTGTCTTGGAAGATGGTTTTCATTTGTAACTGGGTTTAAGTTTCACTGGGCCACTTCTGTAGCACTCAAGAGCCAGCTGAGATATCCACACAGTTCAAGTTGTGATTTCAGTCCCTGATATTAAAACTGTTCTTAAATAAATGTTCACCGTATTCCTGTTCAATGCCAGGGTACTGCAGTTCTTCAGCACCGGTGCAAGGCAGGCTCTGGGTCCTGCGGCTTTTCACGAAGCTTTTCTTTCCAAAACTCTGAACTTGGGGTTCCATCGTGCACAGCTAAAAAGAGAAGTTCAAATGTCAGACCTTAAACCACAGTAGGTTCCTCATATTGCCACACCTGAGCAAAATACAAGAGTCCATGGCAAAAGACTAACGGTGGATGGTGAAGCCTGTAGGGAGAGAGGTCATTGGTGATGTATTAACACTTTTTTTACAATTAAAGACTAAACAACCCTCAATGCTTCAGCTTCTGGCAGGTGTTTTTGGTGCCACAGGATGGCAGCAGCTGCCTTTGACAAGGGCAAGGCGGTGCTGCCCCAGCTCTGCACGTTGCCTTAAGGAGTATCTGCTTTTGGGGTTTCCAGCACTGCACTTGGGGATTTTCACTCTCAGAAGAGGAGCACAGAAGAGCAGCAGTTCAGGAGTCACTGCTGGGGTGCAGCTTGCCTCAGAGTTGTACGAGTGTGGGCAAGGCTGCAGTGAAGTCCCAGGGACACGTGGGCAGCAACACCAGCAATCCCACATCAATCCTTGCTGGCTCTGCAGGTCCTGCCAAGGGATGGAGAGAGTTCTCTGGGGTCTGTGGCTTGCTCAGCTGTCCCTGCACCACACACCATTCAGGTTTGGGGACACTTAGGGACATCTACTGTGGATCCAGTAAAAGCTTCAAGGCACACATTGCACTCCTTCCTCACCCAGAGCTGCTTCTGTAGCCAGAGTTGGATGAAGGAGGTGAGAATGCAAATCAGTTTAATTCTGAGTGGAGCAAAGCAGCTGCTCTGCAGACAAGCCTTTTATGTTGCTGCTTGCATTGCTCACACTGTGCTTGCAGTTTTGGGCACAGCATTCGAGTTGGGACTTGTAACAGGTATGAGAGTTTCGCCCCTAATGAACAGCTCCAGCCCAAGGACTATTTATAGAAGCTGCTCCAGCTCCTCTGCCATCCTGCCCAACCAGCTGGGTGTGAGTGACAGAGCTGCTGGGGCTCAGCTGCCCCTTCATACCTTCATTGGGCTTCTAAAACACTGAAATGGCCACAGGCTTTGATTGAGTGCTCAGAGAAATTGGACCAAGCCCTGGGTAAACTGAAATGAAATTCATTTCCCCATCCTTTCAAGGACGTGCAAAATTCTCAATCCTGCAGCAGACAGACCACGTAAGCAACAACAACAACAACAAACAAAACCAAAAACAAAACAAACAAACAAACAAACAAACAAAAAAAGTCAGACCACACATGTAATAAAACATCCAGAAATGTTTAATGCAAGAAGGTTGACGTTCAATGGCACTCATAAATAAGAGACTTTGTTCAATACTTTACAGCTAAAGCTCTGTTACACTTCCCAAGCAGGAACTTGTGAGGAAGAGGCAGCTGCAGGGGATAATTTAAGTTGTATCACGACTTGAATTACCACACTGCATCAGAGAGGGTGAAGTGAGAATAATTCCAGACTCAGGCTCCAGGACTGCTCTCAGCACTGGGCTGAGGCCCGGTGCTTTGCTCCATTAACACCCCTCATTTTGTTTCTTCTTACTCTTGCTAAACTTGTATAGTGAAGGAGCTGGGAGGAGCAGGACCAGGAACCTGAGGACAGTTTATCCATGTACCTGGCAGAGTTACCTGCCCCAGGAACAGGGAGGGGGCTCCTCTCCACCCCTGCAGTCCTCACTCGTGACAGATCTCACCCTGTCCCCAAGTGCTTTGGCTGCCAACAGCTCTGACAGTGGTTCCTTTGTCACAACGGCCCCAGAATCAATGGTGAGCTGTTACTGAAATACCAGAATTTGCTGAATGCATTCAAAAGAAGCAGGGGTAGTGCAAAGTGTCTGAAGAATAGAAGTGTTCCACTGCTGAAAACCCGCATGCTAACCAGTCCTACAACTGGGAGCAGAGTCCAATCTGATTTAGTGAGAGCTCAGGCCCCTGTGCAGTCCCAGGATGGTGTTCTTGAATGAAGAATGGCTATTTTATAAAGCTGACTTACATTATCATTCTTATAATACTAAATTAAAACAACTATGTCTGCTAGAAATGGGACACTCCATGGTGTCGAAGATCATATTTCAACTACACCTGAATTGTGGGTCTGGGTGAAGTAGTAAATGTGACATTTAAAGCAGGTGCCAACATTGGAGTGTCACTTTTTTTCTCTAAGAAGAAAGAAAAAAACCCACTTGTGTTGGGGAGATTCCAATTTGGAAAAATTCTTGAGGTGGAAAATTGCACACATACCCCCTGCCCTCCCCACTTCTGAGCAAAGTCAGTATCAAAAGCTAAAACTGTCCAACCAGCCTTAAAACTGTTTTTGAGAGCTCATTCGCAATTATAGCTTATTATTTTGAAAAAAACCCAAAACAGTATCAGGAAGAAAAAAAAAAGCATTAGGCTGCAATGTTATCAAAGAGACTTCTTTGTTTCCTTTCAAGTTAAACTAGTGAAACTTCATCCAATACCAAAACATGACCCTGAAGCCCCTCAAGGAGGATCACAGATTTACTTCTACACATGGATGAGAATGCTCAGGATGCTCCTTGCATGGAGAAAATTCCATGTTTTGGGGCAGGTGGTATTCCACACTTAAATGTCCTTATAGTTACTCCATAACTTTTCTCCCTACTTTTTTTTTTTTTTTTTTTTAAAAACCCACACAGATATTTAAAGCCTATTATTTCAATATTGGCTGGGGTGAGCAATGGAAATCTTCCAAGTCACTGCGACTTACTGGCATAAAAATGCCCTTTGAATTAGTTATTAGGCTGATTATTGTATTTGCATTTTCATTTTATTCACAGCAAAGTAAAGTTCAGAATACTTTAAAGCTGCTGCAATGTCTGAAAGGGCTGTTAAATTATTAGGTAAAGCTGGAAATAATACAAAACAGAGAATGTCAATGGCATGACTCGAATATCAAGATAACTTTTGAGAATTCCACTGTGAATGGAAGTTTATCCCTGATTTTGAGCTGAATTGTAGAGCAAGATCTGCTTGCAGGACACATCCAGGCGTGTGCCAGGCAGAGTAAGCCGGAGTGGAACCAGTGGTATTTTTAGCATTGAAAATAGAAAGTGCTTTCCACAAAAACAGACTCATGTCTCAAAGTGCTTTTAGTTTGTCAGTGATTAGGAAAATATTCTCTACACGTTTTTTACAGTTATCTTACAGTGATTTTCAGCAGATTTACTTAGGAGGAAGATTCTGTTTCTAGTTTCAGGAGGTTGGCTATTCACAACTCAGGTCAGCTGTCGTGAGGCCCCACTGCTCATTCTGGAAGCTCTTTGAGGCTACTCACAGCTCCCACCACCAGCAGGAAGCAGGGGCAGGTCTGCACATCCAGCACCTGGAACAGCACTGAGGGGAACAATGGGAGCCAGCTCCCTCTGGGGTGTCCCTGCAGACACCCCACCAGCATAAATACACGCTGAAATTCAGCTTCTGGGTCCCCAGGTCACACTCATGGAAGCCAAGTCTCAGCAGAACAGTTAATAAGGACACTTTGGGGCTCACATGGGTGTGAAGTGGCAAGAGACCCCTCGGGGAGAGCACCAGCAGCACCTGGGCGAGTCGCTGGCACCCACCAGCCCAAGGAAAAGGATTGCTCCATGTCCTACATCCCCAAAGTGCTTTACAGCCATCCAGCCAGGCCTCACAGCCTCCTTCCACGAGGAATAATTACCAACAGAATCATTTACAGTGACCAAAAGGCACAGCAAAGCAAGGCCCCTGCTCCCGAAGCTGCTCCTGGAGAAGGGTCAGAGCCCAGCTCAGCAGGACAGGCACTGACTGGGTTTAAGGCAGAATTAATTTGCTCCAAACTCTTGAAGGACAGAAAGGGTCAGGATCTAGGCATCCTAAACTCTCCTCCTATCCCACTGGCCTCACATTCTTATTTTAATCCCTGGCATTTAGTTATACACTGCTTTGCTTCCATTGTGCACATCTCTCACTTGGTTTCTCTCTGCTCCCAAACATGCTAGAGTTAAACCAATTAAAAAACAAACTGAAATCAATCTTTCCAGTGGTGATGCTCTTTAGAGAGAGCTGAGGATGCTCTTTGACTTTCCTAGATGGCCTAACAGGCTGCAATTCTGAAAATAATCCAGGAGGGAAAATGGGAAAAAGGGAAACCACGTTTGCTCATGTAACAAGGCAGTGGCCTCTGCAGTAACTACTCTCCATGACAGTCTTTTGAGAAAAGTCCAAGTCTCAGGCTCATTCCCCACCTTCTATGTCAGCAGTTTGAAGCAAGTGCACTTTCAGGCTGGGTTGGGACCATCCCTGGTGCCTGTGGAGAAGGAAAGGACCGACCCAGGCACCTTCCTGCCCCTTCCCAGCGGGACCCCGGCGGGGCAGCCCCAAGGCCCGGCTACCGGTGGCTCTGGTAGGCGTAGGAGATGGGCTGGCGCGTCCCAGGCCTGACTGTGAAGGTGTTGGAGGGTCCCCCGTAGTGTGCAGGCCTGCAGGGAGAACAGAGGGCAAGTCACTGAAAGCCCTTGGCATTCAGTCAGTACGGCAATGATGTGTTTTATCGCTTCCTGTCTCCACTCAGGGAGGTGGGGAGGGGAGGGAGATGGGCACTGAGGTCACAGCCGGCACCAGGGAGGAGCCAGGGAACAGTCACTGCCCTCGGACTGTGGCAGCAGCAGGAGCCAGGAGCGAGCAGGAGCCAAGGGGCAGCGACTCCTCTGCAGCCCCAGTGCTGCTCTGGGGCCAAGGGACACCGAGGGCAGGGCGGGGTGGGCTCAGTGGGGCACGTACCTGCTGGCTGTCAGCACGCTGGCCGGAGAGAAGTCCCCGTTCTGCCCCTTGTACTTGCTCTCAGCCCCGGCGCCGCCGTAGGCCAGGGGCTTCCCAGCAGCGTCCGTGGACGGCCGCCGGCCCTGGGCACCCGAGGGGCCGTTCCTGTGGGCAGAGCCCAGGCGGCGAGAGCCCTCCCCGGCCGTGGAGCTGAACCCCCCGGGGCCGTAGGAGGACAGGGTGCCCGAGGCCCGGGGGGCTGCGGCGGCCCGGGGGTAGGAGCTGTCGGGCTCGGACATGTACAGGCGCTTCTTGATCAGCGGGCGTGGGGTGGGGCCGTGGCTGGGGAAACTCGTGGAGCTGCCGTAATCCGAGTACTGCGGTGTGAAGTCGCCGTTCCTCCAGCTTTTCTCCAAGGGCAGAGGAGCTGCTGGCTCCTGGCCGCCCCCGTAGCTGCGGCTGTAGCCAGACCACCTGAAGTATCGCGGCTCCCCCGAGCCCCGGCTGCTGTCAGGGACACTGGGGCATTTGCGGCTCTCCTCCCGACTGGGGAGGGGCCCCGTGTCCACATCGTTGCTGAATTCGGGGGGTGGGGGGATAATCCCGAAGTCCAGCGCCGTGTCCCCGTTCTCCTCCTCCCTGGGCCCTCCGAGGCGGGCCGGGCAGGGCTGCCCCGAGTCCAGCAGGCCCCGGAGCAGGCTGGAGGCCGCGGCCCGCCGGGGCCCGGGGGGCTGCGCCTCGCCCGCCGCCCGCAGGGCCCGGCCCTGCTCCGAGGAGCTGGAGAAGGAGGGCGGCTTGTTCCAGCCGGGCCCCGCCGCGCTGGCCGCAGCCGGCCGAGGCACCACGGTGAAGGAGCAGGGCTTGGACTCGTGGCGGATGAAGCTGGTACACGTGGTGTCCGACGAGGCGCTGCTGAGTTTCAGGGGCGGCTTCGCCCTCAGTGCGGCCGCCCCGTCCGCGGCCTGGCGGCCCCGCTGTGCGCGCTGCCGGGCCGCCAGCAGCAGCGCCATGGGCGAGCCCCGCTCCACACGCTCCCCCGTCACAGGGTGGATCAGAACCTCCTCCTCCTCCTGCCCCGCTCCCGACGTGTCCGGGGGGCTCCTGGCCGAGCTCCTGGGGCAGGGGGGTTCAGCCGAGCCTGGGGCACAGGGAGGCTCGGCCGAGCCCGCCCCAGCCCGGTGCACTTTGTACTGGAAGACGGCCGGGCCGGGCTGTGGGGCCGGGCCGGGCTGTGGGGCCGGGCCGGGCTGTGGGGCCGAGCTGAGCTGTGGGGCCGGGCCGGGCTGTGGGGCCGGGCCGGGCTGTGGGGCCGGGCTGGGCTGTGGTGCTGGGCTGAGCTGTGGGGCCGAGCCGGGCTGTGGGGCCGGGCCGGGCTGTGGGGCCGGGCCGGGCTGTGGGGCCGGGCCGGGCTGTGGGGCCAGGCCGGGCTGTGGGGCCGGGCTGAGCTGTGGGGCCGGGCCGGGCTGTGGGGCCGGGCTCTGTGCGGGGGACACAGCCGGTGAGGAGGGGGTGGCAGCAGGGGGCTCCTCTGCCGGGCCCTGAGGTGGGTCTGGGGGACTCACGCTGCTGTTGAGGGACCCAGGAGCAGGGCTGACATCCTCAGTGACCTTTCCAGCAGCAGCAGCAGGATGATCCTTGTGATCTGTCTCAGCCTTCTCCACAGCTGCCACCGGGGCTGGGAGCGGGCTGGGCACCGGTTTTGGCACCACCGAGTCATTCGTGTCAGGGAGGCTCTTCCTCACCTGTGGGGTGCTGATGCCATTCTCCACACCCTGCTTCTGGCTGCTGAGCCCCGGGGCAGGTTTCCCCTCTTTCTTCAGGGACAGCACAGCCTCCAGCTCATTCCTGATGGTCATCACACTGCGGGGCTGCGTGCCAGGGCTGCTCTCCGGGGCGGTGACTGCAATGCTGGGAGAGCCCCCATTGCTGCTGCGGGGGCTGCTGGGCACCTCTTTCTTTCCACTCTCCCCTCCCTTGGATAACCCCATGTCCTTCCTGGTGAGTTGGGGCTCGCTGAGCCTCGGCTCATGGCTGCCAGCACGGCTGGGAGTGCTGTCCATGGGCTGGGGAGCACCCGGCCTCTCCAGCGGCCTCTCCTCCCGGCGTGGGGAGCGCAGCAGCGCCGACAGCTCGTCCCGCAGCTTGTTCAGGTTGTTGGCATCCTTCCAGTCATCCTCGGGGGTCGGGTAGTCCGGAGGAGGGAGGTCCAGGTCGTTCGCAGTGAGAGGTTCAGATTTTGGAGGGGAGTCTCTCCCGGCTGTTTTCAGCTGGGGAATCTTCTCCCCCTCGGAGCCTGGCAGTGGGGACCAGCGGCCAGCAGGATTTGCCCCTTGGCTGAGGCCTGGGCCCGGCTTGGGGCTCAGTGCAGGGGGTCCAGCCGGCTTCCCATCGCCCTGTCTGAGCCCGGAATTTCTCTGCTCGGTTTCTCCCAGCCGCGCCTTGGCCGCGGGTCTGATGGTGAAGCAGGGTGGGAGCGGTGGCCGGGCGTGGGGCTGCCTGGGGACAGGCTCCTGCCGGCTGGGCTGTCCTTCCTGCACTGGGATGGACGAGGTGCGCGCAGGGGCCGGCGGCGGCACCTTGAACGACCTGGGGAAGGTGAGGTGGGGCTCAGGCTTGGGCTGCAGGCTCTCCTTGGGGCTGGGGGCTGCAGGCACCCCGGCCTCGGCAGGGCAGAGCGGCCCCTCGGCATCCGCCTGCCTCGTGTTCAGCACCGTCTCAGATTTCCACTTGGAGATGCCGGGGGCGAAGGGCGCGGGGTCCCGGGTGCCTGGCGGGGCTGGTGGGATGAAGTCTGGAGGAGCCGGAGTGCCGGGCGGGGACAGGGCAGAGGCGGGAGGCGGCGGGGCTGCCATGGCTGGAGGTGGTGGCACCACCTCGGGTGGTGACAGTGACACTGCCTCGGGTGGCGGTGGTGGTGGCACCATCTCAGGTGGCGGTGGGGGCGGCGGTGGTGGCAGCATTTCAGGGGGTGGAGGGACTGGTGAGGCCAGAGGGGGTGGCACAGGAGCTGCCGGAGGGGGTGGTGGGGGTACCGATGGCGGTGGGGGGATGTCTTCATCCAGGTCATCGCCATCGAGGGCCTGTGGGCGCAGGTCCCCCACCGAGCTGTACATCCGATAATTGCCATTGAGCTGGGAGCCAGAGCCTGCAAGAGCAGCGAGAGCACAGCCTGTGAGCCCCCCTCCATCAGTGCTGGCCTGTGCCAGTGGCCTGCACAGGGAGCCAGCCCCTTGCCAGGCTTGTCTAAAACTTCCTGAGCTGTAATAGCCACTCTGCCTCACCCCTTAGGAATTAATTAATTTTCAATGACTTCAAAATCTAATTAATAGCAGGCTCTATTTTAGCATGAAAATATATGAGCAGACTGTCTGCTCCAGAGCTCGGTACACACACACACATTTCCTGCCCTGAGGGCTTGCTGAGCACTTTGTGCTGGCCAGGGCTCCACAGAGAACATCTCTTACCAGGAGCTGCCTTTTCCTCAAAGTCTTTTGGCACCGACGGCGTTGGCACAGCCACCCCATGGGATTCTTGGGCGTTCTGCAAGGGTTGAGAAAACAAGAGCTGTCAGTCTTACACCCAGGGATCAGAGCAAAGGACTGACAAGCAGCTGGTAATTTGTCCACACAAGCCCTGATGGGATCCAGGGCAGTGTCCCTGATATGGAGGTCTCTCTGGAAGCTGCTGTTGACAGGGTAACAGGGTTTGAGGGGATGACTGAAGTGATCAAGGCTGCCCAGGCCATGAACACAATTCCCACGAGAGCTGGAGAGGAGTTCAGCTAATTCACATTCCCCTCAGGGCTCACTGGTTCCTCATCGTTCATGTACCAGTGGACTGAGCAGCTCCCCTGGGTTTGGTGGGTGTTTTCCTGCAGCCAGCACTGCCACAGTCACGTACGCACCGCACTGAGGTCACAGACAGACCTCCAGCTTTTTGGGAAACTGGCACCGGCATATCTGAGCACTCTGGGGAAAACTGCTCCCTGTGTGGTTTGTGTTCCACTCACAATTACTCCCTTCACGCTCATGCTGAGAACTCAGCAGTGCCTTCAGCTGGTACAGGACCAGCAATTTAGCAGCCTACACATCTGGGAGGACGCCTGAAGGGAAGGCACTGCAGGTAATTACAGCCACCCAGCGTGAGACATTGGGGCAGGCTGACTCACCTGGAGCGCTGGCCGGGGCTCTGCCAGCAGCACAAAGCCTCTGCTGTCCCTGTGACTCAGGCTGGGGTGGCTCCCGGGGGCTGGGGTGGCTCAGGGACACACCTGGGCACCCATGTGCAGGGCACAGCCGCTGCTGAGCCGGGCACGGCCAGGGGGGACCAGCACGGCCGGGCTGTCACACACCAGCCGCGAGGGTGGCAGGGTCTGGGGGCAGCCTGGGGTGCCTCAATGTCACAGAGATACAAAGCTCTGAGGGAGCATCCAACGAGCGACACGACATGGGCAGCGGCCAGGGACACACCGTCCATTCCCAGGCTCCACATCCACCCTGCTGCATTCCTGCTCAGCCCAGGCAGCCGTTTGCGCTGTTAACAGCCCTTGACAAAGGAAATGTTATCCTGCCATCAGCCTGCGCCTCTCCCCGAGCCATTTCCTGCGCACAAAAGCCTGGATAATGATTGAGCCCCTGCCCTTTGCCTTTAACTGCCGTTATCACCATTTCTACATCAGATTGCTACGGAATTCCAAAGTCTCCTGGATCAGAGGTCAGTTGGATTTGTTCATGCAGCCCCATCCAGGCTCAGACAGAACATTACAGTTACACACGGCCCTGTCTGGGGAGCTCAGGAGCTGCTGGGGCGGGGCTGATTCAACAGCAGCACCTGGGCTCCTGTGGAAGAGCCCTGGAATTCTTTGGCCAAAATAATATGGAAATACACATATTTCACTTGCTGCATCCATCACCCTGCAGATGACCAAAGATCCCCTAGAACCACAAGAGAATGAGCTGGTTACTGGTGACCCAGGAGTGAGGGAACCCAGAGCCCTGGGAGTGCACAAGGAGCAGACAGCTCCGTGCTGATGGAGAAACCAAAGGCTGCCAAGGCATGAGGGCAGATCCTGAACTTCATCTGAGAGCCAGAGGGAAGACAAAGGCCAAGAGAGGCACTTCAAGAGCTGATAGTTCAATTGTCCAGAACAATTTAGATACCAAAACCACAAAGAAAGAACCTCGGCAGTTCCCATTTGCTATGGAAATCCATTGCTGCTGGTTTCCGGAGCACCCCAGGGGACCTGCTCGCTCCCAAGGAAACTGAGATGTCTGAGCTCCAATAGCAGCATATGCATCACCTGTTTGGAGGGGAGGGAAAGGGACTGGCAGTCAGAAGAGCTATGCAAAGCTGGAGGACACAGTCTGCACTTCATAAAGGAGCAGCAATTTTGGATGTGTCATTTCAAACTGGGCAAGCCTGTTCATCACCAAATCTTCTGCGGTGGTTGCTAATGCTCAGCATCTCCCAAAAACCACCCGTCCCCACGTCATGGGCTGGCTTCTGAAATGGAAAGCATCCCCAGCACGCTGCCAGTCTGCAGAGATGGTTGGGAAGATCGTTCCTGGTGTTTGCTCGGGGTGTGGCCAGCCCAGAAAACCTCCAGCTGATTCAGAGCAGGCTCTGGGTGCTGTGCCAGGAACCTGCATTTCCAGTTTGTGGTACCTGAATCACATTTGTGCCTGCTGAGGATCCCGTGGGGGGAAGCTTTCACTGTAACCACCAGGAATCACTTTTCATCCCTGAACAGTCAGATGTCCCCAGTGAAGGGAGCCTGCCTGTCCCCATGGTCCTCCCTGGGCTTTCAGGAGCCCACCCAGGAAATGGCCAAGGTTTGAGGCTGCCCATTATAAAAGCCACCCCAAAATACAACTGCTGAGCACCCTGGGGTCTCAGAGAGGCCAAGGATTTCTCTGAATATGAAGCTCTGCTCCCAAACTCCCAGTTTGTGAGCTGGGGCAGTGTGGTGGTTTGCTGAAGGAATTTATTTCCCCAGGATGCCAAAGCTCTCCCTGCACCTGCAGTGGGCAGGGGGCCGTGGGGGGACCCCTCTCACAGTGATTGCTGTGATTGCTGTGGGGCAGCCCAGGGCCGGGCGGGCCGGGGGAAGGAAGCTGCTCCTGTGGGAAGAGCTGCCAGGTGCAGAGGCACAGGAGCTGCGGGGCAGGGCGTGTGCATCCTCCTGACTCACTGCGAGCTGCTCCCTCTGGGTGGGGGGAAAGGGTTAAGGCAGGAGCTGCAGAACAGCCCCGTGCAGGTGTGTACCTGGTGCAGGTATGTGCGTGGCAGCAGAAGAGTCTGTGCCAGATCAAATCATGATCAAACCTCACCAAAAGAGTGCAAACATCCAACACAGAGCGATCCTTCAGAATGCTGCCTTTTCCAACTAACTGCATTAGTGAAAGCTGTTACTGTCAGAGAGGCCCAGGTTTGTGAGGGAACCTCACAAAGGAAAAAGAGCCCCAGGGCGAGCTGTGCCTCTTTGGGCAGCAGCAGCACCAGGGCTTGGGTGACAGCCCTTAGGATCTGTCCCGGGGACATTCCTGCTGTTAATCCCTGTACCACACACACTTCCATTAGCAGAGATCACCTCCTTGTCAAGACCAAAGGATTTAAGCATTTTATTGTCTTCACTGATTTGGTGACCTGCGGGTGTCACTTCAATTTAACCACCGACATCTCCAGAGCCTCTCTGAGCACCCTGCTTTAGTGGAAGGGGGTGGAATAAGATGAGCTTTAAGGTCCCCTCCAACCCAGACCCTGGGATTCTGTGAATCCTGAGCCTCACTGTGCTCTTCAGGGAATGAGACCTCTGGGAAGTGCTGCACAGGGTTCCTCAAAGCCAGCCACAAGCAAACATGGCTTTGGGAGTTACAGCCACCTCCAGGCCCTCTGCTCTGGCTGTTTTGGCCCTTGCTGCTCCAGGCCCTGCTCCCAGCTGCTGCTGCAGCACTGGTAGCTCTGTGAGGAATGTTTTTTTCATACAGAGATTGAAAAGAATCATCCCCTGCACACCCACAGCATCACCTCATTCCTCTGCTGCAGCAGCTTCAGCACTGCTGGCTCCAGCAACACACCTGATGCTGGGACAGATCCTGCCAGCAGTGGTGAGATAAACTGCAGTGCAAGCCTGATCTACCATCTCTGTGCTCAGCAGTTATTTTTAATTGAAAATACAAGTCTGACAGTGCTCACGCCTCTCCCCCAAGTGCCTCATCTGTGCCCCACACCAGCCCCAAACTCAGATCACCTCCTAATGCCTCGTACCCAGAGTCATTACAGAGTGGTTTTGCTGTTCATTTCTGTCTCCCTTGGGTGGGGGCTGAGAGCAGCAGCCAGCCTGGCTGGCTCTGGGGCCCAGTTCCAGCCCAGCAGTGACTCGGGCACTCACCAGGGGCAGGAACGTCAGCAGCGGCCGGACCCTCGGACGGGGTTTGAGTGTGGCTGTGCCAGAGTCTGTCACTGTCCCAAAGCGATTGTCACCGTAATACACCTCGATCACATCACCTGCAGGGAGAGAACACTGTTAGCAGCAGCACTGACCTTGGGCACTGGTGAAAACAACACTGAACATCGTGGGAGTTTAAAGAGACCTGTGGAGAATTTGCTGCACCCCAGGAGTGGGCAAAGCCCAGCAGATCCTGAGGGAAACCTGGGTGTCCTGGAGGTGAGTGGAAGACAGGGAGAGAAGGGTCCCCTGTGTGCAGGACAGGCACTCACAACACTGTCACACACCTGCAGAGCACGGAGAGCCTTCCCTGAGCTCCAGAGGATGGAACTGAAGCAGCTCAGAAGGAACAGGATGCAATCCTGGCTGATCTGAGCAGCTGGAATTGAGGGGGAGGCAGCAGCAGAACTGACCAGGAGGAGGGACAGCTTCTGCCCTGCCAAGCACTCTGTGGGCAGAGCACTGACATCCCACAGAGGTAATTCCTGGTGCTTCATAACACTTCCACACTCCAGCCTGCTTTAGGTGACTACCCACCAAATACTGCCGTGGAGGGAGGGAGACAGCAGGGCAGGAAGTCACAGAGCCTGGTGTGACAGGCAGGAGAAGCCATCAAGAATTCCTGGTTCCCAGCCTTGTGCTTTCACCTTGAGCCACACCTCTTGGGCTAGTTTATTTCTGACAGTGAATAAAGCTCATAAAATTAATTTAATTACGTTCTTTGTGTCTGATTAGCAGCATGAATTAACAAGCAGAAATACTGAAGCACGTAAACCCCACCTTGGCTGGAAGGAGATACACAAATAACTTGTAGCCAAGGAGACCGACATTAAAGAAAATCTGAGAGTTTGAGGAAGGAGGGGGAAGCAACAAAATGGCTGTGATTGAAGGGAAAGCTGCAGGAGTGTTCACAACAACAGACTTTGATAGTAAGGAAGGGAGGAGAAGAAGAAGGATGGGCAGAAATCAGGAGGAAGCTCCCAAGGAAACAGCCGTACACCAAGTCTGGTGAAAAAGGAGGAGGGCAAATGCCTCTGTGTGCATCCCACAGAAGGAAAGCACTTCCATGAACATCTGGAATGAAGAACCTGACCACACCAGGGGCTGGGCATGAGGCAGCACAGCCTCTGCTGAGGGGCTGGAGGCAGATGAATTCCACACGACCTTCAAACACACCACAGAGTCCAGAAGCACGTCAGCTTTTCCCTTCTCCCACCCACTACTCCCAGGTTACCCCAGGGTAGCTCCAGGAGTATCTGCCCTGCTACCACTGATTGATATTGATATCACCATTGCCTGATTCCAGGCAATCACAGCTTCCCCTCCCTCACACCAAACTTCTCCCACTACATCTCATATATTCTAAAATACTACTTGGAATACATTCTAACTTCCAGTATACGTTCTTTAATCTGCTATAAAGGATCACTACAGGTGATTCTTTACACAAAGGACATTTTCTCCAGCTTTCAAATCACCAATCAGCCTGTGCTTCAGCCAGCCTGGTCCTACCAAGACTTTACCACTTCCTTGCCTGGGAGGGGCCCAAGCACTCAGGAGGAGCTGCTGGAGTCCCAGGGAGGACAGAGGTGCCAGCAAATTGCCCGGAAGTTTTCAAGGCCAGGCTGGATGGGACTTGGAGCAGCCTGACCCAGTGGAAGGTGTCCCTGCCCATGACAGGGAGTGGAATGAGATGAGTTTTAAGGTCCCTTTCCACCCAAACCACTCTGTGATTCTCTGATGATTAATTTTGTGGGTGACCCTGCATTCAGTGAGTAAAGAGCAGGAATTAAGGCCAAGACAACAGGAGAGTTTGGACTCAGCATGAGCAGCGACAGAGTAGTTCTGAGACTTGAAACGTGAGTTTTATATTTAACAAGTCACTAGGTAAACCCAGCGAGAAACTGGATTAAAGATCACAAGGACTTTGATCCTAGATTACTAAGCATTGCTACCCTGAATGCTTTAATTAAAGGAAAATGAAGTGCTTGTAGTTGTGTTTTCTTTGCTAGATAAACAGGACTTGCCTGCTGGGAGCCCATCACCAGCAAGACCTGAGCTCTGCCAGCCTCGTTTCCTGGAAGGAGGGATCAGGAAATGCACCCTTGGAAGCTGTGGGAAGCAGCTGGCTCAAAGCACTGGCCTTGCTTCGGCCACTTTTTGACATTCAGCCTGTCCTGGAGACATTTGTGTTTGCTCAGCCATGGGAAATTAAATAAACAATTTGCCACGCATGTAATGGAACGTCTTCCTCCCCGGGGGTTGCATCACCTGGAGGAGGTGCAGCAGGTTTGAGCCGGGGTATCCACAGCTCCCAGGAGGAGGAGGAGGTGGCATCAGTCACTATATTCAGGAATCTCTGAGTCAGGGACATGCAAACCTACACCCAATTCCACATTGCTTAACTTGTGTTTACTCTGTGTGAGAAACCAAGGTGGGGATCGGCAGTGGACTCCTCCTGGCACGGAGCTCTGCAGGAAACGTCCCAGAAACCGGGCCAGGACCGTGCTGTGTACAACAGAGCTGTCCCTGGAGCTGCTGTCCCCGGAGCTGCTGTCCCCGGAGCTGCTGTCCCCTCCTCACCTGCCCCACACACCGCTGTGAAGGCGACCCCTCTGCTGTGTCACACTGCTGGTGTCACACACTGCTGGTGTCACACACTGCTGTGTCACACTGCTGGTGTCACACACTGCTGGTGTCACACACTGCTGGTGTCACACACTGCTGGTGTCACACTGCCGTGTCACGGTGCCACTGCCACACTGCTGGTGTCACACTGCCGGTGTCACACACTGCCAGTGTCACACTGCCACTGCACCCTCCACAAGCCAAATCCGGGGCAGAGATGCCACGAGGATGCCAAGGAGTGATCCAACAGCTGCTCCTCAGGCTCGGCTTTCAGGATTCCCGGCTTTCTTTCCCCGTGCAGTCCGACCCACACCTGAGCAGAAAGCTCCTGTACTGCCACTGCAGAACTGCAGCCACGGAAATCAGGCTTGTAATAAGCAGACACAGCAACTTCTTTTCTTTTCTTTTTTGTTTTTAATCCAAACCACATCAGAGAGAAGCTTGAATCCTCCTCAGATTTACGACAGTTAGAAATCAGCAATTTTCCTTCTAGGTTGCAGAGTTGCACGAAACTCCCTGTCACATTCTCATTTTATCTTGGTTTCAGCAGCTTGGCCTTTGGGGTGTAACCACCTCGCAGTTGCTTTCAGTGACAATACTTCACCCTGCACAGCTCAGCAGGCAGCACTTCCATTTTGTTAATCTTGGAAGTTTGTTGGGCTCTTCCAGCCACCAAACTTCGTCCACAAACTGCTATCGTCTATCTACCTGGCTCCATTACTATTAATTTGGCTCCCTCCTACATGAGCCTCCAGGGCACCGTATTGCAATTAAAACCACAAAGAAACACAAATAAATCCCGAGGAATATGCAACCCTCAGCTCCCTCCCCGCTCGCAGCCCTGCGAGAAACAGGTTTAGGAGTAAATAACTCCAACCTGGGAAGGCGCGGATCAAACATGGCGTGGGAAAGCGCGACGGGAAGCAATAAAACAGATTCACAGCCACTCATCAGGCTCTTTTAGCAGAGTTTACCCTGCCCTGAGCGGCCGAGGTGCGGACCCGCTCGGGGCACAGCTTTGGGAGCGGCGCCGCCGCATCCCGGTGTCACCGAGCGCCCCCCGAGCCCATCCCAGCCTTGTCCCCCCGGTGCCACCCCCGAGCCCATCCCAGCCTTGTCCCCTCGGTGTCACCGAGCGCCCCCCGAGCCCATCCCAGCCTTGTCCCCCCGGGCCCGCCCGGTGCCGGCCCCGCACGGCCCGCGGTGTCACTGACCGGTGCCACCCGCGCTGTCCGAGGTCACCTCCTGCGTGAAGATCCAGGGCGGGTTGGTGGCGAACAGGGACGTGGCGGTGGGGCTGGAGTGGCGCTTTCCGAAGAGGCGGCTGAAGGTGCCCTGCACCGAGTGCGGCTGGTGCTTCTTCATGGTGGCCGAGCCGGGCGCTGCCGCCGCGCTCCGGGCCGGGCATCCCCCGGCACCGGCGGGGGACGGCACCGAGCGGCCCCGGAGGGGCGGGGACAACCCCACCCCCGGGCCCGCCCTCTGCCAGGTGCTGCTGCTCCGGGATCACCGCAGGTACGGGCAACCCTCGGCTGGGAGAGCCCCCGAGCGGCCTGAACCGCAGCGGGACAGTCCCGGTGCTGCTGGGGCTGCACAGACACCCCAAACCCTGCCTGTCTGACCCTCTGTCCGAGCGCTGCTGGCCCTGCACAGACACCCCAAACCCTGCCTGTCTGACCCCTCTGTCCGAGCGCTGCTGGGGCTGCACAGACACCCCAACCCCAGCAGTGTCTGACCCTCTGTCCGAGCGCTGCTGGGGCTGCACAGACACCCCAAACCTGCCTGTGTCTGACCCTCTGTCCAAGCGCTGCTGGCCCTGCACAGACACCCCAACCCCAGCAGTGTCTGACCCTCTGTCCGAGCGCTGCTGGGGCTGCACAGACACCCCAAACCTGCCTGTGTCTGACCCTCTGTCCAAGCGCTGCTGGCCCTGCACAGACACCCCAAACCCTGCCTGTCTGACCCCTCTGTCCGAGCACTGCTGGCCCTGCACAGACACCCCAACCCCAGCTGTGTCTGACCCCTCTGTCCGAGCGCCGCTGGGGCTGCACAGACACCCCAACCCCAGCTGTGTCTGACCCTCTGCCCGAGAGCCGCTGGGGCTGCAGAGCCTCTCCAGTGCCCAGCCGCGCCCTTCCTGAGGAGCCTTTCCCTGATATCCAGCCCTGACTGGGCTCCGGCCATTCCTCCGGCCCTGCAGAGCTTTGCTCTTTCCCTCCCTGCCGTGTTTATCTGTCCCGTCACCTTCACCCCAAAACAGCCGGTGGCACCGGGGTGCCTGCAGGGTCTGGGTGCTTTTCATGCAAAACCTTGAGAGCGATGGGACTTGACCCCAAAGCATTTCTATTTTCAGGCACAAAAGCAAATTTCAGGCACTGGTAACGATTTTTTGGGCCATGCAAGTGAAAATTGAGAGTTAATGAGTAACGTTGGCTACTAATAAATGCGGGGAAATCTGGAGAACTTTAAACCCAAAATAGTTGTCAGAACATTAACTCTGAAACACGGCTTCCAGCTTCAGGTTAAGATCTTACACCTCTTTCTATCTCTGCCGAGTTTTGAGAGTCAGAACAATAGAGATTTGTTATCAGTGCTAAGTATCACTTATTTAATCACTTTGAAATGATGCTTTTCTCGTGAAAAGCATCTTCCTGATTGCTTTAAAGAACAAATTAAAGCAACACATTAAATCCCCTGTGAAGAATGAGAAGTGAGCACTGTCATGATGTTCCAAAAGGGGAGTCTCATCGTGGCACAGATGATGGGGCAACACTTTAAAAAAAGTGAATTATAGACGGGAACTGGGGAAGGGAAAGGAGAATGGAAATGTTAAACTTCAATGCCGAGGCTGTGGTAGAGGAGCTCTAGTCACTGCCAGCAGTTCAGAATCACAGAAATACAGAGTCACAGAATCACAGGGTCACAGGATCACACGATCACAGAAACACAGAATCAGAGAAACGCAGAATAACAGGATCAGAAAACACAGGATAACAGAAACACAGAAAAGCAGGATCACAGAATCACAGGATAACAGAAACACATGGTCTCAGAACCACAGAAACTCAAAATCACAGAAACACAGGATCACAGAATCAAAAAAACCCAGGAACACAAGATCTCAGAATCACAGATCACAGGGTCACTGGATTGTTGGAATAAATCAGCTGAGACTCCATTTACTTCATCCTGAAAGGCAATTCCTTATTTACAAAGCTCACATTTATTGGAAATATCAGAAGCTGTTCTTCATTGCAGCTGTTTTAGTTGGAGTCATTTTATATCTTAAAACAAAACAACAATATATCTTACAATGTAAAAGAGTAATTTTTGACTGTCTTAGGCTGCAATGCAAGATGTAACTGGGATTATGTATTCTATCACCATCTGTTCAAACCATGTGAAGCAATGTCTTTATCTCTTCCAGGACCCCTCCCTCCTAACTCCGGGGTGGGGATCGTCTGTTAATGGGCCAGTTGTTAAAACCAAGTGGGGCAGTTTCCTTTATCTCTTGCACTATCCTCCCTCCAGGCGATATCTCCTGTTAATGGGCCATCAATGCTTGCTCATCCCATTGTGAGATGCTCCGCCCAGGGGGAGGAGCCAAGCATTCCTACCTGGATAAAAGCTGAGCTGTGGAGCAGCAGAGCAGCCTGTTTCCACTGGATTCCCAGAGGAAAGCTGCTCCCTTCTACAGGGTCACTGCACCAACGGAAGACTGCAGCCACCATTGCATTGGACTGCTCCCAGCACCCTGATCAACAGGGGATATTCTGACCTTGTCTGCTAGAGGAGAAACACCTTCGTTCCATCAGCTGATTATTTCTGAACTTGGAAGAACTGCTGCAGATAGAATTCAAGGTTATAGGACTCAGTTAAGTACTTCAAATTAACTGCAGCAGATAATCTTGGGAAGAGGGGAGAGCGGCAGGATGGACGTGGGGAAGGTGATGGCAGCGGCTCCACAGCAGCAGTGGCAGAGGGACATGGGCAGCACCATGGCAGGGGAAGTCCAGAAGCATTCTGTGCACACACTTGTGCTCAGGTCTGTGAAGAGAACCTGTGATATGTTTGTAGCTGACTATGCCAAGCCTATCCCACTGGATGAAGAAAGCCACAGGGTGAAAAGGGCAGTCAAGCTGCGCACGGACTACGGAGCAGTGCTGCACATGGCCACACTCGAAGAGAACTTGAGAGAAAAAGGAGGCCCCAGCACACCGTGGGATCCCCATGGACACAAACAGCATCCTGGAAACCAAGGACGAGCAGCTGAGTATTTGATAACTGCTACACAACCATGCCCATCTGGACCAGGTGTGCCTTGGACAGCATATTGTATGGAGTGGAGGATGCCAAGTGAATCTGCAGTACAGTCCTCAGCTGTAGCACCTCCTGCTTCCCAGGAAATGGATGCAAACTGGACAGCTGCTGGTGTGGGGGACATTTACAGGCACCCTGGAGTATCTGAGCGTTCCCAGCCTGCTGGTATGTCTGTGCCTATGGGGGAAGCTGGTGGATACAGAAATTCTGCATTCACGCCAAAGGAGGCTCTGACCATGCCCAAACCTCAGTGGCATCCACCTTGGAAACTGCACAGAGTTATCAGTGGTCATGTGGGCTGGGTGAGATGTGTTGCAGTGGAACCAGGAAATCAGTGGTTTGCTACTGGCTCTGCTGACAGAACCATCAAGATTTGGGACCTTGCTAGTGGCAAATTGAAATTGTCTTTGACGGGACACATCGGTGCTGTACGAGGGGTGATAGTCAGTGCAAGAAGTCCATACCTCTTTTCTTGTGGAGAATGCACAGAAGTGAAATGCTGGGATCTTGAATACAATAAGGTTATCAGACATTACCATGGTCATCTAAGTGCTGTCTATGGCTTAGACTTGCATCCAACAATCGATGTGCTGGTGACATGTGGCAGAGATTCCACAGCACGAGTTTGGGATATAAGGACAAAAGGCAGTGTGCACACACTGCTTGGACACACAGATTCAGTAGCAGCTGTGAAGTGCCAAGCTGCAGAACCACAAATTATTACAGGCAGTCATGATTCCACCATACGGCTCTGGGACTTGGTGGCAGCAAAAACTCGTGTTACTTTAACAAATCACAAGAAATCTTCAAGAGCAGTAGTGCTACATCCGAGATACTACACATTTGCATCTGGTTCTCCAGATAATATTAAGCAGTGGAAATTCCCAGATGGAAGCTTCATTCAGAACCTCTCTGGTCACAATGCTATTATAAACACACTGGCTGTAAATTCCGATGGTGTTCTGGTCTCGGGAGCCTGGGATGGTTCTATGCACTTTTGGGACTGGAGAACTGGATACAATTTCCAGAGGGTACGGGCAGCTGCACAGCCAGGTTCTTTGCACAGTGATTCAGGAATATTTGCTTGTGCTTTTGACCAGTCAGGAAGCAGACTGCTAACAGCTGAAGCTGATAAAACCATCAAGATATACAAAGAAGATGATACTGCGAATGAAGAAACACATCCTGTCATCTGGGAACAAAAAATTCACAAGAGAAAGCAATTTTAGTGGAACATCCGCACTATTTGTTGCTATTTCAGTATGATTTATAATAAATTTCATTTCTCTTTACAAAAACAATAATGATTTCATAAGCCTTTATTTTATAATTTCTCTACCTGTTTATGGCACAAGATCTGTTCAAAGAGGTTTGAAAAGATGCCTGAAATTACTGAGTCTGACCTGTGTCATTTAAAGAAAATTCCCTGGCACCTCTCGAAAGCAGAAATCAGGTGGAAGGAAGAACGCATTATCTGCTGGGAAGACAAAGGACACAGTATCTCTCTACAAAACAGGCAAGACAAAAGTGCTCACTGATACCCAGTCCTTGAGCGAAAAAATGGAGTAGCACACACACAGACAGTCATGGAAAAGGGAAGGAGAAGAGGAACTATTTGAAGAAGCGAAGCCAATAAAACCCTGTGGGATGGGAGAGCCTGGGCTCGTGCACAGAGCTGTCCCACAAAATCTCCTTACAGGAACGAGGCTTCAGAGGGGCTTCAGCACTGCCCTGTGGGAGCAGGAGGGGTGACTCAGCTCCCTGACACTGCCCCGGGCTGTCCCTGAGCCCCGGGGCTGGGGGTGCCACAGCCCGGCCCTGCCACCCCACCAGCCACACTCCTGCCTCGCCCTGGGTGGCCAGAGCAGGAAAACATCACCCTCACAACATGAAGGGATTTTGAGGTGAATGTATTACCCCACTGAACACAAGCAGCTCAATAATTCTGGCAGGGCTCCTGTGCACGCTCCCAGTTGTTTGTTCCAAATGAAAGATGTTTGTTCTTTACCTTCCACCTCCCAGCAAAGCGCAGACCTCCCTTCAGGAGGAGAGGAAAAGCTCAGAGCAGCATGAGGAGCAGGCTGGGTGTGCTGCTGGGCACGGTGGCTCCTGTGAAGTGCAAACTCCAGAGACACAGGGAAGTTGTCAGGCTGGGTGGCTGGGCTGTATTTTTAAGGAAGGACAACTGTCACTCCTGAGTGATCGAGGCCACACAGCAAAAGGAACTGGTGGGCTGGGCTGGGCACAAAGCTCAGAAAAGTGTTTGGAAGATCTCCAGCACATTTTATGGCATAGAAAGAGCCATGTGAGCACTGCTGTGATGTAACACACCGCAGTGTGAGGCTGCCTTTGATCCCAATTCGGGTAAACACCCCAGAACAATCTGCTTTCGCATCAGGGTGAGGAGCTGCACCCTCAGATGTGGATAGTTCCTGCTGCACTCGCAGGTGTGAGAAGGGTTTGTGCAGTGAGGGCAGCGACCTGCAGGAGGGAGGGATGGGAGGAAAAACCCTCAGGTGTGTCTGCAGAGCAGCAAACAGCTCCCAGGGACAGAGAACCAGCTAGTGGCAGTGGGGCAGGGGCCCAGGCTGCAGCTGGGGTGGCAGGGCCAGCACAGTGTCCTGCAGAGCCTGGCTGTGCCCCAGCTGCACCGGCAGCACCGGAGGCTCCCAGGGTTGCAAATCCTGGTCCCCATGTCCCCTCAGCAACCCCTGCCCTGCTCAGCCCCCCACCTCTGTGACACCCAGCACCCCGGTGACACTCTGTGGTCACAGTGGCCCCTGTGGTCACAATGACCCCCAGAGCTCAGACATCCAGCCCTGCCCACGCCCACAGTGCTGTCTCCTGCCTCCACCCCACACAGAGTCACACTCCAGGGCCTCCTCCACTGAGGAAACCTCACAGGTGTGTGTCCAGGGTCACAGCTGGGCAGGAGGGACACTGTCTCAGCGTGTCCCCTTCCTGTGGGCTGCAGATCCTTGCCCTGAGGGTGACCAGCCCGACAAAGTCCCAGTGATGTCAGTGAGATTCTTGATCCCATCCCTGCTGTGCAAATCCCACTGCTGCCGTCAGCCGGCTTTGCCCCCGTGGTGCTGCGAGATCAGAGCAGAACACACGTGGCGGTCCTGGGTGGCTCCTGGGATGGATCCTGGGGTGGCTCCGGGGCACAGGCGAGGAGCTGCCAGCATGGGGACAGCCCCTGAGCAGGGGCAGGGTGGGCAGTGCTGCCATGGGGACAGTCCCTGAGCAGGGGCAGGATGGGCAGTGCTGACATGGGGACAATCCCTGAGCAGGGGCAGGATGGGCAGTGCTGACATGGGGACAGTCCCTGAGCAGGGGCAGGATGGGCAGTGCTGACATGGGGACAGTCCCTGAGCAGGGGCAGGATGGGCAGTGCTGACATGGGGACAATCCCTGAGCAGGGGCAGGATGGGCAGTGCTGACATGGGGACAGTCCCTGAGCAGGGGCAGGATGGGCAGTGCTGACATGGGGACAGTCCCTGAGCAGGGGCAGGATGGGCAGTGCTCTACCAGGCTCCAGGAGCTGCCCAGTGAGCTCCTCCCAAGGGAACATCACTGAACCCTTCCCTGATTACCGAGCCAGCCTTTCCCTGGGACCCAGCAGAGGGATTTGCTGAAGCAGACATCAGGCAGTTTGGGAGGGATTAGGGATCTCTCCACGTAGGAACGGGTGCAATAGGATTATGTGTGACTCTTCATTCAAGCACGGAGTGCTGGCAGTGCCATAAATAGCACCAGGACCTTAAGCTGGTGCTTCCCCTCCAAGGCAGGGATCACGCAGGCAGGTGCCTTCACCCGGGCAGGGAGGAGGTACCTGCAGAGCTCCAGGTGCCCCAGAGAGGAGCAGGAGCCGTGGAGCTCAAAGCAGCAGCAGAGCCCAGAGCTCAGCACGCCCTGGTTTGGTGCCTGCCCATCACTGCAGTGACTGCTCAGGGCTCCAGCCAACCTTGCTCATCTTGAAGACATCTGCATGACTTAGCAATTGGGCTGCCAAGGCAGCTCCAGCCTCCCCTCCACGCCCCAAATACAGGGAATTAATGACTTTAGTGCTCCTTCTGGGTGGGTGCAGAGGCATCAGCACAGTCCTGTGTGTACTTGTCTCTTCCAAAGTGAGGGTGGCCAGGAGCTGCCAGCAAACACCTGTGTGAAAAACAGCAGTTTCTGAATAATCTAAGTCCAGAGCAGGGGGGCACAACCTCACTGAAATGGCTGTGGCAGTACAAGATCTGCTTTTCAGGAGTCAAAATTCCATTATTTTATCCCCTGGGGAAAAATGGGCTGATGTTTCCTTGTGGCAGCAACTGCTGAAATGACCCCTGTGTGCTGAGGTCCAGCCTGTCACGCTTTTGGCATCTGCCCTGGAGAAATGAGTAACAAAAAGAGGTGGTGAACCTGAAGGGATGTGGTGATTACCCTCAAAGGCTTTAAGGAGATTTCTAAACAATCTGCAGGCATTCCCCTTCTAATAGATTTAGAAGCGCGGGAACAGAAATAGCACCAAGTACGTCAAGGAAAGTAGGAAACATCTTTACAAGGTTAAAAATAAGCAAAGAGCAAAGCATTTATTTAGGACAGGCAGGAGGAGGGTGGCTAATTGCTGAGGGAAGAGCCAATTTCCATTGACACGGAGGTGTCGTCAATGAAAACAAGATAACTGAGTCATGCTTAGGTAACAGCAGCAGAAATATCTCTGCAATCAAGCACAGCCCTGGGTCACAGGTCACCCCTGTGTGTCTTGGGGGTCACGTCCACCCTGTCCTCTACAAAGGGTTCTTGCAGATGCTCAGTCCAAATGGGCTCTTTCCCTGGTCCTGGTGCCCTGCGTGGGGCCTGCACATTTCTGGGGGGAAAACCCACTTGGAGATTGGCTGAGAGCAATTCCCAGAGCAGGAGGAGGCTCAGGGAGCTGTGGGGTCCCTGCAGAGGGACCCAGAGCTGCTGAGCTGCTGCTCCAAAGGACAGTGTCAGGTTCTGCCATCACTGCTATGTCCTCTCGGATCAGACTGTGTTGAACAATCTGGTTTTCAAGGCTGCTTTGCCATGGCTGTGGCTGGTAACAGCTTTACCAGGGGCGTGTGGTGCCGGCATTTATCAGCGTTGTAATCCAGAATAAAGAGACGATCAAATCCTTTGTATCATTCGTATTTTCTCAGCTTTTGCTTAAAGTCACTTCCATATTTCCAGAGCATCATTTGAATTTAAATTCATTTCCCTTTAAGAAATTTAAATTCATTTCCACCTCAGATTTTTGGCTAAGGATGTGCAAACCCCTGGCTCCTCAGCACTGACACTGCCCTGAGTGCCCTTGCACCTTCCCAGGCTCTCCTGGAGGGGATGCTGAGCAGTGGGGACAATTGCCACCCATTTTTCTTGCTCTTTTTCTCCACAGATGGATAAACCACCAGAAACCCCGGGCAAAGACGACACCAGAACTGAGGGAATGGAGGAGACCAAGGCAACACCAGAGCTCACCAACCCGCCCCCAGGCTGGAGGAACCAGCCGCCCCCGGCTGCTGCCCTGAGCTCTCGCTTTGTGCCGGTGATCGCCCACCCCGCGGGCCGCCCCCTGGGCTCGCTGGAGTTCGTGTTCTACCGGCGCGAGTGGCCCAACTCGCTGGCCCCGTTCTGCACGGCGCAGAAGGCGGTTTGCGGCTGCCGCTTCCAGGAGAGCGCCCGGCACGGGCGGCACCGCCTGGACCTGCAGAGCAGCGAGCCCGGCAAGTGGAGACCCTTCTGCCGCCGCAAGCCATAGACAGCACAGCACGGGCAATAAAGCCCCGAGACAGCGCCCGGGTGGCTTTAAATAGTATTGCTTTCCAAGGTTTGAATCTTTGCAGTGAAGATTCTCACGCAGCTTAATGTAAACTATGTGTGTTTTTAAAACTTAGCTGTTTGTTTACATATTTCTTCTCTGGGAGAAGAAATGTGATTGATAGTAGTGTTCACCAGTGAGGCCAGAGAGGTAGGGACCTGTGTATAGCTAATCCTTTGCCTTCTGACCAAAGTTTATATAAAATAAATTCAGAAAATAAAGATAGAGCTTTCCCTGCCTAACCTTGTGCTGCCTGCCTCGTTCCTGGTGTGTCCTGAACAGCGACAGCTGTGAGACATTAATTTTGAAGAATTAAGGACTTTAGTTAAACAAGATATTGCTGAGGTAAGATAGATAAGCTTCCTTTTGTTAACAGAAGCTGGATTTAAGGAACTGATGAATCATGAGGCCTGTCAAAAAAAGTCAGAGTGAAGAAGACCCATCTTACTTCATCATTTTGAGACCCCACCCCATAAAAAGGACCACCGACCCATTTCAAAAACAAAGTACTCATGCTTAATGGCTATTTGGCTAATTACCATACAAAGGGGGAATGGGCTGTACCAGATTTATGAATATGCATTTGTGTTTTGGGTATTCCATACTCCTGTACATAAAAAGACCCTGTGATCATCTGTGGATTGCAGTGTGTATTTGGGAGTGGCACACTGCCCAGTGTCATAATAAACATACACTTTCTAACTTTAAACTGTTAGCGAGTCTTTGTCTGTCATAGTTGGATATTGGTATTAGATCAATATCCGTATTTTTAATAATTCAGCTGCAGTGTCCCATCAGAGTGTGAGACACGGCCAGCAGTGAGTGCTGGGCTCAGGGAGGGGTGGGGAGGCTCTGCCACTGCTCCCCAGGAAAATATGCAGAGTGGATTTTGCTGTAAAAAGCCTGTCCAACTTGTCCTGTCAGGTGCTGCCAGCTGCCCTGGGTGTCACAGCACAGGGCACCCAGTGAGTGCCCACCCAGCCCAGCTCACTGGGCCGGAGCTCAGGGCAGCACTGAGGGCTCACCTTGCACAACAGGGGCCTGCCAGGGAGCACAGAATTAGCACATCCAATTAGTGTTCCTCAGCTTAATTCCTTTTCCGTAAGTGTTTTATGATTGTGTAATGCTGCTTTTTTTAGCAGAGTTTTTTCCTAATTTACTGTGGTGCAGAGGCAATACTGGGCTCTGTTAGTTGTTAGATAACTGCAGTTGTTAGATATAAACTGTGTGTTATGGATAAACTCTCTGTGGGACAGACCCTGGAGTCACATCCATTCACTTCTAGCCGAGGATCTGGCCCATGATGCTTTCTGAGGGCATTTTATTCCTGAGTACTTCTCAGAATGCTGTGTGTCCAAGTCAAAACAACATTGGATTTGGTTGTATTTACATGGGGAATTTTTCATGGTAATCCATCATAAGTGGAAATCGAAGCTGCATTTAACTCCACTGGTGTGAGATGAGTTTGTAATGCAGCAGCCAGGACAGCCTGCCGGGGTGGGCAGAGTGTGGGACAATATTGAGGAAAAACCACTCAATTAGCAGGACCAAAACAGGACACAGAACCCCTGGAGCTGGGGGAGAGGGCCCTTCCCCTTCCTCCTGTCTGCAATTAAAGCACTTAAACCCTTACCATTCAAAGCAATTATGTTTCTATATTTGTCTCCTCACACCAAATTTACCCTCCTGGTGCGTCTCTTCCAGAAGCTGAAGAGGCACTTCCCCCTCCCTGAATTCCAGGCTCTAGAGCCCCTCTGGAATCCTCTGGCAGAGTGAGGTGAAGGGACAGCAAAAAGCAATAACAGCACAGGGAATTCAGAGTGGTTTTCTCTCATTCTTCTCACTCTGGTTCTGGTGCAAACGTTGTTGCTCATGTGACACCAGCCCCCCCCCAAAAAAAAAAAAAAAAGGTAAGTGAAGTGGATTAAGAGATTAGCTCATCACAGAGAAAATTCCACCCTCCTAATCTCCTACTGGGCTTGTAATCTGCAAGACTTCCCCATTTTACCCCTTTTCTATTTTAACCCCGAACTCTTAATGCCTGGCAGGAGGCAACCACCACTCATTGGCTGGGGAGGGATTTGCTGGGTACTTAAATGTCACCGTCCTGTCCAAAGAGGGTTTTGTGCTTTTGGATTCTCCCGGGAAGACGAGTCTCCCGTGTCCATCACCACTGGAATCTGTACAGCACCAGGCACTGCGGCTTTTCCTGATGCCCTGACCCCTGCAGTGCTGGGCACCTCTGGACTCTGAAGGCAAGAAGCAGAATTGTGAGATTTTTTTTTTTTCCCCCTAAATTTCACAAACTCTCCGTTTTTGGCTGCAAAGGGACCAACACTTGGCGTGGAGATGGGGAACATGGATGGGAAAACCGTGGAGGAGCTGAGCACCACTGAGTGCCACCAGTGGTATAAGAAGTTCATGACAGAGTGTCCTTCTGGCCAGCTCACCCTCTACGAGTTCAAACAGTTTTTTGGCTTGAAGAACCTGAGTCCGGCAGCGAACAAATACGTTGAGCAAATGTTTGAGACGTTTGACTTTAATAAGGTAAATATTGTCCTTCCCACTCGGCCGTGCTCTGATCCCGTGTGCTGGGGCTGGGTGGGTGTGAGAGAGAAACTGCTCTGAGTATGCACAGCCCGATTGACTGCGGCCTCATAAATTGTAGAATCAGTTCTGGAACGTGAAAAATGCCAGCATAAACTCTTCACCCACTGCCTGCTCTGCGAGGAGGCAGAGAATTCTCCCAGAACTGATATTTTCCTTTTCAAACAGTGGGGTTTTATCTGGCAGTCTTTGATCCCTTTAAAATGAAGTGCCCTTTAATGGTTAGACACTGGATGTTGTGACAGTCGCTGTGAGGACAAGGGCTGCATTCATGAGTCCCCAGCACGGGCCGGGGCTGTTGGCATTGCTTGGAACTGTCAATGGATTGCACTGGCATTGATTTTATTCCATGGGGTAAGGAGCTCGGGCTCCCTGTGGAGAGGCTTTGAGCCCAGGCTGTGCCTGTGCTGGACCCCAGGGCGGGGCAGTCCTGGAGCAGAGATTTGGGAATGCAGTCCCAGAACAGATATTTGGGATTGCAGTCCTGGAACAGGGATTTGGGAATGCAGTCCTGGAGCAGGGATTTGGGAATGCTGCTCTCCCAGCTCAGGAGCTGTGCCAGGGAAGCAGATGGATGCTGTGTTTCCAACAGGAAGCTGCATCCTCCTCTACTTGCAAATGACCTGAAATTGCACCTCCTTCGAGATGAGGAGTTTATTTTATGGCAACCCAAAGGGCTTAGTGGCACTAATCCCATTGACAAAAATGCAAATCAGGCCCTAAATCCTTCAGGTCTTGGGTTTGTGCCTTGGCCTTTCCCTTGCTCACTGCCCCGTGTTTGAATGTGTGCCTGAAAAGGGAATTGATGCACAGGAAATCCTGCTGGGAATGGGGTTTAGGAGCTATTTGTACCTAATCTGGCTCCTGCAGCAGCGGGATAAAGCAGATCATCTCCTCTGGAACCGGCCCTGGGGCGGTGCCTTCGTTCATTGACAAAACCCTGGCGTATGCTCTGCCCCTGGTTTGTGGAGGGAATCATGGAATCCCTGAGGTTGGGAAGGGCCCCTGAGATCACTGAGCCCTGCTGCTAACCCAGCTGGTGTCCCCAGAGCCACATCCACTTCAGGGCAGTGCCCCAAACCTCAGCAAGAACCATTTCCCTTCAAACCACCATGGGAACGCGCTGTGATGGACAGGAGGCATTTCAACAACCTTCTGGAAGCTGTGAGCACCACGGGCAGGGTCTGGGGGCAGTTTGGTGGCTGTGAGCTGATGCCAGCAGCTTTGCAGTGGTGCCACCACCCTGGCTCCAGCTGGACTCTTGAACACCGTGGTGTGAGCTGGGGTGGGCAAACACTCGGGAGGAAAGTCAAAGATAAAAGTGTTTGTGCTCCAGATGTGGAGCAGGTACAGGAATGGCACAGGGACAGAGAAATGCCTTCCCAGCCTGAGATGTCAGCAGCGTGCTGGGGAGACTCCTGAATTTACTCCTCTCCTGGAAATGAGACCCCCTGGCAGGAGAAAGGAGCTGTAGGTGTGTGCAGGCAGGATGGGGTTGGGTAATTTATCAGGGTTCATCTGCATAAACCTCTCTGGCCTCTGAGTTCCCGCTGCTTTGGGCTGGTAATTAATGCCTGGTGTGTTAATTCCCTGAGCACAGGCCAGCTCTCAGTCCCCAAGCCAGATCCACCCACCCAGTCCGTGTCTTCCCAACATGTAACGGTCCAAGGCGGGACTTGATGATCTTGGAGGCCTATCCCAGGTGAAATGATTTTATAATTCTATGATTCTACAGCATTTTTGCACAGATTCAGATGGAACCTTGGTTTTCACCACTGCCCTCCATGAGCCCCTGGTCTCAGGTGGAGGGACCAGGCCAAGAAAATCCTTTCCTGCCTGACTCTCTGCTTTTAATCTCACCTTAGCTTCTAACCTTCTGCTTTTAGGATGGCTACATAGATTTTATGGAGTATGTGGCAGCTCTGAGCCTGGTGCTGAAGGGGAAGGTGGATCAGAAGCTGAGGTGGTATTTCAAGCTCTACGATGTGGACGGGAACGGCTGCATCGACCGGGCTGAGCTGCTGAACATCATCAAAGTGAGTGGGCTCAGCTCTTCCCTTCCTGCCACAGATGGGTACTGGGTGCAGGGACACAGAGAGGCTGGCACAGGAACTCCAGCCCAGTGAATTCCATGGTCGATTAGCAGGCGCTGCCCAAACCTGCTGCTGCCCAAACCCGCTGCTGTCCTCTGCCAGTGCTCCCAGCTGGTGCCTCCCACACCCCTGGGACACACAGCAGCCCCTGGTCCTCCCCTGGCAGCTTGCTTAACCCTGGTCACTGAAACTGGGGCTAAGATAAGGATTTGAATTTAATCTAAGGGTTTTCAGAGGTGAATGGCTTCTGGCTTATCCCAGGATGCCCATTAAATCTTGTAAAGCATTGATGGCCTTTTTAGGTGATTTTAATCTCCAGCTTTTTAGACAGGACTTACTCCTTTCCACGCCTAACTGCCTGAAAACAAGTTTTAGCCCCAGAAAGAGTTTGGCCTTTCATGTCTGGTCATTTGGCCGCTTGTTCTGATGGACACACAGACCTGCAGAGCACCCAGTAAGTGCCTGTGCCCCTTGTTCCCTCCAGGCCATCCGATCCATCAACCGCTGCCAGGAGAAGATGACGGCGGAGGAGTTCACAGACATGGTGTTCAACAAGATCGATATCAACGGAGATGGTGAGGCCCCTCCTCGGGCAGGGCCCTGCTCCTGCCTTCCCCTTTCCTGCACTCCAGGCTGCCAGAGCACTCCCTGCTGCTGGATGTCCCAAAACCCCAGGACAGGAGAGCTGGCAGGGGGTGACTCCGTGTGAAGGTGGAGCTGCCCATCCCCTCTGGGCTGCCCGAGGGGACCCTGCCCACAGCCCCTCTTGGGTGGGAACTGAGCTGGGCTTTGGGGCACAACAGCCAGTGCTGAGACCTCCATTTCAGGGGCTGTGCCTGAAATCCTGGGGGCCTCGGGCAGGGAGGAGTGAGACTGTGGGGTTTAATAGAGTGAAGCTGTGGGGTTTAACTGAGCTGTGGGGTTTAACAGAGTGAAGCTGTGGGGTTTAACTGAGCTGTGGGGTTTAACAGAGTGAAGCTGTGGGGTTTAACTGAGCTGTGGGGTTTAACTGAGCTATGGGGTTTAACAGAACTGTGGGGTTTAACAGGGCGAGGCTGTGAGGTTTAACAGAGCAAGGCTGTGGGGTTTAACAAAGCAAGGTTGTGGGGTTTAACAGAGCTGTGGGGTTTAACAAAGCAAGGTTGTGGGGTTTAACAGAGCTGTGGGGTTCAACAGAGCTTTGTGAACACTCTCTGCAGGCGAGCTGTCCCTGGAGGAGTTCATGGAGGGCGTGCAGAAGGACGAGATGCTGCTGGACATCCTCACCCGCAGCCTGGACCTGACACACATCGTGAGGCTGATCCAGAACGATGGCAAGAACCCGCACGAGGGGGAGCAGGATGCCCAGGCTGCCCAATAGCTCCTGAAACGCCTCCCCTCGGCCTCCCCCAGCACTGTCACCTCAATGGGGCTGTGGGGCTGCAGCTCCCACTGACAGACTGTCCTGGGACTGTTCCTGGGCAGCGGGAGGAGAGGCCTCTGCAGGGACAGGCTGCACAGCTGGGCTGTCCCACATGGACCCGGGGTGGCCTCGGGGCCTCTGGACGCTGCTGCTGAGCTCAGAGAGGGGACAGCAGTGCTCCCCGGGCAGGGGAACAGCACGAGGCTGTGCAGCTCAAGAACACACCCAGAACACCCCAAAATTCCCACCGAGGCTGTGGCCAACATCCCCTCAGCGGGGTCCAACCAGGGGCTGCCCAGGACCTGGCCCCGGTGAGAGGGGTCCTGGAAAAGCAGATCCAAACCTTCTCCTTCCATTTGTATTTCCAGAGCAAGAGGTCACCAGTTCTGGTCACTCCATCCTTCATTTGTTACTATTTGGTCAGCAGTGATTAGTGATAATGTGAGTTAAAACACACGTTTTTATGAGCTAGAAGAAGGGGAGGGGTGAATGCAGTGGCTTTTCTTTGTTTAAAAGCATTAAAAACATTGAATGGTGCCTTTTTTAAACAACCCCCTGGACTGTGAGGAAATGTTTCTCCCTGAAGCACCTGGAAGGAAGGAAGTGCTTCCAGATAAGCAGAACCAGCAATGCAGTAACCTGAGAGGGAGAAGCTTTGTAGGACTATTCCTGCATGTTTTACCATCTGGAAAACGAGCACCAGGAGGTCTTGACCCCCACGACTGTGCGGGTTTTGGAGGGGGGAGCTGCTACAGAAGGGAGAGACAGCTCAGAGGACTCCTGACAGCCCCATCACCTCCAGTGGGATCAGGGCAGTGCCCCGGGGGTTTCAGCCCCAGGTTCCCTTTTCAGGGCAGGGCTGCCGGCCCCCAACGCACAAGGGCGGCTGCGGGAGCAGCCCCACCCCAAAGAGCCCGAGCTGAGCGGGGCTGAGCCTGGGCCGCTCCTGCAGGGAGGTTCCTCACTCTGCAGGGAGGTTCCTCACCCACGGGAGCAGCCCCAGGCGTGGTGAGGCAACACAGGACACCAGGGAGGATTTCTTGCCCAGCTGAGAGTTTTGTTATTTGGCACTGGGTGTTTTCAGTTCTGACCATTTTTTGCTGTGCATCTTTTTTGTTTGACAGAGTTTTACCTGGAAGCTTTTGTACTTCCACTCCTATGGTGAACTAATAAAGATGTTTTACAATATTATTTCAAGTCATGCTTCTTCTCTCTTCCAATCAATCCTGTTTCCAGCGGGGCAGATTTAGTGGCTCACTCACACAAGTACAGAAACAGCTGCTCTGGGGTTGTTGTCAGGCTCACAAACCACAGCCCTGGACAGGAGCCCTGGATGGGCCAACCTTGTCCACTCACAGCATTGCAAGAGGGAGCAGCTGCAACCCCTCATTAGAGGTGGGCTGAGCTGTTTACTCCCAGTATAACTCTCCTTCTTGCAGCAAAACCAACACCCCCGCACACGACCAGCACAAAACTCAGAGTCCTTTGGCTCTGCACCAGCCCGAGGAGGGAGCTGAGCTCAGCGTGGGCTCCCTGGGCACAGACGCCGGCAGCCCTGCCCGAGCTCCCCTCAGCCTCTGCTCTGCACCCACGGAGCAGCGAGAAGCAGCTTTGACCAGCCAGATTCCTGTTTATAAAGGCAAAGTTATTCCAAAAGGACTGTCCCCATCCCTGTCCCCATCCCAGTCCCGTCTCTGTTCCCATCCCGGTTTTGGGGACCCCTCTGTCCCCATCCCAGTCCCATCTCTGTTCCCATCCCACTCCCATCCCTGTTTCCATCCCGGTTTTTGGGACCCCCCCGGTGTCCGCGCGCTCCCGCCGTGTCCGCCCGTCCCGCAGCGCCCTCTGCCGGCCGCACGGGGAGCAGCGGGAACGCGCCGGGACCGGCCCCGGGACCCCAAACCCGAGAGAACCCCCAAAACAGCCCCGGGACCCCAAACCCGAGGGAATCCCCCCAGATACGCAAGGGTTTCCCAAGGCCCCTTTTCCCGGGTTTCGGCTGCTCTGCCGCAGCTCCCGCAGCGCTCCTCAGACCCCAGAACATCCTTTAGCTCAGGATCTTCAAGGGTGAAGCACTCGAGACACTTTCTAAACTTCTGAGGTGCACTTAACCTTGAAAGAAAGAAAGAAGAAGAAAGGGAAGGAGAAAGGAAAGGAAAGGAAAGGAAAGGAAAGGAAAGGAAAGGAAAGGAAAGGAAAGGAAAGGAAAGGAAAGGAAAGGAAAGGAAAGGAAAGGAAAGGAAAGGAAAGGAAAGGAAAGGAAAGGACGAAGGAAAGAAAGGAAGGAAAGAGACGAAAAGAGAGGAAAAGAAGGAAAAGGAAGAGAAAGGAAAATAATTTTGCCGTGGCACAGCTGAGCACAGGAGCTGTATGAAAACCACCAGAGGCAGTCCCTGCAGTGACCAGCGCGGGGCTGAGGAGGTCACTGTGCCTTTCCACAGGACACTTTGGAAGGGAACCTGCCCACAGGAGCTTCGGGAATGACCTGGACACAAACTCTGCCCCGGGCAGCCCCGGGGGAGCCGCCCCTGCCCCAAGCTGAGCGCAGGGCTGGGAGCAGGGCTGAGAGCAGGGCTGAGCGCAGGGCTGAGCACAGGGCTGAGAGCAGGGCTGAGAGCAGGGCTGAGCACAGGGCTGGGAGCAGGGCTGAGAGCAGGGCTGAGAGCAGGGCTGAGAGCAGGGCTGAGCACAGGGCTGAGCACAGGGCTGAGCGCAGGGCTGAGCGCAGGGCTGAGCACAGGGCTGAGCACAGGGCTGAGCGCAGGGCTGAGCACAGGGCTGAGCGCAGGGCTGAGCGCAGGGCTGAGCGCAGGGCTGAGCACAGGGCTGGGAGCAGGGCTGAGCACAGGGCTGAGAGCAGGGCTGAGCACAGGGCTGAGCGCAGGGCTGGCTGCAGGGATCCCCTCTCCTCCTCCCCTGCCCTTCCTGCTGCTCAGCGCCTTCTGCAGGGATGCAGCTCCCGGAGTGTTTGAGGCTGTGATGCCTCCTGTTCCCTCCTCCCCTCAACAACAGCCTCAGCTCCATCTTCCCAGGCTGGTTATCCCCCGTTGGGTCCCGCCCAGGCGCAGGGGCCTCCAGCACGGAGCAGATGGTCGCCCAGAAAAGCACGGGGCCTTTGCCTTCTCCGAGCCATCCTGTTTCCCAGTTTAGAGCAGAAAGAAATCCGATCAGTCAAATCCAATTCGAGCTGGGCCCTAAGTCTGGAAAACGGATTATGCAAAATACCTGACATCAAGAGCCTTGCTGTGAATGTTGAAGGGAGTTTGGGAGGAGATCAGGGTGTTTATAGCCAGGGCTTTAAAATATCCCCCGGGCCAAAGCACCTTGCGATTTCTTGACCAAAGATTACACAATTGATAAGAGGAGCGATTTTCCATTGGGTTGTGCCAGCTCTGACACAAACACATCCCCTGCTCCTCCACCCCCCATCTGCCCGTCCTGGGCCCTCGGGGTCCTGCTCCAGTCCTGGCAGGTCACAGCGGGGCCATCCATTGCAGCACTCAGCTCGCTTGATTTTAAGCATCTATTTTTTTTATTTATTTTTTTTTTTTTTTTTTTTTTTTTTTTTTTTAGTTAGACTCCCATGGTTTTTGCTGTCATCACACGGAAGTTAAACAGAAGAGGCTCCTTCCCTACTCTGCCTCTGCAACAGCATCGTCACCTCTGCCTTATCTCTGTCTTACCCAACTCCTCCCCTAAATTCAATATATCAGACTCACAGCTACAGTTTCAGTCAGATACTCAGGTGCTTACACAGCTCTTCACCTAATTAACTGATAAATACGAGGAAAGAAAGGGTTTTAATAAATATTTCTTTATTCAATTGGCGTTTTACAAAACTTCCACCGACATCTGTACAAGTGCTCACCAGGGGAGGGGCTGCTGGCCTGGGGGGCCCCAAACAGCCCCTGCAGGGCCTGGGCTGACCAGGCGAGCAGAACTGGAGAATTTGAAGCATTTCAGTGAACCAGCAAAATGCAATTCTACGGACTAAACAGCCTCTCTAAATCCATGCAAGGAGCAGGGTGTGTGTGTTACCTTGGTGGAGATACTGAAATATAAAGGATTCTGAGAGATTTGTATCCTCCAATGCAAATATTTTTTCACAAGCTGGAAAATCAATAAAAGTGAATGTTTTCATCCAGGCTCTCAAGTCAGAAGTCAGATTTTTCTTTCAGATCTGGGGCTGATGAACTATTGACTAGGGAGAGTTTTGAGCAGCTGCCTCAGAGCAGCAGAAAGCACAAGCCTAATCAGCTCTGATAAGTCAGCACACGACAAACTGCTCGGTATTTACAGAGAACTCATAGAAAAGCTATTTCAAAGTGGAAATGTGCACGATCTGAACTCTAGCACCGATTGTGTCTAATCCTGGACACTTCCCTGTGGAATTTAAACACTGGGTAAACTGACAAGACCACAAACCAGCAAACTAATCAGCTAATGACAGTTACTACAGTCCTAATTAAAGGCCACAAAAAAGGGGTTGTAAATCTTTTCATTGGTATGACCTGGCCCACTGATCCCATGGGAAAATGAAAATGGAACAGACAAACTTGTGTTATTTTCCTGGGGAGTTTTTTCCTTGTAAATGAGCCAGTAAATCCAGTAAAGGTGAACCAAAATATTGATTCAACCTAAATTCTTTTCCCACATACACTTATGTAGAAACATGGGTTAGAACAGCAGAGCTCAGCCTGCAACTTGTGTAAATTTTACATCTGTAGTCTGGGGCTAAATTAAGTCCAGTGTAAAACCACTGTACTGGAATTTTTGTCACCTTTTCCACTTTTCAAGGCCAGTTTGGACAGGGCTTAGAGCAACCTGATGTGGTGTCCCTGCCCAGGGCAGGGGGGCTGGAAATCGAGGAGATTTAAGGTTTCTCCCAACCCAAACCATCCATGATTTCTGATTCTGTGGCCCTGCCACTGGAGCAGCACAAATCCTCTCATTGCAGAGACACTGCCAAGCAAAACTCTGCTCTTCCCTCATCTCTGCTCCCACACTAAACTTTCCCCAGTGCAGTGAAAATCCCAGAGCTCCCAGAGCTCATCCACTCTTTGCAGAGCAGGAAAAGCCATTCCAGAGTGATGATTCCATAAGAACCAGGGGCTCAAAGGGAGCGGAGTCACACCTGGGCCGTTCTGTCCTCTGAGAGGGGCTGTGAAGTGTCAGCCTTTGGAGCCAGCACCTCTCAGCCCCTCAGGCCTCTGAGCAGGGAGAAGGAGCAGCCTCTGGTCCCCAGGAGGGAGAGGAAGGAGCTGCTGCTCCTCCTGCCCATCCCTCACCTTGTTTCCCTCAGCTCTGTGTGTTGTCCTGGCCGCTGCTCTGGTCCAATTCTCATTTTTGGTGCTTCTATGTTGATCTGCAGGAATCTGACACGAGCAGCAGCAAAGGCTACAGAACCCACACAGAGACCCCCTGAAGACCCAAGAGCAGCCAGAGAGAGCCCGGTGCTGGTCTGAGGGGCTGCAGCTCTGCAGGAACGAGCCCTCCAGCAGCACTCTGCACTGGAGGCTGCACCACTGGCTGCATCCCTCCCTTCCCAGCCCCAAACCCTGCTCAGGATCTGCTGCAGGAAGCCACAGAAAGTTTGTTCCTTGGGGCGTAACCAAAAAGCAGAGCTGGCAAACACAGTGTTGAGTACACAGCAAGACTTATTCATGGGCCAGAAATAGTCCCTGGGTACCAGCAGTGCTCAGCACGCGGGTTTTACATCGAGAGACTCCTTAAACCACTCAAGTTTTCATCTGGATGCTGAGATGGAATTAAAAAGGAAAGTCACTACCAGGCTAGAGGAAGGGTCACACTCGGGGGTCAGCATCACGATTTCAGCTGTGTCAAACCCGGGCTTGGTCAGAACAAAGCACTCTTTCTCCTCTGCTCTGTGATCCATCCCCCGGGGTTCACGTCCATTTGCAGCATCTTCATCACCCACTTGTCCTTCCTGGCTCCATCAATGAACTCGTCAAGAGACAACTGCCCTGTGGGGGAGAGCGGGGACACCAGATGGGCACTCAGAACCCGAGAGATAAGAGAGGAGGAGGAGGCAGGAGGCAATTCCATCTGTGTGTGATAAGATGCTAATCAGACACGATCTTAGGGAATGTTCCCAGCTCTGCCGGGCAAGGGGCTGTGACCAGCGCGTTCCCACCAGCCCCATCCCTACAGGAGACTCCAGGGGCTCACCCAGGCTCCTCCAGTCATGTCCTGCAAGTCCCAGTCTAACCGGCACCAGTGTCTTTACTGAGCTCTTTGTGCTGGGACTGGGGCCTGCCCTCTGCCTGCTGGGGGCTCTCAGTGGTGGGATCTGAGTGACACCAAAATCCAGCCCCAGCAGTGACTCCTCGGTGTTTTATATTAAAATAACAACGAAAAAGATTTCACCCTGCTCCACCAAGATGCTTTTGACTCTGTGGAACAGACAACCAAATTCAGCGTGTCCATTGTGAGTCAGACAGTAGAGCCAAGTGATCTCTGGGCAGGCACATCGCAGGCAGCCAGCCCAGCTCAGGGGAGCTCTCAGCAGGCAGGAATGCAGCCTGTGCCATCCACCACTCACCATCCCCGTTCTCATCCACCAGCTGGAATATCCTGTCCACCACCTCCTCTGGTGTCAGCAGCGGGGTCCTGTCCTCCACGTCTGACCAGCACACCTTCTTCAGCCTGTAGATAGACTGAAGGGTCATCACAAATTAGGAAAAGGACTGGAGAATGGAAAGCACTGAACTCTGTTATCGTGCCCTCACTATGAAGGTCTTTTTCAAAGCCTGGGAGTTTAACCTTTCTGGAAAGATCTGCCCCTTAACAGCCTCAGATGTGGAGTGGAACCTCTGACCTTACGCCTACACTCGCTGCACGTTAATGACCTCATTTGCTGTGGGGAGCTGCTGCCCTCCTGTTCTCCTTACACACACTCAGGGCTCCTTTGCAGAGAACAGAGCAAGAGTTTCACAGATGGGAAAAATCATAAACCTTGAGTGTGGTTTTTTGCTCACACCCAAAGCCAGGCACATCTGCTCTAACCCAGCCTCTCTCCAGGCTGCACATCAAGCCTGTCTTAGCTCATATTTTGACCCACAGTTTGTGCTCCCCTTTGCCACAGGAAAGGGTCAGACTTTATCTACTCCTCCCGTGGCACCACCTGTCCACTGTTACCTGCACTGCGTAGGCTGAAAGGTTTTGTGTGAAGTCTTCCAAGAGAGAGGATTAGCAGTGGCCTCACCGTTCTGGGCAATTCTGGGCTGACCTCAAAACTCTAATGGGACATGGCCCAGACAGGCTGCCCTGCTGTCACACCTGCTGTCACCAGCTGCTCACCTTGCCAGCCAGGACAGGGGCAGTTCCTGCCACTGCACCTTCCTGAGGTGCTCGGGGGGGACGAGCAGTGGTTTCAGCCTCCTGAGCACTGCTGGGCAGGGGAACAGCCCCTGTGGTGCTGCAGCACAGCCACCAAGATATTTCACTTCAGGGGAGAGCTCAGGTGCTGGAGCCTGGCTGTCTGCTCTGCCCCACAGCATCCTTGGGGTTGGAAAAGCCCTTTAGGATCATCCAACCCAGCACTGCCAAGGCCACCCCTAACCCCTGTCCCCAAGGGGCACATCTACACAATTTTATATCCCTGCAGGGATGGGGATTCCTGTGTCAGGGCTGGACAGTTTCAGTAAAGAAATTTTTTCTAATAATCATCTAAACCTCCCCTGCTGCAGCTCGAGGTGATTTCCCCTCATTTTGTTACTTGGGGGGAGAGCAGCTCCCACCTTGCCAAGCAAAGCCTGGAATCACTGAGGCCTCTGCTCTGCCCCCACACAGCCATGGTCAAACCCAGTGCAGGACAGCAGAAACCCCCACAGGCACCAGCACAAGGGAATCCGGGCACTGATTGGCACCTCTGAGGGCATTGTCACCAGCCACCCAGCCAGGGCACGGCCCCAGGGAGGGCATGGGGGGGAATTCTCCTCCCCAGGCCAGCACAGGGAACCCGGGTGAGGAGAGGTTGAAAGGAAAGGCAGAGCAGAGCTCCAGGATCCCCAGCAGCCAGAGGCTGCATCTCTGGGCAGCAGCATTGCCCTCAGTCACCCAGGAGGCTCCAGACCCTTTCACCAAGATCGGGCATTTTCACTTCATCACATCCACAGCAGCTTTGAAACGTGATTATCACAAACCCCACACGCCTCATCACATTGCCAAAGAGCAGGGATTGCTTAAAAAGGGGATTGGGCAATGCCCACTTACCTCAACGATTTCCAGCAGCTCAGGTTTATCTATGCAGCCATTCCCATCCTTGTCATACACTTTGAACGTCCACCTCAGCTTGTGTTCCAGTTTCCCTCGTAAAACGAGATTCAAGGCAGCCACATATTCCAGAAAATCAATGGTGTTATCCTGTGGCAACAGAGAAACAGCAGCTGGATGACACTTGGCTGGGTAGAAAGTTGATAGAAAAGTGCTTTACAGCTTCCAGAAAACCTGTGTTAAAACTGCCAGAAGGGTAATGCAGGGGACAGGTGTTAGTTTGGCACTCTGAGGGAGGTTTGTAGCAGTTCAAGACCGGCAGCAGCACAGCCACACCCCTGTGCACCCAGCCTGGGCTCCTCCTCACCAGCATCCCTTAAAACCAGATTCCCTGGCTTGATAGGAAAACTCCTATTAATTAGGAATGAGATTTCATCTTTTATGCACAGTTTGCTCTGCTACCTTTTCTCCACAGCTTTCATAATGGAATTTGGGACCTGGACCTTTCATTTTTTTGCAGGAATTTGGGTTTTTGCAACTTGGAATTCTGAGACAAGCTTGACCTGCCAACATCTTCCATGGCCTTTAAACTCCTTTCCCACAAACTGACTTTTGCTGCCACTTCCATGTGATTTTGACCCTATTTTCAAAGGGAGCTTAAGGGAGGTGAGTTGATCAGAGATGAACAACCTGAGTCCCCTTTTCCTGCATTGATACAAGGAACAAACATCCCCACAGCTGGAACATGATCAAGGGCTTCAGGAGAAGAATAATTGAACCATTTGGCTGCTCGGCCAAGGCAGCTGAGCAGCCAAAGCAGGGAATGCAGGAACTGTGACTAAACCAGAAAACCCACTTTCCCCAGGTGTCTCATGACAAATATGGCAAAGGGAATCAAGACCACACTGTCTGAATTGTTCAGCATTCCTCTGCCTTCGGAAAGCAAAGCTGAAATCAATATTTTATTACAAACCACCTGCTCGTGCTAGATACAGACACTTCCTCCAACACAGAACAAGCCTGAGTAGGATTTTCCTGCACTGTAATTTCCCCTCTATCTCAACAGAGAAATATTTTTGCCGTGTGGGAGCCTTGGCTGTTTGAGGGTCTCAAAGTGTGGCTGCCTAAGTTTCAACTTTTTAATCCCCCCTTAGTCCCTTCAGGGGACATTCTGACCTTACTTTAGGCAGAGACTTGAGGGGATAAATCCAGGCCAGCCTGCGCTCCTTGTCCTGCCCTCGCTCCACCTCAGGGAAGGGTGGGCACAACCCAAACACGTCCCCACTGCAGGAGACAGATTGGGAAATTGTGACACAAATAACTGTAAAACCCCCTCAGCACTTACCCCGTTCTTGTCAAAAGCCCTGAACATGTTCTCCACATACTCTGCTGCTTCCCGGTTGTCCTGGACCCCGAAGAACCGCTTGAACTCGTGCATGAAGAGGGTCCCGCTGGGACATTCCACCACAAATTTCTTATACCATTCCTGCAGCTCTGCAACGTCGATCTCTCCTTGCTCCCCTTCAGCATTGGTGAACTGCTGTCCCATTCTCCTCCAGAAATCAGGATTAAAAGCAGAAGGGAAAGAAGAAAAGCCCTGCCAAAGTCCTTGGTTCTTTTTCTTCTCGCTGTCTCGTGCCTTTCTCTGATGTTAACGCTGTGTCTTGCTATTGTCACCTTCCCTTTTCTGTGCTTTATTTTCTTGTTCCTCCTCCCCTGCCCAGCTCCTGGCAGCTCCGTGCACTCCCTGGGAGATCTGAGAGTGGCTCCTCTGCCCCAGAGCATTGAGCCCTGGGCAGGGATAAAAATAACTAAAGATCATTAGGAGATTCCCACCCATGAGCCCCAGAGACCTTCAGATGTTCTGAGCTGTGCCCTATTTAGGAGCAAACTCCAGGCCTCAGGGTCTTTCTACACATTAATACCTCCCTGTCAAAGGATTTGGGAGCAGAGGTTCCCTTTACACACAACACACAGCCCCATCCTCTGTCCTGTAGAGTTTTCTAGGGAAAAAAAGGGGATTATAGGGAAGGAACATTAATCATTGCAAAGCTGGCTTGTATTACCTGCCTATGGGGGCTGCTCAGGGCTTCAGTGAAATGGGGCACAGGAAAAGCAACAACTACAGAGACAGAATCCTGAGAAAACAGGAATCCTGAGAAAACACTGCCATTAAAAAACCTGCTGATGGATTAAATTAATTGAATGCCTACTGTGGGCTGTGAGGCAATTAGTGAAGACACCTAGATACACATATTCCTCTTATTGTCACATCCCCATCTTAAAGCTTTAAGCTAAAAAGAACAGGAATTGTTATTTATGTATTTTTAGAGCACATTTTCCTTATTCCCTTCCCCTCTTTGTGTCCATGGAAATTCTCCCTTGAACCTCATTTATTGCTTTGATTTGGGTTTTTTTTGTGCTCAGCACCACTCAGAGCTATGGCTCAGCCCCTGCTCTCAGCACACACGGAACACTTTCCTTCTCCTGAGGAACCACCAGGATTGTGTTTTCTTCACACCAAACCCGCTGTTCTGAACCCAGCCATTATCTGTGTCACTGGAAAGAATGACCTGAGCTATAAATGGGCCCAAGCCAGCCCAATATCTTCATTAAGAGGATTGGAGCAGCGTTAATAGGAAACCATAGATTCTCTTACCCTAATGCCAAGGCCCAGATGGATTTAAGCTGCTCACTTTTTTGGGGACATTTTTTGGTGTTGGTTAGGTAAGAAGAGCCTCTCTCGTGGAAGAATACTGGCTAAGAACCAGGCAGAAATTTGAATTTGATATTGCAGAACAGTAGAGCAATTCATGCTGCACTGTAAGAGTGAGATTTGGTCTGAATCCCCTCACAGCTGCAAGTAACTCAGCAGTGGTACTGTGTATATTTATATATATATTTATATATATATATTTATATATATATATAGATATTTATATATTTATACTTACATTTATATTTATACACATAGAGATTTGCAGGAGTATAATTCAACCTTACACTTTTACATGTAAGGATACCCAGGCAAGGTTTGGTTTCATTTAAAAGAAGAGCAAAGAGAGGAAAGAGACAACACAGCAGGAGCCTGGAGATGGATGGGAAGGGCCAGAGAAGTTGCCAGAAAATTTAAGACTGTTCTATTTCAGTTCAAGCATTTTAATTTAATGATGTTCTTGTCTATCCTCGTGCCCAGAAGAATGTAACACAATAATGAACCCAACCCTTGCTTTTAGGAGTGCTTCAGCTGAGCTTCAGCCCCTGACTCGGAGATGCCTTGTCCACAGCAGAGCAGCTCCAGGGCTGCCCACCAGAAAAATAACAGTAAATCCATCCCTCCCTCTTCTCTTCTTCACTAGAGAAAGAAGACTTTGGTAGCCACAATCATGTTTATAAATTATTTTATATAATTTTTGGAATTATCTTGGCTGGTGAGGCCAGGAGTTCTCCCTGGCCCAGGCCACAGAGGTGCTGGCAGGACAGGGTGGGAAGAATTATTCCCTTTTTCCTGCAGCACATTTGGGGAGTTTGGGATGTGCTGGGGTGAAGCCTCTCCACCATTTTGTGCTGCTCTCCTGCACGGAGCTGCCTGCTGGAATGTGAGTGCTGAGAGCACACAGCAAGACTCCACATGCCCAGGACATTGTCTTGACTCATTGCATAATTTTGTTTTGCCTTATGGGAACTTGGTGATCTGTTCCCAGGAGAGAAAATGGTTCCTTTTTGTTTTGATGACTGCAATCTTCTCCAGCTGGGAACAAAGGGCTGCAGGAGACCTGGAGTACAAAGCCCAGCTGCTGCTGTGGCAGGTATCATGACATGCAATCGTGTTGATAAAACAGTGATATTAATTTGGCACTGAAATAAAGTAAATCCCATAGCTCCTGGTATGAAAATTCGTCTGCACATCCTCTGTGTGCTCTGCAGACTGCACTGAAAGAGCTGCTGTCTCTCAGCCAGCAGGATGTCACTTCACAAGGGACAGTTTATTAGCAAAACAATCTCTTCATTTGATTAAAAAAAAATGCAGAGAGAAGCAAATATAGGCAGAGAGAAGTAAATATAAAAAAGAATAATTTCTAGAAAACACTGCAGTGTAGAGACTGGTGCTGTCTGTCTGCCTGAAGGAGCAGGATCCATGTGTCAGAGTGAACACTTTGGATGATCAGTTTCAGACAGGTAACACCTGGTTGCACATCCTGCCTAATGAGTTATCCCTGGGTGATCACCTCTGCAGCTCCAAAGCCGAGTTTCCCAGCCAAGAGCATGGAAAAATTCAGTTTATTTCCCATCAGCTGCCTAGCCCAACGTGCTGCCACACGCTCCAGCACAGGCTGGTAGAAACTCGAGGGAAAAAAAAGAACCAAAACCAAACCACCAAACCCTGCAGAGGGCTGGGAAGACTCATTTGTTTGGCATCTGTGTCAATGCTGAGGAGGCAGCAGAGGCTGTGGCAGAGGCACCAGGTGCTGGCAGGCACACAGGGACACTGCAGGCAGGACTGGACCCTCCTCCCAGGCTGGAGCAGTCCTCACCCAGCTGCTTTGCCACATTGCTCCATTTTTTCAATCCCCCGGCCCTGAGCTGCCCCAGGAACCCTCCTGTGGGTTGGGCATCTCGAGTGTCCTTCCAGTGGTTCGGGAAGGGTAAATCCCTGCCCAGGCAGCTCCCAGCAGTGCACAGACAGCCAAGGCAGCAGAGTGTGGGCAGCAGCACCGCTGGTGTCTCCTTCCTCAGCTCCCCAGCATCCCAGCATGGACAAAGCCAACCCAAAGCATCCTCACACTCCCCTGCGGTGGGAGGGAGATGTGGACAGCAGGAATGCAGCGAGGATGAACGGAGGCTTTTGTGCTGACCCATCTGAGGAGAGATCAAAGATCCTCCAGAGCTTGGTCTGGAGTTCAGCCCAATATCTCCTTGTGTCTCTTGCCAGTTGCTCCCAAAATTGTCCTACCACTGCCTGCTTTTCTACAGCAGGAATAACAGGGGTGTTTTGTGCCAGGAGCAGCTGTCCCTTGATCCACACGCCAGGAATGGTCAGGTACCGCTACGGAAACCCATCTCACCCAACACAGAGAGCACTGACCTCGGAGGGTCATATCTTGTCCTCTGCTCACTGCCAGAAAGATTTTCTTATGTGCTAACAACCTCCTGCACATTTCCTCTGAGTGAAATTCCATGCTGAATGAAGCCTGAAATATTTACCTTGCACTCGGCATCCAGCAAGGCAAACTTCCCCTGAAAAATGGTGAATTGTTTTGTCTCTGTGTGAAGATCTCCAAGATTTTGTCTAGTTCCAAACCCCTGGCTGGGACTGAGTTATGGGTGTAAATCAGCCTTCCCAAAGTCAGGGTTCAGCATTTCCCATAGTGTTCAGGGTGAGAAGGAGAAGGGAAATTCCCATATTTTTTCTAGTTCATTGAAACTGAATGGTGAAGTATTGTATGATCCTTGAAACCAAGATTCACCACTGAGTCACGTCTCTCCACCTACGAGGAAAATAAATAAGACGCGAGGCTGGAGGGCAGGAGGCTGCGGAGGGACCCGGGAGAAGCTGCTGAGCCCCTTCCCAGGGGTAGGTGTGACCCCAGAGCGGGGATGGAGGCAGGGAAAAGGGATGTTTTTATGCTTTTCAGACTAAAAAATGTGTGCCTGTGGATTTAATCAGAGCTGACTTCAGGGTTTCATCCTGTGCTATCATTGACTGGATATGGATTCTATGGATGGATGGATGTAGGACAAGAGCAAATGCACTCAGGTTGTGCCAGGGGAGGTTTAGATCGGATATTTGGGAGATTTTCTTCCCTGAAAGGATGGACAAGCATTGGAACAGGCTGCTGGGGAAGTGGCAGAGCCACTGTCCCTGGAAGGGTTCAAAACCCCAGGGATGTGGTGCAGGGGACACGGTTTAGTGGTGGACCTGGCAGTGCTGGGTTAATGTTTGGGCTCGATGATCTTGGAGGTCTTTTCCAGCCTTAATTATGCTGTGATTCTATGACTCAGCTGAATACGCTTTGAACTGTGAAAAAACCCAGGAACTTAATGTCTTCCTCCCAAAATATTCCATTTAAAAGGCAAAGATATCCCGCTGCAAAGCAAACTTCCTTTCCTAAATACTCCATTTACCAGAGGGGAAAAAATATCCCGTTTGGAAGTTTCCTAAATGTTCCATTAGACAGGAAAAGGGAGGCGGCAGAAGGGCCGGGGGTGCGGGGTGCTCCGTGCGGGGGTTGGGGGAGATCTGCGGGAGCGACGGGGAGCGGAGCGGGTGAGGCAGGTGGGGGGGGAAGGTGAGAGGGGCGGGCCGAGGCAGGTGAGGCGGGGCAGGTGAGGGGGGCGGGCCGGGTGAGGCAGGTGAGGCGGGGCAGGTGAGGGGGGCGGGGCAGGTGAGGCGGGGCAGGTGAGGGGGCGGGGCAGGGCAGGTGAGGCGGGGCAGGTGAGAGGGGCGGGCTGGGGCAGGTGAGGCGGGGCAGGTGAGAGGGGCGGGCTGGGGCAGGTGAGGCGGGGCAGGTGAGAGGGGCGGGCTGGGGCAGGTGAGGGGGGCAGGTGAGGGGGGCGGGCTGGGGCAGGTGAGGGGGGCAGGTGAGGCGGGGCAGGTGAGGGGGGCGGGGCAGGTGAGGCGGGGCAGGTGAGGGGGGCGGGCTGGGGCAGGTGAGGCGGGGCAGGTGAGAGGGGCGGGCTGGGGCAGGTGAGAGGGGCGGACCAGGTGAGAGGGGCGGACCAGGTGAGGCGGGGCAGGTGAGGGGGGCGGGCTGGGGCAGGTGAGGCGGGGCAGGTGAGGGGGGCGGGCGCTGGCTCAGCGCGGCCGCCGCTGCCCGAGCGCCGCTGCCCCACGCGCGGGCCCCGCGGGGCGGCCCCGAGCCCCCGCGGGACGGACCCGCCCCAGCCCCACGGACGGACAGACGGGCGGACGGACGGACACACGGACGGGGTGAGCTGTGCGGGGAGCGGGGATCGGGCCGGACCGGCCCCGGAGCCGCCCGGGCCGGGAGCTGCCGGGCGCGGCCCCGTCCCTGTCCCGTCCCGCGGGGGCTCCGGGCGGAGCGGGGCCGGGCCGGGCCGGGGCGGGGGCTCGGGGCACTCGCGGGGCTCCGTGCGGGGCTCCGGAGGCTGCAGCGCCCGGCCCCGCTGGAAGGGCGGCTGTTCTGGGGCGCCGTGCGGCTCCGGGCGGGCAGAGCTGGCTGGAAATGCCGATTTACCGCTCCGTGCCCTCGGCTCCGCCGGCCGCGCTGGGCTGGCCGGCCCCGGGCTGCGCCTTTCAGTCGGTGTAAAGCGGGGCCTAAAGTCAGGGCAAGGCTGACCCCCACCCCTTCATCCCCCGCGGCCATCGAGTGGCAGCTGTTACCCCCAAACCCCGCACTGTGTGTAACGACTCTGTTGCCCCTTCCAGTTTTCGGGGCCGCCCGGCCGTGCCGGGGCTGAGGTGGCCGGATTGGGGTGCGCAGACCGGGAATTCAAAGGGTTAATGGTGCTCAGGTGTGTCGGGGCAGCGCGGGGGGTGGGAGGCAGGAGAAGTGCAGAGCTCTGAAATGGGGGAGCCCCGGGTTCCTGGTGCAGGGAGCTGATTCAGGGTCCCAGGGAAATTCGGCCCGTTTCTCTGTGGGAAAGTTTGTTTGCCTTTGAAGAAATGAATACAGGTCCATGAAATGCAGGATAACAGAGTCAAACAGGTACCGAGCACGGAGCACGGTCTGTGGGTTCACAGCACTGAACCCTGAGAAGATCCTTCCATCCTCAGAGGCTTTGAGGGATGAGGTGGAGCAGGAACACTGAATGTATTTGGGTGTGGAACGAAAGCATCTGTGCAGCAGGGCTGAGTTGGGCCTCAGGATGGTTTTCCTGGTGCTCCATGTGCTGTTGGATTGTGTGGCACCTCAGCAGGGCCCTGAGTGTCACCAGGGCTCACTGGGGCTGTCCCTGACCTTGGTCACTCCTCCGCAGCCCAGGGGCTGCAGGCTGTCTGCTCCTTCCTGAGTTTGGGTTGTTCTTGTCGGGCTGAACGTCTCCAAGGAGAAATACTAATAATTAGGGCACAGGGAGTAATTACATCACTGACCAGAGATGCATTAGCAGCACAGGGACTTCTGTGGAAAAGAAATCCCTAATTATCCCTACACACCACCCAAACTGAGTGGGAATGAAGGGAGCTGGATAGTCGCTGTGTTTGTGCACTGAGAGAGGGCCAAGCCTGCCTTGGCACAGCCGTGAACGTGCACAGACATTCCCCAGGTGTCTGGCATTTAGGGGAACCCACCGGATCGAAGTTGAAGGTTGTAAGAGGCTGACTCACCGTCTGAGCTCAGCAATGGGATTCAAGTTGATTTGCTCTTAGTTATTGTGTCAACAAGTCATTGGTGATAAAAGGTCATAAAGCATTGTGGTGTGCAGCACTGACAGACGCTGTCTGCGGGCCCAGGGACAATCCCAGGCAGCACCCACCTTGTGACCCCCTGTGTGCCGGGAGAGGGGCACAAACCTCCTCTTCGGGGGGTTTGAATTTTACCGTGTGTGCACAGCACACGTTATTAGCAGGGACTGCTTGTAAGGTTAAGTGTAAAAAAGATTGTGGAAACTAGCTGCAGTAAGGGTCCTTCAAAATAACACCTTTTTTTCCTTTTCAAGAGGAATCAGTATCTGATTTTGGTCTCAATTCTAAGTCCAGGATTAACCTGGACTTTGTGTCTTAGCAAGCACACCTCTGAAGGTTTAATTCTGACAGCATTTGCAACATGGAGAAGCAACAGAGCAGAGTTTCAGGAGCACTAAAATAATTCTGATGATTGCTTCCTGATTTTTTGCAGCTCCTGGGAAACAGTCTGGTAATGTGCCCACACATTTTCAAACTATTATTTAAAGATGGTTTGCAGTTGAAGCTGAACATTTTCTTTGCAGAAAAGATAAACAGATAAACTGAGTTGTGTTTGGATTAATTTTGTGTGAGCACTTGCATCTGAATGGGATCTGCAGGTATTTGAACAAATCAAACCTGTTCCTAGACTAGTTCTTGGATAGGATTTTTTTAATCTTCTCCATCTCTGCTACCAGACACATTTTGCAACTCCTCCAGCAATATTCAGGGCTTATGGCAAAGGTTTTACTTGTCCTGTAACTGCTTTATTAAAGGGAATATTTGTAATTTCTCACCTCTGTTTCAGGATTTACCAATGAATATGGGAGATACACCTGCCGTGCAGAAATCCCCTCCCAAAATCTAAAGATACTGAATGTTGCCTCTTCTTAGAGAGGGACAGGCATTAATTTTGTTTGTTTGGCTTTGTTCTACACAAGGAAAACAGTGTTGGCTGGCTGCAATTGTATGAGCAACACAAGGCTACTTAACAAAAACATTAAGTAAACAGCACTCGATTTTTAGCAGCGGCGCAGGCAGGCCTGCAGTTCATGTCCTTCTGGATAAACATCCTGGTTATTACAGGTCAGTGCTGTTTGCCAATGATTATGCTGCATTCAGGGCATTCATGGAAAAGCCATAAAATGACTTTCAGAGTCTGTGTCTGTGGTGAAGCAGCCCCTGTGCCTCAGCCTGGCCCCTGCACCTCGGCTGGGCTAAAGCCTCCCAGTCAGGGTGAGCCTTTCTCCTCCTCGGTGTGAGTGTGACAGGGCTGAAGGAGCAGAGATCACATCAGCCCCTTCTCCAAGGTGTACGTGGAGGCTTTGGAAACTCTGCTGCCTGTTCTTGCTGTGGCTTGTTCGTGGCTTTATCTCCTGCTCAGGGTTTACAGCCCAGGTCTGCTCTGGGCTCGCCTTCCGTGTGCTCAGTGAGCACAAATAACACACTCTGGAACACCGAATGTGAGCTGTTGTCCTTGTAACAGTTCCTGGGCCCTGCTTAGGGAGGTGTGTGTGGCTCTTCCCGGCAGAGGAGTCACCCGGCTGAATCGGAATTGGTGGTTTCAGGGTGCAGTGCCATAAATGTAACAGCAGTTACACAGCACAGGGCCCTTTCTCGCTAAATTAATTCAGTTTCTTTGAAGCAAATGAGGCTGAGGTAAGCTCTAGCAGTGGCTCTGCTGTCCCCCCCTGCAGACCATGGCCCTCCACCCGCGGAGGGTGCGCCTGAAGCCGTGGCTGGTGGCCCAGGTGGACAGTGGGATGTACCCCGGGCTGATCTGGCTGAACCGCGAGGCCAAGCGCTTCCAGATCCCCTGGAAACACGCGACCCGGCACAGCCCCCAGCACGAGGAGGAGAACACCATCTTCAAGGTGAGCCAGAGGAGAGGGCGGGCATCCCACGGCTCTGGAACAGACACAAAGGGCTGGATTGTTGGCCCAGGGGCTGGACAGGCATCTCGGGAGCTATTTGCAGGCACATTCTATTTATCTGACCTCAGAAAAAGCCACTTTGTGCACCTGGATGCCAAGCTTGGCACTGCTTGAGATGGTGTTGAGTTCTTTAACCCTTTCCCACCACCAAAGGGTGGATGCTGTGGGACCCGTGGTCTCTGGAGGATGAAGGCTGTTGGCTTCATCTGCTCAGGCTGGGATGTCATCACTGGCTTGCTCTTGGCAGCAAACCATGAAATGCTGTTACATAAGTCTTAAGAGGTCCACCACAAGCTCATCACAAGCACTCATCGCTGCTGTCCCTAATATTCTTATCCCAAGGGATTCACTGTAACTCCCTGCACTCCTTTGAGGAATTTCTGACCTCTGTGTTGGAGGAATCTTGGACCAATAATCAGATTTTGGGGTGAGAGGGAGAGGCCAGCTGGATGTCTGTGGCTGCCCTTCCACTCCATTTTAACCAAGTCCATTCCTCCTGCATGGGCTCCCGGTCTAAAATGACTTCTGGTGTTGAATCCACAAAAATTTCTAACCCAGAATTGTGAAAATTCTTTTGGAATTTGGATTTGCATCTTTTTCTCCACTTTCTTTTAATGGGAAAAAACTATTAGAGTGGGAATTTCCTTTTTTTTCTGTTGTTGTTGTTGTTATCACGAGAGCTCTAATTAAGACTTCTGCAAGAGAAGGATTTTACGGTGGATTTGTTTGGAAGTTTGGTTTCCAATAAAAAGCTGCTCTGTGAGGAGGGCTGGACTGAGCTGGCTGTACTTTGTCCCCAGGCATGGGCCGTGGAAACAGGAAAGTACCAGGAAGGAGTGGACGAGCCAGACCCTGCAAAGTGGAAAGCCCAGCTCCGATGTGCACTTAACAAGAGCCGGGAGTTTAATTTGATGTACGATGGCACCAAGGAGGTGCCCATGAACCCAATCAAAATTTATGAAGTGTGCGACATCCCGCAGTCGCAGGGATCAATCATTAATCCAGGTGAGGGCCTTGCTGACACGTGCTGGCTCCTGGGCAGGCGTGGCTCCAAGGGAGCCCCTGCCCTCTCTGCATTAACTCTCTCTGCCCTTGTGCAGCAGGAGCACCTGCCAGCTGAAGCCTGTGCTTAAACTAAAAGGACTTTAAACCATGCTGTAGTACTAAAATTAATAAAGCTGTGCGCAGCTGTATGTTTTCCTGCTAAACAGTCCAATACTGGCAATACTGTGTCTTACTTCATCAATACTTTAACCTTTGCTTTCTAAAATTAGATATTAAACTGAAATTAGTGTGTTGTATGGATCAGATTTATCCTTTTTTACTGAAATTTGACAAATACACAAATTGATATCCAATATGAAGATGATATTTTTTCAGTGTTTCGTGCTGATCATCCACCCACAAGAATGTGTTTGTTTGCAGGTTCCACTGGCTCAGCTCCGTGGGATGAAAAGGATAATGATCTTGATGATGAAGAGGAGGAAGAATTGAATCAATCTCAGCATGTCCCAATTCAAGAGACATTTCCATTTCTTAATATCAATGGTAGGTGGCACAAAATAATGTATTAGTGAAGGTATTTGTTTGTAAATTGCTGCATGCTTGATTTATAAAATCTTGATTTATTGAAGAGTTGTTGCCTTTTTGTAGATTCTCCGATGGCTCCAGCCAGTGCAGAAAACTGCAGCTCTGAAACTGTGTGGCCAAAGAACGAACCTCTGGATATGGAAATGCCTCCAACAGCACTGCAGCACGACTTCTTCAGCAGCCCTGAGCTCTGGATCAGCTCTCTGCCAAGTACGTGCATGGGCTTGTAACAGTGCTTCTGCTTTTGTACTTTAAAACCCCACAGAAAATAGTGTTTTGCCTTTTTTTCCTGTGGCTGTTTGTGGGTGAGTGAGGAGAACTTGTGTAGTTTAAACAGAACTGTGTGAGGTTTAAGCATCCCCCATGAGGGCGGCAAGGCTTGTGTGGTGTCCCTGGTGCTGATGCTCCAGGAAAAGCCACACTGATGGTTGGTTTCTCTCTCAGTGACAGACCTAGAAATCAAATTTGAATATCGAGGGAAGGAGACTGGGCCCACGACGACCGTGAGCAACCCGCAGGGCTGCAGACTTTTCTATGGAGAGCTGGGTCCTATGCCAGACCAGGAGGAGCTCTTTGGGCCCATCAGTTTGGAGCAAGTCAAGTTTCCAGGGACAGAGCAGATCACCAATGAGAGGCAGAAGATCTTCACGAGCCGGCTGCTGGACGTTATGGACAGGGGACTGATCCTGGAGGTCAGCGGCCACGCCATCTATGCCGTGCGGCTGTGCCAGTGCAAGGTGTACTGGTCTGGGCCCTGTGCTCCCTCCTCCACCACCCCAAATCTCATCGAGAGGCAAAAGAAGGTTAAACTCTTCTGTCTGGAAACGTTCCTGAGCGGTAGGTAACTTCTGCTTCTGGAAGAGAGATTTGGACGTTGGTCGTGGCACTGTTGGACAGGGTGGGCTGCACTGGATGCACCAGGTGTGGAGAGTGGGTCAGGGCCACTGCTCCCCGACTTCAGGGGAGCTTGGAGCGGGTGTGTGGCAGGAGAAAGGCACTGTACGCTCATTTAATGCTCTGAGAGACATCAGAGGGCTTTGCTTTTAAAGAAAGCACTTCACGTGCAAGGAATGAGCTGTAACTGTGTGAGAGGTGGCAGAGGACAGTGTGTAGGTAAGGCTGGGGGTGATGCAATGAGGTGGGATGTCGTGGGTGTTTCCAGCCTAAAGAGGACAACCCTGCAGCACCCTGCTTTTCTTCCTAGAGCTGATTGCCCATCAGAAGGGACAAATTGAGAAACAGCCACCATACGAGATCTACTTCTGTTTTGGAGAGGAGTGGCCCGATGGAAAACCCAGGGAGAGGAAACTCATCGTGGTGCAGGTGGGGCTCTGGGGTGACATGTGCCAGCCTTCTTGGGTTTGGGATCAATTTCCAGGGATGCTGAGACCTGTTCTTTTCTGCTGTGGCTTCTGACACCAAGAAAACTCCAGTAAAATTGGTGGTTTGGGAGAGCAAACACAAATGTGACATATACTGAACAGAATTGGTTTGTGAGTGTGTTTTAGAGTATCGTGGAAACCATCTCTGCATTCAGGACAGGGCTTCCTGCAGAGTAACAGGGACATTCCATGTGTTTTTAGGCTAAAAAGGGACTTATTCTTCAACAGGTCATCCCGGTTGTGGCCCGGATGATCTACGAGATGTTCTCCGGGGACTTCACGCGCTCCTTCGACAGCGGCAGCGTGCGGCTGCAGATCTCCACGCCCGACATCAAGGACAACATCGTGGCGCACCTGAAGCAGCTGTACCGGCTGCTGCAGAACCACCAGGAGGGCTGGCCCATGCAGGCCCCGGCCATGCACATGGCGCAGCCACTCCCGGCACAGTGACCCGCCCTCGCCTGCCTTCCTTCCTCGGGCTTTCTTACCTTGTACATATACACAAGTGTTTCTTAACTTAGGGCCTTGCCTGAATCAATAAAATTTGTAAATCTTCTCATCTGATTCCACAATTGCAGCAGTCTGTGGTGCTTTCGTTTTGGAAGTGGCTCAGAATAGATGGGATTACAGGAATACTTGTAACTCCTTCACCCTTTTCAGCTGTTTGCTTAAGCAACCCCTCTGTATAAACCAGATTTTCAATTCTGTAATATTTTTTAATCTGCTATAACACACTGTATATAAACACTTGATCATTAAAAGGAGAGAAAGAAAATAATCTGTGCTCTATTAAACCTGCCTAGACAATATCACCTCGTCTATTTTTTTTCTCTTTAACTGGGCTCTAGCAGCAACCTTGAAGGATGATACTCCTTACAGTGTGGGGTTTTTATGGGGATGCATATACAGAGGCAGTGAAAATACATCTATAACAGAATGGGGGTGGAAGGGACCTCTGGAGCTCCTCCTGGGGGCTGGTAAGAATTGTTTAGATCTGTACAAGCCTGAGCATTCAGTGCTGGTACCCTGCTTTGTGCCAGGCTGCGGGCGCTGCCCCGGCCCGGCTCCCGGCCCTTCTCGCGGCTGTGCCGCTGCCCCGGCCCGGTTCTGGGCCCTTCTCCCAGCCCTTCTCCTGGCCAGGGCCCTTCTCCCGGCTGTTCCCGGCCCTTCTCCCGGCCCCGCCCGGCAGGAGGCGGCTCCTCGGGGCCGGGCGGAGTTGGGGCCCGCCCCGGAACCGCGGGCGCGGGGCGGGTTCCGCCGATGGCCGCGGGGCCGGTGGCGGTGCCGCTGCTGGTGGCGGCGGCCCGGGAGGCGCTGGGGGCCAGGCCCGGGGCCAGGCCCGGGCGGAGGCGGCGGCTGCCCGCGGCCCGAGCCCTGCAGGCGGCCGGGGAGGTGCTGGCGGTGGCGGCCGGGCTGAAGCCGGCGCTGCTGTGGGACTGCGGGGCCGCGGGCCCGGCCGAGCTGCGGCGGTACCTGTGCAGGCTGCGGGAGGCCGGGCTGGCCCCGGGCCGGCTCCACGTGCTGGCCGTGGGCGGCTCGGCGCTGGTGCTGCGGCCGGGGCCGGCCCTCAGGCGGGTCGGGGCGGTGCTCGGGGCCCGGCCCGTTCCGCTGGTGGACGTGTCCGCGGGCCCGCGGGGCCCGGCGCTCTGTGCCCCGGAGCAGGCCCGGGCCGTGCGCCGCCACCTCTCCGCCCTCCTGGGCCACCTGCGGGACGCCCAGGCCGCCGGCCCTGAGCCCGTGACCGCCAGCGAGGTCGTCCCCGGCGACTGGAACCTGTGCACCGTGGCCGGGGTGCTGCTGGGCTACCCCGCCGTGTACACCTTCGCCCAGGGCGCCGAGAACTGCCTGGCGCTGACCCCGCTCAGGGTGTTCACGGCCCGGGCCTCCTGCCCGCGGATAAAGGACGGGCTCAGCGTGCAGATCTGCTCGTTCAGCGTGCCGGAGAGCCTGTGTGCCCAGCTCAGCGACGTGCTGGATACCTGGGGCCAGGAGCTCAGGGAGGCTTTCAGTGCTCAGAGCGATTTTGTGGATCTCTGCATTTCCAGCGAGGTCGTGTCTCTTCCAGCGGTTGCCTTGTAAAACACGAGTGTACTCAGACATTTCATCCTTCTCGCTCATCAGGGACCGAGGCAGAAGATCCAGTTCCCGGTGTGGGTTGTCCCCTGCATCTCTCGTGGTCCTTGAGCACTCAGGGCTGAATTGTGACGGTCACCGCAGGCTGGTGGCAAAACCAAATACACGTTCTTTAAAAAAAGGAGTGTATGGACATGTGTGTTCCCAGCTGCTCTGCTGCCTCACTCCTGCCTTCCTGCACATCACACCCTGCAAAGTCAATGTGTATTTATTTGCAGTGGGCAGCTGAAGATTAATAAATGATTTGGACACCACAGTGCTTTGAATCAGTGAAGTTTATTGTAGGCTCCATGTGTGTTTACGACGTGTTTGTTATGTGTATATTACATATATATTTCAGGTGTATTTCCCATTGGAGGAGGTGTCATGGCCTGTGTGTCTGAGCCTGCACATGAATGAGGGGCAAGTGCTGCTGTAAAACCTGCACGGTGCAGCTGCTAAAGGGACTTTAAACCCCTGTCTCTGGTGAATTCATGTGGTGCTGGTAGCGAAAGGGAAATCATCTCCTGTGGCTGTGGGGATGCTCAGCCACAAGGGAGGCTGCAGGAGTGGGACAGAACAGGGCCTGGTGGGTGTGAGAATTGCTCAGGACACAGCAGGGGACTGTGCTAAAGAGCCCCCCTGAGCTGGGTTTCTTTGTCAGGTTAGAGTAAAGATGGCCCAGGACGAGTACCTCCCATTTAGGGAGAGCAATAAATACAGGAGGAGAACTTGAGGGCACAAACCCCAGGCAGGCTGGATGCCGAGGGCACGGGATGCCCTGTCCCTCTCACCACGGCAAGTGGTGGCCAGAGGGGCTTTGCCCCTCAGAGCCTCAGGGACTGGGCAGTGCAGCCTCCAGCAGGAACAGAGAAATAAATGAAAGCAGCCGAGGGAAGGGGTGATGTCTCCGTGTTCATTGTCTGGAGTGAAGCCAGCTCAGGATACAAACCCAATGTGCACACACAAAAGAGCAGACAGTAAGCTGAGGTCAGGTTGGTTTTGGTGAAGCAGAGGTCAGTTCCTGCAGTGAAGTCAGTCATCACGGAGCTCCTTCACAGGCTGGAACTCAGCAGGAAGGTGGCGATGGCCACTGCTGCCACTGCCACCAGGAGAGGGATCCAGGGGCCGCGCTGTCTCTGCCAGGAGAAGCTTGTGTTACAAGGAGGGTGCTGGGGGATGCCACTTCTCATCCCAGCCCAGCAAACATGTCATTCATCCCTCTGCATGGCACAGAGGAGGGGGGAATCTGTGTAGCAATGTGTCTGTATAACACAGGCCATTCTGGTGCACCAGCCAAACTGGTGCTGAGTAATATTACCAAACCACCTGCAGTTTTGTTTTTAGAGCTCTAAGGAATTTGCCAAGGTTACTGAGAAAACAACAGGATCAAAAAAAAGAAAAGAGCCTGAGAAACTGTCTGCAAAAACTGTAAATCCTGGACAGGGGGAGCACAAGGTGAGGATGGACATTGAGCAGTTGGATGTCCTGGAGGATGTGCCTGCCTCAGGGAGAAGCAGCTCGGCCAACCCAGAGATGCCCAGGTGGACAGCAGACCTATAGAATCTGTATCTGCCATGCAATGTGAACAATAAACAGCTTCTGTTGGGATCATATTGGTTCTGTTACTCAGTGCCCCATTTCCCCCTGCCCTGGGGGATGCCGCTTCTCATCTCAGCCCAGCAAACGTGTCATTCATCCCTCTGCATGGCACAGAGGAGGGAGGATCTGTCCCAGGCCCATGGCAGTGCTGGGGTGGGAATGGGTGTAGCCCTGGTTCCGTGCCTGAGATGTTTTAGTTTTCTGAAATTCTTTTCCCAGAGAATTTTCTGTAAACAGGAAAGATGTTTTTGTAACTGTACTGTGTTATTAATTCCTTTTCCTAAGAGGGACTTCTTCTTGATGTCCTTTTGCTCTGACCAATGTGAGTGAAGAAGTTTGCCTTTTTGTCACCAATTGAATTGGTCTGTGTGAAGTAGTATAAAAGGGAGACACATCCCAAAAATAAAAAAAAAATAATTTTCAACCTTCTGAAGCTCGAAGTCTGTGTTGTTACAGTGTAAAACAGCACCAGACGGGGCTCCCACCTGTGCCTGGCTGCCGTGGGAGCGGTTGAGCTCGTCCCGGCACTGGCGCAGCCGGGCCAGGCAGGACTGGTACTCCTCACTCAGCGCCTCCAGCTCCCTCCGCAGCTCCGAGCACTGCGAGCACAGCGAGGGGCTCTCAGCAGGGCGGGTCCCCTCGGCTCTGTGCACACCCAGGCTGGCCGGGCTGCTGCAGTGGCTGCAGAGCTTCAGCTGCACCCGGGCATGGCCCAGCTCTGCTGCCTGAGCATCCTCGTGTACCTGCAGGGACAGAGCACAGCTCAGAGTTACTGCAGCGTGGTGCTGGGGCAGTGCCTGCCTGCCACCATCCCACTCCTGCCTGGCTTTGCACAGCCACAGCACGGGGGGAAAGGAGCATCAATGATTTTTATGACTGCAACAATGTGGAGGTCAGGAAGATGTGGAATGCAGACTCCTGTCAGGGTTTGCCCCTCAATCTGAAATTCCTTCTGCATTTCACTGATCCTGACAGCAATTCCTGACAGTCCTTTTAACCCTCTGAGAGGTGGGACACGTAGGACAGATGCCTTGGCTGTGCTGCACAACCCCAAAACTCAGGGATGGTATCTTTTCCTGATCACCCAGATGGAGTGACAGTATCTCCCTGACATTTGGATGAACAGAGCATAAGGCAGCAGCTGTGGAAGGAGCTGCCTGTGCCCAGAGGCTTCAGGAAAAAATGAAGGCACCTGGGTGTCTTGTCCCCCCCTCTTCCTGTGTCTGTCTTTATAAACCTCTCCTAGGAGCTTGTGGGTGATACCTGATGGTGCCCTCAGCCCTGTGGGTTAGTGTGATAAGCTCCTCTCCTGTGTGGCTCTCAGCTCTACTACAGTAAGTTATAGATTACTTTTTCTATAAGTCCTTTTTAGTAAATCCTTGCTGGCTGAACACTGCTATAAGAATTGAGGGTTGGCAGAAGGCTGGTTTGATGGTAAAGTGTGTGAAAAAGGCTCTAAAGCCTTGGCTGCTTGGGGTTTTTTGCAGCCCAGATGAAAAGGCATTCCTTGTGTTAGCAGGCCCTTCCTGTTATTTTTGTTGTAATTGTTGCAAGCATTTTCTTTTTCTCCTCTCCTTCCTTTATGCTCAGGGGCTTAAAGTGTGGCTTTGGCTTTTCCCTGTGAGGCTGCTGAGGCTCTCCTGTCTGTGAGAGCAGGAGTTGGGTTTGTGCAGGGAGAGCTCTGCTCCTGCAGCCAAGGCTGCTGCAGCCCTGTCTTTGTGTCTAGGCGCTTCACTGGGGCTTCAGGCAAGGGCGGTATCAGGATAAAAATTTAGGGCAGATAATCCTTGCAGGAGCTTTGGTGCTGGTGTTTCTGCTGGATCTCTCACACCAGCAACAACTGAGTGACTTCCTCACCTCGTTCTCCTTTGCTGTGAGCTGGGATGTCCTTTTCTGCATCTCATCCTTCAGACTTTCTGTTCCCTCCTCCTCGGGGAGCTCTAACAGAGCGTTTTGTTTTTCCTTGGCAGGAGTGGGAGGTGGGGTCTGTGTAGTGAAAACCTGGTCTAGAAAACAGTCAGGCTTCTGATGAGAAACAGCTCCAGGCTCTGGGTTGGCTTTAGCTCTTGTTTACTCAGCACAGTTTAAGGATAATATTTGTGTGCTATGCAGAAAGCAGAAGACACAGGAGCTGAGTTTGTTATCACAGGCCTGTCTCTGCTGTAGCTACAAGTTCATCACCTTAAGAGCAATGTTTCTAGGCAGTTGCCAGAAATGGAGGGGAGGGGGAGTTAAAATGCTGGTTTTATTACTTTCTTTTTGTTAAGCACAGCTGTAATTGCAGTTATAAACTGGAATGTGTTTTGTTTGGAAAAAATATGGTGTAGCCACTGAAGTAGAACTCGCAGTGAAATCCATTTATTTTGTAAAGTGTTTGCCATCATAAATACATTTATGTTTTAATGTTAGCTAGCAAAACCACTCATTCTGTGTAGCTCTAAAATAACCCTTTTTTCTAAACCACTGTAGACTTTTCCTAGGGTCAGGGCTATGCTCCTGTGTCCAGGGAGTGCTACGTGGGGGTTACAAAGTTTGCTGACCTTTCCTTTGCACCGTCACCTCCTGGCTCTTCCCTTGGTTGTTCTGGTTGTGGATCAAGCCTGGGAACACAAAAAGCAACATTATGGTCGACAGCCCTAAAGGAGGTCTCTAACTTTGTGCATTTCTGTGTTACTTACTCTGCAAATGGCTGATTGTTTCCTCCAGTGTTGCCTTCTGCTCTTGTTCTTTTTGCAATTTATCTGAAATAAGGATTGAAGGAAATCAGGGTTGGTGTAAATCTCTGCATCTTTATGCGAGGGTGGTACTTTTCTGTTCTCCACATGTGCAGAGTGGAGCAGATGTTGCCTGCCCTGGACTTTCTTCTCTGAAGGGATGTGATTTTTAGCTGTTTATTGCCCTTTCTTTTTTGGCAGTTTTTTCTCTCGTGCCTTGTGTTCAAGTAATTTACGGTTTATTTTAAAGCTGCTCATGCAAGACCTGTTACAAGATTAGAACTGCAACCCACTTTCTCTTCCTTAATTATGTTTGCAATAGGCATGTGTGAGTTTGAAATAACGCGTGTGAGTTTCCTGGCCCGTGTCTGCAGTGGTGCTTTAGGACACGCTCAGCTCCCGGGCTGCCAGGGGGGAAAGGTCCCGATTCGAGCTGAGGACACACTTCAGGTATTTATTTCTTTTCAGCTCTCCCATTACATCCTTTCCTCTAGCGAAGCCACTTCTCTGAACTCTTCAGTCCAGTCAGGAACAACTTTTGGAGGCCTTTGGCACTCAGAAGTGGCAAGCCGAGGTGTGCAGCACATCGGGAGCGAGCAGCCCTGAGCACGGTGGCTTTGGGAGCACTTCCCTTGTCCCCTCCGTGTTTTTGGAGGCAGAGCCCGCCCCGTTCCCGGCCCGGGTACCTTGGATGTGTCGGATGCGGCCGGCCTGGCGGTCGTTGTCGCTGCGCAGGGCGCTGGCCGTGTGCAGCAGCTCCGTGCGCTCCTCCCGCAGCGCCCGCACCTCCCGGCTCAGCCGCTCGCTCTGCGCGTCCGCCCGCTGGGCGAGGGGCACACGGTCACAGCCTGCTCGGCCTCGGGAGCCCATCCCAGCCCATCCCGGCCTGCCCCCGACCGCCTTCCACCGGCCCCGGGGGCTCCGAGCCCCGTCCGGCCTCGGCCACTCCGGGATGGGGCAGCCGCGGCTGCTCTGGGCCCCGCAAAATCCCTCATTGCAGAGGGAGCTGCTCCTGCGGGGAGCCCGCCTACCTGGAGCTCGCTCTGCAAAGCCTGGAAACTGTTTTCGAGCTCGGTGTGCGCTGCGGTCACCCTGGTCAGTTCGGCTTTGAGGGTGGCGTCGTGCTCCTTCCAGAAGGCCAGGTCCTCCCGTGTCTCTGCCAGGCTTCTCTGGGGGGGACAGCAGGGACCCGGGGGTGACCCAGGGAATGGTGCCAGCCTGCCCTGGGTGACACCAGCCGGGCCCTGCTGGCTCCTCCAGCACCAGGACACACAAACCCGTGTAGGGCTGATGCCACCTGATGGTCAGAGCCAACACGGGAACACATTCCTGTGCTTGGGATAAAACTCACTCGTTTTCCTGTAAATACCAGTTATCCTCTGGGTCAAAGTGATTTGCTACCTCTTGGGGAAAACCTATTTTCATATAAATGAGCAACTGCAGAAAAAACAGCTCTGGAGGCCTGGTGCCCTCTGTGTGTGTGTGCAGAGCAGGGGATGGTGGGGGGAAAGGGATGGCAATTCAGGCTGACAGACCACAGTACAATTCCCCAGCTGTGAGCTGTCTCTGACTTGATGTGCAGCTCCTTCAGTGAGCGTAAGTTGCATTGAAGCTGCTTTGGGCTTTGCTGAGTAGCTAAAACTTCATATTTTTTTTATCTTTTCTGCTAATGGTAAGCCTGTAATCACCTTTCCCTGACATGTGGGTTTTCTTTGTCACAGTTGGACTAGATTAAAGCCAAGCCAGCTGTAAGACATGTTGCTCACCTGAGAGCTTTGCAGCTGCTGTTCTGTTTGGAGTTTGTCCTCCAGCATCTTTTGAAGAGCCTCTTTTGCCTTCTGCTCATAGGTCTGTTTCTGGTCCTCCATCTCTATCAGGATCTTCTTCACACACTCCTTTGAGTAACTCTTTAAAGAAAGGAAGCTTGAAGTGCTTATCTGTCAGATTCCTGACCTTGCTAAACCTGAGCATTAGCAAACACGGAGTGTGTAAGTGCTACTGCTAAAGTGCTGTGAAGCATTGCTTCAGCCAAGAGTTAAAGTCCTTTTTGGATAAGTATCTAATCAGATTGATGTAGAAACTGAGACCTGATCCATTTACACGGCTTGGTTTTTGTTTTCCTGCCTTTCCTCACCTGTGTTTGTCAGTGAATCAGACATTACCTGGGTGCAGGCGTGCAGCTGATTCTCCAGCACCCGTAGTTTACACCTCAGCTTGTCTTCGTTCAGCTGACCCTGGGGAAAAAGCAATTGAAGTGAGATGTGAAATCATGAGCTGCACAATGTGCTCCTGATGTTTTTTGTTGGGTTTTGATTCATTTTCTCCCTTCATCTGTAATCAGATCAAAGTCTCTTCAGTGCTCAGAGCTCAAGTAAACCTGCCCAGCCTCAGAATAAATGGGATATGGGGGAAGTAAAACTTTTATGGATTGAAAGCCTGTCCTGAGGCAGCTTCTCTGGTTACTGAGTGCAGGTGCTGGCAGTGACATGACAAGTTTGGAGCGAGGGGATTTGGGGTTGTTCTGGCTGGCTTTGGCAGGAATGCAGCTGCTGCCTGTCCCCACGGATCCCCTCCTCTCTGCTTGTGCTCCCTCCAGCTCCAGCTGCTGGAAAGGTCTTGTCTTGCTCTTTTCTTTAGAAAATAGGTTGGGTCTGTGTTGCAACATCTGCAGTTGGGCAGGGGGATGGAGGGCAGGGGTGATGATTCATTTTCCTCCTCATCATCTCTCGGTGTTAGTCAGGCTGCTCAGGCTTTGTGGAAGCAGAGTGCATGCAAATTCAGATAACATTTCTAGCAAAGAGTTCACGTAGGCTGTTTTTCCACCAGCAATACTGAGAGCACCAATATCCTCTCTGCCCACTGCTGCTTGAAGTCACGACTCTTAAAAAGAAACTCCTTGATGTTCCAGGAATAGCTGACAGACCCAAGCAAAACCAGACTCCCTGGTGTCTCAGCACTGTTTAAATTTGCACAGAAGCACGTTTACAGTCACAAAGATGAAATCTTCCCTGTTCGGTTGTTGGTGCAAAGAACTAAAAGCTCTTAGCAAGTAGGTGGAATTTTGAAAAGCAATTTTAGATGTGCAATATCCTGCCTGGTTTTCCTCAGCTCTCCTCCTCTGCTGTCTGCACAGGTTCCAGCTGCTGTGCAGATGTGGCTGTGCCATGTTTGAGGCAATCAGGCCCGTCCTGGGCTTTGCAGCAGAAGTCATGGAAGGGTTTGGGTTGGAAGGGGCCTTAATCACAACAGAGACCCACTGAGCATCATCCTGTTCGTCTGGCAGCATTTCTGCATCAGCTGAGCAAGTTTCACAGCTGGGGAGGATTTCAGGCACAGACCCGGGGTAGGAAGGTCTCTCTGACCTCCAAGTGAAGTTGTGGGAGGGGGAAGGAACCAAATGCTTTTTCCCAGACACCCTCATCCTCCTGCAGAGCCTTCCCTTGCCCCATGGAGCCACAACCAGCCATGAACAGCACCTCAGGAATGACCCTGTGGCCATTCCAAGAGTCACTGCCACATCATCCACAGGCATTCAACAGCTCATCTTTGATATCCAAACTGTTAGACAGGGTTAAAAATGCTGCTGCAACAAACATTTGGCACCTCACCTGAGGCTGGGAAGGGGCAGCCAACCCTCACTTTCCATCCATCCCTCCCTTTGCCAGCACCCCCTGGAGAAACACCCCGGCCCCACCTGCCTCGTGGAATCCCCTCTGAGCAGCGGCATCTGCCTGTTGGCTCCAGCACTGAGGGGAGTTTTAGGCTGATGAAAGGCTGAATTTAGGCTGATGAAAAGCTGATTTTAGGTTGATGAACAGCGGCGTGCCGGAGGCAGCAGCAAAGTCTCTCCTGCAGCAGGGGCAGCGAGCAGCAAGGGGCACCCACCTGTTTGTAATCTGAGGTTTCGTGGCCACTTCCTGCGAGTTGTGGCTGGGTGTTTTTTCCTGCTCACATATTGAAGGAGCGAGCACAGGCGGAAGTTTCTGAGCACAGGATGTCTGACACGAGTTTTGTATCCCCTCGCCCAATCACTCTCTTCTCTGCCCCAACAGAGCTTTCAAACCACTTTTTTATTTTAATGCCACAATGGCATGAATTATTTGATTTCATGATCCCATAAGAAAGCCTTGCTGTTGATCTGAAAGCAAAGTGCATTTTGCAAGAATCTCTTGGGGCACAAAAGTGAAAAATTTAGGCCAAGTTTCCCCTTTTCTCCTGAGTATGTCCCACCCCTCCCTAAGCAGAGAGGTGACAGCAAGGCAGGGGAGGTGATGAGGGGTTCTGCAGCTCTCTGGTACCTGCCAGGATTTCTCTGATGCCTGAAGCAGAGTAGACAAAAGCTCCTGTAAAATCACCATCTTCTGCTTGAGCAGCAGCTCCCGGTGCAGGGCCTCCTGTGGGCAAGGGGGACATGGTCAGTGGGGGACAGCCCAGAGCCCCCCAGGCCCTGCAGGTCTCTTGACTTTTTTGGCCGTGTTAAAATTGGGCTTTTAGCAATATTAACACTAATTTAAAAAGTATTATTCTTGATAAAAACCAGCTGTCCCAGTGGGTGCTGAGCACTGTTTGGTACCTACCTTCAGGTAGTTGGAGAGCTGTACCATTTCCTGGAAGGGAAAGGGCAAATGTTTTAAAATAGGGTTGTTTCAGTCTATAAACATGTAATGAACTTGCTACAAAAATCTAAATATTTTCAAATGAAAGTGATTAAACAGCCGATATTTGGGTGGAGAAGGAGAGCCTGCTGGGGTCCATTGGGTTAGTTTTTACAGGGAAGTGGAAATATTTCCACAGCAGTTTAACTTTCAGGATTTCCAGGCTCATCATCACCTGTGCTTTCCTTACCTTATTAAAAACTGCTACTCCCCAGCTGAAATGAAAAACAAAGTGTGTTACTGAGGTGTCAGGGAGGGTCTTCAGCCTGGCCACCCCCTCCCCAGCTGGGCTGTGAGTCTGTGCATCAAACCTTGTCCCTTTTGGAGGGGGAGCACTTTCGGGCTTGGGGAGCTGCTGCCCTGTGGGAATTCCCAGGGACAGGGCAGGAGCTGCTTACTCTGTCTGCTGGCTCGAGTCTCTCACTGCTGAGCTTGGCTCTGGGAGGGTCTGGGTTCCTGTGGAAGCAAAGTAAGAGGGTGTCAGTGATCCCCCTGAGGGGCTGTGGATGTTTTTTGTGAGGGTGTCCATCTCTGCTCCCATTTTCCCAGTTTAGACAGTGTCCAGTGACAGCTCAGTGGGTAGAAGAGGCAAAGAAATGTCCTGCTCTGGTGGACAGAGAAGCAGCATGGAATTGTCCTGCAGTGAGGTCACTCCCCTGGCTGATCCTGGGACAGCAGCAGGGCAGCCCTGGGGCAGAGCAGCTGCTCAGCAGCACTGGTGGTCAAGCTGTGGGTGGTTTTATCCATCCCCAGGGTAAATATTCCTAATTCCTGCAGTCTGCAGGGAAAACTCAGACTGGACTGGGGAGCTGCCAGCTGATCCCAAACAGCTCCATGGAGACGCGAAGGTGGGAAGGGAACGTTGTGTTGGGGAAATCTGAGCATCCCTCACGTACCTTGGGTGTTGAGAGAGTCCCCTGGTCCCCGGGGGGTGCTGAGGCTCAGCAGGGGCTGAGCAGGGGGGAATGTGGGGCAGCTCCTCGGGTGCTGGAACGAGAGGGCAGCTGGAGTCAGTGTCTCCCCAAAACAGGCTGAGGGCTGTAGGTGAGGGGCAGCAAGGAGATACCAAAGAGCCATGGCAAATCCACAGGGATCTGCTGCTGTGGCAAATCCACAGGGATCTGCTGCTGTGGCTGCAGCAGCTGCAGAGCTTTGTGGCAAAGTGGGGAGCAGCCTGAGTGTTGGGATGGGGGAACAACACCCCCAGAATGACAAGGTGAGCAGGAGCTGGGCCCTGGTGTGGGTCTCTGCTGCCTCAGAGCAGAGGTGCCAGTTCTGCTTCCCCGGGCTGGGGCCTCGTTGGCCCTGCCAGCTCAGCAGCTCAGGCCTCTGCATGTCAGTGCTTGTTGCAGATTCCTGGGGCTGGAGCTGCTGAACCAAGTAGCAGCAGGAGGTGGGTGATTGCTCTGCTCACTCTGGTGCTGAGCAGGTTGCTTGAGGTGTGTCTGTGTAAATCACCTCATACTCTGCTGTCTCTGCTCACACAGCTTTGTGAGTCCCCAGGCTGTACCAGGGAATTTTGCACAGAAATACATTTACAGTGAGATCTGTTTGGCTCTGCCTGGGGTGTTTTGCACCCCTCCAAAGGTGTTTTTGAAGGCAGGGAGTCCTTTGGATTCCTACGTGCCACAGGGTGGGTAATGAGTGCCAGGGAGTCTCCTGCCTCCTCCACCCTTCCTGCACACAGCGCAGGTGATGGAGGGAGGCCAGGTGGATGCAGCTCACTTTTCAAGGGTAAAAATAATTTCTGTAAGTGTAAAACTGCAGCCTGGCAGCAAAACTGTGGAGTTGTACTGGGAGAAATGGCAGAAAAATCTCCACGTGTTTCAGAGCTTGGCAAACGGGAGAGGAGCAGGGGGGGTGACTGTGTTTGTAGGGAAATGCACATTTTTGTCTGCACACTCTGCATTTTGGCTGTGCTTTGACTTGGATGCTGGTGCTCTGGTGGTGGCTGGAGCAGGGCAGGCGTTACCCGGAGCGGGCTGAGCTCTGAGCCCCAGGGGAGGTGTTACCTGGACCGGGCTGAGCTCTGAGCCCCAGGGGAGGTGTTACCTGGACCGGGCTGAGCTCTGAGCCCCAGGGGAGCTGTTACCTGGAGCGGGCTGAGCTCTGAGCAGGGCAGGCGTTACCTGGAGCGGGCTGAGCTCTGAGCCCCAGGGGAGGCGTTACCTGAAGGATGCTTGGGCTGGGCTCCACCCGCGAGAAAGGCTCCGGAGGGGTTCGTGCCTCGGGCTGCTGTCCCGGCAGGGTCCCCCCGGGCTCGGCCGCCAGGTTTCTCCTCCTGAGGAACTCTGCCTGCCGGGGGCTGTGCGAAGGGCGCGGGGCGGGCCGGGCGGGGCGGCGGCAGGTGGTGACATTGTTCCTGCAGCGGAGCCGCTCCCGAGCCTCCTGCCGCCGCTCGCTCCGCTCCTCGTAGCTCTCCCCGGGCCGCCGCCCCGGCCGGGCCCTCCTGGGCATGCTGGCCCCGGCCCCGCGGGGGCTCTGCCCTGTGAAACCAGGGAAAACACGGGGCCTGAGTGAAAATCAGCTGTTTCTAGGGTTTGATGGTGGTGGGGTATCGGGCAGTGCTTCTGGAGTGCCGTTTACGTGCAGAATGCTTCCATGCTTTATAGTTTATATTAAAATTTGCTCTGTAATTCTTCTAACTGTCCTTGTGGTAGCTGTGGGATGCTCAAAGGTGGTTCCTGGTGCTATCTTTTACTGTAGAGGCCTCCTTTGAGGGCGAGCAGCATTTTTGGGGTGGGCAGCTCTTGCCCTGGCTGGGGAAGGTGCCCACTGCTCCAAATGCTGAGCGTTTTTCAACTCTTTTTGCTCCATTTTAGAAAAGGCCCGGTTGTGTGTCCTGCTCAGTCTCCACTCATCCATCTCTTCCCATCAGGAAAAGCTCAGCCCTCTCCCACCTGTGCTGCCTCTGGCCTGCCCAGCCTGTCCCAGGGCCGTAAAAGCCTCAGTTCACCAAAAATGCACTGCAAAGCAGGATAAAGCTTAGAGGAACACAGTCCATTACTCACCCCGGGCTGAGCAAACCGTTGAGGCTTTCTTGACAAGCTAATTCTCTATTTCCTCCTTCTGCTACCCCAAATTACCCTCTCTAATTAAACATGTCCTCTATCTTTGCTTTCCGAGCTGTTACACTTCTTCCTTCAAGGGAAAGCAGAAAAACCCCTGTGCTCCTTGCTGGCTCACGTTACACTTTCCCAGGGCAAGTTTTGTAGGCTGGAAAGAAAGGAGAAAGGTGCCTGGTGCTGCTTTTAGCCTGTGCTCCCCTCCAGCCCCAGCAGCCCGGCGCTGGGGGTGCTCCAGCACTTACCTGGTGCCAGGGTCCTGTCCTGCCCCTCGGGTGCCGTGCCGAGCCGGGTGTTGTCGGGCAGGAACACGCCCCAGCTGCCCTCCTCATGCCACCCACCTCATCTTGTGCTCTCCTTTTCTCGCTGTCAAACAGGAAACGGTGCAGCTGCGGCCGAGCCCCGGTTCCTGTGTGTGCTCAAGGCTTATCTCGGGAGCCCCAGTGTCCAGCCTGGCCCTAGGCAGAGGCAGCAGTTATCTGTTGGGGCATCCCCCTTTGCCGCTCTGTGACTCAGAGGCTGAGCCCTGGCTCGTGGAACTGCTCGTGGCACTTGGGGACGGAGTTTCCCCGCGCGGCTTTGGGGCAGAGAAATCCAGCCTTGGGGAAGTACAGTAATGCTATTATTGTAAGGCTTCTCGCAGATTGGAAAGAGGGGAAAAAAGCGTGTTTTGGCAGCTGAGGAGAGGTCAGGAATGGCAGAAATTCATTAAGGTCTTTAGAGAAGTGAAAGCTTCGTTAATGCAAATCGGGAGGAGGTCGGTTTAGCCAGCTGGGCGCTGATAAGGGCGCCGGGTACTGATAAGGGCTCCCGGCTTGTGCACGTGGAGAAGGAACACCCGGAAGAGCAGAGATCTCAAAGTAACACTGGATTTATTTTTACAAAGACCGGTGTGGAAGGGAGGTGTGACAGCCAATCCCCAGATTCAGAGACTCTCTGGTGGCTTTGGGTGGTTTGTCCTGCTTGGCCCAAACCCTGTTTCTGGGCCCAGGCTCAGCTCAGCTGCCTCGGTGCCTTTCCAGAGGGAACAGTTTCTGCAGGTTGAGCAGGAATCCTGCTGCTGAGCAGGACACTGGCAGCAGACGCTGCTGCAGGACTTCTCTGAAGCGCCTCCCAGTTGGAAAAATCCCTTTACCAGAGTCCATGACTAAAAAGGACATTTTTGTGCTGCGTTACACACTCCTGGAGCTGTCACACTCCTGGCCCAGGCTGTCAGCACAGGGATGCCCCGGTGGTGTGGAAAGGGTCACCCAAGCAGCTGGGTTAACCCCAGATCCGCCCTGCTTGGCCCCAGGTGTCCCGGCACAGCTCAGGAATTACGTTCTCCGGACGTTTTCCAGGCGGTAGCTGCCGCGGATGAGGGAGTCGAGGAGCTCGGGGGCGATGCTGCGGAGGAGGAGCATGGTGCCCACGGGCCGGGCCGGGTACAGCACCTCCCGCCGGCGCAGCGCTCCCGCCCGGATGATCTCCAGGGCACACTCCTCCTTGGGGGCCGGCGTGTCCGGGATGACGTGGGACACGGCGCTCACGGCGCTCTCTGGAGGGGACAGGGATGTGTCGGGTGGGGACACGGCCACAGGCACCATCAGCTCGCTCAGGGTGTCTGGGGCATCCTCAAACCGACACACTCTGGGGATCAGAGCTGCTTAACGAGGCTTAGAACTGTGAAAATAACAATTATAACAATCCTTCCCTTTCCTTTCTCCCTCTCGAGTGGCCACAGGACCTCCCCTGAGTTCACTGTATGGTGGCAGAGGCCTCAGGCCACACCTTTCTCAGAGTTGGAGTCCTGCTTCTTCCACAGGTGCACAGACACTGCAGGGGCAGGGCAGGGCCAGGGGTGGGTGCTGGGCTCAGCCGGGCTGTACCTGCAGTGGGCTGAGCTTACCTGTGTTGATGTAGCCCAGGATGCAGAGTGTGATGGAAACGTTGACCTTGTCTATGATGAATTCCTGCCTCAGGGAGCTGAAAAATCCTTCTAAGGCGAACTTGGTTGCGGAATAGGGAGCAGTGAAAGGCCCAGCAATTCTACCTGGAGCAGAGACACAATGCTGGGGTGCAGGTGCTGGGCAGGCACAGCTCTCCCTTCCTCCTGCCCTGCCCTGCCAGTAGCTACAGTGTTGGGATTTAGGGTGTTGGAATAAGCTGTTATGGATGCTTGAGGGAAATAAACACACGGAGGAATGTTTAAAATGTGACACAGGGCACTTTGTGCCTTCCAGTGCAGCTGACACTGCTCCTGTATCCCTGCAGAGGTGCCCACATGTTGCAAATGTGTGTTCAATCCATGGCCATGCCTGTGAAATCACCTGCACTGCAGCCTGTGAGGGTGATCAGAGGGTGCCAAGAGACTGACAGGACAAAATATAAATTGCCCAGAGGGTTTGAATTGTGCACCAACGATCTAAATCATGTGCTGACGCTGAGTCCCAGCTCTCTGCTTGTGGCCCTTACTCTGCCTTTTGGAGAAGAGCCTGGGCAGGGATCCCTGGCAGGCAGAGGAGGGGCTGTGGGCAGGGCCCCTCTGAGCTCACCTGCTACGGATGACACCACCACGATGCTGCCCTCGCTCTCCTTCAGCATGGGCAGGGCAGCCGTGGCCAGGGCCACGTAGCTGACAAAGTTGGTCTCCATGAGTTTCCGGACGTGCTCCACGTCCCCGTTGAAGTAGGTGAAGCTGCTCTGGCCGATGTGGTTCAGGATGAGCATGTCCAGGCCACCTGGGGGCAGAGCAGGTTCGCCATCGCCTGGAAGCAGGCGGCTCCTGCAGGCCGGGCTGTGCTGTGGGGCGGGGAGGGGCACAGCACCTACCCCAGGTGTTCCCAGCCTCCCTGACCACCTCCTCGGGCAAGCTGGGGCTGTCCATGGAGCCGCTGATGTAGCGGGCGGAGGCAGCGCCCAGCTCCAGGCATTTCTCCACGACCTGGGGGGACAGAGCGGGGTTGGGGGGTCTGCCCTGCATGGACCCCCCACCCCAGGCTGTTCCTGCCCTGGGCCACACAGGGTTCATGCTGAGGAGGCCCGGGGGTGGATCTGGAGGGCACCAGGTGTGCCCAGGCCGAGGTGAATATCCACATCCAGCCCAGCGTGCCCTGCTCGCCATTTACCTTCTGCAGCTTGGCCTCTGTCCGTGCAGTGAGCAGCAGGTGGGCCTCCATCCGTGCCAGGTGATAGGCCATCTGCTCCCCGATGCCGCTGCTGGCTCCCGTCACGATCACCCGCTTCCCCCGCAGCATCTCTGCACAGGAGGGTGCAGAGCTCAGGGCTGGCACAGCCCTGCCTGCCCCTCTGCACCTGGGCACTGAGGCCCCTCTCTGTCCCTGCAGCTCCTCTCTGTCCCTGTGGCCCCTCTCTGTCCCTGGGGCCCCTCTCTGTCCCTGGGGCCCCTCTCTGTCCCTGCGGCCCCTCTCTGTCCCTGCAGCTCCTCTCTGTCCCTGCAGCTCCTCTCTGTCCCTGCAGCCCCTCTCTGTCCCTGTGGCCCCTCTCTATCCCTCCCAGCCTTTTCAGTCCCTGCTGGAGTCTGATCCCTGGTCCCAGTTTGGTGGGAAGCACATGTGAGGCTTGAACTGTGCACCCACCCTGCCCAGAGACAGTGAGAGCTGACCAAAAAGGTCTGGGTGTTTAAAAGGATTGGATGTCTAAAGTGGGAAAATGGTTTATTTCCTGAATAAGTCATTTACAGAGGTCAGACACTGTGTCCCAGCTGTCCAGGAGTTTTCCCTGTGCTCTGACCCCTTGCCCAGGGGCTCTCTGCCCTCCCGGCCCTCCTGCTCTGACTCTGCCAGGCCATTCCAGGTTCCTGTGCACACTCTGCCCTCCTGGCAGCAGCCTTGCTGTGCTTGCAAAGCCTCTTTCCCCCAGGACTTACCTTCATTGAAGTTCTCGGGTGTTGAATAAAAATAAAAGGCCAGTGCTGCTCCCAACAAAGGGATGAATATCTTCAGGAGCAATCCCATCCCTTTGCAGAGGTGAAGGTGGCTGGAGGTTGCAAATGGGGCCGGGAAGTTTTGAGCTGGTTCTTATCTCACACAAGTTTGCTGGTATCTGTTGGACCTTTTCTTTGCCCTGCCGGTGATTTAGCAAACATTAACCTAATGAAGCGTGTGGCTTTGGACTTTAGGCTGTGCCTTTGCACCCTTGGCCTGCCAGGACTGTCAGGAGTGCTTTTTGAAGGGAAGGCACTGAACACTTCCAGCTCCACAGAGCGGTGGGTGGGTGTCGCCCCTGATTTTCTTGCTTTCAAGTGTTTGAACCTTTGCAGCACCGTTCTCACGCTGCTTCATGTAAACAGTATTGTATTCTTGAAATTTATCAGTATGTTTTGCATAGTTGTTCTCTGAGAGAGAACTTAACTAATGGTCATATTGACCAATGGAGTCAGGAGGTTGTGACCTCCTTGGGCCAATCTGGGCCCTCTGTACAAAATGTATATAAGCTTTTGGAGTCAGATAATAAAGAGCCTTCCATGTTTGACCTGCTGCTGCCTGCTGTCCTCTGGGAGGGTCCACACCACGTCACAACTTGTTACCTCTCTAAGGGCAGGGGTAACAGGTGGGTGGTTTGGGGGCTGGGACAGCAGTGTCCCTTCAGAGCAGAGAGCTGTGGGATGAGTGGACATCCCTCTCTCCCCACTCCACATCTAAACCAGGATGAACCTTTCCCTTCCTCGCTGGCTGCCACAGGGATTTACTGATCAGCACTCTTTCTGTGGTGCAGCTTCAGAGCAATATCTGGAGAGAGCAGGGCTGGCAAAGGTTCAATTTCCCAGCCATTACTGATGATGGTTTATCCTCTGGGATATCACCATGGGGATAATACTGGCAGTTTGTTGGGTGGCTCTTACCCCTAAAAAAAATCTGTGTTGAGGAATCCGTGGGTTGCAAACGACAGCAAAAGACACAAGAGAATGAACAGGAAAGAGCTTCAGCTTTCCCAGTTGTGTGATGCTGCTCAGTGTCTGCTGGCCAAACGGCTTTGAGAGTGATTTTCTGAAAGTTTAAAGGGCAGAGCCCACTCTGTGTGTGCTGGTTTGTGTAGGCGATCTTGGAGTAAGGAGAAGTGAAATTAGGAAGGGAATTGTTCCCTGTGAGGGTGGGGAGGCCCTGGCACGGAGTGCCCAGAGCAGCTCTGGCTGCCCCTGGATCCCTGGCAGTGTCCAGCGGAGCTGTGCCCATGGACAGCTGAGAAAGGCGATAAAACCCTGCCGAGCACACGCAGAGATGTCCAGTTAATACACTTTATTTAACAATTAGCTTAATAACCAGCGTTCCGCGGCCGCTGCGCTCCCCGCTCTGTCCCTGCGGGTGCCGCCAGCGCATCCCCGGGAGGCGGCGGCGATGCCGGGCGGGACATCCCTGTGGCCGGGGACCCTCTCGGTGGCCGGGGCTCAGTGCGGCGGGCGGGGGGCTCCGGGGGGCGCGGGCAGGCGGTAGCGGCTCCGCACCAGGTAATCGAGGAGCTCGGCGGCGCAGTCCCGCAGCAGCAGCGGCAGCCGCGTGGAGCTGTAGCGGTAGTAGAGCTCCCTCCGGCGCAGCGCCGCGCCCTTGAGGATCTCCAGCGCGCACTCGTCCCGCGGCGCCGGCCGCTCCCGCAGCACCTCCGCGGCGGCGCGCACTGCGCGCTCTGCGGGCCGGGTCAGCGCCGGGGGACACCGCGGGGCGAGGGGACCCCGGGGGGTTAGGGGGGATCGGGGATCCCCAGGGGATCAGGGGGCATCGAGGACCCCGAGGGGCGCCCCGGGGGATGAGGGCAGAGCGGGCACCCGAGCGGGTGCTGGGCTGTGCCGGCCCGTGTGCCGGGCCCGGCTTTGTGCGCCATGGGGAAATCAGTGACTCTCGAGGCTGGTTTTGGTGGCGGGGAGGGGGCGTCCCCCGGGGACACTGCGGCTGGGTGGGGGCAGAGGGCCAGGGGCAGGAGGAGGAGCCGGATGGGGACACCCAGCCCCGGGCAGGTACAGAACAGCGCTGCTCTTACCGGTGTCGATGAAGCCGAGGATGCAGAGCGTGATGGAAACGTTAATGTTCTGAATGGCGAATTCCTGCCTCAGGGAGCTGAAAAATCCATCCAGGGCAAACTTAGTCGCAGAGTAGGGGACGGTAAAGGGAAACCCGACTTTACCTGGACACAGAGTGAAGTTCTGTGTTAGCACACGAGGCTGCTCTGCCTCAGCCTCTCTTTTGCCCTTCATCAGAGACAGTCTTTTACCCAAAGGGAGTTTACAGTCAGTGGAGTGTCATCCTGGCACCTGAACAGCAGCCTTACAAATGATCTTGTTGGGTCCCAGCTCTTAAGGCCAAAGCCATGGCTCACATCTCTGCTCAGGGCATGGGCAACCCACAGGAACCACGAAACCCTCAGAGGGGAGAGATGGAGCAAAGTTGAAACTCTTGTCCCTGGCCACTGAGCTGATCACCAGAGCACTGACCAACACAGCAGCCATGGGGTTTAATTGCAGTGCTGGTCAAAAAAACAAAACGGGGGGATTGGATTGAGCAGGAAACAAATTCCATCAAGAGAACCCCAAACCCATCTGGATTTGGGTGTTGGTGCTGGTTTTGGTGGGGTTTTAGTGTTAAGTTGTTATGGCTCCTGTGGGATGCCTGGTGTCTCTGTGTGCTGCCAATCAGCCCCGGTGCCTTTTGGTGAGTCCCCTGTCACCAGGCTGGTGCCACTGCCCACTCACCTGCCATGGATGAGACCACCACGATGCTGCCCTCGCTCTCCTTCAGCATGGGCAGGGCTGACGTGGTCATGGCCACGTAGCTGAGGAAGTTGATTTCCAGCAGCTTTCGGACGTGCTCAACATCCCCATCAAAAAAGCCAAAGTAGGATGCACCGACGTGGTTAAGAATCAGCATGTCAAGACCTCCTGCAAGCAGAAAAATGGGCATTAGTGCTGGGGAGGGGGAGAGGGCTGCAACCAGAAAAACATTTCTAGGAGCAGAAGAAGTGTAATCCAAGGAAATCAGGTTTTTGGGTCAGAGCTGTGGCCTGTTATCTCTGGAGCAGGGATACAGCCTGGATGGTGGCTGCCAGTAAATATTTTGTTGTGATATATTTTTTTTAGTTCAAAACGCAAATACCACATCCCAAGGGAGATCACCCCTGAATTGTCTGTGGGCTGGGGAGGGAGAGGGAGTGCTCCACATGGAGCTGGACTGGTGCATTTCTGAGCCGTGACCCATGGCCACAATGGCCAGGGCTGCTGGGTCTGTCAGACCCTGGCACTGGGCTGATGAAATTCAGGGCTGTGACACTGCAACAGGATGTCAGGAGGCCACAGAGCTGAAATCGAGAGCGCAGTTCAGTTTGAGAGGCAGCACTGCAGGCAGAGGAGCAGGGCTGCAGAGGGCAGAGTTAGGGGACAATTTTTCCCGTCTCGCCCCATCTCTCCCACTTTTTTTCCCACATGGCAAAGAGAGGGCCAGGCCGAGATTCTGGCACCGTGCAGAGCAGGATGCAGACGTACCCAGGGAGGTCTGGGCCTCCCTCACCACGTGCTGGGCGAAGGCTGTGTCCTCCATGGTGCCGCTGACAAACCGCGCCGAGGCCGCTCCCAGCTCCAGGCACCGCCGCACCACCTGCACGGCAGCACAGTCAGCAGCCCCCTCCCTGCCCCCGCAGCCCCCTGTGCTGTGATAGTGGCTGTCTGAGCTCCCTGTGATGTGTCCCCACCTTAAACTGGCGGTTTGCAGTTGTGGGAGTGTGTTTGGAGCCTTGTGAGCTTCAAAGGGAGCCTGGAAAATGATGCCTTGTGTGATGTGAGCGCGTTACCCGGGGCAGTCTGGCTCCTTCTGCTGGGCTGGAATTGCACGTGTGCAGGGGAGCAGGAGCCTGCCCGGCACTGCCGTGGAATGAGGGTGTGTGGGGATGTGTGTTCAGCTCAGAGCGTGGAGTGTGGGGTGCTGTGTCTGCAGGAGAGGATTGCTGTGCCTGTGCAGAGCACACAGGGTGCTGTGGCCATGCCTGGCTGGGACATGGGACTGTCACTGTGCCCAGCTGGGACCTGTGAGTGTCCCTGTGTCCGGCTGGGACCTGTGACTGTCACTGTGAGTGTCCCTGTACCTGGCTGGGACCTGCGAGTGTCCCTGTGCCCGGCTGGGACCTGTGAGTGTCCCTGTGCCCAGCTAGGACCTGTGAGTGTCCCTGTGTCTGGCTGGGACCTGTGACTGTCAGTGTGAGTGTCCCTGTGTCTGGCTGGAACCTGTGACTGTCACTGTGAGTGTCCCTGTACCTGGCTGGGACCTGTGAGTGTCCCTGTGTCCACCTGGGACCTGTGACTGTCACTGTGAGTGTCACTGTTCCCGACTGGGACCTGTGCTGCTGTGGATGTTCCCGTGGCTGTGACAGGAATCCCCTCCCCGTGTCTGTGTGAGCCCTGCCATGAACACGAGAGTGCCCCGGTAGCCATTTACGTTCTGCAGCCTGGCCTCTGTCCGTGCCGTGATGAGGATGTGGGATCCCATCCGTGCCAGGTGATAGGCAATCTGCTCCCCGATGCCCGTGCTGGCTCCCGTCACGATCACCCGCTTCCCCCTCAGCATCTCTGCAATGGAGGCACAGCCATTTCAGTTAGCCAAATGTTATTAGCAAAACCCCCTTAAAACTAAACTAAAAAAAAAAAAAAAAAAATCACTGATTGCCCTTCAGAACCAGCAGTTAATTAGAAGGTAAAGGAGACTGAGAGTGCAAAGCATCCGGCACCAGCAGGGCTCTCCCTGGTGAGGGAGAAAAAGCTTTTTCTCATGGAAAAAGCTGTGGAGCTGCTGCAGAATGCAGTGACACAGGGACAGTGCTGGACTCTTCCAGCAGCTTTTTCCACAAGCCAGGGCACAATTTATCAACGCCCCGACTATTCTGTAATAAAAACAATCCACTGAGTGCCTGCTCCAGACTTAAACTCTACCACTTACAAGCCTCATTTATAAACTCTTTTCCTGCACTCAGGAAAATGCAGCACTCGGTGCCCTCTGCCTCTTGCCCCCTGCTTCACCTGCTCCCTCGGGAGGTTTTCCTGCACAGTCCTTGTTCAGTTTGGTTTCAAATCTTTGTTAAAGCAACTTTCCAGCATCCGCCACCACACAAAGGCTCGGCCGTGGCTTGGTCCGAGCCCTGTCCAGTTTCTACACAAAACACCCAAATGTGGCTTTTTTGTAGTTTTTTTTTCCTTAAAGACAGATTCACTTTGGATACTTACCCGGTTTGAAAGTGTCCCTCGCAGAATAGAACCAGAAGGCCAAAACCAATCCCAGAAGGGGAATGAGAATCTTTTGCAACCGACCCATCCCACTGTGGAGTCAGGAAATACAGCATGAGAGAGAAGGAAGGAACAAAGAACCCTCTGCAGAGCTGCTCCTCAGGGAAGCAGCAATGTGACCCTTTAAAAACCTGTCAGCGGAGGAGCTGCAGCTTCCAAAGCCGTGGAAAATCACGGGTGGGTGGATGGATAAGCCAAGCAAAGCCTTTGGTTTGCTCCCTGCTGCTCGGCCTGGCCAGCGGGGCTGTTTGGGTTCTGCCCACCTCTTTTCATATTTCCTGTCCTACGTTAAAATGCAGAATTTTGCACAACACCCTGGAAGAGGTGTGTCTTTGCTGAGCAGCATCAAGTTTCACTTGGAGAACATCAGAGGGAGCCCAGTGCAGGTGGTTAAACATTGTCCTTTATTCCTGCAGGCCCTGATGGGATGTGGGGATACCCACAGCTGGTCCTGTGCTCCCCAGGCCACGGCTGCTCTGTGCCCCAAAGCAGCTCCTGCCCCTGGGGTGCTGCTGGCAGCAGCGGCTCAGCAGCACACTGCACCCCAAACAGCCCCAGGACTGCTCTGCTGAGGCAGGGCTGAGTTTTTAATCTCTTTTGTCTTGTCTGTGAGCAGATGAGGGGAGCAGGGGCTGAGCTGGACCCATCTGTGGGGCACAGCCACCTCAGCCCCAAGGAGCACAGGGAGCTTTGCAGGGAGACACTGGATGTGTTTTCTGCAGAGAAATCAGTGGCCCTGCTGCTGTGGTTCCTCCTTTGGGCTTTGCAAGAGCTTTGTTCTGACTTTTAGATAAATATGATCTTGAGGAAAACCCACAGAACATCCTGTAGCTCCCTGAGCCTTGGCAGCAGCAAATTCAGTGCTGTAGATCTTGTGCCATAGGGATAAAACACATCCCAGCTTTGGTGTGGCCCTGGGATCTCCATCCCACAGTACCAGTGACGGGGAAATGCTGTGGGAGCTCCTGGATCTGCCCTGCCGGAGCCTCAGCCTTCTCTGCTGGGACAAATCTGTGTTTGCAGGACAGGAGCCTCATCTGCAGGGCAGCAGCTCCCCTGAGCTCTGATTTCTGTGGGCACAGCACTCTGCTTGTGTCTCTCTAGCAGAACCAGACAGAATTGCTTAATGTTTTTCCCCCCTCATATTATATCTTTAAAATACATGGTGTGCCTGGTAGGGCAGTGTTGCTCCCTGGCCTTGCTACTGCTTTGTGGGTGTCTTTTTCCTTTTCTGCCTTTCCACTCCAGTCTCAACTTTCCCTCTGATAAGGAGCACTCAGCCCACACTTGGTCAGATAACACCAGTGCAGCCACTCTGCTTTTCCTGCCTCCCTTTGCTTGGAACTGGGGTTGTGATTGTAGGACAACCATTTTGTTCCTTGGCTATGGAAAAGGAAAGAAAATGAAGTAATTGACCATATCTCGGCTGGGATCTTGTCTGCGGCCGGCAGGGAGAGAGGCTCTTTTCAGGATATTTTAGTTTATGTGGCATTAGTAAAGCAATAACCAGCGACCTTTGTGCACCATCTGCACGTGTGGCAGGAAAGGGATTGTGCTCTTTGCCCCGTGGTGGCACCAGGGGACGTGGGGATGGAGGCACTGAGGGGTCCCAGGGCCAACCCTGGCCTGCCTTGCTGGTGCTGATGAGAATTTTGGGGTTGGGTTGGGGTTTTGCAAAGCAGCTGATAATCGAGGACTGAAATATGGAATATTTTGGTCACAACAGAGTGCGGTTTTGCTGTAGAAGCGTTTTCAGGGCTGTTTGGTGTGTGGAAGGCAGCAGGGATGGGGTTGTGGTGGGATCTGGCCCCTCTGTGCTGCCCACAGGGTTTGCTCCCATCCCTGCCAGGGTGCTGCTGCTCCTCACTCCCACTCGCGGCTTTTTCTGGCTTTGTTTTCCTGCATGCAACGTAAGAACTTGTTTTTGACTTTTTCCCGGGGGCGGGGAGAGGGGGGCAGGAAAGGGCTGCCCGGGAAGGGTTTTCTGAGCCCGGCTGCTCCTGAAACCCCTGGCTGGGGTGGCCCTGGGTGATTTCCCTGCCGTGTCTGAGCTGTGCTTTCCCAGGGATGCTCCCACTCTTCTCTTCTCTTCTCTTCTCTTCTCTTCTCTTCTCTTCTCTTCTCTTCTCTTCTCTTCTCTTCTCTTCTCTTCTCTTCTCTTCTCTTCTCTTCTCTTCTCTTCTCTTCTCTTCTCTTCTCTTCTCTTCTCTTCTCTTCTCTTCTCTTCTCTTCTCTTCTCGCGGGGGTTTCTCCACTCGGCGCTGCCGGGAGGAAACGAATGTGGGAAGGGAACTTGGAAACTTGTTCTGACAACAAACCGGGAGAGGGGAGCTCGGGGAGCCCCTGCTGGGAGCGTTCCCGGGCACGGCTGAGGCTCGGGCAGGTCTGTGCAGGCAGCTCCAGCACTCAAAAAACACTTGGCAGGAATTTGGATACCGCTTTTTTTTCCCCCCGTTTTTTGAGTAATATTTGGCTTTTTGAAATAATTTTCAAATCTTGGTCAAATGCAGAGGATTTTCCTTTTTTTTCCCCCCTTCCCCTCTTGATTTTTTTAATCTTATAGACATTAAAATATTATTTTTCCTCCCCAGCTGTCCCAGTGCCCTTTGCCATGAACACAGCTCTAATTCCTTTCTTTACAGACAGATATAAAGGGCTGCCCTCAGTTCTACTTCTCTGCTTGCACATCCTGCAGAACCCCATTGCTGTCCCCACTGGAAATGCACTGCCAGTCCCGAGGGAGATGAGAGGATTGTGGGATGGGTTTGGTTTGGTTTGACATCACATTTCTACATGCTGCTGGGTTAGAGAAAATCTTGAAATGTTTAAGTCATTTCCAAGCCCTGAATTTTTGTTTTTTCCATCTGTGACCAAATTGGGAATTGCTGCCTTGAAATTTCATTGTTGGAACTGTGGCTGCTCTGAGCCTTGGCTGCTGTCCATGTTCCCAGTGCCCTTGGAGCTGAGGCTGATATTCTTATCTGCACCCCTAAATTTAGCCTGACAGCCCCTGGAATATCCTGTGTCCACACTGCAAATAGCAAGTGAGGACTCTCTGAAGACATCCAGCTCCTGCCTTTGAAGTGGCTGAGCTGTGAGGGGAGGGCTGCTGCTCCCTGGGATGAGGGGCTGGATGACTTCAGCTCCAGGCTGAAATCAGATCTTTGGAAAGATGGGCACAGACAAAGACTCACCAGATTTTGTGCCAGCTGCATTTTTCCTGAGGATTTAATGTACCAGGAAAGTGTCACGCTTACAGGTTGGAATAAACCAGATTCAGACAAGTCTGAGAACAACAGAAATCAACCTCATGTGAACCCAGCAATGTAACTCAGCCCTGGGCTAACCTGTGGCTCTTCCCAAGAATTTGTCCCTCAGGATCTGGGTTTAACTTACCCTTAAATGCTCCATCTGCTCTCCCCAGTGCTCCCTGGTTCCTGTGTGCATTATCCCACCTGCTTTCTCTCTGCTCTGTCTCAGTGTTTACAATTCAGTGTTGTCTTTGCAATTTGCCCGGGGGCTGAGGGGATGGTGCTGTGTGCTCTGGGCTGTGGGGATGCTGTGTGCTGTTTGCTGTGCCTGTGTTGCACTTGATTGTGCTGGGATGCAGCTGTGGTGGCCTGCAAACAGCCTGTGCTGCACTTGTGCTGGGATGCAGCTGTGGTGGCCTGCAAACAGCCTGTGCTGCAGCTTCTGCTGGGGTTTAAAGATGAGCAAGTCTTGCTGCAGCCTTTCTCTCTGCTGCATTGGGCTGGTCTGTCCCTGGTCACTGCTGGAGTGGTGCCCAACGGGTCACCCCAGCCTTGTGCACCCTGAATTTATTGTGTGCTTTAAACGAGACTTTTTGCGGTCCTTGTGGTAAAATCAGTGATTAATACTGGTGTAATTGCCCCCTGTGCAGAGAGGCAGCGCTGCCTGGAGTCCCTGCAATCCCCTGGGGAAGGGCAGCAGGCAGGGCTGACCCCAGGCTGGCCCGGCAGGGTGAGCCGTGTCTGGTGACCATCGCAGGCTGCAGGGCACAGCCCGTCCTCTGCAGGGCCCGTCCCCAGGGTGGCTGCCCGAGCAGGGCTGTGCTTTAGCTGTCTAATCCCGTTAGCTGTCTTAGCAGCAGCTATTTTGACTGTTCACAACCCTCTTTGCTTTAAGCTCATAACCCCGGGGCTGGAGCAGGGGAAGAGCAGGGCAGGCAGACCTGCAGTGGTGGTGAGGGGCCGGCCTGGGGGGGCTCACCGCGACCCCCCGCTCACCTCGGGGCTCAGGAGCTCCCTCTCCTCCCTTCCCCAGTGCCCCTTTCCCCCTGGAAGAGGCAGAGGAGCGCTGACCTGGGCACTGAGGGGTGATCAGCAGCTGCCCCGGCCGGGGCTGTGACTCTCACCTCGGTTTAACCCGGGTGAGTGCCGGGCTCTGGCTGGTGCCCGATGCAGGACACACCAGACCTGGGAGCGCCTCCATCCCTGATGCAGCCACAGGACACAGCTCCCGGCTTTGTCCGTGCACCAGGTGTGCCACAGGGAATTCCAGCCCAGCCCAGCCTGCCCCGCCCCTGCGGCTCTGCTGAAAATATAAAACCTCTTTAAAGGCTGGAATGGGCAGGACAGTGACACTCCTCAGATGATGGCTCCCCTCAGGCCTGAATTCTTCTGTTTTCCCATGAAACTTCCACTGGTATCAGTGAGGAGTGGGATTGTTCAGACTTGCCAGAGACAAAAGGGTTTGTTACAGACTAAATGAAGCAATTCTCAAAGGCTATTTAGATTAAAGTACACTTTTAATTGGGGAAAAGGTACTTTAAAGTTGATGTAAAGCTTGAGCAGAGTTTTTTGTGCAGATGCTGGGTAGGATTCTTTCTCCACTGTTTGTTTTGGTACCAGAAATCATTGTCCACAAAATGAATTGTGGGTTATGTATTATGAAAATACATAATCGCGAACTTCAGCCACATTCTGATATTTTCAGGTCCTGATCTGACCTTGTGCAGCTCTGGGAGGAGCTGTGCCCTGGGCACTGAGGTCTGGCAGGGGTTTTTCATTCTCCATGATCAAGTGTTTGGCTCAATTGTTTTGTTTTTAGCTGGAGAGTGGCACAGTGCTGGTGCATCTCCCAGTTGGTGTGCGAGGTTTGTGTCCTGCTGCTCCTCCTGCCCTGCAGGTGTCTTTGAGCAGGTAAAGGAGGATTTTCTGCCCTGCTCAGGACTGGCAAGGCCTCTTTGCCTGCCCTCCCCTCTGAAGTGTGGCCAGGATCACTCAGCTGTGGCTGGCTGGACACTTTATTTGACTGACATGACACAGTCCCAAATGCAACAGATTCTTGCTAAGCCCCAGAACATTTTTAAATAGGTGAAAGTCCTCTAATGATCCTGGCAGTGCTCTGAGTAGAGGCTGAAGCCTGGAACAGTTTCCACACCCTCCAGACTGACTGTGCCATGCCCGGATTTTTCCATCTGTGGCACCCTGTGACACTGGAGCCAATATTACCCTGCACAATCAGGTGTCTGTGGTGGCTTTGTGAAAGATCCCAGCAAAGGCAGAAAGGTTTTGGTTTTGCTTTTCAGATTTTTAGCTGTGCAGCAGCTGGAGCCTGTTGGGAGGTTTGCCAGATGGTGGGGGGGGTTGATTTATATTAAACCAGCTCTGTGCACACATGGCCATGGCAGGGACAAATCTGTGCCATTGAACCCGGATAACCCCTGAGGCACGGCCACACCTCCAGCTCGGGGCATGTGGCACCCGTGTGACACAAGTGCCACCTCCTCCTCCCGGCTGGGAACGAGCAGCTGCCAGAAGGACAGACAGACAGACCCCAGAGCAGCCCCAGTGGGCTTTATGGGGAGGGGACAGCCCCCTCCTCCACTGTCCCCTGCCCCACCCCTGCCCCTCAAAATGACCCAGGGCTGTGAGCAAAACCTCTGTGAAAATCAGCACCAGAGGCCTTTGAAAATAAACGCAGCAAGAAGAGAGCGCCGGTACCATATAAAATATTTATTGATCTTGCAAAATGCTGTAAAATGCGTCCGTAAGAAAAAATAAGAAACCGTGCTGTGCGTCGTGCACAGGTTTATACCAACAAAAGGTATTTTTCCCCACTGCTGCACAGCAGCAAATATAACCCTTCCCCTGTGGCGAGTCTCCTTCAGCCGAGCCTTCTCTCCGTGCTGGAACCCCCGGGCCGGGCGGAGTCTGTGCGGGCTCGGCCGGCCTTAGGACGCGTGGTGCCGGGTCACCAGAGCCCTCTGCAGCGCCGGCGGCTCCTTGCCCTTGTCCAGCACCAAATCCTCCCGTTTCTGCGGCACCCGCTGCTGCCGGGACGCCGCCGGCTTGTTCTTGTCCTCCTCCTCGTCCTCTAGCCTGCCCTCGGAGCTGAAGGGGCTGCACACGGTCTCCACCAGCCCGATGACCACCCCGAAGAAGGCCAGCACGCTGCCCAGCATGTACAGCTTGACCATCTTCCTGTTGGGCTTCTGGCTCAGCATTTCTTTGGCGAAGGGGATCAGCTCATGCATGGTTTCCATTTTTTCGTTTTGCAGCAGCAGCAGAAAGTTGAGGTGTCAGTTCTGGAGGAGGAGAGAGAGGGACGTGAGTTAAAATGCAGCTGCTGCGGTGGCAGAGCGCTCCGGGCCCCCTGAGCCCCCCGGCTGTGCTTTAAATGGGGATGGGAGAGTTTTGCTGAAGGTTTGCTTCAGGAAAACGCAGCTACGTTGTCCCCGCGGTGCCCCAGCACAGAGCAGACCCTCCCCAGGACAGAGGCACCCTCAGCAGGCTGCGCTGAGGGGCGCACACCGCTGCTTTTGGGGCCAGAGGCGTCCCCATCCCACGGCATCCCCCACCCCCGGGCATCCCCCATCCAGGGCATCCCCCACGGTATCCCATCCTCTCTCAGCCCTTACCGGCGGTGCTGTGCTGTGCTGTGCTGTGCTGTGCTGTGCTGTGCTGTGCTGTGCTGTGCGGTGCTGTGCTGTGCTGTGCGGTGAGCGCTGCGCTGTTGCTGCGGGGCTGTGCCGGGGCTGTTGTCGCTGTCGCGGCCGCTCCGCTGCAGCTGCTGCCCGGGGCCGGCGCCGCCGCCTTTTATCGCTGGCGGGGCGGGCGGGGGCCGGGCCGGGAGCGGGGCCGGAGCTCGGGCCAGCCTGTCCCCCCCCGCGCCGCTTGGCAGCTCCTGCCCCTAATCCGGCCAGATGGAAAAAAAAAAAACCAACCCGCTTTTTTTTTTTTTTTTTTTTTTTTTTTTTTTTTAATGAACCCTTTCCTCCCCACCTTTGTAAAAAAATAAAAAAATATTTTTTTTTTCTTTTTATCTCCTCCTTCCATTCCTCATTCTATTTCTTTTTCCTTCCATTTCTCCTTGTGTTTTCCCATCCCTCATTCCATTTCTCACCTTTCTCTTAAAAAAAAAGTCTGGTTTTACCCCCTCCAAAAAAAAAAACAAGTTCTTTCAACTAGAAACCATTCTCCCCGAACTAGAGATCTGATGTCTACCTTGCTGTGCAGCTTCTGCAATATTTAATATGTTCATAGAAGCTTTGCTGATGGTCTGGGAGGGAGGGACAGGGTCTGTATCCATAGTTCCTAAAAGAAGGCAGCGGTTGGGTCCAGGGCTTGGGGCCGTGCGCGGCCAATTCAGCGAAGTGTCCCTGCCTTGGTGCCCGTTCTCGTGAGGAAATGGGGGAGAAAATGCCCCGGGGAAGCACCGGGCCGGTGTCACCCCGGCCGAGTGTGAAGTGTTTGTGGGAGGTTCCTACAGGTGCCCCATGGCAAAGGGAACCATTAGCAGGTGATCCTGCAACCCCCGAGCTCCTGGGAGTGAGAGAACTTTTGGAAACTCCAAAGCTGGAGAAAGTTACATCAACGTAAAACCCACTCTTCCCTTTTCCTGCACTTGATGCTGAATCTCTGTCACCCCCTCGGTGTCACTCCCTCGGTGTCACCCCTGCGTGTCACCCCTTCGGTGTCACCCCCTGGGTGTCACTCCTTCGGTGTCACCCCCTCAGTGTCACCCCCTCGGTGTCACCCCCTCGGTGTCACCCCTGGGTGTCACCCCCTGTGGCACCTGCAGGACGGGGCTGTTCCCATCCCGGGCAGAAGCAGGGCTGTCGCTCTGCCTGCCTGGACCGCAGCCAGGGAGTGTTGCACCAATAACCCCCGGCATTACTGATGATGCAAGAACGATTGCATCACCATCATCATCGCCACCATCATCTGCTGCGGCTGCAGGGCCCATCAGAGCCCAGACATTGCTCTGGCCGCAGGAATCCTGTGGATTCCATGCACATCTCAGAGAGCTGCTAAAGCCATGAGAAGTTGTTGGGATTTACAGCAGGTGATGCACTCTGGGATGGATTTTTTGGCTGATCCGTGGGGCTGAGATGATGGGAATTGCTCTGCCAGTGTAGAAATCACAATACAAGCTGATGTTGTAGTTTTAGGGAGAGGCTGGTTCCTGTGGAAGGAGGAGAAGCTCAGAGGGATCCTCCAAGGGATGCTGTGAAGGAGGTGGGATCCCCGGAGAGGCACAGCCCAGGGGGTGGGCAGGCAGCCCCCAGAGCACCTGGAGGTGAAGGGAGCTTGTCCCCAAGGCAGGGAGGGAAGGAGGGGGTTCCCTTAGCCCTGCCCATGAACACGGGCCCTGTGGCACGGGGGGTGTGTGTGATGCCCCTGGGCCGGGTTTGCCTCAGCCCACGCCGGGGGAACCTCTCTGTGACATAAATAACTGGGGATGGGAATGGCTGGTGCTGTGTCTGCCCTTCCTGCCCCTGCAGCCCTGCAGGTGACAATGTCCTCTCTCCCTTCCTCCCTTCCTTCCCTCCTCCTGCCCAGGTTTTGATCCCTCACACATTGCTCCGTTTCCTGCCCATGAGATTGTGAGCACTGCTGAGCCACCCTAAAAAGGGACACGGTCCTTGAGCAGGTCGGGTTTTCCCCTTCTCGCTGAGCTGTGCCTGGGGGGGTGTGTGGGGCACTGAGTCAGCCCTGGCTGCTCACATCCCTCACATCCCGCACGTCCCGGGGCGGTGGAGCTGCCCCTGCCCCCGCGGCAGCCCCGCGCTCCAAGGAAACGCTGCTGCTCAAAACTTGGCCTTTTTTTTTTTTTTTTTTTTTTTTTTTTTTTTTCCTCAAGTTTTGAGTCTGCTTAGGAAACTGTATTGCAAGACTGGCTGTAAAAGTTGCTAAAGACTTGTCTATCCCTCCTCAGCGTCTGGGGTTTTTTTACTTTAAATAAAGGGTCCTTATCTTCTCTGCCAACTTGGCAGCCGAGGTTCCAGCTGATTCCTGCTGTTCGGGCTGTGTGGGGTGGTTTTTTTTTTTTTTTTCTTTTTTTTTTTCTTTTTTTTTTTGTCCCTCTTCTGCAACGCTCAACAAAATGGCCATTGGAGAAAAGACAGCTGGAGGAGACAGCGGCCAGACGGGGGAAGGTCAAGGTCAGGGCTCCTCCCCCGGCTCTTTGGGGGTCACGGTGCTGACCCCTCCCAGGGACAGGGGGGGGCTGCCCTGGCCCTGCTCACCCCGGCCCCCGACACAAAGGTCACTGTGAACTGTTGGAATCGTGACTTTTCACCTAAAAAAGTGATTTTTGGTTGGTTTTAGGTTTTTTTTTCAGGCAGGGTTTTTGTTGCCTGCTGAACCTTACGTTAGCAAGTGTTTTCCTGAGCGTTGGGAAGGATATTTTTGTTCATTGGGAAGGATATTTTTGTTCATTAAATACTGATGGAGATGTCCATGCACTCCCAAAGTACCGAGAGCTGGAGCTTTTGGGATAACACAGAGCTCAGGGTAATTTTGAGCATTAACCAATCAGCTGATAATCACCTCTGGCAAACGCTCCTCATAGCAGCGCTCAGATTGTGTTGATCTAATTGAACAACATTTAATTCAATTTTGGTTTAGATTTCAGTAACAAAGTCTACGCAAGCTCGTTGTGTGGACATTTAAATTGAATTAACCGTGGATAAGACGATTAATGATTAACACTAAATTAGACTAATTTTAGCTGTTGTAAATCTCATTTAGGAGAGTCTGCACGAGGCCGTTGTCGGGTTTAATCGCAACTTTGATTAAAGCAGGCTTTGTGGCCGGGGGAGCTGCACGAGTTTAACGTCATGGGAGAGAAGAGCTCTGCCTCAACTTCCAGAGCAACGTCAGCAGCCTCGGCTTAACCCAAATCCTGCAGGGAGGGGAGGCTGGGATGTGTGGCAGGGAGGGGATGATGCTGCTCAGCTCACAGAAATCTGCCTGGAGTGGCCCTGCAGGAGAGTGTAGGTGATGCTGAGCTGCAGCCGCTGCTGCCCTGGGGTTCCTCTCCAAAGCCGGGTATGAAAAACAGAGTTCACTTTCCTGGTAAATTTTAAGAAATAGGTTTAATAATAATAATAATAAAAAAGACAATTAGGAAACAGATTAAGTAAAAAGGAAATACGGCCGGCCGGATGTACAACTTGTTATTTCAGAGGCCTTCTTTAAATACTTTTTTATTGCATTAGTTTTGTTGAATAGTTGTATTTTTTAATAAACTTTTTTATATTTCAGGAACTGTTTTGCATGGTCCCTCCTTGGGTTTGCCTTTTTAGAGCATGAGTGTTTTTTGGTTGTGTTTTTAGCTTGGGTCTCGGTTTATACTTTTTTAAAATGGTAGATGCTGATAGTTGGTGTATTAATAGCAGGGTGTGCTTTTTATGTTTACTGGATGTTATTCTGGCCAAGCAGACAGTTTAAACATCCTGTATCAATAGCAGAGTCTTCTTTACATGTTCACTGGATGATACCTTGACTAAACAGACACTTCAAGTAACTACTACATTAACTACTACCACTGTGCTTCATTTTCTCTATCAATAGCAGAAATAAACACTTATATCCTCACTACAAAGTTATTTATCATATAGCACACATCTTGATAAAAGCCAATTTATAACATACACTTGTAACACGGGTCTGCTGCTGGCAGGGCTGGCTCTGCACCGGGATAACCTTGGGATGCTCTGGGGACGGGAGCAGCGGGAGCGTTGTCCTGGCTGCGGGAGGAGCTGGAGCGAGGAGCTGCTGGCCCTGGCAGGCCCCGGGTGGCTCAGCTCGGGTTTCACTGTCCCGGGGCTGGCACACTCCGCCCTGGCCCGGCCAGGGGCACGGCAGGCGCTGCCCACGCTGCAGGAGCGTGCCGGAGCCTCGGGGAGGAGGAGAAGTGCCCTGGAAGGGGCTGGGAGGGAGAGGGAGCTGCCCCTCCTGCCAGAACAGCCCCATAGGAAGCTCCAGGAAATTTTCAGGACGTCTGATCCATGCGGGCACAAGCTGCTGGAGGTGGTGTCGCCCTGAAACGCTCGAGGGAATGAGGAGAGAAAAAGGAAAGGAAACCCTAAAGCCCAGCAAGGCACGTTAAAGGTCTGTCCTATCGAAAAGGAATAAAATAATGCAGATTTGGTTCCATTAGCCCGGCTGTGCCTGCTGGGCTGGGCCCAGAGGAGCCTCCCCCAGGCTGTGATGGACACAGGGTGAGGACAGCTCTGGCCACGTGGCCAGGCCGTGGTGACCTGGTCACTGTGGTGACCTGCTCTGCTGCGTGTCTGAGGAGTGTCTGCTGCCCTGGACTGGTCACACAGACACAGGCACAGGGACTGGGACAGGGCACAGAGACACAGGGACAGGGCACACAGGGACTGGGACAGGGCACACAGGTACAGGCACAGGCACAGGGACAGGGCACACATGGGCTGGGACAGGGCACACAGGCACAGGGACTGGGACAGGGCACACAGGGACTGGGCTGCTTGGTGCCCAATCCTGTCCTGTTTTGTGGAAAGGACCTTGAGACAGACCCCTGGGCACCCTGTGGGTGCCAGCTGCTGGGATGTGGCACAGCCCTGCCTTCGGTGGGCCTGGCAGCAGCATGAGAACAGGCCAGAGCTGCTGCCTCATGTCCCACATGGCCCTGAGGGGACAAGGGTCGGGCACTGCTGGCTGTGTCTGTGACCGGTGTGAGCTCTGTGGCTGTGCCCAGCCCTCAGCCCAGCCAGGGAGGGCAGCAAAGGTGGAACAGACCCTGTTTTACCTGGGCAGCTCAAACCTGTGCACAGCCAGGGCCTTGTTCCAGTTCCAGCATTTGGGGGAGGCCTGAGCTGGCAGCCAGGAGCAGCAAACAGTGTGTCCTTCATGTCCTTCGTGTCACACACAGGGACAATCTGTGGCTCCTGAATGCCCCATTAATTTAAATTTCTGTGCTGGGTGTTGCAGGGGGAGGCTGTGGGGGGGTTGCTGGCTGGCACCAGGGGTGCAGAGACCCTTCCATTCCACTGCCTGGAAAAGCCAAAACCCTCCGGGGGTGGGGGGGCTGGACGTTTTCCCAATGGAATATTTTCCCATTTAGAAAACGGGGACGTGACAAAAATAACACTGCAAGGATAATTTTATCAAGGCCCCTGTGGGAAGTGGGTACAGTGCCAGCCTGTGCCCTGCCAGCTCTGCACCGTGTCCCTGCATGCCTGTGGGCCTGTCCAGCCCAGCCCCTCCTGCTCCACGAGGGATACTGGGCATACTGGGGGATACTGGGGGATTCTGTGCCGGCCCATTATGGGCCAGGACACAGGGAATTCCCTGGGGTGGGGAAAGGAGCTGGGGAAAAAGGAAAATCCAGTTTAAGGGAATATCCTGAGCCTTTGCTTTTCTGTACGAGTGGTGTTGAAGGGAACTGAAAGGTGCCTGTGCTCGGGTGGGGTTGGTCTCTTTCTCCAGGCAGCACTGACAGAACAAGAGAACACAGCCTTAAGGGAAATACAGGCTGGATATCAGGAAAAAGTTTTTTACAGAAAGGGTGATAAAGTGCTGGGATGGTCTGCCCAGGGAGGTGGTGGAGTCACCATCCCTGGAGGTGTTTAAAGCAGACTGGATGTGGCACTGGTGCCATGGTTTAGTTGAGGTGTTGGGACTGGATTGGACTTGATGATCCTGGAGGTCTCTTCCAACCTGGTGACTCTGATTCAGATTTGGGACACCTGCTCTGCCCCAGCACTGGGCTGTGTGTGGAGCAGGGCCTGAGCTCAGTGCTGGGCACAGCCCTCAGGGCAGAGCTGTCCCCTCCCATGTCCCAGTGCCCACAGCTGGCACTGCCCAGGGGCTGCAGGGGGAGCCTGGGCTCACAGGGCTGCTGCACTTTGGACCCAGCTCCCAGAGTTATTGGAATTTAAACCTAAAGTGGGTCAGTGGCGTTTTGGTTCAAAGTTTTGTTTGCTTTCAGAGCAGGTTTTCAGAACATGAATTGGAATTTTCATCAGGAATTCCTGAAACGCTTTTAAAGGAGGTCATGGCAATTAGCAAAGCCACCGATTTTAATCATCTCTGCTGGAATAAGGAGGTGGTTTGCTGGTCAGGTTTGAATTAAAATGGGAAATGAAAAGATTAGGTGGAGGAAAAGCTCTTTTATTACTGATATCATTAATCTTGCAACTGAGAGAGTTGTCAAAAAGTTAAAAGTTAAAACATGAGACTTAATTTCTTACCCCTGACAAAACCCTCTCAAGTTTTCCTCTTCCTCAGCAGCTTCAGTGCTTCCAGCTCCATGTCCCAGGACTCTTCCAGGTTTTTCCCATGAAGGTTTTGAGCACCAGACAGGACTCAGGCTGTGCCTGCCTGGTGAAGGGAGGTTTCATCCCAGCTCTGGGAAGTCGGGGGCTGGAGGGGGCTGTGAGTTTGGGCTCTGCCCTCCCCTGTAGCCCTGGTTTTGTTCCTGAGGTTTTTGGTTTTCTGAAATTCTTTTCCCAGGGAATTTTCTGTGAACAGGAGAAGTGGTTTTGTAAACTGTATCTGTGTTATTTATTTGTTTTCCTAGGTGGTACTTCTTGATGTCCCTCTGCTCTGACCAATGTGAGTGAAGAGGTTTATCTTTGTGCCACCAATCCAATTTGTCTGTGTGAAATAGTATAAAAGGGAGACACATCCCAAAAATAAATAAATAAAAAAAAATAATTTTCAGCTTTCTGAAGCTTGGAGTCTGTGTTGTTGTGGTGTAAAACAACATCACTCCCTGTGCCAAGACCCTGCTCAGCACACACAAATCATCCCTCTGCCTGGTTTATTCCATTGCAAAGCAGCTGCTGGTGCAGCAAAGGTGCTTTCAGCCTTCCTGCCCCTGCGAGCACTGCCGGGCTGGGGCAGAGATGCTGCAGCCCGGGGCTCAGGCTGCCCTGCCCCTGTGGCTGTCCCTGGGCACGGGGAGGCAGCAGCTGGTGCTGATCCGTTCCGGAGAAGAGGCTTTCTGCAGGGTAATGTCCCCTGTCAGGGCAGGGATGTCCCATGACTCAGAGCACCATTTCCTGCAGGAGTTAATGGTGTTTGTTTTCCAGGGAATGTCTGGCCCAGCCCTCTGAGGCACAGATGAGCTGGAGAGGAACTCCAGCCCGGTGAGCATCCCCCTGTCTGTCCCACTGATCCGGGACTGCTCCAGTGCTCACCTTTTATTTGCATTTTTACCCTCAGTTCCAATCTCCATTTGTAACATTCCCTCCCTGGCACCCAGGACAACGCTGGACAAGGCAGCCTGGAGCTGTTCCAGCCTTCTGACTCCTGTCAGGGCCCTGGGCTCCCCGGGACCCCCCGGCCCTGAGCACCCGCCCCTTCACAGCTGATATTTTCCTTTCCCGTTTTCATTGGTTTGCAGTTGATATCCTGCGAACGAGCCTTTTCCTCGGTTTTGTTCTTGTTTGAACTTGTGGAGCCCGGGACTGCAGGTGATGTTTTACCTTGCTCTGGCAAGTCTGCGGTCGGTGGGAGCGCTTTGCACACACGAGGTTACACCGAGGGGCTGTGTCGGCAGCTCGGGGCACGTCTCATCCCTCTCCTTCTCTTTTAGACATTCCAGGGTTTTTTTTCTCTCTTCCCTTGTGCCGCCAGCCGGGCAGGGGAGGAGGAATGCGGCGTTACTGCATTGCTGAGCCCCAGCAGGGCAGGCACGCCCAGGTGAGCCACACCTCAGCCCGGCTTTACACACTGTGGCCTCAGGGACAATATTTCTCTTTTTTTTCCAGCTCTGTGTGTGTAGCCCTGCTGGTCCTGTGTCACCCAGGGTGGGGCGGGGAGGTGGGTGACACCAACAGCAAAACAACGGGAAGGGAGACCTGGAGCCACCTGAAGGGCCCTGCTGAGCCCCTCAGAGCATGGGAGAGGAGGTGGCTTTGGGGTTATTCCACTGAAGTAAATGGAAAAGGCTCGGTAAAGAAATTTTTCAGAGGATGAAAAGCTGTTGTAGCTGAAATTCAGCGTGTGAGCAGTGCTGGGGTTGTGGTGGCTGCGCTCTCAGCTGCCTTTGCCCAGCACTCCTCACTTCAAACAGGTTTCTAAAAGTTTCTTACTTTGCTGCCACAGTAAAATACTAATGAAGTTATGCTGCTGTTTCCATTGGTGCTTTAAAGGACCGAGCTGAGGTGCCGGCAGTGGCACTGCCCTGTCAGCTGGGGCCAAACAAACCCTGCCCGGGCGGTGGGGGGCACTGGGGTGAGGGCTGAGCCCAGCAGCGGCTCCGGGGCTCCACCGCAGCCCCAGGGGGGTTAAACGAGCCCCAGCCGGGCTTTTCTCCGGGTTTTCCCCCAGGTTTTCCCCCGGGCTTTTCGCCCGCCCTGCCGTGCCCGGGGCACTGTGTGCGCTGTGCCCGTCCGGGAGCTGTCATGAGTTATGCGCTCACAGAACTGGGTGTGGATGTCTGGGGATCCCTGAATCACTCCTTTATCATCACCCCTGCACCCACAGGCACCTCTCCGCAGGTGAGGCAGCCGCGTTAAAAGCCGGCGGGGCTCAGGCGGCGCTCCCAGCGCTGTCACCGCTGCCGGGGGGACACGGGGACACCGCCGGGGACAGGCCAGGTGAGCTCTCGGTGTGCCGGCAGCGTTTCCTGCCCTGGGCTGTCCCACGGGGCTCCTTTCCCCGCTGGAGACGCTCACAGGAGGTTTTTTATGGATTTCTCCTCTTCCTGGAATGAGACTTCGGGGCACGGCGCGAGGGGTTTGAGTCTGGGACAGACTCTGGGGGTGAGGGTGGGGCTGGAGCACGGAGAGAGCCTGGAGGGGTGGCCGGGGCTGTGGGGGGTGTGCACACTGCATCCCTTCCCTCCAGCCCCGCATTCCTGCCCGCCACCAGCGCGGCTGGGACAGGGGCTCATCGCGTTAGAGGCAAATTCACTTTGGGCATCTGATTTTCCTCTTCATTAGTCTTGATTTCCACACACCTCCCCCACCCATGTTAGTCTGTGTAGATTAAATAAAAGTATCTCCCTGTAGAGTGAGGAGGAAGGAGGACCTGGACTGAGCTTTTGAACTGACATTTTCTGCTCTTTTCAGTTTCACTGAGAGCTCTTCCCCAGGTGTGTCTGTGGCCGGATGGAGCCTCGCTGCCAGCTGTGGCCGTGGGCAGTGCTTGTGCTGCTGGGTAAGGCTCCCAGAGGAACGGGGCTCCCGCTGGCTGAATAGCACCGCTGCTGATGGGAGCTTTGTGCCAGCAGAGAGCCTGGGTTTGATCACAGCGCTGGGGGATGGCAGGAGGCTGCTGCTCTCTGTCCTGAGCTGCAGGGCTGGATGTGGGGACAGGGGACATCAACCTGGGCTGGATGTGGGGACAGGGGACATCAACCTGGGCTGGATGTGGGGACAGGAGACATCAACCTGGGCTGGATCTAGGGACAGGGGACATCAACCTGGGCTGGATGTGGGGACAGGAGACATCAACCTGGGCTGGATGTGGGGACAGGGGACACCACCAGGGCTGCCTCTGGGGACAGGGGACATCACTGAGGATGGCTCTGGGGACAGGGGACATCAGTGTGGGCTGGATGTGGGGACAGGGGACACCAACATGGGCGGGCTCTGGGGACAGGGGACACCACCAGGGCTGGCTAGTTTGATGGGCAAGGCACAGAGCATCTCTACAGCCCAAAACCTGGGGCCAGGGCAAGGAAGTGTTTTGGAAGTAACTCTCAGTACAAAACACTATTATTAAAGAATAAAGGTCCCTCAGGGGTGAAATCCCCTTCTCTGTGCTGGCCCCTGCACTGGGAGGGTTATCCCAAGCGTGGCTGGTTTGGTGCAGCAGCACACAGCTCCTGTTCTGTGAGGCTGGTTGGTGTCTGTGCCCCCCTGACACAGCCCTGATCCCTTTTCCCACTGTTCCAGCTGCCCCACGGCTCCTGGGAGCGCAGAGAGCCTGTTCCCAGGGGGCCTGTTACCCTCCCCCCGGGGACCTGCTGCTGGGACGGGCCCCTCACCTGAGAGCCTCCTCCACCTGCGGCCTCAGCAAGCCCGAGACGTACTGCACCCCCCACGGACAGGTACAGCCCCTGCTCCTGACCCCCCCTGAGGCACGGGAATGCCTTCATCCATCCCATCCTCCCCATCCCTGCTGGCAGGTACAGCCCCTGCTCCTGACCCCCACTGAGGCACAGGAGTGCCTTCATCCATCCCATCCTCCCCATCCCTGCTGGCAGGTACAGCCCCTGCTCCTGACCCCCCCTGAGGCACAGAAATGCCTTCATCCATCCCATCCTCCCCATCCCTGCTGGCAGGTACAGCCCCTGCTCCTGACCCCCCCTGAGGCACAGAAATGCCTTCATCCATCCCATCCTCCCCTCCCTCTGGCAGGGATGTGTTCAGGCTCTGAGCTGGGCTGGTGGGAGTTGTCCCTGCCCGTGGCAGGGGGTGTAATGGGATGAGATTTAAGGTCCTTTCCAACCCAAACCATCCCGTGATCCTGGGATGTGTCCCCTCCCGGCCCTGCTGGGCCATTGCAGCACCTGCAGAGTCTCCTGGAGCTTTTCTCTGCCACCCTCAGGGGTGAGGGCCTGGGCATGAGGGCAGGGACCGGGTGTGGGCAGCAGAGCTCTGGTGTGGAGCATTGTGGGCAAAATACCCCAAACTCTCCTACTCGGGATGTTTTAGTTATAAATTAAACTCATGTTATACTTGTCATGAATGGGAACGTTTCAGGTCTGTCACAAAGACCTGGAAAAGCTGCTAAAGTGAACAACAGTTTCCAGTGCCTGGCTGTGTGCGGGGGCAGGAGATCCTGCTGGGGGATAATGCTTCATCCAGCTGCAGATTCCCAGATTCCACAACCAGAGGGAGAGTTTAGGGATAAATCTGCCCGAGCAGAGCTGAGAGCCGCAGGGGTGATGTGTCCCTGCTGTGAGCACTTCCTACAGCCTTCCTGTGGCTGCTGTTAACCCCGAAAGCGCCTGGGGAGGAGCCCCGAGGGCTCCGTGCAGGACAGGCAGGAAAGGTTTTGGAAGAGCTGCTGCAGAGGAAAGGAGGTGGCAGCGCTCCAGTGGGGCAGTGATTTCTGCACTAAGCCCAGCTCCAGTGAGTCAGCCTGCTTTTAACTGCTCTGCAGACTGAAGGCCAGATGAGGCTGTGAGTGGGTTTGTTGTGGAGCCAGTGATGTTCTGACTGGGCTGGAGAGGTTTCCACTGTCCCTGAGCTCAGGGAGGGGGCAGCTCCCGGCCCAGAGGGGTGTGAGCAGCAAATCCTCCTGGATGCTGGGCTGGCTGCAGCATCTCTCCTCCCTCAGGGCCTGTCCCGGGCTGACAGTCACAGTCAGGCATTTCCTCTCCCTTTTTCTGGAGCTCCTCTGCTCCCAGGGATCAGGATTTGTGCTCACCACACAAATAAGGCCTTGCTGCTTCCCATGGCTTTATTAGTTTTTCCTTCCAAATTTCTGCTTATAGATGAGGAAAATTGCTCATTAATGCGCCTCATTAATGTGCCTCTTAATTTAACAATGACTTTTGGCAGTGACTTTTATTTGAAAATGGGGCATGGGGGCCTTGTGCTTGGGAAGTGAGTGTGGACAAAACCTTGATTAAGCTGCTCATCCTAACAGCAGCTGGAATGGGCTGGTTACCCCCCGTGCCTGACCAGGGGAGCTCTTTCAAAGGGCATCACTCTGATCCTCTGCATCATTTGTAATCTTTGAAGTGGAGCCTGGACATCTCTGCTGGCTGTGCTTCCCCTGGAGCAGGGGTGGGCTGGGTGCAGGATTGGGGAGTGAAGGCAGGGAACAAGGCTGCAGTGGTCTCTTCCAGGCTACAAATCCCCAAACTACTTGGTTTTCATATCCCTCATCCCTTGCCTTACAATACCAGGGTTAAAGGGGATGTGGAATAATTAACATTATGTTGAGTTGAATTCTCCAGTTCCAGCTCTGGGAATGTCTTCACTTCCTTACATTTTGCTCCTTTCCTTTATTGAAATGAGAGATTCAGAGTTACGGAGAGCAAATCCCCTGATTTCTGTTCTGCAGCTGTAACTGCTGATGGAGGTTTGATTGTACCAACTCTTAACTCGGGAGAAATCCCCACGGCTTCAGCATTTCCTAACTTTTCCCTCCCTTTCTCTACTTCCCTAATTTAAGCAAAACTGGACCTTGTTCCCGTCCTATAAAAAGAAAGCACGTTTAATTTATAGACTCCTAGGAGTCTTTTTTTGGTTACAAGCTTTGCTCTTGTTCAGTTGCCAAATAGGTACAAATCTGGAGGTGGTTTTGCAACCTCAGCAGAGGGCATGGGACGAGGGGTGGCTGTCACTGCTGCGGTGCCCGGGGCTGCCAGCGCTGCCTGCCGGCCCCAGGGGCCTCTTTTGTAACTCTGGTGGTCACTCATCAACCTCAGCCTCTGCTCCATTGTCTGCCCCGGCTCCAGATCCCTCTAACCTTTATACTTTGCACTCCTGATTGCTCCATCCCCGCGCGGGGGCTCAGCCCGGTGAAAGCCAAAAAGGACACTCAGCACTGCCATTTATAGCTCAGGGCAGGGACCGGAGCAGCGATGGGAGGTGGGACCGGGCAGGCCAATGGCCCGGCCTGGAAACCACCCAGTGCCGCAGGCGGCTGGGGAGGGAAATGAAATAAAATAGGAAAAGAAGCGAGGGTGGGTTTGGAGTCTGGGAGGTGCTGAGGAAAGGATCGGCGTGAAGGGCTGTGATGGGCTGAGGTGTGATTCGAGCCTCAGTTAACACTTCTCTTCCTTTAACCGTAGAATATTTGGAAATATATATGTTATATATGTAAATATAAATGTATGCAGAGCACTGAGGAGCTCCCACTGGTACCCCCAGCCAAGGGGAGGCACAGAGTGGCTTTGACAGACACCTTGAGCATCCCTGTGAGATCCTGAGCCAGAGAACAGGGGGAGGAGGCAGGACAGGAGCAGGGCTGTGTCCCTGTGCTGGTGCTTCTGGAGCAGCTTGGGGGATGTGACTGTGAGTCCTCACCCCCCAGCCCTGGCAGATATTGATATTTAAAATTGATATTTTGGTATTTAAAATGCTGTTCGCATGGGGTTTTCTGCCTTCCCTCACCTGATCTTTATGGGCACTTGGTGGATGTGAAGGGCGGGCAGTCACCTCTGTCAGCCCTGGTGTCTGGAGCCATCCACGGGGGATGAGAGGAGAGGTTCCAGAGGAGCCTGTGGGAGGCAGGGGAGGGGGATGTGAGCCCGTGTGAGCTCCTGGCACAGCACAGGGCTCCCTCCTGCTGATGGATGGTGCCAGCTGCCTGGCAGGGCTGCTCTGCAGCATCTCTGGAGCCTCAGCACCGACTCCTCTTTGGCTGCTTCCAGAAATACCATCCAATGTCTGCCAGGAGGGAAGTGCCAGACAGATCTGGAGCCCTGCTGGGGCTGGCTGTGCTTACATCTGCCGGGCCACCTGCCTGAGTCCTTCAGGGAGCTGGGAGCCCTCCCCAGCAGAGCTGTTCCTCCTCCCTGCTCACTTTAATTCCAGCCCCACAGAGAGCTTTTCACGGGGACAACACACCCACAAAACCATGGAATAGCTGTGGTTGGATGGGACCAAAACATGGCTCTTCATTTTGGGTTTTCTTGTCAAGTCAGGGCTTTGCACTGAATAGTTTGTGCTCCTGAGGGGTTGAAGGTAAGGCAGCAAGCACAGGCTGCTGCTCAGGGCTTATCTCACTCAGGCATTTGGGCACACCCTGCTCTTGGCTGTAGGGATGTGCCCCTACCTGCCCAAGAAAAACCCTATTTCCCATTATTTTTCCCTCCTCCCTTTGCTATATCTCATTTTTTTGGCCTCAGGGCTGCAGATTGACACATGCTGGGAGACACCTCGTCAGTGCCTCGCAGCAGGACGTGTGTGGGGTGTGGGATAAGCTGGTGCAGTTTGGGGTTTGCAGCCTGTCAAACGATCCTGGCAGATTTGAGATGAAATTTTGCTGATGTGATAACAGATGGGGTGAGGAAAACAGCACCCACGTGCTTGCTTTTAAGGGAAAGGTACTTCATTTCCTTAAACCTCATTGCTGGGTTTGTCCAGCTCGTGGCTTTCCCCCATCTCTGCTGCCCCCTCTGAAAAACCAAGCTGGGGGCAGAGCCCTCTCTCTGTGTTTTGAGCATCACCCCAGAGCTCCTTTTCGGTGTCATTTCCAACCAGCTGGGTAAGGAAGTGACATTTTTGTCATGGCAGAGAGAACCTCAGGCCCAGGCTGGGATTTTGAGGCTGTGAACTGGACTCAGTGATCCCTTTCAACTCCATGATTCCGTGACAGATCTGTGCTCCAAAACTGAATCCCAGGCCAGTCTAGTGAACACCAGCTGCTCACTGTGAAGTTTAGCCACAGTGACAGAGCCATGGGAACTTCTGCTGCCTTTTCCCATGGCAAATGTATGGATTTCTCCACAGGCATGGCAAGCCCTGCCCCAGGAGGCTGGCACAGCCCTGTCCTGCAGATAACAGTGCTGGAGTAGAGAGCTGTCCTGCAGAAAATGGCTTGGAATTGGGAATTACATCTCTTGGCTTGGCAGGTGTCTTTGTCCCCCAGGTACCTTATGGCTGCTGCCCCCCCCCCATTGTTTAATAACCCCAAATCTCTGCACGAATTCCCAGATTGCTCCCAGATAAAAGTGGAATGGTGATTGCTGTCCCTGTGGAACTTTGGCTGTGCAAGAGCTGCCTGGTGGGAGGCTGAGTGCCAGGAGCCCGAGTGACACGGTGCTCTCTCCCTGCCACCAGCCAGGTCAGGTGTGGGACCCCCGAGGTCCCCACAGCTATGAGAGGTCTCTGCTCCAAGCTCAGCTTCCCTTTCTGCTGAGGAGTAAGTGCAGTTTATTTCGGGTTGTGCTCCTGTGCCAGGAGGTTTTTATTTCAAGGGCTCTCTGCTCATGTTAAAATGGCAGCAGGAGCTCCTGAAATAACTTTGGGGCCATCAGGTTAAACCTGAGAGAGGTTGGCTGCCCCTGCACGAGCTGAGAGGCTGCTCAGGAGCTGGGTCACGAGCTCGGGCAGGAGGAGAGCAGCACAAACCTGCTCAGCTGCCACACTCGGGCATTTTCAAATTGTTCTTAATGGATTTTTCCCCCCTTCCATTTATTTCTGAGGCATGACTTTATCTATTTTGAGCACAGTAGTTTTCCCTCTCACACAACTGTGCTGTGGACTATCTCTCAAAAGCCTGGAATGGATTTCCCTGAATCCCAGAACCTCCATAAGCCACACTTTGGTTGACTCTGGAGTAGCTTGGAGGCACAGAGGGTGAGAAGTGATTTCCTTGCTGACCCTCTTTTACCTTCCTAAAAGGGCCCTGGCAGCCCCCACCCCTTCCCAAACACAGCCCAGTGCTCTGCCTGGCAGTGAGGGGAGGACGTGCTGGGAGGCAGCACTGCCCAGGGGTGACTGACCCAGAATAGACCCCAAAATCTCCCTTGTCATTTATCACGTAGAGCTGCAGCCCTCGTGTGATCCTGGCCCAGCTCCCAGGGATCCACTGAGCCTGGGTAAGAAAAAAAAAAAAATTTAAAAAAAAAAAAAAAAAAAGGGAAAGAGCTGGGAAAAGGTATGTGCTGGTGAATCTCTCCTCGTTTTGGGCTGTCATTTTTGGTAATTCCCTCTGTCCCGAGGAACTTTGAGACACATAGTCACAGTTGGTAAGAGCAAATCCTGCTGTTGTGCAATAGAGGCCTTTCACAATTTACTCTGAGGATGTGAAATGAATTTGGCTTCCAGTGTTAATTTTAGTCTTAATTAAAAAACTAAGGAAATTTTTTTTTTTTGCACCTAGCACAGCCCTGGGCTGCCTGGGAAGGGTTTTTCTCACACAGCTGAAGCTTCATTTTGACTTAGCACCATGTTTGGAATGGGGCTGCAGCTGCATGGTGGCTGCTGCAGAGCACCGCTGTCCCCAGCTGTGTCAATGAGCTCATAAGTATGCACCAGTCACTCCTAATGAATAATTTAGCCGAGATTAACCTTTCCCCTTGCAGGAAACCTTCCTTCCTCCTTTGCTAAGCACAGTCAGAACTGGTGGGAAGTTTAATCACCGTTGGCAATTGTTCAGTAGATTATTTCTGTGGATAATTCCTGCAGCTCCCTGACAATTTGCTGCTCCTGGCCATTATCTGAGATGAGTTCTGCCTAGTCTTGATTAAATTATTTGTGATTCTCACTGGTAGAGCCAGGGAAATTGCATGATTATACATTCTCAGTGCTATGTTTGCTTACTTTGTGATATTGTTATAAATATTGTAGTTTGCCAACTCCTGTGCTGGGGTATTTATAGACAGAGAACATAAAGATTGTGGAAAATATGGAAACAAGTGAGGATCTCACTGAGCACCCAGCTGGGGAAGGGTTCCCAGGCTGGGACACAGCAGACTCAGCTCTGGGCTGTGGTAGGAATGAAACCACAGGTTAATTTTTGCAAACCATGGATTAATTTCTAAAGGGGAAACCAGAAGCTGTGGTGTCACCATGGCCAGTGGCTGCCAGCTCCTGCTGCCCTCCTGAGCACAGACCTGTCCCTTCCCTGTGAAGGGCCCTATTTTGGGTTTGGGCTGGATTTGACTCCTCTGTTTTAGGCATCCCGTGGAAAGTTTTAGCACAGAGGTGGCTGTGAAGTGCTACTTGTCACTCCATGTCCCTGCTCAGTCACTGAAAGCTGATTCCCACTGTGTGCCAGCCTGCCTGTGCTCTGGTGTCACCCGAAGCCACTGCAGCCCCTGGCAGCCCTGCAGAGGGTATCTCATTGCCTTCCCTGTGCCAGCTGTGCCCCTGCCAGACCCAGACCTGCTCTGCACCCAGGGTGACCCTTCTGAGCCATCAGGGCTGGCTCCTGCCATCTCTGCTGATCCTCCCTGAACCCCCAGGCTCCGGGCTGTGTCTGTGTGACAGACGTGTCCCACTGCTCCATTTGGGAGCTCTTCTGCTGCTCTGACAGCTCAGGATCCCACACGGTTTGGGTTCAGGAGATGATGCAGTTCAGTGCCCTGTCATGGGACACCTCCCACTGTCCCCGGGTGCTCTAAGCTCCATCCAACCTGGCCTTGGACACTTCCAGGCATAGGGCAGCCACAATTTCTCTGGATAACCTGGTTTCCACCAGCCTGGGGGTGCTGAGCCCATAATTTCATGCCCTGAGCAGCATCATTCCCCTCCCAGTGGTCTCTGCAGTCCCTGGCGTTTGCTCCACTCCAAATGCTTCAGTCCCCCCGTGTGCCCTGGGGATGCTGCTGTGGGCTCTGGCACCATCTCCTACTTCCCCATCTCCTAATTCTCCATCTCCTAATTAGTTCCTCATCTCCTAATTAATTCCCCATCCCCCAGGCCCTGCCCTTCCCCACGCTGGCCTCACCCGGCTGTCTCCATCCCACTTTCCTGGTGGTCCTCGCCCAACCTGCTCGCCCACCCCGTGCCTGCCTCTCCCCCTGGCTGCTGTCCAGCCCTTCCCCTCTGCCGCCTCTCGCTCCATCTCTTTCCTGCCCCTCTCTGAGCTGGCTCAGGAGCCCCGCGGTGGCGGCTGCTGGTGCCTGCAGGGAGCGTTGCCTGGTTGGTGACATTTTGGGTATTTGTTTGCTCCCGGGGGACGGTTTTCTCCCGTCCCCTCATTTCCCCGCGCTAAATCTCTGTTTACTCCTTGGGTCACTTGCTCAAGTGAAGGGCTGAACTTTGAGCCACTCGACTTCCCACCCCCTGGCTTCTCACCCACTGTTTGCTCCCGCTCTGCTCCTCGGGGAGAGCCCTTGGACAGGAGAGAAAGGCCCTTGTGTTCACCAGACAGCCCCTCGGCAGTGTGGAAAGGGCAAACCAGTCCTGAAAAGCTGCAAAGGGCTTTCTATCAAGTGTTGGTGCTGTGGAAACCAGAGGGGGTTGCTTAAAAAAACCGCAGTGATGGTGACTCGCCAAAAATCTGTGTTAGCCAAAAGCACTTTGGGTTTAGTTTTTAGTCCATAAAACCTTGAGTTGTGGTTTTTAACAAGGTGTGGAGGGCAGCACTTGAGGCCTGTGTGTCATCAGTCTTGCTGATCGTGGTCCTTCAGCTCTCCCTAAATGAGCTGTGCTGATGCTCTTTGGTCCTTAAATGAATCCACCCTGCCTTTCCTCCTCACCCCCTGTGCCTTTCCCTCCGGGATGGGATGCTGGGGATGGTCACTCCTGCTGTCCTTTCCTTTGCAGTGGAGCATGAAGTGCTGCAGGTGTGACTCGAGGCTGCCCCACAGCTACAGCGGGCACCGCGTGGAGAACGTCCTGTCCTCGGCCGGCCGCGCGCGCTGGTGGCAGTCCCAGAACGGTGAGGGCTCCCAGGGTCACCGGGACACAAACTGCTGCCAGTAACCCCCTGAGGGGCACAGGGAGTGGTGTTGAGTTCTGTGAATGGGGAGGAAAGGAGGAAATGGCTGGTTATTTTCCCCATGTCCCCGGTGTGTCCCTGTGACAGTGCCGCTCTGTGCCCGCAGGTGTGGAGCGCGTGTCCCTGCAGCTGGACCTGGAGCAGATGTTCCAGCTGGACAGTGTCGTGCTGCACTTCAGGGTTGGTGTCTGTGGGAGCTGGCGAGGTGTCACACCGTGGTGTCACCCCGTGTATCTGTCCCTGCCCTGCAGTGCCAGCCCTGTCTGTCCCTGCCTCAAGGTGTCACCCTGTGTGTCTCTCCCTGCCCCAAGGTGTCATGCCGTGGTGTCACACCATAGTGTCACCCCGTGGTGCTCACCTGTGTGTCTGTCCCCGCCCTGTGGTATCACCCCATGTGTCTGTCCCTGCCCTGTGGTGTCACCCTGTGTGTCTCTCCGTGCCCCAAGGTGTCATGCCGTGGTGTCACACCATAGTGTCACCCCGTGGTGCTCACCTGTGTATCTGTCCCTGCCCCGAGGTGTCACCCCGAGGTGTCACCCTGCGGTGCCAGCCCCGTGTCTGTCCCTGTCCCCTCCCGCAGTCGCCGCCCGCAGCGATGCTGATGGAGCGCTCGCAGGACGGCGGCAGGACGTGGCAGGTGTTGCAGTACCTGGCCTCCGACTGCGCCGCCGCCTTCCCCCGCGTGCCCCGCGGTCCCCCCGAGAGCTGGCAGGACCCCCGGTGCCAGGAGCTGCAGGGACACCCCCTGCACGGGGGCACGGTACGGACCGGGGATTCCCGGTGTGGTTGTGGGGTTGGGGTGGGTGATGCTGCAGAAACACTGCGGGGCTGGAAGCCTGGTACACCTGGTGAGAGGCTGGAAGCTTTGTGCATCTGGTGAGGGGACCTGGAAGCCTCATACACCTGGTGAGGGGTGGGGACCGTGGCAGCCAGCACTGCTGAGGGCAGTCCTTGGGAAAGTTCCTACTGCTCTGGCAGGAAAGCCTTTGCTGCTCTGTGATGGGCGAGGTGTGTGTTGGGCTTCCTGCAGCTCTTAAGGCTGTCCCTGTGTTTAGTGACGTTGTGCAGAGGCAAGTCCAGAGCACACAGTGCCCAGAGCAGAGAGCAGCTCCAGTTCCCTGCTGTTTAACCTGGTTTTTTCCCCTCTAAGGTGAAATTCAGTGTCCGAGACCTGGGCTCTACAATCAGCTCCTCTTACAGCCAAGCCATTGAGAGTGAGTGATGGGCCTCCTCCAGAGCTGAGAGGGGAGAGGGGAATGAGGCTCCTCGTGGTTCTCTCTGCAGTGATAGAAAGTGCTGAGCTGGGGTAACCCCTGGGGAACCCTGAGCTGCACGTCTGGGCTGTCAAGGAGCAGCATTTGGTCTTTGCTGATGGCTCAGCTGCTGCACTTTGTGCCAGTTTCTCCTTCCCTTGCTCCAAGCCCTCCCCACCAATTACAAGGAGCTTCTGCTGCCCCTCACACCCATCCCTATTCCCCCCAGATCTGGGGCCCTTCACCAACCTGCGCATCAACTTCACGGAGCTGCCCCACATCCCACGCCAGGGGTACCACGCCCCCAGCACCTTCTACGCCGTGACAGAGATGCAGGTGCTGGGGAGCTGCTTCTGCCACGGCCATGCCGAGCACTGTGCCCCTGCTGGGGACCAGCACAGCACGGTGAGCTCGGGGTGCCAGGGGCTGGGCACCACTGGGATGGCTTTGCCAGGGGCTGGAAACCAGTGGGATGGCTCTGTCAGACTCCTGGGCACCACTGGGATTGGGATGCCAGGGGCTGGGCACCACTAGGATGGCTCTGCTTGGGGGGCCAGGGGCTGGAAATTACTGGGATTGGGCTGCCAGGGGTTGGACACCACTGGGATGGCTCTGCCAGGGGCCTGGGCACCACTGGGACGGGGGTGCCAAGGGCCTGGACACCACTGGGATGGCTCTGCTTGGAGTGCCAGGGCCTGGGCACCACTGGGATTGGGGTGCCAAGGGCCTGGACACCGCTGGGATGGCTCCACTGCCTGCCTGGGGTGCTCCTTGGGACACCTTGGCCACAGTGACCAAAAATGGGCTGTGGGAAGCTCTTTGATGGGCATGACCTGGATAGGCACGAGGAGGGTGAGGCTCTGTCCTGAGGTGCTGTTCCCAGGGTGGGTGATGCCCTGTCTGTGCAGCAGGTCCCCGCTCACTGCGTGTGCCAGCACAACACGGCCGGGCCCCACTGCGAGCGCTGCGCTGCCCTGTTCAACGCCCGGCCCTGGGCCCCCGCCGAGGACAGCCACCCGCACGAGTGCCAGCGTACGGCAACTGCCCCTGCCCCAAATCCTGCCCTGCCCATGCCCCTGCCCCAAATCCTGCCCTGCCCATGCCCCTGCCCCAAATCCTGCCCCAAATCCTGCCCTGCCAGTGCCCCTGCCCCAAATCCTGCCCCGCCTGAGCCTCCCGCCCCAAATCCTGCCCTGCCAACGTACAACCAGTGCCCCCTGCCCCAAATCTTGCCCCTGCCCTCCAGCCAAATCCTGGCCCACCAAAGCCCCTACCCCCGGCCCTGGGCCCCCGCTGAGAACAGCCACCCCCTCGAGTGCCAGCGTACAGCCAGCCCCCCTGCCCCAAATCCTACCCCTGCCCCCAGCCCCAAATCCTGCTCTGCCAGAGCCCCCAGCCCCAAATCCTGCCCTGCCAGAGCCCTGAACCCCTGCCCTGGGGCTCTGCTGATGACAGCCATCCCCACGAGTGCCAGCATATGGCCAGTGCCCCCTCCGTGCCCCCCACCCCAAATCCTGCCCCGGCAGAACCCTCAGCCCCAAATCCTGCCCCGCCTGAGCCCCCTGCCCCAAATCCTGCCCCGCCAGAACTCCCTGTCCCAAATCCTGCCCCCCCTCAGCCCTCAGCCCCAAATCATGCCCCACCTGAGGTCCCCTGCTCCACCAGAGCCCACAGCCCCTGCCCTGGGCCCTCGCTGAGGACAGCCACCCCCACGAGTGCCAGAGTACAACCAGTGTCCCTCGCCCCAAATCCTGCCCCGTGAGAGCCCCTAGCCCCAAATCCTGCCCCTGCCCCCCACCCCAAATCCTGCCCAGCCAGAGCCTCCAGCTCCAAATCCTGCCCCACCAGAGCCTCCAGCCCCAAATCCTGCCCCACCAGAGCCCCCAGCCCTTGCCCTGGGCCCCTGCTAAGGACAGTCACCCCCACAAATGCCAGTGCTCCCCACCCCAAATCCTGCCCTGCCAGAGGCCTGACCCCCTGCCCTGGGGCTCTGTGGGTCTGGGTCGTGTCTCAGCACCTTTGCCTCTTGTGGGCTGCACCAGTGCCCAGCCCCTGTGGGGTTGTTACCGGGTGTCACCGTGTCACACAGGAGCCTTGGGCACCCTCTAGTGCCAATGCTGCTGCCGCCAGAGGGGTTTGCACAATGCCATCTCCAACTGAGCCCTTTTCTGGGTTTTTTTAGGATGTGACTGCAATGGTCACTCGTCCTCGTGTCACTTTGACCCCGAGCTGTACCGGGCCAGCGGCGGGGTCAGCGGGGGGGTGTGTGACAACTGCCAGCACAACACCGAGGGCAACAACTGCGAGCGCTGCAAAACCAACTACTTCCGCAACCCGCGGCAGGAGCTGAGCCACCCCGAGGCCTGTCTGCGTGAGTGACACCCCAAAACCCCCCTGAGCCCCTTCCCCAGGACCTGCCCCCCTCAGCTGGGACCTTTCTTGCCCGTTGGCAGCCTGTGAGTGTGACCCGGATGGCACTGTGCCCGGCTCTGCCTGTGACCCGGGGACAGGGCGCTGTGTCTGCAAGGACAACGTGCAGGGCCACCGCTGCCACCTCTGCAAGCCAGGCTTTGCCCAGCTGGCCGGGGCCAACCCTGCTGGGTGCCGCAGTGAGTACCCCTGGGACCCCCCCTGCCCCTGGGGTGTCCCCTCCAAAAGGAGCCCGGGTCCTGCCCAGCAGCGGTTTGGGGTTTTCAAGCCAAGGGCCCATTTTGTGAAGGTTTATAAAAGCTCCTTGTTCAGTCTGGGGGTGGCTTCAGGTGCAGGTTTAACAAAAAGCACAGGGCAGGTGGGGGTTGGGGTGGCGCAGCCATACCCTGAGTGCCCCCAGGGCTCAGGGGGTGATGCCATGCAGGGAGCAGGGCAGCTGTGGGTCAGGGCACTGTCCCCAGGGCTCAGGGGGTGATGCCATGCAGGGAGCAGGGCAGCTGTGGGTCAGGGCACTGTCCCCAGGGCTCAGGGGGTGATGCCATGCAGGGAGCAGGGCAGCTGTGGGTCAGGGCACTGTCCCCAGGGCTCAGGGGGTGAGGCCATGCAGGGAGCAGGGCAGCTGTGGGTCAGGGCACTCCTGTCCCCTGGGCTGGGGGATGCTGAGGCTCCTCGGGCTCCAATTCCTGCTGCAGCATTTTGGGGGGGGGGCTGTCAGAACCAGATGCGGATCTCCCGAGCTCAGGTGGGAAGGAACAGAGGGAGAGCCCCTCTCGGGGTGGCTGCGGCTCCTCCGGGAGGCTGCTCCCATCACAGCCAGGCTCTCCCTGTTGCAGGATGCGCCTGTAATGTCCTGGGGACGCGGCAGGACACGGTGCCCTGTGACGGTGACAGCGGGAGCTGCTCCTGCCTGCCCAACGTGGTGGGCAGCGACTGCGGGCAGTGCGCGGCCGGGCACTGGGGGCTGGGCAGCGGGCAGGGCTGCCGGCCCTGTGCCTGCCACCCCCGCGGCTCCCGCAGCCCCCAGTGCAACCAGGTACCCGCCGGGCAGCCTCGGGGTTGCTCCTCTTCCTGCAGCAGCGTTTCCTTTCCTTTTCCCTGTGTTTTTTCCTCTCCTGACTCCACGTAGCTGCTGTGAGGGGCTCTCGGGGGTTGAGCTGCACAGACCAGGGTGTCAGAGCCATGGGGTCAGTGTCCCCTCTCTGGGGACCTGTCAGAATATCAAATCCATCTCCTTTGTCCTGCCCCATCCTTAGGAACATCCACAAAAAGAGCTGCGTGTTCCCCAGTGCATCCCACTCCTATTTTCCTTCTCCTGATTCTTAGAAAACACCACGACAGACTATTCAGGAGAATGAAAGAAGGTGGTAATTACTGAGGCAAGATTAAGTCACTTTAACAAGCCTGATATTTATCAAGGAAGTCCTAATAAGACATCTTCATAGAGGCGAGGGAAGTTAATTATGCTCATTTGTCAATGAAAAGCATGTGTGCCACTTCAGGCTTAAGAGCCAACTGGGAAAATTAAATGTAAAAAAACCCCAAACCATGACAAATTCTAAGAGCCTCAGATAGGTTCCAAACGAGCTCAGCGTGGGGAGGAGACCTGAGACATCGAAGCAGCTGCTCGTGGGCGGTTGCTTTGTTTTTGAAACAAGGCTGAACACCCTCCTCGTGGTGCTGGGGCTGTTTGGAGCCTGTTTGCATCCTGTGCCTGAGCTGCAGCCTGGCACGGGCACCTCGGGTGTGCACCGGGCACAGGCTGAGAGGAGGAAATGCCCTGTGTGCTGGTTTTGGTGGCCAGGAGCAGCACGGGGAGAGCTCTGCCAGGAAGGTGCCCAGCACTGGGTGTTCCTGACGTGATCCCCTCTCAGTTCACAGGACAGTGCCCGTGCAGGGACGGCTACACAGGACAGACGTGCTCGGCCCTGGGGCAGCAGCAGTGCCCCCCCAGGCACTACAGAGATTCACAGGGAGGGTGCACAGGTACTGCTGTGGTTTCGTCAGGATTTCCCGTGTCAGATCAGGGATTACCTGGGAAAAGGAGCAGCTGGCCCATGTCCTGACATCCCTGTTCCCATGCTGTTTGGTAAGAGAGATTTCCTCTCTGGAGCAGCCTCCCAGTTCATTGCCAGTATCCACCAGTGCCCTCCCAGCAGCCTTGGGTGAACCACGCTGGGCTGGCCCTGTAGGGTCAGGGGCTGTGCCAGCTCCTGAGGGCTCTGCCTGTGCCACCTTTGTCCCAACTGGGGAGGGGATGGATATCAGGCTGGGTTGGGACCTCATTAACCCTAATTAAGGGGCTGGTTTTATACTGATGTAAAATTATTCACCACCACCTTCTCTCTCCCTCCCCCTTTGCTGTCCCAGAGTGCGACTGTGACTTCCAGGGCACGGAGGAGCCGGGCTGTGACAGGGCCACGGGCCGCTGCCTGTGCCGCGCCGGTGTCACCGGGCCCCGCTGTGACCAGTGCCAGCAGGGCCACTGCGGCCCCTACCCCGGCTGCCACCTGTGCCACCCCTGCTTCCACACCCACAGCGGGGACATCGAGCGCCTGCGGCAGCGCCAGGCCGGCCTGGCCAACGCCACGGCCCTGCTGCCCCCGGGCACGGGGGGCTCCCAGCTGGGCCCCCGCCTGGCACAGGCACAGGGAAACCTGCAGCAGGCACAGGGTGTCCTCAGCCACCCTGCTGTCACACAGCAGGGCCTGGCACAGCTGGGCAGCACACTCGCTGCCATCAGGTGAGGGACGGTGCTGGCCGTGCGGAGTGTCCCTGATCCACGGGGGGCTGCTGGGGTTTCCCTGGGAGCTGCTTGCACGAGTTCTGCTTTGTTTCTGTCCCTGCCACGCTTGGCTCTGCTCACGAGGGGAGCAGGGAAGCAGCAGAGCAGCACTTCCATGTGTGCCTGTCCCCTGCACAATGTCCCCAAGGCAGGAGGAGCGTGGGCAGCCTGCGGGGTGGCACTCTCAGGGCTGTGTGGTGACACTCTCAGGGCTGCCTGGTGACTCTCAGGGCTGTGTGGTGACACTCTCAGGGCTGCCTGGTAGCTCTCAGGGCTGCGTGGTGGCACACTCAGAGCTGCATGGTGGCTCTCAGGGCTGCGTGGTGGCACACTCAGTCTGGTGGCATTCAGGGCTGCATGGTGGCACTTAGGCATGCACACTCTCAGGGCTGCGTGGTGCAACTCTCAGGGCTGTGTGGTGAAATTCTCAGGGCTGCCCTGTGGCATTCAGGGCTGCGTGGTGGCACTCAGGGCACATGCAGCATCCCTGCTCCCTGGGTGGGCACAGCCCTGCTGTGGAGGGGCTGCAGCCCAGCTCCTCTCTCTGCAAACCTGCAAGGCCCTGGTGTGTCCTTGGCCATCTCTGGGCTCAGCAGTGCCCCTTTGCCAGGTGCTGGCATTGCCCCAGCACAGGTGGCCCTCTCAGCCCTGCTCTCTGCCTGCAGGTGCTTTTCTTTCTACCTAATTCACATTTTTTTCTTTTTCTCTCCCAGGGAGCAGGTCCAAGGCATAAATCCCAACCTCCATTTCCTGGGTGACACTGCCTCCCTACTGAGGGAGCTCGAATCCCTCAACAGCAGCTTGGTTTCCACCAACTCCCAGTACCAGAGCAAGAGGAGCCAGTTTGAGAGCAGCCGCAGCACAGACCTGTCAGGTACAGCTCTGCAGCTGCAACATCTCATCATTGCAGTCATTCAGCATGACTGCCTGGGGTTTCCCCCTGGCTGGGTGGATGAGAAGGGGTTTTTAACCTGCTGTCACCCTCAGAACAGCACACAGATCTCCCCTCCAGTGAGGGGGATGGTTCCTGTGCAGCCTGGTCCAGGCCCTGGGCTGTCACACTGCTGTTGGGGTGTTTGCTGTGCTGTTCTGGGGCTGGCAGCTCATTCTGTGCTCCTGTTCCCCACCAGCACAGTGTCTGCTGCCAGGGAGGGGTGGGAAGGGGACAGCCCTGCTGGGGGGTGTCCCTGAATGCAGGAGGCACCGGGAGAATGGAGGCTGTGCACAGATGGAGGGGATGGAGGGTGGGGAGGAGAGCCAGGGGCCTGTCAGGCACTGGCGAGGGGAAGAGCTAATTGAGCCCTATGACGATGCTGGTGCTGCCACGAGTTTCTGCTCCAGCTCCTGGTCCTGCTGTCCCCTCCCTGCTGTCCCCTCCCTGCTGTCCTCTCCCTGCCACAGCAGACAGCACAGGGATGTGCCAGCCGTGCCCAGTGGCACCAGGACAGTTCCTTCTGCACCTCTGTCCTCTCAGAGCTCCATGTCCTGGCCTGCCTCCTTCCAGCCTGTGCTGGGGGTGAATCATGGGGCTGCTGAGGAGCTGGGAAAAGGGTCTGAAATCTGCCCTGCCCTGCCAAAACCCATGCCTGCCTCTCAGCCTTTTAACCCCAACGCTGAGTTCAGTCCTGCAGGAGACCCAGGCTGGCTGAGGGAACGGCCGAAAGGTGTTTTGTAACGACAGGGAGGTTTTGGTGATGCCCTGGTGACTAATCCCTGCCTGCGCCCTCTCCTGTGCACACCGCGGGGCAGAGGCTGTGCCTCCCCGAGGGGCCGCGCCACGTTTCTGAGTCATTTGTGCCTTTTATCATTCCCGCAGGAGCCTTCCAGACCATCCGCTCTGCCTACCAGAGCTCCAGCAGCGCCAGCAGCCTGGCCGCGGGTGCCCCGGCGCTGCTGGCCCGGGCCAGGGAGAGCCGCCGGAGCGCCGCGGGGCTGCAGGGGGACCTGGCCGGGGACACGGCCAAGCTGCTGGCCCTCAAGGGCGAGCTGGCCTCAGCCCCCGACCTCACCCCCGTCATCAACCAGGTGAAGATGCAGAGCAGGTTTTTTTCAGCTCCCCACGGGGTGTGTGTGGCTTTCAGGGGGTCTCATCCTGCAGCCCTGCATCGCCCCAGGCACAGCAGGGCCGGGGCTCTGTCCAGGCACACTCGGCTGGAGAATTGGCTGGGGGGATCAGGGATCCCCAGGCCCTGCCCTGCACCCCTCCCAGCCGTGTGCTTTTCCCTCCGGGGACTCTTCTCCTGTCACTTCTTGTGTCTCCAAGACCCACTTGATTTCTGGATGAGGTTTCTCTCATTTCTCCTTCGCTGCTTTATTGCCATGGAGATCCATTCCGGTGTCTGTTGCTGTGGAGACCACCAGGCTCCCCTCTCTGCTGCCGGGGGCACCGGCGCGTTCTGAGCCACCAGCCTGGCCTGGCTGTGCTGGTCCCCTGCTGCAGGGACAGTCTGGGGATAACCCTGCCAGGTGCCAGAGTCCCAACTGCTGCTGCTCTCCAGGGGCTCCCCACCCTGCTCTCCCCCAAAGCAAACAGAGCACTGGGGTTGTTCTGCAGAGAGGTTGCTCCACACAGATGTGCAGTTACTCACTGTGAGCCATTGGGGCTTGGCTCCTGTTTCTGCCCCAGCTTGGGCTGGTGAGGCCGTGCTGACCTGGTGTCACTGGCTCAGGTGACAGCTCTGGCTGCCCTTCTCTGACATCTCCAGCGCTTCGGGCTGTGCCACCTGTGTCACCTGTGTGCCACCTGTGTCACTGTGCCACCTGTGTCATTGCCAACCTGCTGGGCTCCCTCCTGTGCCCACACAGCTCCTGCAGCACAGGCTCAGCAGTTCCCATCTCCAGTGCTTTGGGGTGTTTCCCCTGTGTCACTGTGCCACCTGTGTCACTGCCAGCCTGCTGGGCTCCTTCCTGTGCCCACAGAGCTCCTGAAGTGTGAGCTCAGGTGGGCTACCTGTGTCACTGTGCCATCTGTGTCACTGCCAGCCTGCTGGGCTCTCTCCTGTATCCACACAGCTCCTGCAGCACAGGCTCAGCAGTTCCCAGCTCCCTTGGCAGGGCCTGCCATCCCTGTTTCTGTGTTTGCCTCCCCGTGGGCACCCAGATGTGTCCAGCCTGACTCCAGCTGTTCTCTCCCTGCCCAGGTGTGCGGAGGGGCCCGAGTGGAGCCGTGCACCCCTGCCCGCTGCCAGGGGCTGCTGTGCCCTCAGGACAACAGCTCTGTCTGTGGGGCTGGCCAGCCCTGCCACGGCCTCTTCCCTCTGGCCAGAGGGGCCCTAGCTGCGGCCGGGCAGGTGACCAAGGAGTTCAGCAGCCTGAGCGCCCGGCTCCAGGACACGGCACAGCTGGTGAGTGTGGGCACTGCCTGTCCCCTCAGACCTCTGCTCACCACAGCACAGAGTGAGGAATACCTACCTTGAACTCTGCTTAAGGCTTGATCCCATGGGCAGCTTCAGAAACCCAGGAATTTTGGAGTGGGAGGCTCCCTGTGTGTGCGCGGGTCCTGCCTCCACGGCACAAGGAAGCCTGTCTCCCTCCTGGGCTGTGATCAGTATGGCAGAAGGGCTGGGAATATGGAAATGGAATATGGAAAACTCTCAGATTCTGCAGGTTTGATGCATTTGATACAATCAGAGAGAGTTCATGTGTTAGAGCTCTTGAAGCTTCTCTCTGTGCCTTGCAAAGAGAAAGTGACCTTTCAAAGTAATTCAAAATCCATTTCAAAGCTGTTTTTAAAAGCTAAATGGTGCTGTCCCTCTTTGAGAGCTTCCTTTGCAGATCCAACCCTCAGCCTCTAATATTTACAGTCCTTTAGAGCCCTGGCCCAGTGAGAACAGGGAACAGCACCGTGCCTGGCCTGGGTCAGAGCTGGGGCAGGGCTGTGGGCTCTAGCTGGGGCAGAGCTGGGGCAGGGCTGTGGGCTCTGGCTGGGGCAGAGCTGGGACAGAGCTGGGACAGAGCTGGGACAGAGCTGGGGCAGGGCTGTGGGCTCTGGCTGGGGCAGAGCTGGGGCAGGGCTGTGGGCTGTGGCTGAGGCAGAGCTGGGGCAGAGCTGGGGCAGGGCTGTGGGCTCTGGCTGGGGCAGAGCTGGGACAGAGCTGGGACAGAGTTGGGACAGAGCTGGGGCAGGGCTGTGGGCTCTGGCTGGGGCAGAGCTGGGGCAGGGCTGTGGGCTGTGGCTGAGGCAGAGCTGGGACAGAGCTGGGGCAGGGCTGTGGGCTCTGGCTGGGGCAGAGCTGGGACAGAGCTGGGACAGAGTTGGGACAGAGCTGGGGCAGGGCTGTGGGCTCTGGCTGGGGCAGAGGCACCACCAGGGCATTGCTGTGTGCAGATTGAGACCACGGAGCTGTCGGCCAGTCAGATCCAGAGCAGCGTGAGGCGGCTGGCGGAGCAGCTGGGTGTCAGCAGGACGCAGATCCAGGGCGACGTGCGGCGCCTGCGGCAGCTCCTGCAGCGCCTGCGGAGCTTCCTGGCAGGTACCTCTGGGGTGCAGCTGCTCGGTGCATTGTTTGTGGGATCAGAGCATCATCGAGCTTGGAAAAGGCCACCAAGGTCACGCAGTCCCAGCTGTGTCCGATCCCCACCTTGTCACCAGCCCAGAGCACTGAGTGACACATCCAGGCATTCCCTGGACATTCCAGGGATGAGGTTTTGCAGACAGCAGTGACCTGAGGCAGAGAGGTTTTCTGGCCACGTCCACTGATGCAGAAAGACAGACAGACAGATGACCCTCCTCTGGAGCAGGCTGTTAATCAGATGAGAATTCCTTGTTGTCCTACAAACTGATGGGATGACTTATTGTTCACAGACAGATTGTAATAACATAATGAGCCTCCTGAGCATTAGCTGAATAAGAAAATCAGGTCATTTGGTGCTGCCTGGTGTTAATGATGAGTGAAGATATTTCTGAGCTAATCGCTGGGCTAATGTCCCTTGAGGTCTGCCTGCTTCTGATTTACTAACTTTTATTTCTGAAATGAAAAAAGGCTTGTCTTGAAACACACCCTCATCTGCTCAGTGAGGGCTGCCTGACTGCTCTGGGCTCAGCCATGGCATTATCATTGCCAAATTCAAGGTATCATTTCAGCTGTTTCCTGGAAGTTCTGCTGGTGTGAATGAGAAGTGCATGGAATTCAAGGAGATTAATTCAGAAGGGATCCTGGCTGGAATGCGCTGTCTAGAATGAGGAGATGTGTGTGAGATGTGCATGGGTGTCTGCCTTCCTCCTCCCTGCACTCCCACCTTCCCTGACGCTGCCTGTGTGCTGTCTGTGCAGACAAGGACACGGATCCTGCCTCCATCCAGGAAATCAGTGAGTCAGTTCTGTCCCTGCGCCTCCCCACGGACGCTGCTGCAGTCCGCAGGAGGATGACCGAGATCCAAAAGCTGGCGGCGGAGCTGCAGTGCCCTGAGGACATCCTTGCCCAGACAGCCCAGGACATCGCCAGGGCCAAGAGGCTGCAGCAGGAGGCAGAGCAGGCCAGGTCGGTGGGGGTTCAAGGCCCTCAGCTGGGGTGGAACTGGTGGCTTTCAGCTGGGTTCAAGTCTTGCTCTGCCCGAGCTGCCCTGACTTGCACAATCTGAAGTTTTAGGCCAGGATCTTCTGTGTCCATCCAGTGCCTAAAAAATGAGTCTGCAATCTCCAGGCACCTCCCTGGGGCCCCAGTGTGAATAAATCTCCCAAGAATAGTTCCTGTTATAGATACCAGGACAAGAAGGGCTTTATCAGAAGCAGTGGAGGCTTTTCTCTTATCTTGAGTGCCTGTGCTGGGAGATGACAGCGTTGCCCTGGTATTAGCTGATATTGGTGACCTACATCCTAATTGCACAAGAGAGCACAGGGAGAGTCAAGGGGCTCTTTGTTTTCTGGGTGAAAGTTGGGAGGATTATTCCACGGCCCCTTAAAAAGTAATTACAGGGTATCCTTGCCAATTTGGAGCATCCGCTTTGTCACAAGTTGACTTGCAGCAATACCCCAGTGAGAAGGTCAGCAGGATAAATCTGTAAACTCCTTGGCAGTGTCTGACACCTGCTTAACCCGCTGGAAGTGATGAGGCAGGGGAGCCTGGCGTTCTCCAGAGCTCTGTTACCCGGCCTGAGCAGTCCCACTGTGAGCAGAAAACTGTTCATTGGAACTGCCTCCATGGTTACTGCTTTCCCTTTGATACCTTGTCATGCACCGTGAAATAAACGTTTCTGACTAGTTTGAAGGAAGGTGTTTCTCTCCCCTCCTTAGTTTGTGTCCTCATCTCGAGGCTGTGAAGTGGAACTGATGTTTCTCTCACAAGGAAACCTGCTGGAGTCCAGACATGTGGGTTTTGGGGTGGGAGATTGCAGCTTTCCCAGCAGCCATCCTCTCTTGCTTCTTGATTTTACCTCTGTTCCCTGGACCTCCAGTCTGTGCCCTTATCCACCCTCACTCCTGGCTGTTTCCCACCTTTCCGCAGGAACCGGGCGAATGCCGTGGAGGGCAGCGTGGAGGAGGTGGTGGGGACCCTGCAGAGAGCCAACACCCTGCTGCTGGAGGCCCAGGGGCACCTCAGGGGCTCGGGCTCCTCGCTGCGCTTCATCCAGGAGCGTGTGGATGAGGTGAGGGATGCCCAGGCCCCAGCCTGAGTCCCTGTCCCTGTGTGTGTCCTGCAGGCAGCAGGGCTGGTCCCTGCACAGGGGGAGTTTGGGGTGACTGCTCTACTGACGGGGTGTTGATTGATAGAGAGGCGGGAAGACTGACTCGGTGATCAGAATTTGATTTTACTCAGGTTTTCCAAAAGCTTATATACCATTTCAGGAAAGTTAATAATTTTCCACTACAATGGAAAAGTTAAAAGATCATACAGACAACTCATACATTTACAACAACTTTTGCTTGCAGAGGGTTGACTGAATCTCTTCTCTTCCCATAGGCAGGCTTAATCCCATCTCCTGCAATCTTCAGAGCTCTGTTTGTTCCTGCCATGGCATCTTGATTATCAAACATGCTAATTTGGTCTGTTTTACTCTTTGTCCTGTGTATTCCCACAATGGGGGTCCCTGTGCCCACAGATCGAGGCAGTCCTGGGGCCAGCTGAGAGGAGCGTGGTGGCCGTGGGGGCCGGGCTGGCCGGGCTGGCCCAGCGGCTGCAGCAGCTGCAGAGCGGAGCTGACCAGAACCTCCTGCGGGCTGGGGACATGAGGGACATGGCGGGGACAGCGGCACAGAGGGCCAGCAGTGCCCAGCAGGTACGAACTGAGGGCTGGGGCTGTGCCCAGCGCAGCACAGCACTGTGGGCCTGATATTTCTGGGGCTGAGAGATTTCAGCCTGCTGGCAGCTGCTAACTTTTTCCCCAAGGAGAAATTTCTCCAGAAAGCTTCTTCTTAAAACAATCTTGGCAAACAACTCTCCTTTCTCAAAACAATCTTTCTCCAGGTGATGTTTTGCTGTCTCTCTAGTTTAACCAATGGGATCAGAGAGGTGTCGTTCCTATTCACCCCAATCATGTTAAGTCTGTATGGGAACACCTTATAAAAGGTAGTGAGAATTAGAAAATGAATCTTTTTTTTCTATGCTCTTTTCTGTCACAATAGGACACAAATTAAAAGTGTTTGACTCCAAGCAGGAGGCAGTAGAAATCAGAAGGTTGATTTACAATTTATTCAGCTCTTTTATAACACACTGTTATTGGTTCATAGGGCTGACACCTCTCCCATTGGCTCAGTAAGAGAAATAGCAAACAACACCTGTTGTTATGGGAAAGGAATATTGTTTACACAAGGTTGTTTTGGGAAAAAGAAAACTGTTGAAAAGTTTCCCTTGGGAAGAGCTCAGCAATTCTCAGGCTCAGAACATATCAGGTCCACACTTTGCCTTCTGAAATATTTGGAGTTTCTCATCTTTCTTTTGTGTCCTACAATGACACAGCACAGCACTGCACTGCCAGCTGTGCCCCGGCTCTGGAGACATTCCTGTACAGGTCACGGCTGTCACATCACAGCATCATCCTGCTGCTGGATTTCTCCAGAGTTGTTCCCAGTCCTAACACCCTTTGCTGGGAACTCATTTCTGGTCTGTCCTGCCTGAGGCAGAGCAGCTCGTGGAGCTGTCTATCAGCTTTGGAGTGCATCACAAGCTGTTTGGTGACAGGGACAAAGCTCTGGTGCATTATCCATTGAATATCCAAACAGGGTTCAACTCTGGAAATCCTCCCTCTCCACAGCCTGCTGGATCTTACCTGCAGTGTTTGCTTTTCCCCAGGCTTTTGCACGGGTGAAGGAGCTGTACTCGGAGCTGCAGGGCAGGATGGGGCAGGGCCTGGAGCTGGGGGAGCAGGGCAGGAGGGTGCAGAGCATCGGCCGCGAGGCACAGGCTCTCTTCCAGGAGACCATGGGCATCATGCTCAGGATGGAAGGTAAGGCTCTCACAATGTCGTCGTGCCCTGGGGAAGAGCTTGGATTGCTGTGGTGTGAGGGGAGGGATTGATGAGGGAGACAACCATGCACTTTGGGCAGGGAGAGGGTGGGGTTTGGGCTGTAGCTGGTGGTGCTGTGCCAGGAAATTGAGGATTTTCCAGGGTGCCACCATGAAGGGAAGGCCTGCCTGCAGTGCCACTGTGCTCCCCTTTTTCTCCACACCCTCACTTCTGCTTGTTGGCATTCAAAACTAATGGGGGTGGTGTTTTGTGGGGTTGTTTAGAGGGTGGGGAGCACAGGGAGTGCAGGATCTTGGTTTTTTTGCCCTGTCAGAGCTGTGCAGGAGTGAGGTGGAGGCTCAGCCCAACCTCACCACGTAACCCTCCCCTTCCCTGCCCTCTCTCCTCAGCTTTAGAGTCGGAAATCCAGGAAGGCAACAAGGCTCTGGTGTCCAGGATGTCCCGGCTGTCGGGGCTGGAGGAGCAGGTGGGAAGGATCCGGGACACCATCAAGAGGAAAGTTGCCTATTACGACAGCTGCTCATGAGCAGCCCCCGTGCCCCGGGGCATGGCTGCCTCCTCTGCACACACAGACTGCTGCACTCACTCCCATCTGCCAGCTGGAGTTCTCCTGTGCCCAATATCCCTATTTTTAGCAAGTTAATTTTCTATACCTCTGGAAAACAGCTGCACTGGACCGAAGGAGCAGCCCCATGGAGAGGGTTGGACTGGCTGAAGCTGCCCAGTGGTTGGAGGAGAAAGGGGGAGAGACATCAGGCTCCCATGGCAAATAAACACATCCCCAGGTTGTTATTTCCAGAGGGCTTTATAAAGCAGGACATTATTTTTTTTCTTCTTTTAGCCAATTCAAGCTCTTTAAGCTGAATTTCACTGTTCAAATTAAAGCCCTCCTGTGGGGTCTTCTAAAGCTTTTTATCTGTGCTGCAGTTAATTCTTCAAACATGCCGTGGCTTCAGTACTTCCCTCTGAGATCTTCCTTCAAATAAGCACATCAGAGAAATGGAGAATTTTATCTGTCTCTGTACAACATACCTATATTTATGCAAATCAGACAAACACAGGCTCATAGTGGAAGGTGAAGTCAGATGTCTTGTTTGATTCTCTGCCACAATCTGCTTTCTATTTACCACAGAACATTTTGCCAGAAAAACACCAGCGGGAGCAGGTCTGGGATGCACAGGGAAAGCTTTAGCAGGGACTTAACAGACCATTCCCACATCAGATTTCTATGAATAACCAGGAGGCACTCTACAAAACAAATCTCAGCTTTATTAAGCAAGTGTTCATTGTGCAGTTACAGCCTTGGAAGCAGAGCTCAGACCTTGCTGTGTTATTGTCAGACACGGGGAGGTTTCTAGTAGGTTCTCTCTCCTGTTGCAGCTGCAGTGAGGGCTGAGCAGCTGAACTCCAGAGTGCCAAAGCCTGGGACTAACCAAGCCCGAGGAGAGGGTGAGGGTTGTAAAACCAACTGAGCTGCCACGGGAGTAAAGCTCTGCACGGCTTTGGTTTGTGGCGTTGCTGTTGTGCATGTGTGCATCGACAACTAAACAGGTACAGAAAACAAGCTCACAGCACGATGATGCCCTATGATAATGTACACTGGGTGCGGGAGCAGGAGCCTCAGACCTTCCCTGGCCTCCTCCCGGCTGTAAAGATCCCGAAACAGCCCGAGCTCCGTGCAGTGCTGGATCTGGCACCGCAGTGCCCCTGTCCCCAGCTGGGCACTGCTCTGAGAGCTGCCGGCGGGGCAGAGCCTCCTTTCCTGCTCGCACTGGCGGCGTCTGGCTCTGGAGTGCAGAAAAAAGAGCCCTTTTGGTTCTGCAAGAGAGAGAATTCAGGGTGAGGACTGGGCTTTGTTTCACTGCAGAACGCGCTGTTAATGAGGCGCGGTGCGGGCGAGGGACAGTGAGATCCCTTTGTGGGCTCTTACAAACGGTAAGATTTTTTCCCCAAAATCCCCTTTTTGGGCTCTTACAAAGGGTTATCACAGCCCTGATCCTTGGAATGGGTCTCTCTGGAGTCTGTGGTGGCTCTAACTCGCGTTTGTCTCTGCTGTTAATCCTTTGTGCATCGCGGTCCTGTTCAAACCACCCTCATCAGCAGGGGCTGGCACAGGACATGAGAGGAGCTCGCTTGATGTCACTTTTGAGGAGAGCTCTGCCAGCAGGAGCTGACCTTTGGGACATTCCTTAGAGCATGATCCAACAGCCAAGCTTCTCACTGCTTACACACAGAGTGGTGCAAATGATCACAGGATCGAGCCAAGCTCTGGTCAAACAGCTCCAAACTCACATTGTTTTACTCTGCTTTACAAAATGAGCATCTCTGGGCTCTGCTCACAAAGACATCCCAGCCTGGCTGGGCCAAGTCTGGGAAAGACGTGCTGCCTGTGCTGAGCCTGGCCCTGCAGCTCCTGTCAGCCTTCTGCTCATGGCCACAGCTGGGACACAGCTGGACAGCCCTGACCCAGCTGAGGGACAGGCTGGCAGCAGCGTTTTTCCTAGTGAATAGCTTGAAATCATTCTAGAGTTTGGTATGATAAACCCGTGCTTGGCTTCCTCTCTCCCGTTCCTGGGCAACCTCATTGTGATGTAAAAGTTGGATTCAGTGGCCTGGCCCTGATGGGAGCTGAGAGCTGAGTCACTGCTGGAGAGGTGCTTTGGTGAGAGGCTTTTTCTCTTGCAAAAAAAACCCTGGGTTTGTTTATTTCCTGTACAAGCACTGTGCTATTTGTGCCTTTCCCCTTTGCCTGCCCTAATTGGATTAATTAAGGGTAGATGATGATTGGATTGCAGGGCACTCACCTCTGACCTCATGGCTGCCTCCATCACATGACCAAACAAACTCCAGTTTGCCCAGTGCCACAGTGAGACGAGTGTTTACTGGTTTTCACTGGGACAAGAACCTCTGACTTGAAATGACTGGTTGGGGATGGGTGAAAGGGAACAGAAAGAAGAGAAATACCAATTATTTAGGATGATTCTGTAGGGGAATTGGGGTGTCAACATACAGAACGTCAGCTGTGAGAGCAGAGCAAGGCTGGCTGCAGGCTCTCAGCACCTTGAAGCACTGATAACTCTTCTGGAAAAGCAGTGTGCTCCAGCCCATGGGCAGCTGTGCCAGCCAGCCTGGGCACCCTGCTCACCCCGTGCTGGGACACACAGAGAGCTGGGCTGGGCACAGCTTCCAGCCAAACAAAGCATTGCCTCATCCCTCCCCTTCTCCCTCACCTGCCCACAGCTCCTGTGCCAGGCCCCTCCCTCCAGGAATGGTCATTCCCACACAATTCGCTGGAATTTAATGGGCGTGACCTGGGTACCTACTGGGACTTTGAAGACTTTTTGAGCAGCGCAGTCTCGGAGCACGAGGATGCCTTTGTCTCCTTTGTCTTTGTCTCATGGCCCACGCAGGAGGGGCTGCAGCCACAGGAGCTCCTGCCCGGGGGGCTGTGGGTGTCTGGCAGGGCCAGGCTGCTGTCCCCAGGCTGGGGTCCCATTTCTGGGGGGCTGTGGGTGTCTGGCAGGACCAGGCTGCTGTCCCCAGGCTGGGGTCCCATTTCTGGGGGGCTGTGGGTGTCTGGCAGGACCAGGCTGCTGTCCCCAGGCTGGGGTCCCTCCTCTGGTGGGCTTGGCAGGTTTTCCTCCCCCATTCCTGTGTCCTGCTCTGGCTCGGTGGGTTTGGGTGGGTTTGGGTGCCCCTGTGCTGTGTCCTTGTCATCTCCTGGCGCTGCTGGCAGGGGGGTCCCCATGGGGCTGCTGGGCCTGGGGGGCTCTGAGGTGTCTGTGACAGGGACAGAGCCCTCGGCTGCCCCGTGGCCGCTCATGTGCAGCTTCCTCATGTGGTGCACGACGGCTGCAGCATTGAAGGCTTGCTGGGGAAGGAGACAAAACCCTGGTGAGCAGCTGGTGGTGCCAGGACACGCTGTCCCCCCACCCAGGTGACACCAGCACAGCACTGTCAGCACTGGCTGTTTGGGGTGGGCACATCCCTGTCACCCTGATTTTCAGCCTTCTGATCTTGTTTACATAATTCTACTGGAGTTTCTCATGCATGTAACATAAACAAAGTAGATTGTTTATGTATTCCTCTCTGTGATGGACTGCTGGTTTGACCACTGGGGCCAGAGGGGTGTTCCTCTCGTCCTCCAATCCTTGATCAAATTCCAAATCCTATTTAAACCCCAAATCGTAATAAACTTCCTCTTTCTCTGCTCGCTCTCAACATGACAAGTGAGTGTCATTCTTTCATGTTGTAACTGTGACACATCCCTGCCATAAACATCGAGTGCGAGCTGCTGATGGTTTGGGGTTCACAGCTGCTTCCAGCCAAGAAAAATGGGGAAGAGCTGGGAATGACCCCCTGCCCTCTGCTCTCCCTGCAGCCCCATGTTTGTGGTGAATGTCCCACATTGAATATTTGAATATTGCTTTGAATATTGCTCCAAACACCCTGTAAACATTGACTGTGGGCAATTCCAGGTTTGGAGGATCCAGGTTTGGAGGATCCAGGTTTGGAGGATCCAGATTTTGGGTGCTCACCCCCCCCAGCTGAAGCCCTGCTCGGTGCTGGCTGACAGCAACTGGTGTTTGTTGGTGAAATGGCTGTGGACTCCCAGCAGCAGCCACTTACCCTCCACTTGCTCTTTGCAAAGTTTTTCTGGATCTGAGCGCTGACAGATGGGTAGATGTCACGGTGAAGGGCTGTATTTCCATTAATCCTGCAGATGGGAAGAGGAGAAAATGGGCTCGTAGGCAGATGGCATTTGTAAGGCATTCCACATTCTGGAGGCGCTGAACTGCTTTGTACGTTCAATCAGCAATAATTAAACCCAGAGGAAAAACAGCAACAAAATGTAACACAAACACACACTTCAAAGCCTGGGAAGGCTCAGGGTGGGACTTCTCCTCTGCCTCTGTTTGTGGAGGCAAATATGCACAAATTGCATCTTTAATTATTCATCCTTTGCTTTCTTTGCACACAAGAAGGAGCCAATGAGGGGGAGGCAGTGACGTTAGTGACAGGGTGGGGGACACTGCTGCTCCTGGGGACATTCCTGGGGACACTGCTGTTCCTGGGGACATTCCTGGGGACACTGCTGTTCCTGGGGACACTGCTGGGGACACTCTTCATCTGGGGACAGTTCTTTTCCTGTGGAAACTCCTGCTCCTGGGGACACTCCTGGGGACACTTCTGTACCTAGGGACACTCCTGCACCCTGGGACACTCCTGTTCATGGGAACACGCCTGTTCATGGGAACACTCCTGTTCTGGGGACACGCCTGTTCTGGGGACACTCCTGCTCCTGGGGTCACTCTCCTGCTCCTGGGGTACTCTCCTGCTCCTGGGGACATTCCTGCTCCCAGGGACTCTCCTGTCCCCTCTCCCACGGAGCACATGGAGCACAGAGTGGGACCTGGGGGCTGCAGAGTCCCCATGGCCCCCCAGCCTCACCAGGGGTGCCTCAGGGCCTCCTCACAAGTGAACCTGGCGCTGGGGTTCTTCTCCAGCAGGTGTCGGATGAAGTCCTTGGCTGCTTGGGAAAAGGGGAAAAGCAGAGAAAAAAGGTTATTGTCTCCTTCTTCCCACAGCTGATCCCAACAGAACACGGGAAATGCTGCTGGATGAACACCATAGAGGAGATGGGGTTGGTGTCACTGCACCAGGGCAGGTTCAGGTTGGATACTGGGGAAAATTCCCTCACTGGAAGTGATCAGACAGTGGAAGGGGCTGGCTGGTGGAGTCACCATCCCTGGAAGGGCTCAAGAAATGAGTAGATGGTGCTGGGTGATATGATTTGCTGGGCGTGGTGAGATCCAGCCAAAGGCTGGACTTGATCTTGAAGATCTTTTCCAACCTCAACAATTCTGTGATTACTCCAGTAAAGGAAGATTCTTATAGTGACAGGCTCCAGATGAAAAAATATCAACTCTGGATGTACCAAGCTTCACTCTTAGATTGTGTGAATTGGAGCATAATTATTCACCTAAAAAAACAACTCTAAAAACCATGAGGTGCAAACTGAGCAGATTTAGAGGTTGCCCTGAAGAGCTCTTACATCCCTGCCCTTTTTATTTCCTTCGTTTTTCTTGCAGGAAGGGCTGTGATGTTTGTTATTAAACCCCAGCTCACCCCCTGCCAGGTCTGTTTGTTTGTTTAAAAGATTGATGTTGGAATAAGCCGTGAGGATGGCGCCTGCAGTGAGCTGTGCACGGGGGAGCAGCTTGGGCTGGGGAAGTGGTGGTTGACAGGACAGAGGAAAAAAATGGGGAAAAAGCACCTAAGAGTCTCCCTTCTTACAGAATCACAGAATGGTGTGGGTGGGAAGGAGCCTTAGAGCTGATCCCTGTCCTGAGCAGGGACATCTCCCACTGTCCCAGGTGGCTCCAAGCCCCGTCCAGCCCGGCCTTGGACACTTCCCAGGGAGATCTAAGCTCGCTCAGGGCTCAGTAATAATTTGTGAAAATCAGATTTACATTAACCACGGCCTCAGCTGAGGGTGCTGCATTCCAGGCAGGCTCCAAACACTCCCCTCCCTGCCAGGGCAGCTTTGCTTTGGCATCATCCCCCTGCTCTGAGGACATGGAGCCTCTGACCGTTCCCACATCTGAGGGTTTGCTGCTGTCAGTGACTCAGGTCAGGGCTGCAGCCCTCCCGTCCCTGCTGGGGCAGCACAGGGGGTTCAGGGGCTTGGCTGCTCTGGGGATTTGGGGTGGGAGCCTGCAGGAGGGCGTGTGGGGCTCCCCAGCCCTGGAGCTTTGGGGATTTGGGGCGGGAGCCTGCAGGAGGGCATCCCCAGCCCCGGAGCTTCACCTGACTCGGAGATATCGTCCCAAAACGGAGACTCAAACTCGTAGTAACCTTCCTTAATCTTTTCAAAGAGTTTGGATTCAGTCTCTTCATAGAAAGGAGGGTACCCACAGAGCCTGGAACAGAGCAGAGAGCAGAGACCCTTCAGCGCCACCCCAGAATGGGCACAGGCTCCTCCGGAGGCCACACAGTGAGGAGGGACAGCAGGGACAGGGGAGCTGTCTGCCCACTCCGCTGTCCCTCTCTGCTCGGGGGATCAGCAAAGCTGCACAAAAGAGTTAAAACCGTCACTGTAGCAGCGAGGGGACAAAGCCACAGCTGGTACCGAGCTGAGCAGTGTGGGAGGAAACGAAACAAAAAGTACCCGGGAAGATGGAATGGTATTTGTAGGGATCTGGAGAAAAAAACAAAGCATGGGATGAGGCACAGAACAGAGCAAATGTGATTCCTTTCATCTCCCCTCCTGCTCTTGATTCCCTTTAATTTCTGCGTTTAGGAGGCATTCAGTGCTGTGCTGCACAGGCAAAGGGAGGTCTGGGGTCGCCCCCGCCCCGCAGAGCCCCGGGGGAGTTGGGAAGCTCCGGGAAAAGCAGCGGGATGAGCTGCTGGTACTCACAGGATGTAGGTGATGACCCCGATGGACCAGCAGTCCACGGCTTTGCTGTAGGGCTTCTGGGCCAGCACCTCGGGGGCTGCAGGACAGCAAAAGCAAAGGGGAATTGTGAGCGATAATGAATTATCCAGCACTGGGAGAAGCAGGAGTTTCAGGCAGTGACAGCCCCACTTCCCAGCTGAATTGGTCTGCGGTTTTTCGTATCTTTTTTGTGCCATTATATAGAAAGAACCACAGGCAATCTCTGCCTGCATGCTGAGGTTTAACCAGACCCAATGCAGTCTGGTGAGAATTAAACAAAATCTCATTGTGTTAAAGTATTTTTTATAATTTTTTCAATAAATATATTGCCCTCAAAATTACCCTTTTCTTTGCATTTTTGAAATATTGAATTTTTTCTGTCCCTACACCCATTTATAAGGTCTGTGCAGTGCATCTGTGAGCCCCATGTTGTTACCAACATACTGATGTATTTCTTTCCCTTCTTCCAGGCAATGTCCTGGATGTGCACAACCTTTTTTTTTCCCCAGGAAATCCACCAGCACAAGGCCACTCCTGCCCCTTGGCTCACCTACATATCCTGGAGTGCCACAGGCCGTGGACATGATCCCGTTCTGCTCCATTTTGGACAAGCCGAAATCCGTGATCATGATTTTGGAGTTCTCCTCGGGGGTGAGGTACAGGAGGTTCTCGGGCTGTGAACAGGGGGTGGGGGTGGTCAGAGGGTGGAATTTGGGGAAGGAAAAGAGCCAAGAGATGTTACTCTTGCCCTTAGAGGGGCAACACGTTGTGACGTGGGAGCGGACCCTCACAGGGGACAGCAGGCAGCAGGAGGTCAAACATGGAAGGCTCTTTATTATCTGACTCTAAAAGCTTATATACATTTTGTACAGAGGGCCCAGATTGGCCCAAGGAGGTTACAACCTCCTGACCCCATTGGTCACTATGACCATCAGTTAAATTCTCTCTCAGAGAACAAGAATGCAAAACATACAGATAAATTCTAAGAATACAATATTGTTTACATGAAGCAGCGCGAGAAGCTGCTGCAAAGACTCAAACACTTGAAAGCAAGAAATGCAGGGGTGACAAAGAGGAGCAGGGGGAGGCGGGGCAGGGCAGGTGAGGTGTCCCCAGGTGAGGGGGACAGGGCTCACCTTCAGGTCGCGGTGCACAATGCCGTTCTCGTGCAGGTATTTCACAGCTGTCAGCACCTGGTGGATCACCAGGCTGGCGTCCTTCTCCGTGTAAACGCCCCTCTCCAGGATCCTGTCAAACAGCTCTCCCCCGGACACCCTGCGCAGACAGAGGGCAGCTTAGGAAGAGAAAAGGACTGGGAAAAACATAAAGTTTTTGTGTCAGGTCTGCTGAGTTTGTGGTGCTCTCACAGCAGTTTGTGGCAGGCTGATGGGTGCTCCTGGTTGCAGTTCCAGTGAGGATTGCTGGCACACCTGGGCACTTTGGGTGAGGCTGTGGGCAAGCCCTGGTAGGGCTGAGCTGCAGGTGCCCAGCCCTGCTCAGGCTCCACTCCACAAGTGTTTTCAGGGTTTTGTTTTTTACTGAATTTGCAGTAAAGCAGCAGCAGCAGCCGGGTGCTCAGAGCTCTTCCTCTGCTGCTGACACGGTGCCCATTCCATTTCTAGAAATCCTGCGTGGCACAGCTTTAATTAGAAATACTTCTGTCTCTGCCCTGCTAAACTGTGAGGAATTCATTTGCATAAATAGATCCAAACCGTGGTTCAGAAAGTTGCTGTTAGAGTGGGGCTGGGCCAAGGGGACACGAGGAGTGTCTGGGGTGGTTCCAACCTCGGCACTGAGGGTGTTTGGATGGATCTTTGGGGGGCTCTGGCGTGCTGAAATCCCACACATCACCCTGCTCCTGCCCTGCCCTTCCCCTGTGGCCCCAAGGAAATGGCCCTGCTGGTACTCACAGCTGCATCACCAGGTAGAAGTGGGTTGTGCTCTCGTAAATATCTTCTAAAGTCACGATGTTTTCGTGCTTTATTCTGCAAAGGGAGATGTGGGTCAGAAACAAATCCTGGCAAGGGCAGAAGGGGCTTCTGAGGTGGAAAACCTCACAGTCATCTTGCTTTAATCACCAGGGAGAGTTCACTGGGTGTTCTGGGGCTGCTGTCCCTCCCCCTGTGTGGCACAGGATCACTGCTGCCCATCCAATTCCTTTTGGAGCCCCAGGCACCATCAGAGGGGGGACCAGACCCTTTATTTGAAGCACCCAGCACATCAGGAACGCTCCCTGGAGCCTCACACTCACTTTTTCAGCACTGCTATTTCGTTCTCCAAGCTGCTGTCCCTGTTGAGAGGAGACTTCTTGATGCATTTCAGAGCAAAGAGCTTGCCAGTGCTCTTCTGCTTCACCAGGAAAACTTCTGAGAAGGCGCCTCTGCAGAGAGGGGGAGAAGCTGCATTTCAGAGGGGGCTGAGAAATACCAGGGGAAAGCAGCGTGATGGAAACTTTACATGGATGCTGATTCTAAAGCTGGACCTGTCCTGGAGCAGCCCCAGACTGAGGATGTTCAAGGCAAGGTTCAATGTAAATAGAACCCCACAGGATGTTCAAGGCAAGGTTTTGCAATGTAAATAGAAGCCCCCAGAAAATAGAAATTTTTCTTTTCTGTAGAGAAAAATGTTAATTCTGCACAGTCCCAGCAGGGAGCTGCAGTCTGGGTTGGTGTCACCCAACATTCTGCAGGTCTAAAATGCAAAACAGCAGGAGGACCCCAGTTAATGTTTAAATTCAGCCTCTGATTGTTCTGCCTGCAGAGGCTGCTGCTCCCTGTGTCCCCTGGTGACAAAGTGACAGTGAGTGTCTGCTCACCCTGAGCAGCAGGAGCAGGTATTTATAACCTGCCTAAACCCCAATCCTGTTAGAGCTTTGTCCTGGGGAGCTGAGCACGGGGCTGGGGCAGTGACAGTGACACGGGGCCAGGTCAGTGCTCGCTAATCCTCATCAAACCACAGCTCCTTAATTGGGGGTCATTAAATGGGACTTGCTCTGAGTCTGCAAAACCCTGCAGGGAGCTGAGGGCAGGGCAGGGCAGGGCAGTGCTGTGGACCCTGGAGGTGAGTGACAAAAACGCTGAGGTGGTTTTAAGTCCCAGATCTTCATTTCAGTTCTCCAGAGAGCTGAAGCGATACATGTGGAAAAAAAAAAAAATCCCAATTTCTAATGCTAATTTTTCCTATTAAAGCAATAGTAGGAAATGAACAACCTACAAATCAGCTGCTGGGGCATCTGTTCTACATCTCTGTCCCAAACAGTTTATAATAATTATACCCCTTATTAAAAATGATGAATCAACAAGTGGGCTCAGAGAGAACAAAGCTTTTTCTAACCTCATTCCTTTAGTGAAAGCTGCTGGATAATTCAATTAATCTCTGAGGCTGATAAGGCACAGAATTTGGAGTAGCTGCTTCTTTAGGAGCTTTGTCGTGGGCTCGGAAGTCACAGAAAATTTGTCCATGACAGAACTCGCTGGTGGAGGTAATTCAATTCCTCCCCCACCACCCTGGAAATGTTTTGTTGTCTCATCCCCATGAATAGGCAAATCAAGCTGTTAACAGCACAGGGGAAGGATTGTACAACTCCAACATCCTTGTTTTTGTTTCGTTCCCCAACTGAGTCAGGGTTCCTGAGCTAAATATACAACCTGTTATTGTAATTCCTCTGCCTGCGCCAGCCCCTGACCTTGCAGCAGCAGGAGGGGGGCAAAAACCTTCCCGTGCAAGGCTCCCTGAGGGGCAGAGGGGCTGCAGGGGAGGGCAGGGGGCACCTGGGGCTGTGCCTGGGGCTCTTTGGGAAGGGTGAGCCAGGAATGGGATCAGCAGCAGCAGCACCCTGGGCACCCCCTGCCATGTCCCTGTCCCAGAGGGAAGAGGAACAGGCTCCCTGGGACATTTTTCCAGGGCCAGGAGGGTCTGGGGAGCTGGGTCTGGCTGCTCCTGGCCCGGGGACAGCGCGATACTCACGATCCCAGGGCCTCCATGAAGATGAAGGTTTTGCGGATGTTGCTGGTCTGCTTCTTCCAGGAGCCGCTGTCTTCCTCCTCCTTGCGCCCCATCTCCTCCAGAGTGGAAGCAGGGAACGCTGGCAGGGCAGGGGCAGAGCTCACTGGAGTGGTGTGGGTTGGTGGGCAGCCCAGGCTCCCCAGGGACAGGCAGAATTAGGTCTGGGAGGTGTGAAATGCTCCACAAACCCCTCAGCACTCGTAATGAGTGGAGGGACGCTGGAAGGTGAGAAGGGAACCTGGAGACAAGGGAAAAATAGATATAAAAATAGATATAAAATAGATATAAAAGTGATCCTGGGCAGCAGGGGCATGGGGAGCATCCCTGGGTGTGTGCAGCATCCCCCTCCCCAGAGCCAAAGGCCGTGGGACACAGCTGAGCCTGCAGAAGACAAAGCAAAAGGTTTTCATGCGTTTTTTATCCCTTTGGAAAAGGCAGAAGTATTAAAGCAGAGAAAAAGCTGAAAGGTCTTTTTTCATGAGAGACAGCTTAGATATTGGATTCCTACTGAACCTACTTTATCTCCCTAATTAGCACGTTTGCAGGGTTTTCAGCTCCTTGACACAATTTTTAAAGGTTAATTTAACGTTATTGGAACCAAAATTGACTCAATTGTAAACAGTTGAAGGCTTCAGTCCATAAAATCACCAAAGGCCTGGTGAACTTGACCTTTATTTACTTTCTGGTTTCTGATGCCTGAAAGCTCCTAGAAATACAGCTCCTTCCAGAACCCAGCCTTGTCGTGCTGTTTGAAATCAGGGAATTCATTCACAGAGATGCTGATCAATCAGTAGAAGCCTTTCTGCCAATTATTTTAAGTCCCTAATTAATTGTTTTTTCTTTGCAGTCATCTGCCCATCCCAAATCTGCAGATCTGGAATATCACAGGAAGAGAATTAGACAGAGACATCCAGCTGGTGATGGCAGGTGGATTTTAACCACTTGAAATAAATATCAGACCTGGCAGGGTGGTGCTGAGTGACAGGGAGAGCTGAGAGGAACTCTCCATTCCTCTCCCAGGCTGATGTCAACCAGAGAATATGAGGTGAAAAAAGAGGAAAAAAAAAATAATCCAAGTAGGTCAGGCTGGCCCTGGGGACAAGTGGCATTTTGGGCTCCTGTGCTGAAGCACGTCCTGGTTGGGAGCAGCTCCATGGGACAGAGGGAACAGGGCAGAGAAACTCTCCTGCACTGGGCAGAGGTGACTGTCCCCACCACTGGGGTGATGCACACTCACTTCTGAGAATTTGGCCCAGTCAAGGGTTAAATTTGGCCAGTCCTGGCTCATCTCAGCTCCATTCCTGGAGTATTTTTATGTTTAATCCCTTGTGAATTCAACAAGTTCCCTCTTTTAAAGGGGATTTTGCTCCCGAGGGAAGGTGGTCTCATGTTCTCCTGTGAATCCCCTGCTGGTCCCAGAGCTGCTCCTGCTGTCCCTGGCTGTGGGCAGTGCTGGGGACAGCAGCCCTCACCCCCTAACAGGGATTTGATTTCCTGCTTTCTCAGCTCCTCTGTGCCATCACCAGCAAAGTCATTTCCTGTGAGGAACGGGAGTTGCTGCTCTGAGAGCAAAATAATGGAAAGTTTGAGTTCCTCAGATATAAAGCTGCACATGGCAGGGGGGTGGAAGGGAAGGATCTTTGAGGTTCCTTCTAACCCAAACCATCCTGTGTTTCCAGAGGTGCTCAGGGATGGGACTTGCCCCCTTTGCTCCTGTTGGATCACATCCTTCCCCATGGATTTTCCTCTTTTGGTACCAGGGGAAGAGTTTGCCAAGGGCTTGGTGCAGGACACAGTGGCCTCAGTCCAGCCACGATTATGGGATCAGGAGAATGAGAATCCCCTGAGTCTCTGGGAGCTCACCTTTGTCTCTCACTCTGCTTAAATCACCTGTTGCACTCCTCAGCAGCTGGTCACAATGCAATGCTTGATGGATTTGCTCTTTGCCTTTCCTTATTTATTCGAGCTCTGGTGCAACAGTCCCAAAACCCCAGAATGGTTTGGGTTAAAGGGACCTTAAAGCTCACCCATTGCCACCCCTGCCATGGCAGGGACACCTCCCACTGTCCCAGGCTGCTCCAGCCTGGCTTTGGGCACTGTCAGGGATCCAGGGGCAGCCACAGCTGCTCTGGGCGCCCTGTGCCCTTCCCAGTGCCTTCACCTTTCCCAATGTTTTCCCCCAAACCTGGTTTATGGATGGACTCACTCAGCTGGAGAAACCTCCCACAGGAGTGAGAACGTGTCAGAAGTTGGGCAAACTCCTGGTGCTGGGACTGGCAGCTTTTCCTGCCCTGCTCTGTGTCCCTCTGCACCCTCCCACCCCTGTCCTGCCCTCCTTCCCCTGCCAGCTCCACTCCAGGTGTGCCTGGGGACAGCTCCCAGCCCCAGCAGTGGGATGCACACAGGGGGCACCTGGAATTCCCATTATTTTAACCCCTGATCCCGAGCAGGGGCTGTGGTGCCCTTTTGCCCGTTCACTCCTGGCAGTGCCGCCCCCCGGTGTGCCACGGTTGCATAATGAGGTTGAAAAGCTCATTAACTAAAGCAGGTGAGAACCTCTGGAGCTGAGGATGAAGAGCACAACAACACGGCTTCTATTTGTGCAGCTTCCCCAGCAGAACAAATACAGCAGCACGCAGGGCTTCAGCTGAGTTTATATTGTAGATAGAAGATAATAAACAAGTTTGATATTAATGTCTGGCCTTTGGGCTCTCCGACAGCCTGAGCCAACCAAGTGCTCTGCTCTGTCTGATCCTGCACTGCTCGGAGTGCAGGGGATGTTATTGTGACCTTGCTCAAATCTTTCCTGAGGAAATTTGTTCTGCTTCCACATCTCGCAGCAACAAATCCATCTGCAGGCAGCCCCTGCTCCTGAATGGATGCTCTGCATTAGCAGGATGATTGTAAGTCATGATTAATGCTCTCGTGACAAACTTCCATGTGCAGGGGGAACAGGCAGGCGGCTTTGGGGGGTTGCCTTTGGAATTAGAAGTTTATAGGGGAAAAAAAAAGGAGAATAATTGAAAGGGCTTTGATTTTAAAAAAGAAATACAGCAAAGCAAGCAAATCTGCATGTGAATGGACGGATGAATGAATGAATGGAATGCCAGGGCAGCCTCCCTGTGCCAGGGACAAAAGAACAAGAAACTGAAACCACGAGCTCGCCATTAAAAACAAACCCACGTCAAAGCTCCCATATTCCCCCCACCACGCCATCCATTCCCAGGCAACTTGGGGAACACTTGCAAGATCTCCATTTTCCTCATAAACATCCCAGATTCCCTAAAACCCGTTGGACGTAAAATGTCAGAGACAGCTTTCCATGAAATCGCTGGACACAACACGAGTGCCGGAGGGGAGAACCCCTCTGGCATTTCCCTGTCACCGCATAAAACCCATTTAAAAGCAAAGCAGGTGAGCGGGGGTCCCACCTGCTTCCCTGCAGGAGCAGCAGCAGCAAATGGCTCGTGAGGAAAGAATATTTCGCTTACCCAAGTCAGCACAGACAAAGCAACTCCTGTTGGTGCTGGCGCCTGGCTCCGGCTCTGCGGGGATTAGAGCCCCACGAGGAGGAGGAGGAGGAGGAGGAGATGGAGGGAGTCACCGAGGGCTGATGCAGCGGGGCTGGGGGTCCCGGGTGCCGGCAGGGATGGAGCTGGGTGTGCAGCACAGCTCCTCTCCTCGCCGCTGCTGCTCATCCATCCCCGGGCGCGATGCAAATGGGATCTGCCTTCCTCAAACCACTCCTCGGGCTTTGGAAACCGCCCCGTTCCGCTCGGGATGGAGCTGGGGGCTCTGTGGGGCTGCTCTGGGACAGGCTCCCCCAGCAGCAGCTCCAGCACTGCCAGGGGATGCTCCTCTCCCTCCTCAAACGGCTCAGGGGATGCTCCTCTCCCTCTTTAAACGGTTCAAGGGATGCTCCTCTCCCCCTTTAAACAGCTCAGGGGATGCTCCTCTCCCTCTTTAAACGGTTCAAGGGATGCTCCTCTCCCCCTTTAAACAGCTCAGGGGATGCTCCTCTCCCTCTTTAAACGGCTATGGGGATGGTCCTATCCCTCTTTAAATGCCTCAGGGGATGCTCCTCTCCCTCCTCTCCCTCTTTAAACGGCTCAAACCCACGGAGAACACTCACTGAGCAGAGGTTAATCTCCATGCCCCAAATTCGGGCTATTTTACCCCACACAATGGCTCCGTTTTGACTTTCAGAACCTCCCTGTGAGTGCCTGCTCCATATGAATAGAGGAAATATTAATAATTCTTTGAGTCTTTTCTACAGTGCGGGGTGTTTTAGAGCTGGCAATAACAACTTTACTGACTGCGTCCTCAGTTGATTTACACTGCCATCTAGAATAATGCATGGAAAAAAGTCCACATCATTGTGAAGTTTAGTTTTATGTTGGGGATAAATCAGCTGCGAGGCAATACTTGGAAATCACATTCTTTTTCTCAGCATTTTTCCCCTCAGTCCCTTGGTTCCAAGGCAGAGGCTCCTTGGTGTTGTTCCTTTCTTTGCTGCTCGGGCTCCATCTCTGGGAATTCCATGGGGATATTTTGGTCAGGACTCCTGGATTTGGGATTGAATGTGCAGGTTTCCCCTAGTGTGAGGTTTTGGTGGAATTTCCATGGATTTTCCCTGGAAATCCGCTGTAAGGCCCTACCTGTGGAGTGAGGGGGAGCCAGCCCCACTGCTGGGGGAGACCCCAGGGTCAGAGGGGTGGGAGAGGCTTGATTAGGGGGCTCTTGTGGGGTTTATTTGGCTTATTAGAGGGATTTATTAGGGGGGAGTTTATTGGGGAGGTTACTAGAGAGGTTTACTAGGGGGGTTTATTTGGGTTTATTAGGGGAGTTTACTGGAGGGTTTATTACGGGGGCTTTGGGAGGTTTATTGGGGGGTTTATTGGGAGGGTTTATTAGGGGATTTTTGGGGGTGTTTATTAGGGGGGCTTATTAGGGGAGTTTATTGGGGTTTATTAGGAGATTTATTGGGGGGGTTGGGAGATTTATTGGTGGCTTTATCAGAGGGGTTTATTAGGGAGGGTTTTGGGGGCCTCATTAGAGAAGTATGTTGGGGGTTTATTGGGGGAGTTTTTGGGGTTTATTAGGGGTTTAATAGGGGTTTTGGGGGGTTTACCAGGGGTTTCATAGCCATCCTGGGATGGTTTGGGGGAGTTCAAGGCAGGGCTGAGGAGCAGGGGAAGCTCTGCCCGGGCTCCAGCCCTGGGGCTGTTGGCAGGGGAGGTGACAGTGACAGTGACAGTGCTGGGTGCCCACACCTGGCCTTGCTCTTGCAGAACTCCCTGTAAACGTGTCACAAATCCACAGCCAGAGCCCCACGGCAGCAGGGCCCTGCTGGGGATGGCCAGCAGCTGGAGCAGGAAAAAACATTCCTGAAAAAAAAAAAAAAAAGGAAGGAGAGCAGAGAGAGCAGAGCTCTTCAGCTGCAGCGTTCCCACATGGCCCGAGTTCAGAGCTTGGCCTTCAGAAGCACTCAGAGAAAAACACCAACAACCTGCAGGAGTGAGGGAAGGGCTCCCCCGAGGGCTCTGCTGAGCAGGAATCGATGGAGATGGTGGCTCCTGACCTTGCCTGGTGGAAATCTGGGACAGCAGCAACCCAGTTCAGGGACTTGTGCTGAGCTCTCCATGGGCTGGAGCTAAAATAGCTAAAATACCTTTATTAACCAAAGGCAGCAGGGAAAGCAGCACTGCTGGCTCTGCTGGAGTGAATCAGAGTGAGGGGGTGTGAGGAAACTGCAGAGTGTTCACAGCACAGCAGCCCCTCTGCACGGTGCTGTTATCCCATCCCTGGGGAGAAACACCTGGAACACGCCTGGGAGGTCTTGCAAAGAATGAGGAAAGAAAAAAATATATCTCCTGATATCTCCTGAGTGTAATAAAAAAGATGGAGAGGGAGTTTTTACAGAGAGAGACAAGGAGGAGTGGTTTTAAAGTAAAAGAGGGGAGATTTAGGGTGGATGTTGGGAGGGAACTCCTCCCTGTGAGGTGCCCAGAGCAGCTGTGGCTGCCCCTGGATCCCTGGGAGTGTCCAAGGCCAGGCTGGACAGGGCTTGGGGCAGCCTGGGATGGTGGAATTGGAAATGGATAATCTTTAACATGTTAATTGAATGATCAATTAACATTTAAATAATCCCTTCCTACCCACACCCTCTCACAGAGGGGAGCAGGACCTGTGTCATGGGGGATTTCCCTGCCAGGACCTGTGTGCCCAGGGGTGCTCCAGGTGGAGATTTTGGGTCAGGACACCCTGACTGTGAACACACACTCAGTAAATACAGAGAGCAGGGCTGGCAGTTTGGGATTTCCTGTGGCCTGGGCCAGGGGCTGTAAACCTCAGGGCTGGCAGTCCCCCTTGGGGACGGGGGCTCCTGGTGGCTGTGGCAGCGCTGGGGAATGGTTGGATTTGATATTCCCAAGAGTTTTTTCCCAACTTAAAGCTTTCTGTGTCGGTGGCAGTGCTGGGGGTTGGTTGGACTCGATATTCCCGAGGGTTTTTCCCAGTCTAAACCTTTTTGTGCCTGTGGCAGTGCTGGGGATGGTTGGGTTTGATATTCCCAAGAGTTTTTTCCCAAGTTAAAGCTTTCTGTGTCGGTGGCAGTGCTGGGGGTTGGTTGGACTCGATATTCCCAAGGGGTTTTCTCAGTCTAAACCCTTCTGTGTCTGTGGCAGTGCTGGGGGTTGGTTGGATTTGATGTTCCCGAGGTTTTTCCCAGTCTAAACCTTTCTGTGGCTGTACCCGGTGTCTGGGCCAGCCCCGCTGAGCTGCAGCCTCCCAGGAGCTCTGGTGCCAGCAGAGAGCACTGCAGCACAGCCGATGCAGCCACCTGGCCTTGGAGCAAAAGGAAAGACGGGAGGAAAAGTCCTTATTTAAAGGAAAGTTGAAAAACCACGAGTGATGCAGTTGAGATTTGGAGCAGTTGGCCAGGGGAGGTTATTGTAGCAGAACTCCTTGAAATAATGTGCAGTTCAGGAACAAATTCCTCTCAGTCCAGGAGCTTTCCTTTTTTTATTATTTGCTTTCCTCTGTTGCCCTAAACCAGGGGCTCTGTAAAGCGGGGAGGCTCCTTCACTCATGGCAGGACTGGGGATGAGCTGAGGTGGGTCTGGATGCTGATTCTTTGAGTCCACATTGGCTCAATTGGAAAGAGCTGCTCTTTTCCCCAGGCTTTATTTTTAAACACTCAGTGGATAAACTGGTGAATGAGTTGCCCAAGGAACTCAGGCTCAGGTTCTGCACATTCTCCTTAACCTGGGAATTCTGGTCCTGGAAACTACATGGTAACCATTCATTAAAAATGGCAAAGAATCATGTAATTAGCTCCTGATGAGCAGTGCTGTTAATTACCCTGTTCAGTGCCTCATTTACTGCACAGCTTCATTATCTATCCCTAAATAATCCCATCCATCTCTTGTATCTCCATCATCTCCATAGAAAATTGACTTTCTGCGACACATCCCTACCCCTGTGCCTACCACCATCCCCAAATTTACCCACCAGGCAGCCTCTGGGGGTTTGGGGCTGCATTTCTCCAGCCTGAGTGACATTTGCTCTGAGAGTCCACACCAGGAGAGGCTGGTTGGGCACCCTTGGCCATCCTGTGTGGAATTCCAGCCTCACATTCCCGACACACGCAGTCCCTGCCACACTGAGCTGACAGTTCATACCCAGAGCTGACTGAGAGGAAGCCAATTAGGAACCCAAAGGGGCCTTTCATTAGCCTTTGGAAAAATCCAGTGCTAATTACACAGGTTTGAATGGATGTTTACTCAAGGGGTTAATGATGCATCCATGAAGAACAAAACTTCATTGAGAGCATCTGGGGGGGGCTCAGGGGCTGTGGCTGGGGAGCTGGGGCAGTTCATCCCCTGGAGAGGCTCACAGGGAGGGCCCAGCCCTGCTTGGGGGGGTGGCAGAGCTGCTGTGGGAGCAGCCAGGGCAGCCCTGGTGTCACCCTGAGCTTTTCCAGTCTTCTGATGTTTGCATTTTTGTAGTGGAGTTTCTCACAGACGTTCATGTAAACACAGTGATGTTTACATTCCTCTTTTGAGGAGGGACAATTGATGGACTTCTAGTTTGACCAGTGTGGTTGAAGAAGTGTCAACCTCATTTGTCCAATCTGTGGTCATTGTCCAAAATCTATATAAATTGAAAGACAAAAATAAACTTCCCTGTTTTTGCTCTGACGACCTGACTGCATGTGTGTCCTTCATTTTGTGTCCTCTAGTGACAGCCCAGAGATCTGCTGGCCTTTATTCCATGTCCTCCTGACACTGTTTTACACCACAACGACACAGACTCTGACTTTGGAAGGCTGAAAATGACTCCTTTATTTTTGGGATGTGTCTCCCTTTTATACTATTTCACACAGACCAATTGGATTGGTGACACAAAGACAAACCTCTTCACTCCCATTGGTCAGACCAGAGGGACATCAAGGAGAAGTCCCTCCTGGGGAAAGGAATGAATAACAAAGGTACAGCTACAAAAACATTTATCCTGTTTACAGAAAATTCTCTGGGAAAAGAATTTCAGAAAACCCAAACACCTCAGGCACAGAGCCAGGGCTACATCCTCCCCTCTGGGCTGCTGTGCCTGCACCAAGGGCAGCTCCCAGCACTTGGGATTCCCTGGAGACCTCACCTGGGGCCAGGAGCACGGTGGGAATGGAACCTCAGCACCTCCAGAGCCTCCAGGGAGGCGCCTGCTCTGCCTGGGGCCCGGACACCTCCCTGCTCTGGGCTCCCACAGGGACAAGCTTCAATACTTCAATTGTCAAAGAAGGCAACAGGAGCAATGGAACTCAGAATTTCCAGAGCCATTCCTTTTACACCTTGTGATTGCTGTTAAACCCAGACCTATTAAGGCATTCCCAGCAAAAAGAAATCTTTCAGGATGCTGAAATCTGCCTGGAAAGACTTTTCCAGGGGCAGTTTTTCTTTGTCAGCTTATTACTGTGAGCAGGAAATAATCAAGGAGATAACTGTGCTGTAGAATTTGGTTTGGGGAAGGATCCAGTTAGATTTCTCTGGGCTTGTCTCATACAAGATTATGCATGTTTCTGTTCAGGGTTTTTCCTCCCGGGCCACACAGCAGCTTTAAATCACTTTTTCTGTTTTATCTGTGATTATAGGCTTAAGAACATGAGGAAAAGGCCCCTCCTGTAAGTGATACACCAACACTGTCTTGAGCTCTGGTGCTTCTCAGTGGGTTCTGAAGAATTTGGGACAAGGAGGAGAGGATCCCTGGTCCCTGGGGAGCAGGAGCAGAGCAGCAGGACTCAGGGCTGGCTCCTGCAGGAGCACAAGGGTTTGTTTTCCTTTCCGGGTGATGACAAGAGAGGAAACAAGAGCTGAACTTCACATCTGCTCCCAAGGCTCCTCTTACTCCCTGCAAGTAGCCAAAACATATCAGGAGTTGGGCAGACAACACGTCGGAGGGATTTGTGCTTTTTTTTCATCAGCTTTCGAGGAGAGTGGAAGGGAGATGACAAAACATTTCATGAGCAGCCACAGAGTCCATCCCCCGGCATGTGGGAGGGCTGGGAAAGGCAGGAGCTGCCTGACTTTGGGAATTGCACTCCAGGAGCCCTGACTGGGGCTCTGGAACATCATCCCCACATGATGCTGTTTTACACCACAATGACACAGACTCCGAGCTTCAGAAGGCTGAAAATGACTCCTTTAGTTTTGGGATGTGTCTCCCATTTATACTATTTTACACAGACCAATTGGATTGGTGACACAAAGACAAACCTCTTCACTCCCATTGGTCAGAGCAGAGGGACAGCAAGAAGTCCCTCCTAGGAAAAGGAATGAATAACATAAGTACAGTTACAAAAACATTTCTCCTGTTTACAGAAAATTCCCTAAAATTTTTTTTTCAAAAACCAAAACACCTCAGGCGTGGAACTAGGGCTACACCCACATCTCTCCTGTGTCACTGTAGGACATGAAAGAAAGATGAGAGACTCCAAATATTTCAGAAGGCAAAGAGCATAGAAAAAAGGCTTTTTTGTCTAATTCTTACTACCTTTTATAAGGTGTTCCCGTACAGACTGAACATGATTGGGGTGAATAGGAACGACACCTCTCTGATCCCATTGGTTAAACCAGAGAAACAGCAAAACAACACCTGGAGAAAGATTGTTTTGAGAAAGGAGAGTTGTTTGCCAAGGTTGTTTTGAGAAGAAGCTTTTTTGAGAATTTTTTCTTGGGAAAAAGTCAGCAGCTGCTAGCAGGCTGAAATCTCTCAGCCCCAGAAATATCAGGCCCACAGTGCTGAGTCCTGGCTGACTACCAGCCCTGGGGGAGGTTCTCTGGGTCACCTGCAGGGGACAAATGGGAGCTGTGGAGAAGAGCAGAGATCTCTGTGGAGAGCCCAGAGCCCCTTCCAGCATCTGAGGGAACCAGAGAGGGACCTTTCACCAGGAACTGCAGGGGCAGCACGAGGGGAATGGCTTCACACTCAACAGAGGGGAATTTGGGTTGGATATGGGGAAGAAACCCTTTCCTGGGAGGGTGGGGAGGCCCTGGCACAGAACAGCTGTTGTTGCCCTGATTTTCAGCCTTCTGATTTTTTTTCATTCTTGAACTGGAGAGTTCTCACGATTGTACATAAACAAAGTAGATTGTTTATGTATTCTTCTCTGTGATGGACTGCAGGTTTGACCACTGGGGTCAGAGGGGTGTTCCTCTCATCTTCCAATCCTTGACCAAAATCCTAAAAACTATAGAAGTTGGGATTCCCAAAATAAAATCCTTCTTTTTCTCGCTCTCATGCTGACAGGTAAGTGTGACTCTTTTCCTGTCCTGCTTGTGACAAGCTGTGGCCGCCCCATCCCTGGCAGTGCCCAAGGCCAGGCTGGACAGGGTTTGGAGCAGCCTGGGATGGTGGGAAGGGTCCCTGGCCATGCTCCCCCCATCCCACAGCAGCACAAGGTGTGGAGAGGACTCTGTGCTGCTCTCTCTGCACAAACCCTCCACAGGCTTTGCTGCTGCTCTGCCTCTCCCCAGGGGAATTGGATTTCCCCAGGGCTGAGTCCTGCTCAGCCACAGCGGCCTTTGGAGCCCACAAACCTCAGGCTGGCTGTAAAATATTTCCTCCCTGAGAAGAGGATTGGCCACAGGATGGTTTTTGGCTGAGGGGAGGATGAGGGAAGGTTTCCTGGGGTGCTGTGGGGACAGTGCAGAGCCTGGGCTGGCCCCGTGCTCATCCCCAGCCCCTGCAGCACATCCTGCCCCTGAAATCCTGGTTATCAGCAAAAGTTCATTGGGACATTAATGATCTCGGGGGCTCCGTGTTTGTTTGCTCCTCTCCCCATGCTGCACAAACCCACACTCGCTCTTCCCCTCAGGAAAAACAAATTAAAAAAGCAGGAAGAGAAAACTAGACCATTTTCCCCGAGGCCACAGAATTTCTCAGATATCCATTTCAAGGTGTTTATTGCAGCCTTTCATCCCCCTCCCCAACTGCTGAGCCTGAATTCCCTGCCTGGCAACAGAGGGGGATACCAATTTATTTTTAGCAATTTGTTTGCTTTGATGGAGCCCTTAAACACCACCCTGCTTTTCAGGGCTGGAATCACCTCGGGGGCTGGCAAGGTGGGCTGAACTCTGCACAGCAAATTCAGCAGAGGAGTGATGGTGTTTTACACCTCAACGACATAGACTCTGATTTCAGAAGACTGAAAATGACTCCTTTATTTTTGGGATGTGTCTCCCTTTTATACTATTTCACACAGACCAATTGGATTGGTGACACAAAGACAAACCTCTTCACTCCCATTGGTCAGAGCAGAGGGACAGCAAGAAGTCCCTCCCAGGGAAAAGGGATGTAAACAAAGTTACAGTTACAAAAACATTTCTCCTGTTTACAGAAAATTCTCTGGGAAAATAATTTCAGAAAACTAAAACACCTCAGGCACAAACCAGGGCTACAGAGAAGCTCCTGTGCTGGGGAACCATCCCAGCTCCATAAAAAGTGTTGGATTTCTCACCTGGGGCCTGGCCTGTGTTAGAACCTGAGCTCTGAGTTATCAATCTGATTTTACACCCAGGTCCCCTCAGTGGGGGCTGGAGGAGTGTCCTTACCCTGACTTCCCCATGGATTCCACAGAAGTCATGGAAATGCTTCAAACAGCCCCAAAATGGGCACGTCACCCCTGTGTGCACACGCCCTGCACACAATTTGTTCATTCTTTGCTAAAATCACCCTTCGAGGCACAGAGAGCTGCTTGAGACCCTCCTTTGGTGTGTCCTCACAAATGGCTTTTAATAATGAAGTGTAATGGAGGAGCTCTGATTGGATTCCTCACTCAGATAGTTAATTATGTATTTCTAAATAAGTTACAAAATGTGTTCCTTTGGACTCAATTCCTTTTGCTTTATCCAAACTAAAATGCACTGTTCTCCAGAGAGTTCTTGTTTGAGAATTGACTGAAGATAATTATTTGAGATAATTAAGATCACTGAGCAAAGTAATTTAATTTTCTTCCCTGCCTCTCCCTCCCTCCAAGAAATGTAAATGTCTGTGGAGCATCTGATCGATAAAAGAACCTTTCCAAAGGTTAACTTGGCCAAGTGTGTGGTTGAGCTGGGAGAGACCAGCATGGAGAGAAATCCAGCAGAGATGTTTGTAAAAGTACTGAAATTTCCAGCTGAATTATTCCCCCACCAAGATTTCTTTTTTTTGAGTTTGTTTTTGATTTGTGTGTTTTGGTGCCTTTTTTTTAATGCTAGTTGTTGTTGTTGTTGTTGTTGTTGTTGTGGTGGTGGTGGTGGTGGTGGTGGTGGTGTGTTTGGTTTGGTTTGTTTGGTTTTTTTTGTTTTGTTTTTAATTCTTCATCTTGGCCAAGAGCAGAGCAGAGACAAAGAGCTGAACATCTCTGGCCAAATGGTTCTATAGAAATCTGCTCTGGGCAGACCCAGCAGGTGAAGGAGATGCAGATGATGATGAGGGGAAGGTGAATTGTGTTCAAATGGGGAGTTCACTGAGCAAACCTCCTTTGGAAAAGCCTGTGCTGGGACAGCAGCAGAGAAGTTGAAGTTGGGGCTTATGGAGGACTGGATAACCTGCGTGAGAAAAGGTATTTGAGGCTTTTACTTTCTTTTTCCATCTTGCTTTTTTGCTTTTGTATTCTCTCTGAACACCTGGTTGCTGCACAGGCAGAGGGGATGGTTAGGGGGTCTGCCCTCCCAGTGCCCCACAGGGGTTGTGCAGGGGGTTGGGGATATTTCTACAAAACCCATCTCTTCCTGTTCCCTTTCCCTGTAACCTGCAAGTGGAGAAAGTGCTCACCTCTCATCACAGACAAGCCAAAAATAGCAATGCTCAGCCTTAAGCAGCTTTTGGGATTTCAGCTTGGTGCAGTCCTGGCTGCTGGGCTGTGCCCCAGGCTCTGAGCTGCTCTCCAGGGGGTCTCACCTGGGGCTGCAGGAGGGGCTGGGGAGCAGCACCAGCCCTGCCCAGGGTCAGCTGTGGGCACGGAGACACCTCTCACTGCTGCAGACACCTGGCTGAGAGTGTGCTTCTAAATATTGAATACTAAATCCTAAATACTGAGTACTGAGTATTGAATACTGAGCACTGAATACTAGATATTGAATGTTAAATATTGAATACTGGACACTGAGTATTAAATACTAGATACTGAATACTAGATATTGAACACTAAATACTGAGTACTGAGTACTGAATACTAGATGCTGAATATAAAATACTAGATCTTAAATACTAGATACTGAACACTAAATACTGAGTACTGAATACTAGATACTAAATACTGAATATTAGGTACTAAATACTGAATACTACATACTAGATACTGAATATGAAATACTGAATACTGAATACTAAACCCTGGGGTCTGTGTTCATGTAAAATCCTCCCAAACCCCCCTCAGCCCCAGGAGGGCAGAATCCCTGCTCCTGTGTTTCCCTGACACTCCTCATGCTCTCCTGGCAGTGGTTGCTGCAGGTTTGGGGGAAGCAGAAGCTCGGGGTGTGTCAGAGGCTGTGGGAAGGGCAGGGCTGGACAGAGCATCCCTGAGTGCCTGCAGAGTGTTTGGGAGCAGTGCCTGCTCCCCACAGCACCGGCCTGGGAATTTCCCAAAGCTGAACCTGGGTTTTTTTTAGCCCAAATCCACTTGCTAATGGTTGCACACTTTTCTGAAGGCTTCCCGTGGTGTGCTCATTATCATTTCTGTTTTACAAGGGCCACTCACCAACAGCACAAACACTTCAGTGCCCTGTCAGTGCTCGGCTTTGAAGCTGCTGGGGAGGTGAATTCCAAAGATCTGCTGTCTTAATTAGTACAAGAGGTTACAGAGATGTTAATACCTGATCTTGCAGGGCTGCCAGAAAGGATTAAAGGTTGTGGAATCAGATGCCTGTGAAGCAGAGGGTTCTGGATGCTGTGGGGTTTCTCCCTGAGCTCCCATTCACGGGCTGTGGCTTCCCTTTCCTGGCTGAACGAGCTCCTGGTGCTGGGCTGTGCCTGGGACAGGGATGGGAACAGCCAGGAGGGTCAGAATTCCAGGCCAGAATCCCCCCAGCTCTGCAGGCAGGTGCTTCTGGCTCCTTCAGGGTATCTGTGTGTGACAAGCTATGCTCAACCCATCTCAAGGAGGCGAAAATCTTGCAGCAATTAATTAACTTATTGTATTTCATGATGTTTGCTGTGCCTCCTTGGCACCCAGAGGATCCCGGCTCTTTGATGCGGAGGGTGTGATTTATTGGGCAATTACACATCCCCACACCATCACTCATGCTGGGAAAGAGGTGCTGTGATCTCATCAGTCTGGAGAAACGTGGCATGGAAGGGCTTTTATCAAATGGAGGGGGGCTGATGGATGGAGGAGTCAGGCAAGTATTGATTCCAGCCAATATATTATTTTCTACATTAATATCGTGCAGACAGTGGCAGATAGAGACCCTGCACTGGTCCTGGTGCTCCCTCCACCATGAGGAATTGCCCTCCTGTGCAGGTCCATTGCAGTGAGGGATGGTTCTCTGGGATGTTCCATGACTTCTGAGGGAAACGTTTGTTCTTTAATTATGAAAAGAAAGAGGCAAAATGCACAATTGTTTTTCTTGTGCTATCAGGCAGAAACAACGTGAGGGGAATCCTCTGGGGATGTGCAGCTCCCTGTGGGTGCTGCTGTGTCTTGGGATGGCTCAGGGGCCCTGCTCAGCTCTTTCCTGGGGTGGCTGTGGGGCTGTTGGGAGTGAGCACAGCCAGGGCAGCCCGTGGTTGTTTTGTCTCTCCAAGTTTCAGCAGCTCCCATGAGTTCCTCCAGGTGCTGTAAAAGCAGCAGTGAGTGGCTGGGGCAGCCACTTGGAGATAAACATCACTGCAGATTGTGGTGGCTGGGAAAAGTGAGCTCAGGAGAAGATTTTCAGCCTTGGTTTGGTTCAGTCCTGGTGCCTGTCCTGACTCAGACCCAGACATGCCAGGACGTGGCTTTTCCCTCTGTCACTGTTTCCTGCAGTTTCAAGGTCATGCCTGGGAGTTGAGCAGAGCTCTGCTGTGTGTGACTGATGTGCTCCCCCTGCTATCTGCTCTGCCGTGTAATCCTGCCTGTATTAATGGAGCACCACAGCTCTGCCCATATTCATCAGCACCAGATGGTGATAAGAAGGACTCGTGGTTTAAAAATTACCGTCCTCCTTTTCTTCCCCACCAGCAACAGGAAGGGGAGGATTAATCTTAGACTAAAAGTCTTTGGTTCTTGGCTGGCTCAGAAGTCATTAGGAGATAACCAGGAACGAGACTGAGCTAAGAGCTTGTGGTGACTGATGACAGAGTGAAGAATCTGCAGAATTTTGGGCTCGGTTGGGCTTTGTCCAAGGTCCTGCTGTCCAGACAGGGGAGATTTTCACCTGAGTTTCTGTATCAGAGGGATGGAGAGGGGGAACTTGAGCTGCTTAAATCAAAAATAAGGGAGGTTTTCTGGGAGTTCTGTCTGTCCGTCCGGGGACAGGACGGGGCAGCCCCAGGATGATCCCAGGAGGATCCAGGTGCAGCCGGGCCCCGCTGGGATGCAGGAAAGGCATCCCCAGCTCGGGGGCCGCAGGGTCGCTGTATTCTCGCCGGTCCCCACTGGAGGTCACTGGAACATTGTTTACCATTGTCCCCTGCAACAAAGGAGCTGCCGAACTGACGTTCGGCGAAATTAACGTTCGAAAAATTCAGAGATTTTTATCAGGTTCACGTATGAAAATAAATCTCCAAATTGCTCATAATCCCTGTGTGTAATGGGTATTTTATAAACACTTCTTGTGCCCCGAGGAGACATCAACAGAGGCTTTATTTTGCTAAAGTGTGACTCAACTGCCAGGAATTTTGAGCAAAGCTCCTCTAATGGGCTCTCTGCGCCCCAGCTCTCTTTGTCATACCCTGATGGATGTGTCAGAAGTTCTGAAACACACCTGAAGCCATTCCGTGGTTACCAGCAGGAAACCTAAAAGTCGCCGTGGCCAGTCACGGCATTGTGTTTGTGCTGTTAAAAACGCAGGGGAGAGGATGAGCAGCTCCGGTTTTGCAAAGGTTGTTTTGTAAAAATTAGTTCAGATCATGGAAGAAAATTTTTTTAATTTCCTTTTCCCCCTGTCCTGGTGCAGGCAGCTGTCCCTGCCCACTCAGAGTTTTGGGAAGGCTGCTCAGATCCCTGCAGCCCCCAGGCATGAGCCGCCCTCAGCTCTTGGTGCTGGAGCAAGAGCAGCTGATGAAGGAACCCGAGCTAATTATCAGCAATAAGAAAAGTTTGGCAACTCGTCACAGACTCATCAGTACAAACCAAAGCTGCTTCTCAACCCGTCTATCAAAGTGCAGTTGCTGTTAATGATAGACTGAATAATAATTAGTATTAACTAAAAGGATCCCTCTCTGTTTCCCAGCGATATTTAAAGCCAAGCAACAGACTCCTGGCTCTGGGTGAGATCCAGGTTCGATATAGCTCTGGGATTTACATTTCAGTCTTTGGATGTGAAGTGAATTTGTGCGATGTCTCAGCTTGTGGCGGCCCCGGTGCCGTTTGCCGGGAGTGCAGCCGGGGCTGGGGGAGCGTGGGAGGAGCTGGGGATTTCCATGGCACATGTGGGAGCTCCCTGGGAATGTGTTCCCACACAGAGCTGAGGGATCTGCTGGAGCTGGGCACAGACAGACAGGCAGGAGCTGGAGGGATCTCGGGGTGCAGCACTCGGAATCAGAACCAGAATCACCAGGCTGGAAGAACCTCCAGGATCATCAAGTCCAGCCCAACCCGAACCTCAACTAAACCAAGTGCCACATCCAGTCTGCTCTAAACACCTCCAGGGATGGTGACTCCACCACCTCCCCGGGCAGACCTTTCCAGTACTTTATCACCCTTTCTGCAAAAAGCTTTTTCCTGATATCCAGCCTGTATTTCCCTTGGCTCAGCCTGAGGCTGTGTCCTCTCCTTCTGGGAGTCACTCGGCACTGATGTTTCCATTAGAGAATCAGGAGTTCATGGGATCATCAATCCCACAGGGGTTTGGCCTGGTTAAAGATTGTTTTGTCCATCCCCTGCCATGGGCAGGGACGCCTTCCGCTGCCCCAGGGTGCTCCAAGCCCAGTCCAGGCTGTGGAAGGGCTGTGGGAGGCTGCTGGGGTTTGAAGGACCTCTCACAGACCAAAAATGCTCAAATTGCTCTGCTGGCCTCCCTGGGGGGTCTGTCTGAAGTGAAAGTGAAGTTGAGATCCCCCTGCCCCAGGCCAGGGAACTGCTCTGAGCCCTGCAGGAGCTCCCTGGGGCTCTGCCAGGGACACTCCAGCACAGGGACCCTTGACTGTGTTTGGTGAGGCGCTCTCTGAGCCCAGGGATGCTTCACCTCACACAGGGGCTCAGCCCTGAGCTGGGAGCTTTGATTAACACATCCCAGTGATGAGGGGCTCGGGGGAATGAGAATGTCCCTGGCTGGGAGCTCTGCGTGCTGCTGAAATGTAGGATTTGTGCTTGCACTGAGCTCTGTGCATCCCCACAGGGCAGGAGATGCTGGTTCTGGGTGTTCAATCCAGGATTTGTGTTAGCACTGAGCTCTGTGCATCCCCACAGGGCAGGAGATGCTGGTTCTGGGTGTTCAATCCAGGATTTGTGTTAGCACTGAGCTCTGTGCATCCTCACAGGGCAGGAGATGCTGGTTCTGGGTGTCCAATCCAGGATTTGTGCTTGCACCGAGCTCTGTGCATCCTCATGGGGCAGGAGATGCTGGTTCTGGGTGTCCAGTCCTAGAGATGATGGTGCTGCCCTCCTCAGAAGCTTTTGGCAGATGTGGGGGACAAGGAAAGTGGGTTGGTGTGAGCTGCCAATAGCAGGTTATCCAAAAATGTGCCCCGAACCATCCCTTTGTTGGTCCCAGAGGTTTCACAGGGCCCCGTGGGATGTGCAGGTGTCTGAGGCAGCCTGGAGAGGAGCCTGGCCTGGGTCTGGAGCTCAACTGCTGCTTCATTTCAAAGCTTATCCTTAAATGTTTGCTCCAAAGCCCTGGAGCCCCAAGAAAAGAAGATGCAAATAACTTGACTCTTTTCCCATGGAAGCAATTAAGGAACTGTGTTAATAAGAAATGAAGTTGTTTGTAAATTTTAATGGTTTAAAAGATGCCCCAGGGAAATCACAGACAAATAGGAGCTGTTTGGTGCAGGCCCTGTTGAGCCAAGCTCCACCTCCGTGGTGGATGTGATCAATTAAAAATTATCAGGAGAAAATGACACATTCTTTTTCATTTTATGCCTTTGGCCAGATGGATTTTCTAACATAATGATTTGGGCTAGGAGGGGAGCGCTGCTTTATTTCCTCTGCATTTAATAAAAAAAAAAAAAATAGCCCCAAAGAAAAAAAAAACAACAAAAAACAAAAAACAAAAAACAAAAAACAAAACAAAAACAAAAAACAAACAAAAAAAAAACCCAACCAAACAAAAACAAACAAAACAAAACCAAAGCAACCTCTACCAAACCCCAAAGACAACCCCATGAAAATGTCTCAAAATATGGGGGGGGGGGTGTTGTGGTTGTTTTTTTTTTTTTTTTTTTTTTTAATTCTGTGACTGCAAAGCTCATCCCATCACTCTGAGCCCTCTGGACCATGAGCACTGGCAGCATTGTCACTGCTGGGGTTTGGACACTGCCCAGGAGCTCTCCTGAGCTCTGGGCTCCATCCTGCCTGGGAAATGCCAGCCAGCAGTGGGGACAACTGTGCAGAGACGGTGTTTGGGGCAGGGAGAATTTACCAGGGCTGGTTTGGGGCAGTGAGAGCTGAGCAGGGCTGGTGTTTGGGTCAGTGACTGCTGGGCAGAGACAGTGCTTGGGGCAGGCAGAGCTGGGCAGGGCTGGTTTGGGGCTGGGAGAGGTGACCAGGGCTGGTTTGGGGCAGTGACTGCTGACCAGGGCTGGTTTGGGGCAGGGAGAGCTGGGCAGGGCTGGTTTGGGGCTGGGAGAGGTGACCAGAGCTGGTTTGGGGCAGAGAGAGCTGGGCAGGGCTGATTTGGGGCAGGGAGAATTTACCTGGGCTGGTGTTAGGGTCAGTGACTGCTGGGCAGGGCTGATTTGGGATATGGAGAGCTGGGCAGGGCTGGTTTGGGGCAGGGAGAGGTGACCAGGGCTGGTTTGGGGCAGTGAACACTGACCAGGGCTGGTTTGGGGCAGTGACCGGGTGACCCCTGGCACTGGTGGCGGTGTCGCACTGAGGGTCCCCAGAGGGCGGAGCGGATTCAGGAGGAATCCCGGGCTGTGCCGCTGCTCCAGGAGAGCCCGGGATGAGCGAACACATCCCTGGGGCTGTGACAGCCCCTCCCGCCGCCCCGCCTGTGATTAGCGCAATTTGTTTCCCCCGGAATTCCTGTAAGGCTTGACAAGACACCAAAGTTCTGGGGAGTTACACAAAGGCCTCCTTTGCATATTAAAGACTCTGTGTTGTCACTTGACTAAATTTGGGAGCAACATCCAGCACTGTGAGTGTCATTAGAGCTGAGCTGAATTCCAGCGCTCATTACGGGCTGCTGTGACAAAGAGGTGCAGGGAGGGCTGGAAAGTGGCGCTGTGCTTTTTCCCCAAAGCCCTGTCGAGCCTCATTTTCCCTCTTTCCATCTCCAGCACTCTCAATCCCTTGATAATAAATGCAGCTCACATAGGAACTACCCCCCGGACTGATTTCTTTCCACTGCAAGAAGTGATTTAAAAGAAGACGAAAAAAGACATTGAATGTGTTCATTATTGATAATCTTAAAGATTTACTGCGGGCTTTCAGAAAAGCTGCTGCCTTAAAGCAAACTGCTTTTATCTCCTTTTTGTTTGCTTAGTTGGCTTTTGTGGGTTTTGTGTCTTTTCCTTCACTAGCTCATGTAGGTAGAAGCTTGAATTATTTTATTTTATTTTTTTTCCTGAGGGGGAATTTGCCAGCCCCTGGCAGCGGTGGGAAAGCTCAGTGGGAGCTGCAGGAGGAGGTTCCTGGCTGGTGCAGGGCTGTGTGGGCTGCAGCCCACCTGCCTTGGGGGCCGTGGCTACTGACAGCTGCAGGTTTTTGCCCATTTGGGGGAAGATCAGGGTGTTCAGCACAGCAGCGCCGTGCCCGGATCTCTGCAGAGAGCTGGGACCCTGCCCTGAGGCACTGGAGCTCCTTAGAGCATTTGGGAATAGAAATTAATGGTAAATATTTAGAAAACAAGCAAAAAAAAGCCCCGCATTGAGCAGATTTCCCCATTACTCCGCCAGCAATTGCAGCTGTTTGCAGGCTCTTCCTCCTGAGCCTGGACTCTGCTCTTGTTCTGCTCTCCTGGGGATGGATCCATGGGACGGGATGGGATGGGATGGGGTGGGATCCATGGGATGGGGTGGGATGGGATGGGATGGGATGGGATGGGTGATGTTGTCCCATCCTGGCATTTGCCCCTGCACCAGGAGATTCCCCAGATGTCCAGAGCGTGAGTAGCTGCATTTCACCCCCAGAGGTCACTCCACAGAAAATGCCAGAACACGGGGGATCAGAAAACACAAAGCAAAGACATGTGCTCCAACCCTGTCATCAGCTCAGAGGCGTTTAACATCGTCCTTCACCAATCAGAATAATTAAACAGCCTCATTATTTTAAATATTCATTGAGTCCAGATTCCATGTTTGGCTTTCTTGGTCAATTTGGTTCTTGCTAATCTGGGGGAAGGAAAGAATGTTCTCTAGTGCTTAATTTGCATTAAAAACACTATAATTTGTAAGTAAATTGGAAAGCTTTTAAGTGAAGAGGGAACATCAGTGACTTGACAGTCAAAGCTCTCCTTTGTTTTTCAAGCATAATGTTCCAGAAAGATGCTCTTCCTTTCTTGGAATTACATGGCAGTGAGAATGAAGCCTTGTAATTGTTCATTAATCCACGGTCATTAGCAGACTCGGGGAAGGAGGCACCAGAAATGAAAAAAAACAAATCCAAAGCAGTGCTCGACCAGAAAAGCGATTTTAAATTTCTGAAGTTGCTGCAGGAGGGTAAATCCTCAGGAGAGCTGTTGCTGCAGAAGGCTGGGGGAGCGCAGGAATGCTGCTGCCTCTCTCCAAAGGGTTTTCCAGAGGAAATCCTCTCCCTGCCCGCTCCTCTGCTGAGCCAGCCTGGATCTGCAGCCTCGTTCCTTGGCTCTGAGTGTTTTCCTTTGCATTCTCCCAGTGCCGAGACCTTTCCCCTTCCCGGTGAGCTGAGAAGGGCCCCAAGGAGCGGGAGCTGAATCCTGGCCCCAGGGTGGCTGTAAAGGATATAAAGATCTGTCAGGGTAAAGATCAGCCTCGGCAGGAGACTTTCCTTCTTATTGACCAACTGTCGCCTGACGGACACAAAAGAAAGACACTCACACCGTCCAGTTGTGAGAACGAGAAAGAAGAAGCAAGTTTATTTTGGGTTTTGGGTTTAAATAGGGTTTGGACTTTGACCAGCCATTGGGGGACGAGGTTGACACCTCTCTGACCCCCCTGGTCAAACCAGAAGTCCATCAGTTTGTCCTTCCCACCAGAAGGAATGCATGGTTTACAAAAGGTCACTCTGTGTTTATGTTACAATGTGTGAGACTCTTCAGTACAGAAATGTAAAACATCAGAAGGCTGAAAAATCAGAGCGACAACCAACTGGCACAAAGAACCCAACTGAACCACTTTGGTTTTTAAGAGACACCCAAGGAGCCAGGGTCTACTTTTCTTCCCTTTTTTGGAGTGTCTGATTATGTGGATGTTCCTTAAAACCCCCCTTTGCTCTCTTGTGTTCAAGATGTTGCTTTCTTTGTTGCTTCCACCTCTTGATTTAGGAGGAGGAGGAGGGGAGAGGAGGGATAAAGGCAGCAGAGGAGCTGATTTCAATGCAAATCTATTGTTCATAATTGCAGTTTTAAAATCTTCTCAACCTTCAGCTGAACAATGATAAAAGAATAATGGCTGTGAATTATTAGCTGTTCCACTTCCCTTCAAAATAGTTCCTGCACTGTTGTGATACTTGGCTGTATTTATTATTGCACTTCTTTTTCCTTTTGTAATGAGCTTGTGCTTCCTGTGGCCTTCATTTTCCCTTCAGACCTCTGCTCATTCTGCATCTGTATTTTTGTTAGGGATATACAGGGCTAAAATCAATTAAAAATCTCTTCCATGCTTCCAGAGCAATTAGATCCATTTCCCCATTATTCTGTTTCCAGGCCTGCCTGGTTAAGGTAACAAATATCAATATAAAAATGGAGCAAGGCGGTGAAATTGGAGAGTTTTGTACTGCTCTGCTGGAGGTGTTTGCACACAGGTGGGCTCGATTCTCAGCTGAGAAGTTCCTCGTGGCTCTGAAATCCAAATTTCTGCCAGCTACAGTGAGCACAGAGAGCAGCTGGGCTGGGGGACAATGTTTTACCCCCTTTCGCAGCATTATTCCCCCCTTTGTGCAGCATTTCACCCCTTTGTGCAGCATTTCACCCCTTTGTGCAGCATTTCATCCCATTTGTGAAGAATTTTACCCCCTTTGTGCAGCATTTCATCCCATTTGTGCAGCATTTCACCCCCTTATTTCTGATTTCTGCACAGACATGGCCCCAGGTATGGGATGAAGGGTATCCATCCCCAGGGATTCTCACCTTATGTATGCAAATATCTGAGAGTCTGGATAAACTCTCAATGCAGCGGGAATCCTTCATTTTTATTTGATTTTTTTTTTTTTTTGGAAGCGTTTCGAGATTTAAAGGCGGCTATGAAAACCTCTCAGAAGGAAAAAGGAGAGATTTGAATTGCAGTAAATAATAACAGAGAGAGCTGAGGCTCCTAAATCTGCTTTAAACCCCCAAAGCCCCAGGCTTTGCTTTCTGCAGGCTCAGTGTTGAGCACCTTCCCCTGCCCAAGTGATGGTTGTGTTTATCTGCTGTGGCACAGGATGGGGATGGATCTGCCTGCACCTGCCCAAGATCACATTTTATCCCCTAATTCCTGATGGATCTGTTGGCTGGGAGTGGGTGAGCAAAGGTGGCTTCGTGCTGGGAGGGATTTATGAGCGTGGACACCAAGCCCAACATCTCATTATGCTAATTAATGTCCTGTGTGACAGTGTGGGGCCCCGGCAGGAGCTGCTGGGTCTGGAATCGGGGAGTGCCCAGCCCTGACTCAGCCCCTGGTGCAGAGACACGTCCTGGGAGCAGAACAGATTGAGAGGATTCATTAACCCAGGAGGAGCGCGGGGTTATTCTGGGTATTCCATCTCCGTGCCTGGAGGGAGCCCTTGGGGAGGTAAATTTGGAGCTGCTCCATGTGAACCATGGAATTATGGCACAGGGTATCCAGCGCTGCCTGGTTTAGGTGGGGAAATTCTCCCTTTCTTCCCCCTAAAAAGGCATTGTGGGTTTTCTTCTGGAAGTACCGCAGGAGGAGAACACGGAGTTTTCCCCAGCAAGGAGAGGCGTTCTTGAGAACGACATTGAGGACAGAGACGTGTCATTAATGAGTCATTAGCGTCGCTAATAACTCCAGAGTGGCATTAAGGACAGAGTTAATGACACGCAGGTGAAGGGAGCTCTCTGAGACGCTTTCAGCACTTCCCAAAGGAGCAGAGGAAAGTCTCATCCCCATCCCGAGGCAGCCCCAGACTGCTCAGGGATCAATAGGGAGGTAATTTATCCATATGTGGAGCAGGATCCTCTTCTGGAACCCCATGGTTCAGCTTGTTCTCCTCACTGAACCCTTCAACCAGCCCGGGATGGGGTTAGGGTTGTGGGAAAGGGACAAAAGCCTGGCTCATCCCAGAGGGAGGATCCCACACCCAGGAAATCCCAGATTCTCTGCTGGAAGCTGCTGCTGACATCTGTTATCCACAGCTCTGGAATGTTGCGTTGGGTTCTGAGGACAAACACGGGGCGGTCGAGGGTTTGATTGCTTTTCCTCAGCTGCCTGAGGAGTGTCAGAACCTATTGGGTTTGACAATGCACCTCAATTAGGCCTTAAAATCAGTCCTACACGCTCTGTGAAACAGGAGGAGTGTGTGGATTCCTCGGAGGACTGAGCTGCTCGATTTCAGCTTAAGGATGATGTTTCTCCACAAGGGAGTCACCAGTCACAATAATTACATTGCTGTCTTCTCATAATATGATTTATTTAGATGTTGCCGTATGAATTAATTCTCTCTAATTGCTGCTCTTCTCACTCTAAATCAAGGTTTCTTGCTTTCTGGAGAGTAGTGAACATGATCCTACACTGAAGTAATTAGTCCAATTAGAAAGGAAAGCAGATGTGGAAAACCAATTACTTCCAGGGATGTGTCTGCTCCTCTGTAGTCCAAATGCTGTTCAATCAAAATGTAACAGTAGTTTAGTAAAACATTGTTTTATTCATAAACTCCATCCACTGGTGAGATTCCACCTGCTCTTTTGGAGGAGCCACTTTGAGGCTGGGGAGATTCTCCAGACCTTCTCCTGGTTTACACAGCTCCAGGGAGAGAACAAAGTGGTCAGCAGAAGATCATTGTGTCCTGATCCAAGTCATTGAAGAGCTGCTGCTGAAAGAGAAGGCAGAAGAGGAATTGTGAATTCTGGTGTGTGTGAGCAGGGATTGTTCCAATTGCAAGCAAGAGCAGCGAGGTTCCCCCAGTCCCTCCTGCTCAGAGGAGCTGTTAAATCAGCACTTGTGTGTCACCTGATGGACACAAAAGAAGGACACTCACACTGTCCAGTTGTGAGACGAGAAAGAAGGAAGTTTATTTTGGATTTAGGGTTTAAATAGGGTTTGGACTTTGACCAGAAGTTGGGGGATAAGATTGACACCTCTCTGACTCCACTGGTCAAGACAGAAGTCCATGAATTTGTCCTTCCCACTGGAAAGGAATGCTCAATTTACAAACATCACTCTTTGTTTATGTTAAAATTCGTGAGAAAGCTCCAGTCCAAGAATATAAACATCAGAAGGCTGAAAAATCAGGGTGACACTTGTGCCTGGCCCAGAGTGTTGTGAGGAGCTCCCATGTTTCTCACAGAGAACAGACTGCAGAGATTTAGCCTGGCAGTTCACAAAGCTTTGTTCTGATGGGGATTTCCACAGGAAGGCAGGACCTGGTGAGGCCGGGACAGGATCTGTGCTCCCCCTGTGCCTGCCCGAGTATGGCAGCAGGATTTGGGTGAGGTTCTTTGCTAGGGGACATGCAAAGAATGACACTCATGCACTCGGTTTGTCAGAGCAAAAAAGAGGTGGTTTATTTTTCACTTGTGTTTATATAGATTCCAGACAATGACCAGAGATTGGACAATGAGGTTGACACCTCTCTGACCCCACTGGCCAAACTAGAAGTCCATCAATTGTCCTTCCTCCAGAGAGGTATGCAAACATCAAGAACAGTTTCTTAAACAAGAAGGACAGTTGTCATAACATTGCTTGAATGTTTCTGTGAGAAACTCCAGTACAAAAATGCAAACATCAGAAGGCTGAAAAAGATCAGGGCAACATTTGGGATCCAGAAGATGCTCCTGGTCAGCAGAGAGAAGGAACTGACCAAACCCCGAGTGTGGGACGGGGAATCTCAGCACAGGTCTCTGTAATGAACTTTGCAGTGCTGCTGATGGAGAGAGAGGTGGCTGTGCCCCCAGCAGGGCCAGAGCTGGGCACACATGGCTCCTGTGCCACTTGAAGCCTCCTCGGGGTTTGAGTTCTGAGTTCTGCACTAAAATACCTGCAGAGGAGTTTTGCATTGGAGACTCACCCATCTATTTCCCTCTATCTGCTGCACGGCAGACAAGTGTTCTCATAATTGGGCCATTAAAGGAGGTGTTGAAATGTTACTAATTGTCAAAGGCAATTAAGTATGGCAACATGTCACAGGTAAATTAACGAGGCTCCAGGTGTTGTGAGCAAATTGCAGTTCTGTGTGTGTAAAACAATCCCAGCCTGCTGCCTGTCTGTGGAGTTTTGGTGTGCTCTGATTTGGGGCTTTTGTATTCACTAAAATACTCATTTTGCTGGTGAGAAGTCCAAGAAAGATGCTCAGAGTTCCTGCAGACGCTTCTGACGGCGAGCAGAGATCACTGTGGTCCCTTCTCTCTCTCGCAGGGACACCTGCAGTGACCCCAAAGTGCTGCTGAAAACCTCCAGAACCCCGACAGGAACCCTGTGGGTTTGTTTCTGTCACTCTGTCCCCATCCCTCCATCCCTCCCTGCCCGGGGATGCTCGCAGGGGTGGTGGCACTGTCACACGGGCCCGTCATTACCACCCTTTGTTCCTTTTCTCCTCCCCGCCGGCAGATCTGGGATTGTGTGCATGTGCACACGTGTGTTTGAGGGTGGGTGGAACCCTAATTGTATATTATTAAAATATTATGATTTTTTCCCTCCCTCCCTCCAAGCTGCGGCACCTCCCCGATGTCGGGTGCAGCTGGCGCCCACTGGCACTTGCAAGGTTGTCCTCCAGGTGCTGCATCAGAAATCTTTTGACACAGTGTCAGTAATTAAGTGTACAATTAAGAGAATGTCTGCAATTAAGTTCAATCAGTCAGTCAATCAAATCTACATTTGTAAAGGGTTTCTAAAGGGCCTCTCATCCAAACCTCCCCTCTGCTTCTGAGCTCCCAGAAGTTAACATCAGACACGGCAGCGTTTATTTGAAGCAGCTCAAAGGGCTGAAAGGTTTATGTGGAAATGCTGTTTGAGGCCTGGCTGTGTCCTGAATAAAAACTGGCTTTAAGTGAGGCTTTTAGGCACAACACTGAAATGTAACCATTAAAAGCCCCTGAAAACTCGTGGCTTTTCCAGCAGTGTGTCTCCCTGGGCTTAGCAGTGTAATTCCTCACCTCGTTTCCTTTGGGGAATATTCAAAAGGACATATATACGGCTGGAATGAGCCAGCCTGGTTTTGTGCTGTATCAGGCGCCTTTCAGCTCCTGACAGTTCAGTTTTTTCACTTCCAGGAGGCTGCAGTGGGTGAGCACTCGCTGCTTTTCTGGTGCCCACTCAGTGAAGCTGGAGTGGGAGCCCTGCCCTGCTCTGCTTGGGGGTTATTTGGGATTATTTTCCCCCAATATACCAGGGGTCCTGTGGACCCGATATTTTCTGAGCCTGAGAATTGCTGAGTTCTTTCCAAGGGAAACTTTTCAACAGTTTTCTTTTTCCCAAAACAACCTTGTGTAAACAATGTTCATTTCCCATCACAACAGGTGTTGTTTGCTATTTCTGTTCCTGAGCCAATGGGAGAGGTGTCAGCCCTATGGACCAATAACATGCCTTTAGCACAGTGTGTTATAAAAGGGCTGAATGAATTGTAAATAAACCTTCTGATTTCTCCTGCCTTCTGACTGGAGTCAAGCATCTTTATTTCGTGTCCTATTGCAACAGATTACCTGTACTTGAAGGCTTTAATGCACCTCAATGCAGCAAAGGACCTGCACTCTCAACCTCCCAAAGAAATGTGCCCCAAATCCACTCCTTTCACTGCATTCTCCAGCTCTCCCTCACCAAGCTGCAGGGACAGAAACCACCCAGGGTTTGGTGCTCACAAGGAGCAGCAGGAGAGGGCCCCGAGTGTGAAGTGCCCCAGAGCAGCAGCAGACACTCCTGGCTGGCACCTGTTGGCTGCTGGGCCCTGATCTCATCCCTGTCCCCTGAGAGGAACCTTCCCTTGTCTGAGCTGCCAGATCTCTATCACCAGCTGCTCTCCAAGGTCTGGGAACGTTCAGTCTCTAGACTGCAGATCCTGCTCCAAAGAGTGACTGGAGGGTTTTTTTCTTGTCTCTCTGGTGCTACATCAGTGTGAGCAGCAAGCCGTGGTTGCTTTGATAACGAGCTTGCATTTACACAGCACCTGTCAGCTCTGAAGGGAGCTCTGCTAACTCAGCCCGAGCTGACAGAGCCTTGTCCACAGCTCTGCACAGCTCTGCCACTCGGCTGCTGTCTCATTATGTGCCTCGCTTTAATGTATGGAAAGCTGTTACCCGAAATGTCCTTCATATAGGGGGGGAAAAAAAGAACAAATGGATCGGTAATGTGTGACTTGTAGTGCTGTAAACATTCCCCTGCACTCGTTAATACCCGGCTTTATTTGTGTGTTCATCCCCCAGCCCCTCCTGCCCTGCTGGGGGAGGCTGGGGGGTTGAGGCCGGGCAGGGAGGGGAGGATGGAAGGGTGGGAAGGCAAATTGTGCTGCAGTGGATCTTCAGCAGCAGCAGCACAAATTCTGCCCTCCAGACCCCGGGCAAAGCAGGACCCCTTTTATTGCCTTTACCTGGTAAATACACAAAGTTGTGTGTTTTCATCCACTCGTGCTTGGCGTGTGAGATTTACCCTGGTGCACTTGGACTCCTGGTTTTGCTAAAAGGGTAATGAAGAGAAAAAAAACAAACCTCCAAATTCTTCCCAGTGTTCTCATCACCCAGAACTCCAAAGAATGGCTTGTTGAGCTCTGGGATGTTCTGAGGGAAAATCCTTCAGGGAAAGGTGTTTAAGGGCCAGGTTGCACGGGGCTCTGAGCAGCCTGGGGTGGTGGAAGGGGCTGGAATGGGACAACCTTGAAGATCCCATCCAAACCAAACCATTCTATGAAAAGCTTCCACAACTGGCTTTGGTTGTGATTAATTTCAAGATATGCAGTATTAGATGGATAAGGAAATACAGAAAACTGAACCAGGGCTGGCCAGACTCCCATCTGCAAATCTGTTCTGCACTGGCCTGTAGTTGGAATGATTTAGTTTGAACTCAAGTGTAACTCCAACACTGAGCAGGGAAACCTGATTTTGTGAGATATTCAGCACAGGAACGGGCCTGAGGAGGAACACCAGGAACTTTGACACCTGCCAGGTGGGAGAGCTCAGCCCCAGGGCAGGTGGGAGCTGCTGGCTGTGGCTTTGCAGAGAGCAAAACCTCCTGTGCTTGTAGGAAAAACCATCAGCATGTGGTTCCTGACTGCTTTTCCAATCAGTCAGAGAGAAGGGGCAGGCAGCTGAGAATTATACAGGACAATAAATTCTTGAAATCTGCTACTAAATCTATCAAGGCAAATAATACATCCTGATGGGAGGAAGACATTATTTGTTTTTTTGTTTTAAATTTGCCAGATCTCATTTTTTTTTGCATTTGTCTCAGGGAGGTGAGGACTTTGAAAAGGCAATTACAACTGGTGAATGATTAGCGGTAGATGTGACACATTTATGCATCAAATATGTTTAACTGCATTAACCTTCAAGGAATTTACACTGACACCTTGAAAGATCTATCCCGTGCTCAGCCTGAAAAATCTGAGTTCTGCCTCAACTTCCATCTTATTTACATTAATTTTATTACAAAATAAATGGGTCTAAAATATTAACGGAGTTTTCACAGGTTCTGAAGGTGGTATGGCAGGGGAGTTGGAGGGAAGCAGGCATGACTGGGGATTCTGTAGGGAGAGATTTTTGAGGGAAGGCAGCAGTGCAAGGGCCCTGAAATGAGATTATTTTCTGGTTTCTTCCCTGGCTGTCCCATCCTGGAGGGAAGATGACTGAAAGGGATGAGGTTACACAGCTCATTTATCCACTTTAGAGTTTAATTTCCTGCTAATAAGGTATTTAAACCTCCCAGAAAGCAGCTTGTGGTCTTTGTAGACTTTTAATCTTTACACATTATGCAGAAAGGAAGTACACGCTCGCAGAGGGCTCTTACTGGGGATTTTCGGGAAATATTCCGGTTATTAAAGAGCTCCTTGTGCTGCTCCTGTCCATCTCTGTGCCTGGTGGTTTCCCAGCCCTGCAGCAGCAGCAGCAGCTCCTCTGTGCTGGTTCAGCTCCATGTCTCTTGAGCTTCACTCCACTGAAATCTGGTTTGCTACGAGACAGACTCCGGTGGAATGAAGGACAACAGAACCCATGGATGGTCCTCGCTTCCCTCGGGAACACGCGGGTGAGGTTTGGGGTGCTCAGGTGCCTTTAGGGCAGCCCTGTGGGGCTGGGGCCGTGTGTGATGTGTGAACTTGGTACTTGGAGGGGTTCTCTGGGCTGAAATTCTCCTTTTCCTTCCCCCCAGCCACATCCCTGCTCTTCACCTCTGTAATTCTAGCCTGGAACAAAGCAGCCGCTGTGGACACTTTGTCCTGTTAATTGTGGGAACAACTGACCCAAGGATGTGGCAACTCTCCATCCATTGAAGGCCTTTCAGCCACCAGGAGCTTCTGCAAATTAAATGCTCAATGTGTTTTTTTTGTTTTTTTGTTTTTTTTTTTTTTTTTTTTTTTGTTTTTTTTTTTTTTTGTCTTTTATGGCTTTTAGGAAGGGAGAGGCGACCAGATAATGGCCAGGGATCCTTCTGGCCCTTAAAGCCTGACTTTGCAAACCCCAAGGAACGCCTGGAGGCGATTTTGCTCAGAGTCCTGGACCTTTTTACAGACCTCTGGCCATACTGGGAGTGTGTTAAGGTACCACATCCCTTTATCTGAGATAGGAGAGAGATAATCCCATTAATCCCGGCCCTACAGGATGTGGAATTGGGGTTTGCTCCCCTCGGGTGCCTCATGAAGCCCGAGCAGGGCACGGAACTCATCCCTTGGCACTGCCAGGCTGCCCCTGCTCGTCCCTTCTGGGAGATGGATCATGGATTTTCATAGGATTTCATGAAGTTTTAAATAGTTAAAAACCCTCTAAAAGCTGCACAGTCTCTTCCTGAGAGCTTCCCATCTGTGAAAGAGACAAAAATAATGAAAATTAAGACTGTTAGGAATATTCCCCCGTCAAAGTCCAACCCAGCCCTACATCTGTGCAGTAAAGATATTTCTGGGATTCCTGCAAAGGAATCTGATTTTAGGTTTAAATATTTTACTTTATGGATATGTCCTGGTTTTATCTATAAAATTAATAAATCAGGATATAATGCTTATCCTTACATAAAGCATTACATGTTGCTTCTCCTCGAATGAACTGCAAATCTACATCAAACACACAAATCCCACAAATGAAATGGAAATTCTCCACATCCCAGCGAGGAATTGCAAATGGTGTTTCCAGTCTGGGTGGCTTTGCCAAAAAAAGTCCCAGCTCCTTCCTCCTCAATGCCTGGGAAAACCAGGGATTTCAGAAGGGTCCAGTTCTGACTTTTGGCAAGTCTCCCACGCATTTGGAAAACTTCAGATCTCAATTTTTAATTTGCTTGCACTTCGCATCTTGGGAAAAGAGAGGTTTAGGGTGCAAAACTTGCCTTGAAGGTGAACTGAAATGTTTGCCTGCAGTTAAATTTAAAAAAAATAAAAATACCCCCTAAAACCCGCCAACCCCCCAAAAAACCCAACAAGAACAAAAAAACCCCAAAAAACCAAAAAAAACCAACCAAAAACCAACCAACCAACAACCAAACAAAAAAAAACGCCCAAAAAACCAATTCTAAAACCAACCAAAAACCCAACCCACAAACCCCAGTGCGGAGGTGCTGATGGAGGATTTAACAGAACAAATAGTTCGGGGTGTTTCTCTCATTTTTCAATCCGAACGTGCTGCTCGCAGCCTCTCCCCGGCTGTGTCGGGGCTTGTCCGCAGCTCTGGGGTAAGCCCTGAGAAAGGATGGCCCAGGCAGGAACCCAGCAACCGAAATTCCTCTGTGCAACCCTGCCTTATTTCAAACGCCTTTTATCGGGCAGGTTCGGACGGGCTCAGCCCCGGGGCATTAACCCCTGCGAGCCCAGCCCAGGAACAGCTGCATCTTCCTTCGGGAGCAGCTCACAGCGTTACATCCAGGTGCTTATCAGAGAAATCTCACATTAAATCGATGGTAATAAAAAACCTGAAATACGAGCTCCACCTCCAACAGCTCCCCTCAATCCTCAACAACCAATTTAAAGTGTGGGAAGTTGGGTTTTTCAAATTTTAATGAGGTACCCCTTGATTTTTTGCTAGGGAAGAAGGGTTGAGGGTCAGGCTGCAGCTTCACCTGAACAGCAGCAAAGGTCTGCTGCATCCTCCGAAGGGGCAAACCTTTAACTAAAGGTCAGGTAAAATTGCGCTGGACTTCCCTGAACTTTAAAATGAGCAAACATTTCTCGATTCCTTTGTCTGTGGGGACCCGAGCGGTCAAGGCAGATGCTCTGAGCATCGTGTGCACTGACTCCAGGGATGGCAAACTCTGGAAATTCAGTGCCGTGCCCTACGTGCTCTGAAAAGAGCCAGGAGCTCTCCATCCTGGAGAGAAAACACAAAATAATTTCTGTCCCTGTAATTTACCCAGCCCAGTCCAGGGGTTTTGTCCATCAGGAACCTTTGGGCTGCTCCCGCTCATTCAGGGTGTTCCATTTTTCCATTTGTTCCTGCCTTTCTCGGGCGTTGCCCTCACACTTTCCCAAACGTTTTGCTTGCAGTTGGCTGCTATTTCTCTCCAAAGGGAAATTTCTCTGGGTTTTGAGGGTTTTTTCTTTACCCCATAAGAATCAGTTACATTTGAAATTGGCTTCACCCCTGTGCGTTGCACGTGGAGAAGAACCTGATGGTTCAGCAGCTGCTGAAGCCAAAGCTCCTGATTCTGTCTTGGGAAATTGAGAAAAGGCCTTTGGACACTTGATGGAACACAAGAGCCAACACAAACAGGACACCCACAGAAAGGGGGAAATGCAGCCTGAGCCCCCTGATCCCAGAGGTCAGGAGAGGGCTCACACAAAGCGAGCTTCAGCATCCCATAATGCCACATCACAATGACTTTGGGACCTCAAAGACCTTGGCAAACTCAAACTAAAGTGAATTAAAATAAGGCAAATTACCTTATTTGTGTCCATAAGGCAAGTTACCAAGGGTAACTTGGTATTTCAAATATTTCACTTCTTAGGACACTGCTGGATAGGGAACGAATTTAAGTGTTTCACATAGAAAACCAAGAGAAGAATCAACTGATTGAAACAAAGTAAAATCCTTACAAGTGCTGGCCTGGAGAGCAGCTCAGATCTGGTGTTGGCTGCACCAGTGCAAGTGCAGAGTGAGTGCACAGGTCCTGATTGAATCTGACTGTTCTTAAACCGACCTCCACGTGCTTGCTGGTTTGGGAAATATTTCCCCATGCACCATCAACTGCTGCTTTCAATATCTTTACTATGACTTAAAATATCCCCAGGAAGTGTTGAGAAAGTTCTCCTTTTCCCTTTTAGAAGGCACGTCCTGCCCTCCGCTTCCCACGGGCAGCTGCGTTGGTGCCTGTCGGGAACGAGCTGCCGCAGGAGTGGATGAATTAGAACACCTGGTTAGGGCATCCTGTGCCTCCATCCCCCATGGCATGGCCACCTCCGCACAGGTGATGTGGTGTCCCCAACCCCTCCGGACACGTGGGAACGGTCACTCACTCACCTGCCTCAGCCGAGCTCGTCCTAATCCCATCCCGCGGCCGCTCCACTCAACTCCAACCAAAACAACAAAAACAGGCTGAGGACACGAGAGACTCAACTGGAACAGTGGGCGATAAGGAAACTGGGGGGTTCGTTCTTTCTTTGGAGCAGAATCCCGGGGGCGGGGGCCCGGGACAGCGCGGCCCCAGCCCCTCCCGGCGGCCGCAGGTGCGGCTTTATCCCCGCGCTCACCTGCGGCCGCAGCCAATGGAGCTCCGGGCTCCTCCCTGCCCGGCCCGCCCCGCGCTCACAAAACCTCCCGAACGGCCCCAAAACACTCCAGACTCCACCGCCCCTCATCCTGCTTCGAAACCCGGCCTTAGTCCAAAGTTTAGCATCTCCAAAGTTAAACGTGTTCAAGTTAAACATCTTCAAAGAGTCCACTTTAATTTTTGCCCCGATTGCCTTATTTTAAAAACTTGCCTTTCCATACAAAAAAATATTTAATTTTGCTTTTCCAAAGATGCTAAAGAAATGGGAAATATGTTGGCTCTTGAGTGCCTTGTGAGTAGTAAGATAGGGACTGTGATGTAATCCCTGTAAACTCGGAATTCAGGTGAAAACAACCTGCCATAGGGGCGTAAACTTGTAAAGAATTTGGGGAGGAGAACCCTGGGAAGTGCAGGGATGCTCTGTCCAGGGGCCTGGTTTTAATTCCAACTCTAAAGGAATTCCATTTATAGCAGGACTCGCTCTGTGCATTCTGTGGGTCTCTCCAGCCTCTTCCTTTGCTTGCCCCTTTACCTCTGCCCTCCTTTGGCAGGGGGTGACCAGGCCTGGCTGGCACTGGAGCTGCCCTGCAGGGTGGGGACAGCCCTGCAGGATGGCACAGCTCTGCAGGATGGGGACAGCCCTGCAGGATGGCACAGCCCTGCAGGATGGGGACAGCCCTGCAGGATGGCACAGCCCTGCAGGATGGGGACAGCTCTGCAGGATGGGCACAGCCCTGCAGGGTGGGGACAGCCCTGCAGGATGGCACAGCTCTGCAGGATGGGCACAGCTCTGCAGGATGGAGACAGCTCTGCAGGATAGCACAGCTGTGCAGGGTGGGGACAGCTCTGCAGGATGAGGACAGCTCTGTAGGATGGCACAGCTCTGCAGGATGGGGACAGCCCTGCAAGATGGGCACAGCCCTGCAGGGTGGGGACAGTCCTGCAGGGTGGGGACAGCTCTGCAGGATGGGGACAGCTCTGCAGGGTGGGGACAGCTCTGTAGGATGGCACAGCTCTGCAGGATGGGCACAGCCCTGCAAGATGGGCACAGCCCTGCAGGGTGGGGACAGTCCTGCAGGATGGGGACAGCTCTGCAGGGTGGGGACAGCTCTGTAGGATGGCACAGCTGTGCAGGGTGGGGACAGCTCTGCAGGATGGGGACAGCTCTGCAGGGTGGGGACAGCTCTGTAGGATGGCACAGCTGTGCAGGGTGGGCACAGCCCTGCAGGATAGCACAGCTCTGCAGGATGGGCACAGCTCTGTAGGATGGCACAGCTCTGCAGGATGGGGACAGCCCTGCAGGATGGAGACAGCCCTGCAGGATAGCACAGCTCTGCAGGATGGGCACAGCCCTGCAGGATAGCACAGCTCTGCAGGGTGGGCACAGCTCTGCAGGGTGGGCACAGCTCTGTAGGATGGCACAGCCCTTTAGGATGGGCACAGGACACTTTCCTGCCAGCCCCCAGCTCGTTCCTGTGCCAGAGCTCAGCAGGCCGGGCTCCCTGTGCCCGTGCTTTGCATTTAGCAAAAATACCCTGGGAGGCCGAGCTCTTCTGGATCTTCTAGGTCTGCTCATCTGCACAAATGGAAATATTCCACTTGGTTTGCCTTTCCAGCGGAGTAGGGTGGAAATACCTAAATAACAAAAAATTGAAATCTCACTGCTGGTTTTGTTTTCTTTTCATAGTGCTGACAGCTTACTCCCATTCCTCCACACTGTTCTCCATTAAGGACTGCACGCAAGTCCTGATTTTTCTTTTGTTTATTGGGTAAATTGGAGTTTCCAAAGCCCGGCTGCTTTAGCAGTGGCACAGGTCACAAGGTTTGCTGCTTCAATTTGGGCTGTACTGAATTGCCCTGAGCAGCAGTTTCCAGCACAACTGCCCACAGTTAGGAATTCAAGTCTCTGATTTTTGCCCACACATTTCAAGCACAAAGGTGAACACATCAGTCTACAAATGTGGCTCCTGCAGTACCTTTAGAGAAAAAGGAAGTCAGTGTTTTTCATGTGAGAAATAAGAACTGAAGGTTATCACTGTTATTTTCTCAGGGCTCTGTGAAACCAGGAGCCAAACTTGCCACAATTTTCACTCTGCACAGTTTGAAGCCGGGCCTGTTGTCCTTTCAGATACAAATCTGTCCTTTTATTTGTTTTATCTCCTACTGGAAAATAACAAATACCTTTAAAGTTTACAGCTGCTACTGTCAAGGACAGACAGGGAGGGACTGGCTGGGGCTCGGGGAGCTGCAGGAATGTCCTGTTGTTCCATAATACCCAATTATGTCAACTACCCCTTCCTTTAAACTTTCAACACGTCCCCGTTAGGTGGGAAAAGCTGCCAGCACATCATAAAAGTGCTGCTGCAAAGCCCAGCCCTGCTGATGGAAACGTGTCAGGGGATGGAGGCTCTGCCCTGCAGGCTCTGCAGGCACATTCCACCCCTTGGCTCCCCAGAGCAAACCTGTGTGGTCTTGAAGCTTTGTCAGCTCTGACCTCTAAATTTGTCCCATAAATGGGATCAGTTTACTGGGTCTGAAGGTCTGAGACATCAAACACAGCCCAGGGAAGCTCAGGGCCACATCTCCTGCAACTGCCCACTGTAAATTCAGTCCACAAGCAGCTGTGGAAGAATTACTCAGGGGGGGTTTTTGCACTGATTTCCTCAAAAGTTTATGATTGTGAAAAAAGTATTTATAAAGCAGCTGTTTCCATAGGAGTGAGGACTAAACAGAGCCTCAGACTGGGCATTCCCGCTGTCCCCAGCATCCCTGCTGTCCCCATCCCAGAGGAAGGAACTTGGGAGCGATGCTGGGTCCCGGTTTGATTTCCCTGCTTTCCCTGCCTGTGCTCAGCACGCCCAGCCCTGCCTGCCCCTCTCCCTGGGCACTGCTCACTCTCCCACACCATGAAAGGCAAAGCAGCCCGGGACGTTTCTGAAGTGGAGCCAGAACTCGCTGTTTGATCCTGGGGAGGCCCTTCCCGCCTGTGCTGCTCTCGGCAGGGCCGGGGTGACTGCGGGCTGTGTCTGTGGGAGCAGAGCTCCAGCCTTTCCCAGCCAGTCCCTCCCCTCAGCTGCTCCTCTCTCTGCTCTGGGAATACCAACAAACAGACTTCCAGCTTGGAGGCTTTGGAATCTTTTTGTCCAAGTGGTGGAGTCCCCATCTCTGGAACTGTTCTAAAACTGGATGTGGCTCTCGAGGACAAGGTTTAGTGGTGGTGCTGGGCTGATGTTGGACTTGTTGCTCTTAATGGTCCTTTTCAACCTTAACGATTCCATGATTCACTCTGTGATTCACCGGCCAAACCCCGAGGTGATAAAGCAGGGAAAAGGAGGCAGCAGCCTTTAAGTGCAGCTAAAATGGGCTCTTTGCTCTTTCAGTCACTGGAAAAACAACAGCCCCCAAGCAGTGCCGGTGTGATGCAGGTTTGTGGTGGAGATAAATTTTTGGGGTTTTTTTTTGAACAACTGGAAAAGTGAATAAATTGGAGCGTTCAGGCAGTGCCAAGCCCGGGGCTGGTGCAGGTGGCAGGATGCAGTCCTGCTGCTCAAGTGAGCAAATCTGGAGATGGAGCTCCTTGAGAAGACAATGAGGAGTCTCTGTGCCAACTCCTCCTCCCTTGGTGGATGGTGGTGGCTGTGGATTCGTGCCCCAGCTCCCAGGGCTGGGCAGGGCCCCTGCCCCGTGGGTCGAGCTCTGCAGGGCTCCTCTGGGGAGGAGGGGACTCAGCAGCTGCTGCCCCATCTCTGCTCAAGCTTTCCAAAGGGGCTGGCACAGGGGAAGGGCTTAAACAACCTTCAAACGAAATAATTCGGGATTGATTTATACCTTAATTGTACAGCAGTATCCCAAGGCTCTGGAGGGAGCCAGGCCTGCTCTGCCTTTGAAGATCAGACACAGTGGCTGTGTTTTAATTACTGGAGGGTTACCTGTGCTTTCTGTGTCTGCAAGAGGTCAGGAACTGAGATTTATGGTAATTCCTGGATTTCTGCTGTGGACTAGAACTTTAGAAGACAAATTCCCCCAGCCACAGAGTCATTGATCAGACCTACAATCCTAACAGAGTGTTTGGCTGGGGCAGCTCGTTGCTGTCAGTGAGCTTTACCTGTAAAGTCTGTCTAAACCTTATTAACAAAGATATTTGTGCAGAGATGGATCTTCCAGACCCACCTGCTGCAGGCACCAGGCAAAATCAGCTCTGCAGTCCCCAGTGAGGGCAGGATTAAACCCTCTCTGCGCCCACCCTCGGCTCTAGGAGCCGGCTTTGATGGTGAGGAGGCAGAATGAATCACCCCGCTGACAAAACTAATGCAACAGTAATTTAAAAATAAACCTTTTAAGCTGATGTATGTGGTCTAAAGCCACCAGAGCATTGCTAAGGAGTGTGTTTTTCAGTTTTATGTTTGCAAAAGAGGAAAAGAAAAAAAGGTAAGTGAAAAGTCTCAGCATCTGCCCTCACAGGGAATGAACTTTTAAGCAGAAGAGATGAAATTTCTGATTCCTCTGTGAATTTTAATGCCCTGAAAGAAACATTTAGCATTGCTTTAGCTTGCAGATCGCTGGGGGTCTCTGCCTCTGTGCACAGCTGGGGTTCAGGAGCCCTGTTTACCTCGTCCTGGGCTGGAATTTTGCTTCCCATGCTCCCAAGCAAAGGAAAAAAACAATGGCAGAAGTTCAGGGCTGAGGAGGGAATGCACAAGGCAGCTGATATAACTGAGTCACAGATAAATGTCTGCAGAGATCTGTGTTATTTATACTGCAAAAATGTACAGGGAAATGAAATGACACAGAAACCTCTTTCCTGGAAAATGTGGGGCTGATATTCCTCCCTCTGCTCTGGAGTTTAAAACAATGCTAATTTAGGTTCTGCAGTCACAGGCATTTTGAAGAACTCTTGCAGGTGGAGGCATAGAGGATAATTTGTTTTCCAAGGAATCTGTGGACCCCCACACTTGGATTTGCTTTCCTGGTGGAGCACAGATGTGAGGGAGTGCGAGCTTTGCTCTGCCCTCTGTCCTGAGGGGTTTGCCAGCCTTTAGTGACAGATTCCCTGCACTGGAGGAAAATGTCCCTCCTTCAGCTTTCAGGGAAGCAGCAGGACAAAGCAGGGTCATTCCCCGCTCAGGCTGGAGCATCTGGGGGAAACTTTGGGTTTCCTGTGAAATGTTGAGTGTGGCTGCCCTGGGGTTGTGCAATCGCTGCTCCTGAGTGTGTGTGTGATCCCAAATACACCAGCAGAGCTTCTGGCTCCCTCCTCATAACAGTGCAAGTGCTGACAAAGCTGAGTTTTAAAAGGTAGTAGTGCAAAATTCGGGCTTAATTTGGATAAGTATCCTTGGCTTCTGGAGGCTTTTTCATACTGTTCTGGCCTTGCTTGAATCCACTTCCTGATAATGCTGAGAAGTGGGGATTTGCTTTTTCGTGATGTGATTTATTTTGTGATGAGTGAAGCTGAAAATGCTGAGCACTTTGCTTTCAGTTTTGGGGTTCTTTTTGTATTTTTACTGCCCAGAGATCTGGGACAGAGAAGGATGTCCCTGGCCAGGGCAGGGAGCTGGGCTGGGATCAGATTTAAGGTCCCTTCCAACCCAAACCACTCTGATTCCATAACACAGATCCCGGCCCAGCCCAGCCCCTCCCTGACCCTTCCCCGTGCCCCCAGTGCCCATCCCGGGCTCCGCTCCCTGCCCAGCCTGCGGGGATGCTCCTGGTGGGTCAGAGCCCTTGCTGCCAGCTCCGGAGCTGTTCCAGCACGCCCGGGGCTCCTGCGAGGCTCTGTCACCTCATTCCTGGCCTTTGTGGCGGCTCAGCGCGGGCTGGGAGCAGCCCGAGCCCTTCCCTGCCCGACAAGAAGGAACACGCCGGCTTATCTGAGCAGCAATTCCAGCCGGGGCCGGGCCACGCCTTTGGGAACGCTCCCTGCCTCAGCCTCCTGCAGCTCGGTGCTGCCTCGACTTGTCGGGGATGCTCTCGAGGCTGACAGTGCCTCTGCGAGCTCTCCTGCCCGCCAGTGCCCGCTCAAATCCAAAGAAAACAACTTCAGCTTTGAGTGGAGTCTGGCTGGGGTCGGCTGGTGCCACGCTCAGGCTCCTGCAGAGCTGGGGCCATCCAGGCTAGCCCTGGATATCAAATATTTGTGTGCACGGGCCTTGGTTTTTGGTGGGGTGTGTTAAAGTAACACCCACAGCCTTTTTTTTATATGGGGTTCAGAGAAATAATTTTTAATTTGAGGCTTCATTCCTTTTGCCAAGTGAGCACTGGCTGAGTTCAGGAACGTGCACAGGGCAGAGGCTTGACACGCTCTGGAATCTGAAGCTTTGAAGGGAACAACCCATAAATTCTGTTTCTGTGTCTGTAAGTGACACCTCCAAAGCAAATCACCTTCTCTGGGGGAGGCCTTTGAAGCTGCAGTCAAAGAGAGGCCCCATGTGCTGCATCCTCCTGGAACATCCCACCTGGAACAGCCCACCTGGAACAGCCCACCTGGAGGAGGTGAAGGCCAGCCCGGGGCTGTTCTGTGGGGTCAGGGGATGTGCAGTTCAGGAGGGCCTTGGGGTGTCATAGGGAGCCCCTACAGCTCCTTTGCCCTTTCTGTGGTGGGAACAGGAGCAGCTCTCTGTGCATTAAAATCAGAGATGGATCATTTCAGTCCTTCTGCAGAATGGCTGCAGCTCTGGGCTCTGTGCAGACTGGGGGCAGAGGGGGCTCGGGGATGTGAGGCTTTAGTCAAGCAGGACATGGAAGGGTTCAGAGCAGTGTTCAAAGTCGATGTCTCGGGTGGAAGTCCCCGGGGTGAGGCACAGCCAGCACTGCTGGAGTTATTTTGGTTATATTTAGTTTACGAGGGTGGTGTTTGCCAGGGCAGTGACATCCCCAGGGGCAGCGAGTTCTGAGCCTGCCCCACTCCCCAGGAGACAAAATCGGGTTAGAAACAGCACCAGGGTAACACCAGAGCCAGCCTGGAGTGACGGGGACAATAAAAACCTCCTGGCAAGGTCGGAAGTGTGTGGTTGAGGCCGTGGTTGAGGCTGTGGTTGTGTCACAGCTGCCCCAGGGGCTGCTGGCCCCTCTCCAGCCTTTCCCCTCTGCCCTGGCCTGGTGTGGGATGCAGAGCTCCAGGGCCCACCAACAGTGCCGACCTCAGGAGCTCTGACCACACCTCGGGTGAAAGAAAATGAAGAGCTGCGAGCTCCTGTGCAGATGCCGGGCTGTTCCTACCTGCCAGCAGCAGCCACGCCAAAGCCATAAAGCAGCTGCTGTGCTCCGATGTTCTCCTGCATTATTTACTGCAGCAATGTGCATTCCCAGGCTCTCCTGTCTGAGGTGCCATCTCGGCTCGGATTTTTGATGGTGACAATTATAATGAGATGGAGGAGGAGGAGGAGAGGCAGCTCAATTTTGATTTGGATCCTTCTGCCTTTTTAAAAATTGAAGATTTCTAACTCTCAGCAAAATCTCTGCCACAGGAGACCTTGTTTTACATTCTGGCTTTTTGAAGACATGATGTAGAAGGGCTTTCTGCAGAATCCCAGTCTGGCATTGTTCTGTTAATGATTGAGTGAGGAGGAGTTTGGTTGCCTTCCCTGATGTTATCTTGTATTTTCACGTACTGAGAGGGCATTTTTAGATGTGTAAGAAACCAGTGTTAAATATAAACATGGATGCTACTTTAGGGAATCTGTCTCATTCAGCCAAGACTGAAAGCTGTTTCACAGTTAAATATATATTTTTGTTTGTTTTTTACTTCAGTTCATGAACAGTGGAAAAGCCTGTACTAACTGCTCTAGAGATGAGTGATTTATCTCGACTTGAATGGGCAGAAAGTGATTTTGCAGACATCCTCAGTTCCTAGGAAAAAACCACTCACTCTCATCCAAGCTGAGAAAAACACAGAACTCCTCCTTTGCTGCTGAAAGCCGAACCAGAGCACCCAGGGCTGTCCTGCCCTGGCCCTGTCCTGCCTTGATGGCTGTCTGTCCTCAAGGCACTTCTGGGAAACCAGAGGTCAGACACAATCCCTGTGTTGTGACTGGGAGGGGGCTGGAACCAGTGTGTGCCCAGACCATTCTGTGACTCCATTCTCTGGCCGTGGCTGGGAGAGGCTCTGGTGGCAGGACGGGCACTGGTCCCTCCTGTGTGAGTGTGTGTGCCAGAGTGGCTGCAGAACTTCAGCTGACACCTCCCTGCCCTGGCTGAGCTCCTCTAGTTGAGTCCAGTTTGAGGGGATTATCCCAGATCTCTTCCAGAATGAGGAAGTGGAAAATCAACCTGGAAGTCTGGGGAATTTACATACCCAGCCTCTGCCTGGGGCTTCTGAACCTTTGGACACTGTCATTGACTGCCCCAGCAGCACAAGCTGGGGGATGATTGGAGGCAGCCTGGGAAGTCTGGTTTTCCTCCTGAGTTCCAAGAGGGGGAAATGTTTTAAGGGGTTCACGCTCATTTGTATTTTAAAGCTTCTTACTGTGAAGTGCAAGACTAGGGGCTACGTTTTCAGCTGACATAAATCTCCCTGGCTGCATGCAGATAAACTGATTTACGCTGGCTGAAGATCTGGCCCTGGATGGAGGAGATGGAAGCAGGTGGATGTAATTTCTCTGAATTTCCACTCAAGCTGCACCCGCCTGGAGCAGCAGGAATTGAACAGCACTTTCCCTAAGAGTAAAAAAGTTATTAACTCCATATTTGTGTTGCTGCTTCGCTGCCCTCCCTCGTCTCGATCATCACACGTAGCCATGGGCTGTCTCTGGCAATGACTCTGTCTCCCCAATAAAATTAAAAATCACTTTTGTTTCATATCTTTTTAATCAGATGTGTCCTTTTTAATAAAGGGCTCTGCTCTTTAAGGGGTGATGCGCTGATGAGCAGCAGGCTTGGAGGTTATTGCGTTTCCCTGATTTGAATTTCTCTTTCTGCATTTCAGCTGTAAAAATAAAGCTAAATCCAACTCCCCAAAGCCTCTGCACATGCAGCACAAGCAGAGTTTTGCTGCCTCCTCCCAACTCTGGGGTGACATTGATACCCAATGTCAGTGGATGTGTGGCCATTGTACACTTTGGTCTAAGAACAGATTTTATTCCTGAATGTCCAATATAGGAAAGAAGAGAGGCAGAGTAAAAAAGACAAAGGTGAAACTCCAGGAATTTGCTGAGTGGTAATTTTACACAAATAATTTATGCAGATTTCCTGAATTGTTCCAGGCTTGAAGAATCAAACAAACCCAAAATGCCTCTCTATGTTTAGTTTCTTACATTGATTCATTTATTCCTGGGATTGTTTCAAACACAGACCTGAAGTAACTTTATGAGCCAGATTTTTTTTTTCCCCAGAAGTGAACAGGCAAGATAATTAAACCTGAGGAATTCAGGAGGCTTTGGAAGCAGCAGGTTTCTCTCCTGCCCCACAATGGTGTAATTTGGATTTCCGGGGGATGACACTTCCAGGTGGTCAGCATCCCCCACCTGCAGGGGACATTCCCAGAGCCCCATGGGCCAGGCTGGGCTGGGATGGTGTGGGGTGCTCAGCAAACGTTGTGAGATGCTTGAACCCTTCCCAAATCGAGCTCTGTGCTCCCCCCAGCTCTCCCAGCCCTGAGAAGTCTGTGAGGGATAAAAGCTCCTTTAATTCATTCCAGTGGCTCCACTGCTCCTCGTGCGCTGCGGTTTTGGGGTTTTCCAGCACAGAAAGCATAACTGGGGGCTGTGTTTTCAGGGCTGGCAGAGCAAAGGCAATACAGTTGCAGGATTTTTGCATAATTCTGATCCTGAGGCTTTCCTGGGCCGGGTGGTTGTTGTACAAGTCAGAACAGCACCAGGCTCTGCTCTCCCAAATCCACCCCGGAGCTGCCGGGCTGGGCTGGGGCTCTGGGGCTCTGCAGCTTCTGCCTTCCTGCTGCTGTGGAATGTCCTCACAGAAATCTCAGAATCCAGGTGTGCAGGAAGGCAAGTTCAAAGCAAAAAATAACCAAAAATAACCATCAGTGACTTCAACAGATTTTCTTTTGCTGATCAGCCTCCTATGGCGAGTCTGGAAGTTCTGTGAGACTGATCCTGGCAAGAATATTTGCAGTTAACTAAAAAAGATCTGCTGCAGTCAGTGCTATCTATGGCACTTTGGTGGATTTTGCCTCTGAATGCCCATCCTGCACCCAAATCTTAGAGCTGAGAAATTCTTCCTAATCAGAGCAGCCCCGGTTTTGCAGCACTCACTCCCCCTTTGCTGCAGGCACACAAATTGCTGCTTCAATACTTGCAGAAGCTGAGCACCAGGCTCTGACGGGACAAAAATGCAGCACAGAAAGATGGAAAAGGCTCCTACATGGATTAAACTCACCATTTACAGGGTGTGGAAATTATTTTAAACCAACCCCTGCAGTTCTGAACAGAAACATGTTGGTATTTTCAGAGGTCGAGAGTGTCAGCTTTGCAGGGCACTGTGAGCAGGGGCAGGGTCATTCCACGGTTCCTCTTGTCCAGGTAAAAGCTCTGTTGTCCTGTTTAAGCCTCATGGGATGGGCTGGTGGGGCTGGAGCAGAAGGTGCTGCCAAGCTCAGCAGCTCTCCCTGAACTGAACTGTGGCAGAGCTGTGCACTAAATGCTCATTTTAGCACTTTTGGACCCAGAATTTTTGTCAGATCATCCTTTCAGCCAAGTGCCACCACCTCTGGAGAGTCCCTGCTGGGGAAATAAGTTGTCTTTATCATGGACCAAGGCAAGTAAATAGGAAGAGAAGTTAACATTACATTTCTGTGCAGGTTTAAGACATTTATGGGCATTTGTCTTCTGGATTCGCCCATGGCCTCTCTGTTGTGGCTTTTCATGCTCTTCCTCCCACTGCTTTCCTGTGCTGGAGCCCTGAGAGGAGTCCAGGTGTGTGAGGTTCCCTGGTTGGGGTTCAGAAATTCCTACCCTGGGGTGGAGGGGGAGGGAAGAAGGAGGAGAAGAAACAGAAGAGAAATGAGAAAAAATCAAGTAGGCTCCAGCACCTGCCATGTAATGATGGGTTCTGGAGATAAGGCTGTTTTAAGGCGCATTCCAGACGTGTGGGTCCTGCCCAGACACAGCACAGAAGAAAAAGAAGACTTAAAACAACAGGCAGCTCCTCCTCCTCCCCCCCGTCAGGTGTGCACACAGCCACAGGAGCAGGCGGCCCCAAGGAAAGCTCCCTCCCTGCCGCTGTGTTCCTACAATTCCCATCCAAAGCCCCCTCGGAGCGCACAGGCACCTCCAGCCCCTCGATCATGTCGATGCCTGTCACTGGGGTTAAATCCAGCGCCAAGTCAAACAGAGCAGCACCCGGAGAAGCTGCTGGAAAATGCCCCATCCCCTCCAGTGGTCCTTGTCTTCCTTAGAAAGGGAAATTGTGAACGATCGCGCGTCTCTGCCTGGAAAAGGAGAGATTTTCCCTGTGGGAGGAATCAGGGCAGGGCCAGGCTGTAATGCTGCACCCCATGGAGCAGTTGTGGGAACCCCGATCCTGGTCAGTGCTGCTCTGTGCTGGGAGATTCCAGCTGGGATTTGGAGCACAGGGAGAGCAGCACCACAGGTCTCCCTGTGCTCACCTCACTGGAATTATTCTTTCCCCCCTCCATTGCCTTTATGCTGGAGGGTTCGGGGCCCCAAGGGAGACAGGAATGAGGCCTTTGTGTGTTTTTTGGAGGTGTTGTGGCACTGGAAATGTCCCTCTCCTCTCGGGGCTGTGCAGAGTGGGGATGGAAAGTTGTGATCACCGGGATTTGCCCCAGTGAAAACCGAAGGGAGAGTGGGAGATTGTAACTCAGGAAAATGCCGGGGTGATGAAAGTGAAATCACTCAGTAAAAATGGGCTGTAAAGCTCCTCAATCCCAGCCGCTCTTGTCAGGCTATTTCTAAGCAAATTTTCTATCTGTTGCACTGTTAAAATACTGTGTCAGGTTCGGATGCAAATGGGAACATAACTCTGCAAGATGGAAGCTTTATCCGAACCTGAGGTTTTTTAGGGGAATGTTTTTTTCGGAAAGGCAGCTATTTTTAGAACGTTAGAGATGGATGCTCCTTTCTGAAGGGCCCAGCTCCTGCTTGTCTTCAAATGAGGAGAAAACCCCCCTTCTTTTTCCATTAAAAAAGACAGGCAGGTAATACGTATTCCTGAAGTACTTTGCCTCTGCTCATCCTTCCACAGGAAGCCAAAATTCCCTCCCAAATTGTCTTTGTCTCTCATTTCCTCTCTCCCATTTCATATTTCAGATTTGGCCAACAATGGAGACGTTGGGATTTTATTAGAAATTGATGTGAAATTTAAATTAATGCCAAAATGGAAAATATATCTGTAAATATTTGAAGAGACCTGGGCTGAGAGAGGTTCCTTCCCCTTTGGGTCAAAGGCAGTGTTGGTGTACAAAAGTATTTTGGCACTTTGGAGCAGACAGTTTTAAACAGCCTTTAAAATATATATTCAAATCAATTCCAAGTGGGCTAAAGCCAACAGAAAGGTTCAAGTACCTTTTTTAGTCACTTTCCCAAATTTAGTTTCCTTATCTTAATGCACTGTGGAGCTTTCTGCCCCTTCAGTCCATTTGTATTCAACTCGGGGAAGTTTCCTGATAATTACTCAGCCCCATCTAATTCTCCAAGGTCCCAAAATGCAAAACAATTCTTCACAAGACAGAGATTGCTTCTTACAAGCTTTAACAGGAGGCGGGGGAAAAAAAGGCATTAAAATGATGTGATCTAAGATAGAGTTTCAGCGCTGAACTATTTCCTACAAGAATCCATTAACAGAGAGTGTTCAGGTATCAGGATTGCCTTGGAAGAGGCTTGGAGCTCCTGCCAAAGCCAAACCACCTTTGGCACCAACAAGGCAAGGCCACAGAGGATGAAAACGGACATTTTTTCCCTGAATTCAACATAATCCAGGCAAATTGACTGCACTAAAAGAACCTCTCCCTGTAGATGGGAAGCAGTTCAAACCCAGTGGGGTTCTGAATCCACAGGTGTCAGGAAGAGGCTTTGGTGTTTTATCCATGTGCTCACCTGGCATCCTTTCCCCCCAAACGTTTGTCCCTGGGGCCAGGAGTTGCAGGCACTTTCACCCAGCAGAAAGCTGATGTTCAGCTCTGTGGGGCTGACCCTCTGCAGTTCCCCTCCTTCGCCTTGCGTTATCCACCGGATGGATAAAAGGGCAAAGCTTCCCAGGGGAATGCCAGGGAGGGGAGGGAGAGCTGATGGCCCAGCCTGTGCTGATTTCATGGCACAGCTCAGGGGCTCCAGGGGCTCCTCTCACACCCTGAGGAGCAGCAGGGAGGTGGGAGGTAAAACCCCACTGCCCACACTCCCCACAGCGCTGGGTTCATGTGGAAATCTGCTGAGCTGAGCCAGGCTGGAGCATCTGCAGGAGCGGGAATGGGAAGGGCTGGAGGGGATTTGCCTGCAGGGTTATTTACATTTTCCGTGTGCTGACAAGCTCCTGCAGCCCAGGGCTGTGCTGGGCGCTGGGGAGATCTACTGCGAGTAAAGAGCAGAGTAAAGTAGGTGCAGGTCTGCCCAACCCCCAGAGCGCTGCAGGTGTCTGCAAGGCTGAGCCCTCCCCAGCTCCTGTTGCCTCCAAGAGCTTCCTTTTCCCCTGGAAATGGGACCAGAGGGAACAAAACAGGTCTGGTTTTAGGAGAGCCTGAGGGAAGCTGTGTGGATATCTGAATTAATGTTGTGAGTTCCCAGCAGCGGGAGGAGCTGGGAAGAGGAGGACATTTCCTGGGAAGTTTGAGCCCTGCAGTGCTGCACATTCCCTGAGCCCGTCCTGTGGGGCAGAGCTCCCAAGAGAGCTCAGGGAAGGTGAGCCAGTGCTCACACCTTGGGGAACGGTTCATCTCCAGCTCCTGCTGTCCTCCAGGACTTCATGGGTGGGAACCTTCATTTGTCACTGCAGAAAGGAGTCTCAATATTTTATGAAAGAAGCATTTTACCACAGGATTTTGGTGAATATCAGCATAATTTAGCCGTGATTTAACGGAACCTTTCATTGACTTTTTAAATTATGCCTCTCCATCACCTACCCTGTGGGTTTCCTTGCTTTTCATCTTGCAAATCCCATTACTTATTAATTTCCCCATAATACATAATAGAGGCAGAAAAGCATATAGCATCCCATTCAGCAGTGATTTACAAGTCTCTTAGTTCTGAAGCAACACAAGAAAGAGCAGACATTTTATGAGTTCCCTCTGTGTGTTTTCCTCAGAAAAACCAGATAAAGCCATGGACACAAACCTGGGGCTTCTTTGGCCATGATCTCATGGCTCCAGCTCTTGCAGCTCTGCAGAAGATGCAATCTAGAGGAGATTACAGCAGCACAGTCAGGGCAGAATTAGCAAGGAGATGGTGAGCAAGATTTACCTCCTCCTCATTATGATAATGGATGTAATATCCATGGAAATGCTGATGGGCTTTGCTCAGGGAGGAAGAACTGCAGGCAAAGACCAAACACACAAACCAGCATTATTTGCCCACATTCCCAACCAGGGTTTTGCTGGCATGTTCATCTTTCTACAGAGGCCCAGGAGGAACTTTGATTCCCTTGGTGTTTGCAGAAAATGACTTGCACATACCATGAATCAGAGGGGCTCATTTCGGAATGTAGAAACTATTACTCATCCTGCTCTGGCATGAATGAGCATCTGGCAGCATATTCTAAAATTCTGTGAAGACAACAGGAGGCAAAAGGAAAAAAAAATCGAGCTGGAGTGCACCTCTTGTCAGCTCAGCAGGCAGCAGATGAGAACTGGAAAGAGGCAGCACAAAGACAGATCTGCTGAGCTGAGCCTTTATGAGCTTTCTGTTTCCATCCATCCACTCCTTCCAGCTATTTTTTCTTTAGAGCAGGCTGGGGACCTTACAGAACACATGGAGGCAAATTCACCCAGTTAACTGTGCTCCAGGTCAGCCTGGGACACTGTGTTCCAGAGGTTTCCAGGCTGCAGCAGCCCAGGGAGGCAGAACTCTTGCTTGGTGCTCTGGGCCCAGGGAGATGGAGCTGGGTAAGCCTGAGATTTCTCAGATTTGCTGATGTGGGCTTAGACCTCTTTGGTATCAGTACCAATGTCCCGAGGAGGGAGAGTCCTGTATTCCCAGGAATGGCACAGGGCAGCACACAGCCAGGGAAGGAAGTGCTTACAGCCATCTTTTGAGGGAAACCCAAACCTGAGTCAGTAGCTGATCACAAAGGGAGAAGTTCCTCCCAGCAGAGGGGCTGTGAAGCTGTGGGGATATAAAGTCTCATTTCATCTTTTTGGGTTGTGTTCCCTGATCCTTTACAGGAGCTGCCTTGTCCCTGCTTCCTCAGTCCTGTGCAGAGCTGGGACTGGGACTGAGCAAACCATTGCGGGGTTCCTTCTCCTGCAAACGAGTATCCCAAATCCGTGTGAGCAGGGATGGAGCCGAGGGCCCTGGAGGAAGCAGAGCACTGTCCCCATTTGTCCTGCCATGACCTACCCTGCTGCCCCTTGCCTGAGCATCTACAGGTGCCACAGAGCTGCTCTGGGGATGCTGAGGAGCCCTGGGGTTACTGAAGGGTGTCTGAGGAGCCCTGGGGTGTCCCAACAGCCCCATCTCCCTGTGCTGTGTGGTCTGGGGCCGTGGCAGCCCCATGAGTGTTTTCCCTCCTGGGGAGCAGGGCTGGGGCCACGGCAGCCCTTTGTTTCTCCTCCTGAGCAGCAGCCCATGACAGTCCTGTGTGTTTCCCCTCCTGAGGAGCAGCAGTCCATCACAGTCCTGCGTGTTTCCCCTCCCGAGCAGCACCAGGCTGACAGGGCTGTGTGTGTTTCCTCTCATGAACAGCACCAGGCTGGCAGTCCTGTGTGTGTTTCCCCTCATGAGCAGCAGGCTGGCTGGGCTGTGTGTTTCTCCTCATGGGCAGCACCAGGGCTGGGGCCATCAGAGCCCTGTATTTCCCCTCTGGAGCAGCAGCAGCCCATCACAGCCCTGAGTGTTTCCCCTCATGAGCACCAGGCTGGCAGGTGTATGTGCTGTATGTGTTTCCCCTCACGAGGAGCTGCCCTGTGAGTGTTTCCCCTCCTGGGGAGCAGAGCTGGGGCCATGGCAGCCCTGTGTCTCCCTTCACGAGGAGCACCAGCAGCCCATGTCAGCCCTGTGTGTGTCTCCCCTCATGAACACCGGGCTGGCAGGACAGTGTGTGTCTCCCTTCACAAACATGGAGCTGGCAGGGCAGTGTGTGTCCCCTCACAAACACTGGGCTGGCAGGGCAGTGTCTCCCCTCACAAACATGGGGCTGGCAGGGCAGTGTGTGTCTCCCCTGGCAGGGCAGTGTGTGTCTCCCCTGGCAGGGCAGTGTGTCCCCTCACAAACACCAGGCTGGCAGGGCAGTGTGTCCCCTCACAAACATGGGGCTGGCAGGGCAGTGTCTCCCCTCACAAACATGGGGCTGGCAGGGCAGTGTGTCTCCCCTCACAAACACTGGGCTGGCAGGGCAGTGTGTCTCCCCTCAGGAACACCAGGCTGGCAGGGCAGTGTGTGTCCCCTCACAAACACCGGGCTGGCAGGGCTCTGTGTATCCCCTCACAAACACCGGGCTGGCAGGGCTCTGTGTATCCCCTCACAAACACCGGGCTGGCGGGGCAGTGTGTGTCTCCCCTGGCAGGGCAGTGTGTGTCTCCCCTCACACACACCGGGCTGGCAGGGCTCTGTGTATCCCCTCACAAACACCAGGCTGGCAGGGCAGTGTCTCCCCTCACACACACCGGGCTGGCAGGGCAGCATTTCCCCGGAATGTCGGGGCTGTCGGGGCCTGCCCGCACGCCGGGCCCCCCGCAGGCCGCAGGAATCCGCGCAGGCCGCGGCACGCCGGCCACGCTCAGCCCCTCCAGGTGCAGGCAGCTGCCGGTGCTGCTCTCACAGTTTAGTGTCACATTTTTTTCTCGTTATTGTTATTTCTTGCTGGGCTTTTTTTTCTGCTTTTCTCCCTGCTGGTTTTTTTTTTTTTTTTCCCTGCTGCTTTCCTACCGGCACGGTCTCTGCCAGGCTTCCCGGGACAGGCGCTCCTATGGGCAAGAGCACATTGTCAAAACAACCCCAGAGTTGTATTTTTGTCGCTCTCTCATTGTGGCAAAGCCTCCTTTTCCAAGGGAATTGTTTCCTCCTGTTCTCTTCCCCCAGGTATTCTGTGGAATTGATTTCTCCTCTTCTTTTACAGATGAGATATTCCAGGAACAATCAAACTCATACTGCTTCTGTCAAACTTAATCTAGGATACATTCATCTGGAATATAGCAGGGAACCTGATCCAGAAAACCTCAACTTCCTTTTTTATCGGGGAGCTCATAAAGCAGAAGGATGATGACAGGCTACTGAAATTTAAGCAACCAAGGGAAGGAAAGATATTTTATTCAACAGTTGGGATAAAATTTTATGTCCCAGAGATTTCAAGGAGCCCAAGCAGGGGAGATGAAGGAAGACTGATTTTCTTTCTCCTACGTAAATGGACAGGTCCGGGGGTGGTTTTTAAGTTGTGTCTGTATCAGAGGCACCTACACATTTCCTCTCCTAAAGCCAGACAGAAGTGTGACTCCTGGAAGAGCTGGGGTTACAACCCTTCCCCAGGCAGGGCTGGGGAACTCTGCTCCTCCTCACCGAGACAGAGCTGCTCCAGAGGCCTTTGTGGGACCAGCCTGGGTGTCTGCCTCAGGAGGAGGTGAATCACACCTTGCAAGTGCTGATTTCTCTCTCTTATCTCTCAGAGGAGCCTAAGGTGCCTAGTTCAGATCCAGACGTTTACACAGATGAATCACACCCTCAAGGCCATGGAGAAAATAATGAAAATCTGCAAGCCTGGGCCCAAATCACTCGAGTCATCTTGAATAATTCTATTATTTTACTGAATGGAATGATCCAATGTCTTTAAATTGCTTCATGCTTTACTGGTAGAAAATGAAGATAAATAAATTCTTGCCCAGAACAAACGCTCACTTTTTTTTTTTCCTGATACAGCACAGGCAATGGTGTTCCTTTCAGTAGGTCCCTTCCTTACATATCCTCTTTTTCCTAAATAAACACAGAATTCACCTCTGTGTGCAGCCTCCAGGTCTCCTCCTGCCTTCCTCTGAGCAGGAATCTCAGAGATTACCAGATCAGAGGCACTTTTAAACCATCTGTGCTTCATTCAGCATTTCCACAGGTGTTGATCTTTCCCAAGCCCTCAACAGCTTCTTCAGATTCTCCTGTCCTTTGAAATGCTCGTGCTCAAGAGGAAGATTCTTACCCAGAGAGCTCTCCTCCACCTGCGATATAATGATGGAGGTAACACCATGACAGGGAAAGCCTCATTCTCCCAGCAGGTCAGCCTCAGTGTGTTATCTCCTGGGAATTAAAATCCACAGTGCTGGATGTCCCCTTCCACATCCCTTCTTCAATTCATTTGTGGTGGAGTCATTTAAAAACGGGGAAAGGAGGGTAGAAAATGAGAGGATGGAAATTGTGAGTTTGGGAACAGGTCAGGATTGATGGAGCCTTTCCCATTTCCTCCTCGGTTATTTCTTCACTTGCTCCCTGTAACTGAATCACCCTGGAAATGCCTCCTGATCTCTCCAAGCAGGGACCATCCATTTTTTCTAGTGGAGCATTTTGCACAGAAAGCCCAGCTCTGATCGAGTGCTGCACTGGCTGCCATAACAATAAATTCCCATTACCAGAAGCAAGACGTGTTTTCTTATGCATCCCCTTTGCAGAAAGGCATAAACTGAATTTTGACTTCAAAGGAGACATCTTTGTTCAAAATGCAATGCTCAGAAATATTCTGCAGTCAATTATTTGCAATTAGAATGAAAAGAGAAACCCCCTTCCTCAAACCGCCTGTAATTACAAACGATCCTTTCATGAAGTATAAATCCAGTCATTAAGGAGTTTCAAAAGTTTTAATTCAGTGGGCAATTAAAAAGAAGAATGTCGGGTGTTGAGACAGAGAACAATGCCATGGTGAGCTTGAGGTCCTGAGGTATCAATGGAAGGAAGATTTTTCAATTGATCCTGGTGGTTTTAGGAGGCAATTCCTCAGCGTGCGATCGTTACCAGCCCTTAACAATGTCTCTGCTGAGCCATCGCTGCCCCTGGGGTGGGTAGGAGCAAACTGAGGGTCAGCCTTGGCCTGGCAGCCCCAAAATATCCTCCCCAAAGACCCGCTGTCACCAGCACCTGAGCTGGGTCCTGGTCCTGGGGCACAGGGCAGGGAAATCCCCACGGGATGGGGCCTGAGGGGACGTGGTGCCAGAGCTTTCCCAGGTGGAAGGTTCAGCTAAAAGTCCCGAGTTACTGAACAAGGATGTTCCAAGCACAACGTCCCTGTTTGCATCAGTGTCAGTTCTTGCCCTTTTCCCAGAAAATTCATAACGACATGTAAGTGGTGCCTGTAATCCAGGCTCCCAGGAATCGTTTCTGCATTTGGGCACATCCTCAGGATGGAGCCAGAATGGAAACCGTAGATCTTAATCCTCTCTCCCAGGCTGTGAAGTTGGAAGGAGGAAGGGAGTTTTTGGAACACTCATATTTTGAAATTGGGACTCAAATTTATTGCCTTCGTTGCTTAAAGGAGGCCTGTTCCTGTCTGGATATTTATTGTCCTTGGTGATGCCTTAGTGTGAGTTCCCTGGCAGCTGCTTTGGGAGGAGGTGTGAGGTGGATCCATAAGGTTCACAGATTTTTCCCACTCATGTGATAGGTATTTGTTGTTTGGCTGCGTGGTTCGGAATCCTGCATCCCGTATTCCCGACAATCTGTGCCCTGCATATGCTCCTGGGGATGTGATGTGGGGAGGTGCCTCCTGCGAGGGGTGAACAGAGAGCTGCCTTTCAACGTTATGGGAGCAGAAATGTGCTCAGAGGAGTGATGGTTCCAATGGAAAATCCTGAAAATCAAACCCCACTGAACATCCAGCCATGATCTGAGAGGGAGGGACATCGCAGCAACAGGAAAAGGAACCAGCAGCTTCACCATCTTGTTTGGGGTCCTGTGCCACTGCCTAAGGGGGTGAAAAAAATGCTTGAATGAAAAGAGGGAAAACAGAGCTCTGGAGTTTGCATTTCAACCACCTGATGGAAACACTTAACGCTGCTTTTGATTTGGTTCAGTCACAGATCGAGTGTGATAAGCCAGATCCAGGGATACTCAGGTGTGTGGCCATGAAGGAGGAGCTGTAATTTTTCTGCCCTGAGATCATCTCCTGCACTTTTCTGCAGGCACAGCATTAAAAAAAAAATACTGTTTTTTAAATTTTTTTTTCAGTGTCATTCAAGGTTTTATTTTTAGATGCTCCTTCAACCAGAAAGAGCCACACAGAATTCCCTCAGTGGTAACTGCCTGTTTTTCCCCAGAGCAGGGAATATCTGCGTGTCTCCAACATGCACAGAGTGTCACTCATTTCCAAATGTGGGGACAGCATTGGAATCACCTGGAATCTTATTGTCGGGGTACTGAACAATCCAAGTTTCCAGAACTTCCGATGGAGCTGCCCGTTTTTAGAGCATCTGGAGATTGGGACACACTCCTTTTCTTGCCTCATGTGCTCAAGGCTGTTTCAGATCGGGATATCTGGTGCCTCCTGACTCTGTTCTCGAGAAAGGTTCCCTTCTGGTGCTTGACTGATTTGGAGGAGAGTGCCCTAATGGGGCTTTGTTCGAGGAGCGCGCTGAAAACACGGGATCTTGTGTAAAATCTCTGTCTTTTCCTCATTTCCCTATTTGGCAATGCACTTTTCCCAGGTTTTCTACCTTTCCACCCTCCCCCACTGCCTCTCCCCTTCCCTAGCACAGGTAACCACACATTTTGATGGAGGTTTAATCTCCTTCCTTCCTTCCTTTGCAAACCTACCTCCTCCCATGCCCCAGGCGCTCTTGTCAACTCAAACGCATGGCAAATCAACCTGACAGTGGAGATCTCCCCTTGAGCAACAGCGCTGGGAGTTTGCTACTGCTGATCCTCAGATAGGGAGGGTGGGGTGCATTTTCCACATAAAACCCGGTCGCAGCTAAATGGAAGTAAATTTCCACTCCCCATTCCCTTTGTTTCCAGCTGGGGCTGTCAGCGAAGTGGATCCACAAGCCCGGGAGGATGCACAGGATGGGGACGCAGGCAGGTCAGAGCTGCAGGAACAGTCCTGGGGCTCTGTTTGTCACCTTGACGGGTCAGAGCTGCAGGGACAGTCCTGGGGCTCTATTTGTCACCTTGACGGGTCAGAGCTGCAAGGACAGTCCTGGGGCTCTGTTTGTCACCTTGACGGGTCAGAGCTGCAAGGACAGTCCTGGGGCTCTGTTTGTCACCTTGACGGGTCAGAGCTGCAGGGACAGTCCTGGGGCTCTGTTTGTCACCTTGACGGGTCAGAGCTGCAAGGACAGTCCTGGGGCTCTGTTTGTCACCTTCCCAGGCACTTTTCTGGGATGTTGAGTTGAGGAACTGGGGATACTCCAAACTGTTGAACTCAACTGCACAGACCAACTGTTACTTGTAATGCCCAAATGGACTGTGAGAGCGGTTCCACTTTGAGAAAGTGGAAAAAATGTCCAAGAGAACAACCTAAAAAGGCATGTAATTTTCTTTTTTACTCCTTTTCTTCATGTTAGAAGTGTAGGGAAGTCACAAGTGTGCTGCTGAGTCCTGCCAGAAACTCAGACCAGGACTGCTCTCTTGTTCTGCAGCACCTAAATCAGCTGCTGCACTGAGCTGGGACAAAGGGCTTGTCCTCTGCTCAAGAAAAAATCCCACATCTCCCTAAATCTTATAGGTACAATATTATGACTATTGCAAAGGGAAAAGCTGAAAACTGGCCCTAGCTTATGCTGCTTTTGCAGCACTTTTCAGGCTGGTGGGAGGAGGCAGCTCCTGGATTCTCATGAGAACAGAGCAGACACACCATGAAAATGCGAATGTCAACTTCCTGTCCTCAGCAGCCTGGCTGGTACCCTTCAGCTGGTGAGAGTCTTTACAGAACTATTTCCTAACTCAGCTAAAGTCAGAGAAACCCTTCTGATTTTGTGTTTGAGAACACAAAAGGATTTATTTTTCAAGACAGGCTTTGTTTTTCAGAACGTGTCACCAGCAGTGCATGGCTTCAGAAGAAATCACTCCTGTCGGTCGCAACAAAACAGATCAGAGACAGAAACAAGAGGCAGAGACAGAAAAGAAGAGGAGGCCACTCTGGATGGGTCTCTAGTACTAAACAGCACCATGTGAGTCTCTGAACCTCAAACAGCCTGAGCAGGCATTGCAAAATTTGCTGACATTGGGAGGCAGAGTGACTCCAAGTGCATAACCCCGCTGCCACTTGGGGATGTGGAGCTGCTCCCATTATCTGCATTCAGCCAGGAGCTGAGCACTTACCCTGCTTGATTTATTAGTTTTATAAAATGCAGAGTCTTTAATGTTCAGTGCTCGGAGCACACTGTAATTTTAGCTGCATTATTACAGTTGTTGACCAATGTATGAATTATCTTCAAAGGCTTGGAGTTCCTCTGAGCAAGTTTTCCCATTCCAAAGAGCGAGTCAAAGGAATCCAGGAAGGTCTGTTCTTTCAAGGAAAGACGTGTCACAGGTTGAATGTGCAGGAATGTTCTGGAAACACATTCAGCAGCAGCCCAGGAGAAAGCACAGGAGTTATTTTCTTTCTCAGAGCTGTGATCAGGCCAAGTCACAACACATCATTTTAGTGTCTCAGAAAGGAGTTCTTAGCCTCAAGATCCTGCAGTGGAAGCTGCTGAGAGAGGATCCACCACCAGCAGAGCCTTTGCTAAACTCCCTGGACTATGTGGGCTGAACTGGCAGCCCAGTGCAGGGTCTGTGTGAGCCAGCACAGGGACATTTGTGCTCCTTGTCCCTGCCTGGCCTCTCCCCCAGCACACTTTGCCTCCAGGAAGTGTCACAGGGAAAGCAATTCCCACCAGAATTACATGCATTTAAACTCATTTTTGGAAATTGCCTGGGCACAGCCTCCCGTAGAAATGAGATGGCACAGAACTGATTAAATAATGTTTATGCAAATACAAAAGTTGTCAGGGCGTTGTTTTCTGAGCCTTCAAGATCCAGCTTGTCAGAGGCTCCTGGCGCAGTGTCAGCTTTCCTGAGCTTGGCTGAGCCAGTAGGAGCTTGATTTGGGGTGGGCAATTGCCAGAGCCCTGCAGAAACCCTTCCCCAGTGAGGAGTTGAGGAGTGCATCCATCTCCTGACCTCAGCCCTCGTGGGGCCTCCAGGCTCCCCTCCCACACATCCTCAGGAGTGCCCTGGTGACATCCTCACCTCCAGCTCTCCCCTGCCCTGCTCCCCAGAGCTCCTGCTCAGACAGGAGCAGCTGCCCCACTTTGGTGTCACAGCAGTTCGGCCTATCCTGTGCTCAGGTTCAGTTTCTGGAGGAATATTGGCGTGGTTGGAGCTGGGATAATCAGGAAGTTACTGACAGGTGTTTGCAAGGGCCCTGGGATGCACAGATTCCTGCAGAGAGGCTTCAGAGGCTTTTGGATAAATGGGACGATACCAGGAATAGCTCCCAAAGATATTTCAGTGAATTTCTAAGCAGGTGAAAGATGTTGGGTTGAATGTTAGTGGAAACATTAACACATCCTGCCAGAACAGCTCTGCCACAGCCCAGTGCTTCTCCCCATTCCGTGCTCTTTGGTGCATTCTGGGCTTGCAGGCAGGTGACTCCCAGTTCACAAACAGCACCAGAGCCATGGGTGCCATTACTCATCAGAGGAAATATTTGTGCGACTGCTCAGATCTGAGCATGTATTTGCCTGTGTTTTGGTGGTGCTTTGTCAGGATCCTCTTTTCAACACCAGCCCGTTTGTGCAAGGGCTCCAGGAGAGGTTCAGGAGATGCTGGGACTCGTGGGGGCCACTGGAACCCATTCCAAGCCTTCACTTGAACAAATGTTTGCAGATCCTTTCCTGAAGTGTTTACCCAGTCCTGGCCTAAGCTTCATTAGCTCAGCAGATTCATTTCCCTGCTCCAGTACCTCTCTGGCCAGCTGGAACCAGGGGATGTTTTCCTGTGGCGTTTTCCAGGGGACCCTGGGGAAAGTCAGTCACTGGCTGATAAGAAACAGAGTAAAAATCTCCTGGTGTTGTCTGAGATGATGAGCCCCTCACAGGGGGAGACTTCTGGTGATTCTGCCAAGAGCAGTTGGCTCCTTTTGAAATGCAGTTGGAATTTACAGGGCTGAGTCAACTCCTGTAGGTTTTATATGGATTTTATTTTACATCCAATGCATTGCTGGTGGTGTAACAGACCTGCAGTGGCATCAGTGTGAGCAGAGGGACACTGGAAATGTCACAATGACAAATGGGAGGGTTTGTACAACGTGGTGGGATAAAAAGCAGCTCCTGCAAGTGAAGGGCTCATTGGGGATCACCCCGTGGGGCCATAAAGGGAATTAAACAGCGGGGAGCTCTTCACCTGCACTGCCCAGAGATCAGAGCTGGGGATTTCTGGTGCCACCTGGAAAACACAAGTCAGGAATCATCTCCAGAGCTGCTTTTTGCCATTTTTCAGTGGCTTTGCCTGAGGTGGCCACTGGGGAGGCAGAATGGGCCAGGGCTGGGAGCTGAGCTCACCACACTCCAGCGGCACAAATCCAGGGCTGCTAATGCTGGGTTTGGCTTTGCCAGGCTGAGGATGAGATCAGAATATTCCTGATGCCAGAACAGATAATGGGGTGGAATGGAGTCTGACTGTACCGAGGTTCTGATGGAAGGGCTCACCCACAGAACCCCAAATGTCCCTTCCTCAAGTGGATCTCCTGTAAACCCATTAAAGCAGCACAGGAGTGAGCAAAGATCTGCACAATCTTTGTGTGTTTTTACTGCTCTGAGAAGCACTTCTGTGATGCCAGGAGAATTTCATCTCACAAATTTTCTATGAAATGAAAAACGTGCATTTCAGGTGAATATTTGAATTAGTTCAGAACTGGATAAATCAGGAAAGTGCAGCATAGTTTGCGTTGCCATTTATATATGTGCTTTTTAAAATGAATCATTATGGTTTTGGCCAGTAGTGGAAACAGAAATAAATCCCGGGATGTGTTACTTTGTGCAGGTTGAACTCCTCAGTGGGAATCAGAGTTCAGGATTTAGCTGGGATGGTGCTGAATCTGCCAGGATGTGAATCTCCCGTCGTCTCTTCCCACTAAATACCCGGTTCAGATTTAGGCTTCCGGCTTTGGCCCCCGTGTGCCTTCCCAAAGCCCTTTCATCTCCTGGAATCTGGAGCCCGATGGCTCTGGGCGCTTTAATTAAGCGAAATGAAAGGTGATGATTTCCATAAATAGAAGAACTTCCAAGAGCAGCCCCGGGCCCAGCCCGGCCACCCACCCCGAGTGCCCCGAGAACCCACCCGGCACATCTGGGAGCCGAGCGGGGCTTGAACTTTCTCCCTGGAGATGGTGCTGATAGGGAAATGCAGCCGGAGCCTGCCAGGTGAGAGGGACCAGCGGGGATGGGAGCTTTGATCTCCCAGAGCCGGGCGCAGGAGGCTTCCCCAGCCCGGCTCCGGTGATGCTGAGCGGAGACAGACCCCTAGTGGAGCGCCAGCAGCTCCCCGAGCCTCGCTCCTTCCCGTTCATACTCATCTATTTGTTTATTTGAAGGAAGAGAAAGCGGGATCTGAGTGCTGATCCTTATCTGCCTGCTGCTTTCCTTTGGTCCCGGCTCGCCCCGAGCTGTTCTGGAGCTTTATCGTGGGAACCCTGCGCTGAAATCCGGGGATATTTGCATAGGAATAGAGATTCCTTTTCTAAAAACCTGATGGAACTCAGCCACCGAAATCCAGTTGTGCAAACTCACAACTTCATCTGTGCTGAGGAAAGGAGGTTAAAAATGGGTTAAAACAGAGAGAAATGGGTTCAGTTGGGAGCCAACAGAACTGTGAGATAATTGCAGAGGGAGTGCTCACCTGGAACTGTCCAGCAAAAGGCAACAGGGGAAGCTTCTTGTTGAGTTTGGTTGCCCCTGGTTCTGTCCCATCCAGCTCATCTGTCCCCAGAAAGGGACACCAAGACTTCTCTGCTCTCTAAGTGGAAAAATCCAATTTTCACATCAGCAGCTCTGAAACCCCAGCGTGAGGGTGAGATTTTGGGCAGCCAGCAGAGCATCCCTCCCTTCCTCCAAGCTGCCAAATGAAACTGTGCCACCTGTGCCACCCCGGAGCCACCCGGGCTGGCCTTGGCACTGCAGAGTTGGCCCTCAGAGCCCAGAATCCAGAATCCTGTGTTGATGGTGCTGAAGGCAACAACTGAATCTGGCACAGAGTGCTCCATCCTCATTGTGCAGAACCCCAGCTCCTCTCAGCCCCATGCTGCAGGGTGTTTTCTGAGCTGGCAGCTGCTTTGGACAGGGAGAACTCCCAGAGCTGGAGGGAGAAAAGCAGTAATAGAATAAATCAAGCCCAGAGCTGTGAAATCAGGGCTGCAATTAAAGCATCGTGGTGGCATCAAAATTCTGAATCTAAGACAAAATCAAAGCAGTTGGTAGCACAATTCCAGGACATTTATTTTGTTGCCAGTGGTTATTCCATGGTGCATTTTTCTTCAGTGAATTGAATCACAACTAATTGCACAGTAATCACCCAGGCCCCAAGTTCAGATAATATTGCCTTCCTAATACTTTGTAGAAATGCTGAATCCATTAACTATCTTCAAATGAGATTATTTTTTTTAATTAGCAGGATCTTAGCAAGCCATTACAGACACCATTCGTGCTGCCACACGGAAGTTTCCTGTTTGCTTAACACTACAAGGGGAAAATTATTTTCAATCAATTCCAGTGCTGATAGGGTTTGCAGTTTGCTTTCAAAGCCTGAGAATAAACAGAATTTTCTGACAGGTGGGCAGGCCTGTCTTTGCTCAAGTCATAATTTCTTTTCTGGTGTTTTTAGGAGGCATCAAGTTCCCTGCTGGTATCTCTTGATTTATCTCAGTGAGCTTTGGGTACGGGGAAACTGTTTGAGATCTGCCTTGGCTTTCCCTTGGTGCCTTTGCCTAAGAGGGAGCGTGGCACCAATTAGCTGGACTCCATTTCCTCCTGACAATTCCCCTTTCCAGAATTCCTCATGAGCCACATCAGCATTTCCTTCGGGTAACACCAATTGCAGGGCTCAGCCAGCAAAGGGACCGAGCCTTGCCCTCCCCATCCCACCCCGAGGAGAGACACTGGAATTATCTCTATGGCACCCCCAAAGTGCTGCCAAAGCAGCCAAAACCCAGGGAATGGGGAGCTGCAGGCAGGGTGGGATCAGTGGATGAGGAGTAAACAAAATGTTGTGCTGATGTGCTGTAGAAGAATGGATTTATAGGTTATGACATCCCTAAAATATCTTTATTTAATAATGAAAACTTCATTATCCAGCCCTCCGCCAAAGTGTTGCCATGGGCCTGCTGCAGGTCCCTGGGAAGATCTTTCATTTTGACAGAAGTTCTAAATTACAGCACTGGAGCTCTGATGGAGAGGAGGTTCCAGCCTGGCCTGCCTGTCCGGGGAAATGAGCACACGCTGCTGGCATGGCCTTGCTGAAACCTAATCACTGACACCATTAAAAACTAAATAACACAGAATTGTTTGGGGTTTTTTCTGTCTGAGCACTGGGGACAAATTAAGTGATAAACCTTGAGTGCTTACCAGAGTTTTATTATTTTATTAAAAAGTAATTCATCTTTATTACAGCCGAGGCTATTATGTTTCATCATTAAGGCAGCAACGCGTGGAGACCCTAAAGCTGATTTGGAGATCCAGCTCTCAGAACACAGGGCTTTGTTTGGAGCACAGTTGTTGGAGTATCTTCTGTGGGTCTGTGGCCTCCAGAAAGGTTTTGTCTATGAGGTTTTAGAGCTGGTGAGGTAAATCCAGGCTGTGCTCTGTGTGCTGGGGCTCCTGGGCTGGTGTCCATCCATCCAGGGGTGTCCAGGCTGTTGTTTGGATCAGATCCATGATCCTGGCCAGGGAGGTGCAATCCCAGCTGGGCTTCCTCTCCAACCACTCAAAACCAGTGGTTAAATCACTGGGAGAAAATTCCCACCTGGATCCCTCAGCAATCCAGACATGCAGTGTGGCCAGGGAAATCCATTTATTCTTTAATTCGTGTGGCTCTGTCAGAGTCCTCGTGCCACAGGCTGGGCTTGGCTTTGCATTTTGGTGTCAGGCAGAGCCAAACCCACAGTCCCACCCAATTCTGGGGCAGCAGGGAGCTGCAGGAAACCTGGCCAGACATGGATTTGTGGATTTGTGGATTTGTGGATTTGTGGATTTGTGGATTTGTGGGTGTGCAGGAGCACCTGGAGCTGGACAAGCTCCTTCAGGTGCCTGTGCAGGAAGGGAGGACAGGAGATGTTCAGAGGGATGATTTAAAAGCAAATCTGTTGGCACTGGGGCTTGTGTACACTGAGGTAAATGAGCTTCAGCCAATTTACTTAAAACTATCCAGGTAAAACCGCTTGTGTAAATGACTGAAATTAATTTAATGTCACTTAAACATTTTAATATAAATATTAGTCTGTTAAATATTGTAATATATTAACTTTATCCCTATGCAGACAGCCTCTGAATGTAAAACAAATACTTTTTAATCCACTTTGAAAATGTCCAGGCTGAGAATTTCAGCTCTATTAAACCACAGCAGTGGCAGCAAAGCAAATGCCAGGATAATTCCATTGACTTTTCTTCACTTTTATTCAGTTATTCCCATTTCTGACAGCCCTGCTTAGAGGCAAATTTGGACAACCAGAGAAGGAGCCAGGTGTGTGCTGTGGGACTGGGCCAGGACATGTTTGGGGTGTTTGTTGTGAGATCACTTCTGTCCCCCCCAAAAATACCAGTGGCAGTGGGGGATCAGCCTTAGAATCAACTGCACAGTTTGTGCAGCCCAGGGGAAAAGAGCTGCCAGCAATGCCCTGCTCAGCCTTTTCAAACACAACAATATCCCCACAATAAAACACAAATGCACTGAAAGGAACAGGCTGCTCCCAGTGTCTGCTTGATCAATGGGCTGTGAAGAGACTGAGGTGATAAACCGACTGTGCTCAGGGCTAATTTTATGCAATATAATACGTTCATAGGATTAGTCTATTTAAAAATAATTTTAATCAAACTTTTTAAAATGCAAAGCCATTCTGCACTACTCATTTTCAATATATGCCTTAAAACAGATGAGGGAGGCAGAACCAGATCCTTATTATCCATGCATAATTTAAACAATATCATCAACCCAGTATTGATTGCTGACTAATGTGCTTATTAATTAATAGATATCTTTGTGTTAAATACATTTTTCAGAGCTGTTCTGGGACTATTTAATAAGATAAATGGGGAGTTGCAGCACAGTACTTTGTCATTAGATGTAGAAGTTTTATCAGGAAGGTTGGAAAACCCTGCCTGGGGTGGCTCTTTGCAGGAAGGAGCCACACCATGGTCACATCCCAGACAGGGAGGTGCAGGGCTGGAATTGTGTTTCAGACATCAGCTTCTGCTTAGAAAGGAGAAAAAGCTCTCTCTATTTTCTGAATTAGCCCAGGGAAAGTCCTGGTGAGGAGGGGAGCTGGGAAGGGCCTCGCTCTGCTGCTCTGGTTTGAAGAAATCCCAGATTTACACGGGACACTGCAGAGTCTGTGCAGAGAGGGCATGAGCTGAGTGTGCAAAGAAACATCAAACCAGAGCCACCTCGAGCCACCCCTGGCTCCTGCCCTGCAGCTTTTGTGGCTCTGGGTGTCTGAATGTGCTGGGCACAGCCCGGCCAGCCCCAATCCCCTCTGCTGTGCCCACAGCCCCTGTTCTCCTTATCCCCTGGGTTTATTTGCCCCTGGCTGGACCCAAACACCTCCAGTCCCTTCATGGTGTGGATTCGTTCTTCTCTTCTTCCCCCCCAGAGCTGTTGGAACTCACTCTGACACTCCCTGTCCCTGGTAGGGAGGGGAACAGCTTCCCAGTTTGGAGCCCAGCCCCAGTTTGGAGCTCAGTCCCAGTTTGGAGCCCAATCCCAGTTTGGAGCTCAGTCCCAGTTTGGAGCCCAGTCCCAGTTTGAAGCCCAATCCCAGTTTGGAGCCCAGCCCCAGTTTGGAGCCCAATCCCAGTTTGGAGCTCAGTCCCAGTTTGGAACCCAGTCCCAGTTTGAAGCCCAATCCCAGTTTGGAGCCCAGCCCCAGTTTGAAGCCCAATCCTAGTTTGGAGCCCAATCCCAGTTTGGAGCTCAGTCCCAGTTTGGAGCCCAGTCCTGGTTTGGAGCCCAGTCCCAGTTTGAAGCCCAGCCCCAGTTCACTCTGTGCTCCCATCCCAGTGCCCAGACTGCCCTGCCCTGCCCGTGCCACCACATTTTACAACTCTTGGGGTCACTGAGCACAGCCACACTCCTGGTTCCCATTCCAGCCGTGCTGCCCTGCCCCTCTCAGCCTCTGGGATGAGCAGGGATGATTCCTGGGGCTGTGGCAAGCGTGATGGGAAGGGATTTCACACCACCAAGGATCAGCCTGTACATATTTAAAATAAATAGATGTGCGCATAAAAAAAATTACCCCTATTATTACCCAAGGAGGCAGTGGGAGTACCAGGGGAATGGCTAAAGTAACAAAACTTGACACCAGTGATAATAAAAGAGGGAACTAAAGCAAAGAGATCACCCCAGTCTGCTGGGCCTCGAGTGCTTAATCAAAACTGACTTCTACTACTGCAGCTGCAAAAGAAATGTTTCAGGCCTGCCATTAATTTCCATACAATAACCCTCTAATGGGGGAGTTGCTGGGAGAGGAGGGCGATCAATCTGCTCTAATGACACACCAGAGACTCGGGGAAAATGCAAACTTGGAGCAATTTCATGGCAGGTGCAACCTTGGAAAGTACGGCCATTTTTCCGAGTTAATTTGTTCCCCTGATATGTTTGAAATCCATATTTGTATTTTAAAGGTCTAAAATGCAGGATGATTAAAAAATACAAGCAGGTTTTTTGTAAGCTTTTCAAGTGTGGTAGGTGATACATTAATGCCCCTCCTTGGAGCTAGGACAGCTGGATATCTTCTGTCATGTGGTGCCAAAAAAGAAGGGAATGGGATTGTTTATTCCAGCTTTTCCTTTTTGTCTTTAGCCTTCCCACTTCCCTCCCCAGCCTGGTGCTCATTTGTCTCCCAGCTGAATTGATCCCTAATACTGTAGGAAGTAATAATAGTAATAATCGTGGTAACTGCTGGCAGTAATAGTTATTATTCTGATTATTGTTAGCACTTACAGTGCTCTGTAATGATAATGATTATTATTGCTACAAGTTTTAAAACACAGAAATGAGTTAACTCAGTTCCTGCTATGCTTTGGGTGCTGGCAGCCCTCAGACATCTGAAAATTCCAGCTGCAGATCGGAACAGGAATGAACATCCTGACCCAGCACAGAGCTCATTTCGCCCTCAGGGAAATGAGGACTCTCGTCCTCAGGGAATATTTGGGTCACATCTGTGGGGTTTGGCACTGTCCCAGTGGGGTGAGGCAGCTTTGGGGTGAATTCTGAGTCCCCTTTCCTTGGCAGAGGGAACACCCACGGATCTGGGGCCAGTGCAGGTGTCACCAGGAGTGTGACAGCCCAGCCCTGGGACCTGCTGCTCATCACTCCCTCCCTTGGGATCCCTGTCCTTGGAATTCCCTGTTCTCCTTTTCCCAGCTTTACTGGCAGGGGCTGGGCTGGGGAAGGGGCTCCTCCCCTTCTCCTCCTGCCCTTGGGGCTCTGGGGGTCCTGGCAGGACACAGGAGTTTCTGGGGGTCCTGGCAGAGGACAGAGGAGGCTCTGGGGGTCCTGGCAGGACACAGAGGGAGTTCTGGGAGTCCTGGCAGGGGGGAGAGGAGCTCTGGGGGGCCCTGAGGGGGCAGAGAGGGGTCTGGGGTCCAGGCCCCCCCAGCATCCCCATCCCTGCAGCCCCTCCCTCCTCTCACCTGCTGAAAGCCAACCCCACTTATCCTGATTACTCCATTGCCTTTCTCAGCACTTAAGAACTGCAGCCAGAATCTTAAAAGTATTGAATTTTCAAGGGGACTTTCAGCTGGAAAGTGCAGAGGCTTTGCATGAGAATGGATCCCTGCCCTGCTCAGCTGCCTTTGTCCTTCCCCCCGGTGCCCATCTGCATCCTCACATTTGTGCCTTTGTCATCGGCCCTCTGCAGTCAAAGGAAAATGTGGGCCTTTTTTTTTTTTTTTTTTTTTTAACATTAAAAGATGCTTTTTGACATTAAAAATGCTTTTTATACTCCTGCTGCGTTTATGGGATGCTCATGGCCTCTCTGCTGTGGGCATTGTTATGTTCTGGTTTAGATCTCATTTTAAAGACAAACCCTTCCCACCTGCCCCTGTGCAAAAATTCTGTTCCAGTTACCCCTGCAAACCTCTCAGGGGTGAATGTTTGGCTTTTTCCTGCTCCCCTCCTCAGCTCCCATTAGCATGCTTGAACCGATTAACAAAACCATCGATCGCCTAAATGAGATCGCAGGATTCCTGAACGTTCAGTGATGTCTTCTGAAGTTTGGGCTGCAGCCAATGCAGTGAAACTTCTGCTTCATCCTCAGTGCATCACCCAAATCAATGCATCGGGCTGCATTGGGATGCACTGGGATGCATTGGGCTGCATCGGGCTGCATTGGGCTGCATCGGGCTGCATTGGGATGCAGTGCTGCAGAACCCGGGGACAGAGCAAACACAGCAGGTCTGAGATGTGCTCTGAGCCTCCTCCCCTCAGGTATTGCCCTGATGGTCTCACACAGAACTCCAGGGCTCTGTGTTTCACCCCTCAGGATTTTTAAAGCTTGGCTCTGACTTTACTCTCCTGGAGGAGTTTAGAAACCCGGTTGGGCTCAGCTTGGCTCTGCTTTCTCCTGAGTGTTGGTGGCAAAATCTCTGCTCTGGAGCAGCTCTTCACTCCTCTGCCAGGTCCAAAGGGCAGAGTGAGAGGCAGACAGCTGGGGATTAAATCTCTTTTCATGCCGTGAAAAAAAAAAAAAGCTGTGGAACCTCATGTCTGAATGGGGTGAGGTTAGGAAAAAAATAACCTGGAAATAAGAGACACTTTTAAACAAGATCAAAGCTCTGGGGTAAATTCCCAAGGGAATAGAGCAGGAATTCATCATCCCTTCATTTCCAGCTGTTATCCACAGGCTGGGAAGGGCCGTGGCCTGGGCTGTGCTGAGGTGATGAACTGGGACCTCAGCCCTGTCTGGAACAGGATTTGGGTACAGAACTTGCTGCAGTTTTTGAAAAACCCATTAGGTGATAAAACTTGGTCGCTGTCTCTCTTGCTTTATCCCCAGCCCCAGCTTCATCAAATCACATTGGTTTTCTGCTGCAAAATCCAGATACCTCCACGTCAGACAGATTCCCTGTCAATACCTGACAGGCCAAGGCAGAGAACAATTTACATTAAGGAAAGAGAGCTGGGATTGAGCGGTGCTGGAGGGATAATGCAACGCTTTCCAATCACTTCAAGGTTTTTCCTTCCCCTGCCCTGTTTTCCCTGCCTCTCTGGTGATTTAGGACATGGATTTTTGCTCCTTGCCATCCTGTATTTATGTCTCTGTGCTGATGGTGATCTACAAAGCAAGGCACGTTCCTGCTGGAATTACAATTCCTGAAACTTCCCCGACCTCTGAGCGACCTGGGATAGGAGAGGGCTCCAACACAAATCTGGGATTCCCTTCACTGGAGAGCAAATAAACGAGGGCTGCCTCTGAAATCCAGGCTGGCTGAGCTCCTGGGGCATTTGCACCCCTGATGGCACAGCACAACCCTTTCCCCTTGTGCTGGGAGCTTTTATTCCCCACAGGATGCCAAACCTTCTCCCTGTCCATCCAAAGGCAAGGACCTGTAAAAGGCAATTCAATTTCACAGGCCATAAACTTATACATCCATTTCTTGCATTTCTCCCCTTTTTGTTTACGGTTTCAGAAAAATCTCTAAACCTGCAATCTCTCTCTATATATGTAATTTTTTGTTTGTTTCTTTGTTTGTTTGTGTTTTTTTTTGGCCTGTAAACACCCATAGTGCAAAGCTGGCTTCCAACCACTCGTTCACTGAGGAAAACTTCAGCAAAAACTGCCTGAGTTTGCAGAGTGGTTCTGTGGAGGTGGGTGGCAGGCAGGGAATTCGAGCTCTGTTCCCATCAGAGGCAGCTCATGGATACAGGCAGAGGAAGCAGCCTTGGGAATCCTCTTCCCATCAATTTTTATCACTGCTCAATAACTCTCTGAGCCATCCAACAGCAATAATGTTGGGTTTGAAGCAATGGTTTTATCCATGGGATGGGGTGGGCTTGAAAAAATCCAACTTTTCCCTCCTTCCCACAGCCAGGGCTGTTGTTTTCCCTTTGAGCAGCTCCTGTTTGCTCCTCTCTGTGCATAAACCACATTAAACACAGGCAAACACGGTGACATTTCAGAGAGATGCAAATGGAATAACTCATTTTGCCATCTGGACACAAGGCCTCACTCTAACAAGTCCATGTGACTCCGTGCTTTGCTCATATCATTACTCTTCACCTCTGCTCATAAACCTCCACCTAGAAAATAATGTAATTTAATTAGGCTGCGGAACGAGGCTGCCGCCGTCACACTCGGTTACACCAGAGCAGTTGGTAAATCCCATTGTCATTGGGGCTGGAAATAACAAATGTTCCATTAGAAGCCTCATCGTGGGTGCTTTGGGAGAGGGACTGCAGGGCCCTGGTTCTGTGCCTGAGGTGTTTTGGTTTTCTGAAATTATTTTCTTAGAGAATTTTCTGTAAACAAGAGAAATGTTTTTGTAACTGTAACTTTGTTATTCATTCCTTTCCCCAGGAGGGACTTCTTCTTGCTGTCCCTCTGCTCTGACCAATGGGAGTGAAGAGGTTTGTCTTTGTGTCACCAATCCAATTGGTCTTTGTGAAATAGTATAAAAGGGAGACACATCCCAAAAATAAAGGAGTCATTTTCAGCTTTCTGAAGTTCAGAGTCTGTGTCGTTGTGGTGTAAAACAGAATCAGACTGCAGGATCCCACAAATGTTCCATCAGCAGCCTCATCGTGGGTACTTTGGGACAGGGACTGTGGGGTCCTGGTGGGACATTGGGGACTGCAGTGGGGAGCCCAGGCCGAGGAGGGGGACATAGACTCCAAAGCCCTGGCAGGAATTGCTGATGGAATTCCTGTGGAAACGCAGAGAAAGGAGACAACGCTGTGGTCTGGGAAAGCTGCAGGAGGAGGGAGATCACAGCAGCGCTGGAATATCCCTCCTGTGTCCCTCCGTGTCCTGGGGAGGAGCCACCAGGTGACCTGAGGGGAGCAGGGGACAGCCACCAGCAGCCCAGCGGGTTTCAGACACACCCAGACAATTCTGACACGGGGAACACAGAGTTCTGAGTGAGCAGGACACTCCCTGCCGCCTCCACCATGCATTCTGCTTTTTCCTCCTCAACTCTCCATCTTCTCCATCTTCACCCAACACTCCCAGGGTTGCTTTTGGAGCCCTCCACCTTCCAGCTTTTCCATCCTGACCCACCACTTCCCGAGTTCTTTTGGAGCCCTCCACCTCTCCCAGTTTGCCCATGACCTGCAGGGTCGTGGCAGCTACCCCAAAACTGCAGCAGGACCACAGCTGGGTAATCCTTTCCCTTCAATGTTTCCACCATGAAAAAAGAGAAAGCAAAATCCTAAGGACACCTGAACCTTAAAAAACAAACAAACAAACAAACAAACAAACAAAAAAAAACCCAACAAAACCCAACCCCAGAACGCAAATAAAGTCATCCTGGTTTGGAGTTCACAAATATTTTGGAAGGCAAATGGATGGGAAGAGTTTAGCCTGCAAACACTTATTTGTCATGCAGCCTGACTGCTGCTTTTTGACATGCTTTGATCCTCTGCAGTTTTTTTGGCCCAGGCATTAGATAATGCTTTAGAAGCCATTAGAAAAAATGGTGACAATTGAAATGCTTTGAAAAATGACAGTTTGATAGTCTAATAATAGCCCCTACACTGATCTGGAGAAGGTTTTCTGTTCTGTTTTTTGTGATATTCATTATGTACAGTGCATTTCAAAACGTCCTTTCCTCCCCAGTAAACAATTTAACCCTTTCACGGCCTGCAGCCCTGGCAATGTGGAGCACAGATGGAGATCTGTGTGGATTTCCAGAGGCGTTTGCTCCACAAAGAGCTGCTGGAAGGTGCTGTGATGCTGAGAGGAGGGGAAATGGAGAAGATGACAATATCTATGTTCTTGGACTGTGCAGAGTGAGGGCCTCATTCCTGCAGTCTCTCCAAGAAGGTTTCCCATCAGGAGAAAACATCTCGGAGAGTGAGGTGGCGAGGAGCTCGCATTTCATTGCGAGAGCTTGTTTTTGCAAGATGTTATTTGGCAGCGATAAATGAGCAACTTTCAAGCCTCAGAAGTGATTAATTTCTCACTGGAGCTGTCTCTGAGCCTGTCACAGCCTGACAATCCTGACATAAGTGTCATTTATAATGTCACAAGTCTATTCCCCATAAATGTCATTACACAATTACTCCGAGGATGAGGAGAGCTTCACCGGGGGAAGAGCGTCTGGTATTAAGTCAATTACAGATCTTAATGTTATTGTTGGGTTGTCCCCCCTCACACAATTACTTTGTGTCTCACTCGTTCATTTTGTGCAAATTAGCAATTATTTATTGCAGTGATAGCACCAGGTAGGGCTGGTGCCACGAGAGCTCTGGCACAGCCCCTCTGGGGTTGATCTCCTGTGAGGATGAGGAGCTTTGGGGAGGATGAGGAGCTTTGGGGAGGATGAGGAGCTTTGACACCGAGCCCCTCTCTCCCCAGCACCCCCAGCTCCTCTCTGCCCCTCTCTGGAAGGCCCCACCATCTGGGGGAGGTGATAAATCCTGCGTGGGCTTTGATAACGAGGGCTGCTTTAATGAGGGGGCTTTTTGTGCCGCCGAACAAAAGCGGCTCTCTCTTGTCAGGAGGACAGAGGAGTTCAGCAAATTCCCCCGCGCTGCACCTCAATTATGCCTTAAAATTGGCATAAATGCAGCCTTCATTTAGTTCTAACAGGCTTTTCATCCTCCTTGGCCCAGGCACAAACAATTCCCGGGCTCGGTGCAGGGGGAGGTTTGGATTTGTTACACTCCAAGGTGTGGTGGGGGAGCTGGAGAGGAGCAGGCTCTGGGCACTGCCAGATCTCCATCTCTCCCGGGATGTCGTGGGACCCGAGCCCGTGGTTTGATTGGAGATCACCCAGATCCAGCTCCATTTCTGAGCTGGAATGAAGCTGGAAATGGGCAGGGATTGGTTCTGAGGGCTCGGAGCCTCTCCGGGCTGGCTTTGGCAGAGAGCAGCACTGTGGCACCACAATCTGACTCACAGACACGGAAATGTGGAAACAGGCCAGGAATTTCCATGATAATCCTCCAGATTTGCACCAAGACAACTGAGATGAGGATCAGGCCTTTTAAATTGCTCCCTTTGCCTGTTTGCTATTCTGGGAAGCTATTGTTCTCAAAGGGACATCTTTAAAGCAAAAGCTGGTAGAATAATTTATTTGCGAATAATTTATTCAGTGATTGATGGGAAAAGCTGCTGAATAAATAATTCACTGAATGCTAATGGAACATCAGAGATGGTCGAATAATGAAAATGTTTATTTGCAAATAATTTATTCAAAGAAAAATGCTGAAACGTATCGGCTCAATTATTCGTGGTGAATAATCCAGTCACTCAGGCAGCCCGGTGTGACATGTCAGAGATGCCTTTCCCAGCAAAAGGGCTCCAGGTACACGAGCCCTGTTTGTTTTGATCTGCTCTCCAGGAGATGAGGAGAGCTTGGGTGAGGAACTCCTCAAACTGAGCTCAGACTAAAGGCTGAGCCCAGGCTCTGCCCATGATGAGGGTTTTGCATCACCAGCCTCTCCCACCCCTCATTTATTGTCAATAACAGCAGCTCGAACCTGGAATCCTTTCTGAGCTTTGCACAGTTTATAAAAGCAGGGGCTGGGGAGAGAGTCCTGATCAAGGAATTATGGAATGTCCTGAGCTGGGAAGGACCCCCAGGGAGCAGAGTCCAGCCCATGGCCCTGCACAAACACACAAAATCCCACCCTGGGCATCCCTGGAGTGGTGTCCAGGCTCTCCTGGAGCTCTGGGGCTCTGCCCATCCCCTGGGCAGTGCCCAGCACCCTCTGGGGGAAGAACCTTTGCCCAATTTCCACCCTAAAGGTCCGGGGTGACATTTTAGACACAAGCTCTGGAAATTTCACTTCTAAACATGCACCAAAAGGAAACAAATCCAGCAGAGCTTTTGTCACTGATGTTTGGAGGGCCCAGGCTCGGGGGGCTCAGGCTGGGACCCCACACAGGGCAGGTCCTGCAGGTCCTGCAAGTCCTCAGCTGTTCCATTTGCCAGAGGAGACTTCTCCTGCTTCCCTGCAGCTGTACAGTGGGGCTCAGGTGCTCCTGGAAAATTGAAGTGATTTTGTGATGATACTGGAGCTAATACCAGAAAAATCTAAATTACATTTTAAAAGGAATCTACCCTTTTATCTTTTAACCTTAGGCCTCTCCCTCTCATGCAGAAAAATCAATCTTGACTAATCTACTGACCAAGTAAAAGTGAAAAGGGGAACCCATATAATCATGTACTTTATCTTCTTTAAATATTTTTTTACAGACGAGGAACTCATATAAACACCTACTTTATCTTCTTTAAGATATGTTTTACAGAGAAGCTCAGCAAAACATCCAAAGCTTCCTCATGGCTCTTAGGAGAAAACTCCATTGTCCTGAAAGAATCCATCACGACTCCTGAGGGAGTTTGGGGAGGAGCAGGAGCAGATCCCTCCCAGCTGCTGTCGGGGTGTTTAAGGGAATTCCACCTCACAGCTCTGCCTTCCCTGGCCCCGGGACTCCCAAAGCCTGCCTGGGCACACAACTGCAGGAATGGGCAACTGGGGGGTCAGTGGGAGCCCGGGGCCCGTGGACTGCTGGGGCTCGGAATCATTATTGGAATTTGTTATTTATCTGTTTCAAATGGCTGGCACTCATGGCAGGAAAAGTTCCTTCACCTGGGGTGTGGAAAGGAGCCACTGTGGGACACCAGGGCAAGGAAAGCTCTTCCCAAAGTCCTGTCTCAGAAATCTCCTTTTCCTCAGTTATTTTTCCTGTTTCTCTCCTCCAGTGGCTTTGCTTTGGGCAGGGTTTGTAACCAGGACAAACACGACCCCTGCAGTGGAACGCTGGACACTCTGCTCTCCCTGGATGGAGGGAGGATCTCTGGGACAATAAAAGGCTTTGCCTTTTATTTCTAAAAGTTTTCCAAACTTCTGATCAGATGTTGATCAGGCCTGGGGCCAGGTTTAGAGCTGTTGCATCTCTTGTCCAAAATGTTCTGCGTGTGCCTGGCTGGAAGCCAAGCCCTCACTTTCCATGAACGGCTCAGGGCTGCAATCCCAGGAGCAGCTCAGGTCGCCTGGCCCATCCCTCACTCCTTTATCATCTTGTTTTCCCCATTTCCTGCCGTGATCCGGGGGAGGAGGTGACGTTTCCAGGAGCAGGAGCAGTAAATCATGAACTCTGTGTGTGCATAATCCGGGTGTGTGGCCGGAATGCCAACGAGGGGAACGGCAGGAGAGACCCTGGAGCTTCCTGGGACAGGGGGCAGCAGAAAAGGAGCTTTCCCTTGGTACAGGGGTCCTTTGGCTCCTCTGAGGGGCTGAGGGAGCAGGCCCCTCCATCCATGGGGCAGAGGAGCAGGCAGAGGTCAGAGCCCTGCACAGGGAGAGGCTGCAGAGCTCCCGGGGGAGATGAGCTCACAGCAAAGTTTGGCAGGGCAGGAGTAATTAATAAATCCCCGGGGATGATGTGAGGATGTGATCACAGGGCTGGACCATCAGTGGCTGAGCTGCAGAGCCTTCAGCTCTGCTGGCACTGGGCTGGAGGGGCTGCTGAGCTCCCCGTACCCTCCCAGGGCTCTGATCCCAGGGATGCTCCAGCCCTGGAAGGGGCACAGGAGGAACCTGAGGCTGAGATTTGTCCCCACACAGGAGGGACCTGAGGTTGTGATTTGGCCTCACACAGGAGGGACCTGGGGCTGAGATTTGTTCCTGCAGGAGAGACCTGGGGCTGAGATTTGTTCCCGCAGGAGAGACCTGGGGCTGTGCTTTGACCCTACAAAGGGAAGGACCTAAGGCTGAGCTTTGGCCCCACACAGGAGGGATCTGGGGCTGAGGTCTGTCCCCACACGGGAGAGACCTGGGACTGAGGTTTATCCCCACATGAGGGGACCTGGGGCTGAGCTTTGGCCCCACACTGCCCCAAGAACCTGCAGCAAACTGGATTTTGGGGCCACATCTCCGTCCTCTTCATGCTGCCCTACCTGGATCTAAAAATACCAGGGCTGTGCTATGGCCCTGCTATTCCATTTCCTTTGTGATCACACCCAGCCACAGCAGAACCAGCTCAGCACTGGTTTATTCTCCGAATTTCTGGCTGTATTAGCACTGTCAGAATCCCTGATGTATCACCTTGCAGGGAGTCTAAAAGCTTGTCAGTGCCTTACTTTGCATTTTTGTTCTGGGTTCAAAAGCTGAAGGCACAGCTGAACTGGAATCTTTTCTCTGGGCTGCTGAAAGAAACGTAAGAGAAATCTCATTTTTAAAAAAGTATGAAAGGACCATAAAAATAAGCTTTTCACTAAGCTGATCAACTCGGGCTCTGTATAGCAAAAAGGATTCAGAATGAGTAGCTGATAATACAGGCTTTGGTTTGTGGGAAATGAATTAGAGATGGTATTTGAAAGGACTATTTCATTTAGGTGTTTTGGTGGCATAAACCCAGCTACTACAGTTAGAGTGCAGCAAGCTTAAATATTAGTTAAAAGTTAATTCATATTTTTAGCATATAATTTCTAATTAACTTGCAGTAGTTATCTTGTTAAATGTCAATTAAATCCGGGAGCATTTCTCACAGGTTTCCTGTATTCATAAAATGTAATTATACAGCCATTGCTCATGTAGCCCTTATTATTGGTATAATCTACAGCTAAATATATCTCTTACATACTAATTATACATCACTCAGTGCTGTATTGATAATCAGTAATTGATTTAGCACAAGCAATTGTCATGTTACCTCTTGAAATGTCAACCTGAAGTATTTGGAATTAAAAGTTCTGGACACGACTTGAGGCTGAGGCTGAGCTGTGCTGCCAGGAGGGTTCTGTGCTGGGGGACCTGGGCAGCTCCTGCTCAGGACCTGGGATGGGGCTCCTGGGGTGCCCAGGATTTGGGAGGGTGGCTCTGCTGCTGAGAAATGAGGACAAACTGGCTGGGAAGGAATTGGGCACAAAAATAAGGGAAGAGGCAGGAAAAGACTCAAACAGTTTATCCCCAAAAATCCTTCTGTTGAAATCACAGAAATCTCAGGATGGTTTGGGGTTGGAGGGACCTGAAAAATCATCTTATCCCACCCCTGCCATGGCAGGGACACCTTCCACTGTCCCAGGATGTCCCCAACCCTGCCAGCCTGGCCTGGGGCACTGCCAGGGATCCAGGGGCAGCCACAGCTTCTCCTTCCCCTGTGCCAGGGCCTGCCCACCCTCCCAGGGAACAATTCCTGACCAATATCCCACCCAAATTTCCCTTCTTTCAGTTTAAGGCCATTCCCTTTTTCCCATCCCAAGGTGTCCATGTTAAAGTTCACTTTCCCTCTTCTCCATCATCCACTGAAGGATTTCCATCCTTTCTGAATTCCTGCGGGTTTTTGTGCTGGTGCCAGAACAAAGGGCAAGGCTCTGGGTTCTCCTCAAGGAACACAATTCCTCCTGTGCCCAGCTGTGTTCCAATTCCTCCTCCTCCCAGCTGTGCTCTGCTGTGGGGCTGTGTGGGGACAGTGCGGTCACTGTGGCCTTGTCTTGTCACGTCCTGCCCAGCTCCAGGCTGACCTCCCTCTGCTCAGGCAGCATTAATTACAGCTCAACAATTAGCAGGAAGTACCTGAAACCCCAATTAACTGTGATCTATAACTGTGGTGGTCCAGATGAAAAAAAGGGAGGAAAAAAAAAAACAGAAAAAGGAAAAAAAAAAAAAAAACACCAAAGAGAAGCTGAGAAGGACTTAATTAGATTTGCACATTTGCTGCCCAGCAGTACCTTGGAGCAAATATTATTCCCAGTCTCTCCCAGTCTCCAGCCTGAGCCAGCTCTCCCTCCCCCCTCGCTGTCTGGGTGATATTTCCTGCTCCATCAGTGTGATTTGGAGTTTGGACCCTGTCCCTTGCCAGCTCGGGAAGTGTCTGTGTTGATGTTGATGTTATCCAAACAATGATCTCCCCTTCCCCTGTCACTTTGCATCGCCCTCTGCTCAGCTCAGCCTCAGCAAACGAGCAGCAGCCTCTGCCTTTCCCCCTTTGTGCTTCCCCCTCTTGCTGGAAGTGGTATTTAAATTAAACCATGCGTTGTGCTCCTTTCCCTTCGCTCCCGTGTTTCCTGAGGCAACCAATTTCATAGATCTGGGAAATGGAATCAATATGAAGGTGGATTGTCCTTAGGAGACCCTCTTAATATCCCAGGAGAGCAGGCTGGGTACTGCAGGATTAAGGAAAGGGAAAATTACTGAGGGCAGGGTTCTTTGGAGGGCTGTTTGTGTGCACATGGTGGACAAATATTGAGATGTGGAAAACAGGATCCAGGGGTTTGTGTGGCTTTAATTGAAACCATTTGTAATCCTCATTCTCTTAAATGACACTTTTTATCTTCCTTGGGATCGCATGGTGGGTTCTGCTGCACGCCGGGTTCATAAAATATACAAAAATTCCGTGTTCTTCGGAGAAAATTCATTTTGAGTGATGGGGCGGGGACGGCAATTCAAGTAATAACTCTGAGTGATATAAAAATGAACCCATTCTTCAGAGTATTAAAGCTCTGCAGAGCTCTGTGGCCACCACCAGCTCATTTCCATTTTGCATGAAAACAAATTCTCCAAAACTCAGTGAAAGACTTGCTTATTTCTGAGTGACTTTTCTTATTGATTCACTGGGGACAAAGTTTTCTGGCTCGCTCAGAGCGAGTGGGGGAATGTGTTTGCTCACAATCATCCCTTGGTGCTGCTGCTTTCATAACCAGAGTTCATTAGAAGTGAAAACTTAATTGAATGATGTCGGTTGGCCTTGGGGGAGCAGTCAGGAGGAGCAGGAATTCTCTTTCTGAGGGGACAATTCTGCTTCTCCCTGAGCTGGGGCAGCCTCCCCTGCCCAGTCCCTCTCCAGGGGTGCTCCCAACTCTTGGTTCCTCCCATTTTTCTGTTGATTCTCTCTTTGCATTCTCTTGGCCTCCTCTTTTCGACCTTGATTTTTTTCTTTTTCCGCTGCCAAACAGCTCCAGGAGCTGAGCTGGCCCTGCTGCAGAGCTGGAATTTCCCTCCTGCCAGGGCTGGCTGTCCCTGGGCTGTCCCTTGGTGTCACCAGCCAGGGGGATGGACTCCCCTCCTCCCTGCCATCTCCTTCTCAGAAATTTTGATCCAGAACAAGCAGCAGGATCCACATTTCCTGCAGAATCCTCAATATTGGGGATTTGCTGTGCTTTCAGTGGAACTCCTTGCAGTTTCCCTCGTGGTGAGAGTGGGAAGCAGGAGCACCCTGAGTCGTGATGAGCCTCCTCATTAGCTGCAATTAAAATTCTGCCCTCATTTCCTTTCGAAGTGCTCCAATGTTCCTGCAGGAGGCCTTTCCCCAGGGCTCTCCTGAGCAGCTCCTCAGGAATTTGGAATCCGGGTGGGAGAGGAGAAAAAGGGAGCTTGGCCAAGCCTGGAGGGAAGGGAAGGGAAATTGGAGAAAAGGGCTTGGAGTAGGAAGAGCAAAGAACAGCGAGGGTGAAGATGATGAAGATCAAGTATCCAAGATTAGAGCTCTAGGAGTTCTCTCTCTGTAGCATGTGGTGGAATTTTACCCCATTTGCAGTCTTGCATTTGCCTTTCTATTTTTTTTAATTTTTTTTTTAATATATGCTCATACATTTACCAAATTCTAGAAAGGAAAAAAAAATAGAACTGGAAGTTACATGGATTCAGTGTGCGTAACAAAAACGTGATGCCACATATTCCCTGTGAATATTTCAGGATAAAAAGGCAGAGAGAAATCAGATAAATGCATCAAAAGGAGTCAGCTGTCTGCCAAAGCTTGTTTTAAATATCAAATTAGAATATAATGGTATGCACAGTTTCCATATCAAATCAGGAGTTTATTGGCAGGGACGGGAAGGTGACGCAACTCTGAGTCCTCCCACACCCCTGGGTGAGGGATGGAAGAGTGTTGAATGGAATAAAAGCAATTTTGGGACCGGATGGAGGCTGAGAGGGACATTCCTGAGGTCCAGACAGGGGAGTGGCTCCTTGGGGTGCTGGTGGCTCTGGTCACTCCCAGGTGACATCTCCGAGCCATGGGCTGGCCCTGCCTCTGCCTCTGTGCCTCTGGCAGGGGACAGAGGGCTTGGATCAGCCTGAGGGTGTTTATTTGGGGGTCTCCTGGTGGCTCTGAACCCCTGGTCTGATGTCAGTGACTGCCCAGAAATGCTGAATTTGTTCCCCCCTCCCCAGCAGTGAGGAGTGTCAGAGCAGATGAGACAGCTCAGATATCCCATATTCCAATATCAGATATCCCATATTGCTGTTTTTAGGTAAAAATGCAGTAAGGGGAGCACCCCTGGGAGCAGGGATTGGGTGAATGTGGCTGATTTTGGAACCAGCACAGCTCAAAGCACGGCTGGAGTTTGGGGCTCCACCTGGGCCTGGGCTTTGGGCAGGGAGGGAAACCCAAAAGCACCAGGGAAGGCAGGAATGATCCAGAGGGATGTGACTGTCACCAGGAGCTGGGGCCACCCCCCCAGTGCTCTGGGGGTGTCCCCTGTGGGACATCCCTGGTGACCGACACACTGAGGGCCACTGGGAGCCACCCAGGGGGTTTTTGTGCCCTGGCATGAGCAGCTCAGGTTGTGATTTCTGAGAGTGAGGAGACAATTCCCATGGAAGAGGCAATTTCCAGGGGGTTCCCAGCACCAACCCTGCTTTAGGTGCAGTTCAAGGCTGCAGCTGCTTTGGACAGGAGGGGAAAGATGAAGAAAATTGAAATATTTCTTTGCAGGCTGAAGATCTATTGCTGTAATATTTCTGCTGCTCTGGTCTCTATTCCCTGCTGGCAGCCCCAGCTCCCCAGTAGCTCTGGGCTGTCTGTCAGAGCCTCTCTCCCTCACACACAGAATATTTGTTAACTCCAACGATTTGAGGCAAACAGGGAGGTGCTGTGCTGGAGAAGGGTTTTTCAGATAACTGCCTGAGGCACCAGACATTTTGGAATCAAAATCTGGAAAGCAGAGTCATTATTTCTGTTGTTTTAGTGCCTGCTTTTACTCTCTCTCTTATTGACAAATGTTCCTTAACCCATCTTGCTGTGGGTGGTTTTCTTCACATTTGCACTTTACAGAGCTGTTAAAAAAGGGAAGAAGAAAGAAAAAGACTTTATTTAACCATCTTGGCAGCGTGTCCCCCTTCATGCTCCCTCAGCCTTTGCTGTCCCTTTTTTGACTTCTGCTCTGTGGGCAGACACTCTGGAAGCTGCAGCTTTCCCTGGGAGATGGGAGTGGGAAGTGTCTGGGACAAAGTGGGGCAGGAGGGGAATTTCTCTTCATCTCCCCCTGGCAAAATGTCAAATCCCAGTGCTCACCTTGCTGCCACCTCGAGGGGCACAAATCTCCTCCCTGGAGGAATATTCCAGCTTTGGAAGGGGCTCCAGAGGGCAGGGGGGCACTCACCATCCCTGGGGGTGTCCAGAGAACCAGGGGAGGTGTGACGCTCCATGGTGAGGGCTGGCAGGGCCAAAGGTTGGACTCGATGATCTTGGAGTTCTTTTCCAGCCTTGAGGTTCCATGTTCATCCCCGTGGGGCTGTGATTTCAGTGACATCCCAGGGCTCAGGTCAGGGCCTGGGGGCTGTTAAAGCAAAGCACTCAGCTGGTGCTGCTCAGGGGTTTGGGTTCAGGGGTGGAAAACATGGAGCAAGTGAATAAAACATTGTGAAAAAACAGGGAGAGAAATAAAGAGGAGGCGACAGGGCTGGGACTGCACAAGTCCTTGGTCCCCAATGACCTCGGGGGGGGGTCTCAGGTGCCTGGAAGGAATTCATGGTTAGTCACGACAAAAAAACCCCCAACAAAACAAACAAACAAACAACGCCCCCCCCCCCCCCCCCCCAAAAAAAAAAAAGGCAAAAAAAAAAAAAAAAAAGCAAAAAAAAGCAAAAAAAAAAAAGCTGGAGCTGAGATCCCTCTGTGAGGGGCACACATCACAGGGAGTGTGAGCTCAGGGGACAGTGACAGAGAGCTCAGACCCCTCTGTGAGCCCCACAAATGGATGTGTGCGAGCTCAGGGTGTGTGTGCTCCTGCTGGGGACAGTGACAGTGACAGAGAACACTCCTGGGACCGGCTCTCCTCGCCTCAAGAGCAGGTCCTGGAGGCCGAGAGCTTTTCCGACAGAGGGAACATTTTTCAGCGGCGCTCCTGGGAGGGCACAGCCGAGATTTTGGTCAGACACAGCCGAGATTTTGGTCAGACACAGCAGAGTTTTTGGCTAGAACCCAGCTGAGATTTTGGTCAGACACAGCCAAAAATTTTGGTCAGACACAGCCGAAATTTTGGTCAGACACAGCAGAGATTTTGGTCAGACACAGCCGAGATTTTGGTTAGACACAGCAGAGATTTTGGTTAGACAGCCCTCCGGAGGCACCCGGCACCGCTGCAGCCACGGAGCGCAGGATTCAGGGATTCAGGGATTCAGGGATTCAGGGATTCAGGGATTCAGCCCTGCAGGGAGCAGCAGGAGGCTGCGCTGGGTTCGGTGGCTGCTGCACAAAGTGCGGGGCTGAGGGCCCTGAGCCGCTCCCTGCTCACCCCTGTCTCCTCTGGGATGGTTTTAGGGTGTGGGGGCAGTGGGAGCAGCCCCCGGGGCTGTCAGGAGGGGTTCGGGTTCAGACTTGCCAGAGAAATTGGGAAGGGGAGCAGCAGGAGAGCACAATGCTCAGCCTGACCAGGATTTGTGCACAGACCTCTAGGGAACATCAATTCTCTGCTCTCAAAAGGACAAAATTTCCCTCGTTGTTTCATTTATTTATTTATCGTTTATTTGCGTTTCGTTCTTTATTGGCAGACAGTTGGTAAATGTGAGCTGTACGTGTTTGTCTCCTCAGCAAAGCCTGAAAACCCGGGTTTAATCTATTGCAGAGGTGCTGTGGGTTGTCAGAGCTGAATACACTGACTGTCAACTCCCCCTCACAGCTTTTTAACCATCTGAAATGTAATCTGATAACAGAAACACTTCCAGGTCCTCAAGCCATCCCTTTCACTCAATAACTTCCAGATCAATCCGTGTACCAATATTATTAATTGCAGCATTTTATTTGCATGTTTAAACCTGTTTGATTAACCTGCCTTTTTGCACTGCAGAGCTCAGTGCCTGGACTGACAGATCCGCACAGGAAAATTAAGGATATAAACTTGTTTACAGAGATTAGATGGAATCTTTGCAGTTCTGCCGCAGCCTCCCCAGATGAGCTGCAGCCTGTAAAGACAAGGAAGATCTTTATCGGATTTCTCAGGCAGCCCTGACTCTGAACTCCCCTTAAATTCCCCCTGAGAGGCAGAGGCACAGATTTGGGGGCTCTGCTCAGAGCCCTGACCTCACTCACACAGGCAGGGGGAGAGTTTTAATTGCTGTGTTAACACCCAATAAACTGAGTGTGACATGTAAATATTGCAAGTGTCACAAGTTCCCAAAATCACAGCAGCAAATTTCTCTGCTTGTTTCCATCCTGGGCGAGGATGAGCAGGGTTTTTTTTTTTTTTTTTTTTTTTTTTTTTTTTTTTTTTTTTTTTTTTTTTTTTTGTTTCCAATTGGATTGCTGCTGTAATAGAAATATTACCCTGACAGCCAAGCTCGCTCTCCCACCTAATGCATTTTCAACTTTTTAATGCTGATTTCAGGCAATGTGGCTCCTGCAATTTGCACCCAGCTCTCAGGAAGTGATGCGTTATGAGAACATCTCGTGATGAGCTACCTGCAGCTCAGGACTTCTTTATTTAAAGCGTTTTTATTTTTACTCTTCAAGGCCTTTTTGCAGGTTGGGCGAGGGCAGAGCCTCCCCCAGGGCTCTCATGCTCTGTCCTGACTGAGGCTCTGTGGGTGCTGTGGGGTCACCCCAGAACATCCTGACCTGTATCAGGGTGTCTTTTTTGGGGTGCAGCCACAGCCTTTCTATATCCCAGTCAGCCTCTCCATAGAGAAACTGCTGGAGAAGGATTCAGGCAGCAATTCCAGCTCCCACATCCACACAGGTCACAAGGCTGGCTCAGCAGAGGGGCAGAGGGCTCCCAGCCCCAGAGCAATTCCAGCAGGTGTTTATTCCGTGTGCTGAAGGAGAATCCGGAGCCAGAGAGAGGGACCATGTGGTGTTTCTCAGTTATTCAGGGCCTGAGGTGGGACAGGGGGCAGGGCAGGGGGCAAGTGACCACAGGGAAGAGAGAACAGGACCCCAGGCCCCAAAGCCAATGGGGAAACAGGGAAAGGTGATACCATGGGGTGGGTGATGGACTTGCCAAACCCAGAGAGAAGATTGCACAGTGTCTGCAAGGAGCCATGGGGTGAAGCCTTTTGTACACCTGGGAGGGGGATCTTTAATCTTCCCTTTTCCAGGGCAGGGCAGTTGGAAATTCCTTTAATGGCACAAGGGGCTCCACACTGACCCCTCAGCCTTCCCTTGCCCCTTCTCACCCACCACGTTTGCATTGCTGCTGTTGGAAAAGCTGATCCCACCTCCCCACCAGGGGAAGTGACAGCAAAAAGCCAAAGTTCCAGGTGTGGAATCGCTGCAGGGCAGGAGCAGCACTCGGGTCCTTCACTGACAGGATTCTGCACCTGGTAACTCATCAAATGTTGGCTCTGTGCTGTACAGGGTGACGAGTGGAGCATCAGGGCTGGGGATGGCAGCTCTGCTCTGTGTTAAAGGAACGATCACCCTGCCTGCAGGTTTGATTTATTCCTTTTTTGGCTCCCAGATTGGCCTGGTGCTCACACTGGAAAGGAAACAGGAAACAAGAAACAAGTTGTACCTCTTGTCTTCCTCTTTCAGTTCCAATTAATCTGATTTGTGCTCAGCAAGAGCCATTCCCACTTGTACACACAATGCAGCAGCCTTGCAACTACAGTTCCTTCTACATAAATCAATCTCTGTTTAATTTTAGCCTGTACTGAATTTGACCAAACCCTCAGGAATTGGTTATAAAAGCTCTACAAGTGCAGCTTTTTATTTGGATCAATTCTGAGGGCTGTAGGCAGCTATTCTGTAGTGTAATCACTGCTCGTGGAAAGTGGAAATGGAATCCTTTATTGTTTATGATGCAAATCAGACAACAAATTCAGAATCATCTCTGCTGCCTGCATAGTTCCCACTTTTGGAAATTTAACTTGCAAGTTAAAAGCAGGAAAGTTTTCAGCACTGCCAGCAAGACTCTTATTTTAAAATATTCATTTTTAAATTATTTATCATTTAACATCCATATGGCTGTGGTGTAACAGGGGCTACATTATCTATGGACAGCTAATAACTCTAATTGGGCTTTAATGAGGAAAATGCTTTTTCTGTGTGTGCAGCCACGTGATCCTGAGCTGGTCCTCAGCCACAGGGAATGAAAATGAGGGAGTCCTTCAGCTCAGCCAGTGTGGACATCCCAAAGCTCACTGCAGGTCCCCAAAGCTCACTGCTCGCTGTGGTGTCCCTCACCCAGGGCTTGCTGTGACTCTCATAAACCCCCTGGAGCAGTCAGTGAAGGGGTGACAGGCCCTGCGCTGTTGGAAAACCAAGAATCCTCAATTTTATTAATAAATGGGGCAAGGCTTGGAATGGGAGGATCTTTAAGGTCCAGTCCAGCCCAAACCATCCTGTACTCCCATGAAATTCCACAACCCCACTCTTGCCTTACAGCTTTGGAGGAGTTTTGCATTTCTTGATGAAGCTGAGGCTGGGATTTAATTTTTTTTCCCCAAGTCTTCTCCTACCTGCTGGTGAATGAATCCCAAAAAGATTTCTGTCACTTTACAATGGGGAAGGAGACAGATTGCACCGTTACTCCAGCTTTCATTTTAATACCTGCCAATACCACTTTGCAAATCCTGGAGTGTAATGCTTAAAAAAAAAAAAAAAAAAAAAAAAAAAAAAAGAGAGAGAAGTGTAGCTAACATGAGGTTAAAAAATGTCTTTAGTGTGTAAAATATGAAGCTGGGTGACACATAGGCAGCTGCAGATGCACTAATTTGATTTCATGCCTTAGAATCAACTGTTCTCCTGCACTGAAAGGCACATTTACATCCATCTGGCAGAGCAGGTTCCTTGTCTTTCCAGAGCTCCTCCACTCTTGTCTCACCCCAGGTTTCCATCCCATGCTCTGCTCACAGGGATGAGTTTGCAGCAGATTTTTTTTTTTCCCAGCCCACCCGTGTTTTCCAAGAACTTACAACAAAAATCTATTTATTTTTTGTTCCTCCCTCCCCTTTATTTTCTCTCTGTTCTGAGTCTTGGGGTATTATTATGGGATTAGGAGACACAGAACACAGATCTGAGTGTTTGAGCTTTAATCCTCGTAAGCCAGAGCCTTACAAAGCTGGGCTTGTGACACTGGGAGCCCTGGACTTGTGACTCTGGGGACAACTGGGCTTGTGACACTGGCAACCACTGGGGTTGTGACACTGGAACCCAATGGCTTGTGACACTGGGAACCCCTGCATTTGTGACACTGGGAACAACTGGGCTTGTGACACTGGGATCACTGGGTTTGTTTGCGACACTGGAACCCCCGCTTTTGTGACACTGGGAACCACTGGGTTTGTGGCACTGGGAACAGGATGCCTGTCTGGGAAGGGCTGGATCCCTGCCCTGGATCCCTGTCCTGGATCCCAGTGCCCTGTGCAGGATCCCTGTCCTGGATCCCAGTGCCCCGTGCAGGATCCCAGTCATGGATCCCAGTGCCCTGTGCAGGATCCCTGTCCTGGATCCCAGTGCCCCGTGCAGGATCCCAGTCATGGATCCCAGTGCCCTGTGCAGGATCCCTGTCCTGGATCCCAGTGCCCTGTGCAGGATCCCTGTCCTGGATCCCAGTGCCCAGTGCAGGATCCCAGTGCCCCATGCAGGATCCCTGCCCTGGATCCCTTCCTTGGATCCCAGTGCCCCATGCAGGATCCCTGCCCTGGATCCCAGTGCCCCATGCAGGATCCCTGCCCTGGATCCCTTCCTTGGATCCCAGTGCCCCATGCAGGATCCCAGTGCCCCATGCATGATCCCTGTCCTGGATCCCAGTGCCCTGTGCAGGATCCCAGTGCCCTGTGCAGGATCCCAGTGCCCAGTGCAGGATCCCAGTGTGCACCAGGGTCACCAGGTGCCCTCAGGTGTCCCTGCAGGGCTGTGGGGTCTCTGCCCAGGCCAGGCTTTGCTGTCGGCTGTGGTTTGTCCACACAGCACAGCACAGCACACAGAACAACGGAAAATCAGATTTAGATCTTGTCCTGCGCCACAGGTACCAGCAGAATCAATATCTTCCATATTCTCAGCGCAGCAGGAAATGCTGGAGATGGAAATTAAAGGTGTCTGACAAGCAGCTGGAGCAGCCAAGGCTCCCCTCTCTTTTCCAACTGGCTTGGAGTGAGCAACTCGTGGAGTTCCTCCCAAGTTAAAACTGAGCTATCAGTTAATTTGGCCCATTTCAGTACAGTTGCCATCAAGGTGCCATCACCCCTCAGATGTTAATTTGCAATACTTTTCCTGAATCTCTTGTTCTCATCAGGCTGAACCACACTGTCAAACAAACCCTGGGTGGAAATTCTGCTCCAGGAGAAAATCCCAGTGACACAGGGCACACTGCTGAGTGTGCAGTGCTGCTGGCTGAGGGATTTTTTCCTGCTACGAGATACAATGAGCTCCCTGGTGCTTTTTTTCTGCTTGTAGGGAAGAATCAACTCGTGGCAGCAGAAGCTGTAACAAATTCTTGGCAAAGAGAAACAAAAAGCAGAGGTCAGTGCTGGAGCTGCGTGAAGCTTCTTAATTTTTGCTTCATGAATTTCTACAGCGCTAAACTGACTTTAAAGTGGGAAGGGAATTGTCATGTCTTTACCCCAGGTACAATTACACAAATTCCAGCTGGAAAGCACCACAGACTGCTTGGAGCAGGGCTGTGCAGAGTTTCCTTCTCCTGCCAAGGCCTTGGCTGTGCTCCTGGGAGGTTCCAAACCAGCGGCTGCCACCGGGAAAGGGACAGAAAAAATGCCTGGAGGCCCTGCCCAGCTCTGTATGAGCACCCTGAGCAATATTTAAATGATTTTAAAGCAGTGACCAGGGCAGGAACTGGGAGTGCTGTTCCCCTGCTGTATCAGGAGTGCTGAGATCATGACTGGGGTGGGGCAGGGCTAAAGGATCCGGGGATTCAGTGGCACTGGGACACAGCCCGAATCCTGCAGCACCTTGTTTTCTGTCAAACATTTGCAAGCCTCACTAGGCTGGGAACCCCCTGATTTCTGTAATTCGGACACACACCTGTGTGTGAGACTGCTCAGATGAGCCTTCTGATGGGTGAGGAGGATGGGGGGAAGGAATCCCTGTCAGGGCAGGGAATTGTGGCTCTGGGAATGCTCCTCTCCCAGGGAGAAAATGAGGGGTTTTGGTCAGGGGGGCAAAGCCCAGCCTGGCTGGGGGTGCTGGCCCTGGAGCCTTCCACAAGCCCTTTGCTCTTGGTCCTGCTGCAGCAGGAATGGTTCTGGTTGGGTCAGCAGAGCTGGGGGAAATACAGGAGAGAGAAACTCTCCTCTCCTCTCCTCTCCTCTCCTCTCCTCTCCTCTCCTCTCCTCTCCTCTCCTCTCCTCTCCTCTCCTCTCCTCTCCTCTCCTCTCCTCTCCTCTCCTCTCCTCTCCTCTCCTCTCCTCTCCTCTCCTCTCCTCTCCTCTCCTCTCCTCTCCTCTCCTCTCCTCTCCTCTCCTCTCCTCTCCTCTCCTCTCCTCTCCTCTCCTCTCCTCTCCTCTCCTCTCCTCTCCTCTCCTCTCCTCTCCTCTCCTCTCCTCTCCTCTCCTCTCCTCTCCTCTCCTCTCCTCTCCTCTCCTCTCCTCTCCTCTCCTCCAGGCTGGAAATTAAACCCGTTTTTTCAGAGGGACCTTTCCCTTCTCCATCCCACATCCTCACCCTCCCCCTCAGACTCGCCGGTGTTTAATGGGCTGGAGGCAGCCCAGGCACGAGGCTGTGAGCAGAGAGAAATGATAATTCATTCGGGATGGAAGCAGGAGGCAAAATGTAATCCATCATATCTGCTCCATCTCATTATGGAGGTGAGATACAAGAGAGGGCAAGCTGTTAATAAACTGGTGGATGAAGTTATTTCACCAATCTGTTACAGCAGGCGAGGATAGACAGGGTAGAAGTGCATTATTCACACCTCTCCCTAATCCTTTTGTTCCTTATTCTGTGGAAATGCCTTTGTAAAGCCGGGGAGCAGCCGGGCCCAGGAGCTGCCACGCACCTCCCGCCTCTCCAGCCTGGGGAAAATCCTCTGTGGGAGCTGCAGGAGGATCCCAGCTCAGGGGCCAGGGGCGGTGCTGGCCCTGCAGAGCCTCCTCTGCCACAGCGACGGCAGATTTACCCCGGGAACTGTCCCCTGCCCCCAGGGGCTCTGGGAGCTGTCCCTGCTCTGTCCCTGCTGTCCCTGCCCTGTCCCTACTGTCCCTGATCCTGCTGTCCCAGCTCTATCCCTGACCTGTCCCTTCTCTCTCCTTGCTGTCCCTATCCTGTCCCTGCTGTCCTTGCTCTGTCCCTGCTGTCCCTGTCCTTTCTCCCTTCTGTCCCTTCTGTCGCTGCTGTCCCTATCTCTGTCCCTCCTCTCCCTGCCCTGTCCCTGCCCTGTCCCTGTCCTGTCCTTGCTGTCCCTGTCCCTGCTGTCCCTCCTGTCCCTGTGCTGTCCTTGCTGTCCCCGCTCTGTCCCTGTCCCCGCTGTCCCTGTCCCTGCCCATCAGCAGCAGCCACCACAAGGCAGAGGAGCTGCAGAAGACAAATGAGGTTTCTGAGCTGCACAGACTCGCCCGTTTGCACCGGGGAGGAGGAGATGGAGACATCACCTCATTAACACCTCGCTGTGATCACACCGGGGCTGCCGGGCTCCACACTCCGTGTTTTCCAATTCAAAGGAGAGGAGAGCAAATTTACGGATGATGACTTGATTAAATTTAAATCACTATAAAAATATCGAGGCGAGGCTTCGGTGGTGACAGGAAAATCTCCTTCAGCTTTTCTTTCCCGCACCCAGGGTTTCAGCGCGGTCCAGGAGGAGAGGACAGCCTGCACAGTTTCCCTCCCTTCATACTTGAATTTGTTTTTACACGATTTTTATTTCAATTTCTAAACATTATATATATATATTAATGTACAGCAATGAAAACTATCCTTGAAAACAGCCAGGAAGGGATTTCTGAGGGAGCTTTTTTTTGCACTTAGAATGTCCTAACCCTGAGGTTCAAGTCAACAAAAATCCAGAACTGACAGAAATGTTGGCAAACACACCAGTAATGAGTTCTGTGCTGCCTTCCTCTCATCTTGAGGGAGCCATAAATGGCCCGGGGCTGTGGAGGAGGGAGGGGATTGTTGGTGCTTCAGGGTCTTTCACTCACCGTGAATAGCTCCGAGTGTTATCAGAAATTCCAGTCTCAATTTCATCCTGGAACAGAGATAATGGCCACATCCCAAAAGATGCTTTCACAGAAGGCTCTAATTATCCCTCCTTTGTCAGAGCCTCGGCAGCCTTTGCTGACTGATAACCTCTCCTCTCCTTGGAAATTTCCTTCTCCCGAGCCGGGCTCCGCTCCGTCAGCGGCGATTTCAGGGAGGTGTCGGTGCCGCGCTGAGGTAAATCCCCAATAAAGGGGATTTCATCTCCCTGAGCTGTTCCTGCACCTTCCCTGGGCCGGGCTGTGGGACCTGCCGGGACAGGGCAGGGCTGGGGCTGGACCAGGAGCCCTGGCAGAGCTGCCAGGAATGAAGGGATTGTAAAAAAGTGGGAAGAAAAGGCCTTTGAGATCATCCATTCCCAGCACTGCCAAGGCCACCACTGCCCCATGTCCCCAAGTGCCACATCCACGGGGATTTTTAGTCCCCTCAGGGATGGCGACTCCAGCTGGGCAGCTGTGCCAGGGCTGGGCAGCACTTCTGGCACAAAGACTTTCCCTAAAAATGGAAAGAAAACTCATCTGGTGCAACTCGAGGCTGTCAGTGCTGCCCAGAGGGGTTTTATCAATATTTGGCCTTGGCTGCTCTTGCTCCTGGCCCTGCTCAGGTCCTGCTGCAGCTCTGTGGGTTCCTGGTAACCCTGAGACTCCAAAGTTTGGGAATCCCCTGTGTCCTTCAGTGCCCCCAGCAGCTCCTGTTTGTCCTGGAGACTCCCAAGTTTGGGACCCCCTGAGTGCCCCTGGCAGCTCCTGTTTGCCCTGGAGATTCCTGGATTTGGGAATTCCCTGTGCCCCCAGTGCCTCTGGCAGCTCCTGTTTGTGCTGGAGACTCCCAAGTTTGGGACCCCCTGAGTGCCCCTGGCAGCTCCTGTTTGTGCTGAACATTCCCAGATTTGGGACCCCCTGAGTGCCCCTGGCAGCTCCTGTTTGTCCTGGAGATTCATTCCCAGGTTTGGGACCCTCAGTGCCCCCAGTGCCCCTGGCAGCTCCCATTTGCCAGGCTGGCCCTGCTGCCCCTCTCAGCCCATCCATCTCCCCGGCAGCGCAGGCAATCCCACTCCAATCCCAGGCTCCCGATGACAGGACGGAGGCATATGGTGCTGAGAGATGATGATAAATGCACATTATCATCCTCAGAGCCATCCATCAGCCAGCACTTCCCTCAATGAGCTGGGGGAGGCAGCTCAAGTGTGCTCCAAACCTGCTGGGGCTGTGCTCCTGAAGGGCTGCTCTGCACATTTTGCCACGGACAGACATTAATGAAGGTAATTGAAGACGTTATTAGGGGAATGTGTTTGTTATCAGAGGTTGCTTATGGCGTTATTACTCATAGCCACACTTCATTAATATCCATTTTTCATGGCTCTGCTCTGCTGTTCATTGCTGGCCTGACCTTGTGTCACGGGAGGAAATGTCAGAGATAAAGAGCCCGTGCTCAGAGCTCTGCCACCCTCGCTGCAGGCCCAGCAAAAGCCCATTTCCCCAGCCTGGAGAGCTCAGCTATTAAAAAAAAGTCACAGACAAACAGCTCCAGGTCGGGAGCTGGGCATGCAAATGCTCCCTCGGTGTTTGCTAATGAATAAATTATTGCCCCTCTTGTAAAAGCTCCCCACAAACACACAGGGAAACTTCAGCTGGAGGAAAAGCACATGGCTCTGTTTGCCTTTGGAATGTAAAAGTGAGTCCAGGTTCGCTGGTGCACGTTTCACAAGGAAATGTTTGATTGGATTGTTATTGGAGATGTTTAATGATCATCTTTTGTTAGGATCACTGTCAGCTTCCCCCACACAATCACATTTACTGGGGCTTTGGTTTTGATGGCTGCGGCTGAGTCAGAGATTTTCAAATTACAGCAGTCAGAAATAGAAGAATTAGCTTGAAAATGCTGATTATGATGGACTTTGACACCCAAAAGAGTTGTGGAAAAGCCCTTTCCAGAAAAACAAAGCAGGCTGCGGTCTGTGTGAGGATTGCAATGAAGTGAATCCATGGTGCATAAATCCATAATCCATGGATTGGAGTGAATCCATGGAGCACAAACCCTTCCCTGGGTGCAATCCCTGCCCACGGAACCAGAGGAGCTTGGAGGCCCCTTCCAGCTCAAACCGCTCTGAGATTCTGGGATTAAAATTTGGATTTGCAGAGCAGAAATTCAAGATTCCACTGGTGCACTGGTGGCAGTGACAAACTCAGTATAACCAAAGGACAGAGTTTCAGGAAACAAAGCAATTAAAACCCAAAGGAGCATCCCACAAAGAAATGGGGCTGGGCTTTGCCACCCTGGGCCAGGTCATGCCTGGGGACAGCTGGGGGTGAGCAGGGGCACAGGGGGGGCTGCAGGGCTGATGGAGAGAAGCCCCAGGCCCTTATCAGGATCATTCTTTGGCAGTGCTAATTTTTAGAATATCGACAGTTTGGTTAAGACGTTAATGATCTTAATTTCCATATTGAGTTTTGTCACTTTAATTTGTTCGACACGCCAGCACGGAGACATTGGCACTGGAAATCCATAGCAGGAGTCACAGGCAGAGATCCCACACTAATGATGACACATTGCTCACAATTGTCTTTTTGGGTTTTGGCTCAGGCCTCTCCACTCTGTCATCCGCTCTTCCAGTTCTCCTGCTGCCCCCAGACCTGTGCTGGTGGATTTTAATATCCACGAGTACTGCTCAGTTATCCCAATTTCTTTTACATCTGTGTGTCCCCATACATAAATTGTAAATATTCTGGTGATTCAGCACCAGGTGCTGGCTGGAAATGATGCTCTGTCTGTTCAGGAGAGGGATAACTCTATAAAATTTAATGGTGTGTCCTAGAGAGGTTGAGCTCCATTATTGGCAGATCTCTGTTTTTGGTGAATGTCAGTAAAAAATTATCAGTATTAGTTAAGGATCTTTATGGAAGTCCCCGAAAGCCTCTGTTTTCACATTGAAACACATTTATGGTTATTATCCTCAGCTGAGATGTGTCAATTCAGGTGCCTTCTCCATCATCCTGGGTAACAACTGACACAGCCCCTCCCCAGGGAATCCCACCCTGCAGGGCTGGGCAGCTTTGGGGTCCCCACCTGCAAATCTGCCCAGTCCAGGCTGAAAGCTCCCAGTCTGGACTCCCCAGCTCCACCTCCATGGAATTCCCTGCCCCAGTCCTTTTTCAGTCAGTTTTCCCCAGGACTGGAACAATTCCCAATGTCTGCAGTGACTCCACAGGGGAGCTTTTCCCTGTAAACTCCCAGCAGGTGTTTCCAAATAGGGGAAGAGTTTCAGTTTACCTTTAGGACACTTTAGGAAGTTTAACTGGAAAGTTCTGTGTTTTTCCTCACTGTAAATGGCTCAGGGCCAGCACAGGAGCGTGGATTGGGCCCCGAGAGTGTAACTCAAAGCCTGATGTTCATCTCATTGCACCAAGAGCCAAACAGCCCACTGAACTATTGAGTACTAAAAAGAGAGAGAACAAAGAAGTTCCAGGCTTTTTGAGGTGTTGTAGCAAGTAGGAGACTTGTCTCTATACTGTGCTCACCTTCGCCTTTGTTTTTGTATTATTTTCTTTCCTTTTTAAAAAGGAAAGAAAATAATACAAATATTATTTGTAAATAAAGAAATAAATAGGAAATAAAATCTCCTTTTTGCCGTTTCAAGCCACACTAGATCATGCCATCTCACTAATTAATTTTTGCCACTTCTCTGCAAGGGCTGGACCCTCAGAGGTGTTGGGAAAACCCAGACTCAGGTGTAGCCCTGGTTTCCTGCCTGAGGTGTTTTGGTTTTCTGAAATTCTTTTCCCAGAGAATTTTCTGTAAACAAGAAAAATGTTTTTGTAAACTGTACTTTTGTTATTCATTCCTTTTCCTAGGAGGGACTTCTTCTTGATGTCCCTCTGCTCTGACCAATATAATTGAAGAAGTTTGTCTTTGTTTCACCAATTGAATTGATCTATGTAAAATAGAATATAAAGAAGACACATCCCAAAAATAAAAAAGTCATTTTCAGCCTTCTGAAGTCGGAGTCTGTGTCGTTGTGGTGTAAAACAGCATCACTGAGGTGCTGATGTTCTCCTGCCAGAGCCCCATCCCTCTGTGCCCTCCCCAGTCTGGGAGTCTCAGGGTTACCAGGAACCCACAGAGTTGCAGCAGGACCTGAGCAGGGCCAGGAGCAAGAGCAGCCGAGGCCAAACATCGATAAAACCCCTTCTGGGCAGCCCTGACAGCCTCGAGTTGCACCAGGGGAGTTTTGTTTCGATTTTAGGGAAAGTTTCTTTGCCAGGCTGCAGGGGCTCAGCCCCAGCCCTGCCTGCCCCTGCTGCTCCTCTGGGGGAGCAGAACCCCAGGAGCACCCCTGGAGCAGGGATCCTGCTCCTCATCCCTGCACTGCAATATCAGCTGCTTCAACATCGAGTTCTCACCCAGCACAGGGTGTTACTGAGGGGTATTAATCAACTGCTGCTTTATTGTGATGTGCTAAGTTGGGATTAATGAACAGCAGGGTTTGATTTACAGGGAGGGCTTTGATTTGTGCCTCCCGTTGCTGCTTCCCTTCCCTTTCCTTTTGCCAGACTCCAGCTCCTGCCTGGGCAGGAGGAGTTATTTCTAAATATTCCTAATTTCTCTCAGGAAACACCTCTGTCCCTCTCAGCACTGGAGTTTCAGTCTAGGTCTGTGTCATTAGGATTGTTTCTCGGTGGAGAAAACATTTGTTTTTTGCATGGAATGATTTCTTTTCCATAATTTTGGTGGGTTTTTTTTTTGTTTTGTTTTGTTTTTTTTTTTTTTTTTTTAATTTTTTTGGTCCTAATAGAATTCTGCCTTGCACAAACAGCACCCTCAGACCTGTCCCTTCCCACGTCCCATCCTGATCAAGGCATTCCTGAGGGGTTTTTTTTCTTATTTTAATTAGAAGTGATTTCACTTCTTCATCACTCATCTGACGATTGGCTGTACCTGCCCTTCCTTAGAGTCTTTTCTCTTCATTAGTGTTTATGCTTTGTATAACTAAGAAAATAATTAACCGTGCTGGGTTTTATTGGCAGCACTTTGCCAAGATGTTGGTGGGTGTCTGCACTACATCATAATTTGATGGTGTCTCTGCTGCCGTGCAGAAGCAGGAGAAGAAAAATGCCACATAAACAACGGCCCAGACAGAGCTTGAATGATCCAGTAATTTTGATTTATCCTTTGCATTCCGTGGAACTGGATTAGCAGTTAAAGTCGATGGGTAAACGATCCCCGGCACAATCGGAGGCAGAAACACAAAAGAAACTCTCGGGTGAGATTTAGTGCTGGCTCGGGGTGTGAATTACAGCCCTGCCTTCACTTCCAGCCACTAACCCTAAACAGGGACCTGGCTGGGGTCTTCAGGAGCTGCCAAAGTGCAGTTTAATCCCCACTTTCCTGTCCCAATCCCCACTCTCCTGTCCCAATCCCCACTCTCCTGTCCCAATCTCCACTTTCTTGTCCCAATCCCCTTTTTGCTGTCCCAGTCCCCACTCTCCTGTCCCAGTCCCCACTATTACTTCTATTGGAGAGGAGGCAGAGGCAGAGCAGGCCCAGCTGCTACAGCTGCCAGCACTGACCCAATGAGTACAATGAGTGCTCAGGGTTTAAAATGCACTCCTGGGCATTTGGAAAGGGACACTGTGAGGATGTACTCTTAGCCCATCATCAATTAAAACTAACACGTCTCTTAACAATGTGCTAAAATATTATCTTTAGTTTCCTTATGGAGCCGCCCACCCAGCGGGGTCCACTGCCAGGGGTTTGTTTTGCTTTTAGCTCCAGGCTAATCCAGTTTTCAGTGGAGGACAGGAGGGAGGTTCAGCAGCTCCAGAGATGAAGCAGAGTCAGTTTAATTGGAGCTCAAATTCCCCGTGCCTGGAGGACAGGAACAATTCCCTGGTTCACGGCTCCATCGTGTGACTCTGCTCTGGGGAGAGCAGGAGTTGTGTTCCAGCCAAAATCCCGGCAGATAAGGGAAATGCTTAAGGGATCTGAGCTTACAGTGCTCATAAGGTACTGGAGCATCTCCGAGAGTGTCATTTATTGATGTCTTGCAAGGGAAATGTTGATTCCTTTTTGTAAATTGCATTTTTCATCAAGAGTCACTGAGACTGAAAAATCGCTTGTGACTGACAGGTTCTGTGTGCTCCAGTTTGATGGGAATGTTTTGGCTGGTGGAGCCAGAGAATAGCCTGGGAATAATTACCCAGCCTGACACATTCCCTGGGTGACAGACAACATCTTCATTTCACAGGCCAAGTTGTTTTAAGAGACTTTTCCTCCTGACTCTTGTCTCTCTTCCCCCATGATGGGAATATTTCCCACCTCTCCTTTCTCTGCTCCAGCCCTGGACACGACTTTGGCAGGGCGGGAATGGTTTGGAGCATCCAGGGGAGCTCCAGCCTCGTGTGAGTGTGAGTTCAGAGCCAAAGCTTTGCTCCAAACCCTGAAATTCCAGAGCTCAGGGCACATCCCCTGCAGCCCAGAGTGAGCTGCTGGGGCAGGAGGGAGCTGCACAGCCCTGGCAGAGCCTCTGATTCCCTCCGTGGGACTGTCAGTGTCACTGCCCCACCACTGCCACTGCCATGGGCTGTCTGCAGTGACAGTGATGCTCTGGGATGCTCCCAGCCTCTGCTGGCTTCCTTTCCATGCCTGTGTGATGAATGTGACATTGGGTAAAAATTCGTGATAAAAGAATATAGCAATATATGTTAGATGGGTGTTAATATAAAATGTGAAAAGGTACAGTCTGTAGAAAACTTTCCTCCAAGCCAGCCTGCTGCCAGTCCTGGGACAAAGAACAGGACAGGAGCCATCAGGATGAACAAAGACACTGGCCAACCCAGATAAGAATCGGCATCATACCCAGACAGAGAAATTCTTCCCCAAACGAAAAGAGAATTCTCTGCCGAGGAATACACATTGAAATAACCATGGACCGGCGGGCTCCATCCGCATGTGAAAAGATCCTTCCCAGAATACTATTTGCAGAGTTCACAAATCCAGGAAGCCCATCCGAAAATTATTTGGACTATTTGTTGGACTATCCTGGGCACCTGTTCCGCCTCGGGACACAAAAACACCTATAAAACCCCCCGGGCTGCGACCTGCTCCGTGTGGATTTGGGAAAACTGTACCTTAGAGTACAGACCCCTCATCCACCCAGCGCTGCGCTGTGAATCCTATTTGTGGTTTCTCTCTTTATCGGTGATTGGGATTGTTTTATTAATAAATAGTTTCTTTATTAATCCGATTTTTGCCGTTGCATTTATAACACCTGGAAACCACCCAGCTCTGCAAAAGATCTCCTTCCTCAGTGGGGTAGAGCCCTGAGGGCCAGGGGACATCCCTGGCTCTGCCCTGGCAATGTCCCTTCCCCACCTGAGGGCCAGGAGACATCCCTGTCTCTGGAAAAGTCACTTCCCCAGGAGTGTTCCTGTCCCTGCTCCAGCTGGCACGGGGCAAACCTGGAGCTGCTTTTTGGAATTGCTCTGGGGGGAATGGCAGGAAAATCAGATTTATCCAGGCAAGGTCTGGCCCTGGGAGCCTCCTGCCCTCCAGGTTGTGATGACCAGAACTCTTGAAAGGCATCACAGAGCTCATCCCCTGCAGAGGAAAGGGCTCCCTGAAGGGAACGGAGACCAAAACATCCCAATTTAATATGCAGATGGCAGAGTTAAGCCACGAGGTTTGTGTAGCAGAAGAGAATAATGTCCAACATTAAAGGAGTTATTTCTCAGCCTGATTAATTTCCCCATGAAATCAAATGGGTTGGAAGGGACGTGCTCTCATGACTTGCTGATCCTTGTTTTGCACAGTTCCACAGAAATTGCAGACGTGGAAAAAATTATAAAGTCAAAGAAAAATTTCAGCAATTTTCTTAGGTGGAAAGTTGAGTTACACATGTCCTGCCCCATGGAAATACAGTGATTTGATGGCAGTTGGCTGCTAAGGCTGGAGAGGGGGAGAATAGATTTTAAACCTGAGAAATGTGGGGGGAAAAATAGATTTTAAACCTGAGAAATGTGGGGGGAAAAAAAATAGATTTTAAACCTGAGAAATCTGTGAGGGCACCACTGGAAGATGGAATATAAACCCCAGGAGATTCCCACAGAGCAGTGAGAATATTTTGGGTGCTAATTGCCAGACCTAGAAGTGAGTGCTCACAGCAGATTGCCACTCTCTGATAAACAGATTGGCTTCGGTGCATCCTGGGAAAGTCTGGAAGACTTTCAGCAGAAAATAAGGTAGGCTGAGAAATGGCAGCAGATTCATGAGGTAGAAATAATTAAGGTAAATCCTGGAGCAGTTTGGTTCCCCTTCCTCACTCTGTTTTCAAACAGAATATTCTGCATGATGAATTGTGGAAGTGCAGCACATGCTGGGAGGTTTTAACTGTCTCCTCAGATCATAAAGAGAGAGAAAAGGAATCCTGGCCTTGTTGATGGTTTAGGAAAAAAAAAAAAAAAAAAAAAAAAAAAAAAAAAAAAAAAAAAAAAAGCCAAACACAGCATAGGAAGAGAAAGGCTGCACCTTAAAAATTAATTGTTCAAGTACCAGGTCATTGTGGAGTAATGCACCGTGAAATGATGTTATTCTCCAGGAGAATTTCCATAAAGTTTAACACTCCATGACACATCCTTTTCCTATTGAAGTTAGTTAAAAATAGTACATAAAAGTGCTGGGTGAGTGGAGGGAGGCCGGGGAAGGCTGGGGGGAGCAAAGGGCTCAGCAGAGCCAGCCCAGGCAGCCCCAGAGCTGAAGGAACATCACTCTCGCTGTATTTCCCCTGTTATTCACCTTGGGATAACAAAATTACTTGAATTTTTTTTTTTCCCCTAACGAGAAGGAGACAGAAGATGCTGGTTGCTAAATGATTTAGGCACGGAGCAGGGCCATCAGTCTGGGCCTGATTTCTGTCAAAAGCTGGGAAATCAGAGCTTTGCACGGGGATTGCTGGGCACGGGCCAGGCCTCTCCTGCCTGCTGGGGGTCAGATGGGACGGAGGAAATATTGGTTGGGAATGTGGGGTTCTTTGAAGGGTTGGGAGGGAGAAAAACAGGTGTTATAAATGCATATTATATAGTTGGCTTTTTGCAAATATTAACATGGATACTATATTTATAATTGGTGTTATGTTTTACTAATAGAGTTTAGAAAGGTAATGAATGTATATTTTTTGATTGTACCAGAGAGTTAACAGTAAAAAGATGGTTTTTTTCTTCTTTGTAACATCTAAATGACCAAGCCAGAAGGTATGGGGGGAGGTCACCTTGTAACCCTGCAAAAACTGCTAACTTTCTGGGGTTTTTTATCCAAATGAAAATAACCAAAAAACCTCAAGAGGAAGATTTATGAGATCAAACGTTACAGAGTGGAGCCACCCACAAATGAATCTACCAGAGAAGGTGATTTGGGATACTTGAAACAAATAAAAACTGGAAAAGAATGTTTGAATCATTTATTAAGATCTATTGAATGTGGAACACTGAGATCCTTAAAGACAGAAGTCAGAAAGGGCGAAGGTGCTGCTGGCAGACCTTGGGCCAGGCACCCTCAGCCGAGAGAATTTCACCTTTCTGTCTCCCAATCGTCTATTTTTATTTTTCATTAAACGTATAAATTCCTCTAAGAGAGGGGAACTCGTTTTTCACTCGTTGGGTGGGTGGAAAAGGGGCAGGGAGGGAGGGCTGTGCCTGTCCCTCCATGGGGACTCTGGCTCTGAATTCACAGCACAGTCCCCTCCCAAGGAGAGCTCCTGCTCCTCGTGGAAAAAGCCGTTTGTTTGTTGTGCAAACAGCCCACCAGGCAAAGCATCTGTTTATTTACATGTTTTATCTGTGTGACAAGCGAAGCCTCCTGGAGATTCCGAGCCCTTTTGAATGGGATCTGAAGTGATGATTTCCCTTAAAATAGTCTCTGGCCTGGCTCTGCGGGCCCTGGGGATAAACACAAACCCCAGAGATTCCTTGGCACCAGTGCCAAGGCCCACAGGGCTTTAAAGCAGAGAGATGCAAAGGTGACTGGGCAGGGGTTCTGATGGCCACGGGCAAGGAGGATTCTGGCTGAGAGCTTGGCCTTGTCCTGGTGGAGGAATAAAATCTGGGCAGAGGAAGAAACTGCCTTGTTTTGTAGAGCTAATGTGGTGTGGACTTCTTGCATTTTTAAAAGAAGTCTTAAATGACTGTGCAGTGGAAGTGCCTGAGGTGATTGACGGGCTTTTTTGGAAAGTTGGGCTTTTAAATTTATTGTGGTGCTCTTGGAAATATTGCCTGTGCAGCTCCAAACCGGAGCGGAGTGCTCCCGAGTACTTCATCCCTCTTTTTTATTTCCCTTTTACTCCCTCGAGCTCTGCAGATGCAGCAGATTTCTGGCAGGAGATGATGGGCCAGAACTATTAACCAGCTTCTAAATGCAAGATTAATTTATAGGCTGGTTTTATCCATGACACTGCCCAGGCAGCCGTGGGAGAGATGGGATCCAACTCTGGCTGGGGCTGCAGAGCCCCTGGGCACACAGAGAGGGGCTCTGGGGACGTGGGGAGGGTCTTTGGGGATGTGAGGAGGGTCCCTGGGCACACAGAGAGGGTCCCTGGGCACTCAGGAGGGTCCCTGGGCACTCAGGGAAGGTCTCTGGGCACTCAGGATGGTCCCTGGGCACACGGGGAGGGTCCCTGGGCATGCGGGAGAGTCCTTGGGCACACAGGAGGTCCCTGGGCACTCAAGGAGGGTCTCTGGGCACTCAGGGAAGGTCTCTGGCACTCAGGAAGGTCACTGGTACACAGAGAGGGTTCCTGGGCACTCAGGATGGTCCCTGGGCACATGGGGAGGGTCCCTGGACAGTCAAGGAGGGTCTCTGGGTACACAGGAGGGTCCCTGGGCACTCAGGGAATGTTGTGGGGAGATGCAGGGAAGGGCAGGGGCTCCTCTCCTGCTCCCTGGGCACTCTCCTCTTCCTTTCCTGGCAGCTGATGGGGAAGAATTTGGGTTAAATTCACTGTTCTGTTCCCTCTCTTGTCACAGACCCACTGCTGGATCTTCCACCAGCTCAGACGGGTTTTGGGGCTGAGGATGCTGGGAGGGAAGGGAGTAATGGGGAGGAACAAGGGGACAAACCCTTCAGTCCATTATGGAACTGGTGATTTTCAGGAGCTGTCAGTTCCAGCCCTTAACTGGGGAGCCCAGATTATAACAAGGAACATAATTAGTGGCAAATGCTGTGAGAGATATAAAGACAAATAAGGGGCTGGAATGAATGGGGGCTCATAAATTTTATGAAGAACCACATTTGGATATCATCATTTATTCCTGGGGTCCCTGGAAGTGATTCCAGACCGCAGGTTGTGCACAGTGGGGCTGCAGGGAGGTCACTCCCTTTATTAAATCAGCTGTAAGAGATTATTGATTCACACAGAAAAATTGGTGTGTTTTAAATGGGGAGAGAAATGGGCTCAGAGCAATGTTCCCTCTCTGCTGTCAGGTGCCTCTTTCCAGGTTTGCACTGGTTCCCCTCTTGCTGAGAATAAATCATTTTCTCTCCTCTGTCCTGAGGGAAGTTCAGGGCCTGGGTGGAGCTTTGTTGTCAGGACAGTGGGGCTGCTGTAACCCCTAAATCATGAAAATAAGAGACTTTTGTATTTCCTTTCAGCTGTGGGTGTCCAAACAAGGTAATTGCCCATTTATGGGTGGCAGAACAAAGGTGCAGGGGTGTAGCCCTGGTTCTGTGCCTGAGGTGTTTCAGTTTTCTGAAATTCTTTGCCCTGGGAATTTTCTGTAAACAGGAGAAATGTTTTTGTAACTGTACTTGTGTTTTCATTCCATTCCCTAAGAGGGACTTCTTCTTGCTGTCCCTCTGCTCTGACCAATGGGAGTGAAGAGGTTTGTCTTTGTGTCACCAATCCAATTGGTCTGTGTGAAATAGTATAAAAGGGAGACACATCCCAAAAATAAAGGAGTCATTTTCAGCCTTCTGAAGTTCAGAGTCTGTGTCGTTGTGGTGTAAAACACGCCACAGGGGGATCACAGGAGGTGTGTTGTGCTCCTGGAGGTCTGGAGATCCCAGCAGGGCTCTCTGCATCCCTGGGCCCCGCAGCCTCCCTGCCACACTCACCTAAGCATTATCAATGCCAAAAAGGTGACCTGTAAGCTCCTAAATAGACTCCATTTTTAAATCTCCTATTTTCCCCCCAATCCTTCAATCTAATTAGGCTCACATCAGTATATTATTACAGAATGTAATCATTCCTTTCTTCTAATAACATTCATGGATAATTTTATTTCTCATTTTCAGCCTCCTACTCCTGTGGTGTAATTAGTGTCTCTGGCACCTCGTGACGCTCAGAATGAGTTGCAGCTGCTAATTGCTAATTGAAAAATTAGAAACTCAGTTAGAAAAAGGATCTAATTAAAATGAAATTAGATAAAGTCCCTTCAAACTGGTTTCTTCCTCTTTGCTTTCTCCCCCAGTTTCGCGATCACAGAGCCATTAGCACTTGCCAATTACATTTAATTGTTAAACACAAATACATTTCCATTCGACTTCTCACAATAACCTTTTTATTAGTGAGAGAAACTCATTTAGCAGGGGGGGCTGTGAGTCTCTCTGACCCTAAATTTCAGCAAATCACCGGCTGATCTTCACTGGGCAGGGCGGGACTGCCCTGGGGCAGTGCTGAGAAACCCCTGGATTTGTGATTTTGGCAAATGTCCTGAGCTCTGTGTGGCCACCAGGTCACTGAGCCCAGCAGGGGATTTCAGCCCATTCCCCCTTGTCCTGTATACAGAATATCCCCAGGGTGCAGAACCCGCAGGTTTGATGGAGGATCCATTCTCGATCCCACAGTGATGAGTTCCCAATCCCTCTGTTTGTGTCACAAAGGCTGAGAGCACAGGGTGAAGGCAGGATGTCACTCTGATCTTTTTCAGCCTTCTGATGTTTCCATTTTTGTACTGGAGTTTCTCACAGACTTTAAAGTGATGTTATGACAACTGTCCTTCTTGTTTTGGAAACTGTTCTTGATGTTTCCATACCCCTCTGGAGGAAGGACAGTTGATGGACTTCTAGTTTGACCAGTAGGGTTGGAAAGATGGAAACCTCATTGTCCAATCTCTGGTCATTGTCTGGAATCGATATAAATCAGGGTCAAGAAATAAACGCCTCTATTTCTGCTCTGACAAACTGAGTGTGTGAGTGTCCTTCTTTTCGTGTCCTCTAGTGACAGCAGGGCAGGAGCCTCCATCCCTTGGGATGTTCAGCAGGAGCTGTGTGAGCTGGGATGGGCTGGGATGGGCTGGGATGGGCTGGGATGAGCTGGGATGGGCTGGGATGGGCTGGGATGGGCTGGAATGAGCTGGGATGAGCTGGGATGTGCTGGGATGTGCTGGGATGAGCTGGGATGGGCTGGGATGAGCTGGGATGAGCTGGGATGTGCTGGGATGAGCTGGGATGGGCTGGGATGTGCTGGGATGTGCTGGGATGAGTTGGGATGTGCTGGGATGAGCTGGGATGGGCTGGGATGTGCTGGATGGGCTGGGATGGGCCCGGATGTGCTGGGATGTGCTGGGATGGGCTGGGATGGGCTGGGATGTGATGGGAGCCCTGCAGAAGGCTCCGAGGCTCTCCTGGGATGATCCTCCCTCCTCATGCTGCCAAACCCAGCTCTGCCTGTTGGAAATGATGAAAGATTACAGGGAAGTTTTATAGATATGAACGTTCAGCAGAAGGTTCTCTGAATGTGGAACCTGTAAGCAAAATAGAAATGAAAGCAAGTTTTGGTATAGAAGAATAAAGGATGTCTAAAGCTAGAATTGCTGAGCCAGTTGTTACGGACAATGAAGAAAGCAAAGGTTAAGTCGAGTTGGAAGGAGGTTTTATGGCTGGAGCAAAGGATATGTTGACCACAAACAAAGAAGATGTTTTTAGCAAGCAGAAAGAGGTCTCAAGAAAAGCAAAAGATGCCATAGGCAAACAAAAAGCACACGTTTTTACCAAGTAGAAAAAAAGTCTAAGAATTTTCCACTGCAAGAAACCAGAAAAACAGCTTTAAGCTTAAACTGTAACATAATATGGTAATGATTGTAGTTGTGATAGGTTAGAGGTAAATGTAAAGATATTGTGTGTGATGATGGTTGGGTTTTATGTATTGAGATGCTCTGTCGCCCTGATTTTTCAGCCTTCTGATGTTTTCACATTTCTACTGAAGCTTCCTCACCAATTTTCAGAAAAACAGACTGATGTTTGATAAATAACACATTCCTTCCCGGGAGAAGGACAAATTGGCGGACTTCTAAGCTAACCACTGGGGTCAGAGAGGTGTTCCTCTCATCTCCCAATCCCTGATCAAATTCCAAAGACTATATAGGTCAGAATTTCAAAATAAAGCTTCTTCTTTTTCTCGGTCTCAACCTGATGAGGGAATGTCCTTCTTTTCATACCCTCTAGCAGCAATGCTCAGTAAAGAAAACTATATAATGCATTGGAACCAGAGCTAAAGTGGCTTCAGGTTTGGCCTAGAGGGTGATGCTGACAGCTTTAGGCTTGGCTCTGTCACCCACTCTGACCCAGGACTGCTGTGCCTTCAATCCATGAAATAAACAGCACCTTTCAAGAGCTCCTTCAGGCTCTTACACCTGCCCTCCTGCAGAGCAGCCTACCCCTACACCTCTAGCAGGTGCTTCCAAATAGAGAAAGAGTTTCACTTTACCTTTTGACATGTTAAGAAGTTACCTGGAAAGTTCTGTGGATTTCTCTTTGTAATTAGCTTGGAGCCAGCCCAGAAGTGTAGATTGGACCCTGAAAATGTTACTCCAAGACTCTTGTTCTACTCATTGGGCCAAGGGCCAAAAAGCCCACCTAAGCTATTTAGTACAAAAGAGACAGAACAAAAGAACTCCACGCTTTTCATTTTTTGAGGTGCTGTAGCGAGCAAGGAGTTTGTCTCTGTGCTGTTCTTGGCTTTGTTGTTTTTTGTATCATTTTCCGTCTTTATTCAAACCCTTTTGATTTTTCATGGCACTCTCTGTCGGAGTCCAGGGCGCCCCTCTGGACACACTGGAAGGTCACAGACCTCAGCAGAGATGTCTGAGACCTGAGCAAGAGGGTTTGAAACCTGGACAGGGGGGTCTTTCCAGGGGATTTGCCTGGCACAGAGCCCAGGAGGACACAGGCTTTGATTTCAGTCCATGAGAAAAACTTCCAACACAGAGAGGAATTACAAGTCACAAAGGTGTGACAGACAGTGGTGTAGTTTATCACCGGGTGGAAAATTTTGTAGTTTTGGGATTCTTAGAATGGAGGTGAGTGGGGGACAAGATGGAGGATTTAGGGTGGCACTCTGGGTTCTTCTCCTTCTTCCTCGTCCTCCATCTTCTGATGCGATGATGGCACAAAGCAGTTCAAGAAGATTGGGGCAGAGTAGAGATGACCCCTTTAGTATAGGTAATAATTGGCACAGAATTGTAAATACAACACATGTAATTATCTGTATAAGAAGGTAGTGACCTCCCATCATGGGGGGAGTCGATCTGTGTCCGAGCTACTGTGAACATCTCGGCCAGGCACAAAGAAACTTGTAAGATAAGAAATAATAAACACACAAGAAACCAAGAAAAAACAAGACCTTGATGACTCCGTTTCATTCTCATGTCTGGCTCAGGCCTCTCAGAGGGCAAAAAAAGACTCTCTCAAACCACCACCTGACTCTGGGGTGAGAGAAACCAAATCCAAGAATTGATGTCCCTGGGTGGGCTCGAACCAGCAACCTTTTGGTTAATGGCCGAGACTCTCCATCAGCCACCTCGCTCATTATTTTAGCCACATTCTGAGGGTGTGGGTCAAACCCATACCTGTCCTTCCCAAGACTCTACTGCTCCTCCCCTAAAAATGGCAAACCCACCCCTGGAGGGCTCCTCCAAGGTTACAAAGGACTTTGGGATGAGACAATGGAAATACAGAACAACATCTGGGTTTTTATTGCCCTCACACGCAGTTCTCGTCTCCCAGCTGATGTTTTATACACCCGGCAGTGTTTTACTGCTTATTCTATAACTGGCTGTGATATGCTTATTAAATCATCTAGCATATATAAAATTGCACTTAATTACTCCATTATTGAGCTGCTCCAGCTCCAGGTGGGAGCATAAATAAATCCCAATCATGGTTTGCAGGAGTCCTATGAATCAACAGTTATGTGGGCTTAGATGTATGTAATATATGTATATATCTCATATATACTGATTTCTAGCTCATATTTATCACAGAGAGGGTGTCCAATGTCTGTCAGTCTTGGAATTCAAACCTGTGGTGTGCCCAGTGCATATTTTATTTTTATCAAATGGGGTTACTTGGCTTTAGCCTAAATTTAGTGTAAAAATGGCTTTTTGCCCCCACAGAGAAAGTTCTCGTTGGCTTCAGTGGAGCTGGGGTTTGTAGGAAAAGAGAAATCAAAGTAGGAGAAGTATCCTGAACTCAAGAGGAAAAAAAAAAAGGTTAGAAGAAAAGAACAAAAATTTTACAGTATACTTTGCTGTGTGAAGCTTCACCTGCCCAGACATTCAGACTGAGCAATGAAAAAGCAGAGTTTGGCAGCCGGGCAGCTTTGCAGGGGAACTGATTCCTGCCTTTTGCAGGAAATCATCTGCCACAGCAAATATTTGTCTCTCCCGGTGTCAGTCCCCTGTTCTGAGCACCCTGACCGAGGGAACAAAGCAATCAGGTGCAGCAGGGGCTGAGCAAACAATGGGATTCTCCATTACCGTTTTACAAACAAGCACACAGAGATGTGCATTTCCTCCCCTTTTTATTCTTGCTGCATGGACACAAACACATCCCGAGCTCTGTTGTCACATTGCATTTGCAGAGGGCCGGGGCCGGGTGATGGTGAGTGGCAGTGGGGAGGGAAGGGGCAGCAGAGGCTGGGGTTAGATATAATCATGCTGAAAAAGACTTTTCCAGAGCCCTGGGGCTCCTGCGTGGGCTCGGGGTTTGTGTGGAGAGGGGACGGCGTGAGGAGGGCAGAGCATGATGAGAAAGGACAGATCTTTTGTTAGAGGTTACTGATCCACTGGAAGAGAAAGATGAGTTGGAAAAAAAGGGCCTGGCAGGGGTGAGAGCAGGAACAGTGCCCTGCAGCCCCCCAACAGCCACTGTTCTTTTCAGCTGCTCCTTGAGTTGGATCCTCAAGTGTTTCCCGTTGGGTCTCGTGGGCTGAACTGTGGATTTCTGAGTCAGTAACCACGGGCAGGGGGTGGAAGGGTCCCAACACACCTGGGTTTACTCTCCCCTGAGCAAATGATGCTGTTTTACACCTCAGTGACACAGACCCCAAACTGAAGGAAAGGCTGAAAGTGCTGAAAATTACTCCTTTATTTTTGGGATGCGTCTCCCTTTTATACTATTTCACACAGACCAATTTGGTTGGTGAAACAAAGACAAACCTCTTCACTCACATTGGTCATCAAGAAGAAGCCTCTCCTAGGAAAAGGAATTAATAACACAGGTACAGTTACAAAAGCATTTCTCCTGTTTACAGAAAATTCCCTGGGAAAAGAATTTCAGAAAACCAAAACACCTCAGGCACGGAGCCAGGGCTACAAGCAAACACTGGCACAAAATCATTATCTGTGAGCACAGGGGGAGCAGAGCTCAGCAGACACTGCAGGGGCGTCTGGAGCCCCCACACCTCAGTCCCAACACAGGTAACTAATGAGGGTTTGGAAATGGAGCAGGGAATTGGGATGCAGTCAGAGGGCAGCAGGAAAACCAGGATAACCCCAAGGGATCCTGTTCTTTCGTAGCTCTGGCTCTAAAACAGCTCTGGCTTTTCCTTTTCCTTCTCTCCATCCCAGACCCACCCGCACTGATCCCAGGGGAGCCCTGGGAGGGTGGGGGAGAGTTGGGTGGGCTGCCCCATCATGCAGGGAAATGTTGGAATTCTGGCCCCTGGGGGCAAATGTTGGAATTCTGGCCCTTGGATGGAAATGTTGGAATTCCTGTCTTTGGGTGGAAATGCTGAAATTCTGGCCCTTGGGTGGAAAGGTTGGAATTCTCAGAGGGAAATGTTGGAATTCCTGCCCTTGGGTGGAAATTCCCATTCCCAAAGACACAAGGCCCCGTGGGCTGAGTGGGCTGCACACCTGGGAGCCCCAGTGGGCAGGGCTGGGCCAGATCTGCTCTGAAAGGTTTGGAAATGTGGATTTCTGTGTCTCGAGCCCTGCACAGGACTTTCCCCCTGGTGAATAAATAAATAATGATCAGCAGAGGCATATGGGGGAACTCACAGCACTTCTGCCGCTTGAAGCTTGGGAAAAAAAAAAAAAAATTAAAATATCAGAAGATAAAGATGGCAAGGGACCCCTGCAGGGAAAACCTCTTTGTCTAATGACCTTTCTGGGTCTATGATAGCAAATACAATGGCCAGAGCTCATAAATCATAGTTCAGGAAAACATCCTGAGGGCACGCTTTGACACTGTTTGCATATTCAAATGTTATCCTGCTCATGAAAGAGAGACAAAATGTTTTTTTTTCTCTCAAAAATGTCAGCACAGGCTGGATTAGAAAAGATAATTCAGAAGTACTCCCAGAGAATAATTACCACTGTCACCTTCCTGCAATGTAGTTAATGAATGGGAAGAGAGTGTTTTATTAGAAAAAAAATTATGATTATTAGAGTAATTAATCAGCTGCGTGATGACAGTTTCCCTGGGAAAATAATCTCCAAAGGCCAAGTGGCTACAGGAGGGCATTTTGTTGATAAAGTACCACGAGCACAAAACATTCTTCTCCCATTAGAGGTGGGAAGGCTCACAGGGGTGGAATTCTCACAGGGGTGGGATTCCACCCTGCCCTCAGCACCTACAGCTCCAGGGGAGCCCAGGGGTTCATCCTCTCTGCTTAAATGCAAGAACATTTCAGGGCCTTCTGCTCTCCCCCCCAAATAAATAAATACATATAAAAATAAATATATAAATAAATATAAAATAATAAATATAAATACATGTATAAATACATATATAAATACATATTAAAATATATAAATAAATATAAAATAACTATATAAATAATTAACTATATAAATACATACATACATATAGAAATATAGAAATAAATAGATAGATATAAATAAATATATAAATATATAAACAAAAAAAGAGCCCTTCCTGTGGTGCCTCCTCCCCATCCCATCCCACCCACCTCAGCCCCAGCCCAGGCTCTCTCTATCCTGAGCTCAGCTCTCCCAGGCACAGGGGGGTTTCTCCACCCTGGGGAGGTGGGAAAGGACAAATTCATGGCCCCTGTGGCCTGTCCAAAGGTACAGAGAGCCCAGGCAGTGGCAGGGGCTGTGTGGGGACACGGAGGTCCCCAAACCTTGGGAAGGGCAGAGCCCCTCCTTGGGGACAGCAGGACAAGGATGAGGGGAGGGCTGGGGGACACCGGGGCCCAGGAGCAGCTCAGCTGGAGCTGTGGGGGTTTATCATGTGGGGTTTTATGATGTGCCAGAGCCCTGAGCCCCGTGCAGCTCCCTCCAGGTGCTGTCAGCTGAGGGACATCACAGCAGTGACAGTCCCCAGAGCTGTCCCCTCTCGCAAGGGAGAGCTTGTCCTGCTCAAAGCTGGAAATAGAAATGGGGCTGGGGGCAGGAGCTGCCTGCAGACCCCCAGGCCGGGCTGGACACTCTGCTGTGCCATCAGCAGCTGATTTTAACCCTGAATTCCTGCAGGAAGGAGCTGGGGGAGTCTGGCTGAGCCCCTCTGTGCTCCCTGTGCTGTTCCCCCCCTTCCCCGGGGCTGCTCTTCCTGCCCGGCACAGCTTTGATCCTGCTCAGCTCATTTATCCCGAGGTCCCACCGTGCCCTGGAGAATCAGCCCCGTCCCCCAGCCCTGCTGCTGTCACATCCCTGGGCTGTCACATCCCCTGTCCCTCCCTGGGAGCTCCCTGCACACCAGTGCTCCCAGTGCCTGCACACACCAGTGCTCCCAGTGCACACACCAGTGCTCCCAGTGCCTGCACACCAGTGCTCCCAGTGCCTGCACACCAGTGCTCCCAGTGCCTGCACACCAGTGCTCCCAGTGCTCACACCAGTGCTCCCAGTGCACACACCAGTGCTCCCAGTGCCTGCACACACCAGTGCTCCCAGTGCACACGCCAGTGCTCCCAGTGCACACACCAGTGCTCCCAGTGCCCGCACACACCAGTGCTCCCAGTGCCTGCACACACCAGTGCTCCCAGTGCACACGCCAGTGCTCCCAGTGCACACGCCAGTGCTCCCAGTGCACACACCAGTGCTCCCAGTGCCTGCACACACCAGTGCTCCCAGTGCACACACCAGTGCTCCCAGTGCCCGCACACACCAGTGCTCCCAGTGCCCGCACACACCAGTGCTCCCAGTGCCTGCACACACCAGTGCTCCCAGTGCCTGCACACACCAGTGCTCCCAGTGCACACACCAGTGCTCCCAGTGCCTGCACACACCAGTGCTCCCAGTGCACACACCAGTGCTCCCAGTGCTCACACCAGTGCTCCCAGTGCCTGCACACACCAGTGCTCCCAGTGCCCGCACACACCAGTGCTCCCAGTGCACACACCAGTGCTCTCAGTGCACACACCAGTGCTCCCAGTGCCTGCACACACCAGTGCTCCCAGTGCACACACCAGTGCTCCCAGTCCCTGCACACCAGTGCTCCCAGTGCACACACCAGTGCTCCCAGTGCCTGCACACACCAGTGCCCCCAGTGCACACACCAGTGCTCCCAGTGCCTGCACACACCAGTGCTCCCAGTGCACACACCAGTGCTCCCAGTGCCCGCACACACCAGTGCTCCCAGTGCACACACCAGTGCTCCCAGTGCTCACACCAGTGCCCCCAGTGCACACACCAGTGCTCCCAGTGCCCGCACACACCAGTGCTCCCAGTGCACACACCAGTGCTCCCAGTGCCCGCACACACCAGTGCTCCCAGTGCACACACCAGTGCTCCCAGTGCACACACCAGTGCTCCCAGTGCCTGAGCAGCCCCCACTGGAGCTGCACTGGGGGCTCAGGGTGTTGCAGCCACCAGAGAAAACCCAGGGCTGGCTGAAATTCCCCTTTTCCCCCTGTGGCAGCATCACCTCATCCCAGGGTGAGATTTCCTGCTTGGAATAATCAGGATTTCCCTGGCCAAGGTGGGGCAGGTCCCAGAGCTGGCCCTCGGGGGGCTCCCAGGGGTTTGGTCTCTGCTGTCCCCCATTTCTCTGTCCCCTCCTCACCCCTGTGGGGCTGTTCCTGCCCTGCAGCCCCAGCAGAGCACCCCGGGGTTTCCACCATGGATATTCCTTCCAAGTGAAACGAGTGTGTGCTCACAGCAGCCCAACCACTGCCGAGGATAATGCAAGAACAAGTGCCAAGGGCAACAGCTCAGAGATATTTTATTTACATATTTATTAGAAATTCAGAGCTGTTTGGGAGAGCAAACCACTTCTGACTTCAATTCCAATAAGTAAACGACCCAATGGGCAAATAAAAGCAAAAGGAAACATGCAGTGCCACAGTTTACACAAGCTAATACAGTAAAACAAAATATTCTGAACATGAAACTGTTCTGCAAGAGATTTAAAAAAAAAAAACACACTACCTTTATGCTGCTTCTTGGTTAAGCATTCAGAAAATAGTAACTGCAAAATAATTTAATTATATGTGCTATCAGTTGCCTCCCAGACTAACAGAAAGGTAATTAATCCTTGTTTATCTAAACCGCGCTGGAGTTCAGTTCAAACTGCCCTGCAGCCACCAGCATCACTTCTGCTCCAGCTGAACTTGAGCTGGCCTTCCTTTCACCGCTTTTTTTTTTTTTTTTTTTTTTTTTTCTTCTCTGGGTAGTTTAAGGGTGAAGAAAATAATGATAGCTGCTGGCTGTCATCTGAGAGGAGCCCTGTGACTGTGGGAGGTGACAGAGCCGTGTGTGAGCTGGCACTGGGGGCGGGCAGGGAGGATTCCATCCAGCTCTCTCACGGGCCCTGCGTTTTTACATTTAAGAGCTGTTGAAGTCTCTCTCTCTCCATGAAATGGCCCAGTGGAAATGTCCCTGCCCAGGGCAGAGGCTTGGAATGAAAAGATCTTTAAGGTCCCTTCCAACCCAAACCCATCCCATGACTGTGAAAACGTGGGAAGGTGAAATCACCCATTATTGAAGATGAAAAAACACAAATCCACTGCCTGACCCAAAAGCTGCTGGGGGAACAGTCCCTGTCTCATATCCCTCCTTGAGAATGAACATTTGACACCAACAGCCACCCCAAACACAGGCACAGGCTCTGGAGCTTGAGACATTTCCAGGTCGATCAGGGCTGTGAAACGATCGGGGAAGATGAACAAAGGTTCTGTAAAGGTTGTAATAAACGTGAAAATGTTTGGAGCCTTAGAAGTGCTCAAACCTGTTATTTAAATTCATCAGATGTCACTTGGAGGGAGCTCTCAGGAGCAGCTTTTCCATGGGTTCTTAGCTAGGGAAGCTCAGGAGTAATCGTCAAATAAATCGTCAAATAAATTGTCAAATAAAGAGCACCCCAGGCTGCAGCCCCTGCGAAATGTCAGCCCCTGGCAGACCAGCAAAGCCCCACGGTGCTGCTGAGAGAGAGAGGGGGGTGCAATAAAAATTAAAAATAAAATAAAAACAAAATGAAAATAATAATTAAAAAAATAAAAAATAAATAATTGTATGGGTCTCCCCCAGTGTGGACAGCACAGCCGCACTCCCAACACAGCCAAGGACATCAGAACTTCCACAGGAAAAGCTCCCAAACCTTTCCCCTGGCAGAGGAGGCCCTGAAGTCAATTTGAAAGAGGCACTTGGTGTTGGAGCTGGGCTCTGCTGGGACCTTTTGGGCATTGGGAAAAATGATTAACAGCTGTGCCTTCCCATTTCCCACCACATCTCCTTTGAATTGCAAAGTGGCCTCCTGCTTTATTTTGAAGTACAATATGTCCAACCTTCCAGGCACAGCTTATTGCTAATTTCCTGTGCCACGATGGATCTATGATTTATTTAACGAATTTCCAGCCAGCAAATAAACCAACATTTGTTCTACCTGGAGGGCACTTCCCAAACCTCCCAGCACAGCCAGGCACGGCTGCAACAGTTGGCAGGGGAATGGTGGCCAAGGTGATGAACGGGGGTTTCATTTCAGACAGGAAAATGGGAAATCACGGGAGTGTCCCCACAACACACAGCACCCCGTCCTCACTGGGGCTCTTCTGGCAGCCACAACCACCATGAAACCATCACATTTCCAGCATTTTTTACCCTCTGCATGAACTGCCTTTGAGTGTGGCACCAGATGTTTCCTGTGCCCAAATTCCCCACCCAGAGTTTAATGGCTCAGTGCTGAGGAAAGGTTTGGATGCACCAAAATGTCCTTGAACTTCAGCTAAACCTCAGATTAGGAAGACTCCCCCAATTCCACTGTTTCAGAGGAGTATTTGTTCCCACCCAAGGTTGAAAAGCTCTGTTTCTTTGGCAGGGTTATTTGTTTATTTGGTCTCAAATATGAAATACAAGTGTCCAAATTTTGGGGTTTTATGGACTTTGAGGTTTTCCTCATAAAACGGGGAATGCAAAGTTGTCTGGAGCTGCAGGGCAGTGTCAGGCAGCAGCTGCCACCCAGGTGGGGACAATCCCAGGACTTTTCTGTGTGTTTGGAGCACAGGGGGTGTGCACGGCTCCAGAGCCTCCTCCCTTGGACAAGGAACAGGAATTTCTGGGGCTGAACACGATGCACAAGGGCAGGACACGACTTTCCATTCCAACTGCTGCATTTGGAGATGTCCCAGTGGGTAATAAAATATATTCCCCACATTCAGAGCTGCAGGAAGAAGCTTCCCCCAAACAAAATAAAATGCATTCCCCACATCCAGAGCTGCAGGAAGAAGCTTCCCCCAAACAAACACCAGGCAAAGGAATTTTCTCTGGGTTTTATTTGCTCTGGGTTATTGAAGTGACAATCTGTGCTCTCCAGGCAGCGTGGAGGATTAGGAAGGCTCCAAGGACAGGGCTCAGGCCACAGTGGGTGCTTCACTTCCACAACAAACAGATGAATTCCTGTCCCTCCTCACATTCCAGCCAGGCTCAGGGCTCCTGGTGGTGGCTCCTGGATGAGAGTGAGGCACCAAAATATCCTTCCCTGCCCAGGGAATAAAAAGCAGCTGAGCAAGAAAAAAAAAAAAACAAAACAACCCACCCAGACATTGCTGTTTACAGGATTGGCTTTGCATTTTTTTTCCCCTTTGCATCATATTTGAAGAGTATAAAATATTTATCTTAGGCAAATGTAGTCAGATTGTAATAGACTCCTCCAGCTCGCAGGGAAAGGGGCTGTTTGCTCTGTGCTGTGTAAATAACTGGCACAGGAAGGCAGAAAACACAGAGCCCTCTCTGCTCTGTCCTCTGTCCTGTCCCCAGCCTGCACAGGAGGCTTTGGGGCAGAGCAGCTGGGTGGGAGCTGAGATGGCGGGATGCTGCACAACAGAGCCGCCCCTCCCTCCCTGCTCGGGATTTCGGCCTCTTTGGGTGGATCCCGGACAGGTTTGGGCTGGAAGGGACCTAAAACCCCACCCAGTGCCAGCCCTGCCATGGCAGGGACACCTCCCACTGCCCCAGGCTGCTCCAAACCCCTTCCAGCCTGGCCTGGGACACTGCCAGGGATCCAGGGGCAGCCACAGCTGCTCTGGGAATTCCGTTTTCACCCTCCCAGGGAGAATTCCTTCCCAATATCCCACCCAAATCCCTCCTTCAGCTCAGAGCCACTGTCCCCTGTGAAGTGACATGAAATGAGCATGAGCACAAGGCCAAAGGGGACAGGGCAGGGAAATCTGCACAAATGCAGCTGGAAGGAGGATGGGAGGGATGCTGAGGCTCCTCAGAGGGCACTCAGTGAAGGCAATCACCAAAAACCCCTTTCTCTTTCCACCCGAGGCATTAACGCTGCCCAGAGTGGGGAGGGGCCATTGTTTGAATCCATGAGCACTTGCTGTGGGCTCAGATAGCCCGGCTAAATTTGGACATTTCATGTGTCAGTCCTGGGTAAACCTTTCCTCCCTGGAGGGGAAGGGAACCTCCCTGGAGGGGCTGTGGCAGCCCCTGGCCCCCTGGAATGTCCCAGGCCAGGCTGGAGGGGGTTTGGAGCACCTGGGACAGGGGAAGGTGTCCCTGCCATGGCACTGGGTGGGATTTAAGGTCCCTTCCCACCCAAACCATTCTGGGCTCCCTCAGGTGGGAGGTGGAGCAGAGGGAGGTGCAGGGCAGCAGGAGGAGCTCTGGGATGTGTCAGGGGCTCTTTGCTGTCTCCATGTGTCACCCTGATTTTTCAGCCTTCTGATCATTGTTTAAATATTTCTACTAGAGTTTCTCACACATTTAACATAAACAAAAGTAGATTTTTTTTCATTCCTCTCTGTGATGGGCTGCTGGTTTGACCACTGGGGTCAGAGGGGTGTTCCTCTCGTCTCCCAATCCTTGATCACATTCCAAATCCTATTTAAACCCCAAATCATAATAAACTTCCTCTTTTGCTCCTCACTTCAACCTGACATGAGTTGGTTCCTTGGTGTTGTGAACAGCCACATCCACGGGCGTGTCCTGCAGGAGGAGAGTTCATGGCCTGCCTTGCTGTGGGACGGGGACCTGTCTTTCCAAAATCAGGGGTGAAATTCCCTGGATTTTGCTCCTGAAGGGCTCCTTGATGCTGACAACTCTCTCCTGCTGCTGCTGGTGCCCCCAGCTCAGCTCCCAGAGCTTGGCAGCCCCTGGGATTCCTTGGGAAGGAGCTGGAACTCACTCCCAGTGCTCCTGGCCCACCCGTGGCTGTTTGCAGGGATCCAGTCTGGTCACCCTGGCACACAGCACTGCTCCAGAAAAGCTGCTCTTTACAAAACACTCAATAACATTTGTGAGGAATTTATTTTTTTTTCCCAAGGACACCTTTCATTTCAGTCTCCAAGGGAGCTGGGAATAAATTGTTCCTCCCCATCAGCAGCTGACCCCTCTGCTTGTTTAAAATGTGGGCGTCTTCAGAACAAAAAACACCATTTGCTAAATGAAGCAAAACATCATAATAGGTTTAATGATGTAGATTTATCTCCTAACAGTTGTTTTGAGATCACAACAAATCATTAAAATCATTAACTCTCCAAGCTAAATTAGATTACAGATCTTGGAGAATGTCTGGCCACTGCATTTGCAAACAGAGCCTCTTCCTGCCTGCGCCAGTCATTAATTCTGCTCAGATTCTCCCACAAACAATGAACCAATTCAGCGGAGTCCAAGTCAGATTAAACAAAAAAAGCCAACGTCTTTGTGTGTGTCTGCATGTTTTGTTTCTTCCTCCAGACTGTTTCCACCACCAGGAAACATTTCCCTGGTGTGTCTCTCCACGGGGAGCTCTGCCTCCAGAGCCTGGCCTGAGCTCTGTGCTGCAGGTGGGAGCCAGGAATGGCCCAGAGATCCCAGGAATGACCCAGAGCTCCCAGGGAATGGCCCAGAGATCCCAGGGAATGGCCCAGAGATCCCAGGGAATGGCCCCAAGATCCCAGGAATGGCCCAGAGCTCCAGGGAATGGCCCTGAGATCCCAGGAATGGCCCAGAGCTCCCAGGAATGGCCCAGAGATGCCAGGAATGGCCCAGAGATCCCAGGGATAGCCCAGAGATCCCAGGGGGATGGATACACACATGGGACACCCCAGAGCTCCCAAGGAATCCCATTTGTGTCAGACTTGTCCTGTCCCACAGCAGGAGGAGCTCTCCTGGTGCCCAGAATGGTCATTGCCCATCCCTGGGGGTGCCCAGGGCCAGGCTGGGCGAGGCTGAGAGCAGCCTGAGACAGGGGGAATGGGATGGGATGGGATAATGGGATCTTACGGGATGGGATCCATGGGATGGGATGGGATGGGATGGGATGGGATGGGATGGGTTTTGAGGTCCCTTCCTACACAACCCATCCTCTGGTCCTGTTTCAGGTCCTTCCTCAGGGCTTGGGATGCTGCTCTGGAGGTGTAACTGCACAGGAAAAACGTTCCTGGGCTTTTCCTTCTGATTCCTCCTTTCCCATCCAGTTCTGTCTCTCCTCCCGCGTCCACAGAGGATGCAGCTGCTGGAGGCAGCATTGGCACCCCAAAAGAAGGAATAACTGGAGTTATTATTTCTGCTCTTGGCTGCTCTTGTCCAGCCCTGAGGAGGGCTGTGAGACCAGGGCCACGTCAGGCTGTGCCTGTGGGGAGGACAGTGAGAACAGGTTCTGGTCCCCGACAGCTCTGGCTGGGGCTGAGGAATTCAGTTTGCAGCTGCAGCTGCACAGAACTGGCCGTGTCCCTGCACAGCTGGGCAGGAGTGAGGAGGGAGGATGGACAATTTTGGCTTTGGCCGAAGGCTCCAGGGGAATGTGCAGCTCAGGGATGGAAACCAGCCCAGATCAGCCTGTTCTGTGTCTCACAGGAGCTTTCTGCACCCAGAGACAATCTCAGCTCCTTTGTGAACTTCCTCCAGCATCCTAAAGATGGTGTGGGAAGCTGAGCATTCGTTTCTGTCTTTCCAGAGCCATTTTTAGTATCTTTATTGTTTCCTTGCATTTTAGAACCTATTCTTTATCCCTCAGACACCTGATTTTCTCCTTCCCCCACTCCTCTGTGGTTTCCCCTTCCCCAGGCTGCCTCCTGAGCCAGTTCAATCTGTGTAACCCTTGGCACATTTCACTCTTATTGCCCCCGTGCTTCACTGAGAAGAGTTTCACACTTATCCAAAAGGGTATAATTTTGGAAATGAGGAAAAACAAAACAAAACAAAAAAAAAGGAATAAGAAAGGAAACCAAATAGAAACGAGCATTCTTTGTAGTGGAGGGGAAGGGGGATTTATTTAAAGGGAAATGAACTTTCCCAAATGCTGAGTGAGCTCAGGGATCCATGGAAGGGGAAGGGGAGATCATGGAAGGGGAGATCAGGAGCTGATGGAGGAGTGGGAGGTGAGGCAGGTGAGGAGCTGCAGGTTTGGAGGAGCTTTTGCTGTGCCCAGGGTGGGGCAGGATGCAGGGCTGGGGATGGTGTGGGGACAGAGGGACCTGCCTGGGGACCAGCCTGGTGCAGAACCTCCCCTCACACCCAAACCTGTGCTCAGGGCACAGCCTGGGGGCCCAGAGAGCCCTGATCAAACCCTCTGGGATGGCTGAGAGGCCTGGGGAGGGTTCAGTGGGGACAGCAGTGTCCCCCACCCCTGTGCCCTGTGTCCCCCACCCCTGTGCCCTGTGTCCCCCACCCCTGTGTCCTGTGTCCCCCACCCCTGTGCCCTGTGTCCCCCACCCCTGTGTCCTGTGTCCCCCACCCCTGTGCCCTGTGTCCCCCATCCCTGTGTCCTGTGTCCCCACCCCTGTCCCCTGTGTCCCCTACCCCTGTCCCCTGTGTCCTCCACCCCTGTGTCCTGTGTCCCCCACCCCTGTGTCCTGTGTCCCCCATGCCTGTGCCCTGTGTCCCCCATCCCTGTGTCCTGTGTCCCCACCCCTGTCCCCTGTGTCCCCTACCCCTGTGCCCACGGGGCACCCCCTGGCTGCCATCCCTGCAGGAATTCCAAAACTCCTTTTGGGGCAGTTTGGTGGCAGCACTGTCCCCAGGGGTCACACATCTGTCCCCTCCCCCTGCAGCTGCTCCTCCCTGCTGGGCTGGTCCCCGAGCAGGGCACTGAGTGTCACCTGTGTCCCCTGCCCTGCCCTGCCCTGCCCAGCCACCATCCCTTGGCTCAGGGAGGGGTTTGTCGCTGATTTTGGGGGAGAATCCAAAACTTTGGGAGTGGCTGAGGCTGCAGGGCACTGACCTGGGGGTGACACAGGGACACCTGAGGGTGACAGCTCAGTCCCCGCTGTCCCCCAGCCCTGTGTGACCCCCAGGGCTCTGACCCCAGTCCTGTGTGTGTCCCAGGGCTCTGCCCCTGCTGTCCCCAGTCCCAGGGCTCTGTCCCCGCTGTCCCCAGCCCTGTGTGACCCCCGGGGTTCTGTCCCTGCTGTCCCCAGCCCTGTGTGACCCCCGGGGCTCTGTCCCTGCTGTCCCCAGCCCTGTGTGACCCCCGGGGCTCTGTCCCCAGCCCTGTGTGACCCCCGGGGCTCTGTTCCCACTGTCCCCAGCCCTGTGTGACCCCAGGGCTCTGTCCCCGCTGTCCCCAGCCCCGGGGCTGTCCCTGCTGTCCCCAGCCCTGTGTGACCCCAGGGCTCTGTCCCCGCTGTCCCCAGCCCCGGGGCCGTCCCTGCTGTCCCCAGCCCCACCTCGCAGGGCTCTGTGCTCTTTGTTTGGCAGGGGAGCCAAACGCCCCAGCAGCACCAGGGGAAAGTTGCCTCCAGCGATTTTTTGGGAGGTGCAGGGGGAGCAGTCTAGCTCTTGACATCTTGGCAGGGGTTCTCCAAGCCCATATGTCAGACTCGGAGAAAACGGTTCACATTAATTTTAAATGGAAATCTTAGACCTTTGCTAGGCAACTACAGCTCTCATTGCAATTCTCCCCACAATTTACTCCAAATAGGCCTGACAAAAAGCACGCTAAAATCTGAGTGCTTCAGCAAAACAGAATCACACCCTTTGGAGGGAACAGCCATCCTCGTTCTATTTGTCTGGTGGCAATTAAAATAAGCGTGAAATGTGCTTGGGCATGCCTTGGTCTCATGCACATTTTAAATATTAACTCCAAGTCTTCGTTGCTATTATTTAGTAATAATGTTTATTATTGATAGGGCTGGAGTACCTGGGGGCCAATCTTTCATTATTCACTCTAAGCACACATCAGAAACTGTTCTTCCCTCAAAGCATTGCTGATCTAATTGAAGGCTCACATAGGTTAATGGGTACCTTAATGGTGTTTATTTCATACAGAGAATGGCCTGTACTTCAATCCCTTCTGTTCACAGCCCTGGGAGGGAACAGCTCTCACTCCCTGCCTTTTATTCCCCCTCTTGCCGCGGTTTCCATTTTGCTTGGTGGGAAACCACGCTGGAAAAGGCAAAGGGTGGGAGGGTTTGGAAAGCTGTGCCCACGGAGGTGCAGCTGGTTCCTGCCTGCTCTGCCAGCTCCTCCCCAGCCTCTCCTCTGACACACAGCAGCCTCCCCAAAACCCTGCTCTGGCAGCCCCTTCCTCCCTCATCCACAGGATGGTGTTGCTCACAGGCAGGAGCTGACTCATGGTGAGGTTTTTAAATTCTCCAAGCACGTGGAATTGTGGAATTGTGTCCTGTGAGACCCAGCAAACCCTGCACTGACAGCCCTTCCTTCCTTCCTTCCTTCCTTCCTTCCTTCCTTCCTTCCTTCCTTCCTTCCTTCCTTCCTTCCTTCCTTCCTTCCTTCCTTCCTTCCTTCCTTCCTTCCTTCCTTCCTTCCTTCCTTCCTTCCTTCCTTCCTTCCTTCCTTCCTTCCTTCCTTCCTTCCTTCCTTCCTTCCTTCCTTCCTTCCTCCCTCCCTCCCTCCCTCCCTCCCTCCCCAGGTGCTGGCCTCGCTCACGGGGGGCTGTGAGTAACTTACAAACACTTTACCAGCACTTTGCACTGGGTGCAGTGCCAGGGGAAGGTTTGCTGCTGGCTCAGAGCCTCTCACACCCAGCAGGAGAACTGGCCTTTCCTGGGAACCATTCCCTGGGATTGTGGAGTTTGGTGCTGGGCACTTGCAGGTGATGACATTTGGTGTGTGGTACTTGATACCATGACCTAGTTGAGGTGTTAAGGCTGGGTTGGACTCGATGATCTTGAAGGTCTCTTCCAACCTGCACATTCTGTGATTCTGTGATTCTGTGTCGAAAGCAGTGACTGGATGCACACTCAGGGCAGGGCTGGATGCACACCCAGGGCACACTCAGGGCACACCCAGGGCACACCCAGGGCACACCCAGGACAGGGGCTGGATGCACACCCAGGGCACAGTCAGGGCACACCCAGGGCAGGGGCTGGCTGTCATTGCAGCCCAGGGCAGGAGCTGGGTGCTCACCCAGGGCAGGATGCACACCCAGGGCAGCAGGAACAGCACAAATGAGGCAGTTCAGGACATTCCTTCACTCTGTTCCTCACAGCCACAGAGCAGAGCAGGATGTCACAGGGCCCTGAGCTGCCCTCACACAGCAGGGACACACACACAGCTGGGCTGCTCTGCTCCTCCTCCTCCTCCTCCTGCACAGCTGCAGCTTCACCTGCTGCACAACAGAGCCACCCCTCCCTCCCTGCTCGGGATTTCGGCCTCTTTGGGTGGATCCCGGACAGGTTTGGGCTGGAAGGGACCTAAAACCCCACCCAGTGCCAGCCCTGCCATGGCAGGGACACCTCCCACTGCCCCAGGCTGCTCCAAACCCCTTCCAGCCTGGCCTGGGACACTGCCAGGGATCCAGGGGCAGCCACAGCTGCTCTGGGAATTCCATTTTCACCCTCCCAGGGAGAATTCCTTCCCAATATTCCACCCTTCAGCTCAGAGCCACTGTCCCCTGTGAAGTGACATGAAATGAGTATGAGCACAAGGCCAAAGGGGACAGGGCAGGGAAATCTGCACAAGTGCAGCAGGAAGGAGGATGGGAGGGATGCTGAGGCTCCTCAGAGGGCACTCAGGGAAGACAATCACCAAAAACCCCTTTCTCGTTCAACCCGAGGCATTAACGCTCCCCAGAGTTTGAGGAGCCATTGTTTGAATCCATGAGCACTTGCTGTGGGCTCAGAGAGCCCGGCTAAATTTGGACAGACGGCGTTGCTATTCAGAGCAATCTAACTTTTACAGACTCCATTTGAAATTCCAGGCCTTTTAAAGCATGTGGTAAAATTCCCTTTTGCTTCGCTGAGGCTTCACTCTCTGCTTTTATCTCTTTTACAGAATTTTGCCATAAAGGGTTGGAGATAATTGCAGTGTCGTTCTTTCCTGCATTTTTGCCTCCAGCCCAGCATTGTGCTGTTGTCTTGGGGAAGATTTAAATGGGATATTGGGCAGGAATTTTCCCTGGGAGGGTGGGGAGGCCCTGGCACAGGTAATTCCATGGGTTCCCCATCCCTGGAGTGTCCCAGGCCAGGCTGGATGGGGTTTGGAGCAGCCTGGGGCAGTGGGAGGTGTCCCTGCCATGGGATGAGCTGATTTTTATGGTTCCTCTCAACCCAAACCAGCCCATGATTCTGTCACTTCACTCCTGTTGTAATAGGACACAAAATAAAGATGTTTGACTCTAGACAGAAGGCAGTAGAAATTAGAAGGTTTTATTTACAATTTATTTAGTCTTTTTATAACACACTGTGCTAAAGGCACGTTATTGGTCCATAGGGCTGACACCTCTCCCATTGGCTCAGGAACAGAAATAGCAAACAACACCTGTTGTGATGGGAAAGGAATATTGTTCACACAAGGTTGTTTTGGGAAAAAGAAAAACTGTTGAAAAGTTTCCCTTGAGAAGAGCTCAGCATTTCTCAGGCTCAGAAAATATCAGGTCCACACACTCCTATTTCCATTTTCTCCATTTCACCAGCCCAGGTTCCCCTGCAGTTGGTGCAGGATGTTCAGGGCTGCAGCAGAGCTCTCTGCTCCTCTGGGATCTGCAGCAGGGAGAGTTTTCCCTCTGCCCCAGAGCTGCAGGGATGGGGCAGCAGCAGCCCCAAAGCCCAGCCCAGGGCTGGATCTGCCCCTGGGCTGTGACTCAGCTTGTCCCTCCCAGCTCTCCTCAATCAGGAGCTGCCACAAACCAAAAGCTCACTGGAAAAAAAAAAAAAAAAAGCAGATTTCCTGCCATTTGTGAAAATTAACTCCCGTAATTAACTTACGCGTAGAAACGCACTTAGAATGAAGACATTAAGTTGATTATCTAGAAAATTGCTACCTTGGTACACTCCCTAATGCCACCTCTAAATATGCCAGGAATGAAATTGCTCCTGTGGCATTGTTGTGCCTCTGCAATCGAATGCTCGCTGATGGAAGACATCATTTCCCTTTTTTTTTTGGGCTAAATTTAACCTTTCATTTCAGCCAGTGGCAGCAGCTGAGCCTGCTGCAACCTTTCAGGGAGAGAGAGAGTGAAAATCCCTCTGAAAACCCCTCTGAAAATCCCTCCCTGCGCTGCCCTGCTCTGAACTGAGCCCCCCAAGCCCTGGGTGCTGCTTGGGGTGCAGAAATCAGCCTGGGGCTCCTGGGCTTGGGGTCAGTGGGCAGCAGCTCCAGGGACACACTGCTGATGTGTCGGAGTCCAGGGCAACCCTTTGGGTGTCCTGGAGGGTCAGGGACCTCAGCAGAGATGTCTGAGACCTGGGCAAGAGGGTTTGAATCCTGGCCAGGGGGTCTGGGGTCCGTCCAGGGATGCTGCAGACCCTGGCACAGAGCCCAGGAATACACTGGCTTTGATTTCAGTCCATGGGAAAAGCTCCCAGCATTGAGAGAAGGACTGCAAGTCACAAAGGTGTGACAGACAGTGGTGTAGTTTATCACCGGGTGGAAAATTTTGTAGTTTTGGGGTTCTTAGAATGGAGGTGAATGGGGGACAAGATGGAGGATTTAGGGCGGTGCCCTGGGTTCTTCTTCTCCTCCCCTGGCCTCCATCTCCTGCAGTGATGGCGGCACAAAGTAGTTTAAGGGGATTGGGTCAGAGTAGAAATGACCCTTTTAGTACAGGTAATAGGCTGTAAATGTAAATGTAAATAAAAGACACATAATTATCTGTATAAGAGGACAAGAATGCCCCATCAGAGGGCACTCCCCTCGTGTCCTCACTGCTGTTCAGATCTCGGCTGGGCACAGAGAAAATTGAGAGATATCAAATAATAAACAATGAGAAATCAAGAAAAACAAGACCTTGAAGACTCTGCTTCTTTCTTGCAACGTGGCTCAGGGCTCTCAGAGAGCAAAAGACTCTCAACCACCTGAATCTCGGGTGAGGAACCAAACCTGAGACTGATGCACATCAGGAGATGCTGGAGAAATTTCAGGAGCCTGAGGAGCTGCTCCATCCTCCCCCCAGCCAGCCTGGCCTGGCAGTGAAATGGGAGTCCTTGCAAGGAATAAATAGAATAATCCGAGCCAGCCAGGCCTGAGCAGCAGCAGCAATCAGGAATTCTGCATCCCACAGCCAGGGGATGTGGCATTTCCTGGCCCTGAGGGTGCTCACAGGCAGCTCCAGAGGCAATAAAATTATTGCAGAGTGTGGGATGTGCTCATGGGCTTCAGATGGGGCAAGAACATTTCTGTCTAATGCCAACAGAGCTCTGTGAGGAGGGAGGGCTCAGAGTTTGCACCATGGACCAAAGGAAGGCAGCCCAAAATTCCCCCCCCAGAGCTCCTGGTCACACTTTGCAGTTGCTGCTGTGGCTGCAAGGCCAGAGCTGAACTCAATTAAACAGAAAGGCAGATTTAGGCTTTAATTTGCACAAGGTTGATCTGTGATTATTGGAGAAGTACAGAGGGGAGGTGCCATGGGCCAGGTCCAGTTCTGATCCTTTTAAAATGAAGCCTTGATTAACAGCACAATTTCTTTAGACTTTAATGAATACAGGGATTGCAAAGTGTTTACAGAAGGGCTCTAACTTCATTTAACTTTCACTGCAGAATGTCTGTCTGTCCCATTAAAAGAAAAGAATTCCAGACAGATCTGATTTCTGAGCAGAGCTGTCATCACATAAAATGTCATCGTGTGGTTCCAGAACAGAATGGATGAGCTCTCTTAATTTATTGGATCCTCCAGCCTGTATTAATTGCTCTCTGTTAAGAATTACAGTATTTCAACCCCTCCATTAGCAAACTTCAAGATGCTTTATTATTATTATTTGGCAATTAGCTGCTGCAATTATCTCTCTAAACACTGTTTGAATGGGTTCCCTGTGCTCCTGGGGCTTTTCTCACATCCAGGGAGGCAGAGGGAAGGATCCTTCACAAACCCTCCCCTGTTCTCTGTGCTGGCAGCTCTGCTGTGGCCAGAGGGGCAAATTTCCCTGAGGTTTTTTCTGTGGCTGCAGCTCCTTGTGCTCCAATCTCTGTTTCCTTTGGTTTTCCCATTCCACAGCAACCCAAAGTTCCTTAACCAAAAGTCAAGATTATTAAGTTTAAGTTAAATCTAAGCTCGAGTTTTATAAAGTTTAAGTGACAACAGTTCTATATCCTGTTAATTTAAAGTTTTATTGCACGCAGGCTTTATTAAGTTAATATAATTTAAGATTCTTCTTGCTGAAATTTATTCATATTGAGTTTAAGTATCGTTTAATTTTAAAATTATCTATGTTTTGTTAAAATATGCTTATTAGTTGTTTTTTTTTTTTCATCTCCCCAGTTTGGTAAAGATCCACCCTCACTTAAACACATCCACCCCCAACTATTTCTCTTTTTCCTTTCAGTTCTCCACTGGGTGAATTCCCAACTCGGTGTTGTCACCACGGCCCCAAGTGCTGCAGCACATCTGCCTGCTCTCCATGCTTTCAATCCTCCCTGATAATTCATTCTTTATCACTAAATATTCTGCTATCAAGACTCCAGCACTTGATCTCACTCCAGGATTGGAGAGTGCTGGTACACGGAGTTCCTTTGTGAGAGAGGAGACACTTAACCTTTCCAAAGAGAGGAGCTGCTTTTAATCATTCCTTCTGATTTGCACATACAGAGCATGAAGCCTGAACCCCACAGCCATCCCAGGCTTTTTGTGGAGTGGTTTTGTTGGGTATTTTTGTGCTTTTGTTGGTTTTTTTCATTGTTTTCTTGGTTTTTTTTTTTTTTTTTTTTTTTTTTTTTTTTTTTTTTTTTTTTGTGGTTTTGTGGGGTTTTTTGTAGTTTGGTTGGGGTTTTTGCCCGTTGTTCACTCCACTTCAAAAAAAAACCACTTTTTTGTAGGGTTTTTTTAAGTTTTGTTGGGTTTTTTGTGGTTTTGTTGGGGTTTTGTGGTTTTGTTGGGATTTTTTTGTGGTTTTGTTGGGGTTTTTTGTGGGTTTTGTGGTTTTTTTTCATTGTTTTCTTGAGTTTTGTTGTGGTCTTTTTGCAGTTTGTGGGTCTTTTTGTAGTTTTGTTAGGGTTTTGTAGGTTTTTTGTGGGTTTTGTTGGGTTTTTTTCATTGTTTTCTCAGGTTTTGTTGTGTTTTGTTTTTTTTTTTTTTTTGCAGTTTTGTGGGGTTTTTGTAGTTTTGTTGGGTTTTGTTGGGGTTTTGTAGGTTTTATTGTGGTTTTGTTGGGTTTTTTGTGGTTTTGTTGGGTTTTTTTTTTTGTGGTTTCATTTTTTTTTTTTCCCATCACTGGCATTTACAGGCCACTTGTCTCCATTCAAAGTTGGAAACTGGGATTTTTGCTGCAAAGAAGAAGTGCTCAATCCATCAGCAGAGCTCAGCAACGTGCTCCAAATAAAATAAATGATGGCAAACCCACTTTGGATGGGATGCGTGCAGAGAAGGGGAGGAGGGGGGAGAGCAATTTGTTTAATGGATTTTATTGATTTAGAGATTAAAATACTCCGGGGGTTAGATCCTTGTTTTTGCACTGCAAAATCACAATCACTTACAGGGTCTTTGTGGAAATTCAGAAATTAAATGGAGCTCAATCCCAGGCACTGGCAGTTGAAGGCAGAGAGGTCCTTGAGGGACCTTTGCAGGGCTTGACAAACCTTCCTGGGAAGGTTTTTTTTTCCCCTGATGTCCAATCTAACCCTCCACTGGCCCAACCTGAGTCCTTTTCCTCTATTCCTGTCACTTTCCATGAGAAGGGACCTCCCCCTTTGATCCCAGGGCTGCAGGAATTGGGGTTTGGATGCTGCTCCCTGACCTCTCCTTGTTCCAGAGGAAAATTGCCCTGTGCAGAAGCATCCAAATTTATCTGTCACAGCCAATGTTTGTGGCTCAGACCCTTCTGTGCTCCCTTTTCTCCTCCTGGAAAAATGGGGATAATTGCAGCAGCACTGTGACATTTCTGCCTGAAAAGCTGTGCACATGTGTAAAATGCAGAGGAGGGTTATTATGTGTCTTATTTACACAGGAGAGGATTCCCAAAAGAGGAGAAAAAAGCCACATGAATGCCTTACTTGGATTTGTAACGAGCTGATTGCACTCGGAGCATTCCAAGTGAGTGTCAGTGACAGGATGAGATCCAGCAGGAAATTCACCCTGCCTGGAAAAGTTTAGAATAAAGGGAGCAAAGCAATCGATTTGTTTCCTTTATTTTTCAGAGCTCTTTGCAGCTCCTGCCTCCTTCCTTCATGTGAGATCACAGAATTCCCCTGCCCTGCAGACAGTGGGATCCTGGAAGAGACAACATGGATTAAAAACGAGGGGAAGGGTTATATCTGTCCTGTTAATGGTGTTGTATTCCCTGTGTGGTCATCAAAAGCTGCCACCACCTGTTCCCACCTGCTTTGTTCTGTCTGAGCCCGGCACATCCAACCTCCAGCCACAAGGGCTGAGAATTCCCAGTTTTTTCCCTTTGAAAGCAGAGGCTCCTCAGTGTTCCAGTGGGCCAGGAACAGTCACTTCCCAGTAACTTCCCTTTAAAATCCCAGTTACTTCCCTTTAAAAGCAGAGGTTCCCCAGTGGGCAGCAGGATCCCACCTCTGTTATTTAATAATACCCAAATAATACAAATCTGAAGGAATTTCAGGTGCCTGAGAAGCCCAGAACAAGCTCAAAGAGCAGTGAGGGGAAAGGAGCTGCAGATTCCAGAGAGGGGTCACAGCTCCCCAGCCCAGCGTGGCACAAATGGAGATTATTCCAGGAGTGTGCAGTGCCAGCACGAGGGGGATGGCTCCAAAGTGCCAGAGAGTGGGAATAGATGGGAAATTGGGCAGGAATTCCTCCCTGTGAAGCTGGGGAGGCCCTGGCAGAGGTTTTTCCATGGGTTCCCCATCCCTGGAAATGTCCCAGGCCAGGCTGGACGGGGTTTGGAGCAGCCTGGGGCAGTGGGAGGTGTCCCTGCCATGGCAGGAGTGGGCACTGGATGGGATTGCAGCTCCTTCCAACCCCAAACCATTCAGGGATTCGATGATTCTCTCATTCCTTTTGTCCCATTGCAGTTCTTTTTGCAAGGTGAGACCGTTTGGCTGCAGGGATGACAACTTTATATTTAAGTCAGGGGCAACTTTATCACCTCCTCGTATGTTACGCATCAAACATTAAAGGAAAACCAAGATTTATTCATTTCAGGTTGTTCTGCAGGGCTTGAGGCCAGCAGCTGCAGCTGAGCTGGGCTGATGGCTGCTGAATATCCCGGAATTTTGCTGGAGGGAGCAGGAGCAGGGGATGCAGACATTAGGAGCAGTTTTATTGCTTTGCGCTCGTAGCCAGCACTTCACCTGCACCGTTTGCATTCCAATAAATTTTTCATCTTGGGTTTATCTTCTGGAGGAGCGAGGTTTGAGGGAGGTAAAGCTGCCTCTCCAAAGGGCTGCATGTTTTTTTAAACAGAGGCACTTTAAGCTGTTAGTTGGGAAAGGTGAATTTTAGATCTGTCTTTGCCATTGACCTACAGCAGCTGCTTCCTTTCATCTGTGAAATCCAACTCTCTGCACTCCCAAAATCTCCAGCAGTAGTTGAGGACTCCTCCAGGGTTCCAACACTCTGCCAGGTGAGAATTTGTCCCAAATCCTTTAGGGGAAGGGTGAATCCATCACTGCAGTTTGTTCTTAGCTCACCCAGACCCCGCTGAGGCTGCACCCACAGTTTGATATTCTGAATAAACCCACAGGGAACACAACCTGGATCCTCCAGCTCAGCTGCCAGAACAGCCTGAGTTCACTCTGCTCCTGCAGCAGGTCTGTGGGGTTTTGGTGTGGCTGGGACAGAGAAAACCGCCTTAGCCTCTCTGGGAGCCCAGAACTGATCCCAGCTGCCTCAAAGGGCACACACAGACACTCCTGGTGCAGGGGAGGGATTTCCCCAAGCCCAGGGCAGCAGAGAATTCCCAGTGCAGGTGAAGGATTCCCCCAAGCCCAGGGCAGCAGAGAATTCCCTGTGCAGGTGAAGGATTCCCCCAAGCCCAGGGCAGAAGCTGAGCCTGGGTCAGCCCTGGATCAGTCCCACCCTCCAGGCAGGGTCACTGCTGGCTGCAGCCCCACTCAGGGGAATTAAGCCTCTCAACGCCGAGCCCAGGAATGAGTCCCCAACCTCGATCAGTGAATCAGGGCCTAATTCAGGTTCTAACTCAGGCCCATGCCCCTGAAGCATCAGGGGATTTCAGACCAAACTCCAGGCTCTGCTGAGAGCCATGAGCAGTGATTGCTGAATCCTCCAGATGTCTTTCTCACACTTGGAATGCACCTCCTCTCCTTCTCCTGCTCTGAACCAGAGATGTACTTACACATCTCATTTACATAGTGCATTAAATATTGAAGATTTGCTCGAATGGTCTTCTATTTTTCCTGGCCAAAAAAACTCCAAGAAATGACTGTTTTCCCTCCACAACACTGAAAACAGAGGATCACTCGAAGTGATCTGTTGTGCACAACCTTGCAATTAACTGAGAGCTGAACAATGCCTGTGAGGAAAGGGACTGGACTGGGCAGGTTGAGCCTGTCTGCTTTAAATTTGGCTGGAACAGCCCAAATCAGCAGAGGCTCCTTTTTATGTTCAACAGATGCGAGGCAGAGGAGCCTCACAGTTCCTTGTTTCCATTCCCGCACGGTTCATGGTAATACAATCCTTGTTTTTGCATCTCATTAGTGATGCACAACCTGCTGGAGGTGGCACGGGGAGCTGGCAGCTCTGGGGCTGATTCCAGAGCTGTGGAACCTGCAGATCCATCCTGTGGAAATCCCAAAAAATTCCCCTGTCCATCCCTGGCAGTGTCCAGAGCCAGGCTGGAACTGATGCCTTGGGAAGGCTGAGCTGGAGCAGAGACTGGACAGAGCCAGACAATAGGGCAGATATTTATTAAAAGGCCTTTAAGGTACACCTTAGGCAGGACAAGAGCCTGGCCAGGGCTACACCCAAGATGGCCCCAAAATGGTCACAAAATGGCCCCAAAATGGACATAAAATGGTCGCAAAATGGACATAAAATGGTCAAAAAATGCCTGACCGGTCACAAATCCTGACATTTTTATTAAGTTTTGGTCCATTTGCACATTGGGGTTAACTGAAGGCATCGGAGCAGCCTGGGATGGTGGAAGGTGTCCCTGCCAGGGACGGGCTGGGCTTTAAGGTCCCTCCCAGCCCAGTCCAAGCAGTGATGGGGTACAAATGTCATTAACTCCATGGAAAAGGCACCGTGGCAGTGGGGCAGGAGGTGTGAGGAGGGTGAACCCACCAGGACTGTCCTGGAGCAGAGCAGGGTGGGGTGAGGCTGATGCAGAGGAACGAGAGGGGAACGGGGCTCCAGAGCTCCCGGTGCCACTGGAGAGCCCTTACAAACCATTTTGCTCTTTCAGTCATTAATTTTTTATGAAGTTTAATAGGCCTGCAGCCTAGAGACCTGCCTGGGTGTTGATTAGCTTCATATTTTCTCTCATTAATGTAGAATCTGATTAGCCCCCGTTACAAGCATTTCATCTGATCTGGCAAAGAGCATTGTTCTGATAGCAGGAATTACAAGTTTACTTCATTGCAGGAGACAAAGCCTCTGCCTGCTGAGAGCCCCACACCTCCCAGGCCTCCTTCCAGCAGGATTTGTGACCAGGGGCTGGGGATGTTTAAATCTGGGGAGGCTCGGGACCCCTCCTGCCTGTTCCATGGGGATTTATTTTTGGGCAGCCTCTCAGCTCGGAGCAGAGGTGACACAGAGATGTGATCCTGTTGCACACTACAATGACAGAGACTTTGACTTCAGAAGGCTGAAAATGAGTCCTTTACTTTTGGGATAAAGCCCTGGTTTCGTGCCTGAGGTGTTTTAGTTTTCTGAAATTCTTTTCCCAAAAAAATTTCTGTAAACAAGAAACATGTTTTTGTAAACTGTACCTGTGTTTTCATTCCTTTCCCCAGGAGGGACTTCTTCTTGCTGTCCCTCTGCTCTGACCAATGGGAGTGAAGAGGTTTGTCTTTGTGTCACCAATCCAATTGGTCTGTGTGAAATAGTATAAAAGGGAGACACATCCCAAAACTAAAGGAGTCATTTTCAGCTTTCTGAAGCTCAGAGTCTGTGTCGTTGTGGTGTAAAACAGCATCACACCTGGGCTGCCCAAAGCCCCCATCCTGCCCCCAAAGGCCTGCTCAGGGGCCAGCAGCACTGTGCCACTCCATAAACACACACAGAAATATATAAAATTAATCCATCCATGCCCAGCTCCCTGCTGCAGCCCTGCCTTTGCTCTCCCTTTGTGCAAAGGAAAAGGAGTTTTATGAATGACCTGAGCAATTCCAGCTAATGGCTGGAGCTGCAAACCACCCCTTGGTGCTCCCAGGGGAATAATATCTCAGCAGCCTGGAGGAGCCTTTTCCCTGTCTGCCACGTTATGGATGTCCTCAGTTCCCAGGGATTTCAGGCCTTCAGAGCAGGCATTAAGGGAGATTGCTCGGGTCATTATTAATTATGCAGATTCTCCATCTTCTTCTGTCAGAACACGGGAGTTAAATAAACACAAATGGATCAAACTGCTGTGCAATAGGAACTTTATGTTAATATAGCACCAGGGCCGGCTGGGGGTGGCTGTGCCATCAATCTCTGGGCGTGGCAGCACTCAGGGGATCCAACATTTGGGTCTGTCATCCCGGTGCTGAGATGGAAAGGGGTTTTTATGGCACCCCAGAGAGCATTGGGACCGGTGTAGGCATGAAACCAACTCCTGACTGCTTGGTCTGAAGGGTTTCTGCTTGGATTTGACAAAAAATTCCAAAAGAAGTGACCTCAGAGGGAGCTGGGGACAGCCAGCAGGACATCGTGGGCAGTCCTGCTCCCATGGCTTCTGTTCAGAGACTGCAGTTTGGCCAGCTGACCTCCTTTCCCTCAGGAATGGGGATTTCCAGGAGCTGAGAAGGTGAGGGGGATCCCAAAAGCCCAAAGGTCAGTGTGGGAGGTCACCCTGTGCCCAGTGTCCCTGCGATGGTGCCCAGTGTCCCCTTGGTCCTGCTCACCCAGCTCTGGAGCCAGGGGCTGAACTTGGGCTGTTCTGCCCATCAAAGAGCCTCACACACTAAATCCCTGGGTTTTTTTGGGGAAAAAGGCTGGGAGCTCTATCCCAGCTGCAGGAGAGCAGAGAGTGACGCTGGTCAGGAGGAAACTGTCCAGCAGCACACGAGGAGCAGCAAAGCAAAGCTCAGGGGCAGCAGCAGAGCTGTCCAAGGAGCTGCCACTGCCCAGCAGGGAGAGGAAACAGCAGAGTGGACACTCCTGCCTCAAATCTGCCTCCTCTGCAGCCTTACATAAGGCAGCCAGCTCTGTTCTAGCCTATTTATCTCCCTCAGCTCGTGGCAAGACACCCTGTGCCTGTGCTGCCAAGCAAGCTGGGTGTCAGATCACTCCAGATGTGCATAATTCAAGCTGGCACGGAAACTGATGGCTTTTGCATTGGACATGTTTATTTTCTTCTTGCAAGGCTTAAGCATGTCATTTGCTGTCACACATGCCCTTGTGAAATCTTGGCAAGAAATCAATTTGATTTCCAATGTCAAGCAGCTTTCTTTAATGTCTCCAGATAAGGTTTGTGTGCTGCAGGAGTTATGGATGCACCACCTGGGGTCAACAGCACAGAGCTCCGGGGGAAAGCCTCGTGCACAAGATTTCCAGCAAATCTCTGCAGAATTGTTGCTTCTTCCCCGGCTCCTCCAGAAATGGACCTTTGTCACTTCCCAAAGGGATGTGTGACATTGAACCCACTGGGGCAGGGAACATGGGGGCTTTGTGTGCTCCTTTTGCACCAGTCAAGGCTGGTTTGGGCAAAATCCCTCAGGCTCTGGACTGTCTTGGGTCACGAATTCTGTTCTCCTTCTTGGGCCAGGAATTATTTTTCCCTTCTTGAACAAGGAATTCTGTTTTCTTTCTTGGGCCAGGAATTAATTCTGTTTTCCTTCCTTCCTTCCTTCCTTCCTTCCTTCCTTCCTTCCTTCCTTCCTTCCTTCCTTCCTTCCTTCCTTCCTTCCTTCCTTCCTTCCTTCCTTCCTTCCTTCCTTCCTTCCTTCCTTCCTTCCTTCCTTCCTTCCTTCCTTCCTTCCTTCCTTCCTTCCTTCCCTCCTTCCCTCCTTCCCTCCTTCCCTCCTTCCCTCCTTCCCTCCTTCCTTCCTTCCTTCCTTCCCTCCTCCCTCCCTCCTGTGCCTCCTCCTCCCTGACTTCTGTTGGTGGGAGGAATTTGCTGGTTCTTTATCTCTGCTGGGTGAAGAAATTCCTCTATTAATTTGTTATGTTTCAAGACTAAAAGAGACAGAATCGAATCCAGCACAGCCCAAGTGCAAAACCATCTCTGTGAGAGCGGGAATCTGTTCTGCCACACCACGTACCACTTCTTCCCCCTCTGACATTATTCCCCTTCCCCCCTTTCCTTGGGCAGAGCAGCAAAAAGCTGCTGCTATTTATAAATGGGCTGCACATTTATTCAGTGTCAGACGGGGAGGGAGGATCCAGGCTGCCCCCGAGGCCGAGCCCAGGCTGCTCCTCTCCCTTGTCCGTGGTCTCTCACCAGCAGAGGCTCCAGGCAGCAGAACTGCCTTGGAAACGTCTTGAGCAGAAGCAGATGGCACCAAAAATCTGATAACACTTCGTGAGTGTGAAATTCATTAACCCCCCGCCCCTCCCCATTCCCCAAATTAATAATTTTTTTTTTAGCCAAATATTACAGAATTTCTCGTGGAAGTTCTGTCTTTGAGGGGTTTTGCCCTGAAAGCTGCTCCCCAGCCTGGAGGGGCTGCTGGCTGTGCAGGCACTGCCTCAAAATAATTCTGAGCAGTTCAGGGCCAGAGAAATCCTGGGGCAGGGACCTGGCAGGTCCTGGGAGAGGGAGAGGCTCTGAGGGTGGGAGGTGTGCACTTTGTGCCTGGTTCTGTCTGTCTGAGCCCCTCTGTCTGTCTGTCTGAGCCTCTCTGTCTGTCTATCTGAGCCCTTCTGTCTGTCTGTCTGTCTGTCTGACTGACTGTCTGTCTGAGCCCCTCTGTCTGTCTGAACCCTTCTGTCTATCTGTCTGTCCCCCCTGTCTGTCTGGGCCCCTCTGTCTGTCTGTCTGTCTGTCTGAGGCCCTCTGTCTGTCTGTCTGTCCCCCCTGTCTGTCTGGGCCCCTCTGTCTGTCTGTCTGTCTGTCTGAACCCTTCTGTCTGTCTGTCTGTCTGTCTGGGCCCCTCTGTCTGTCTGTCTGTCTGTCTGAACCCTTCTGTCTGTCTGTCTGTCTGTCTGTCTGTCTGGGCCCCTCTGTCTGTCTGTCTGTCTGTCTGTCTGTCTGTCCGAGCCCCTCCCAGCAGGGTCCGAGGGGTGGGGAGCAGCAGGGGCTGTCCCTGGTCCTGGCGGGGTGAGGAGCAGTGGGGAGCTCAGCCCTGGGGGTTCTGGCAGCTCTGGGGGACCCCTCAGCCCCGGGAGCACTGCAGGTCTCCTTGGGGCAGGGGATGCTGCAGGAGCCCTGCCTATCACTGGGGCTGCCAGGACCCCCAGGCAGCAGCACAAGGTCCTGGCAGCTGAGCTGGGGGAGCTCAGGGCCACAGCCAGTCCCAGCCTTGGCTTTCAGCTGAGCTTTGCTGCCCTGGAGCCCCCAGAGCCGGGAGATCCCTGTCCCTCACCCCGCTGGAAAACGTGCCAGGCCCTTCCCTGCCAGCTCGGGCTTTGCTGGGATCCCCATCCCTGGAGAGGCCAGAATGTGACGGGACAGGGCCGGGCAGTGCTGCCTCAGGGCTCGCTGGTGCCACGGGGCCTTTCCCACCTTAATTCAGTGATCCTCTGGCTCTGGGTCCCTCCTTCTCCCTGTCCCCTCCCTGTCTCGGTGCCATCCCCTCCCCTGTGCCACCCCTGTCCCTTCCCTGTCCCCTCCCTTGTGCCACCCCTGGGGGCAGGACCAGGTTATCACATCCTTCAAAACCTCGGAATATTTAGGCCAACAGGAGTTGAACAGCTAATGTACAAAATAAAATAAAATAAAAACAAAGCAAAAAAAAACCCACCCAAAACCAAAAAAAAACCCAAACCAAAAACAACACCCTAAAACCAAAACAAAACCCCCCACAAAAAAACAAACACCCACCCCCCCAAAAAACCACCCAAAAAATCCCAAAACAAAGCAAAACAAAACAAAACCAAAACAAAAAACACCCCAAAACAAAACAAAGAAGAAAATGGTATTTAAAGCCCAGGCAGGCTGCTGGGGGATCCTACAGGAAAGGCAGCCAATTCCTTGCTGTGTTAACTCAGCTCCTTTCATGAGGGAACAAGAGCAGCAGAAGTGGCTTTTGCACGGTTCTATTTCCCAGCGGGAAACCTCGTTCTTCCCACAGAATGTCCGGGATTCTCTTCCTTCCCACTCCTGATGCCCCAGAATTCAAACCACCCCCAGCAGCTCGGGAGGAATTCCAGAACCTGAGAAAAACCTGCTCTGTCAGGAGGCCACGAACCTCCCTGCAGGTTCCTGACCAAACCCCCGGGATGTTCCTGTTGTTCCTCGGGGGATTCTTCCCTTGCCCGGGATCTGTTGCCCCTGCATTTCTTGCTTTCAAGTGTTTGAACCTTTGCAGCAGGTTTCTCACCTGCTTCACATAAACAATATTGTATTCTTAGAGAATTTAACTGATGGTCATAGTGACCAATGGAGTCAGGACGTTGTGACCTCCTTGGGCCAACCTGGGCCCTCTGTACAAAATGTATATAAGTAGAATTGGAGTCAGATAATAAAGGGCCTTCCATGTGTGACCTGCTGCTGCCTGCTGTCCTCTGTGAGGGTCCACACCACATCACAACGTGTTGTCCCTCTAAGGGCAGGGGTAACAGGGATCCTTCAGAGGATGGAAATCTCTGAATAAAGCGGTGTTAGATCAGCTCCTTCACGCGTGGCGCTGCCCTTGTTCCCCTCTAGTCCCTGCTGATGTTGGCAGGAGTTTTGCATGAATAAGAGTGGAGTAAAATAAAAGAGGATTGGCCTCCTGCTATGTTTTTATTCCGAGCGTTCAGCCCCGAGTGAAAGCGCCCGGGAGTAAATTGGATTTTCCCCGCTGGCCCTGATGGGTTTGGATCTTCCCGTCCAGTGTGAAGTTCTGTATTTCTGGCAGAAGAACCAGAGTTTCCTTATTCTTGGTACAACTAAACTTCTGTGAGCGGCCAAACTTTCCAAAAAATGAAATCTGTGACCCCCCCAAACATCTTATTTTCCTTTTTTTTTTGTGGAGGTTTCACCCTGAATTCCAGAGCTGTCCTTGGCTGTGAGAGAAGAAAGGATGTTCAGGTGCTGACATCCCTCTCCAGGCCCATTTGATTTTGCAATTAATTCCCAGTCGGGGTGGTAATTTCTATTGCACTCTCAGCGATCAGAAATATTTAGCAGATTAACATCATTTAGCTTTCATCTTCCCCAGGGAGATAAGAGAAAGGATTAAAGGGAAGGAGATTCCTCGCTGAACGCTGTTGAGAGGGTGCTGCAGAGCCTGGAGATGGGAAATCAAATGAGGGAAAACAAAGGGAAAGTTGAGGAGCCCCTCGGTGGGATTTATTCACTTTTCTCACTGCTCCAGCCCCTCCGGCAGCTCCCCAGCCGTGCTGAGCAGAGCCCACGCCTGTCAGCGAGGCTCTGATGGAGCAGGTGCTGCAATTTCCATCGCTGGACCCAAAATTTATCATCTCTGGCCTAAAACTGCTAAAGGGGTGAAAATGGGCACTCCTGAGTCTTCAGCCTCTCTTTCTCCCTTTCCTGTCTGCTCTCCCGGGTGCAGGTTCCCTGCTCAGCTCCATCAGGGCACTGCAGGAATTTAATTTCCCCGGCATTCAATCAAGGCAGAATAATGTGTTTAATATCTGAGGCACCGGGGAAGTGGAGGATTCTTGCCCCGGGAGGAGCAGAGGGAAGGAGAGACAGTCCCAGCACTGCCCTGGCTCGGTGCAGCATCAATTCAGCCTCACAGCCTGAAATACGGGCAGGGAGCTGCAGCACAAATCAGCCCAGAGCGAGGAAGTCCTGAGCCAAAGGAAGAGCAATTTCATGTCCTCTTGTCTTATTGCCGCTGTATTTCCTCCTTTGTGTTATTAATGACAGATAAAATGTGAGTGGTGAACGGGAGTGGGGAAATAGGGGCTGGAATTGAGTCAGGAATGTTGAGGTTTTGTGGAATAGAGTCAGGAAGGTTGAGGTTTGGTGGAATAGAGTCAGGAATGTTGAGGTTTTGTGGAATAGAGTCAGGAAGGTTGAGGTTTGGTGGAATAGAGTCAGGAATGTTGAGGTTTGGTGGCAGAGGTGGTTCCTGAGTGGGGGTTGTTGCCAGATGGACACAAAAAACTACACTGACACCGTCAGGTTGTGCAAGTAAAATGAAGGAAGTTTGTTTTGGGATTAGGGTTTAAATAGTTTTTGAAGTTTGATCAGTGATTGGGCCAGGGGGTTGACACCTCTCTGACCCCACAGGTCAAACCAGAAGTCCATCAATTTGTCCTTTCCCCAGGAAGGACTGCACAGTGTTCAAAACATCACTTTTTGTTCATGTTACAATGTGTGAGAACTCCAGTACAGAAATGTAAAACATCAGAAGGCTGAAAAAATCAGGGCCACAAGGGCTGAATGGGAGTGGGGAAATGGGGGCTGGAATTGCATCAGGAATACCAAGGTTTGGTGGCATTGAGTCAGGAATGCCCAGGTTTGGTGTCAGAGGTGGCTTCTGAGCAGGGAGGTCCCTCTGGCTGTGTCCCCTGCCCCAGGAGGAGAGCTCAGGCTCCCCCAGAGCCCAGGGGAGCTCAGGGAGTGCTCAGGGAGGGGCTGGGGGCAGCTTTCATGTCTCTCCCAACCCAAACCGGTGTGGGATTGATCCCAAACACAGCAGGGGAGTGCACTGTCCCACCCTCCTGCTGGGGAAACTGAGGCAGGCGGGTGTGGGAGCAGCCTGGGCCAGCACTGCAGCTCCCTGTGCCCCTCTGGCTGCAGCCCTGGGTTGGTGTTTTGGCAGGGGAAGGGTTGGAGGTGCAGCTCCTGCTCCCTTCACCCCAGGGAGGCTGGAGCCAGCCCCAGTGACAGCTCCAACCCGAATTCCCTGGAACTCTTTGGGAATCCATAACGTTCAGGAGCAGCTGTCAATGGAATTGAGTGGATCACAGCCCCTCACTGCCAAACACCCCAAAACTGGGGGTTGTTCTGAAGCAGCAGCTATTGATCCCCTCCACAGGCAGTGTCCCCATTGCTGGGACTGATGGAGTTTTAATTGCTTTGTCTGAGAGTGGCTCGTGCAGGATAAATGATATTTTCCTGCCTTTTCTCTTGCATATGGATTGCAGGGTCCTGACAGGATCTCCAGGGGGCTCAGGCTGCACAGGGCTGAGAGGGACCCGGCTGGGGAGTGACCCCTGCCAGCTCTGGGGGACAGGGACAGCCCCAGCCCTCCCCAGAGCCACCCTGAGGAGCAGTCATGAGCATGGACACCGATGGCTAACGCAGAATACTTCTCCTGTCAGCCAAAAAATGTGTATTTATGTGCCAGTGCTCCTTTAATAGGGACATTTCCAAGAATTATTATGAATTTCAGCTGGTGGGCAAGTTTGGTGCATTTAAAAGCTATCCATCACGCAGAGCAGATTCAATAGTCATCATCGGAGCTGGCTCTCACAATCCCATTTTTACAGCATCAAATGATGTGCTCAATAATAAAATTATTTTTATCAGTTTTAATCTGTCATTGCCAGGCAGTTGCTGATTTGCCATATCAGTAAGATCAGCACCACTGGAGTGAAGGGAGATTTACATTCCTAACTTCATCAGGAGCTTGCTCAGTTTTATCTGAGGCCTCAGATGACAAGAAAATAACTTTGGGGAGCTGATCCTCGAGTGCTGCAGCCCTGTGTGAATCCAGGGCAGAGGATGGCACTGAGGGAACTGTTGGGGTCCCTCCCAGCCCAGGCCATGCAGGGGGACTGGATGGATCCCACCCTGCTCAGGGGGAATTCAGGCCCTCCAAGGAAGAGCTGCCGATGCTGTTTTACACCACAACGATACAAGAGTCTGACTTCAGAAGGCTGAAAATGACTTATTTATTTTTGGGATGTGTCTTCCTTTTATTCTGTTTTACACGGACCAATTTGATTGGTGACAAGAAGACAAACTTCTTTAATTACATTGGTCAGAGCAGAGGGACAGCAAGAAGTCCCTCCTAGGAGAAGGAGTTAAACCACAGGTACAGTTACAACAACTTGTCTCTTGTTTACAGAAAATTCCCTGGGAAAAGAATTTTAGAAAACCAAAACATCTCAGAGCTACAAGGTGCTGCTGCTGGGCCCACGAGAGAACAAATCCCACTTTGGCTTTGTCAGTTCCTGAAATGCTTTCTGAGCATTTTCCCCCAAATCTTTCCCCTGTGGGTCAGAGAGGGGCTGCTCCTGGTGCTGGCACGTCCAGGCTTGGAGCAGAGACAGCCTGAGCCAGGTCCTGGCTGTGTGTGGATCCTCAGCATCTGCTCTGGGACCCACCTGCTGCAGCCTCCTCCTCCTGTGCCATATGGAACCTGTGCTGGCAGGTTCTGCTCAGGGCAATAAATCTCCTTTTCTTCAGCGGGGAGAGGATGGGAATGTGGCTGGTGTCCCTCTGCCCCAGAGACGGGGCGAGCAGCAGAAATCCTCTCTGATCTGTGTGACAATCAGCAGAGTTTCATCCCTGACCCTCAGCAGAGCCAGGATGAGCCCCTGCCCTGCCCCTGGAGCTGCTGCTCAGCCTCCTGTGGGGTACAGGAGATTTTTATTTGGGGGTTCATCTGCACCACGAGCTGCAGGGTCTGGTGCTGGCCAGGAGATAATTCCCCCCAGCTCTGGGATGTCAGGGTGGGGCCCTCAGCTCCACAGGAGAAAAGGCTGAGGGTATTTCTATTTTGTCTGTACAGTGAAAATACAACCAAATGTAACAGGGTTCAAGGAGAGGGGCTGGATGTGCTCAGTGCAGGGCACGAAATAACATCCAAGTGAAGCCAAAGGCACAGCTTCTGATCCTTTTAATAGGACAGGCTTTTACTCTGCCATAAATTTCCCTGCTCAGCACATATGGATCTTTATGATCTCTACTTCTAAACCCACAAGGAGGAGCCACCCTGCAAAGCCCCATCTGCCCGGTGCTTCTGGGGCCATTCTGTGTGCCAGGGCTGGAATTCCTCCATCCACAGAGCTCCCACTGCCCTTGCAGGAGCTGGAGCAGGGCTCTGCTGGCCCCAGAACACAAACGTGGAGGAAGCGGAGCTCCAAGTGTGGCTGTGAAGCAGAGAGCTCTCACACTGGAGTGTGTGTGAGGAGAGGATCTCATTTATCCATTCGAGGCTGAGGTGGTTCTTGGACTGGGCTGGGAAAAGGAGGCTGAGAGTGATGATTGAAAAAGACAACCACAACAAGTGAGCTGTGACTGGAGCTTGCTTCTTGATTGGAAGTGTTTAGAAGGTGCTGCTGGAACATGAGAACCAATTAACTGGAGAAGAAATCATGTTCTTCACCTCCTCCCATGTTTCCTGGCATCCTGGCAGCTTTAACATCTGGGTGTCCTCAAGACATTTGATGCATTTCATTCATCATACATGACATTTGCATAATGCCAGCATCATACTTTATGCAGATGCACCCTTGAACATCTCCCAGATCCTGATTGCCATTTAAACTCCCCATCAATGGAACCCCCGGGGGCCTTGCCCACTTGTGAATGTGGGAAAACGCAAGGTCCAAAGTGACTCATCCCTTGCACTGGCACACTCCAAACTCCCCTCCACACCCCGAGTAAACACAGCGCCTTTCATTTTTATTTTCTTTCCACAGCCATTAAAATTCTATTAGCTGTTTGTGAATATTATTTCATGCCATCTGCATTTGCTCCTCAGCCGTGCCTGGCGACAGCTGCAATCATTTGTATGCGTTTTCTGGGTGGTGGTGGAGGAGCAGAACCTTCCTCCCTCGCTGCTCCAGGAGACACAGCCAACTGCAGGCATGGTTTGTTTGCAAATCCAAATCCCCACAGTGTTATTTTATTTATTAGGACAACAGAAGGGAAAAGGGAGGATGAGACAAAGGGAAGTGTTTGATGTTATGTGACAAACAGCGGCGTTGCTCCTTTTCACTTATTTATTTGGCCCCCAGCCACGGTTTGGGGTGGAAATGGAAGGGGACAGAGCAGCAGACACTTTTTATTCTGTCATGTTTTCACTTGTGAAAGGCTGAGAGCTTCCATTGTGTAAAATATGTATTTTTAATTAACCACCATTTACACAGAGTTGCTGAACAGGAACTTGAACAAGAGGATGTGATCCCGTGTCAGCATCTGCTGCGGAGTCACCTCGGTTCCTCCACTCCCAGCCAAATTAAATGTCTCAGCATTACAGGGCAATAAACTTGGATAACAACAGGTCAGCAGACGGGGCTCGGGCTGTGTGTGGGTGACTGAGCATCCAAAAATTCTTTTTTTAATGGTATTTATTTCCATGAGAGTCCCAGGGGATGTTCAGCCTCGTGCAGATGGAATCCATGCAGAATTCCAGCCCTGGGAGCTCTTCTAGGGGACTTTCCTTGGGAAAATAATCCCAGGGGGGTTTTTCTCCCAGGACAGGGGTTTGTGCCCAGAGCTGGGCAGGATCTTCATTTCATGGGGACAGAACTGGAGGGCCAAAATATTTCTGTATTTTGGTGTCTGTGCTGGAGAAAGTCTCACCCTCCCCTGTGCTCACGCAAAGTTTGGCTCAAAAACACCCAGGTGATAAATGCTTCAATATTTAACCATGATTTACCTGTGGTGAGTGAAGGAGAATTTATGCAAATAGAGCCTGAATCAGAGCAATGAGCCCCTTTATATTCCCCAGAAAATGTCAAAATATAATGTTTTATGAATGGCTCGCTTTCCTTTGAAAATAAAACACTTCTCCTTTTCGATGTTGGAGATTATCCCTGAACATAAATTACAGAGGAATGGTGGCTGGATTAATGCAGTCCCCAAATGGCAGGAATTGATAAAGGAATGGGATTTGGACTTGGAAGAATTCCCTGTCATTCCTTGTGATCCCAGTCCTCGATTCACCCCCTGCCCCAGGGACAGGAGCCGCTCACTCAGAGCCAAGGGCAGCGCTAATGGAAGCAGGAAAACAAAAACTGCACAAATCCAGCTTTGAATGGCATCACAAACAAACCAAGAGGAGCTCTGAGAGCACAGCGAGGTCCCAGGAATGAAAGTCCTGTTCATCTGTGTGTAGATAAAAACAATCTTCCCAGAGGTGAGGGAGCAAAGTCACGCTGAATTTCCACTCCTCTCATCTGCAGTGTTTGTTCTGGGCCTCCACAGACCTCAGAGAGGCTGCAGCATCTGAGGAAAACAAATTTCAGTGCATCACTTTGAATAATCCTGACTGAGTCATCAATTTGAAACCCCAATTCCTATTAGCACTTCTCCAAAGAGCTTTGATGAGGTTGTGGCTGTTGGCACCAGGAGTTTGCGATGCACGTGATGATTCAGAGCTTCTCCCTCCCACAAGCTGATTCCTGCTCACACAGAGCAGCAGGAATTGCTGTTTAAGGAGCAGGGAAGGGAAAGGAACCCCAGGAAAATCAGGGCCTCATCTGTCACAAGCTGCTCAGCACCAAGAGGGATTTTTACTGTGATCCCATGGGAAGCCCCTTTAGGGAAGGAAACCCCTCCTGCAGGGTGGATGTGCCCCTGGATCCCCTGCAGTCTGCAAAAGGAAATTATCCCCTAGGGCTGAGAGCCTCCACAGCAGCAAAGAAATGTCAATAAATGCTGGGAGCTGCTGTCCTTCAGCTCAGGGCTCATTCATGGGGCAGCGAATTGCCTTTGCTGGGATTGCCATGGGCAGGGGGTGACAGTGACCTGGTGACCCCAGTGGGCACTGGGGCAGCTCCCTGCCCCCAGCACAGAGCAGTCAGTGCCGGGACACCTTCTGGGGAAGAAGAAATAAAAAATAACTCCCTTTAGCAGCCTGGAGGGTGACCAGGCTTTGCTGTGGGCAGGAGATGTCCTGGATTTGTCACTAAAAGGAAACTTTCAGTCAGGTTTTGCTGTGTCTGTGATGGGAACGAGCCTGGCAGGAGTGGGTTTGCTCTTGGGTTTGTTCCTGGAGCTGGGGGGAGCTTGGAGTGAAAGATCAGAGGCTGGAGAAGGGATTCTGGGGGGTGTGAGCAGGGCTGGGAGCTCTGCAGAGCCCAAACCCAGCAGAGATTTGTGGTGGGGTGTCCTGGGTTGTAGTGTGGGATGTACACAAAGTATTTATTCTATCACCATCTTCATGAACTGCTGAAACCACGTGGGGCAGTGTTCTAGTGTAGGGCTGTCTTCTGCTCATGGCCCATCAATGCCTTGCCCAGGACTCACAGGGAACTCCCTCCAGGAGCTCTCTCTGTTTAATGGGCCATCAAGGACCCACTGCACGACTCCTCATCCCATTGGGAGATGCTCCACCCAGGGGGAGGAGCCAAGCATTCCCACCTGGAGAGAATCTGGGATTTGGGACAGGACAAGCAGCCCTGACCCACTGGATTCCGAGAGGAGCAGAGCTCCCAGACCTTTCTGTGGGATCACTGCTTCAGGAAGAGCCCCTCACCTGGACTGCTCCCACCACCCTGCTCAGGGTGTGTTCTGACTCTGTCAGTGCTCCTTTGTGTTATTGCATCTATTTTATTTTATTTTTACCTTTTTACCTTTCTTCTTATTAAATTGTATCTCTGACTTGGAGCCTCTCACTCGTTTTGCTTTCAAACCACAACGTGGGGTCTGGAATTCTCAATTCTCCCTCCCAGCCCAGCCCTGGGGCTGTTCCCCTGGCAGAGGGGAGGAGCAGGGAGCTGTGGCCCTGCCTGGGGGTGGCAGATGGAACTGGGGGAAGCATCCTGAGAGGAGAGGGCTCCCTGAGCTGCTGCAGCCTCTCCCCAAGATTGGCTTCATTTCCTGGGCCAGCAAACGAGAATTCCTGGGGATGCTGCAGGGAAATGAAGCTCTGATGATCCCAAATTTATCCTCGGTCCCACTGGTAGCCCTGGCTTTATGACAGGGTATTTTTAATTAGATTTTGAGTTTCCTCCTTGGAAGACCACGGGCTCCAGATGGCAGGTGAGCTCATCTCCTCACGGTTTGAGGGACTTTGGCCTGTTCTGCTCCTCAGCTCTCCCTGTTCCAAGGCAGGCAGGGTGAAACAGAGATCACCAGGAAGGGATTAACAAGGAGTGAAAAGCATCAAGCAGCAGAAACGGGAACAGGCTCTCAGCTCTCCCAAAGGGATTGGGAAGAGGGTACTTTTATCAAGTGAAAAAAAACAACAAAAAACAACAACAAACCCTCAAATATAGTGCATGAAAACTGACTTCTCACAAGCCAGGCCTGGCAGGAGAGGAGTCCTCAGTGCTGGAAGCAGAGGGTGAGGTGCAGTGAACAGGGAGCAGTGTACCCCTGGTTTTGTGCCTGAGGTGTTTTGGTTTCCTGAAATTCTTTTCTCAAAGAATTTTCTGTAAACAGAAGAAATGTTTTTGTAGCTGTACCTTTGTTATTCATTCCTTTTCCCAGGAGGGACTTCTCCTTGCTGTCCCTCTGCTCTGACCAATGGGAGTGAAGAGGTTTGTCTTTGTGTCACCAATCCAATTGGTCTGTGTGAAATAGTATAAAAGGGAGACACATCCCAAAAATAAAGGAGTCATTTTCAGCCTTCTGAAGCTCAGAGTCTGTGTCGTTGTGGTGTAAAACAGTGACAGAGCAGCATTTCCAGGGGCTGCTGTCACCTGGAGAGGGTTCACAGCCCAAGAAAGGACAACAGCACTGACCTGCTGCTCCCAAACCCTGCCTGGGGTCTGTGTGAGGCTGAGGCCAGACCCTGCAGGGCTCCCAGCCCTCACCTGGGGCCAGGGGGATGTTGGGGATCCAGGATAACTCACTCACAGCCAGCCTGGCACCTCTCCACCCACCTCACTGCAGAGGTGCCTCTCTCAGTGATAGAGAAACTTCCCCAGCAGGGAGTCAGAGGCGAAATCCCACAACAAACTGCTCGGAGCAGGTGAAATTCTCCTTGCCCTTTCCCGCTATTGGTGGAGCTATAAAAATCCCCGAGCCCAGGGCACGTTCCAGGCCTGCTCCTTCCAGCAGGGAAGGCTGAGCTGGTTTGGGGTGGAAATGGCAGCAGGTCAGGGGCTCCCTGCTGCTCCCAGCACTGACACTCCTGTCATTTGCATGAGGAAACTCTGCTGATTTCAGGGAGCGTTTCTCAGCACGGATTATTTGACACCCAGACTGTATGTTGGGGAATAAATTATTTTGTTCTGCTCCTGACTGATCACAGTCATGAATTCTGATTTGCTGACACCGAGTCCCAAACAAAAGCACAGAACCTTGTCTAATAGTGCTATGAAAAGGGATATTCAGGAAATATTAACAAGTTTCATATGGTAATTTATGTAAATAGAAACCATAACTCAGTTGAAAAGATTCAGTTGAATGTATAGAAAGAGTCTGAGAGCCAAGGTTCTCATGATAAAACATAAATTGAGACTTAGTCTTTACAACCCAAATGTTGTGCTTTCTGCTACAGAACAAAGAAGGGGAAAACAGAAGCTTCGTTTTAATTAAAAAGTGAAACATTTCCCAGTTTGGAGCTTAGGATCTGCAGTGGGGCACTTTTCCAGGATTGTGAACAGAACCTTTCAAACTCTGTAAAAACAACATTGCAGCACCCATGGCCCTGGGCAGGGACACCTCCCTGTGACACAGGGACACTTTCCTGATGGCACAGGGACACCCTCCTGGTGGCACAGGGACACCTCCCACTGTCCCAGGCTGCTCCCAGCCCTGTCCAGCCTGGACTGTGACACTTCCAGGGATCCAGGGGCAGCCAGAGCTGCTCTGGGCACCCTGTGCCAGGGCCCTGCCCAACCTCCCAGGGAAGGAATTTCTTCTTTATACCCAGTAAATCTGCTCTCTTTCAGTTTAAGGCTTTTCCTATCAGTCCATGCCCTTGTGGGAAATCCCTCTGCAGACTTCTTGGAGCCCCTTTGGGCTCTGGGGTCCCGTTTAGGCTCTGGGATCCCCTTTAGGCTCTGGGATCTCCTTTAAGCTCTGGGATCTCCTTTAGGAACTGGGATCCCCTTTAGCCCCTGGGATCCCTTTTAGCTACTGGGATCTCCTTTAGGCTCTGGGGTCGCATTTAGGAACTGGGATCCCCTTTAGTTACTGGGATCTCCTTTAGGCTCTGGGGTCACATTTAGGCTCTGGGTTCTCCTTTAGTTACTGGGATCTCCTTTAGGCTCTGGGATGCCCTTTAGGCTCCAGGATCCCCTTTAGGCTCTGGGTTCTCCTTTAGCCCCTGGGATCAGTCACTCCCACTCCACCAAGGTCCTCGTGTTGTCCAGATGCAGATCCAAGTGAAGACCCTTTGAGTTTTATTTGGTCTTGGATCCCTCCATTCAGGTGATTTCCAACCTTCCCAGAGCCAGCCCCTCCATCCCAGTCTCAGCTTTGCAAAGACCATGTATTTTAATTAAAGACTTTTATTAGTCTGCCCATAATCTGTCAGAGCTCTCATGCTGAGGCATAATTAATGTCTTACCTCCACCTTGCAACTTCCACTATGTGTGTGAGCCTTCCAAATAAATCTGCTCTCGTGTTTGAAGGGACAGAACAATAACAGCACTTGGCACTTCCTCCTGCTGGAATAACTGAGCTGTGCATTTATCAAGGGCCTTTCTCCGAGGCTGTCCAAAGGGCAGGGAGAGCTGTGTGTGTACTCAGCACCTCGCAAGATTGAGCCTCCAGCACACAATCAATATTTATAAATTATGCTCCAACCTCAAGGCAGCCTGGGACGTTCTGGGGGGTGCTGGGCTTTGTTTGGTTTCCAAAAGCAAAATACCAAAGGCCAGAGTCTGAGGGATGCTGGAAACCAAGCTCTCACCACTCAAAATTCAAAGACAAGCTCTCCTAAACAGCTCAGTTTCCATTTTGGCACTGAAATAAGAGTTTACATTGTGGGGATTGCAGCACGTTGGGTCTGAGGCTGAACTGCCAAGGAGCTTTTAGCTCGGGGTGATCTCTGGCTGCTGGGGCTGAGGCACACACAGTGTGCAGGGCTGGGGCAGTCAGCTAAAGGAAAGGGGTCAGGATTGCACCATGAGCATCTCTGCTGTCTCCTGCTGACACCCTGGCTCCTCCCTGGCTGTGGAGAACCCATCCCTTATCCACTCCTGTCTGTCCCATCCCTGATCCACTCCTGTCTGTCCCATCCCTGATCCACTCCTGCCTGTCCCATCCCTGATCCTCTCCTGTCTGTCCCGTCCCTCACCCCACTCCTGCCTGTCCCATCCCTGATCCACTCCTGCTCCATCCCTCATCCCATTCCTGCCTGCCCCACTGCTCACCCACTCCTGTCTGCCCCATTCCATTCCTGCCCCACTGCTCACCCAGGCCCCTCTGCAGTGCCAGTTCTGTTACCTGCAGCTGGAGCCCAGCCCGGGCTGTGCTCAGTCCCTGCCTCAGCCAGGCCCTTTATCTTTATTAACCACGAGATCCTGTGCCTGGATCTGTGCCTGGGCCGCTGCTGAGGAGTCTCAGCTCCCTCCCGGGTGTTTATTTTTCTCCAAACTGCCATTCCAGAGCGAGTTACCTTTGTCAGGGAGCGGGGCACCAGCATCCCCAGCCCAGCCCGCCCTGTGCTCCTGCTCCAGGCTGGCTTTGTCCCTGTCCCCGTCCCTCTGTCCCTGTCCCTGTCCTTCTGTCCCTGTCCCCATCCCTGTCCCTGTCCCCATCCCCGTCCCTGTCCCTGTCCCCATCCCTGTCCCCATCCCTGTCCCCATCCCTGTCCCTATCCCTCTGTCCCTGTCCCTGTCTCCATCCCCATCCCCGTCCCTGTCCCCATCCCTGTCCTGTCCCTGTCCCTATCCCCATCCCTGTCCCTGTCCCCATCCCTGTCCCTGTCACCATCCCTGTCCCCATCCCTGTCGCTGTCCCTATCCCCATCCCTGTCCCCATCCCTGTCCCTGTCCCTGTCCCCATCCCCGTCCCCATCCCTGTCCCTGTCCCTGTCCCCATCCCTGTCCCCATCCCTCTGTTCCTGTCCCCGCCGTTTGCTGAGCAGAGCACGGCACATTCTCTCCCATCTGTCTTCCTTAAGTGGCGCGATATGCCTGGCCCTGGATGGAGACATCACTTTTATTGCGCCGGCTTCTGGTGCTTGTTTTTGCTCTGAATTATTTACTAACCCACTCCTGAGCGGGAAGAGGCGTGGGGCTGCAGGAGAGGGAGGCAGAGTCTCCAAACCGGGAGGTGGGAGGGAAGAGCAAACAATTTCCCCGAGCATCACTCAGAAAACTCCGCCGCGATTTTCTCGCCTTTGTTCCATCTCGTGTTAAACATGTTTGTGTCAGGCAAACAACCCACATTAGATGGAATTTCACACCACTCAAAGCATCAGTGTCTGCAGCCTTAATGTGTATTATGTTCAAACATGCAACGTAATCCATCACAAACCCCTGCAGACCTCGCGCTTCCCTCCCGCTTTATCTGCTCGGAGCTCCCTCCCCGCACGCACGGAGCCAACCTTCTGTCGGTGGGTTTTTTTCCCGTTTATTTGGAAACAGCAGAGCAGATTCTCAGTCAGTGTTCGCTATCGCAGCTCCTCTGGCCGCCTGCCCGTGGATTTATCCCGCGCTCGGTGCTGGCTGCGAGTGCTGCTGCAGGATTAACCCGGGGGTTTATCCCGGGCCTACTCCCGGCACATCCAGAACCACCAAACCTCCCTCATCGCACCTGCCCTGCCCTCTCATCTGCAAAAATTCCACTGTTTGGGTTTCCAGGAGGAAAATGGAAATGGAGCCCGTTGTTTGGGTTTCCAGGAGGGAAATGGAAATGGAGCACCAGGGTTGCAGGAGGAGGGAAGGCGGCTCTGGAGGAGCCTGACCCGGGGCAGCAGCGCTGCTGCTCTCGGGGGTTTGCGGCTCTGAAAAGGAGCAAAACGGACTGGAAAGGACAAAAAAAGCTTTGGTTTTGTTTGCGGGAGTTAATGCAAACAGAGCCAAAACCAAACAAACCCAAACACACTCCAGCAGAGAGGGAAAATCTGTATTTAGGGTGAAGCAGAAGAGCAGTGACTCCTCTGAAAAGAGCAGTGTCCTCCTCTAAAAAGGACACTGAAATAAATCCCAGGGACGCTGTAGGTTGTAACATACATTGAATTAGATTCTATAAACTATGAAGTTTTATCTTAAAGAACAACACTGGTCTTCACTGAGAAGCTTTCCTTGCAGAGAGATCTCCAGTGAATTTTGAACCATTTCTGAGTCTATCTGGTTTTTCTGATAGAAATAGCAGGAAATATTGTGGCATGTCTAATTTTGTTTTTCGCTGGAGACTTAATTTTTTCCCTCAAACTCATTTTTTTTTCAGCCCAGCCTCCCCATCTCAGTTCATTTTTTCGCAGTGCACATCTTCATCTCTCATCACTCAGCACTCACCATTTAGCGTATCAACATGGCAATTTCTGCAAATCAGAAAGCAAAGCCATTAACATTTGAAGTGGAAATTTTGAGTTTCTGATCATTAAATAGCTTGGAAATGGAGGAAAAAAATAACCTCTCTCTCTCCTGTAGTCCAAAGCTCCCAAATAAATCCCTCAGATGGAGGGCTCTGGGTGAGTTGGAGTGCTTCTCCCACGTGGGGTGACAATGACCATCGTTCAGTTTGGACTTTCCATATCAATCCCATGAACCAGAGGAAGATGCAACAGCTTTGTCTGACCCCTTTGTGGAGGGAAAAAGGTGGTGTGGGCTCTGCCCAGGGAATGGGCACAGCCCCAAAGCTGCCAGAGCTCCAGGAGCCTTTGGACAGCCCTGCCAGGGGTGCCCAGGGTGGGATTCTGGGCTGTCTGTGCAGGGCCGTGAGTGGGCTGGATGATCCTGGGGGTCCTTCTCCCACTCAGGACATTCCGTGGTTCCCTGAAGGGACTCCCAGCTCGCTGTGATGTTTGGGGGCCCTGCTGCAGCTGTGGGGCTTTGTCCAGCACCAGCCGTGCCCCCATCCCTGGGGATGTCCCAGAGCTGCCCCTTCCCAGGACAGGACCTGATCCCACATATCCTGCTGTGCCCTGCAGGGATGGGTGCAGGGACCTGATCCCACCTGATCCCACAGCTCCTGCAGGGATGGGTGCAGGGACCTGATCCCACCTGATCCCACAACTCCTGCAGGGATGGGTGCAGGGACCTGATCCCACCTGATCCCATAGCTCCTGTTCACCAGGGCTGGGTGCAGGGACACGGGGCCGTGCTGGGGTGGAGTGGGGACATTGATGGCTCTGCTCCACCACCCTGAGCAAACATCCCCCCAGGCAGCCCCGAGCCTGCATTTCACAGAATCCCAGCAAGGTAAAGGCTGGAAAGGCCTCCAAGGTCACCCAGCCCAATGTCACCGTGCCCCAAGTGCCACCTGTGCCCATCTCCTGACCCCACCACTGCCCTGGGCAGTGCCCCAAAGCCTGGCCACTCTTCCAGGAGAGAAATTTCCCCTAATCTGGACTGTGGCAGCTGATTTTTAACAATCACAGGAGACACTCCAGGTTTGCCATGAGTGGCCCAAAATTCCCCCAGCAGCCGTGGCTGCCCCTGGGTGATCCCTGGCAGTGCCCAAGGCCAGGCTGGGCAGGGCTGGGATCGGCCTGGGGTGGTGGAAGGTGTCCCTGCCACACCAGGGGCTGGAATTGGGTGATATTTAAGTCACTTCCCACCCAAACCATTCCAGGATTTTGTGTTTCTCTGACCCTGCTGCACCTGCCTCTGATTTAGGACATTTGGGTAATGAACATGAGACTTGGGACTGTGCCTGCAGCACATTTTGGGTTCCAAGCTCAAAAAAACTTCAGTTACATATTTTAATGTGTGTGATTTAGGAAAATATGGCCCATTCCATCTGCTTTGCATTAATTTGAATGACTGATTAAAAATACAGGTTGAGATATTACAGCTACTAATAATTTCTCCACATGGCTGGCTCGTAGCAGATCGGGGGAAAATTGGGAATAAGGCTTTTCATCAATTTCCCCAGGCAAGCTTTGCCATAATCCTTTTATTTCATCCAGAAACGTGTTTGTTTGCAGCCATTTTATTTGTTTAACAATTTCCCTCTTTTTCTTAATCTTTTTGGTAATTATTTCATATTCTATAAATATTTGAACTATTTTAATTCTTCATAAGAATTATTCTGTTTCACTTTGTCCTTTTCACAGTGAGCTTCTGCTCCTTTACAAGCCCCTCAGCCTGGTCTCCTCCTGCTATTGCCCAGAAGACTCAGCTGCCATTCAAGCCTCAAAATTGGGAATAATTTTCTCTGGTTTCCCCCAGAGCATTGTTTGTCCTTCACCTGCTTTTATGGACTCGTTTGGCCCTTGACTTCCTGGCCTCGTGGTCTGAATTGAACATTTTTTTGTGTTTTGTAATCCCTCACCAGCTCGTTCTGACTTTTAACTTCCTTCAGGTTCTGCATCCAAGAAAATAAGCAGAATATTGAGTGGGGAAAGAGATGTTTCATTAACACCACCACTGACATCACAAATATATCTTCTAATTGCTCCTCTAAAGGTGAAATCAATAGCTGGGCTGAGACATTTCTGAAAAAATTCCACGTGCCGTTTTTATTGGAGATGAGTGTTGCTGAGAATTGGAGAGCTCCTGTTTGCATGAGTGATCTGCCCAATTTGCTGCGCGTTACTCATAAATCTGGGAAGGGAAAAAAAAAAAAAAAAAGAAAAAAAGTTCTGTTGAGCTCCCCTCTTACAAAAACACGGGCATTGGATCAGTGAGAGGAGGCAAAGGAAACAGATGAGAGCCATTAGAGCTGGCTTGGCTTCTGCTCATCTCGTTCCTTGAATATTTCCACTTTACCAGCCTGGAGAATCCATCTGCTCCTGACCCTGCCCTCCCCACAATGCTCATTGTGCTGGGCTGGGGAAAAGGAGAACACATGAAAACACAAATGGAGGGGAGGGAGAGGATCTCTGCTCACACACGCGTTGGGTGAGCAGTGAGCTCACTCCCGTCTCAGCTGACACTTTCCAAATTTGTTAAGACAACAAGGCTTTAACAAGGTCAGCGCCAGCCTGTGACAGGCAGCTCTGAGATGATTTGGAAGCCAGCAGGGTTTGTTGTTGCCGGGCCCACGCTGTGCCTGCAGCCTGACAGGGACCTGCCTCGCAGGAGGAGCTCAGACTCGTGGTTCTCCAGAGCCTGAGGCATGGAGAGAGTGAATTCTGTAGGGCAGAACTGCTCAGCTCAGTGTCTGGGATGGGAATGGGCTTTTGGGAAGGTTAAAACTGCAGAGCTGGGGCAGGGCTGGGCAAAGCTGGTCCTTAAACCTCCCCTACCCAAACTCTGCCCAGTCATTTCCTGTAGCCCTGGTTTTGTGCCTGAGGTGTTTTGGTTTTCTGAAATTCCTTTCCCAGGGAATTTTCTGTAAACAAGAAAAGTGGTTTTGTAAACTGTACCTTTGTTTTCATTCTTTTCCCCTGGAGGGACTTCTTGATGTCCCTCTGCTCTGACCAATGCAATTGAAAATGTCTGTCTTCTTGTCACCAATCAAACTGGTCTGTGTAAAAAAAAACGTAAAAAAGAAACACATCCCAAAAATAAAAAAAAAAGTCATTTTCCGCCTTCTGGAGTCAGTCTGTGTTGTTGTAGTGTACAACAGCATCAATTTCCAGTGTCAAGGTTGAGCAAAGCTGGTCTTTAAGCCTCCCCTGCCCAAACTCTGCCCAGTCATTTCCAGGGTCCAGTGAATGGTGCCAGGCCCTGGTGGTGAGGGAAATGCCACACACAGGCCAGGCCATGGAAGGTTTGTGCTGCAAAACCACTGATGCCAGTCCAAGCATCAAAACCGTGCTGCTGGTTTCATATTTTATATTAATTAAATGTTATAAATTATTTTCATAATTAATTTTATGCCACGCAGAGGCCAGGCCATGGAAGGCTGGGCTGTGACTGGTTCCCACCTGGATTCAAACCTGGGGGAGCTGTTTAATCTGTAAAGAGGCAGCAGTGGGCTGGATGAAAATCAGATATTTGGTTCTGGAGGCAGCGTGGGGGCAGGCTCAGAGCTGCTGACCCAGCTCCATCACAGGTGACCTCTCCTTGCCCAGCCCCTGCTGCTGATTGTTCTGTGTGCTTGTTTGTGTTGCCTGAAACCACTCATTTCAGCACTTGCATAAATGCTGCTCCTGCTGCAGAGACCTTGGGGCTTTCATTCCCGGCTCCTGATTGCTGGTAAATGTCATCATTTCTCGCATTGTGCAGATGCTGCAGGACGTGGTGTTCCAGCTCTCGGAGGCAAGGTCGGGCTGGGATGACAAAGGGAGTGTGTTCAGTCACACTATTGAATGAAAGCTGGGCTCCAGTGCATGGGGAGTGACAGCTGCTGGTGCAGGGCATGGAGAGGACAGGGCTGTCAGGAATTCCGTGCGTTTGAGGCAGAAATTTCCCATCTCCTGTTCTTGTGGTGAAACCCTTTTGGAGGGGCTGGGTTTCCCCTTCTGCTGCTGTGACTCAGGAAATGCCCTGATGAAAAAACAACGGGAGCTGCAGCTCCTTTTCCACAGCTCTGGTTCAGGTGTGGCTGTTTGATCCTTGGGCACCAGCTCTGCCTCAGGTGTCAGGTTAAGGGGATTTTTAGCTGGATACCTTTGTACTGCAAAACCACTGATGCCAGTCCAAGAATTAAACCAGCGCTGCTGGTTTCATATTTTATATTAATGAAATATTATAAATTATTATTTATAATTCATTATTATTTAAAATTCATTATTATTTATATTAAAATTAAATATTTTATATTTCCCAGGAAATATAAACCCAGGGCAGAGTCTCCCTGGTGCAGAAGTGAAATGTCCATGTGGATGTTTCCAGCAGCCAAAGCCAGTGGAGACCTTTGCTCTTCCTTTGACCAACAGCTGCCAAATTCCATTCCCTGCACTGACACGGCTCTGAATCAATTCCTCAATCCCTCCCCATTCTTAGCTGTGACTAAAAACATGTGTCCCCTAATTAAGCTAACGAGGAATTGTTAATTGGCGCACGGTCCCCCTCTGAGTGTGCTCGTTAGTGTCACCGTTGTGACAGCAGGAGGAGCACAGAGGAGGGGCAGAGGGTCCTGCCACAGTTCGGGGGTGGCCCTGGGAATGGAGGGCAGGGCTGGCACGGAGGTGAAATGGGGATTTTTGAGGTGCTGGTGACCTTTTCTCCTGCTGCCTTGCCAAAATAGTCTGAATAGTCTTGCCAGAATAGTCTGCCCGGGGAGGTGGTGGAGTCACCATCCCGGGATGTGTTTAAAAGCAAACTGGATGTGGCACTGGTGCCATGATCCAGTTGAGGTGTTAAGGCTGGGTTGGACTCGATGATCTTGAAGGTCTCTTCCAACCTACACATTCTGTGATTCTGTGAAAACTTGGATTTGAATCCCCAAGGGAGGCAAATAGTTAAGGATTGGGTCCCCGTTGTCCCAGCTTCACTGAATTTTATCAAAAAAAAAGAGCAAGGTAGAGCCCAGAGCTGCCAGGAGCAGCTCCTGCTCTGAGGAGCACCCACTTGGCTTCTGCTATGGGAGAAGTGAAGGTTTGTTTTGTCATCACTTGTGTTCCAGGCAGGCTCAGAGAGTTCTCTGGGGATCAAATCCCTGTCATGGTAAAGCTCTGCTCACACCTGGGACTGACATTCCCTTGAGGAGGAGCCCGCAGTCACTGAGCTCCTGGGAGGTTGGGGAGAGGCTTTTCCTCATCAGTGCTGTCCTGGCAAAGACTGGGCCTTGTCACCAAACCCAGCACTCAATTTGATTTTTTTTTTTACATAAATAAAGCTTTTGAAGATGACAAGTTTGAAACATTCCCAGTCTCCCTGGCTGGGAGTCCTGCTAGAAATGTTCTTATGGATAACAGGAGTGGTGCAGGGGACTGGAGCAGAGCTGGGCTGCAGAGGACACGTCACAGTGGCAAAAACTGGGGTTTCATCCCGGGTTTAGCACTTAGGCTCCATCTCCTTGTGAATATATGAAGCATTGCAAATGTGAGGATGTGGGAAATGCTCCAAGCCCTGTGTTTGTCTGTGCACCCATCCCCAGGGCCCCAGAGATCACAGCCCTGGGGAAAGCCACAGCTGGAACATCCAAGGTTATTTATTGGGGTTTTGATGCTGTTTTACACCACAATGACACAGACTCAGAGATTCAGAAGGCTGAAAATGACTCCTTTATTTTTGGGATGTGATTTCCTTTTATACTATTTCACACAGACCAATTGGATTGGTGACACAAAGACAAACCTCTTCACTCCCATTGGTCAGAGCAGAGGGACAGCAAGGAGAAGTCCCTCCTAGGAAAAGGAATGAATAACAAAGTAACAGTTACAAAAACATTTCTCCTGTTTTCAGAAAATTCTGTGGGAAAAGAATTTCAGAAAACCAAAACACCTCAGGCACAGAACCAGGGCTACAGGGTTTTGTTGCTTGTCACCAATCCCGCCATGTCGCAGCTACGACACGAAAGAACCCCACTCACCCGTCATGTTGAGAGCAAGGAAAGAAGGACTTTATTTTGGGAATTTCAACTTATATAGTTTTTGAGATTTGGTCAAGGATTGGGAGATAAGAACATACTTCTGACCCCAGTGGTCAAACCAGCAGTGCATCACAAAGAAGAATGAACAAACAATCCACTTTGTTTATGTCAAATGCGTGAGAAATATGTAAACAGTAGAAATATGTAAACAATCAGAAGGCTGAAGAATCAGGGCAACACCCCCAGAATGTTTGGATTCCAAACTGAACTGGGGTTTTGGGTGGGTTTAATCCCTGCAGGGACAGGAAATCCGAGTGTGTTTGATGCCTTATCCAAAGCCCAGCCCTCAGCTGCTCTGAGCCCACAGCCCCGTTCCACCTGCTGGAGACGCGTCTCAAACCCTGCTCAAGTGACAGATTTGTCATCGAATCTCCTCTGTTCTGTCTGGGCTGATAAGGATGCCACTCCATGGATCACTCGAGGAGAGGTGTCTCAGAGACAGAGAAAAGCTCATATTTCTGCTCACTGAGGTGTTGCTGACACAATTTAGCATGTGGTACCCAGCTCATTTGGAATTCAGCGCCGGCTTCATCCGCATCATAAAGTGAATCCTGTTTTACAATTCCCCTGAACATTCTCTAAATGATGGCATCTGAAAACAAGCAGCACAGTTTATGTGGTGGAATTGCGCTGCTGGAATGAATTCTCAGCTCTGTAATCCAGGATATCAGGCAGGCACACACGGGCAGGGGTTGGGAGCTGAGGGACCCAGGTGCCCGTGCAGCTCATCCTTGAAATTCCTCATTCCCGGGCTGCCAGGACCACGGGAGCAGCCATGGTGAGTAAAATGGCAGTTTGGCCCTGAAAAAACCCACATGAACTGAATCAGAACTTGTTTGTTTTCCCTGGGAACATTTACTTGTAAAGATCAAGGCTCATCTTGGAAACAAATCAGTTACAGTGGAACAGATCCCTGCTGGAATTCCTGGTTCTGATTTTCCACCTTGGGCTGGTGGCACCAATCTCTGCCTCATTATCTTATCTCCAGTGCTGCCACTTCCTTGGTGAGTGATTTTGGCCTGAGCAGCAGATACAGACCCACAGGTGGAGCCTGCAGCGTGTCAGATTTGTCACTTGATTTAGAACCTCCTGCATTTCCATCAGTCAGAGGAAAAGGCCCTTCAGGCACCGGAGCAGCAGCAGTTGGGCAGTGATTGCTTATCTGAGTCAATAAATGATGGATAAGTGCACATTAAATTTGGACTTGTGCTCCAGGTGTGTAAATCCCCCCTCTAAAGCATCCTTGGAGTTATGGCTGGGACTTCCAGCTCTGCTCTGAGGGATGCGAGGAGCAGCTGGAGTGAAACTCTGCCTTGCTGATGGTTTGGTTTTTAAAAGCAGTTTTACATCTCATCTATTATGGAAGGTGGAGGTGCAGAGATCCAGGCAGCAATGCCACAGCGAAGCCCTGCTCTCCATAATTTCCAATCTGAGAGGGAGAGTTGCTCCTTTTGTGCTTTCAGGCCTTGCAGGGTGTTGGGTCCCTGACAGAGCAGAGCACATCAGGGATCCAGAGCTGCTCAGGAGACTCTTCCCTCTGCTCCCTGTGCTCGACTGGCACCAAATATTCCCTGGGAGGGATCCCAGCTGGGCCAGGAAAGGCAGGATAAACCAGGCTCTGGAGCAGGTGCCCCTCTGGAAACATGGGGTTGGGATGGAGGTGGAGCCACCATTAAAACATCAGGAGCTAAGTGAGATTTTACTGTAGGAAAAGGTGTTTTTTTTAATAGAAGTGCCTTTTCCTGGGGTAGGGAGAAGCAAAGCTTGCAGGGAGCTCTGCCTGGAGCTGGTGCTCGTGTCTGACACGGATCCACTGCTGCTGTGTGGGAACCGACAGTGGTCAGAACGTGGATTCTCAGGCTCCAGGCAGTGCCTTGAGGCCTGTGGGAAAGCCAAGGACAGAACTGTCTCAGTCCAGCCTGGGAAATCGTGAGGAGGAACCCAAAACAATCCCTATAAACAATCCCTGTACACAGATCTCCTCCTCCTCCACCTGGTGGTTTTCCACCTTGTTTACAGGTAGAGATGTTCAAAAAAGGTGGTGCCCTAAAGGACCAACCCTATTCATTGTACCCAAACACTGGATAAAAGAATCTCTTTCCATAAACTTTGCTCTGAGCCCTCTGAAGAAATCAGAGTTCTACGTGTGGTTACATGAGCCCTCCTGAACCCTAATGACAGCTGTGGGGTCCGTGGGGTTGGCAGAACCACCTGAGCAGAACCAAACCTGCCCACCAGCCCAGCCCCTCCAGGCTGTGTCCAGCAGCTCTGGGGCATCCTCAGAGCATCTCCAGCTTCCTTTGTTATAAATGTGTGGTATAAAATTGGCTTTTCGCAAGATGTGCGCTACATGATTAATAATGTTGTGGTAAGGATATAAGTTTTTTATTTCTGCTGTTAGTAAAAGAAGATTAGGCATAGTGGTAGTAGTTGATGTAATATGCTTAAACTGTCTGTTTGGTCAGGATAACATCCAGTGAACATGTAAAGACTCTGCTATTGATACACCAACTATCAGCATCTCCCATCTAAAGAAAGTACAGACCCAGGCCCAGGCTGGAGGTGACAATGAAGACACAGCCCAGAAACACGCATGCTCTAAAAAGGCAGACCCAAGGAGGGGCCACTCAAAACAGTTCCTGAAATATGGAAACTAGTTTATGGAAAAATATGAATATTCAACATAATGATGCAATAGAAAGAGTATTTAACAAATGTCTCTGATATAGCGGGGCGTGGACTTGGCTGAGTGCCAAGTCACCCAGCCGTACTTTGCTTTTTTATCTCCTAATTGTCTTAATTTTTTTATTAAATCTATCTCTTAAAATATACCGAAAAAGTGAACCTCGTGTTTCACACCTTGGTGCCAGCCCCTGCTCTGTCCGGGCACAGAGGAGCTGTGGGAGCTGATCCGAGCCCTGCTGGCTGGGAACCCACTCAGGGAGCTCCAGAGAGAAAGTGCTGCCATTCATTCCCCTGTGACCGATGGATTGCAGGCAATCATCCCAAAATTACAGCCACATTTCCGTCTACTTTCCTTGAAAACAAATGGAACCCAAAAAGAAAAAAAGAAAAAAGGAAAAAAGAAGGGAGGCAGCTCACTGAATAGTTCTGAAGTGGGAAGAGTGGCTCTCATTACTGCAGCTCATTCCCCGAGTGTTCGGCCTCAGAATCCAGAGTTCTTGATTGGTATTTGTGTGGTTGGGTTTTTTTCCAAGAGGATGCAGATTCCAGTCCTTTCCATCATTTCCCCTGCCTTGGATGTGAACTCCCAGCCCTTTGTTTGCTGTCTCCAGGAGCACTCAACACTTCTGGCTGATTTGTTTGCGATCCCCCTAAACCTTGGGATATCCCAGCCCCTTAATCCAGGCCTGAGCTGAGCATCCACCTGTGGGGTTTGTGCAGAGCCCGGCTCTGTGCGGGGATTGCCAATGAAGGAGAGCAGCTCATTCCCATGCAAACACTGCTTTTCCTGTGATTAAAGGGAAAAAAACACAAATAAATGAGGCATCGCTGGGCTTTTCCCCTCCCTTCTCTGTGCAGAGCAGCTCCAGGCAGCTTTGTCCGTATGGTTTGAAAGATTTTGGGTTTCTCTGTCCTGGAATCAGGGAGTGGTTTGGGTTGGAAGGGACATTAAAAATCATCCCTTGCCATGGGCAGGGACAGCTCCCACTGCCCCGAGCTGCTCCAGCCTGGCTCTGGCCACTCCCAGGTGTAGCCCTGGTTCCGTGCCTGAGGTGTTTTGGTTTTCTGAATTTCTTTTCCCAGGGAATTTTCTGTAAACAAAAGAAATGTTTTTGTAACTGTACTTATGTTATTCATTCCTTTCCCCAGGAGGGACTTCTTGCTGTCCCTCTGCTCTGACCAATGGGAGTGAAGAGGTTTGTCTTTGTGTCACCAATCCAATTGGTCTCTGTGAAATGGTATAAAAGGAAATCACATCCCAAAAATAAAGGAGTCATTTTCAGCCTTCTGAATCTCTGAGTCTGTGTCGTTGTGGTGTAAAACAGCCTCACCCAGGGATCCAGTTTCTGTGGGCAATAACTTTTCCTACCCTGGGGTTCTGTGTCCCCTCTTCCCCGGGGTGTCACCGTCCCTGTGGCCACCCGGAACGGGAGGGATTTGCTCCTTGTGTCAAACCCTGCTCCTCTGAGCTGCTCCTCCCATCTGGAGCGGGGAATAGCCACATTTAAACGTGATTTTATAGCTCATTTCTACTGCTCAGCACCTGTTGCAACTGATTAATGGAGTAGCTGCAGGTCCTGATGATATAAATTAGGATGATGAACACAGAGCTGCACTGAGCAGCACAGGCCAGGCTTAATTCCTGAGCTGCCCTAATTTTTATTTTTTTGCTGTGAAGGATTCAGTTTGACTTTTAAGAGTGTTGAACACAGAAGAAATGAGAGAATTAATCCCTCTAGCAGGGAAGAATGGTAAATTTGCACATATTTGAAATGTCTCAGGTCTCATTTCTTACACTCTGGGTAATGTGGTTGGAGAATCTTCACACAGATCCTGTGGGTAAACACCAGGATTGCATTTAATGATCAGAGTGCTTTAATTAATTGGTTTTCATATTCAATTTGCCCGTGGATGCACAGCTGAGTGTCCCCCCCACCCGTGAACCCCCAGCTGAGGAGGAAACAAACCCAGGAAATGCAGATTTAGGGATTCCTCAGCACCAACGGCCACTGCTGGAACTTTTATCAAGGGAATTGAACAAACCCTGCCACTATTCCTGTGTCACATCCTGACATCCTCTAATGACTTGGAGCCTTTTGTGAGCAGCAGTGCATCTGCCTTCATGTATTTACATAGATATACACCCAGCCTGGAAATCAAATCTAATTTCCTGCCTGCTGAAACCATCTATAAAGGTAAATGCAGGTGCTGGAGTTTTTTTTTTCTCTTATTCCCTTTCATAGTCATGATGCATTTCATGATTTCTTTGCTTTACAGCATCCTTTCAAATGACACATTTTATCAGTTCTCTGGGGAGTATTGATGTTTTGCCCTTTTAAACATGTCATTTGATTTTTTTGATGTTCCTCTCTTACTCTCCATCTGTTTTCTTGTAATGCTTTCATTTGGTGGCAATTTTTCATTGAGTCCCTAAAGGTTGGGGGTTTTTATTCCAGGAGTTACCTTGAGCTTATTTTTCTTTTTTTTTTTTTTCTTTTTTTTTTTTTTTTTTTTTTCCCTTGTGTTTGGAAATGTTTGACGTGTGACCCAATTCCTCCCGTGGGAGTAGGGCTGCTCCTCTTCTCCCCACAGTTTTATTTAGGGATTGCAGCAGGCAGAGCACATTTTCCCACCTTCAGGATCCCTGGGGGTTCAATCAGAGAACGATTTTTAAAAGAAAAACCCACGGTGATGTTTTAGGTTGTGGACAGGGTTTGTGTGGCTTTGGAGAGGTCTCCAAAAAACAAAAATTAGGAGAATTCTGGGATATCAGAGAGTTGAACTTCCCTGTCCCCCTCTGGTTTTCCTGTTCCTGGCCCAAAAGCAGAGTTCATGGTCAGATCTCAAATGGGGATTGTCCCTTGGAAATGTTTTCAGGAGTTTCTCTAAGTGGGGGAGTGTTTTGTGGGGGAAGCACTGATGGGAAGCCAAGGTCAAAGGAGGATCCCATGGTGGGAGCTCCTTCCAGAGGAATTCTCCAGTTCTGAACTGGAATTCCTCACCCTGGAGCTGAGCTGGGTGAACTCAGCAAGTCCCTGCCTCAAACACGAAAAATTCATCTCCTTTAATTCTCATTTTTAGTGAATTTAATCAAATCTGATTATTTTTAATTTCCTCATCACTGCTGTTGCTGGCCTGACTTTCAGCTGAACACCACAGACCCACTCTGGGAATGTCAGAAATCCATGGAAAAAGGCTCCATGTGTGTGAATCCCTCATTTGGGCCCACCATGCCCATTATGGCCCAGCGAGTTTAACAGGTTGGAGCAGAATTCTATTCCTGGCCTGGTGAACACGGCCTCCAACTGTTTGCTACTAAATAACTCCTCCGGAAATAAATCCCAAATTATGCTCAGTGTCTGAGCATGGAAGCTGTGTGGGGATGAGATATTTTCCAGCTTGGCTGAGCTGATATTTTTCACCAGTTTTTTTTCCACGTGCTGTAAAAGATATTTAGATCAGGCCAATATATAACCCCGGTATTATCTGGGATAACGTTTTCCAGGTCTGCTCCCATCAAGGATGACTTAAGGGACCGGGGATGTTCAGCTGCATTAGCACAGCAGATGGAGCATTATTCCAGGCTGGATGGCAGGAGAACACAGAGCTCACCTCCAGACTCAGCAGATGTCAATTTATATTAACGAGCGGAGGCAACACACACGATAGATTTGATTTTCCTTGTAACCTGTCTCCATTACAAAACATCTGCATACATTATGCCCCATTCCAGATGTTTAAAATTAATGCTGCAGTGAGCAGCTCCCTTTTTTTTTTTTTTTTTTTGCCTCTCGCTGATAATTTTTTTTGTCAGCGCAGGAATTAGGTCTGATAAAAACCCGAGCGAGCTGCTGATGGGCTCGGCGTGTTGGGGAGTCTATTACACCGTCAGCTGCAGTTCCACGGGCTGCCAAAAGCAGCGACGAGACAAGGCTGCTTGTCATGTATTTATGAGCCGATGAACCCTCCCGTCCCTTTTGTTATCCCTTCCCCTGGCGGTGCAGAGAGGGAACCTGTGGCTCCAGGTGATTTTGGGGGGACTGAGGTTTAGTGGGATTTGGAAAGCGCGGGTGAATTTTAGGGTTGAAGTGAAGCTGACAGGGAAGAGAGGTGGGAAAACGCAGATTTATGGAGGAGGGTGATGATGAAAAAGAAGCAGGAGAATAAAAGGTGAAAGGAGGGAAATGGCAAGTTGAAACAAAAATCAAATCAGGCAAAAGATCAAGCTCAGAGTAAAGTGGAAACCCATCAGAAATAACATTTTCTGCTGGAGCTGCTGCCCTGTGAGGACTCAGGGATGTCTCTTCACTTCCTGACACTCCAAACACGCTCTCTTACAATCCTGAAGGGTTTTCCTCCTCTCTGCTGTTGCAATGTTCCCTCGGCACAGCCAGGTGTGGGGTTTGGAGACACAAACCTGGGTCTGGCTGAGTTCTGCCAGCCTTGGTGTCAGCCCTCGGGCAGGAGCAGCAGCTCCTCAGCCCTGCCAGGGGTTACCCACATCTGGAACGAGGAAAATCCACACCTGAGCCAGCCCTGGGAGGCTCAGCCTGACATCCCAGCTGTTCTCTGGCTCCGTGTTTCACCAGCGAGGTGAAATCTTTTTTATTTCACAATAAAGATTATTTTGTCTTCAGCACAATGGGAGCCTTGGCTGGGCTGAGCTCTGCCATGTTTTCAGTGTCTCTCTGCAACAACCCACGAGCACGGGGGTGAGGAGGGATGGCTTCAGTCAGGACAGGAAGGATTTAGTTTAGATCTTCTCCCATCTGGTTAATCACAAAGGCCAGGGGAGGTCACGGACGTGTAGAAAATCCGAGGTGCTCTCCAAGGTACTCCACAACCCGAGGTGCTCTCCAGGCTCTGTTTGCAAAGACAAATTATCCTGTTCAGTTTGTTCAGCTGGGCAATGGCAGCACCAAACCCACGGCCAGGACAGAGGTGGAGAGAGCAGAATTCCTCCTGCACCACAGGAAAAAGTTGTTAATCCCTTGGGAAGCTCTGGCCAGCGGGGTGGAACCTGCACTCCTGGAGCAGTGCGGGGAATGCAGCTGCTGGAGGAGGAGGAGGAGGAGGAGCAGCAAAAGTTTGGGAGCCCCGGGGCTCCCTGGGGATGGGGACAGATTACCCGTGAGATGCCAGGAAATCTCCTCCTAAAGCAATCCCAGTCTTTAATCATTATCCCGAAAGCACAAAGCAGCTCCAGACACACACCAGGCTCGCTGAAAGACTTGTCAAGACTGAAAGGGTAATTCACAAATTCACTAAAATTCCCTGCTCCACTGAGCAATGTGACAGCTCTGCCGACCGCAGTAACATTTCTATTCAAACTGGCTTTGGTGCTGGAGCTATAAATATCCCTGCAATATTTCCTGCTTCAGAACATAAAGACAGCTTTACAGTGCTGATAAAATAGAAATTACTTTCTCTCGGAGGTCTAGCTGGAATTTTAATGTCTGTTTTGCAATAAAGCAGCTCCTCCACAATTCGATTTGAGGGAAAGAAAACAAACGGTCTAATTTAGTTACAGTAATGACTCCTCTTGGATTGTTGGCCACAGCTGAGTCTGGGCTGCTGAACTTGGTGCTGCTGAGCACGGGGATGATTTTTATTGTAATATGAATCCTTTTAATCCTTTAAATGCATAGATACACACACACCCCTGCTTAATTACAGCTCGGCAGGAACAAGGCCCTGGACAGTAAAAGGTCATTAAAGTTTACAACCTCTGCCAGTGTTTCCTGGGGAAATTGTCACAGCTCTAAAGCTGGTGACCAGAGATGACCTGGATTAAAAAGGGATCTTCCATTGAAAAGAGAAATTGCAACTGTTGGGCTCATCAGGGTTGCCTTTAATTATCCATAAATGTCACCCTGGCTCTCGTTAGCTCCTTCCAAGGAAAAGGAGAGGATTTTGTCCAGAGTTTTGCTTTGCATTTGTTGGCTGCAGGCAGTGGGGAGGAGACCTGGAGCTGTTCAATGGGGAAGGGAGTGAAAAATAATAAAAAAATAAGGATTCTTCATTTGCATTATGGCAGAGGTGGAGTGTTGGAATTCTGGAAACTTCAATTTTGGGTGCTGACACAGGGACAGGGAGTGCCTGGAGCACTGAGGATGGTCCCAGGCCAGGCCACAGCACTGGAGGGGCTTTAAATCCCTCCCAACCCACACCAGTCTGATTTTCTGATTGTTGACCTCCCCTGAACTTTCCTTTTGCCCTTCCTGCAGAAATCCCTTTCCTCCCTGAGGTGGCCCTGCTTTGGTCTGGACGGTGCTGGAAAAGATCGAGCAGCTGCAAATAAAACAAAACTTGGGCAAAAGTGGCAGAGGTGGGGCACTGTGTCACTGACTGACAACACTGAGAGGAAAAATTTTGTTCCTCCTTCTCTTCTCTGCTGGATTTATTTGTTTGTGGTTTAGTCTGAGCTCTCCTTGCGTGCCTGTGAAATGCCTAGCAAGCTTCCAGGGCTGCATAAATAAATAATAACTGTTTAGAATCTTCTAAAAGATACATAAGTGTATTTTTTTTCATAGACCTAAAGCTAATGGAAACCTCTGAGTTTTTATTTCAATGACAAAGCAGCCCTGGAGCATCTGTGTGGGACTGGAACGGAATCAGCTGCAAATGTTACAGACACTATTTCCTTTAAAGAATTAGAATTCATAGAGCTTCAATGAATGCTGATTTATAGATATTTAGAGGAAAATAAATCCCTGTAGATATATATATGTTTTTTAATTTCGAAAGGGAATGTGTGATGATGGCTTCCGCTGCTTTAGGATAATGTTCCAGCAGGCTCCTGAAGTTCTGCTGTCACACAGCAGAAATGAGGGAGATTTTACAGCAACCTGTTGATTTCTGTTCCCAAAGAGTCCTCACTGAAACCCAGCACTAAGGGGCTGAGGGGGGAGGAAATGAGATAAATCCTGCACAATTCCATGAAAAATCCTTTCCCTGTGCAGGAGATCTGCTGATGTCTTGCTGACATAACATTGGTGGATGGGTTTTGCTCTGGAATGCTTTAAACCATCCAGACAAGCACTAAACTCTGAGAGGGGCATTTTTCCTGCTGAAGAAATATCAGGAACGATCTGGCAGAGTTGTTATTTCTGAAGGGAAGAGCTTTTATTCTAGAGGATAAATGATTCCTTTGGAGCAGCATTCCTGCTCTGCCTCTCGGGGCCCAGGGGCTGCTCCCAGTGAGAACCAAACCCACCCAGAGCTCCCAACTGCAGGGAAACTTTCCTAAATGGGCCCCTGAACCTCCAATGGAAAAGGTTTCAACACCTGTAGGTGAAGAGGATTGCCAGGAGAGAGGATGAGACACAAATGTCTGATGGGGAGGAGGAAAAAGCCACCAAGAGTTGATTTGCTTTTTCGGGGTCACCCCAAAAGAACTTGCCCTGTTAAATCCAAACATGCCCAAGTATTCCAGCCTTAAAAAGGGAGGATAAATACAGAATATTGGGGTTTAAAATCTGCCTTGGCAAACAGAGGCCTCGTTCCCAAGCTGGACTTGCAAGTCCAGGGTCCCAGGAGGCAGCCATGGATGGAAGAATAGGGAATCCTGGTTTTCCTGTTCTCTCAGTGTGGGTGTCCCAGGCAATCCAGGCACAATTGCATTTAGATTCCATTCCACCCCACAGTAAATGGCAAATCATCTCTGCTTCCTCTGACATTCAGTGTAATAACATTAACCATGATGGATTTCCCTTTACTGTTCCTGTGGCCCCCATACGTTATTCCAGCTGGATTCCATTGTAATGCAGCACTAATTAATGGCTGCTGCTTATCAAGGGGTGCCCACTTCTCCTTCCATCCCGCTCTGATCCTTGAGGAATCACAATGGGAATGCTGCAGGAGCTGCCTCTGCTGCCAGGGAATCTACATGGGGCAGAAAAAAGTCAGATTTTGGTTCTGATGCCAGGCTTATACCAAAATAAGACCATTTTCTTCCAAATTTAGCAGTAAAATGAGGTTTTCTGGGGAGCTGAGGCTGTTTTCAAGAGTGACACTGTGATGAATTTCCTTATGAATTCTCCAGAACCTTCCAAGTTCAGCTTTGTGCACTCCTTAGAGACTCTGGGCTACAGAGTGGGGTTGAAAACCCACAAAGCCCCAGTTCTGGCTGGAACGACACGCAAAGGCAGCTCCAGCCGTTTCCCAGGCTCACTTTTGAGGTTCTGAGCCCCCCAAAATGCAGCCGAGCTCACCTGAGGCTGTGGCTGTAAAGGCTCCCCTGCCAGGTGAGGCAATTCCCAGAGCACACAGGAGAAATCCCTTCCTTGCACTTGCAGGTCACCAAACCCAGAGCAGGGCTGGCTGGAGTTTTCCTCCTCAGCTCCGAGGGCTGCAGGAGCCCCGTCCTCCCCCGCAGCTTCATTTGCAGATTTAATTAGTCCCCGCTCCTCGGAGCCCTCCTACCACAAGATGTCATCCTTCCGACAGGTCTGCCAGGGTTCCTGGCCGGGCTGGGCTGGACTTGGTGCCGCGGCCACTCTGGAGGCACCTGAGTGATCATTCCAGAAAATCATGGACACTTTCTGCCAGTGGCTGATCCCCTGCCAAACTCAGGAATCACCTCTGTGGTCATTCCTGGTGACTCCAGAAAATCAGAGGCACTTTCTCTCAGTGACTGATTCCCTTCCAAACTCTGGAAGCACCAGTGTGGTCATTCCAGAAAATCTGAGACACTCTATGCCAGTGACTGATTCCCTGCTAGACTTTGGAATTACTTCTGTGGTCATTCCTGGTGACTCCAGAAAAATCATAGTCACTCTCTCCCAGTGATTGATTCCCATCCAAACTCTGGAGGCACCTGTGTGGTCATTCCTGGTGACTCCAGAAAATCAGAGACACTTTCGGCATGAATCTGATTCCCTGCCAAACTTTGGAATCACCTCTGTGGTCATTCCTGGTGATTCCAGAAATTCAGAGCCACTTTCAGTGACTGATTCCCTTCCAAACTCTGGAAGAACCAGTGTGGTCATTCCAGAAAGTCAGAGACACTCTATGCCAGTGGCTGATCCCCTGCCAAACTCTGGAATCACCTCTATGGTCATTCCTGGTGATTCCAGAAATTCAGAGCCACTTTCTCCCAGTGACAGATTCCCTGCCAGACTCTGGAATCACCTCTATGGTCATTCCTGGTGATTCCAGAAATTCAGAGCCACTTTCTGCCAGTGACAGATCCCCTGCCAAACTCAGGAATCACCTCTATGGTCATTCCTGGTGACTCCAGAAATTCAAAGCCACTCTCTCCCAGTGACTGATTCCCTGCCAGACTCTGGAACTTGGGACAGAGAGAGAAGAGTTTTCTCTCTGAAAAACAAACAACAGATTCCTGGCAGCAAGAGTCAAACCATGCAAACTACTCTAATAAGCATAATTTAAACCTGTGGTTTTCTTTTTATGGCAGCTTCATATTCGGTGTTTTATATTCCAATTTTCCACCTTTTAGTCTTGCTTCTTCCTCTTTCTGCTGCGGAGCCCTATCACAAATGGGAGGGCAATTACCAGGCGAGCATGTAGTTCTTTAATTGAAACACTCATAGGTGTACACTTAAAAACTATAAAGACTTTTATGGAATGGCAATGCCTTAATAGGCTCCTGTGTATGTACATTGTAATGTAATTCTGTGCCCTGTGAGCATTGCTGGGGGAAGATGTTAATTTATGGGCCCCAGGAGCAATAAAGCAATAACAGTAATCGAGAGGTGCAGGATTCCCTGCTCAGGGGGCATTTATGGGTGTGTATTAAAACGATAAATACATCAACACGCCGCAAAACTGATCATAGGAAATGAAAGATAAGCTCTTCTCCCGTTCAAATGGGGCTTTTCCTGCAGCCTGATTAACTCCTGGATGGTGCCAGACCACAGAGCTCAGCAGGGGCTGGGGAGGAGTGGAGTGACCCAGTGACCAGACAGACACAAAAACCCCACACTCACACTGTTGAGGTGTGCCAGCAAAAAGGAAGGACGTTTATTTGGGATTTTGACTTCTATAGTCTTTGGAGTTTGATCAGGGATTGGGGAACAAGGTTGACACATCTTTGACCCCACTGGTCAACCTAGAAGTCCATCAATTTGTCCTTCCCCCAGGAAGGAATGCAGTTTACAAAACATCACTCTTTGTCTATGTTACAATACGTGAGAACTCCAATATAGCAATGCAAAACATCAGAAGGCTGAAAAAATCAGGTGTCCCTAGAGCTGCCCATTCCCCTCTCAGCTGAAATTCAGCACCATTTCCTGGGACGCTGCTTGACAGACTGGGCACAAACACTTCATTTTCTGGGAGCTGCGGGAGCAGGGGTGACAGGGAGGGATAATTACCTTGTCTGCCGCGGGGCTCCGGGCACGCTCGGTGACATTTCACCGATCCAAACGCCTTTGTTGTGTTGTGATTGGGAAAAGAATGGAGGGCAGAGCCCCTGACATCGCAGCCTGCCAACAGCTCCTCAGGAGGGCTGGCACAGCCCTCTGTGCCCCCAGAAATGAGCTGCTGCTGCTGCTGGAAATGTCCTGCCCTGGGAGGACAGGCTGGAACAAGTTTTTTGTGGAAAGTGTGATTAAATACTGGAATGGTCTGCCCGGGGAGGTGGTGGAGTCACCATCCCTGGGTGTGTTTAAAGCAGACTGGATGTGGCACTCAGGGCCAGGGTTTAGTTGAGGTGTTGGGGTTGGGTTGGACTCAATCTTGAAGGTCTCTTCCAACCTGCACATTCTGTGATTCTGGGATTGTCGGGCAGTGACTGCAACTGGGACTGAACTGGGAGCCAGAGCCAACGGGTTTTAATTCTGCACAAGTTCCTCTCAGTTTTTCTCCTCTTCGCAGCATTAATGTGAAGTTCCACTGCTGAATTCTCCTCAGTGTGTTTGCAGCCCTGTGCCCTGGGGCTGTCCCAAGGTTTCCCTGAGCACTGACCAGGTGTGTGCTGCTCCAGAGCCTGGCTGGCAGTACAGAGGCTCGTGCTGATGGAATTGTGGCAGTTGTGAGCTCACAGGCAGGGGCTGGTGTGTGTGCAAGGAGAGCTCAGGCATTGACATCTATCCCCCAGAACCCATCCCACATCTCTCTCCCAGAACTCTGGAATGGTTTGGCTTGGAAAGGACCTTAAATCCCACCTCATTCCACCTCTGCCGTGGGCAGGGACACCTTGCACCATCCCACGTTGCTCATCCAACCTCTTTTCTCTCTGATCTCTGTAAAACGAGGTTAAAATTAAACGTTGATTTCAAGTAAAGGTTCTGTGAGTACAGATTGATTTTAATATTCAAACGGAGCTTTGAGACCTTCCAGAACACACTTGTTTGGGAGCAGAGCTGTGCTGTCAGCAGTTTTTATTCCATTTCCCCTGTTTCCTGGTGAAGGCTGCCAGTTCTCCTCCCCATCTCTGCCGGGGCTGTCCCAGGAATCCAGAGCTCAGGTGGAATTTATGAGCTGCAGCACCCAAAGGTCCAAGGGAAAGATGCCACTGTAATAAATAAACAAACAAACAGCAAATCTGCATCGTTCCCTGGTGCCTCCTGTCAGAGTCCAGGGCATCCCCTTGGATGACCTGGGACCTGAGGAAGGGAGTCTGAGCCCTGGACAGGGGGTGTGGAGCTGGTCCAGGGGGGTTGGAGACCTTGGCACGGAGCCCAGGAAGACACCGGGTTTGATTTTAGTCCATGGGAGAGGCTTCCAACACTGAGAGAGGAATTGCAAACCACAAAGGTGTGGAAACAGTAGTTTAGCTTAGCACAGAGTGGAAAATTTTGTAGTTTTGGGATTCTTAGAGTGGAGGTGAATGGGGGACAAGATGGAGGATTTAGGGCAGTGCCCTGGGTTCTTCTTGTTCCCCCTTGGCCTCCATCTCCTGTTGTGATGGTGGCACAAAGTAGTTTAAGGGATTGGGTCAAAGTAGAAATGACCCTTCTAGTCCAGGCACTAGGTATTGGTATGAAATTGTAAATAACAGACACGTAATTATCTGTATAAGAGCAAAGCAATGCCCATTGGTGGGCACTCCCCTCGTGTCCTCACTGCTGTTCAGATCTCGGCTGGGTGCAGAGAAAATTGGGAGATATGAAATAATAAACAACACGAGAAACATTGAAAAACAAGACCTTGAAGACTCTGCTTCTTTCCTGCGACGTGGCTCAGGGCTCTCAGAGGGCAAAAGACTCTCAACCACCTGAATCTCGGGTGAGGAACCAAACCCGAGACCTCCTTGCCCCCCTCCCTGTGCTTTGGGGACCCCACCCATGAGCTGCTCCATCCTCCCCTGGAAAAGCTGCTGCCAGAAAGGCCCTCCCAGGCCATGCCCAGTCAGACCCATCCTCTGATCAGGAACCAGCTGCTTGGCACGAGCCCTGCCAGCTCAGCAGCTCTGCCTGCTCTTCCCTTGAGGAATCCGTTCACCTCATCTCCAAAGAGAGACAGGGGGGGAAAGAATTCCATCTGTTCCGGCTCAGAGCTGGGAAGCTCCGTCACTGCGTGGGGACACGGGCTGCATGGCAAATTCTGTGTTGTGGGAAGCACTCAGGGAGTGTTCATTCTCCTTTTATTGTTGTTCTCTCCTCACAAGTGACTGTTTCACCTCCCCGGGGATATCTGAGCGAATCTGCGCCTTAACGATGCCAGGGAGGTGTTTGGAAGCACAAATCCATCCTGGAAAAATCTGTGTGCTGCCCTGAGCTCTGAGAGGAAACCTTCTGCTTTCCCAAAGTCCCTGACAGGAGGATGCAGCCAACAAGGGGTGGGTTCTGCAGAGGCTTTGAGGGAATCTTGGGGGGCATCACAGTGAGAAAAAAATCCTCCTAAATGCAGTTTACAAAGAGGAAATCTTGCAGGATTCCTTGCAAAAAAGGAGTTTGGGCCAAATGCCTTCCTTCCCTCTGCTGTTGCTATAGTCAGACCTCAGATTGAATAGCAAGTGGTTCTGCTTTATTTGTTTTTATTGCTGCCAAAAGGGAAAAAAAAAAGAAGTCAGAGTAAACAGTGGGATGTTTGCAACCTCCTCACATTAGGCAGATTGAATAAACTGGCTCACAGTTGATTGTTTTCCTTCAGATCAGTCATTGCTTTTGTATTTATTTGATTTTATGGATGTAGTTCTGGGACTTTTGTTTTGTCTTCGGTTTGGTGGTTTGGTTTTTTTTGGTTTTTTTTTTTGCAATTGTGGCTTGTGGTGAGGGAAATGAGAACATGAACAGCTCCTACAACTCCTCCCCATCCATGTGGGAACACAGACAGCTCTACCTTTTCTCCCCATCAGTGTAGGAACACCAACACCTCCACCTTTCCTCCCCATCCCTGAAGGATTTGCAGAATTCTGATTTCTGGGATAGCAGAAACCAGGGAAGGGTTGATCCATGGGGCTGAGGGGATCCAGAATCATTCAGGACAAACAGCACCAAGCCTGATCCTCTCTCTCCTGACTCCCAGAAATTCCCTGTGTGGGGAGCAGGGCTGTGGGGCTGTGCAGAGGGGCAGGACCAGGGCTGGGCACCCCAGGGATGGGAATTCCTCCAGTCTCTCCCCATTTCCACTTCCCAGGGCTCTATCCTGTGCCCACCGATGGCAAAAGCAATTCCCTGGGGGCTCTGGCTCTGCCTGGGCTCCCCGCCCCGCAGGATTTTCCTTCCCTCAGCTCTGGAATTCGCTAAACAATACAAAAGGAGCTGCCGGCAGCATCTGCCTTCTCCATCAGGGTGCCACGGCCTCAGTGTCACCTGCAGCCACATCCTTTTGTCCCCCTTCCCTTCCCTTCCCTTCCCTTCCCTTCCCTTCCCTTCCCTTCCCTTCCCTTCCCTTCCCTTCCCTTCCCTTCCCTTCCCTTCCCTTCCCTTCCCTTCCCTTCCCTTCCCTTCCCTTCCCTTCCCTTCCCTTCCCTTCCCTTCCCTTCCCTTCCCTTCCCTTCCCTTCCCTTCCCTTCCCTTCCCTTCCCTTCCCTTCCCTTCCCTTCCCTTCCCTTCCCTTCCCTTCCCTGTTCTTGCAGCTCTCAGAGCTCAGGGGAGGGAAAACAGTGCAGGGAGGGAAGATGAATTCCCGAATATCCGCGATCAGCCTGGCACCATCTCAGGGACTTGGAGCTCCAAAAAACCCACGACTTCCTCCCCACTTTTCTTAGAAGGCAGAAGAAGTTGGAGTCGTGTGGCACTGCTGAGCAGGGAGAGGAGGGAAAAAAGGGGAATGTGGGGGATTTTCATGCCTCACAAACGCAAACAGGTTGTGGTTATTCCCTAAATGCAAGGGCATGGAAAGTGCAAGAACACTCATTAATTATGTATAATCCTCGTGGTTCAGTTGCAAAAAAAAAGAAAAAAGAAAAAAGAAAAAATTCATATTTTTGGATATTGTTCACCAGAATATGACTTTAACCTACTGTCACCATTATTTTGCACGTCGTGGTGTTTTAATGAACATATGGCACCGCATTAGCTCGTGCCAGCCCCTGAATTTCTGGGGGAGTTGCTTTCCCAGTAGCTGCAGTGGGCATTGTGTGCACCACAAACCCTGCTGAATATTGAAATGCTCGGGGAAGGGGCAGTGGAGCTGCTCCTCCTTTACATTCTGGTGTGAATTTCAAGCCCTGCCCCAGGGTTGGCTGCAGGGCCCATCCCTGACCCTGCTGCCAGAGCCTGGCCTTCAGTTAAATCAATCTGCAGCTCCTGGTGTGGCCCCAGCCCACTCCCAGCTCCCAGCCAGGAGAAAATCTGAGATCTCTGAGATGTCTTCAGACATCACAGCTCCGTGTGAGCCCCTTCAAAGGATCTGCCTTTCCCCCCCTGCCACAGCGCATTGTTTTAAAGCTGATCTCATAATTGTATCGATTCTTTTTTTTTTTTGGTTCTCTGCGTCAAAGCACTTCTTTAATCAAAAGTAAATTATGTAAAGGCCATTAGGGTCAGCCCAGCCAGCAGAATGAAAACTGCAATACATCATTTATTTGTAAATGTCAGTGAAATCTGCGGATCAATATCCTGCCCCATGTGATTGATATTTATTATTTTATAGAACTCCTGAAGCAGCTGCTGGGTCGGGGTGGCCCAACAGAGCAGGTTGGGACAGGGGACACCCCTGGGCCTGTCCCTGCTCCTGTCCCAGTGACAATTTCCCTTTTCTTTCTCTCTGTGCCCAACTCAGGATCTTCAGTTGGAGAAGGGCCCAGCATTGGAGGTGGTATTTATTGTGCGTATTTATTAATTATTGTGTGTATTTATTAATTATTGTGTGCATTTATTAATTATTGTGTGTATTTGTTATTGTGTGTATTTGTTATTGTATGCATTTATTATTGTGTGTACTTATTAATGTGTGTATTTATTATTGTGTGTATTTAGTGTTGTGTGTATTAATTATTGTGTGTATTTATTATTTTATGTTTTTATTTCCAGCTGTGCTCCAGCACACACCAAACCTCGAGTTCCCAGGGGCCGCCCCCCATCCCTGCCCCTGTCCCACAGTCCAGACCCAAACCCCAACACCCCGAGCTGTGGGAGCTGCAGGAATTCGGGCTGGGAATGGGGGAACCAGCTCCAGGCTGTCCAAACTCCATCTAGTGGCAAAAAACCCCTCATTTTGTGCTGGTGGGAACCCAGGTGGGAGCTGATCTGCCCTGGAGATGGGCTGATGGAAACGTGTCCTGGGTCACTCCAGGGTGGTTTAACTCCCCAGGGTTAAACCCCACGCTCTGTGCTCTGCCCTCATCATGAAGGCGTTTCGTGGTGTAAAAAAAGCAATCCTGGTGTAATAAAGGGGAAAAATTGCCGGGAATTCCGGCTGGATGGCAAAGCAGGAGCTCCTGGCAGCGTCAGGAGTATCTGTCCATCTTTTATAGACTCCTGGGGGCCCGGGGGAGGAATATCCGAGCCCTGCGGGAGGAAATGAAGGAGGAAATAACAGCAGATAGGATCTGAGCGCCGCTCCCGCTCCGAAATATTCAAAAGGGTCTTATGAGGGACGGGATTACAACGGGGAGGTTTCTCCGAGGCTCCGGGCTGGCTGTAAAGAACGACAATGGCTGTGCTGGAGGCCAGAGCCTGCAGGGCAGGGGGGTCCTGCCCCGCCTGGGGTCCCTCAGGAACAGCAAACTCTGTGCCCGGGAGGGAGGAAAAGGGGAAAAGGGGAAAAGGGGAAAAAGGGGGAAAAGGGGGAAAGGAGAAAAGGGGAAAAAGAGGAAAAGGGGAAAAAGGGGGGAAAAGGGGGAAGAGGGGGAAAAAAGGGGAAAAGGGGGAAAGGGGGAAAAGGGGAAAAAGGGGAAAGGGGGGAAAGGGGAAAAAGAGGGGAAAAGGGGGAAAAGGGGAAAGGGGAAAAGTGGAAAAGGGGGAAAGGGGGAAAGGGGGGAAAGGGGGGAAAGGGAGAAAAGGGGGGAAAAGGGGCAGAGGGGGAAAATCCGAGTTCCCCGTGTGCCAGATCGTGGCAGGGTTTTCTTCCACCTGCCCTGAGGGTTTTTATGGGTTTAGGGTCGTGCCCTACCCCAAATCCCAACGAGGGCTGGTGTGGGCTGGGCTGAGCTTGGCTTTTAGCGAGATAAACTCGGTGTTTCCCACAGGGAGAGGGGGAACTCTCCCAAACCATCCCGAACATCCCTGGCTGTCCCTCCCTGTCCCAAGGACCCGCTGGGGGTCAAACCTTGACCCCAAAGCTCAAACCCCGGCAGGGCGGGCGGGCAGGGAGCAGAGCGGGGTGAACACTCCCGGGGCCGGTCCCTGCCGGTGTCACAGCCGGTGTCACAGCCGGGGACACCCCAGCCCAGGGGGTGGCACAGCCCGGCCGGGGCGGGGGCACCGCTAATTGCGGCCGCGCTTAATGAAGGCGGACGCGCAGCGGCTGCTCTCATTAAAATATGAAAATGATGCCGGGCACGGGGAGGGAGGGAGGGAAGGATAACCCCGCTGCTGGGGCTGGAGGGACAGCTCGGGCTCCAGGATTCCCCATTCCCAGGAGCTGTTCCTGGGCTTGTCCCAGCCCCAGAGAGGCTCCGGGATGGAGAGCACAGACAGGGCTGGGAATTGTGCCCAGGCCGAGGGTCAGGAACCAAACCCTGCTCCACACCTTCCCTTCCAAGCAGGAAACGCCTCCACAGAGCAGCTCCTGGGGCAGGAGTGCTGCCTTCCCTTCACCAGCCACCAAACCCCGGTGTGTTCACACCCCAAAACCGCCTTCCCCAATATCCACCTGCTCCCGTTGTGTTCCCACAGTGAGGCCAAAACCCCGCCAGGGTGGGTGGGAAATCCATACCTGGGTATTCTGGGGAAATAGAACAACTTGGCCTTGCGTTTTGGGAATTTTGGTGCATTTTTTTTTCTCTTAATCAACTCTGCAATGACCGGGTTTAACTCCGTGTGAGAGCCACCAATTCTGCCAATTCTGGGATCAGAAAGTCTTGGGGCTCTGTAGGAAAAATTCTGCAAGGCCGCTCCCAATCCCGCTGAAAACAGAGAAAAAGGAAAGAGGGTTAAACGCCTAAAACTGTGATTCCACTTGGGATAAAGCATTAAAGAGTTTCTATGAAGTTATCATTAAAAAAAAAAAAAAAGTAAAGGTTTGAGAACAGCTTGGCCCGGAACAATATTTCAGGCATGGCTAGCTGTTAAAAATAAGCTAATTCAGAAGAGCCACATTTAAATAAATATAATGCAAAGACATAATGGCACAGATAATAGTTTTGAATGGGGAATTCTAATGACTTCGAGGGCATTTTACAGGGCAATTAATACACATGAAAATGCTGCTCTATTCAACTGATGGAAAGAAAGGAAAATAAAATAAAATAAAGCCGGCAGAAAGAGAAAAGGGAGATGGTTGTGACTGGCAAAAATAGGGTTTGATTTTCTTTTCAATAGGATCACTGCTTACAAATAATAAAAGGAAAAAATAAGCATGTCAGGTTCTATAATGCGCCTTGTGAAATCCCCAATGATTAGTTTCTAAAGAGGGGCAATTAGGAGCCTTTTGCATATGCATGTCACTTCTGCCGAGCGGGGCTTTCTCCGCTCCCTTCTTCCCCGGCTCTTCATCAACAGGCTAAAAATACATCTGAAAATCCATCGAAAATTCCATCTCGGTCGGTCCCTGCAGGATCCTCCCCGGGCGGGAGCGGCCCCGGGGCTCGGGGGGTTTCTCGCCCCTCGGGACGGGACCGGCGGTGGGTTTGGGGTCAGGGCAGCCCCAGACCCCCCAAGGGCCGGTCCTGGGGTTCTCTGGCAGGGCCGGAGCTGCCCTGGGTAAAATCTGCTGGTGAGGAGCTGCTCCAGGGGAATCCCAGCGCTTCTCCCTCCGCACAGGGAATTAATTCTGTCCCCGCTGGGCTGGGGGCCCTGCCCCGGGACAGGAGGGGAGCAGGGAAACAGCACATTGATGGTGTGATAAATTTGGTGTAAAAAATCGTGTATAAAATAATAATCCAGTGTATAATAAGAATGATGTTAATAAAATGTAAAGTCCAGTAGGTAGCAAACCGTTCCCCCCCAGCCTGCACGGCTTCAGTTGGGAAACAGGACAAGGATCGTCAGACTGGACAAAGATGCTAGCCAGCCCCGATAAGAATCACTTCCTCGCCAATGCAAGGAGAAATTCCTTCTTGACTACGATGCAGATTTCATCAACTCCCTGGCACGATATGCAAACTGAAATCAACATAAGAAAAGACCTTCCTGGAATGGATCAACGGGACTTGACAAGATCTGGGAAGGCCATCGAAAAGAAATTTGGACTATTCGGCCCACCCTGGACACCTGGACTGCCTCAGGGCAGAAAAATCCTATAAAATGGTGGACTGAGGACTGCACGGCGTGGATTTGGGCATCTTGTACCCTGGTGTGCGGACCCCTATCCACCCGGCGCAGCGCTGCTATTTTCCTATTTTGTGGTTTTCTCTTTTTGTTGATGATCGATATCATGTTATTAATAAATCGTTTCTTTGTTAATCCGATATTTGCCATTGCATTTTTAACAATGATTTGGTGTGTTTGGTGTTGGTGGTGTTCAGCCAGAGCTCCATGACCTGGGAGGCCTTTTCCACCAGATCCATCTTTTCCACCAGATCCACCTTTTCCCGGATTTCCCGGCCCTGCCTTTCTTTCCCCATGGAAGGGACGGGGTGTCCTGTGCTGCTGGGGGGCTCCTCCAGCCCCGGCTGCCCAACACGACCTGGCAGGGCTGAGGTGGTGCCTTGGGGAGGCTGAGCTGGAGCAGAGACTGGACAGAGCCAGAGAATAAAGCAGAGATTTATTAAAAGGCCTTTAAGGTACACCTTGGGCAGCACAAGAGCCTGGCCAGGGCTACACCCAAGGTGGACCCAAAATGGTCATAAAATGGTCACAAAAGGGACCAATGGTCAGGAGGTCTCACACTTTTATAAGTTTTGGTTCATTTGCATATTGGGGCTTAATTTTCCAGTTACAGGTGCAGGTTATGAAGTCCCATCCCTTGTTTTCTCTCTTCAGCCCACCCTTGTTTCTGCTTCTGGGCCTGAAAGTTGTATTCATTGTCCTTTTTCTGGAAAAGGATTTGTTTTGTGTCCTTGCTCTGTGCAGAGCTGAGTGACACTGAACGTGAGGCTCAGAACTGCACCCCTGGGCAGCACAGAATATGAAATACATGAAATTTAAACTCAAGGCATCACTGGGGACAAGCCCACAGCTCTGCTGGCACTGCAGGGCTGGGCCAGGGCTCAGGGGGTCCCTGGGGCCCAAAACCCTCCCCCTGTGCCCCCCTGCCCATCTGCACTGACACCCTGCCCTTGCCACAGAGCCTGTCCAGACCTGGAGCTGCGTTTCTGAAATGTATAAATAAATATTACATATGCTAACAGATGGTTCATTAGCCAGTTGTTATGGCAATCAGCGTTTCAGCCAATTAAAATCCTTCCTCGTGGCTTTAAAAATGTCAGTGATAGGGACATTGAAATGGCCAGAGAACAAACAGCCCCTCTGTAGGCTGGCACTGAGACAAAAGGCGTTTTCGGGGAGTTTCTGGAGAAAGGAGGAGAAGAAACAGAGGAAGAGTTGGGAATTCTTTGTGCTGGAGGGGTGAGAGGTGCTGCCCCCTGAGTTTTAATTAATGGGAGAGGCTGTTGGACATTTTGTCACCCAAATGACCCAGTTTGGGGCGATCACTTGGGAACCCCAGAGGTGCATCTGGGACATCCCAGCCCCTGCTGGGGTTTTCCTGCAGGAATTGTCAGAGTTCAGCACCCCCAGGCAGGCTCTGACTGTCCCCAGGTGTGCAGGAATTCCTGAGCTTTCCCTGGGAACGGCAGAGTCCTGCAGCCCCTGGCAGGGCCTGGGGGATGCTCAGCAAAGTCCGGCTTCAGGCTGGCTTTGAGTCAAGAGCTCGCCGAGCCCAGGCCAGAGGGGATGGTGATCCAAAGAGAGTTTAAATTCTCCTTGTGGGAACACCAGGATACCCAGAGATGGTGGAGATGGGGCAGTCCCAGGGGAGGACTGGAGGAAGGAGATTACTCTTCCTCATAATTCCTGGTGCTGTTGGGGTTGCGTGTGGCTGGAACAGAAAAGAACTGCTTAGGTCCTAAAAATTCCTTCCCAACACCTTTTCCCTGGGTTGGTTGTGCTGGGAGCCCTCAGCCTTTCCAGCCTGGGGCTCTGGGTGCAGGAATAAAATCATGGAATGGGAAGGCAGAGCCTGTTCATCTCAAAACAGTGCTGTGGCAGGACAGGCCCTGGAGAGGAGAGAAAACCTGCCAGGGATCACCCTCCTGCAGGCAGGAACCATATCCCATATCCATGAAGGTAAAACTCCTCAAAGCTCTTGTCCAGCCAGGGCAGGACCGGCTTTTCCCCGTCCCTGCCACATCCCAGGGGCTGCTGCTGCCCTGGCACCAGCACAGAGCAGGAGCCTGGATTTGATGAGTCACAGCCTCACCAGGGTTGAGTCCCTTTTTTCTACTCTCTGCTGTCTTCTGCAACCGTTTAGAGGAGCAAAAAATAGCTCCCACAGACAATCAGGACAGATTGTTTTAATGAGAGCTCAAAAAACCGAGAAACAAATGGCTCAAATTGAGCCTTCCCAACGCTTCTCCCCAGTCTGCGAGGAGCTGCAGGATGCCTGAATCAGCAGGTCTGCAGCAGGAGACTGCTGCTCCAGGAGGGCAGCTCCCAACCCTCCTTTTTAAACCAGGTTTTATCCCAGTGCCTGAACTGAACATCCCGAGTGGAAGCTGCCTGTGCTCAGCAGCTCCATTTGCTGCCGGTAATTGTCTTTTATCTGCTGCAGTCGGCAGTGCCCGGCTCCCATCTGCTCCTGATTCACTCCCTGAACGTCAGGGAGGGCAGCAACCCCTTTGCCCATATGTGCTCCAACACTGGGGTGGGATGGAGCTGAAACCTTTCCAACCTGCCTTCCTCCTCACTTTTTAATGGTCATTTTTTATTAATTAATTCAGACACTCACAGGGATGGGGCAGCCACAGCTGCTCCGGGCACCCCGTGCCAGGGTTCCCCCGCAGGGAGCAATTCCTCCCTGAAGATCTAGAGGAATATTGGGCCAGGACTGCAGGAAAATGTTGCATTTTCACAAAGGGATTATTTCAGTGGGGAAAAGAGAAGCCCCAGCAGACCCAGCACCTCCCACCCTCGAGTGTCCCACGAGGGGATTCTGCAGCAGGGGAAGGAGCTCTGAGGCTCATCCTGGCATCTCATCCTGTCTCTGTCATCCAGAGAACTCCCCATGACCCATAAATAGATTTTTTTTTTCCCTTCTCTTTATTTCTTGCCTCCCTTTTGGTTTTGCTGTGGCAGCTCCAAAAGCTTCAGAGCTGCTCCTTGATGGGCATAAAAATATCATGAGCACTTGTTTAAACATCAGAAAGGTATTAGCTCAATTTTGCACTTCAATGCTACCAAGAATGTTTAGGCCCATTGGGCATGAATTTAATTTTCTTACAGGCTACAGAGAGAAGAAAAATCAGCCTCCCTCTCTGAGCATTAACTGCTGCTCCCTGTGACAGCTCAGAGCATCACCTTTCCAGGGCTCCAGGCTCCAAATGGGGCTGAAATGAAGCCCTGAGCAGTCCCAGATCTCTCCCCAGGGCTGTTCTGCACCTTGGCTCGGTGTTTGCACAGGAAAAGCTCCAGCAGGAGGAACAGCACTGCAGCAGGGCCACGAAAATCAAATAACTCATCTCCACCAAACCCTGCACGTTCCCTGTGGCAGGAAAATCCTCCCTCACCTTGTTAGTGACAAAACCTTGGGGCAAAAGGCATCAAATCAGGCTGGGTGTTTTCAGCAGTGCATTAATGACAGATCACATTTGGGCGATGGTTAAAAAAGTAGAATTTTTTTTTTCATTTTTTGAGGTGTCCTGTTTGTTGATTCACTCCCAGCTCAGGGTGCCTCTCCGGGTGATGCACAGCGAGGCTCTGAGGGTGTCAGGACATCAACTGCTCCTTTCCCAGGGATCCAGGAATGTCCTTGTGGGGGGAAAAAAAATCACCTTTTAATGGTCATCAGCAATAGCCAGCGTGTTTAAACTTCCATGGCAAAGATACCAACAGTCCACGGCTGTGAATTATTCAGGTGGGGTGGGGACAGTCCCAGTCCTGCTGTCCCTGTCACCTTCCCCAGCCCCTGCCTCTCCCTGCCCTGCCCTGGGCTGTTCGCAGAGCCCCAGACCCACCTCAGCTTCAGTTCAGGGGGCTCAGATCAGTCCTGGGGGCTCCTGGCCACCCCTCGAGCCTCATCTGTGGAGGGGAGGAGGGGTTTGGTCAGTGCCACCGGGAGCCTGTGGGAGATGGAACCCTTCAGGGCAGTGGTGGCCGTGGTAACAGCAAAATTCCTGCTGCAAGAGCTGAGAAACAGCAAAATTCCTGCTGCAGGAGGGAAGAAACAGCAAAATTCCTACTGCAGGAGGGAACAGCGGAATTCCTGCTCCAGGAGGGAAGAAACAGCAAAATTCCTGCTGCAGGAGGGAAGAAACAGCAAAATTCCTGCTGCAGGAGCTGAGAAACAGCAAAATTCCTGCTGCAGGAGGGAATGAACAACAAAATTCCTACTGCAGGAGGGAACAGCAAAATTCCTGCTCCAGGAGGGAATAAACAGCAAAATTCCTGCTGCAGGAGCAACAGACAGCGATGTTCCTGCTGCAGGAACTAACAAACAGCAAAATTCCTGCTGCAGGAGGGAACAAACAGCAAAATTTCTACTGTAAGAGGGAACAGCAATGTTCCTGCAGCAGGAGGGAACTGTAATGTTCCTGCAGCAGGCAGGGCTTGGGATAAATGCCTGCATTTCTTTGCATAAATGCATGCAGTCTTTTGATTATTTTCCACATTTATATGCCCCGAAAAAGTCCTTTTCTTCTGCTGCTCTCTCACCCCTAAAGGAGGTGCAAGGCCAGAGAGGGATTTATCATTTTAAAGGAATTTCCAGCTCTGAGCTGGATCCTTCCAGCTCTGATGGAAATGCTCTCAGGGCCTTGGAGCTCAGCCTTAGAGCCTGGCCAGGGCTCAGAGGAGCCTCAGCAGAGCATCCCAAACTGGCAGAGCCCTCTCTGTGCTCTGCCCAAATTCTGGATTCTTTGAAGCTTTCCCAGGGCTGCTGGGCAGGAGATCAGAGCCACGGGGAGGGAGTTTGGACCCAGGGACCAGGGGAAAGGGTGGCAATCAAACAAAGGGGACCAAAGGCAAACTCCAGTGCCCCCAGTGCCCTCCACCATCTGCACATCTGCACCCTGGCTGTGCTGCAGAGTTCCAGAGGGAACGGGATGCAGCAAGTGCCTGGTGGTGCAGAAGGAGATTTTGGATGCTGATCAAGGTACAGGTGGAACAGGTTCCAGAGAATAAATAAATTATAGATGGAAAGCTGAAAGGGAGATGTGAGGGTGAGATCAGAGAAAGCCAAAGGAGTCAAATCTGCAGTGAAGGAACAAATAATCCTGGGGCTTTGGGGAGCTGGGAGGGAGGCTGGAGCAGCCACGGGAGAGTGAAGGGTGTGAGATCCTTGGAAAAGCCCTTGGAGGATGGCAGAGTTCTGCAGGACAGGGCTGGAGGCAGCAGCCTGGTTTGGGGGATCAGCAGGAGATGCTCAGAGGCGAGGCTGGGTGGAAATGCCATCCCTGTGTCCCTGGGGGGGTCCCAGAACTGCTCCTCCCTGGGGCACGAGATGGGAGCCTGACCCTGGCCCTGGGGCAGGGACAGAACCCCTGAGCTGGGAGAGCAGGACCCTGAGCACAGGGAACATCATCCATCCCTCCATCCATCCATCCATCCATCCATCCATCCATCCATCCATCCATCCCTCCATCCATCCCTCCATCCATCCATCCATCCATCCCTCCATCCATCCATCCATCCCTCCATCCATCCATCCATCCCTCCATCCATCCATCCCTCCATCCCTCCATCCATCCCTCCATCCATCCATCCATCCATCCATCCATCCATCCCTCCATCCATCCATCCATCCCTCCATCCATCCATCCATCCCTCCATCCATCCATCCATCCATCCATCCATTCCCCAAACTCTCACTTTATCCCCGTGTCAGATCATCATCCTCCCCAGCTACCCAAGGCTCTGCTGGAGGTGTTTGATTCTTCCTCTGTCCCTCTTTTTAAAACCCATTTCATTCTCAGCTGGCTTTGGGGGGTCTGATCTGGGATGAGGAACTTGGCAGAGCCCTGGAGCCACCAGAGATCCAGCGAGGTTAAACTGCTGCTCCTCCAAAAATTGTAATTAGTTAAAAATAATGAAAAATCATGAAACAAACCTTCATGGCTGCTGCTGGGTTGGTGGGTGCTGTGCCACCGTGCCAGGCTGTGGGGCAGAGGGACAGGGTCAGGGTCGGGTCAATGCCAGCCCCACGGTGGAATTTCCTGCCTGGGGCAAGGGAGGAAGATGCTGAAGGGCAGGAGGAGCAGGGATGGCACTGCGCAGTTCCCCTGGGTTTGACTTGGTGCTGAACTGGCCAGGAACACAACAGGAGGGGATTTCAGCTGCTAATGAGGGTCTGCAGTGTGCCAGGAGCACTCCTGCCTAAAACTCGGGCTCTCCAAGGGTCTGGGATCAGCACAGGCTGAGTTTAAATCCTCAAACATCTCTCAGCCCAGGATTCCCCCAGGAGAGAGAGACCTTTGCTCATTCCCTGCTCTTGCTCTGCTTTGCCTGCCCCGGCTGAGAGCTTGTTCATTGTGAGTCCTTCAGGATTTTTAGGTTTTTGATGCCAACCAGCAGCAAAATCCCAGCTCTCTATTGACTCGGGTGGCTCTTACAGCTCGCAGGGCTGGGTCAAAGGGTTGATGCAGATTTTGGAGGGGTTCACTGTGTCCCTGTGGTCCCGTTCTGTGGGATGAGGCTTTTCCTCCCTCCTCAACCAGGGATGGAGTTTTTGTGGACCTGAACCTGCAGCAGCAGAAAGGCAATTTCCCATTTCCCCTCAGTGGGACAGGCATGAGCCTTGCTCTGATCCTCCAGGTGCTCACAGTGACATCACACAGGTTAATTCTGACCCCTGGGGATGCTCATTTACAGCTGGGGTTTGTGATTGTGAAGAAAGGGATTCCCAGCAGCCTTTCCCACATCTGCCCAGGGGCAGGAGTTCTCCAGAGAGGGAGCTCAGGACCCTCCAGGGCTGTTTGTTCTCCAGGAGCAGCATCACAGCAGCTCAATCTGTTCCACTTTCCAGGTCTCTCTCTCCCTCTCCATCCCCTCCGAGCCCCAGGAACATCGATAAACGCCATGAAAAAAAGTCTGGTGTAAATAACAGGAGTTTCTGCCTATTCTAATCAATAAAATATTGTTTATAGGAGCCCTCGTGGCCCTCTCAGCTGCAGTGGGAGGCCTGGCAGTGGGTTTATAAACTTGCTTTCCAGGTGGCTGTAACGGGGAGTGCTGCTCTGCCAGGGATGTAAATCAGGTTAAGGTTTGTAGCTCCTGCTTTTGCTGTTTCTTTAAAACACAAGTGGCTGTATATGGCTTTTTATTTTATTTTATTTTATTATTTTCCCTTGCTAGGCTGTAGCTTCATAAAGGAGGTGCCGAGGGTGGATGGATGTGGAGGAGGTGCAGGGGGTGCATGGATGTATTTTTTGCAGTTAAACTCTATCGATGTCTCCTCACATGCAGGGAGAGGGAAACAAGCAAACAAATAATGCTGTGATGGATTCCCAGTATCTGCATTTAAAAGCCAAGCACCACACAGAAAGCACAATAACTGCAGCCCATAACTCTCACTCCACAAAGCCAAACTGGGCACTGCTCCGCTGAATTATTTCCTTCTGCTGCCTGCAGTTCAGGCTCCTTCCTTCCCTGGATTTCATCTTGGCCTTTTGATATCCCACCAGCCAAGGATTCTAACCACACCAAACCCCATCTCCACTTCTCAAAATACGAGCTCAGCCCTTACAGCAACGCTTGATTTACAGACTGTTAAAATAATATCAATAATTTCTTCTTGTTTTCCCAAGATTAGTTGCCAGATGCAGAGCTGGAAATAAGGGATGAAAGGTCTGTGCTTGCTGTTGGGCATCAAAATCCTTTAATGATTTATTAATGTCAATGTTTTTATTTTCCATGCAGCCTGTTGTTCCGTGTGTGCCTGTTTATTTCCGTGCACAGGCAAAGGTCAGAGCTTGGGAAGCAGTTGGGAAGATGTTTAAAAGTGCCTGAGAAAGCACCAGCGAGCTTTGTGAGGGTTCTGAGGAGTTTTAGGATTCACAAAAGAATTCTGGAAATTTAGATTTTGGGGTTTTAGTATGTAGGAATACATGTGAGAGGATGTACTACTCAAGATGGAGGATTTGGGGGGTTGTCTGACTCCTTCTTTTTCACCTTCTTCACCATCTTCTCCATGGGTTTGGGTGGTTTTCTGTAACTGGGTGAAAAATGTTCCACATTGTGGACCTTGGGTGGTCATTATTGGGTCAAAAATATAAATAATACAGGTGTCACCTCGTTATTGGGTGATTAGCACTTAAATAACCTTGGAAAGAGTTAAAACCAACTCCATTTTACCTCTTTTCTCTAACTTGCTACTCAGAGCTCACGGCTGGTGAGGCTGTAAATAGATAAGAAACAATAAACATCCAAGTCCAAACTCAAAACCTGATTTTCCTGTGTATTAACACCGACCTTGGCAGAGAAAAAGAATCCAGAACTGTCTCATCCATCCATGAATCCATCCATGACTCCACCCTTCCCTCAGTGCCAGGGGTGCCTGCAGGCTCTGCTGCTCTGAGCTGCACCGGGCTGGGGGCTCCATCCTCCCCAGGGGTTTTATCCTGTGGCCTGGGCCCCTCTGGAGCCAGCAGGGGACATTTCCTGGTCCTGGTCCTGTCCCTGAGTGCAGGGGGAGGGAGGGATGGAAACTCCTCTGTCCATCACTCCCTGCCAGGGGCAGCACCGGGCAGATTTCCTGCAGCCTGTTGGAATTCTGGAGGCTGAGAATTTCAGGCTTTCTGTGCTCAAAGGTGCTGATCCTCAAGCAGGCACCACATTTGACTTGAGGCCTTGGAACAGGCTCCCAAAATTGAGTGATGGCACTGGGGTTGTGGGTGTGTGGTTTGAATGGAATCGTGTGATCTCACAGGGTGAAAAACTCAGATTTGGGGTTTTAGTGTACAGTAATTCATGGGGTGAGATGGAGGACTTTGGGCTAACCCACACCCTGAAGGGCTTTTCCAACCCTGGGGGTTCTCTAATTCAGCATTTTATCCCACAAAGTGACTCTTCTGAGGCAGTTCCTGAGCAGTTTCCACGGCTTCCCTTGTTGGTGGCAACTGGGACAGGGTGGCTTTGTCTGTCCCCCCTGGGCTCTGTCCCTGTCCCCTCCTGTCCTGCTTTAGGACAGAGCCAAGAGCCCTCCATCAGTGTGGGAGTGCCCAGGGCCAGGCTGGATGGGTTTGGAGCACCCTGGGATGGTGTAAATTAAATAAACCTCCTAATATAAACCTCCTAAATAAACTCCTAAATTATATAAACCTCCTGTATAAACTGTAATGTCCCTCCCCACCCAGAGGCTCTGTGACTGTGCTGTGCCCTTACCTGCCCTGCAGCTCTGCATTAACACTGAAATCTCTCCCCAGAAATTCCCCAAAGCTTTTCTGTCAGGCTGGAGCTGCTGCCTGCACTCTGGAGGTGTTTTTGAAGGGCACAGGCATGTGCCCACTCACACAAATCCACACCAAACCTCCTTGGCATTGCTGATGTGGCTGAGCAAAAACAGCTCCAGGAGCAAGGGGGGCCATTGTCCTTCTGTCCACGGCTCGAGCAGCACAAAATGTCCAACAACAGGGACAGAGAAGCCACATTTTACAAATAAATTCCATTTACAAAACATCCAGGATCTGTGAAAAGCAAGGGGGAGAATTTTAATACAGACCAGCTCCGCCTGACAACAAAGCTGAAAACTTATTGACTTGGAAATGTGTGTTTGAGCTATCAAAAAAAGGGCAATATTCAAATGGAAAATTCTCCTTTCCTTTTTAATCGTGGCAAAACTCCGTTCCGTGCATTCAGTGGATTTAGAACAATTTTATAGCGGTGTTGTCTGGGGAAAAATGTCTTTGCCTGTAAGAGCACAGGTTCTTTTAATGGGAGTTGTCATCTAAATAATTCCATATCATCAAGCAAAAAAGATAATTTATAAGGGGAAAAAAACCCCCGAGCAGCCTAAAGTCTCAGAGTCACCCACAAAATTGCTTATGAATGTGCTATTAGTTGGAGGTAAAAGTTAATGGAGAACTGGCTGGCCCTGGGGGAGCAATAAATGGGATCCTGACTCTGCTGCTCCAGGGCAGGATTTCAGAATTGGTCCAAGCCCGCTGTGATTTGAGAGAAGTTCCCGTGTCTGATGCTTATTTGTTGGTCTAAGTGAGATAATGCATTGATGAGCCTCAGCCTAATTCCAAATGAAAACCAGTTCCAGGATGATAATTTTTATTATAGGAACGCTCAGAGGCCACAGACTGTGCCTGGATTTATAATTCCTGCCCGTGGTACAAATCTTCCCCCCCGAGTGAGCGCAGGAGGAACATCCATAAATAAATGTGGGGCTGTGTGATCACAGGGCAGGGGAGAGGCAGAAATAAGGCTGGGCTTGGGAGCTGGGATTTTATTTCTTCTGAACCTGGGAGTGTCCCAACCTGGGGCAGTGGGACGTGTCCCTGCCTGTGGCACTGCCTGAGCTTTGAGGTCCCTCCCAACCCAAACCATTTCTTGGTTATCTGGAGGATTTTTTGTAATGTTTATATTTTGTTTTTTATATTTTATTTTATATAATTTGTTATATATATTCTATGTTTTGGGGTTTTTTTTATATTTCTCATTTTTTGGTTTATATTTTTTAATTTGCACAAACAGAGCTAAATTGACTTGTGGTAAAGTGAGACCATTCCTCAAGCTCTCTGAAAGCCCCAGTGGAGGAGAAATCCCCTCACTCCAGCCCTGGGCCAGGATGTGGAAAGTGTCAGGGAGGGAAAACACCTTCAATTGTCCTTCCAACTCACCCAGCAGAGAAACTCCAACTCTTGCAGAGGAGGCAGAGCTCGGTGGGTTTGGTGCCTGTGCTGTGCTCCTCCTCTCTGCAGTAATTTATCAATAATTCCATTGCTCAGAGGGCTATGGAGCCCAGGCTGGGGAGCTTTAGCATGAGCAGGAGGAAAAAAAAAAAAAAAAAAAAAAAAAAGGATTAGATTAGAGGATTAGACATTAGACATTTATATGAGTATGAATGGTCTTTGCAGCTACATCAGCCAGGAGAAAATTACATGGGGCTGATAATCTTCATGCTCGAGGGCCTAAGCCGCTCATGAGAGCCGGTCAAATTATTTGTTGGGAGCCATTTATTTGAAGAATTCAGCCCTTTTTTTCTGTTTGTGTGCGGATCATGGGTTTTATTCATGCACTTCCTCCTCAGGACAGTTTGACGGCGCTCGGCGTGGCTGGGGCTGAGCTGGGGATGGTTTATCGTGGATATTCCATCAGTCATTCCCTGCCTGGGGCTGATCCTCTGCCAGGGAAAGGGAGGGGAGGAGAAGGAGCATCCCAGAGCTGAGACAGAGCCCAGTCCTCTCCCGCTGCTCAAGCTGCATCCTGGGTCTGTCCAGCAGGCAGCTTTTCTTCCTGAGTCAATACAAAGCTGGGATTTTGCTGCTGATTGGCATCAAAAACCTAAAAATCCTGAAGGACTCACAATGAACAAGCTCTCAGCCGGGGCAGGCAAAGCAGAGCAAGAGCAGAGAATGAGCAAAGGTCTCTCTCTCCTGGGGGAATCCTGGGCTGAGAGATGTTTGAGGATTTAAACTCAGCCTGTGCTGATCCCAGACCCTTGGAGACCCCGAGTTTTAGGCAGGAGTGCTCCTGGCGCACTGCAGACCCTCATTAGCAGCTGAAATCCCCTCCTGTTTTGTTCCTGGCCAGTTCAGCACCAAGTCAAACCCAGGGGAACTGCGCAGTGCCATCCCTGCTCCTCCTGCCCTTCAGCATCTTCCTCCCTTGCCCCAGGCAGGAAATTCCAACGTGGGGCTGGCATTGTTGCTGTCCCTGGGACTGTGGGGAGCAGGACGGGCTGGGAGTGATGGCAGCTGCTGGTGAAAATCCTGTGGGCAAATCCTGGGCAGTGTGAACACCTGTGTGGTGTGTGACCCCTCAGTGCCCCTCCCTCGAGTGCTCCTTTGGTTCATTTCTGCAGTTCACGGGTGTTTGTTTTTTGTTCCTTTTTTTGCCAAGCTGGTTCCACTCTTAGCCCTCCATTAATAGCTCTGGGGAAAAAAAAAAAATCACACTCCGGTTGCAGGGAAGTTTGTGCAAGTGACAGCTTTCCTAACACGTCTGTGGAGCTTCCCAAAATATTGTGGAGGAGAAAACGTGCGCGTGTGACTCTGCAAACAGACGTGTGCTGCACGGGCCTGGGTGCAGCCAGGGAAACACACACAGTCCCAGAGAAAAACACACACAACCCCTGAGAAAAACACAAATTATCCCAGGAAATACACAAACAATCCAGGGAAAAACACACACAGTCCAGGGAAACACAAATAATCCCAGGAAACACACACACAGTCCCAGGAAACACACACACAGTCCAGGGAAACACAAATAATCCCAGGAAACACACACACAGTCCCAGGAAACACACACACAGTCGAGGGAAACACAAATAATCCCAGGGAACACACACAGTCCCAGAGAAAAACACAAATTATCCCAGGAAATACACAAACAATCCAGGGAAAAACACACACAGTCCCAGGAAACACATACGCAATCTCAGGGAAAAACACACAAAATCCCAGGGAAAAACAAAAACAACCCAGGGAAACACACATACAGTCTCAGGAAAACAAACACACACATAAACAATCTAGGGAAAAACACACACAGTCCCAGGGAACACACATAATCCAGGGAAACACACAAATAATCCCAGGGAACACACACAGTCCCAGAGAGAAACACAAATAATCCCAGGAAACACACACAGAGTCCCAAGGAAAAACACACACACTGTCCCAGGAAAACACACAAACAATCCAGTGAAAAACACACACAGTCCCAGGGAAACACTCATAGGTTTAATAAAGAAAAAAATAATAAACATTAAAGAAAACAAACGATAAGCCACGCACAGGTGTCTGAGAAAACTCTGACACCTTGCAAAAACACTCTAAAAAGCCTTTTACCTCCTTTTTGCTGTTTCCTAAATACTGAATATTTAAGGAAGGACAACCTTAAACACACACACAGAGTCCCAGGAAACACAAACACATGCACAGTCCCAGGAAAAACACAAACACACACACAGAGTCCCAGGAATATTGCAGCCAGTACAGAGAGATTCAGAGTTTGAAGAACGGTGACAAGGTCCGATAGATGCTTCTCTCTTGGCCCTGAGCCAATCCCTGTCAGAACAGCAAAGAAGTTTCTGGGTTCTTTTCCTTATAAGAAATGCAAAGGGGTGAGTCTTAAACTTTTCCCTATATGGAAAGTACTTTGTTGGGTGTGGGCAATGCATCCCTACAGCGGCCCTCGGGTCAATTGGAGGCGACAGAATCGCCGTTGATACAAATTAAAAACAAATAAAAAGGGTACACAGCAGTGATTCCCCAGTTCAGACTCCATTAGCTGCTGATTTAGTGAGCAGTGACCTGTGGCTGTTTGCACGGGGAAGGTGCGGAGCGTGGATCCCGCTGCTCTGGTCAATAAGCTATTTAATTTAATGAGAAACAGTATTGATGGGCTGGGGATGCAGCTCCCAAAAAGAAAAAAAAAGAAAAAAAAAAAAAAAAAAAAGAAAAAAAAAAGGAAAAAAAAAGTTAGAAAAAAAGATGCAGCTGCAAAGAGCAGATAAAGTCTTCAACTCCCGGGTTTACTGGTTGGGTGTTTTCCCTTTTGTTATCTCATTAATTAAAGTCCTGAGAAGTCTCAGCTGGGTTTGGGAGTGCCAGATCCTGGCAGGAAAGGTGCTGAAGGTGAGATTGCTGCAGGGACAGGGGACTCGGGGAGGAGATAATACAGAGTGCAGTGTAGTGCCATGACCTTCCCCAGAGAACAAATCCGTGCAGGAAGAAGTTGTTCCAAAGAAGAACCTGTCAGATGAGTCAAGGAGAGCAGGTGCTGCTGGAAAGCCAAATTCTGTAGCAACGCTCCTGAGTGTTCCTGAGATGGAAGTTACATTGAGGATGTCACATCTCAAAAATAATGTTAAAAAATGGGAAAATATAAACAGCCATGCCCAGCCAGCCCTTGGTGCTCAGTGCAGGTCTCCTGTGAGGGGCCACAGCAGGGCCAGCCTGGTGAGCCTTTGGGAAAAGGGAATGTGGCCAAAAATGGTCAAATCATGGAATGGTGGAATAGGGAAAGCTGGGAATGAACTGTCAGATCCTCCAGTTCAATCCTGAACCCCCAACGCTCACCACCAAACCATGAGCCCACCATGCTCCACCACTGTCCTGGGTTGCAGTGTAGGATGTACACAAAGTATTTATTTTATCACCATCTTTATAAACTGTTAAACCAGGTGGGGCAGTGTTTTCCCAGGCCCCTCCTTTGGGCTCTTCTGCTCATGGCCCATCAATGCCTTGCCCAGGACTCACAGGGAACTCCCTCCAGGAGCTCTCTCTGTTTAATGGGCCATCAAGGAGCCACTGCACGACTCCTCATCCCATTGGGAGATGCTCCCAATGCCCAGGGGGAGGAGCCAAGCATTCCCACCTGGAGAGAATCTGGGATTTGGGACAGGACAAGCAGCCCTGACCCACTGGATTCTGAGAGGAGCAGAGCTCCCAGACCTTTCTGTGGGATCACTGCTTCAGGAAGAGCCCCTCACCTGGACTGCTCCCCCCACCCTGCTCAGGGTGTGTTCTGACTCTGTCAGTGCTCCTTTGTGTTATTGCATTTATTTTATTTTATTTTTACCTTTTTACCTTTCTTCTTATTAAATTGTATCTCTGACTTGGAGCCTCTCACTTGTTTTGCTTTCAAATGACGACAACCACCAAACCATGAGCCCACCATGTCCCACCACCAAACCACCAGTCCTGTGTGGCAGAGGAGAGGCCGGTGCTGGGAGAATCAAAGCTCCATCAAGCTGCATTTTCATCTCTAAATTATCCCAGGAGCCTTTCCCGTGGACAGCCCTCCCTCAGTCTCCTGCGTGGCCCTGAGCACAAGGGAATGATCCAATTTCCAAGTTCATTAAAGTTCAGCCTCCCCTGGAAATGAATTCCCACAAAACAGAGTACGAGGCAGAAACTCCAGCTGATTGCTGCGAGTTGTCTGCAGTTAGTAGCCTGTAAAGAAAACACACATTTAAGGAAATTAGAGTCGCAAGACAAATGAGGTGGAACCATCAAGAGGAGCAGGAGCCGGGGATAATCCATATTTTAAAATACTGCAGTGGTTTGCAGGGTTTGGAGGAAGAAATATTCTGTGTTTTTTGTGCTTTGGGCCCCACAGCTCTGCCCTGCAATGACACGTGAGCAGCCCGAGGGTGGGGAGCCAACACCTCACTCAGCTGAGGTGCAAATCCCCACCAGATCATCCCATGGGGTGCAGGTGCCCTGACCCAGCCTGATCCTGGCACCCTGGGATGGCTCTCCAGTCAATACCAAGATCTTCTGGGGCACTGTCAGTGGGACACTGCCCTTGGCAGGGCAGGAAAAACAGCACCAAAACCCACCAAGCCGGGCAATCCTCCCTCCATTCCTCCCCACTGGATGTTTTCTTCATTTAATATTTAATATTATTTAATATTTAATATTGCCCTGGTGTTGGCTGGCACAGCAAAGTCACCCCGCTGCTGTCTCAGGTGTGAGGAGGGTGCAGGAAGGCACAAGGAAGGTGTTTTATAAAAGAATTCCATCAACAACCCTTGTTGGACAATCCCTCAAAGCAAACCCAGATCTGCAGCTTTTCCATGGCAGGAAAATGCCAATCCCTGTGGTTCCTCTGCCACACTCCTTGTGTTCTGTTCCTGCAGCTTTTGTGTCACAAAAACAGGAGGAAAGGGGTGGAGGTGATGTTATTCCAGCTCAGGGAGTGAGGGAATTGTGCAGTTCGCTGGGAATTAACATTTTTCCTGCTGGTGGAGAATCTGGGGGTGCAGGCAGGGGTGCTGTGGGGGCACCCTGAGGTGCCCTCTGAGCAGAGCCACCCAGAGGGCTCCCGGTGCTCCTTTTCCAGCAGCCTGGATTCTGCAGAAGAACCCCCAGACAGCACAAAAAGACATTTTCAGGAGCCCAGGTTCCCTTATTATGTATGGCAGCTACGGCTGCCTGTATGGGAAGCATTATTTTAAGCAAAAGAGGCAGATTGGGAGTGCAGACACAGGAAAGCATGGCAAATGAGAGAAACTTTGATCAAAATTCAAATCCAACTCAGCCTCCAGCTATCTGCTGAGCAGCCTGCATTCTCCTGGAGAGGTTTTTTCCCCCTTTTTTTTTCAGAACAGGAACATGAAGAAAGCACTCGGTATGAGGGAGGTCAATAGACACCCTGCATTTTAGAGGTTCAATTTAATCTCATTTTCTTTGGCCTCAGTGATTTGCTTTTCCAGTCTGGTGGCCCCTTGAGAAACTTTTCATTCTCTCCTTTCAGGTGCTCAGTAATGTAGTGTTAAGAGGACTTTCCCACTTTGTGGCCTAATTATGGAAAAAAATTCATTTCTGAGTGGGCTGTCTGGGCTGCTTTTAGGCTGATTCCCTCAGCTCTCCAATCAGGCTCCTCTCAGTGCATCCTTTTCAGAGAGCTAAAATCACCTTTTACAGGTGTTTTACCCCAGAGATGCCGTGCTGGGAATGCAGCAGCTCCTGCAGGAGGGGCCGTGCCCTGCTGGGACCCCTCTGCCCCTGCCCTGCTGCCCCAGCCCAGCTCCCCCTGCTCCCAACCTGCTCCTGCAAAAACCCCACACCTTAAACCACCCCCCAAACTGCCTCCTGTATGCTGGGAAGACAAACACAGAGCAGGGAATGGGTGACGCTGTTTTACACCACAATGACACAGACTCTGAGCTTCAGAAGGCTGAAAATGACTCCTTTATTTTTGGGATGTGTCTCCCTTTTATACTATTTCACACAGACCAATTGGATTGGTGACACAAAGACAAACCTCTTCACTCACATTGGTCAGAGCAGAGGGACAGCAAGGAGAAGTCCCTCCTGGGGAAAGGAATGAAAACACAGGTACAGTTACAAAAACATGTTTCTTGTTTACAGAAATTTTTTTGGGAAAAGAATTTCAGAAAACTAAAACACCTCAGGCACAGAACCAGGGCTACACATGGGTTTGAAATGTGATTGCCTTGAGAGGGGAGAGGGGAGAGGGACTGGGGGCTCTGCTTTGACATTAGGTCTCACTCTGTTGTGACAATTATTCTGCTTTAATGAAGAGGGTGAAAAAACCCTCTTAAAACGTTAAAAATGAGCCTGTCCTGATGTCCTGCCACCATCCCCAGCTCTGGGAGAGGGTGGAAACATACTCCAGAATGATCACAATTAGGACAGGGAGCGTTGCAGGGTTTGTGGGACAAAGCAGGAAATCTCTGCTCAGTGTTCCTGCTCAGATCTCCCAGTGCTGGGAAAACAGCGGGAACAGGCTCGGGTTTATTTTTTATATATTTTTATATATTTTTATATATTTTCATATATTTTAATGTATTTTTATATATTTTTATATATTTCCTTCAGTGCAGGAAGCAGGCAGCACCAGGGAAATCCTCACCCAGCTGAGAGAATCCAGCCCAGACGAGGTCATTTGTCAGCCAAGGCACGATTACCTGTGCAGGGCAGCTCTGGTGTGAAGGGGCTGGGAGAGGGACAGGGCAAATCCATCAGGGGTCTTTGGTCAGAGCTGCCATTTCTTGGTGAACGAGTCCCCAAATATGTGATAAGACAGTGGGGAATGGCTCCAGGCTGGAGCAGGGAAGGTTTAAATGAGATATTGGGAAGAAATTGATCCCTGGGAGGGTGGGGAGGGCCTGGGATGGAATTCCCAGAGGAGTTATGGCTGTCCCTGGATCCCTGGAATGTCCCAGGCTGGGCAGGGCTGGGAGGACCCTGGGACAGTGGGAGGTGTCCCTGGAACACAGAGGGTGGCACTGGATGATCCTTGAGGTCCCTCCCAACCCAAACCATTCTGGGGTTCTGGGACTCCATCAAAGCTGTGCAAGGCAATATTTCAGCTCTGAGCTGTTGCTTTGTCCTCGTGGCTCTGGCAGCAGGATGAGGGATGGATGTGATGGTGGCTGCTGATGTCATTTCTGTTTTAAGGAGAATTACTGGGTGTTGGCAGTGGTTTGGGCTTGTCAACTTCAGTGAACTCTTAGAAATAAAGCAAAAGTGAGGAAAAAAACTTTTGTGTTCCTCAAAAAGGAGCAGCTGGTGAAACAGAAAATTCTGCATCAATAAATTCTGCAGCAATTACTCAAAAAATTATCACAGATTTTTCCTTCTATTAAATACCCCAAAGTAATTTTAAGAATAAAAGCAAAACAAAACAGGACTTTATGGAAAAGGAGCAGCTCTATTTCTCTCTCCAAAAACCAATATCTTGTTCCAGGTTGGGAGCAGGAGTGGCTGTGATTGTCCTGGCAATTCCGCCTCTCCTGCAAATGGAGCGAGGAAATGCTGCATCACAAATGCAGAAACTCACAAATCACTGACATTTCCCAGAATGAGCTCCTGAAATACCCCAAACTGCTTTCATCTCCAGCAGTATCATTTACTGCAGGGGCGTGCAGCCCTCCCCAGGGTGCAGCCCCAGGGTTTCCAGAAGTGGGTGGTTTTATTCTCACTTTGCAGATTGGGAAATGAGAAAAGGAGAATTGAGGTGCTTTTCTCTGAGAGGTCTGAACTGAGGGCAGGTTTTGCAGCTCAGATTTGCCCTCTCCAGCTGGAACCGTGGTCGCTGTCCAGGGCACAGCTTAATTTGGCTTTTCCCTGGAGAACCTGTGTGGTTTCAGCTGTGCAGGAGAGGTTTGTCCCTGAAATAACCCCATGAAAGCTCCTCAGGAGGGAATGACAGCAGGGACAGCACGAGGTGAGGGGTGCAGGTCAGGAATGGGGGAGTTCATGGGGAAGGGCCATCAGTGCTGTGGGAACACCACCCCAGAGCTCCTCCCCACGGGGTGGGCTCTGAAATTGGAACTGGGTGTGGGTTGTTCACCTGGAGCTGCTTTAGGCCTTTATTTTACATTTCCAGGGCACAGAGGAGGAGATCAGGAAGTTTCCAGGCCGTGGGCTGGGAGCAGCTGGACTCTGGATGCTGAAGATGATGTGCTGAGCAGAGGGGATTGAAGGCAGAGGATGGGAAACAATTAAAGTGCTGCGAGTCTGAGCAAGTGGTGTGGCTGCTCTGAAAAACCCAGACTGGCTCGGCTTGGAAGGGCCCCTAAAGATCCCCCAGTCCCAACCCCCAGGACCTTCCATGAGAGATTTCTCTAGGCTGCACCTCCCAAAACCAAACAAGCCCAGGTTTGTGGGGATGATTCCCTGAGTATTCCCTGCTCTCATTTCCAGGGCTGAACCTTTCCCCTGGCACAGCCCCTGCTGCCCCTCCTGTGCACCTGCTGCTGCTGCACGAGCCCTTCCCTCTATTTTGGGAAACAGAAACATGGCTGGGAAATGGGAACGCCATGAAACAACCCCCTGGGTTATTCCTGGCCCTTCCCTCCCCTTGCCCTGACCACAGTATTTGCTGTAGCTGTGGCATCCAGTTGATTTGATTTCCCTTTCTCTAGGCCATCCTTCATCCCTCTGTTTTTTTTCTCCTTAAAAAACCAGGATGCAAGACCGGGAGGATGGAGGAGCCCATCCTGCAGCCCTGTGGGCCGGGCTGTTCTCCTCAGGGGCTGCCCGAGGTGGTCCCCAGCGGGTTTTAATTTCCAGCTGTTTGACAGCTGTTTGAGCTTGTAGGCACAACAGGGGGGTGATCCTTCCCCCCTCCGATTTCCACACCTCGATCCTCCCCTCTCTTCCCTTGAACTCTCACACCTGAGCCAGGACGAGCCTCCCACTGAACCGATATCATGATTTATTCATGGCAGCCCAGAAACCCCCGCAAAACAATCGCGTGAGTAATTTTTCATGAACTCGGCTTAAAGCACTTGCCAACAGGCTAAATTACCCTCTTGTTCAGCGTTGTGTTTTGTTCTTCTTCCTTTCTTCTGCTCCGTGTATGCCTTAATATTGATAAGTGTTCTCCGGCGTGGGGGAACATTTGCATTTTGCGCTGAGCGTCGTGCGGGGCGAGCGCATCAAAGGAGCCTTTTGTTCTTCCCCTCTCGCTCGCTCGTTCGGCATCACTGGGCTCTGTGCTGGGGCTCCTCGGCCAGGCCCAGCCCCGCCAGCCCCCGAGGGGTGTTCTCGAACATTCCCGATCCTGGGAAAGCCTTTACCGGGATATCAGAGCGGGGTTTTTGCGCTGAGCTTCCCTTTGGTTCCCGCAGCGCTGGCTCCGAGCCTTCCCCGCCCGAGGTGAGGCTGCAATCCCCGCCACAAATCAAATTAATGACGTTAATAATTCCTCCCTTCCTCCCGCTCTTTGTTTCCCAGCCCTCGGCTCCTTCCAGCCCCGCTCTCCGCCGCCTTCCCCGGGATTTTGGTGCCCAACCTCCCTCGATTTCAGCGATGGGAGCTGCCAGCAGGAGCTGAGTGTGGTGTGTGTGTGACAGAACCCGGACAATCCCCACTCCCAGGGAAGCTCAAAAACCCAAACTGGCTTGGTTTGGAAACATCCCTCAGTTCCAGCCCTCTGGGACCTTCCACCAGAGATTTCTCCATGTTTGCACCTCACAAACGCCACGAGCCCCAGGTTTGTGAGGACGATTCCCTGTCGTTGGAGGACACAAAATAAAGGACATGCACGCAGTCGATCATCAGGGCAAAAAAGAGGGGGTTTATTATTCGACTTTGATTTATATAGATTCTGAACAATGACCAGGGATTGGAGGATGAAGGTTGCCACCTCTCCAACCACACTGGTCAAACTAGAAGTCCATCAATTGTCCCTCCTCCAGAGAGGAATGTGAACTTCACTTTGTTTACCTGCAAGTCCATGAGAAACTCCACTACAAAACCGCAAACATCAGAAGGCTGAAAAAGCTCAGGGTGACAATTCCCTGTGTGGCAACACTGGACATGGACAATGGGATGCTTTGGCTGCTTTTCTCCATCTCTGCCGGCCACAAACCCCTGCCCTGGAGCCCCAGCTCCTCTCCCCGGAGGGAAACACCAGTTTTGGGCTGTAATTCAGCTAATCTGTCTCTAAAAACTGCTACCTATTAAAAAGAATAAGATTTTAACTATCTCCTCTGTCAGAAACCAATTGCTGCCGCAACATCAAAGTTCCCCGGCTTAGTTAATGTTTATTTAAATGACCATTTTTCCACTGGCAGATAAAAGATTGAAGTGTTTTGTTGCTATTGTTGTTTTTTAAAGCCCTGGAATATGAAGGCGCCTGGAGCCAACATTTGATTCTCATTATGTTATGACATTTTTTTCCCCCTACATAATTTGAATAAGACTCTGCTTAACTCAACAGCTGGAGGGATATGGCTTTTTCCTTCACGTTTCAGAAAGAGAAGATCTCTATAACTGAAAAAAAAACAACAAAAAGAAGCAGTCTGGTGTAGGTAGCAGAGCACTCGTTTTCCCTGAACACCTTTCCGTGCCTCTGGAAATGATCACCGGGGCTTTGATTTCAGCACAGCCACTCAGACACCGGGAAAAGCGCTGCCACAAAGGGGATTTTAATGGCCCGCACCCCTCTCCAGAGAAAATGGGCTGGGAGTTACCTGCTCTCAGATTTCTACCTCCAAAGGGTTCATTAGGATCAATTAACATTCCCCTGTCCTGCACGGCACGGGGTGCAGGGTTTCTGTTTGTTTTGGAGTCCAGCTTCACCTCAGGGTTTGGAGCTGGGATTTCAGAGAAGGAAATGCTGCCCTGGCTTGGTTTAAGATTTGGAGTAAAACTGCTCCAGAAATCCCTGCTCAGCCCTGCTCCTCACCCACAGCCTTGTCCTGCTGGGGACACTCAAGGCC